>NC_139608.1:49441357-50926072 GCF_964270895.1 Podarcis filfolensis
TACTGAGATACAGGCTGTCTAGTAACGATAAGGGATTTGCAGCCTTAGTAACATCAAGAGCATTGTCTAAAGAGTCCCTAATGGCTGCTTAAATATTTTTTCCCCTCAGGTGTAAGACCCATAAATAAGGAATGGACAGCAGAAGCTACAACAACACTTGAGACGTTCACAGCTGGGAAGAAAATTCAGGCCAGAGTAGTTTCTTTAACAAGAAATGGTGCTGAAGTAGAGCTTATTGACAATTCTGAGAGTGGTCCCATAGTGATCAGCGAATATTTAATAAAGAATAATTTAGCTTTGAAAAAGGAAATAGTGTCGGATCTGAATGTGCAGCCAGGTGAATTGACAGACAGTGATTCCCAAGGTAATGTTACTAACTTTTAAAAATGAAGAATCTGCATAATGTTTGTCTGTTTTGTGTAGGTATAGGGAATGTGCTGTGGCGTTAAGCATGTCAATTAGCAAATGTGATAAATTATTAACTCACCAAGTACGTTTTGAACTTTCTGTTGATGAATGTTATCACATTGATGGAAATGGGCATAAAACTTGGTGGTTCTCCATAGATGAGCTGAAAGAACTAAAGCAATAGTACACTTCAATAACAGTATAGATTTCAAAATTAAACATCACGAAATTCATTACCTGTGTAGAGTTGTTCCCTTCGCAACAGGCTATGTAACATATATATTTCTGTAAACTATGGTCTAATTCACACATCGTTGTAAAACACAGGTGGACAACCAAAGGGCAGCATGCAGCCCTTGGCCATTCTCTCTGAGGCCTCTCAAAGCCCATGGAACCATGGCAACCTTTCCACCAGCTGGGTGATGGGGGAAATGAGAGCTCTTCCCATACAGCTTAGCAGCAGGAGAAATGTACACATTGCACGTGCAGAGAGGAGCCTTTAACTTCCTCCTCAAAAGCTTCTGATCCAGACAAGATTGGTGTTCCCACACGGCATCAAGAACACAAGGGGCAGGGATTAACATCCATTCCTCCACTACTTCCTGTGCAGATCAGCTAGTGGGGAGATAGTGTGTATAGTGTGCACATGTGAATTATGCATTGAAGGTTTGTGAGAGTGTTGTGTATGTCTTATTTAAAAGCACTGTCCAGTGCTGGCTGTGCCCATCCACTGGCTTCACATCTTTTATAAGTGGCAGCATATAATTGTCAGAACAGTTAGCACATAAATAATCTGTTTTGTAAATCTTCAAAGGCAAAGATGCATTGTCTGGCAATATATGTCGGTACATATACCCTGCTACTATTTCCGTGGCTTTTTTTGGTCATATCTTCAGCAATATGGATATTTAATTGATGCCTACTAAGGATCACAATCTGATAATTGGGATCACAATTACTGATAAAAAAAGAAATGAAAACTGATGAGGGGAAAGGAAACTTACAAAACAATGCATCCCTTGGGCCCAACACTGGATTTTTGCCATTATGTGGAGGATTCCCCCAGCTGTTTCCTCTGTCCTGCTTGCATGCAGGTAATGCAAAGGGTGATTGCAGGGAGCGGAAGATTCATGCATGCCTTCCATAACCCTGTCCACTTCTTCTGTGTGCCATGTGGCTCCTCATGCTATTTGCATGCATGCATGCACAGGTGATGGGGAACAGGGATTCAGGCTCCACCAGTATGCATCATATGTGTCCATACTCAGGTGGGATCAGGTCCCAGTTTTCTGTAATGTAGACTCCATCCTGAAACTAATGGCAGGTAATTTTCATAACCAAGGTCAGCCACATAAAAGTGCTTAGCAAATAATTTTCACTTGTGTGTAATATTGCAGGATGCATACAGTGGACAACAACAGAATTTCCGGTTGGTGAAACTGTGCCTGTTCATGTATTAGATGTGACAAACCCTGGTTTATTCTATGCTGTACCCACAAAAATGAAAGGTAAGGACTACAGAATGCTGTCAGTTGACATAGATTTTCTTTATGTGGGCCCCATTCAGTCATAATAGAAAACAATGCTTTTCACTATGTAAATGACCATGACAAAATTTGGTCACAAATGATCATTATTCCCTTCCATTTTTAGTGCCTGTAAGAAGACTAGAAGCTTCTATGTCTTAATTTTAAACTAACCACAGTTTCCCATATGATGTTCAGATTTGGAGAGTTATGGTTTATTTATGAATTGTTCTAAAACCATTATTTATGACCCCATGGTGTGTTAAACTTCAGTTTAAAGAGGCCCATTGTTACGTATCTGCACCAGAAATGTGCAAGGACTTTAAAAAAAACCTGCACTAGTTGAAAGTTTTATAATTTGGGAACTTGAGTTACTGAAGAAAGAAAGGCGGTACTGATTACCATACATTTAAAAAGAAAACAAAAGGAAATACTTTAGGTTTGCAAATTCGCTACTTTATTATTCATATGTTATCCAATGAAATTTAGCTTAAGTAGCATGCTTCCAGATGCTAGAATGTATTTGCTCATAGACTTTATCAGGATAGGTGAGTGGTAGAAGATACAAAACATTACACTTCTTTTATGTTTTAGTGGATCTGCAGAGACTCCATAAGCTAATGACTGGACTTGCAGATTACTGTAATTCTCAGAATGATTCCAGTTTCAAGCCAAAAGTTGGTGAACCCTGTTGTGCCAGATTCACAGGTGAAAAAATGAAAAAGTGTGTGTGTTTGTGTATTAGAAAATGTTAAGATTACTTCATAAAAAGGAAAATATTTTAATTACTTTCTTAAAATGTCTAAAATAAGCCTATGGAGCTTGTAGCCTACAAGAAGGAGATGATGGCTTGGGTGAATTTCACACTGTCAATGTTTAAAATAGGTAACTCCCAGTTCTTGCATAACAGCTTAGTTGGATGAAATGGTATCACAGGAAAGAACAATTTTCTTGGGTAGCATACTATGGGTAATATGGTGAAGACCATATTATCAAGTGGTAACCTTTACTACTGGGACGCATGTGGCACTGTGGGTTAAACCACAGAGCCTAGGACTTGCTGATGCTGCTGCCAACCTAGCAGTTCGAAAGCACGTCAAAGTGCAAGTAGATAAATAGGTACCTGCTCCAGCGGGAAGGTAAATGGTGTTTCCGTGTGCTACTCTGGTTCGCCAGAAGCGACTTAGTCATGCTGGCCGCATGACCCAGAAGCTGTACGCCGGCTCCCTCGGCCAATAAAGCGAGATGAGTGCCGCAACCCCAGAGTCGGTCACGACTGGAACTAATGGTCAGGGGTCCCTTTACCTTAACCTTTACTACTACAGTAAATGAGTGACCACCCAAATGGATTATACATACAGCCCTTCAGTAACCTGAAGTATCTAACTCTTTTTGGAGGCCACGAAATTTGACAGCATACATCCTCGCTTCTTTCTCTGGGTCCAATGAATCAGTTGCCTCCTTAGGAGAAAGATAGTCCAGAATTGGGTTGCTAAACGAGTAACAGCATCTTTAATTGGTGTGGCTGTCTCTAACTGCATAGAGATCTCTTCTGCCCTGGTGGGAATAACATAAGGAGTAGCAGCCATACAACCAAGGCTTGAAAATCCCTACTGCTGTTTTCATCTATGTACTGATAGACCAATAGAAACATATCCAGAACTACAGTGATAGTATTTCAGCATTTAGGGGCACTTTGTCTGGGTTCAAACTAGGGAGGCATGCTATTCACTCTGCAGTCTTTTTTAATCTTTTCTGGCTAAGTGGTGTGAACTTGTAATGTAAATTCCTCACAAGTAAGCTGACTTTTCTGGTTGCCAAATAATGTGAATCAAGTGGCATCACATCATCTAAAGGCAGTCCAGTGAATCATAATTTCTAAATCTCTTAAGTTGTGAAAATCTAGCTTTTAGGGAAATGCTTACTGGTTTCAGGTTTAAGAGAAATCTCTTTTAAGCAGGATATACAGTTTCACATAATGGTAAGCCTCTTAAAACATAAAATTGTAAGTCTTAAATTTTTTCACTTTTTTAGGTGATGACACTTGGTACCGTGCTGTCGTTCTGGAAGTTTGTGTATCAGAAGTCAAAGTGGCATATGCAGACTATGGAAATGTGGAAGTATTGCCATTATCTAGGCTTCTACCTATAACTTCCCCCTACTTGGAACTACCTTTTCAGATACTCAAGTGCTCCATTGCAGGTAGCAAACCAGCTAGAGCAATTTGTCAAAAAACCAAATGCCTTAATATGAATATTCACATGTATACAGAGCCTTGAATTTTAATGTGTTAATAAGCAGTGCTAATGTTATCTTGTAATTTTCTTGTGGAAATCCCTTGGAGAATAAAAGTGGAATGTAAATACGAAATTAAAATTGTCAAATGTTCCATAGGGCACATGCCAGAGGTAAAAGCAGGTGCAAACATAAATGTTTTCTTTGTACTGTAGGGTAGTTTTGCACACATTCACACACCCCTCTATCCTCCAACCAGGCAAGCAGGAGGCATCAAAGTTTCAAGGGCACATTCCAGCTAGGCAGAAACACTCAAGGAGAGTATAGGACAGGTTAGGGTATAGCCTGGGAAGAGGGTGTGTAGCTGAGGAAGAGGTGGAGCCTGGATAGATCCTAAGCGCCAGACAGAGAGGACTAGAAGGGCCACAGTTGGCCTTGAGGTCTGAGGTTCCCCACCCCTGTCTTAAAAAAATTGCAAAAACTATTCTTGTGGTGGCAGAGTTCATGTGCAAGAAGGATTGCAAATGTATTCAGATATGGACAGAGTAGTTTTCATTATTTTAATGGCACTGATTTTAAGAAAAGCAATGTAAACTGTCAGATTTGTAAGCACTAGCATTGTAAAATGTCAGTAGCATAGATTTGAATTTAAGGTTTATTTGTATTCTAGGAATTATGGAACTGGATGGAAAGTGCTCCATCTTAGCAGCAGAGAAGCTGAAAAGTTTTTTACTGAATGAGTGTGTGACAATTACAGTGAAAGGAGTTAATAAGAATATTCATATAGTAACTGTCAAAAAAAATTCTGGAACTCATACTATGAATGTAGCTGATGAACTAGTAATCGAAAACTCGGCAAAAGATAGCAAGATTGAGAATCGTAAGTAATTTACCCTGAGGTAATTTCTTGCTAAAATGTAACCCACATACTTACTATAAAGATTTGAAAAGTTTGTTACCACATAACACAAATTTTTAGTCAGTACTTTATTTTACAACATTGGAAATGCCTTGCTATGGGCAGCCTTATTGCTGTTCAGTGGTGTAACAAGAAGCTATATATATTTGTTTTTCTTTCAGGATGTGTAAAGAACACTAAGTGCTGTTGTATGGAGCTGAGAAAGCAAGTAAGTTTCAATTTGGAGTTGAAGTTCTGTTTCTTTCCAAATCCTGATTGCTTGCAGAGCCAATGCAAGTTTGTTTTGGTTTGGTTTTTTGTATCCACGTTCAGACCAGAGCTGGTCCGCCCATGATGCGGGGTGAAGCGCTTGCCTCAGGCAGCAGAAGTGCCAGAGGCGGCGCTCCACCCACCCCACTACTTCTGCCACTGAGAGGGAGGTGTTCTGGCTCACAGCGTTGCTGCTGTCAGCCAGAGAAGTCAAGTGAGCAGCACCATGGATTCTGCTGAGTTTGGCAAGAGCCAAGGAATTCCTGCATGCCATTTGTGGCTTGGCAACACTTAGAGGAGCGCCTTGGATCCTGCCAAGTTCAGCAAGAGCCTGGGCACGGCAGTGGCAGAAGTGGAGTGCCATGGGCAGGAGCAGGAGGCAGCAATTCCCATTTTGCCTCAGGTAGTGAAACAAGACAGGCTGCCCCTGTTCAGACTGCATCATGGATGTTGAAAAGGTAGCAAGACTGTCAGTTATGGAAACATCAGACACTGGTATAAAACATGTTTTTTAAGAGGTTGCTGCCCAGTTCACTTTATTCTCCTAAATAAAACTTAAGCATTTGTTTTCTAGCTGAAATTTGGATGGCAAACAATATTGACTTCAAAATGTTACTGTATTTCATCAGCTTTCCAACTGATTTTCAGTATATTTCAGTTGATTTTGAGAGATGAGTTTGGATCCAAAAGCTCCCTTCTGATAGAAGGTGCATTTGCATTCAACCTGAGATCATGATGTAGACAGGTTTGAGTATTACAAACTAGTTAGCTTAGGTTTTGCTAAGTGTGCTTTTTCTTGCTTTTTAGTATGTGTGTTGTGTGCTTGCTTATTTTTCCCGTTTTTTGTTAGGAGTGTTTTATAATAATAATAATTTATTATTTATACCCGGCCCATCTTGCTGGGTTTCCCCAGCCACTCTGGGAAGCTGCCCATGTTTGGTTTTGTTGATGTGTGCATTTTGCTGGCCTTGCCTGTTTGTGGGGAGGGTTCTAATTGTTCTAATTTATTTTTTTGACTTTGTGTGTAGCAGGAATACCTCTTTTTTGTTTTTGGTTGCTTCCTTTCACTGAGTATTACCAGTTTTACCTGATGTGAAATGCACCCCCCAGGCCTAAGACAAAATTGTTCCATTATAATGGCTGTTTTTTCTACCCTTTCATAGGTCACAAAGCTTGAACAGATTATTTATTTTCTCCTAAAAGATCGCTTTGGTGAAGAAAAAGTTCCTGAAATGATAAAGCTCTTTGAAGAAGCTGTGCTGGAATGAACAGCATAGTATAGTTGTTGAGTACTGTTGAAATCCATACTGTTCACTCTAACCTAAGCCTGTAATCTTAAGCTATTTAGTTGAAAATACATTCTGTTGACATGTCAGAATGTAACTACTTAAGTACATAAATCAAGGTTTATTTCCTGTCTTGCATTTTGGATCGCATGCTTGCCTTCAGAAGATGGTCTGGGCAGTGTTTGTTTTCTCTCTCTCATCCCTTATCAGTGTAACCAATTGCATCTTTATCATTACTCAAGTTGCAAAGATCAGCTTCCTCTGTGTTGATCTGATCAGAAGTTTAAAGGCATGATGCCTTCTGGATAGAAGGATTTTTACTTCAATCTCTTAAGAAATTATTCAGTACAGACACGACAATTTATTTAAATCTTTGTCCCCATTAAGTAGCCCATAAAGACCTCAATTATTTGGCTTAAAAATCTGTATTTAAGTTTCTTATGTGTCTAATTTTAAAATGGCTTTTCAGAGGTATTTAGGACTTCACATAAAGAAATAGATTTGTTTAGTTATTGTAGCTAGTAGAATTGTGGGTTTGTTTGTTCTTTTCATTTTTTGAACCCATTTTCCTTTTTGGGGGAAATGTAAGTTGATTCTCTTTGTTTTTATTATTTAAAAACTACTCCTAAACTCACCCAGACTGCAATCCTCACCCCTCTCCTGATGATGATGTGCTGGGAAGGATTAGGATGGTGTGTGTTTAGGTGCAGAGACTGCTGCTGAATCTGGGCAGGTGTCAACTTCCTGCCTCTGGTTCTCCCACTGTTGATAGTTAGCACAAAACCCTGTTTCAGGTTGGAGGTAGGTGATGGAGGCTTTGGATATGGGATACAAAGCAGGAGTGGTCCCCTAAAGGACCCAGTTCCCAGGCACGTCTGTTGAGTCAACTCAGTGGATGCAGCAAAAAGCAGGAGAAACTCTGCTCTTCCCCCACCCCCTGGCTGTAAGGTCTTCATATGCAGCTGCAGGTTAGAATTGCTCAGTTAGTCCTATTGGTCACAGTGAGGTTTACTTCTGAATAAACATCCGTAAGCTTGTGCTGTGAATCTTCTTTACATCGAAACATTTTACTCTTGAGCCTGTTCGTGCATGGCCTTCAGTCACAGAGAAGTGCAACTCCGAATTGATCATACATTTCACGTTGTGACTAGGTTACTAGCAAAGGCTAGAATTTAAATGTAACTACACAACTTCTGCAGATGAACAAGGTCCATGATCACTTAATTTAGTTAGTCCTCAGGATAAGATTACACTGAAGCCTGCTACAATGGAATCTGCCTGCAGGTGGTAATAGCCCACTCATATAGTTACAGAGTGTTACCTGTTCTCTGGTCTCTCAGCTGGTGGGCCCCTGTCATAAGGCAGAGAGCTGTGCTACATCTAGGTCAGTGGTTCCAAATGTTGCTACACACACCTGAGTCTTTGTGCACCAATTAATAGTTTTTCTGCCTGTTGTAGCAGTTGTAATGTGCTGTACTAGATGCAGTCAAATCTTCAATTGTAGTTTATTTGCTGCAGCTGTTACTGTATTGCAATCCGAATTCCATAGAATTCAAACTATAATAGCATATAAGAAAGAAAAGCAATTGAAATACAATTAAGAAGCAGTGTGAATACTTAATTTGATTATGCCCTATCTCCTGTCTTCAACCACCCCATCCACCGCAGACCACGATTGTGAATCCCTGATCAAAATGGATGCAAGCCTAACAGTTTGAGAACCCCTTTGGTTTATTCTTTCCACAGCAATGAAGGCGCTTTCTAGGAGTAAATGTGTAAAGATTCAATAAGCATCTTGGGAGGCTATGCATGCATTTATGTATGAGCCATGGGGTGATTGGGGATTTGAGAATTGTGGCTGTAGTTCATGATAACATACTTGCGGGGACATGAGACTGGAATAGCTCCATCAAACGTTAGCCAGTGTTTGGTGAATGGAGAACAAGTCAATTTCCTTCAAATCAACTCCAACATTAGTCGAGATAGAGCCCTCACCACAGGCAATGAATGAGGGAAGCACTTTAAATCCACGTTGTCTATGAGGAAGAAAGGGCTACTCCTGCTTTGCCCCAGCAGCCTGAAAGGGAAGCAAAGCAGGGTGGGTCTGTGCCCCCAGTCTCCTCTGGCTTTAGCTCTGACCCCAGTGTGTAATTGCTTGTTGACATTCCTGGCCGGCATTCCTCACCTTAAAGGTACATTCCTCTGGGTCAGGAAGCCACCCGCCCCGCCGCTCCTTTGGGAAGCGCCTCCCTCCCACTCTCGTTCAAATGGGCAGCAGCTGGAGTTCCGCCCGAAGCCTCGAGGTTGGCTTGGTTTGGAGGGCGAGGGGGGCGTCGATCAGCGCGTCATTCGCACCTCCTTCCGCGGGCACCCGGTCAAAAGTGTGCACGGGGCGGGAGGCGGAGGTTAGGAGGGGAAGAAGGGGCTTTCCTGGAATCGCCAGGTTGTCCGCTCGTAGTCCAGGATCGGTGCAAGAGCAACAGCCGTCGGAAGGCGTTAAGGCGCTTCGGCGATCGCAACAGCTGTCTCTGCGCCTCGCCGGAGGAGGAGAGTATCTCCCCCACGGCCACTATTTGGGGTGAGCGGCCGATGCAAGATCTGCCTGCGCTGCAGCGCAGTCCGTGACATAGAAAGGGGAGAGAAAAGGACGGCTAGGTGTAGAGAGCACCTGGGGGTGGAGGGATAAAACTTGACCTCGCCTTCCGTCTTGCAAAGATTGCTCTGCACTTCCATTGCTTCCGTCTGGGGATCCGCAAGGGAAGCGGTAAGTTCCACGAGCGCCTCGTTCGCGATTTGCAAAGGGAGCCGCGAGTTTATAGTAGGGAGGCTGCAAACCTTAAGCCAAAGTAAAATGAAAGCTGCGTGCAGGGTCAGAGCAAGGGGAACACCGCGCATGGTTCGGCCCTGCGCTCAGCAGCTTGGAGATTTGTGGCGCAGAGCAAGCGGCGCTCCGGGGACAGAAATCCGGCAGACCCATCCGATGAAGAGGGGAGGAGAGAATTGAATGCCCCGGACGGTCCGGGCATTGGGAAAGCAAGCGCAGAAGTAGCAGAGGGCGAGCCTGCCGGCGGGGCTTGAATTTCAGCATCCTTTCCCTTTCGATCCGCAGCAATGCGTTTGGGCGCTGGGACTCCAGGAATTGCTCTTTGAAATGAGGGCGCCTCCCGCACCAGCGCCTGAAGACGCACAACGGTCCGAGTGCAGCCGGTGGCACGTTTTGCAACTTTCAGAAATAAACTGCACAACGTAGGGCGGGGTGGGGGCTTCGGGAGTCTTGCACCATCCCTCCGCCCCCTCAGTGTTTATTACAGTTGTAGATTTTCACGGAACTAAAATATCATGAAACAGTTCTCAAACTTTCAGGTTCTCCAGAACTCTTCTGCAATACTTGGGTATGAAGCATAGGCGTAGCCAGGATTTATGTTGAAGTGGTGGGGGCACGACACTCGCCTGCCATCTTCCTCTCTCTTAGTTAAGTATTTTTATTTATTTATTTGAATGTGGGGGGGAGCTGGCCTGCCTTCTCTCATGGTATGAAGCAAAATGGGCAAAACCCCACGAGTTTGCAGTCCCATCTTCATTAACATGCAGCCTTAAAAAGAGTTCTGGAGAACTTGAAAGCTTGATCACTATTACATTGTATTTGCCCCCAGAAAGATATTACTCTGTTGTGACTTTTAGATACTCTCAAATGAGCTGACAAGGCTTTCTCCATTTTTTCCACAGAACCTTGTGCGCAGTTCCTCCCAGTCCTGGACTAGCTGCCCGTGATGGTATGTTAATAGCCACAAGCAGTTTCCTAGTTTCGCAGTTACCAAAAGGGGGCAGCTGTTGCCTGCAGTGCAAAAAATCAAAAGGTGATTTATTTCTACATTCATTTTTCTTTTTTTCTTTTTTTGGGTTGAGAGCAGTGTCTTGTTTCTACTCCGTGCAGTTAGATGGGGAGATAGGTATCTCCTTTGTCTATCTGTGTGCCTCAGGAACCGTGCCAGCTTCCTGGAAGCATACCTGTAAATAAAATGGATCCCTTTCTGCAAATGCAGCCACGACATGATCTTATCAGTGACATGTGCTCATCTGCTTTGCTGAGGGCATCTCAGGGGCAGGTTTCTGGGAGCAGCTGCAAAAAATGTAGTTGCTGGTCTAACTGAATCAGAACAATGAGTCGATATGTTGACGTAAGGCAGAAATGTGGCCCCCAGAACAAGGAAAGGGATGTAGTGGTAGGCATTGTCAGCCCAAGTTCCCAGATTCAACCATGGCACTGCCAATTAAAAGTCTGGAACAGGTAACGTGCCTGGAACAGACATGAAGCCTGCGGCATTGGAGACTTTAGGAAGAACAACCTATTTGCCAGTCCCACCAAATGGTCCTATGTAAGATGTGCAAAGGGAAAACAAAATTTATTTCCCTTTAATGTAAGCCTAGCCTATTTTTTATATTCCCTACCAGTTCATCACTTTCTCTTTTCTCTTGGCCTAATCAATCAAAAATTGCATTGATGCCTCAAGGATATTTATATATTTTTCATAGATCTTGGTAGGGTGATTCTGTGATTCTATGGCAGAATGCATAGGGGAGTGAGTAGCCCAGTGTAAGATTTTTAGTTGGACCAATGCCAACAAACTTACTATCCACAAATAATTGACCATCTTGTATGCACAGTAAAACAAGGGCCATGTCTTGACTACTATGGGTTGGATGGTTTAGTGGGGATGTGCATGACACTAGTCCACTGGGGTAGGATCTCATTTATTTTTCCTGAAGGGCTTTTAAGGCCTTGTTATGATCAAAAGGTAGCAAATATAGGCCAGATCACTATCAGCTGATCAATGATTATTTGACTCACCAAACAAGATGCGCACCTGCTCACCATTTTGCTCTTTGATTGCTCTTCTGTTAGCCCTAGATGATTCCAATTTCATTAAGTGTGTAAGTATCTGTAGCCATGAATTCTGCATCTTTTGTCTCAATAGGCATTTTAAATGTGATGTATGTGAGTTGTTGTTAGGCTAATTCTTGTGTAGGGCTGTGCTCTTTCTTAAACACATTCAGAAGTAAACCCAACATGGGAGTGCATAAGACTCCAACATAAGTCTCCAGCATAAGTATCAATAAGCTTCTTTCCTCATTTTGCTTGCCTGTTTGGCGGCTTCATTTTGAAGATGATGAATCTTTGGACTACTCCACCCATTTTACAGCCGCAAACATGAACTTATCAGTACTTCTACATGCAGTAGGAAGTTGCATCAATCCTTGTGTGATATACACAGTATAATATTTGTGCACATGCTTATAAAACACCATGTGAAGCTGCCGTACAATAGCAGATTATTATTGGAACAAGCAGCACATGCTCACAGTTTGGATACCTCATGATGTTGAATGTGTTTACCTCAACACAAAAAGTGAACAAAAAATACATTTCAACATCCCACCAAGACCACAAGTTTGGCTTCATTCAAAGTTTGATTAACGGGGAAAGCAATAATAAGATCCAAGCTGAGGTGTGATTAAATAGCAGTGGAATATCATATATACATGTGTAAAACTAGGCCTTCCAAGGATGATATGGGGATTCCAAATTGTTTATGCATATTTCAGTTGTGACAGGAGCTTGCAATAAAGGGCTGTTTCTTGAGTGGTTCTTTCTATCTGAACCAAATGAACTCTTTGCTCAAGGGTTTTAGAACTTGTCAACCAAAGCAAATGTAAGCCTCCCTGACTCACCTGTTCCACCTCAGCTTTCATGATTTGTAATAGCAGGTGTATCTAATTCAATTAGAAGGCTTAAAATAAGTTGAAGTAGGTCTTGCTTCAGCTAAAATGGTACTAAATAGGAATCAGCATTTGGCCTGTCTGCCTAAAATTAAGACTAACCAATTTGCATTACAAAAATGTAGCTTTTCTCAGTTCAGAATTGTTCATGCTCATCCTCAGCATTCTGTTTTCAGTCTATATTGACTCTTGATCCTGCCGCCTACAAAGTTTGTTGTGGTTACTTGATACATGTTTGAAACCTGTCCCCTTGACTAGGCTGTGCCTTTTCCTACTTGCATGTGTCCAAAGTGAACGTAGAAGGCAGTGGTGATTGCAGTCTTGGCATACGCCCACCCACAATGTCACTGGGCGGGTCTGGATACATCCTTCCCCATTGTATGGACAACCTACTTCTGTTTTCAATTGGATACGCTGTGGGGTAATCAAACTCTGCAGAATCAGTCTGCAGTGAACTTTGACTTTCAGAATGTCTTAAGAAGCACTTTTCACGAGGCAAATAAATATGTGGTACATCTAGATAGTGTGTAGACTCCTTTAGAAAAAAACAAACAAACTCAATCTCCGCTGATTCTAGAATAAATGCAGCCATAAGCTGCATCTGCAAAAAGAGCACAAAAGCTTGTATTACTTGTTGCACCGGCTCTTTTTAACAGCTGACCTTTAAAACAACCAGATTCTTTTTCAAAGTCTGTTTTATTTCTAAGATTCCATTATTATATGAGTGTTCTTTCAGTCTCTTGCTGCAAGGAAAGGAGGAGGGCTTGAAGTCCCCAGCCTAATGAGCCAGCTTGTTGTATGTTGGATCCATATCAAAAGGGAGGCAGTAATTAATTAAAGTTGTACCTACTGCTTGACACTTTCTAATGATTTATTCCCACCCCATTTTTTGGCAACACTTGTTGAAGGGCCTGTTGTTCTAGGCAAGTGCACACTTCAACTATTTTGATGATTATGTCTGCTGGGGAGAAGAGTTAAGCAAAATTGCTATGAACTGTGCTCTTTAAAATTATATGTAGTCACCTACATGCCTGCCATCTTGGCAAATGTAGGATCAATTCACCCAGCTAAGAATGTGAGTTGAATTTAGGCATATGATGTTCAGATTTTTAGGTGCTTTGGGTTGCGTTTTAGTGTGTATAACTGCCTGCCTATCTTTCTTAGGTGATAATAAGCATACACAGAAACTACGAAAAGCAGAAAGGAGTTGTTTTATTTGACATTAGTTTTTTCCTACAAAATAGTCTTTAAGCGACATACAAAAAGGTTGAATATCAACTTAAGGAGCCATTTCTAGATGGTAAATATCCAGTTTGCACGACTTTTTGATATCTGGTTGCATGGGCTGAGTTTGGGCATGGAGTGAAGCAGATCTATGGTTATATAGTTCATTGCCTCATCATTTTTGGAAACATTTGTGTTAGAAAAGTATAGTGTGTGTTCTAAACAGCAGGAACTTTTGACGTGGTGAAACATTTGCATAGGTACTTTGTCTGCTCAGACTTGATTCCTCATCATCGCTTAGGGTTGTGGGAGCTGGCTTGAAACTCCCTATCCTTCACACACTTCGATAATTGTCCTAATCCTTCTCAGTGCTCTTGTTTTTTTAAAAAAGAACAAAAAATCTATACCAAAGTTGCAGCTCTTAAACACTAAACTACCGACAGACATTAATGTCCAACCTTCTGTGTCAACATATGAAGAAGGTAAAATCAAACAAAAAGTGTACAATGGTGCTTTTGGTTTTACATCTCAGAGGCTACATCTTCAAACTCCACTTACCAGAAACTGATCAACCTTCTTGTAAGGTAAAGATAAAGGGACCCCTGACCATTAGGTCCAGTCATGGCCGACTCTGGGGTTGTCTCGCTTCATTAGCCAAGGGAGCCGGCGTACAGCTTCTGGGTCATGTGGCCAGCATGACTAAGCCGCTTTTGGCGAAGCAGAGCAGTGCACGGAAACGCCGTTTACTTTCCTGCTGGAGCAGTACCTATTTATCTACTTGCACTTTGCCGTGCTTTTGAACTGCTAGGTTGGCAGGAGCAGGGACAGAGCGACGGGAGCTCACCCTGTCACGGGGATTCGAACCGCTGATCTTCTGATCGGCAAGTCCTAGGCTCTGTGGTTTAACCCACAGCGCCACCCGTGTCCCGCAACCTTCTTTGTACAGTGATGCATATTTTTCCCAGTTGACTTGCAGCACATTTTTCCATCAGTGTTATGTTTTGGAAGCCACAAGTTTTAGTAAAATATCAGAGCTCCATTTTTTCCTGTTTCTTTGGATGGGTCTTATTCCAGGTTCTCTGCGGAAAGGGGAAGAAGGACCATAGCTCAGAGCATCTGTGGTCTTGGTTGTTCCCCTTCAGCTGCATTCTTGGTGACTGTCCCTCAAATACAAGTTATGGATAAGGCCAGACTAGACACATGAGGCAATTATGTCTCAGAGAGATGTGGTGCCCTATTTACATATAACTCAGAGGTGGAATCTACATTTTGCACAAAAATAGAGTACATTGAGGAGGGGAGCAAAACCTGCTCTTCTCTTGCCTTGTTTTGCCGCTGTCTGTAGGTTTAAGCCAAGGGGGCGGGTGAGGGAGGCATCTTTTCCAGCCCAGGGGCCATGTTTCCTTCTGGGCAACCTTCCAGGGAGCCACATGTCAGGAGTGGGCAAGGCCAGAGACAAAAGTGTGTGGAGAAATGAATATAAATGTTACATTTGTATGTAGTTTCCACACATGCTCATTTACACCCCTCTAACCATCATCTCCTGGCAAATAGAAGGGGAAGAAATGGAGGCAGTGAGAGATTTTACTTTCTTCGGCTCCGTGATCACCGCAGATGGTGACAGCAGTCACGAAATTAAAAGACGTCTGCTTCTTGGGAGAAAAGCAATGACAAACCTAGACAGCATCTGAAAAAGCAGAGACATCACCTTGCCGACAAAGGTCCGTATAGTTAAAGCTATGGTTTTCCCAGTAGTGATGTATGGAAGTGAGAGCTGGACCATAAAGAAGGCTGATCACCGAAGAATGCTTTTGAATTATGGTGCTGGAGGAGACTCTTGAGAGTCCCATGGACTGCAAGAAGATCAAACCTATCCATTCTGAAGGAAATCAGCCCTGAGTGCTCACTGGATGGACAGATCCTGAAGCTGAGGCTCCAATACTTTGGCCACCTCATGAGAAGAGAAGACTCCCTGGAAAAGACCCTGATGTTGGGAAAGATGGAGGGCACAAGGAGAAGGGGACGACAGAGGAAGAGATGGTTGGACAGTGTTCTTGAAGCTACCAGCATGAGTTTGACCAAACTGCGGGAGGCAGTGGAAGACAGGGGTGCCTGGCGTGCTCTGGTCCATGGGGTCACGAAGAGTCGGACATGACTAAACGACTAAACAACAACAAGAACAACAGCAACAACAAACCATCATCCAAACAAGTAGAAGTTTGAGGCCACATTTCAGCCGGGAAAATGTACTAGGGAGTGCAAAGTAGGACAAGTAAGAGGTGTGGCCTGGGGAGAGTTCTGAAGACCAGAAAGAGGCTCAGAGGGCCACAATTGGGCCACAAAGTTAAGAGCCCCTTTCTGGCTTAAGCGTTTATTTTTCTGCCCACATCAGAGCTGGGCTTGGGGGCAGAGTGCTTAAAAGAAATGGAGCACAGCTTTAGCAGTGTTAGGCATTCTTCTTACCTGCCTGCTATTTGGTGGTGGTTTTGGTTAGATGCAGACACTTCCATCCCTGATTTATATAGGAATAGGGAAAAGACACGCTTAAGGTATCATATCTAGTTTGGTCATGTGTGTTTATAATAATATAATATATATACACAGTATTAATATGTATTATAAATGCAGCTCAGGCTCCTTTAAAACTTTTGCACAGCTGTTGCTCCATTCACAGCTATGAACATTCAGACTCTTTTAGTGATACAGATGTTTGTAAGTACTGCCTAATAAATTTATTCATAAGTGCATGCTATGGTTGCTGCTTTCAGTTTTTCCTTTAAAAGAGTAGAGCGGGGCAGCTGGGTGAAATAATTTCCCTTGAGAAATCTGAGATCTAAAGTTGAGATAGGAGTGTCATGAAAACACCCTTATCTCCCCAAACTTTGTGCTATAGCGTCCCGGTTGACTCACCTGCCAGGGCAAGTGGGGACTTGTTCACGTGTTTCTGGGAATTTACAGTCAAGCAGTTCTGGAGTTATTTGAGTGCGCGTTTGTGGGGAGTGGAGAAATATATCAATATCTTAATGGCATGTACTAGGAGATGGACTGGAGAAAGAGGGAACCAGAGCTATTTGAGGAACTCTGTTGTTGTTGTTGTTACCTTTATTTGGTTAAACAAGGAATTGGGAACCTGAGGCCCTCCAAGTTTTGTTGGACTACAACACCTGTGTTCCTTGGCCATTGGCCATGCTTGTTGAGTCCAGTGGGAACTGGAGTCCAACAGCATCTGAAGGGCCACAGCTTCTCTATCCCTGGGTTAAAAACAGAATGACCTGTCCTGTAGAGAATCAGCCCTTTGAGCATTAATAATTTTTCTAATTATAAGAAACTAGGTATACAAATGTCAGGCAAATGTCCAGTATTCAACTAGTAAAATAAGAGGTGGTGGGATTTGAGTCTCCCTAGAAAGCATATGGCCTCTGACGTAGGGGCATGGACTGTGGTTGGCAAGGAGAAGCACTTACGCCTTTTCAAACACACTCTACCAGTTTGTAGATGCAAAGAACCACTTGGTTAATACATGGTATAGGAAAATGAGGCTCCAGGGCATCCCAAAAGCCTCTGCAAAGATTTAGGGGCCAAACACCAGCAATCCTATGTTAAATACGTTTCTACTGCTTTTAGCTCTGATATTACCTTTGGCCAAATACCTGAAAGGATATTAATCACTATCTCAGGCTGTATCCAAGTAGCTCGATGTAGCAAATGTTGAGTTCTCAGCTGGCCTTCCATTAGGTATTAGCCAGGCTCAGATCTACTTGCCTCCATTGATAGACCTATACTGTGTGACATCTTTCTTTCTTTATATATCTAGTCCATCTTCAGCAACAGATGCTGATCCGTAGGCATTAATATGCTGCTTCCCAGGATTCTAGTGTAAAGCTTGCTATTGAAAAACAGTGCTGAACCTGAGGAGCTCAAATTAAGGTTTGTGAGTTGGTAGATGGGGCATTATATATATAGCATAGCACATGATTCACAAACAATAGATCAAGACTCGCCAATGAGTCATGGCAGCCTTACATCACCAAACTATAGTTTCCATGTACAGTTTAAATGGAAAGTTTTAGCTACAGTAAACTTGGGCACTAGCCAGCTAGATAGAGGCCAGATCTTTGTTTATGCAAAAATGTCATTGCTGTTTAGAGCAGCATAAGGAGGTTTATAAGTAGCTCATAAAGTTAAATGGTGCTGATGTGTGACGTACAGTCAGAAAATGGATCTGTTTGCAATTGTATAGTGTGCACCAGCTGCCACTAATACCCTTTGATAGTCAAGATCTTAAAAGTCAGATAATATGTTTAGCACCTTTCCTAGAAATAATACGTGCCTTTTTACCCCGCAGTGCTGTCATCATGAGCCTCTTAATGTGGCTTACCTCTGCTTGCATTTTCCTGTTTTCCCAAGGTGAGTTTACAAAGGTAAATAGCCATGGGTGGAATGTGGTGTCCTGCAAAATCTGCCCACAGGAGAAAGTTGGTGATGGTTGTAGAATAAGGAATAAGGCTGCATCCACTTAGGCACAAATTTGTATGGTACTTGTGCATCAGCTCCACACAGATGTGTGACTGAATCATACACTGTGCTGTGCTGGGCATGAACAGAAAATGAACAATATCATTGGTACAAATCTTATAACAGCATTTGTGTGGTGTCCAGAATGGTATCAACCAGGTCACTCTCTTTGTTCTTTAAGTTACAACGTGCCACACAATCCTTCTTTCTGATCCTGTTGTCTCACAGCAACAGGAATCAAGCTGACTCATCCAGCCAAACTGTTGCTAGCCAAACCGTTGCTTACTGCAACACACAGGAGGTTGAGAGTTCCCCGAGAGGAGATTACACTTGCTTCACACCTCCTCTGGTTCTCCTGTTGCTGTGCTGCTGCGAGCTTAACCATGGTTTGGTTTAGGGTGTCATCCAAACCTGGGCTTGTGATTTGTTTTGCTGGAGACAAACTACAAGCCCAGGTTTGTATGACAAACTAAACTTGGCTTGAAGCATCTCAACAGGAGTAGGAACAGCAAAGACTAGCTGCAATCGCATTTTTGGGAGCCTGTATGCCTAGGACATTCATATGCCATAGTTTGGCATGGCATTACGTCTAAACCTTCTCAAAGTTCTAGTTTATCAAGATCTGTCCGGAGGGCCCAAGCAAGACCTACCAATACATGAGCCACAAAGCACTCCAGTGAATCCCATCAAACAAACTTTATGCTGTGACCTGGTAAAGTTTTAAAACGATTAAAAAATATTTGCAACTGTAAGGAAATTACTCAATTTATACACTGATACCAGTCAGATTTAAGTCAGGTCCGTCAGTTCCATAACATTTTGTTCAGGGTTGAAACAATGTGGGTGGTATTTAACCCAGAGTAGACCCATTGAAACTAATGAGCATGATGACTATTAATTTCAGTGAGTCTACTCAAGAGTAAAATTTAGTTGAATACTGCCTAGTATTCTTTTGTGTCTTGCATACCTTGATAGCCTTTCTGCAGCTGAAAAGGTAGATTATTGTGCTTATCGTATGACCATTTGCATCTTGAAATGGGTGCCAAAGAGAAAGCGCACAAACTATCCTGTCCTCAGGGGTGGAGTAAGGGGGGTGCAGTGGGGCAATCCACCCGGGTGTCACCACTGAGGGGGGTGACAAAGTGGTGGGCGGCACTCACTGTGGGGCCTGCAGCGTGCCTGAGCCATGTGTCTCTCCTGGGAGTGACGCGGTGGCTTGGGTGCCCGCAGGCTCTGCCCCAAACTGTCTGCCCGCCACCTCCCCCCCAACTGTGGGGCGGCTGAGTGGGCGGAGGCAGGCAGTCTCATCGGAGGCCCTGCAAAGCATCCTTCCCCGGCTGGCCCCACCCTTGGGCGCAGGGCATGTGTGCCGCCGGGGTGCCCAATGGGCTTGCTCCGCCGCTGCCTGTCCCTATCCTGATATTTTCTGGAAATCATCTAAAAGTAATGCTTTAAAGAGGTTCTGTTAAAATATTTTGGTAATAGCTGGTTAACTGTGTTGTCAACTTGATTTTACAGCACTTGTGTCATGGAGCATCCAAGAACTGCACGTCAGCCAGGAAACCATTGAGAAAATTTCAGCAGCTGGCCAGCGTGAGTGTTTTTTGTTTGTTGCACAAAAAGCTCTTGCAATGCCTAGTTCTCCCACCTGCAGATTTCTACCCTTCATTACGTGATCAACATATTTTTATTCACCCAGCTGTTTAAAAGAATTTCTGATCTTTGACTATGAGCTCCTAATGTCAGTTGTGTAATTTATTCTATATTTATGCTGCCAAGCTAGCTTGATCTGCAGGCTGAAAAGTTTTTATGTTGCTGTAGTGGGAGGTGAACTTGGGGAGAAGAGCAGCTGTGGAAACTGTATGGTTTATACCCATTAATTGTGTGTTGGGATGTGTGCTTGACACCTTTGGCTGTGCATTCTGAGTATATCTCTTTTTTCTTAGCGGATTAATTTCAGCTATAGTATTATCCTCTGTTGCTGAAACATCTCAGTGTTCCAGCAGTCGTTTAATGAGGGGTTTCAGTGGACTATTGCCAGATAGGAATTAACAAGGTTACTGTATAACATGACTGAGTGGCTTTCAGTGGAATGCTTTAAAACTTTCAATCCCTTTTAATCTGTTTTTTTTTTGGGGTGGGGGGACTAATTTCAAATCTTTTTAACTAGGCAGAAATCGAAGCCAAAGGCGATAATGATGTGCTGTCCTTGAAGACAAAGTAAAAGAGAGAGGAAATCAAGAATAAATACATGGCTGCCGTATTTAAAAATGCAAATTTCTCATTCCTTGCTACATGAACTGTTCCTACTTGTTTTTTTTAAATTAGTTCAGTTTTTATATACCAGAGGAGTTAGGATGGGAACAACGGTTTAAGGTGGAAGAGGGCTATAAAAATAAATACAGTACAACATAATATGTAAGTTACGTAGGATTTAAATTGACCCACTATACCTGTTGAATGTCAAAATCTTTTACCAATTAAATGCTTCTTGTAGTCCTCCTAATGCATTTTGTCTGCAGGGGGGGTTCCCCTGCACTGAGGGGCAGCTGGGCCATAGTTACCACTGGTCCCATTCACAGATGACGCTGTTCCAGCCACCTACTGTTCACAAGTTGAGTCTGGCAGTCTGAGCAAGGAAGCATATGCATGCAGACCTCTATGCAGTGCGTTTTTGCTAAAAAGTAATAATTTAGGGGTACTCTTTTTCCTACTTATATTGAAATACTGTCCCTCAATTTAGATACACAAAATGTTGGGGGGTATGCGTACCCCTGTGTCCCCCCCCAGAAGAAACACTGCCTCTATGCAAAGTACAATCCTATATGATGGGTAGTCCAAGTCAGTAAAACCCTACATGCATAGAAATCATAGGGTCCAGGGAGCTGGGGACAGGGTTTGGGCCATCATGTGAAGGAGTCTCTTGGAATAGGCCAAACAAAAATATAGGGTGTAGGGAAATCATAACTGGCTTCCCCAATGATTGCTTTTACTCATAAGCAGATGATAGTGGAACTCTGAATTTGATTGGAGCAGTATGGAGCAAGGCGATTTAACTCTTCCCTTAAAGATGGGATTTCTTGTTACTTTATTAGAATAATGTGTGTCCCACCTTTTACATCTACCTGACTCTGAGAAGCTAAGAACAATCAAGAAACAACAAAGCAATCATTAAAAATTAAAGTGGGGAGGGGAAGAAACAAGACACAAGAGGGCAGATAACTGAGAACATCATCATCTGCTTAAAATAAATAAGGCTAATAAAAAGCCGGGCTCCTCTACTGCACACAGCAGCTTCAGAGGTGTGGATTGAACACTGGGCGGGGTGGAAAGGCTAGCAGGACCCCTTCTCTTGGTGTCACTGCTGTAATCAAAATTAAGACAACCATTTCTCCTGCATGGCTGCTGTTAAAAAACATAGCAATAGAAACTTTAGGAACGCTGATCTTAGATTTCTCCCACATTTAATGGAATTTGGCCAATATAGCCTGGGGGAATACAATTTGTAAGACTCCATTTCTGATTTTGCCCATTGTCTCTGCTGTAGTTGGGCTTTCAGTAACTGAATCTGATAGCTTTTCTGTGCACTGTTTTGAGTGTTGTAGCATGGAAGCAGCATTTACTTGCTGACATGCTTTTTCCCTATTTATCAGTGTAGTCCTTTTTCTTTCCTGCTTTTTTTTTTTTTTACTAATTTCAGGGATGCAGAGTATTTACAATGACTGAAACAAATGTTTTCCAAATTTCCAAGGGCATGTTTGTGCTTTGCCCATTTTCACAGGCCCCTCCCTGTAAAATGAAAGGACAACCTTAGCTTAATCCAACTCTGTCAACTTGAAGCTTCTACCTTGGCACACACTCCCAGCAACTAGTAATTGCCTTGCAGGCAAGTTTGTGCACGCTCAGGTAACACCAGGACATGGTCTCAGGAAAACCTGGTGCTAGTATGAAACTGACTCTGAGAAACTTGTTTCAAGAAACCACAAGTGTTTAAACTTACGGATTTAATAGAATCTTAGAGCCGCAAGAGACTGTAAGGATCATTAATGCCAAGTCCCTCAGGCAGAATGCAATGTACCTAAATCATCCTTAACAAAGCTGTAAAGCCAAAAGAGGCTCCATGACATCTCGTTTGTGTCTTTAAATAATAAGAGAGAGAGAAAATTCCTTTCGGCGCATAGGCAGTCATGATTAATCAGCAATTTATGGCAGCTAGTATTGCAGATATAACTTCTGCTCCTCTCAGACTGCAGTTTCTATGATACTATGACATTCCCCCCCCCCCATGAGAAGGTTAGTTGAGCTTAGAGGAATGATCCATCTTTGGGGAATATTAAGATCTGACCCTGAAAGTTGTTGACCCAACTAGGGATGTGCTTTAAGGATCAATACAGAATCTGTGGTTCCTCAAAAGCTGTTGGGCTGTAATTTCCATCATCCTTGGGGATTGGTCATCCTGGCTGAGGCCGATGGGAATCAGAGAGTCCAACAGTATCTGGAGGGTTGCAGATTTAAAGGCTTTCTCAGGCTGGTGTTTGGAACCACAAGGCAAGACAGTTGCTTGCAACATGTAACCATATGGCTACATTCAATATTATCATCTCTTCCACTTCCTGGATTTTGGAATGGCTGGAGTGATGCTGGTTAGATCCTGATCGCTTGTGATTACAGACACCACACAGAGGACAGAGGAGGACAGGGAGGGGTGTGTGAGTGTGATAAAACTAGCCTACAGTACAGAGATTAAATTCACAGCGATTGTTCTGCCTATTTTTGCCTGTGCCCCTTGCACTGAAAAGGGTTCCCCACTCGTGATCTAGAGGCTGAAAACTTTAGCAACTGGGAACAAAACAAAGAAGTGTAATGTACTTCATTTTTGTTTAATGAATGGTGATGTGCATTTGAATTCTTATTTCCTTCTGGACCTTCACTTCCTAATGTATTATAATGAATGTTATCCTTGGTTTCTTTTCAGCATGTATACTTCACCCCACCCCCCCGCCAGTCCTCTTCTCCTCCTCCTTCTGTCCTCCCAGCCAACCTGACTTCTTCACATTATTACTATGTGTTGTGATTAAACACCCCCTCTCTCTTCTGCCAGTAATGAATTGCTCTGCCCCAGTTGACGTCTTGTTTCTGTTCGATGGCTCCTACAGCATTGGCAAAGGGAGCTTTGAAAGGTCAAAATACTTAGCAATCAAGCTTTGTGATGCTCTGGACCTCAATCCAGGAAAGGTGAGCACCCCCCCCCCAAGTTTATTCCACTCGCTGGGTGCCGTGTAGAATCTGGGAGATGCATGTTGTGTAGGGTTGTGCATGTTGTGTATGTCTATAGGAGAATATAGGCAACTTGGGGAATTCTTGTTAGTTTATCTTTATGGGGTTTGCTAGTTCACTTCCCATGTCTGTTCTTGCTGTAGACATTTTGAGCATTCCTGGAATGGTAGCAACTGCATAAAAATAAATCCGCCTTGTTGACCTTCCCCTCCTCTTTCAGGTCAGAGTGGGAGCAATACAGTTCAGCAACACTCCTCATTTGGAGTTCCCTTTGGATGCATATTTCACCAAGCAGGAGATAAAAGACAAACTCAGGAAGATTGTGTTCAAGTAAGAATTATTATATGTGCGAGTTCTTATTAAGGAAGTTAAAATAAGTAGTTGGCAAGTAATAGCTTCATTCTGATAGTTGCATGTTCATGTTGTATTTGGAACATTTTACTTTCGATGTTGTGAATGAAATATTTAATGATTTATTCATTGATTTATATCTTGACTTCATTATTTTATGGAATCGGGGGGGGGGGCATCCATTTGGTTCCCAGCTGGTCTCCTGTCAACCAGACCACCAGCTTAGCTTGAGCAATATGATGGCCTCATGTACCTCCAGATCATTTCCTGGGACCTAACTTAATTGGTATATTTATATTTAAGCTGATTTTCCATATTCAGCCATATTCGGTGTCCCATGGTGCAAATAGTTTAAATGTCAGTCTAACTTAACAAAAACCATGGCATGGGAGTAAGTTACATTTAATCCAATAGGTCTTATTTCCAAGTGGATATATTAAGAATCAGAGTGTGGGTCACCAACTACAAAAGTTCTGCTAGAACAGGCCAAAGGCATGGATCCAGCTTCCTATTCTCACAGTAGCCAACCACATGCTTATGGGAAGCCAATAAGCGGGACCTGAGTGTAAGAGAACTTTCCCTATTTGTGATTCCAAACAAAACAGTATTCAAAGGCACACAGCCACCCACCCCCTAAGTGTGCTTAAGGCCATGAGATTACAAACATTACAGTGAATCAGAGATGGTCTCTTGGTGACAACCTTCATGTACAGCAAGGACTTACAAGGAACTGTTCTGGGTGGCCATTCCTTACCTTTGGAATTCCTTCTAGTGTACATGTGTGTCGGTTACATTCTGGACCTCCACGTGCATCGGCAGCACCCACGTAAGGCCACCTCTCCCCGTTCCGCCCCCTTTTGTGATGTCACGCACATATCAGACACACCTAAGACAGTCGCTGCCTGTATTCCAGAAATGATGTAGGGGTGTGTGTGTGTGTTGCAGATTTTTTTTTTTTTTGTCCCCAGAGATAGACATGAGGTCTCTAAGTGGCTAATTTGTGCTGTTTCCAACAAAAACATATATATTTGCATATATATTTCCCCATAACATGGTGTAGCCTAATATTTAGAAAGTTTTCCTCATTTTTACTTATTTTGAAGCATAGTTCCCCCCTTCTCTTTCAAACCCCAACATGTGCACACAGACACTCTATGCGCCAGGAAGATCTCTGTTCACCTCCAGGGCTCCCACACAGCCCTCCCTCTGCATGATCATTTTGGACACCAAGTATGCACCTACACCTGCCACCAGGAAAGCGATGGAGGAGAGAGAAAAATGGGTTCTGTTGTGCTAAGTGGAGATTCCTCTCTGCCTCTTGTGGGACTGGATTGAGCTGTTAATGCTTCAAGAGAAGACAGAGTATGAAAAGCATACCCCCAATTCCTTTTTGACTGCTTCTGAAGTGCAACTGAAAGCAGAGGCTGTGAAATGGTATTGAATATCTGGAATCTAGACATGTGCTGACATTCCTTTAATGCTGAGAAGAGAACGTTGACAGCTCCAGCAGAGATAACGTCCTTCAGTTTGCCAGTAAATCCTGGTTTTAGCTTAAAGCTATCACTGGCAAAAATAGCCAGGATGGCAGCAACCACTTCAGAGGGCAGAATTGGAAAATATGAAGGTCTGCATTCATGGCCACTTGGTTCTCCCCCTCCCTCTTCAATCTTTTGTCTGTGGCTCCTAATGCTAAGATAGGCTTCAAGCAGTTTAGAAGTATCACAACCAATGATGCATGCATTAAAATAGAGTGGGCCAGATTCAGCCACCTCATTCCTCTAGTAGAAGCCAATTCAAGGATTCCCGCTAGTGCAGTGGGGCTGTGAGTCAATATCTATAGGGTGATTCTGGTTCTCATAGTGTCCTCCTTCATGGCCAAGCCCATTGTGCTTCACAAAATCACTTTCTTGCTGATAAGACACATGAAAAGGATAAGCATCCTGCCACAGTGTTTTTAATCACTTGCATGCAAATTTTACATCACTTATGGGGTACACCATTCCTTTTTCTCTCTGGGTGTTAGTGCCAAGAAGACACAGTGCCAGAAAACAAAGAGGCGGCTGTTTTCTGGTGACAAACTCACACGCCTCACACGCAGGTATTCATATGAATGTGAGGTATGCGTGTGTCAATTTTGTCCCAACAAACAATGTGGAAAGGACATTCCTGGCTTGGTTGGTAAACTAAAACCGAAGGGCCTGCCAACTCATTGACTGAAAGGAACTTGCATCTCCTCAGTCGAAAAACAGCCCTGGTTACACAGGATCTAAGAAATTACTTTTTAAAAACTGCCGCATTTAAAATCAAAGCTGTCAAGAGTTTCAAGTCATTTGGAGATGGAAGCAAAGCAATGACAAAATGCAGCTGGCTAAGGAAGATTTGACTGCTACTGCAGTGTTGCTGATGCGTTCTTGACATGTGGCTCAAGAGAGAGAACGTTTAAGTAAGGGAATAAAGGGGAGACCTAGAAAAGATCAAAGCCGGCTCTGGCAGGAGTTTAGAGAACTGAGAATTATAGGGTGGTACAAAGAGAAGTGTGCAGATTAAAGAACCAAGCACCACAAAGCGTGAGTATGATCAAATACTGACTACACAAGGAAATACAGAAATCACAATAAGGGTCATTTTTAAAAAACTGAATAAACATGGCCCAAAATAAAGAGTTGTAGGCATGTGGAAATGAGGGGGTAACATTGTGATTTATTTTAAAAGGACTTTATTCACAATTTTGCCCCGATCATTTTGAATGGAAATAAAAGCAGACTCTAAGAAAGAGTACAGTAACTGGAAATGGTCAAACTCCCACAACAGGCATAGAAAACGGAGATAATCAAGGCAGTTTTGTTACAGAGTTAGTAGTGACTGGAAGTATGCAAGAAAATATAATACTGAATATTACCATTCTATAATTCTCACCGTAGATGGCCTCTTCAGTTATGCGAAGTGTTAGCATTGTGGTATCACCACCACCAGCACACTTGTTTTACCACACTGTATATCATTTCCAGTCATTCCTTGTGTTTGTTGCATTCTAGATTCTTTGTACGTCATGCATGATTTCTCACAGCAGAAGATGAAAAACCCTGTGACAGCCAAAATACTTGGCTAATAGTTCCAGTGACTAGCTAGTAAAATCCAAGGGGGCTTCCCAGAACAGCACTTAATGTCTTGGACTTCTGCAACTTAACATTTAACAGATGTTGGAGTGCAAGTGTGGGGGCAGAGATGAAACTGCACCTGCAGTGACTCTTTAGAAATCTTTGTAACGCAGCATCCCCTGCAAGCAGGGCAATATGAATCATGGCATACATATATAACTTGGTACCCAGTGACTCTGCATGTGGGAGCCTCCATTGGATGCGGTGACTGTTCCTCGTGTGCGAGTCATTACTTGCTCTTGTGACTGCCAAGAGATGAACTTGCATCATACTTGCACTCACCCTGAGTGCCAGGTTCAGATCTATGTCTATGAGAAGTAGCTTGTTTTGTGTTAAAACAAATGAACCAGAAGATAATAGAGTTGCCCCAGGCTGCAACCTGGAGATTCCCCCGATTAGAAGGTACCACAGGACAAGTGTTTGTTTTGAACCCCCTGACTGTGAATGGGTGGGGCAATTTGGACCAGAGAAGTGGTGTGTGGAGAGTGTTAATATTCCTCTCCAGAAGCTTGTGGGGTTTTCTCATGTGGTAGAAGGGCCGTTGGATTTCATTGTACAGTAGAACCTCTGGTTGCGAATGTGATCCATGCGGGAGGCACGTTTGCAACCCACAGCGCTGCGATTTGGCGCTTCTGCGCATGTGCAAAGTGTGATTTAGTGTTTCTGTGCATGCGCAAAGTGCTGAAACCCGGAAGTAACCCATTCCAGTACTTCCGGGTTTGGCATGTCCATAACCCGAAAACACGCAACCCGCAGCAATTGCAACCCGAGGTATGACTGTACATATGTAATGTGTAGTTTCCCCCCACTTGATAGTAATGGGTTATTGGATAAGACTTACTTGACTCCAAAGCAATGTATAATGTCTGTTGCCTATACAGTCAGTAGGGAAAGGGGAGAAGAATGAAGTAGAAATTACATGTAAGAGGAACGTGCACCATCTCAAAACATTTTTTGCTCCTCTTTGCTGTCCTGCCTACTGGAAAGGTAGAATGGATTCTCTTTTTGCTCTCAAACAGCATATTTGTGTATGTTGCACCTATTTTATCAAGATTGTTTTTACTTATGTGATACAGCCCTGCTTTATTCCAGTAGTAGTCTCCATCACCTGTTGACTTTCCAGACAAACCATATTCTGTATTCTAGCAGTTTCCCTGAGCAAATGTCAGGTCTTCTGTTGGAAATGAAGCAGAGAGCAATGTTAACTTATCCCCATTCTTCTTCTGTTTAACTCAGAGGTGGGAGAACAGAAACAGGACTTGCTCTGAAATACATTCTTCGGAAAGGATTCTCTGGGGGCAGAAACTCATCCATACCTCAGATCCTTATAATCCTAACTGATGGGAGATCTCAGGGCAATGTGGCACTGCCAGCCAAGCAGTTAAAAGAAAGGGGGATTGCTGTGTTTGCTGTGGGAGTCAGCTTCCCAAGGTAAGTTTATCCTCTAGTCTAGAGTGGGAAGAAGCCAGGGGTGCCATTACTTATTGACTACCAGTGACTGAAGAAAAGGCTTGCAGTGGAAGTGAGATTTATCAGGCTAGAGAGTTGAAGAGAAAGTGGTGGTCCACACGCTAGAAACCCATCGCCAGTGAGAGTTTTAGGCATCGCTAGGGAGAGTTTTGTATCCCAGAGAGGTTTACATCAATAAATGAAGAAAACAAAACAATATAATAAATAAAATATACCAAAACAATTCCATAACCCCCCCACACAACAAAAACAACATTAAATTACCCACCAGTCTATTAGAAAATCTGACTTTTTAAAAAACCCTGGACTCCTATGCCTCCTCCAAAAGCATGGAAAAAGGCGTGTGTCTTGACTTGCTTTCTAACAGAGCATTATGAAGAGGCCAGGCACACCTCAGTGGGGAGCCAACTCCACAGGAGCCACTATCAAAAAGGCCCTTCCCTTCCCTTGCATTAAGTGTGCATATAAAGCTCCAAGGTGTACGTTTGTGTGCATCCTTTTTCTATTGGTATAGTGGCAAGGGTGTGTGTTGGGAAATCTTTTGTTAAAGCAAATGTGGTAAGAACAGAAAAAGAATGTTTGTGTTTGGAAAATGTAGTAACTACAGCAGAGCAACGGCTGCTATTGGGCTTCAGTTTCACACACATCTATACATGCACCATGCTCTTTTAAATAGCCCCAGTTAATTATGACACCCGTTGCCATTACGTTGTTGCCATGCTGCAGTCCTTTATTTGTTGTGCTGAATTATTTCTGTGCAGATGGGAAGAACTGCAGGCACTAGCCAGTGAGCCGGCCGAATGGCACATCCTCTTTGCCGAAGATGCTGATGACGCCTCCAATGGTTTCTATACCACCCTTACAGAGTCTGCCATCTGCAGCGCTGCATTTCCAGGTAAAAATGGTTTTTAGTCGTTGACATACTGATTAAACAAGTCTTGCCATCTATTTTGTTTAGGCACTAGCTGTCACATTTAGGCATTTTGTTTGTGCTCCTGGGCCCAAAGCCTCATTTGTCCTTTCTCCCTCCAGGCTGCTCTTCTAATCTAGGGCATTCTTTCTGTTTATCAGAAGGCAGGAAGGAAGAGAAATTCCAGACAGAGAGGGAGAAAGAGAAGCTTCAAAGTCTGGTGATTAAGGGTAGAGCTGCTATTTGCCTGTAGGGTTGCCTGTTTCTGAGAGCTTGAAGGCAGCAAGTGAGACTCTCCAGCAGTGGTCCCTCATACACGGCCATTCCATCCCTGCACACGCCTAAGAGAATTAAGCTGCGTGTTAAATTTACTGTAGAGCGTGTAGCAATGTCTTCAGTTTTTGATAATTAAACCATTAGTCTGGTGGGATGCTGGTCCTGCTGTAAATGTCGCGGGTTGTATCTAACACTGCGCAGGCAGAGTTCCATTTGAGCAATGGGACTTGCCCTCCCAAAATCTGTTTTCCAACCTTCTGGAGAAGATTTTAAGGAAGTGAGTGGGGGGTTGCCAAGTAGAGGAAGGGGAGTTCCATTGTGGTAGTGGAATAGCAGCATTGGACGCAACACGTACGGTAAGAAGTGCCCCCCCCCCCGATACTTTTAATCTGAAGCCCTTGCCATGGGAGAGGGGCAGTTTCCTTTTAGATTGGGGTTGGGAAGGCAAGCGGTAAGCTCCCCCTCAATACGCACTGTATTTATGGTAGGAATTGTACTTCCTCCCCACCCTACACCTCTTAATTTAATTAACAACAACAGCAAAAACCCAGAGTTTGTTCCATGCAATGCAGTGCCTATTAGGTGTAGTTTGACCCTTTATAATTGTATATCACAGCAAGCAATACAAAAGGCTGGGCAACGCCTAGGGTGGGCTTCAAGTTAGAGAGGGGGTGCTACCTAGCCAAGTGTCCTGTGTTTCCCTTCCCTCCACTGCCCACCTTGTTGATTCCCCAGTTTTACCCCATGGCAGTAGCTACATCAAGTATTTGGGTGTATTGTTGGAAATTCAAAATGGTGGTTGGCTTCCCTGCCACTGCTATCAGAAAAGCAAGTGTCCAGGAAAGACAGAAAGCTGCCTCATATCAGCTCAAGCGGTTTGTCCATCTAGCCCAGTATTTTCTACTCTGACTGGCAGTGGCTTCCTAGGGTCTCGGGCAAAGGGCTTTCCTGTCGCCTGCTATCTGATATTTTCAGCAGGAGATACCAGGGATGAAATCTAAAGCCTTTTCATGTAAATAATGTGCTCTTAATGTTTTGCTGTGCTCCCTTTTGGGGGGTGCATAAAGTTTTCGATCTCAGGAAATGAATGCCTACTCTTGAGACCATTTTCTCCTTGCCCCAGGCTGCGGAGCCGAATCTCACTCTTGCGAACGCAAAACACTCGAGAGAGTCAAAGAGTTTGTTGGAAACTACTTTTGCTGGAAGGGGTCGAAGAGCAATAATGCCGTGCGCACGTCGCTCTGCCCATTTTACAAGTGAGTCAGCAGCTGTGTGCTGCCCCTTTAAACCCCAGTGGGGATCAATGAAATCTATATGTATAGGTGCCCTAGGGAAATGAAGGTGATGGCTGGGCAGGAGCTCAGCACTGTCCTGTCCTGCTGGCCTCTAAGGAAAGTTTTAAAAATAAAGTTTTAAAAAGTGGGGGAGAGGCAGGAGCAATGGAGCCCATCACACAATAAAACGGGTTTCAAACACTCCAAGCAAGGCTACACCCACAACAGCACCTGGAAGCTAGTGTCTCCAGCAGATTTTTGCATTTGAATAAAAAAAGAGAGATAGAGAGGCAGAGAGATTTGGCTGAGTCCAGTTATAGTTGGAAATCAACACAGTATCTCTTGATTCAGATGCAGGGCACATCTTTGTATTCCTGAATTCCCTCCAGTGTCACAATGGATTACTTTCCTTGAGGTAGAAAAAGAGCCAGGCCCAGAACTCTCACAGCTGGCCCTAGTACGCAACCGAGGCCTCTCCGGATGTTTTTCATGCCTCTTGGTTGGAAGAAACACTTCTTCTCTTGTCTTGCTCCTTTGACAGCGCTATAAGATCATTCCTGATATGGGGTGAAGGCTCAATCACTGGCAGGAAATAGCCTCTGCTCATATTGCAGCCAATGCGAAGCCCAAAGTCTGCAAACACAGGGCTATATTGTCAGCTTGGGGGCAGCAGGTCCAACAAGAAAATTCCCTGCATGCTGAGTTGAGGATATATCCTAAAATTATGCAAGATAAGTAATGTCAAATGCCTGTAAAAGGAAGTAGTTGCATGCTCAAATCTTTGTAAGAAGGGCTTGTACCCCTAAGTGAAATATTTGAGAAAGGACTTGGAAAGGAAAACAGATCTTTGTGCCTTTTGTAGTTTTGTTTTGTTTCTGTATATAAAGAAGTTTTAAAAGATGTAGTATTTCCTTTCAGCTCCTCCCCCCCTTCATTCCCTCCCCCCTTGTTTCCTCTATGAGAAATCTACCTTGGGGACTAGCTAGGGATGGTGGGAGGAAGCAGGCTTGTGATAGCACACACACAAATCTTGATTGATGCAGCGTGGGAAGTAAAGAAATAAAATAGCTTTGAAAAGAGCAATTTTTTTTGAGCAGGCCAACAGAATTCTGAAGCTGGAATGTCTTACCTAGTACATAGATTTATGTAAATGAAGAGCATACTTTAAAGATGTACTTCTCGGGGGTTACAGCAAGTGTGTGTGTATGGGGGGCGGAGCCAGCGATTATGCAGCTAGACGTTGTTGGACTCCAGATCCCATCATCCCTCTCTACTGGCCTTGCTGACTGGGACAGATGGGAGTTGGAGTCTAGCATCTCAAGGGCACCATATTGGTTACCCCTGGTGTAAGTAAACATAAGAGGGTGGTGTGGAGTTTAGAAACATCAGTGGTGAAATCTCTGCTGCCTTTTTGTTTTTTTGCTTTTCCATTGGCTTTATTTTTGCAAAGCTTTCTGACTAGGCGTGCATAAGATTGTGTATTTAATACATTAACCGAACTGAAAGTTGCCAACTTCTATTTCATAGACTAAAGTTTATCCCAATCTCACTTTTTTATATACTGGCTTTTCTAATTAAGCTGGAGGAACACCTTCATCAAGTATCCTTCTAGATGCTACCGTACCACATGCCCAGGTAAGATACATTTCAAAATGAAAAATAATGAGGTATTGATTTAATACCTGGACTTGTCTTGACTAATTTCTGCAAAACAAATTATGGTTTAAGAATGTAAGATAAAGAGAAAAATAGAGAAGAGGAACTGAGAAAGAAACAGTTGACTAAGTATACACCCCGACCTGCGTTGAGGATGAAGGAAGTCAAATAGAAATGAATAAGAGCTGAATTAGGGATGTATCTGTAACATCTGCTTTGCATTTGTAGTTGTAGTATCTTTTTGTTAGTTTGTTTTGTGAGTGTTGTCTGTGTTGGTGTCGGTATAATAAATCAATTTTAAAAAGAAAAAAGGGGGAAAATGGGGTAAAATAAGATTGTGCCTCAATTAATAGACATTCTGTTTGCCAACAAAGGGAAACAGGAGAAGCCTAGTTTATAAGAAGAGTGTCAAACGAAGACCCTTTTACTGTGTTCCAGAGTCTATTTTGCTTTTCTAAAAGGCAAGATATGCTCTCGCTAGACACGAAAAAGGGATCTTGGGGTTAAATACTCTGCTTAGATGCCGTGTGAACTGTGCCTGAGTTTTCCTAGAGCTCGGTCCTGTTTACAACTTAACAACAAGAAGAAAAGGCTCCATAATCATTGATCAAAAAATTAAATGGGTACCCTTGTCTTTCTCCTTCCTGGTTGTTGGTTTGTTTTTTTTAGATCCTTGTGGTTCTCATCCTTGCCAGAATGGAGGCACATGCATTCAGCAGGGATTAGAAGGATACCACTGTGTCTGCCCAGTTGGCTTTGGAGGAGATGCTAATTGCGGTATGCCTTTTCATCTTAGGCACCAGTGCTTTGAGGTTGTTGTTTTTTAATGTGTCATGAACATCACTCAGTTTCCTGTAACAGTTCTGGTTGTTGTTATTTTTGTTTTATAACAGGGAAGAGGAGAAAAGGATAAGGGTTAAGAGACTCGATTTACAAAACAAAACATTAAATGTTTCAGAGGAAGGGGGTTTTTTTGGTACTGCTTGTTTCTGGTGACTGAGACATGGGGCGCATCCAGATTTCCTTTTGTGCCATGTTTCTAGGCACAGGTCTGGGCTTTAAAGCTCTGGATCTGAGCGATTTTATTTTATTTTTGCCCCTGCGCTTTCCCCAGGAAAGCATGTGTTTTACCGCTGAATAAGAGCAAACAGCAAATGGGTTTTGTGTGGATTGCCATTTGCTCCAATTCAGCAGTAAAATGCAGGTTTTCCTGGCGAAAGCAGCGGGACAAAAAAATAACTGCTTGGAGACAGAGCTTTAAAGTCCAGACCTGTGCCTAGAAATAGGGCACAAAAAGAAGTCTATATGAGTCCACGGTGAAAGCTGTAATCTTAATCACATTCACTGGGAAATAGGTCCCATTGAGGTTAATGGGAATTACTTCCATGTTAGTGTATTTAGGAAAAGGATCTGAATGTTCTTGATGACAATTTCAGGACATTCAGGCTGCAATTAATTATTTGTTTTTATTTACATCTCTCTCTCTCTCTCTCTCTCTCTCTCTCTCACACACACACACACACACACACACACACACACACACACACTTTGCTTGCAAGAAAACCTCAAAGTGGTTTAAAACATTAAAATTATCAGTTAAAAACAAATCTTTAAATTGTTTAAAAAAATAATTAAAATCAATGCTACGCTAAAAACCAGATTAAATCATGTTTATATGTCTGGATTGGCTTGCCTAAACAAAAATGTTTTTAGCAGTCACCGAAAAGAGTACCGTGAAGGCGCCTGCCTAGTGTCAATTATAAGCCAGTCTTCCTGGAAACAAGCCCAATTACACTCACTGGAACGTATTTCTGAGCAGACATGTATAAGATAGTGCTGTTAGCTTTGCTTTATGTCTTTGCAGCCAACCTGTCGTTGCTGCTTATTTCTCCACACCCAAAGTGTTGGCATGTCTGCAAAAGGCAGCAAACATCAAATAATTGGGGAGGCTGTTAAAAGGAAGTGCAGCATTCAAAATCGCAGGCCGCTCTTGAATTGGCTCTATACACAGAATATTGTTATGAAGAGCAAGTGTTATTTTTGCTAGGAATTTCTATGAAGACATGGATCAAGCAATTCATTCCTGCATATCTTAGGCTGGATCTAAGACACTTCAAAAAGATAGTTTCAGAAAAACGCATTGTGAACCACATAATGGGAAATCACGTTGGCGAAAGATGGAACTCTACAGTGCCATCTGGTGTCACAACACTTTTAAAACGCTTTTTAAAAAACTAATATAGCTGAGTCCTTAGTGGCTCTTCGTTTGTTAATTGGTTCTGCAGATTCTGCTTATACTGAGATTGGGAGCAAGGCTCTGGATTCTGCATTCTCGCCACTGTGGATAGATCCTACCCTGGCCTGGGGTGAATGTTACTGTAATTAAAAGTTGGCAAGCCTAAATTATCATAGCTTACTGATTTCAACAGACTACTCTACTCCCAATTAGAAACTTCATGTTACGTTTTTATTTGGACTTCTTAACCCTTTCTTAATACTTTTAAACAAAATTTCCAGCACCCAAGCTGAGTCTAGAATGCAGCGTAGACCTTCTTTTCCTGGTGGACAGTTCATCCAGTACCACCCTTGAAGGCTTCTTGCGCTATAAAGCTTTCCTGAAGAGGTTTCTCCAAGCCGTGTGGAGTAGAGAGAGCCCAGGGAATGTGGGTGTGGCCCAGTACAGCAACGATGTCAAAATGGCCGTCGGCATTGGAGGCCACCAAGATGCGCTCAGTCTGGTGAAGGCTGTTGATTCCATGCAGTTCAGTGGAGGAAGCACCTTGACTGGCAAAGCTTTGCGGTACGTTACACAGCATGGCTTTAAGAGTGGCCCAGTCTTTGCTGATACACCCGATGACCTCCCACGTGTGGTCGTCTTGCTCACGGATTCAAATGCTCAGGATTCGGTGGCAGAGGCAGCTAAGTACAGCAGAGGCCAAGATGTCTTCCTCATTGGAATTGGCAGTGAATCTTTGAAAGCAGAGCTGGATGATATTACAGGGAATCCAAAGTGGACACTGATCTACTCATCCCCACAAGATCTCTTCAACAAGATTCCTGAACTACAAAGGAAAATATGCAGCATAGACAGCCAAGGTAAGGGTTCTAGGTAAGAAAGCATTATCGTTTGGTATCTCAGCATCTACTATTGGCTGTCAGGTCCTTATATCCACATACTTGCTATCCAGAAATTCACTTATCTGCACTTAAAGAATTCTGCCCAAACCTCACTATATGCTCCACAGATTCACTTATTCGAACAGCCAATTTCCTTACTTGGTTTGGTTTTTTTGTTTGTGATTTGCTGGTCATCATCCCAGGAGCTATTTTCAGGCAAGAGCCATGGAGAGAGGGAAGGAAAAGCAAGATCAGATGAATCCAAGGCCAGGAAAAGATCTGACAAAACTATGAAAAGAGTGGACAAATTCCACATTGGAAGTGTTTCCATAGGAAATAATAGAAATCATTGGCTTGTTATGTGACCACTGGCCTAACAAACAATTTCCTGGGAACACTTTGTGTCCATAAATCAGTACCTGCATGTATGACTTAAAGAGGCACTGGTATATTCTGATACATACTGTATTTTTCGCCCTATAGGACACACTTTTCCCCCTCCAAAAATGAAGGGGAAATGTGTGTGCGTCCTATGGGGCGAATGCAGGCTTCAGGAAGCTGTCCGCAAGCCGTGGGAGAGCTGCCTGCACCCAGAAGCCTGGGGCACGCTGAGCTCAGCACGCCCCAGGCTTCGAGCTTCGCGCAGCTCTCCCACGGCTTGCGGATAGCAGCCTGTTCTGGGGGCTGGGGTCGGGGGAAGCACGGGCTTCCCCTGCCCCAGCCCCGCTCCTGGGGGGGAAATAAAAAAAATGTTCTTTATTTTCCCCCCAAAAAACTAGGTGCGCCCTATGGGGCGAAAAATACGGTACTTGAAGATGTATGATGGAAAATGGGAACAAAGGCATCACTTCTCAACAGTTAATCAACTCTAGTTGCCTGCAATCAAAATGGATCTGCTATTTGCTAAGCCATCTCAGAGGCTTCGCTGAGGTTTTCTTCAGAACAAATTCTGAGAAGGTGGTGTTAGTGAATGCTTCCGTGGCCTCTTGCTGATCAGAGGGAATTGATTTAGATATTTATCTATACCTTCTAACATCTATACCTTCTATAGTTTTTCTAAGCAAATTATGAGTTAACTATTTAGAACAGGCATCCCCAAACTCGGCCCTCCAGATGTTTTGGGACTACAGTTCCTGACCACTGGTCCTGTTAGCTAGGGATGCTGGGAGTTGTAGTCCCAAAACATCTGGAGGGCCGAGTTTGGGGGTGCCCGATTTAGAAGATTGTTTTAGTTTGACTGAGCTATTTAGAAATGAACTAAATGTTGGGTTTATTTTGATTTAATTTGTTACATTTTTCTCCCTCCCTTCCTTCAGTGGCTTAAGGCTGGCATACATTTTAATTCTAACAACAGCCCTGCGAGATAGGTTAGACTGAGAGGTGGTCGCTGGCCCAAGCTCACCTTGGTGAGCCTCAGAACCAAGCAGGAACTTGAATGTGATCCAATATTCTAGCACTGGCTTTGCCTCACCTTACTGCTTGCTCAGTGCTGTTTAATTTTTACAATTCAAAAGAAATCTGCTGTTCTAAGACTCCTGACTTTCTAAATTTAGCCCAAACTAATGTCAATATAAAAAAATTTTTTGTTTTGACTATGGCAGACCAACACGGCTACCTATCTGTAATGTCAATATGACCTTATGCAAATACCATTCCCTTTCATTTGACTGTTTTAGATGCCTTCCAGCTATTCAGACTATTGAGCCATTTTCTCAGAAGCTTAATGCTGCTCCTTCCTTCCTTCCTTCCTTAGGCTGCCCATCTCAGTCTGTGGACTTGGTATTTGCTTTGGACTCTTCAGCTTCTGTTGGAAGGAATAACTTTGTGCAGCTGAAAACCTTTGTCAGCAGCCTCTCTCTCCAGTTTGACATCAATCGGGATGTGACTCAAGTAGGCCTTGTTGTCTTTGGGAAAAGGCCTCACACCACATTTGGGCTGGACACACACGTGACCAGCTCAGATCTCCATGAAGCCATCAGTCAAGCTCCCTTTGTAGGTGGCTCTGCCTCGGTTGGCAGCTCCTTGCTCCATATTTATGACGATCTTATGACTGTCCAAAAAGGAGCCAGGCCTGGTGTGAAGAAGATTGTGGTGGTGGTCACAAGTGGAGCTGGAGTGGAGGATGCCATTGTCCCAGCTCAACAGCTACGTAATAATGACGTATCGCTACTGGTTATTGGAATGGAACAAGTTCAAGTGAGCTCATTGCTGAGGATTGCAGGTTCTCACAATAATCTCTTGAGGATTCCTTCCTATGAAGAGCTAAAAAATAATGAAGAACTTATCCTTGAAAGAATATGTGATGGTAAGATGATTATTTTGACTTTAGGGTTGTATCTGTATACAATGAATAGAATAAAACCACATTTCTTTATTAATACCTTCATTTTATTATTATTTTGGATAACCCTTTGCCCAGTGTAACCTGGAGCCAGCCATTCTTTCCCTGCATATGCCCATAAGCCATGGGTTGCTAACCTGCAACCTTCCAGATGTTATTGGGCTACAGCTCCCAGTATTCAATTTGTGATGGTTCAGGGTGATGGGAGTTGGAGTCTTAACATCTGGAAGGACTACAGGCTTGTCACTTCTATCATAATAAATCATATATTATTATTTTTTATAATTCACATTTGTTTCTTGGTTTATCACCAATATCAAGTGTCCGAAGGGGCTGGCTAAATATCAATTTACAGTGAATTAGAAGTGCATTGTACATATCAAGTACCAGTAAAGTACATTACTTGAAACATCAGTGCAATAAAATTACAGTGCTAGTCTGGACATTTCCAAACTTGAGCCATATTTAGTTCTTGAATTTGAAATGCCAATTGATTTCAGGGCTACCTTTTCTGATGTAAGCATACTTCTGAGAAAAAGAAGAAGAAAAATAAGATCTATGCTTCAGCACTACCTAACAACCACATATGCCTAACCCCACCTTCTTTGAAGTTGAAAAGAAGCCACATTAAACACTTCTTCCCCTTCGTGTTTAGTTTAAACCATCTTCAAATCAGTATTTGCCATGTGTCTGATTATCTGTTTCACCTTTTAAGCCATTGTTCATCCAAGATTAGTGCGTATTCTTAACACATCAAACAGGGATTGCTTGTGGTAAATGGCAAAAGGACTAGCTGGTCTTTCACGGGCTAGTGTGCTTTGTTTACAAAACAACTCAAGATGAGATTGAACTTGTAGTCTTTGAAGAGCTGCAACTTAGTCATTTATTTAATGATTGGTAAGGTGATGTACTGTCAGATCCTGTGTGTGAAGGAAGGGCATGTGATGGCACAAATGGGGACCAGGAACAGTAATTGTGAGTTGAGGAGGGTCTGTAGAAAGTTCTGGAGCAGGACGCTAGCATCCCTAATTCCAGCAAAAAAGTTTTAGCTGTGATTTTGGCTGTGTGAAATTTAAGTAATGCACTCAATGTATAGCTTTGTCCTAGGTGTGAGACTCTCCCTCTTCTAAGGCTGTAAGGCGTTTCTGCAATACCAGCAGATGTGTTCACTGATTTCCATCTCCACAGAACAACTGGAATCCTGCGGCATTAAGAAAGCTTCGATTTCTTTCTTTCTTCTTGCGCCTGCCAGTCAACATGACCTGTTGTTTTCTTTTGTCTGTTGCAGAGGCCAAGAAGCCTGCAAACCTCTGCAAACCCAACCCCTGCATGAATGATGGAGTTTGTGTTTCTGGAAATGGCAGCTACTGGTGTCGGTGCCAAGGCTGGGTAGGACCTCACTGTGAAAACAGTAAGCATCAAAGTACAGTAGCCAAAAGGCATTTAGGCCTCCTCCCTCATTTAGATTCATTGTCCCCATCTGACACGAATGATCCCTGAAGAATCTACTTGCTCCGTACCTTTGCCCCAAATAAAGTCAATTCGTTTCCATTTAGAACACATTCCTAAAAGTATGCTGAAAAAGGGAGGGTGGGGAAATTAAATAAGCTTCATAGTATCAAATTTTACGGTTGACTGGTAAATGTACTTTTGGCTTGTTCTCTTCACAAATACTAATCTTAAATGACTCACTGCAATCTTCTTAAACCCATATATTTCTTAGGTTTAATTGGCACACTCTTTCACTAAGATCTTGTTGGATCTCATTCCAAAAGAGTCAGCTTGTTACAGCAAAAGCAGAACAACCTAGCATGTAGTGCGCACTGTATTTGTTTTGCTGAACAAGAGGCGCTCTGCATGTGCAATGCCTCTTTTCTGCATTGACCTATTTGGAAGGATCAGGAAGCATAGGAGGAGGCCTACAATTGTCTTCCTATGAGGTTGGCGCTTTGAGCATGTCCTTGTTGCTGCACAGATGACACCAGCCTCACAAAGCAGGTTGCATCCACCAGTCAAGGTGCTCCTGACATCCTTTAGGATGCTTGAGACCAAGTACCAAAAGAGAAGAGTACTCACATATTTGCTTCCACTCCCACATATCTTTATCTGTAAAAACGTCATTGTTTTCTGGGATTCCTTTTTGATCTCATAACTTACCCCTTGCAATATTCCCTGCGTTGTATTACTAAATTGCCAGAAGCATGATAAATGGAACTTGATTGCTGAAGAAACCTTGATAATCAGTAGTGCAAACAAGACCTTACCTCACTGGAAAATATACTTGTGAAATCTTTGGGTGTTGGGAGGAGCCATAATATGGATAGTCTTAATGATGAAAGAGTTAACTGATATATAGCTAAAGTTGACCTTTTCGGTCCCTGCTAGGTTGTCAATGGACTAAGTGAAGCAACTTCACTACAGACCTACAGACACATTTGTAGGCCTCATTTCAACCTGTTGGAAAAATGAAAAGGCTTCATTTAAAATTCATGTTTCATTTTTGTATGTAGGAAAACCATATTTGACTGTTTGCTCTGGGAAACAATCATTCTTTATTTTTAATATAGGAATTCAGAGGGGTGACACTTCACAGATGCATCCAGCCATGGTCCGTGCTCCACAAAACCGACGCGGCTGGCGACAGCTGTATCGATCTCGCAAGCATTCCAAAAGGCAAATTCCAGAGACTCACTGACTATCTTCAGCTACTGAAAACATTGTATGAAAGAACTGAAACACAGTCAACGTTTGCAAGCAATAATGCTGTTCCCCAAAGCACAGGAGTTTTGCACAGAATCACTTCCCGGTACGCCAAATGAGGTGACCAATATCTAGTTTGTGTTGATATTAGATATTTATTGTTGCTGTACTGACACTTTCACCATTTAAGGTCAGCGTCTCTTCTGTATGGTGAGTTCCATAGCTCTGAAGATTTTGGTTTCTGTACTGGATTGGACATTCTTGGGAAAGTTGGTACCGTTTTAAAGTTCAGATGAAACCAGCAAAATGACTAAGGTTTGATTTATATTGTTTACAGATGCCTGAATTTCCCTGACCATCAAGAAGTTCCAGGCATGCAGTGCTTACTTGGGTTTGGTTTCCTTGGGAAGGAGGTCACTGGAGGCTTATGCCTTCTTTTAATTATTTGAATTTATTTACAAATACGCAGGTTAAAAAAATGTGATAGCTTTAAGCCTTAAACTCTAATATATAGCCAAAGTCCACTGCTCCCCCATTGGATCTCCACAGCGAAGCCCCCTCCAAAGGCACTTGCCTTCTGTGTCTGACATCCCAACTCAGAATGAAGTCCACTCACAGCTAAATTGCCATCTGCCCCTGGATTGAGGTGGAGGAAATGAGGGTGGCTCATTTTCTCCAATTAATTTTTCTAATCAATTTTCAAGCTTCCCAATCCACTGGTTGCAAGAATCCTTTTGAAATAAATTCTATCAGTTTGACTAAGCAGTGTGCAGCTATTTAGAAAAACGGGCACCACCTCATCACTTTATTAGGAATGGCTTCCTTTGCAGAATGCAACCTGTGCTTGCAAAAGCAATCTGTTGGCTAGCTCTGGCTATTGGTTGTACGTCACTTGTGGTACAACCAACACCCAGTACATGTGCCATGCTCAATTGTTTTCTGTGTTGTCCTCTGTATGTTGTTGTTTGTTTTTCGCTCTGCATCTTCTGTCCGTAGGAAGAAAACTTGTTAAATTGGGCCTGACAAGCATTTTGCAGTTCTAAAGCACCACATCAGCAGCTCACCTGTTGCAATATTTAATAAGCATTTGACTTTCTGCACCAGCTTCATTTAGTTATGCCATTCCATCGTGCAGTAACATAATGTGAAAAATAACTTGGGAAAATGCTGATCAGTAATAAGAGGAGTTGGGTATGAGGTTAAGATGGGTATAAAGCTGTTTTGAACTGTTGAATCTACTGGATTGAGGGTTTTGTTTGTTTGTTTGTTATACCACCAAATCCATATCAGTTTTCTATTTATCTCGCTGAAGCAGTGCTCTTAGTTTTGCCAGTTGCAGCCCTACCACATTTTATCTGTGTTAAGGATAGAAACATGTAAGGTTTCTGAAGTAGGTTTCGTTCTCTAGTGCAGGGGTAGCTTTCAGTTCTTGGAATGTATTTTTGTTTATCTGCAGATATTGGGACAGCTGAGCAGAGGGAATATAGACACAGCTGAGCTATTCAAACAAGGTACGAAGACAAGTTTCACCACTCTGCTCCCAGTGCCCTTATATGCCATTCCAACCTTCCTGCACTGTAGTGTTGTTTTGTGTTTTTATTATACCTTTTTAAAAAAGTTTATGCCGTATGAATAGACCCACTGAAAGCAGCAGGCTAAAATCCATTTATTTCATTGGATCTACTCTAAGGTTGGGCATCCACCCATTTTGATTATATTGGCTCTCCTATTGAGGCAGATAGGAAAGTCAAAATGGTTGAAAATAAAGAGTAAATTTCAGAGTGCTAAGATTGCATCCATCACTAGCAAACCTATCTAAAATGATGAAACAGTAGGCACCCAAAAATATTTAGAACAAGGTGAAAATCTGAGGCAGCATCTGCACCCAGTTTTGCCCATTTTGGGAGTCGTAAGACATTCCAGCGCTCAGCCTTCCCTTGCAACAGTTCCTTTTTCCCAGTATGTACAGCATCCAACACTGATTGCAAGTAGGCTTGATGTTTCTTCATAGCCGCAAATGGACACTAAAGTTTGCTTCTCTGCTGGAGTTTTGTAATCAGAAGAGTTTGTGCAATTTTCTCTTAACCTGAGGTTTGCAGTAGGCTGCTCCCTTCCTAGGCTGCTTAATCAAGCCTTCAGAGCAAGCTGGATGAGAAGTGTTTTTTATTAGGGGAAAATTTGTGTAAAAGATAAGACTGGCCTTTCTACACAAAACAGCAGCAGCTTCTACTTACTTTCCATTCTAAGAGGGCCCCCCAGTGGACAAAAGGGCGTTTTTCCGCCCTCCTTTTTGAACTCCCAGAGAGTATTTATTTTCATCAAAGAGAGTTTTGGATTATGTTAACATGCCCACACAGCAAAAAGGTTTGGCTGTATATGGGCCTGCAAAGTTAAACATTATAGACAGACACTGCTTGGTTTTTTCTCTCTTGTTTTTTGGACTATGTAATGATTTTTACACGCACGCTTAGATTATAGCCAACCTTTTTCTTTATTAAAAAAAAAAACTTTTCTAAAATAGCAATGGATTGAAAAGACACATGTACAACAAATAGAAAGTATTTTTAGCTAGGAACACAGTAACAACTTCATTCTATGGTGAGTTAAATGAACGCTTTGGGTCTGAAACTGCCTGCTTTACATATTGACTTTTTGTGTCCCTGGCCCGCCCCCCCACTATCAGCTATAGTGTTGAGGTGGAGGAAACACAACGCTGTGTGTCAGGATGAGATCTGTGGCACAGATGCTGGGGTACACCTCTGGCACCTTCCCCCTTAATGCTTCCAGTTTGTCAGGGCACCTGAGGACCGAAACTTTATTGGCCCCTCTGCCTCTTCCCTGCCCATATTCCCCCATCTTAAACACTTGCACCAGCAAAGAGAGACAAATGCAGTACAGACACCACAAGACATGTACAATGGCAGTGACAAGGCGCACACTGGCACAATTAATTCCAAGGGTCAATGTAGACCCATTACTTCAACAACTGTGGATGCTACTTGTATGACAAATGGTAAAATACCTGTTGCTTTCAGAATGGTGGCACACACATGGTGTAGCTCCTTCAGATGGGCCTGTAACCTGTGGATAGTGGATATGCTTGTACTGTGGTTTTAAAAAGCCTGGTTTTTTAAAAAATACACGGTGATTACATTACACAGGTGGCTTTTTAGCTTAAATGATATATTGTCTGCAAACTTAAGAAACTGTTCTCCCCTGATATGAAGTAACCCCCTGGAGATTGTTTCCCTCTCAAAAGAAGAAAGGAGAAAATGTATACTCACAGATCTAGGGTTTGTGCCCGCCTTGTGAGTTTCTGGCCTTTCCAATTGATGCCCCAATGATCCAGACAGCATTAAGTACTTCTAAGACTACAATCCTATGCATGCTGACCTGGCACAAGTCAATGGGGTATACATACTAAGAAAGCAAACATGGTTAAACAGCAAATTCTTATTGATTGTCAGGGTACCTGCTTAGGCACATGCTTGACTCAAGCCATTTTGGCTGAATCTTGGAGCTAAAGGGGGTGGGGGGAGAGAGATGGTTTACAAATGGCAGAAGACTGGTGTGGGATGAAAAATCCTGTGTGAATATTCCTTTCCACCCCACCACCTATTTCTGGAGCAATATGAGAACTCCCAGAGAAAGTAGTAGAGCAGGAGTCACTCGGTGCCTAGAAGTCACAGCAGTTAATTAAATCAAAGTACACCAATTGCTGTACACTGCCCTATGTTATCAGTATTTCCCCAGGGGCAAATATCGCTTCTACTGCTGAGGGGGGAAAGCTGTTTTTTCATAATAAACTAGGTAGTTTGGGGAAAGATGTTTGGAGATCCTGCAGCGACTGACCAGCAGGAGTGCACATTTATTGCACAAGAAAATGTTCATCTGAAAAGGCCCTTGGATAGCGAGATACTGAGCTCAAGCACCTGTGGTCTTTACAGCATTTAGTACTGTGTTAGCACAAACAATTTAATAAAAAATTCTTTCCTTTGTATACAGCTAGCTTTGAAAAATTATTCATATTCAAGGTTAAAATTCAGGAACCTGACATTTTTGGCACAGAGTCCACACCTAACTCTGCCTTATATACATAATTTAATCTCCTTGGGTTTGGGGAACACAGCTCAGTCAAGTTCTACCTTGGTCTAATTATACTTTTGTTTACAGAAAACAGAATGATAAGAATATATTCAAGGGTAAAGGGGTGGAATTCCCCACTCTTCCAAATGTTTGGATGATTAAATTCACCATACTTGGGTAAACAAATTCTCCTTCACTTTTGTGCACTTAACTTCCATACAGTATGCCAACTATTGTGCAGAATATGATGATGTGGCATCTGTTCCTACATGCTACTATTACGTGTATATTATTAACCTGAAGCATTCCAGAGTAACTAAAGTGCATTCAAATCACCCCACAGCATAGTTAATCACATTTTGGAAGCTAGGACAGAAGATTCCACCCCTTTATTCCTCAAATGACAGATGCAGTGGCTAAAGAATTACGTTAAATGACTTTCTGGCCCCAATCCACAAAGATTTAAGTTCCCATCCATGCACAGCCTCTAATCTATAGCATTTAAGTGTAGATCCTTAGTCATAATGAGATATCTCTGCTACTTATGCCCACTGGAAAGCCCTTCTTAATCACAGGAGTTGTCTGTGGGTATTGGAATGTCTAGTCACCTGTGAATCCAGTGCATTGCTCTTGTGCTGACAACTGATAATAGCTCTCTTCAGTGCTATTTTTCTAGAAAAAGAGATGCCAGAACTGCCCAAGAACACCTCCCTTGTTCTCTTATATTGGCAATGGCACCCACCTGAGAGGTGCTGGAACTGAGTTCCGGCTGAAAAAAGCCCTGGCTTTCCTTGTACAAGCATTAAACATTGAAAATTAAGAAGCTGTAGCAGTGGTTGTCACCCACTGGGACTAGTTGGATGGGAGGCCAACAGTAGGTGGTGCCAGAGCCAATGAAAGACATAGCCAACTAATTTTAAGTTTTGTCCCCATCCTCCTGAGTGCTACAAGGGCAGAACTGAGGCTAAGGAGGAGAATGTTCACAGCCAGGGCCACTCCTGGACTGGTTGTAAGTAAGAAGGCAGGTGGGTGGGAACTGGCTAAGGGTTGGTGGGACACTGCCCCCATTTGCCCTAACAAATGAGCCTCCACTGAGCTGTACTTGTTTTTTGGTCAGGAATTCTTTGTGGAAAGTCAGGCTGCATTGTGTACAACAATAATACCTTTTAGCTGTGTCTCTTGGTCTCCCTGGCCAAAATTGCCTCCGTTGGTTGGAACAGCTCTTCTCCAACAGAAAAGTCTGACACAGAGACTTGTATTTACTTAATCAGCTTTCAGGATTTTAGCTCAGGAAACTGAATTTACCTCCGTGATCCCCAGGCCCTGATGTATCAGAAGAACATTAAACAGATCTGGCAAGAATTCAGTCCTTGCTGTTCTATTGCTAACAACAAATCCTGGATTGGACAACAGTAAAACACCAAAATAGAAATACACAAAGGCATCATTATGTACATTGGCCGGGTTAAAAGCAAGGTTTCCACTTGGGTTAACTCTCTCAGCTGCACAGCACTCCTCTGCTAAAAAAGGAGCAAATTCCTTAGTCTGATGAAGGCCATGTTGGGTTCTGACCCTGGTCCATCCATTATTTCTTGGTGTACAGCTGGCCATGCTTTACCTCATCTAGACCATTCTGTACTTGCAAGAGAATCCTGTAGTCCACGAATGGCCACTTCTAATATTGAGTCCATTATTGGTGCTAGGATTTCCTAACTAGCACCTTTCTTCTCCCATTCCTGCAAAACAAAAATGGAAAAATAGGCCCCACTTGAGGGCTTATCCTTCTCTTTATATATTTCTTTCCAAAACCCCAATAGTTTTAAATATGCCATATGCCATAGGCCATGGGCAAATTATTCTTGCCATAATAAGCACAACAGGCATTCTTGCTACATGTCTTACCTTAGCTTTCTGTAGAACTGTTCCTTTCCCTGTGACCATGACAGATAAAGGCCGATTTTTTAGTGCCATTGCTGAATTGACAGGCGAGTTTTCTGTGCCATTCATAGGGTTGGCAACCTTCATCTGTGTTTATGGGGGAAAGATAATAGCTGTGGTCATATACAATTGTCTAAAATAGTTCATCAGGCACAGGTCAGAGAGCCCTTCTTGCCGAACATTAAAGATCTCATATTCCATCATCACAAAGCATCAGCAATAAAAGTGCTGTTTATTAACGGCTTATTAGATCTACCTCTGGGCACTGTTTATTGACTTTATGCTTTTGGTTTTAATTATGTTGCTTTATCTGTTGTTATCAGGAACGGCCAATGAGGTGCTACATTTATAAGCCACCCTCCCAACTCCAGCACTGCTGCGTACCAGGACAAGGTGGGGCAGAGCAGTGGCAAGGTCAGAGCTCCATAGGGTGCTCTGGCAAAGGCAATCTGGCACACCCACCAAGGGGAACCCACACAGCCCTGACTGTGCTGACAATTGGCTCCACCCAAAGACTGTTGCAGGACGTGGCAGTGACACGAGAGGGGCTCGGCAGCCACTTCTGATGGCAACGCATAAAACTCATAGCTATGTGGCAGTCTGTAAGTCTAGGTGTATTCCTCAAACTGAACAACGTTCCTCATCCCTGCTGTAACTGGATCTATGGCTCCATGACAATATGGCTCCTTGGGGTATCATGACTGAGGTATCAGTCAACCCCACATGCTATTTAGGCCTAGCTGTTGGGAGACACAGGCATCCATATTGCTATTACCAGCCTCCAAGAGTGGTCATGTGCACTTCTGGCTAGGAAAATAGTGTGGGAGAAAAGCATTAAGCCCCTCCTTCCTCAGTGCTGCTATTTTGAGCCCCCTGCCCGCCCACCAAATTGTCTTTTGAGCTTTACAAAACACATCAAAAATGCAACCATGGATCTTCTGCATCATGCACAGTTTGAACCAGCTGCTGGCTTCAGCTGCTTTGCTTTGCTGAAAAGGACCCTGCTAAAGATGCCGATTATAAACAGCCCCCTACGTACTTTAGGGCTTGCGTTCTCCAGGTGTGTGGTGTCCACCGCAGTGCCAAGTGTAACAGGCCCAGACTCTGCTTTCCGGAGATTCTCCTTCACCTCCACGAGGCTCAGCTCCAAGTCCACACGCTGATCTTCTTTCCTTTTGCACTCCTCCTCTATTTCCTTCAGTTTTTGCTCCAGTGTGGGCAAAAGGCTCTTGTCTGCCGAGGGAAGAAGCACATGCAAGTGGAAATCTAATAGTAGATGGGCAGTGTGCTCCCTTCCCCATTGCCTGTCTGTCTCCTCAGATGATGGTGGCAGGCAAGGGGGTGGCTGCTGAACTACCCCCCCCCCAAGTGGAGGCTTTTCAGAGCAGATTACATGTCAATGGAGCACATGAGACCAAAACAATATGCCCCGTTCCACTGATCTCTGAAAACGAAGTGGAAATGAGAGGCATTTCTTTACCTGTGCAGCTTATCAGCATCTCTTTCAGCTCCCTTCTGTCTTTCCGTAGTTGTGCCAGCTGAGAGCGGATTTCTTCTTTTTCCCTCTCCAAGCGATCTCTTTCTTCCGAGTATCGCTTCACTTCAGCCTCAGTCCTGTTCTTGCCGAGTTTGGTTTCTACAGCTGCTACAAATAAAAGATGAAGAAATTAAGCTCAGGGACAGAGACTGGAATTCCAAGAACCTTCCCTTAAAACCAGCAGCTAAATACACTGGCGCCATGTTTTCAACATGGCTTGGAAAGCTAATGATAGCAGGCACAGCCTCTACCATAAGTCTCCGTCACGAAGCTCTTGGGTAAACAGAGATTACTGCAGACAGCAAACACACCTGAATTCACTGCCTTGGAGCGTTCCATTTTCTCTTTGGATGCAATCATAATTGTTGTGGTGTCCTTAATCTCAGGGCCACTCTGAGGAAAGGCAATTTGCTGCTGTTGTGCCTGAATTTTGATGGTTGTTGTTCGTGGTGGGAGCGGTTCATCAATGTCTTGAGTCCTCTGTTAGGGAAGTCGGATGAGAGAGAAGGTTTCAGAGGTTAAGCGACACAGAAGGCTAGCAGAAGCTGCCTGTCCATTTAAGATCCCAGCAAGCTGCTCAATGCTAAGTTTTGTCTAGTTATAGAATAAATAATAAAAATTATAAAAATTAACTAGAGATGCTGGGGATTGAACCTGCAGCCATTTGCATGTGATGGTCTACCACTGAGCTATGGCCCCTCCCTGATATCTCGGATTTGTTTATAAGCATTACCGGGTCTGGAATCTCCAGCGATCTTCTACTCAAATCTGCTTCTTTATGCAACATGGAGGAGTCCGTTGAGCTCTTACTGGAAGCTCTTTGCAATGATGGAGAAACGGATGGGGAAAACTGGTCCTGCTTCTTGGTAGCACAATGAAGGAAGGATTTGACTGGTGTGAGGTCTAGATAGACTCTGTCCTGATCCCCCTCATCTTTGTCTTCATTTTGGGGCACTTCCTCCTGTCAAAGATAAAAAGCATCTTCTTAGAAGAGCGCCCGAGAAATGCCACTCTGTTTAGAACAAGAGAGGCCAGCATGAAATTCTTTAAACATTACCTACAGTTAAAGAACAGTACAGACCTGAAACAAGGCAAATTGCAGACACTTTGCCATTGGGATCACTTGTTATTGCCGGCATTATCAATATAAACTGCAGCCAATGGAAAAGAAAATGGTCCCCCCATCAACATAAGCTGTAATTGCAACAAAACAAAACCCTCACCATTGTTGTTGCCTCTGGAACATCTACATCATCATAGAGCTCCTCTAGTCCCTCCTTCCCCTTTGGCAAGTTGTCAATGTAAGTGTTCGGCTCAGAGTACTTCCTCTGCATTAAGCTGGAAAAGATAGAAGCAGATGTGCTATCAAAAGAAGTAAAAGCTACATGAGACGATGATGTGATATTAGTCTATACTCCCATAAGACTTCCTAATATGCCAGTTACTTTGGGTAGTAGTCAACTAACATTTACTCAGAGCAAATCCATTAATTTCAATGGGTCTACTCTGAGTAAAAGTTAGTTGATTGCCATCCACTGGATGTTGCAAGGCACCTGTTGCTCCTGCCTACTATCTTGTCTCCAGCATCCACAGGTCTGCAATGTGAAGAAGCCACAAACCACAGTGTAACCTCCCCTTTTGTTTGAGACTGAATATGTTAAATGCCTGGAATATACTCATTCTCTAACACAGGACAAGGCATAGGTTTCATCAAGCCATAAGCAACATTGTGTGTGTGCTGCATGTCTTAAACATCCAGCTAGGAGTTCAAAGAAAAACAGAGATTTGCTAGACTGCACATCAGAAAATAAGGAGAGCTAGTCACCATCAATGCAATATTTCACAACAACAATCTCACGAGTGGATACTTCATTTGAATGCAAACATGGTGGGTATTTATGTATCAGAACCCTTTCCTGCTTCTTTTCGCTAGCAACTGTAACCTCATCAAAATTGTTCATTACATACTTTTCGGATAAAAGCTACTTGTTTGGTAGGAATTACTTGAAATCATCCATCAGAAGACAGGTCAGAATGTCAAATATGCTACCGCAGAAACTTACAGTAATGAATTCTTTGCTGCACTGACGATGCAGGAGACCCTGTCAGCATCGACATAATCATAGGTCAGCTCTTCAGGGTCTGTTTTTGAGCCAGATTCTGACAAAAGGAGACCAAGCCAGTGGCCCATTTCGTCACAAGACTTGGCCTGTTAAACCAGCAAAGAAAAAAACAATCATTAAGGATACAGGCCAAACTTACTACAAGAAGCCTAAGTTGCTTTCATCAGAGTAAGCAGAAATAATGGAAAGGAAAATCAATTTAGGATGTGCCACCCTGGGCTCCTTGAGGAAGAAGAGCAGGATAGAAATGTGAGTAAATAAATAAAATTCTATGGATCATAATATCTAAAAACATCTTCAACCGTCTTTAAAAAATTGATTGTGTGTGTGTATGCAAATATATATACATACATACACACACACACACACACACACACACACAAATTATAAACACAAAAAGCCAGAAGAGGGCACCAGTTTACCTTCCTAAAGTTCCTCTACCAAACTGGCTCAGAAGCAATTATGATTAAAACTTTCATCATGAATGGTGAAAGCACCCTGCAATCACCCTGAAAGACCCACGAAAAATTATTTATAACCTCCAGCTGGCCTTAACTAAAATGCTGAGTCTAACATGCACCTTAGCTTCACAAATTGAGATAATCTGAGTAACTTTTTGAAGCCTTCCTTATTTTGTTCCATCAACCTCAGCAATCTTAAGTGCTAAACAAAACAACATCCAGAGCCTCTGGCAGTCGCTGGCAAGTGAGCCTGTTGTTGGTAGCAAGTATTCCTCCCACTACAAAATGCAGGAAATGTGTCACATTTCCCTTCTCCCACTCTAAGGGTGCTGATGTCAGAGAATCTAAGATTAGAGGTAAACAGAGAAGGAAAACAACTCTGATCCAAGTCAAGTGAAAGTTACAGATAGGAGTGGCTTGCTCTTTTCCCCCAAGGCAGCTTGTCGGCTGAGGTAACTGGAGGTAGCTCCAAAGAAAGTTACACTGTGTGTGTTTGTCTTCACCAGTCTTATCTTTCTTTTCAGTGGTGAAAACCAACTACTCTTATCAACCCATACTGAATCCAGCTGGCTGCTTATTTCAGAAAACATTTCAGGTGTACAATGTTCCAATCAGAGGGCGGGGTGGGGATTCAGTATTCACTTACTATTCTGACTAGTAAGTGCTGCTTTCCTGCCTTGAGTGTTTCTTTGGATGAAAAAGCAGAATAGACGTCTATTCATTTAATAAAAATAAGCTGCCTGGTTAGCTGTTTTACATCTTTTTGCATAGCATTTTGTTCAGACTGGCTGCATTCAGGTGTCACACTACACCATGGTTTATGACAACATATACAAGTACAAGCAGGCTGCAGTGAGCCTTGCTTTAGAATGACATGTGAAGCAGGTTATAATGCTGTAAGGAGAAGTGTTGAATGAAATCTACAAACAATTTTCATGGTTTTTTTAAATAGAAGTGAAGAAAATCAATACATTGGGGGCACACTACTCAATGAAATCAGCTTCAGGAATGTGACAGATTACCCCAAACAGGCTATGTACATAAGAGAAAATAAATCTACACCAATAGCTATGTTCCCTAGACTGAACCATTCAATTGTGTGCACTATAATAAGTTGCAATGAGTAGCTGTGTTGCTTATAAACAAATGTCACTCCTACTTCTAAAGAAAGTGGCAACCCGTACCTCTAACATGGCCCGTTCCTCTCCATTATGCAGGATACGGAATGAGTAGAGATGATCAGGAGTTGGGTCTGGGATAATTTCACAGCCCGTCAGGTTGAGAGGCTGCTGAGCAGTTTTATTTCTGTTCTTGTCCTGGTAGAAATGGAGCTGCCCATCTTTCACATGACACCACCGAGATCTCCACTGGCTGTTCACAAGGACATTCAGGTACGCTGCAAAGAAGGAGATGCTCCCTTAGTGACATCTAGGTCACCCTCTACGCTGGTCTTTCCTGCTAGTCACAGAGACCCAAATGAAATGCAAATGTTTCACAAGGCTTTGTTTTGGGTTGCTTACTACATGTATCCAAAGACCTTTCCGGACTGTCCAGCGTGGCAGATTTCTTCCTCCCAAGGTTCATCAGGTTGCTCAGTTTTAAACCAGACGTGCCCTTCTTCTTAACTAAAGATAAATAAATAAGAAGGAATAAACAAGCCATATACAAAGCTGTACTTCTGAATATCTAATGCAATGGCCAGGAGACACATTACACACAATTTGCATCTGATGTTTGTGTGCGGAATCTTACTTGGTGCAATTTAAGAAGAGACTCATATAAGCGGCAGCATTAATAATGTACACTTACATGGCCCACATCAGTTATGAATAAATGTGTTACTTTAATGAGCCAGGCATTAACTCCCTTCTACAACTACTGGTAGAAACAAAAAAGGGACAGAGTACCATAACGCTGTTCTCATCTCAGTCCCTGGAGATTCCTGGCTCTCCATGAATAGAGGTACGAATGCAGCAGGCTATTAAACTACAACCATATAGTATGTTGTTTATGGATGGGACAAGTGGGGGCCATTCATATGTCATGTGTAGGAAGGCTCTAGTCAATTCAGTAACAACCAGGCAACCGGCAAGCTCAGTTTGACTTATCAGAGGCAAGTGCACTATTCCATCTTCTTTTCACTCGACAACCACATTATCTTTTTTGAACGGCTATTACCGTCTTTGGTTTCTGTCAGTTCTGTGTGACCATCAGTGCTGCTTCCGCTTTCTGATGCCACTGAGTACCTCTCAGACGTCTCCACCTGCAGACAAGAAGCAGGGATGAGGTCCACAGCACCAGTGATAGAACAGCAGCATAGTAATGGCTGAAATGCTACTCTCTCCGATGAGAAAACCCCTTTGCATTCGTGAAAATTAGGGGTTGCCTAAATAATGTCAGAAACTAGGGTTGCTACAAAAGAAAACATGAATGTAGGCACATATCCATAGCTGAGGAAACGAAGACCCATTCACAAACTATGATTATTCCACAGGGGACAACATAAAGATGGATGCTATAGAGGCTCCTCTAGCTCTTGGGAGAACCCCTTTGTTTTGCTGCGTGTAGTTGCTCTGGTTGGACACAGTCTTCCTTATTCATAATGGCTCCTGGTGTTTTCTTTAAAGCTTTTTGAAGTAAATTCAGGCAACCATATTTGTGTCAACTCAAAAAATAAAATTATACACGAGGGTTTTATTTTCCGTCCTCATTGCCATATGCTGTGAAGCTTTCTAGCTGTGAATGTTTCTTTGTGGTTTACGTTCGCATATATAGCTCCTGCCTCAGTTGTACATCATCAGCACATGTTCATTTACATTGTGGCAAGCTGTGAGAAACAGAATGCTGCACTAGGTGAGCCATTGGCCTGTTCAGCAGGCTCTTCTTATGTCACAATTTTCCCACCCCTAATTTATCTGGATCAGGCCCAGAGCTTGATGACTTTAATTTTGTGCTCAGTAAATAATTAGAGCTTGAAACTCTGGAACAGTCAGTCTACAAAGAAGTTCTCGTTTCACCTGATGCTTTGGGGATATCTAAAATTCTAGCCTTATTTAAATAATACTTTCATTTGGATTTGGCCAGGATTAAATCTATAAACTTCCTAGAATTAGATTTATGCTTGAAACAAACTTGGGGGGGGGAGTAGCTATTAAAAGAATTGCTGATGTTAAAAGAATGCAAAAATGGCTTGACCCTGAGCCAGTTATGCTTTAATCAGAAAACAAGTGGTTTGTTGGGTTTTCTTCAAGCATAAGTTTCAACCACATTCCTGTTTTGATGGTGGGAGTGACTTCCTGTATATTAATCAGAAGTATTTTTTTAAAACTTAAAATAATTTGATGCAACAGGAAAAAAATTAAGCTGCTCTTTGAACATTACTTTTGTTAAGAGATAAAACATACCCGAGGCTCCAATACTTTGGCCACCTCATGAGAAGAGAAGACTCCCTGGAAAAGACCCTGATGTTGGGAAAGACTGAGGGCACAAGGAGAAGGGGGCGACAGAGGACGAGATGATTGGATAGTGTTCTCAAAGCTACCAGCATGAGTTTGACCATGGCATGCTCTGGTCCATGGGGTCATGAAGAGTCGGATACGACTAAACAACAACAAAACATACCTTGGGATAGCTAAGTCTCTGGGAGTCTGGGACATACTGGTTGCCTTCCCCTTGCCCATCTGGATAGAGACCGCTTGTCTCCTGGATCACCTATGGTGGGAGAGAGAAAAGCTGTGAGCAAGGCCTCATCCTGTGGCCATTTATATCTTTCTGTTCTACAGTATACATTCTGCATTTAACTGACACACAGCTCAGTTCATAGAAAGCCTCTCTCGTTAACATGCAGAGAAGCAGAGGTCCCTCAAAAGCTCTGGCTCAGAGAGGAGCCTCGAATGACCATATAAACCAGGGATGGAGAACCTCTGGCCCCTCACAGGTTGTTGGGTTCCCTGCTCCCATCTGGCCCAGCCAACACGGCCACTGGTCAGGGATGATGGAAGCTGCAGTCCAGCAACATCTGCTGAAGCACAGGTTCCCCATCCCTGGTATAAAGAAGGCACAAAAGTAAATAACATGCATGTCCAGATCAAACACTATTCCAAGCAAATTCAGGCTGTGCAGCAGTGCAGAAATGCCACATGTGCCATGGAGAGTTGGCAACTTTTTAAAACAATTTCTCCTCCATGTTCCTTTAATATCAACTTTATCTGCAAAATACTAGCAGATGATAATGCTTGAAACGTCCATGCTAGAAAATTCTGCACTGACCCTAGCTGATTTCTGCGGATCAAAGAGCTGCTAGAGTATCAAGCCAGTATTCCATCTGAGTGTAATTCAGGTGTAGTAGAGGAAGAACAAAGGGGAGTGCATCTCAGGGACTTTTTCAATGGAGTAAAGATTATATTAACTAGAAATAATGACAGACCCTTCTTGTAAGTGAAGGAGCTGGCACGTGAGTGAGTTGACAAGGAAGCTTTCGCATTTTACTATTGTAAAATTTGGTAAGCATAGAGGAAGTCCAAGAAAATAATCAAAAGGAGGTTGGGCACTTCTTCTCTTTTCTATAATGAAGTTCCATCTGAGGAAGGAGATGAACTCTTACTGAAGAAAGACTCCATTACAGCTGGAAAGGGTTGTGCAAAGGGCAAAAGGGATTTTCTCAGTTGTGCTCAAACGGAAAGGATCCTTCTCAGAATAAAGGCCTCCTTGCACTTGTTTAACAGCTGCATTTGGATGTAACCTAGAGATGGCAGCAGCACCATGACATCCGGAGAAATATCCTTTAGCATAATCCTGTGTAGACAGAAACCTAGGAAGCTGCCTTGTACCAGGTCAGTCAGGCTCTTTGCCCACTGAGTTCAATACTCTCTGCTCTGAACAGCAGCAGCTCTGCGGGGTCTCGAAATCTCAGGTAGTTAAATTCTGGGCCAGATCTTGACTTCTGTGCTAGCATGGTTATGACTGTGGGCACATTAAATCCACACAGCCTGGGGACATGGGCAGAAGTCGTCAAGAGGTACTGGTCCACTCACCCTGAGCCACTGCTCTGCCTGGTCTTTACTCTGCAAGCCCAGCACAATGACATCTGAGTTCATGGGGATGATCTTCAGCTTATGTTCCTGCTTCCTCACGTTCTTCTCCTTGTGGATGACACTGCACCCCAACAAATTAACATCCAGCTGGGGATTTTGGTCCTTGGAAGACTTGTAGCACTGGAAATAGGAGGAGTCAGGTGGTTTAATGGAGAGTAAACAGGAGTCGTTGCCTACTGGCAAAAAAATCTAAGAAAGGACAGAAACTTGGCATTGAAATAATAGATTGAAGTCCCAAATCCTAAGGTTTCTGAATAGATACATAATGATATACATATATGTTTCAGGCTTCACCAACCAGACAACCTCCAGATATTGGTGGACTCCAGCATGATCAGCAGTGCTGTGTTAGCTGGAGCCTGGCAAAATCTAGAGGGTGTCAGGCTGGTGAAGGCTAAGAACAGATATGGAAGGATTTAGAATGGATGGGGACGACTGAGAAGAAATTCAAGCCATCAATCCGGCACAGAGAGGAAGACTTCTACCCATTTTCATAGTTAATGCCCAGATGTTTCATGTGGGTAAACAAACAGCAGTCAGTAGCAGTGGTACAGAGAAGATTAAAAAAATTAGTGAAGGAATTACTAGGTGAAATTTCCTGAATCCCAGAAAATAGGAATAGTGGGGACATTCCCAAACTTTAAAACCTGTTATATAGCCATAATACTAACAGCAGAAAGGGAACAGCATTGGGTTTTCCCTTGCTTGCACTCTGAAACATTCATAGAGTAGGTACTTTCTGCAGTACAGGTGTTAATAGCAGGCATTGGAGGTGGGCAGCTGAGCTCCTGGAAATGGTAAACCTATAGTCCCAGCAGATCTTCATACCAGTCATACACTTCTCCCATCCAGGTACAACTTCACTCACCCATATCCTAAGGGAATAGTCCAAGGCTGCATCTACTCTGCCCCCTGTGGCAGCTTCCCATTACCCGTTATGAACCTTTCCAACTGGCAGAGCTCCAGGACGCTCCCTCCTGTGCCGTTCCTTTTTCCAAATGCCTGCTCTGCAGGAACCACCAATCACAGAACCTCTCCCACACTGCTGCCAATAATAGCGACTTGATCACATTAACGCTGCATCAGCAGCAACCATGGTGTATATTGATCCTAGTCTTTGATGTTAGTCCTTTGGGAGGACGGGAGCAATGCAATTGTAACAAACTAAGCAACTAACACCATGCATGTAAGACAAGTCTTACAGTAATTCATAAATTGAAAGTAAATAGGGGAGCAGACAGTACAACCCAAAGTCATGTCCGGCTTGTGGGCTTCCCATAGGGATCTGGGATTTTGAACAAGATAGACCTTTGGTCTTACCCCGCAGGCTTCTTCTTGGGCTTTGAGGAACATCTAGATAGAGCTCTTAGGAACTGCTCTGGCTTTGAGAAAAGGTATATTAGACACCCTGTTCCCCGCTTGCTTACCAACAATCTGTTGTCCTTAATGACGCAGAGCTGCTTGGCCCACTGGCCCAGCCATTTTTTTCTCCAAAGGAAAGCACAGATCCGGGCATCTTTCATGAGCTCAATGGAGGCTTCAGGGGAAGGCCACTGGTGAGGGGCTGACTTGCCTTTGCTGCTCTCTTCTTCATCATAGGATTCATAGGAGCTGCTGACTGCTTCCCCATCATCTGCATCCATGGGGGCAAAAAAACCATCATTATAAGCACTTCCGGGTGACAAAGCCATGTGTTTCTTCCATGTTCCATTAGGCAAGCTGGGGAACAATTACATCATGCATGAAAGAGACACAAAAGTAAAAGGCAAGGAGGTCTAAAGGCCTGCAAAGTTTAAACAATCAGACCTGCTCCATTGAAAAGGCCATTTTCCTTCATCTTCTGTCTGTCTCCCACACACTAAGATCAGCATATGCAAGCCAGAATCAGATCTCAAAAAAGCCATCCAGAGCCAACCCCAAACATTTTGCTGTCTGAGGTGAAGGACAAGATGGTGCCTTCCTGCCATTCCATGAACAGGAGCCAACTTGACAGACAGTTGAACGTTTCTTCACTATGACGGATTGGATAGCATCCTCTCTGCCCTGGAGAACAGCAGGTTAGTCTGAGGGTGCAGGACAGGCCCTGTGGCACACACATGATTCCTTGTGTTCCAAGGGATGGCTCCCCAGCATCTGCCTACTGAGGCAGTTGTTTCACTTTGCCTAATGGGAGGGCTGGCCCTGCAGTGGTCATATCAAACGATGCAGGAATCATATAAAATTTTGTTTTGAATATGTGAAGCTGCAATGATGGATGAAACCCTAACTTCTCCTGAAAGGTGAAATGCTTGAATGGTATTCCCAGAAAAAGGTTCAATGCTCTGTTAATACATTTCAGTTCTGCTCAGCTTTCCAGATGCAGCAAATACATTGGATGGAATGTATATTTACAAATGTAAATGTAAATATTTGTACATTCAGCACATTTTGCTGGGAATATTTTGCTTGGCTAATTAATAAAAGCCAAGCAGTAGTGCTGCAAGGTAATCTCAAAATCATACAAATTGTTTGAGGTTGCAAGCATGTGGCCACCAAGACTTTCATTTTGCAACTTTGGTACAGACACACCCAGCTCAGTCTCCTACTACAGACACATTCCTCAAGTGCTATCAAATGTTTTCTGTAGGTTTTATACACCCAGCTGAAAAAGCATAGGACTGTGGAGGGTGTGCAAGCTGTTATCTGCCAAATGTTAGTTGCTGCTCCCTAAATATCAGGCATATAACAGCTTGTAGCAACATTCTGAAAAACAGGTCCAAAATTCATACATATGCTCACTCCAGTCAGCATATGGAGAATGACCAATGGGCAGAACCATGCCGAAAGAAACGTAATTTGAAATTTAATTTCAAACAACTGACAAATGGCCAAAAAAAATGTAAATATTTGTTTAGAACAGTGGAAACCATGATACGAAATAGACAGCAAATTAAAAATGATATAGAGGTTATAAAGCTGAAAATTATATAAAATTGAGTACATGAATAGTTGAAACAGTTACAATGAGGCTACTCAGCAGAAGTAATATTAAGCTGTTCGCATAAGCTGCTTAAGGCATCTAAATCTAGCACCCTCCCTCCAATCCAGCAAATTTAGAGGCAATAAGAAAGTTTCACTACATTATAAAGGCATTCCAAAGCAATATAGGGGAAGTTAAATGAGATATAGGCTATTCCACAGTATTGAGATAACTTGATCACAGAATGGAAATGATTCATAATATAAAGGCACAGAGAACAGAGCAGTTTCTAAGATCCCTGCAGATCATTGACAAATCCCAGACTTTTCTGCATCTCCCCAAAGCACCATGTCTTCAGCACTCAGGAGAAATGCTATTAGGAGAAAGGGAAAGGAAACAATATTGGCCAAAAGAAGATCAGATTAGAAAGCAGAGACACTTTGAGCGAGAAACATCAAAAAGGTACCCCCAAATAGAAATGTATTATAGTAAGATATTCCATTCCCAATTAGGTAAAAAGTCTGTGTTGTTCCAGCACAGGCTTGAATGGGTCACAGAGGTAATTATCTAGGTTTTTTTCTCTTGTTTTTAATTGGATTATAGAGTAACCTGAATTTACTCATTCAGGTGATGCTATCAGAGAACTGGCAGCTGAGTCACCTATCTCCAAAGCAAGATATAGGGCTCGCTGCTGTGTTTAATCTCATTTGTATGGTAGGAAGAATGATCCATGTAATCAAGGATGCTTAGCCAGCATCTTTTGTGCTCTTCCAGACTCTGGCCTAGGCACAAGATAATCATGGCTTCCTGAAACCAAACTTCGGCTCATTCAATATGTGGATCTGCTCCTTCTGTACCAGAATCCAGAAAGAAATTCCAAAAAAGAACCTAATTAACACATTTCAATCCCCTTTTCTTTCTCTGCGATAAACTGTTACGTCACCCTCATTGTAAAACAGTGATATCTCTCTCTGTCTGTCTGCCTACCTGTCTGTCTTTGTGTCTCTGTCTCTCTGTATTCAGCATTTAATTCGGATGGGCTCAGCCTATAGCGCCAGCACCATTCCACTCGCTTCATTTTGAGTCGCATTTGTTGTCTAAATTAATATCACTCATTTCATCCCTGGCTTCTGTGTTGCTTATTACCAAGCAAGAATATTCTGCTTATGTCCTGCCCTGAAGCCCACTGAAGTTGAAGTGCATGGAAATGACAAAAGCATTTTGGAATAAGACTTCTGCTTCCACAGGTAAGATTGGCTAGCAACATCTACAGTTCTATAGCTGCCTACTAAGAGATCATTCCTGGCTAAGAGATTGCAAAAAAATAGACAGCAACTTTCCAATCCTTTATCACCCCTTGCCACACATATGCATTCAGGATGAGAATGTGATCATGCGGTGATCCTTTAACCATGTATCAATGGTGAAAGACAATCTTTGTTCATATGACAAGGAAGTCAATGCATGAGTGTTAAGTTTTGGAAACATGCCATACCCATAGTTATTGTGGCATATATTACTCCCTCAGTAACCTGCAACCCTGGTCTGGATCCAGTAGCTGCAAGCCTACCGTAAAGACCTGCACAAGCACACATGGAAAAGAAAGAGAGGGAGAGAGAGGAAGAAAGAAAAAGACCTGCAAATGAACCTCACTGATCATTAAATTCTTTTAGAAGGAGAAAGCATAATTTATATGATGAACTATGGAATAATTAGAAACAGTCTGCTTAGAACAGTCTCTTTTGCCAAAAACTATGGTGATAAGCACCATAAATAAAAACACTTGCAAATTCAGTTTGAATAATTACAATTCAGTGTTCAGCCTTTGTGGTACCACTCAGTTCCATTATATATATATATATTAAAAATAAACTATTGCAATTATTTTATAGCTCATGACAATGCCGAAGGTAGTAAATACCAGTTGCTGGAAACCACAGGAGGGGAGAGTGCACTACAATATGCAGTCAAGAAGGAAACAAAGGACCCATACTGGTACCTCGGGTTACAAATGCTTCGGGTTACAGACTCTGCTAACCCGGAAATAGTACCTCAGGTTAAGAACTTTACCTCAGGGTGAGAACAGAAATTGCGCGCCAGCGGCACAGTAGCAGCAGAAGGCCTCATTAGCTAAAGTGGTACCTCAGGTTAAGAACGGTTTCAGGTTAAGAACTGACCTCCGGAACGAATTAAGTATGTAACCAGAGGTACCACTGTATATGTAACAGTTTATTTGTATTTGATGTGATTTGTTTTTTCTTTTGTTCTTTTTGTGGTGAATGTTTTCAATAGTTAAAATCAATAAAGATTAAATTGCAAAAAAAAAAAAAAAGGAGGGGAGAGTGCTCTTGTGGAGGGTTTCCCAGAGGCATTGGGGTGGCCACTGTGAGAGCAGACTAGATGGGCCATTGGCCTGATCCAGCAAACTCTTCTTTTATGGGTCACCACTGCATTGTTGCACTGATGTAGAAATGCTCTCCATTTACTGCAGGGATGTCATCAATCGTTCCTTAATACATCACATACCACAGTTGGGATTCACTATTATTCCACACATATTATAAGAGCTCTGTGTGCATGAGGAGATTCTGTGTCTGAAATGAATAAGCACAGAAACTGGTAATGGTCACAGCCTAAGCATATCTGGGTTTACTCCAAAATAAAACCTACTAGTTTCAAGAGATATGCCTAGGATTGCAGTGTGAGAACCTCAACAATCATCTTACGTCCTCTTTGGTGTGGTAACTTATGATTAATCATGATGTCCATCCTAGGTGCTATAGAGTAATGTATGTGCAAAAAAAGGGGGGAGGGAAAGGAAAGCTGGCCAAATAAATTCAGTCTGCTCTTCCAGAGACTGGAGCCTAGACCTTCTCTAGAACATGCTTGTTCATATCAGCAACAGAAAGCAAGACGGTTGCTATTCACTTTTACAAAGACACTACAATCCTTACCTTTCTCACTGAGCCCTCATTCAGTCAGTAAACCTTATTGAGCCAAAAGCAGTTTTGGTGTGGAGATCAGGCTGAAAATGTAGCATCAGTGACCATGTTCAGCTCTGACTGAACTCAACATCTTCACTTGTCAGCAACCTCTTAAAAATCTTTGGATACAAGAATATCCCTTTAAATTCTCTGGTATTAAACTGACAATGTGACAAACACTAAACATACAGATTATAGATCACATTTCCAATATTTGTATCTGAGGGCTTTATTTATTTATTTTCCAACGCAGTTGCATTGCCTATTTCTAGAAGTAATGAAACACTTGGGAGCACACCTACGTACCAATCAGTGAGACACCAAAGGGCTCAGCTTCTTCATAGTATCCTTCTGGAGACTCAGTTTTGGATCCTGAATGTTGCTGTGCTTCTGAAATCTGTGGAATGCAAACAATAGCTAGAAAATGTGTAGATACAGACCCACAGTTCTGAAATATTTTTTCACGATGGTGTCTGTAATTCAGAAGAAGGAAGAATTGAGAGCAAGGTTCAAATTCCACAAAGCTGGAAAACCGGAAGCTAATGCTGAGGCCTTAACAGTTGTGCCCAGTGAACAGTGTCACAAATTGTGCTTGTTTACAACATACTCTCCATGCACACACACACATTTCCTTGGTCCTTCAGGCTCAAATCTAGATGGGGAAGACGAAGTGCCTAGGTCTAGCAAAGGCACCCCACATCATTCTAGTCCTCTCTGTGTGTGACATCCGTGGTTCTATGGTGTGCCTAAGGAATATGTGGTGCTGGGTGTGCATGCATGGTTATGGTGTGTGTGGTTGTGGCTTGTCCTGGGCAGTCCCCAGAACAGTTTCTCAGGTTTCCCAAGGTGCCCACAAGCCCAAAAAAATTTGGCAATCCAAGGTCTAATCACTGCTCTACACTGTCATGTTCCACAGCTAGTGAAATAGGCACTGCTCATAGCATCCTCTAGATGGCTTCCATTAAAAATATCGTCATACTGGCAAAATCCCTGCTTCAAAATTTAATCTGTGTGTATACCATATTATTTTGCCTAGTTAAGAAACGCCTTGCTGAATCAGACCAAAAATTATTAAATTGTTGTGGTCCTCTTAAGTTTTGCTGAAACCACAATAAGCCACACCTAAGGAAACCAAGCAGAGGCCTAACAATGGAACACTAAATGGATAGCATACAGTAAGCAGGCAGAATAGAGCTGTCCCTTATTTCTTATTTAAAGCTGATCTTATAACTGGAGAATTGTATTTGAGTTTTCCCTTTGCAAGAGTAATTTTGATGGTGATGGTGATGGGAGTCAAGTTTAGAAATACACCAGACATTTTCAAAGCCAGTATAAGTGAAAAAGGAAATAGATAAATAATATTGGAGTAAACCAACACTTTCAAAAGATTCTAAGCACTGGAAAGTCCCTGGATGGCTGCCAAATCTATCCTACTGTGCAGCCCAAAGCTGAGGGAAGAAATCAAGACACAAAATACTTTGGAAAGCATCCCAAAGGACAAGCTAAAAGTCAATATTTTCAGGATAAACTGCCTAGAGAGGGAAACTGCCATGAACTTTTTAGGGGTCCCAACTCCAGATTCCCGAAGGCACCTCATTTTCTGCTCCTCCACAGGAAGAGTTGTGTATGTGCTCCTACCTAGACAAGTTGTGTAAGAATCTCCGTGCACTAGCATTGCCAATTTACTTTGCATATTCCTTTCGAAACAGGCAGCTGGAGTGTACGGACCCCAGAACCTTGCATGTGCCACCCTGTCTACAGCTGCAGCTTCGTCTAACCTGCAAGGCTAGGCATTACCCATTCCTAGTTACCACCAGGAACAAAAGTGTAACTGGCAGCTTTTCTGTGGCATGTAATTGCTAGTAGAGATCATATGAATACAATGAATTTGGTGCAGATGGAATTTGTTCTCACATCTACAGAGAGAACCATGACTGATGACGTGACAAGTATGTATTTGAGGGTATCCCTCAGCATCTTTTAGTGACCTGCCCTTTTCCCAGTCCGTGATGGCTTCATAGCATGAGATAGATGCACTTTATTTCGGAAGAAAATCCCCGCTTAAAGAAGATCTGATGCTTATGAAACAGAGTTCACTACACTTGGTTCCACCAGTGTTGGGACAGCTTTTAGTATTTTAAATCTTAAATGATTCGAACCATTTAAAAATAAATCTTCACCAGTGAATCGCATTTGTTGCTGAAGTTTCATCTTACAACACCATTTCAAAGATGATGCAGCTCAAGATAACCACAAGATTCTCCAAGCAGACAAACACACACACACCTCTTCCAGTTGCCAGCAGATAGAAGTATATCGTGAACCTGCTCACTTGAGTATAAAGAATGACAGATATGTGATTCAATATAACCATAGCACTCTCGAGTAACTTGTCTCAATTGGTCCCTTGGCAAAATATTTACTCACCTTTGCAAAATGGTAAAATGGAAAGTAATACCCAATAGCATAATGGTCAGCTGTGTGTGTGTGTGTGTGTGTGTGTGTGTGTGTGGCAATACTGGTGAACATTTTGGAACCTGGTTAAATATTTAAGTGCTTAAAATCCAAACTGGAAAATAAAGCCAATTTCTCGATGGGGGCCAGGCAGGAAACATATCCCTGAGTTGCAGCTATTGCATGCTGGCACTGAAGCCAAGTAACATCATACTTTGTAGAAAGATTAAAACATCAAGTTCTGCCTACATTTATGAAATAAACTGCAATATTTTCCTATACAGCAAAATGAAGTTTTGGATGAGGGGAGAAGAAAGTGACTACTGGTCATTGTTTCTTTCTAACAATGGACTAGGTAGTGCGATAGATGCATCTGGTCCCAACCTGGTGCCCTTTGGATGTCTGGGATTACAACTCCCACCAGTCCCAGTCAGCACAACCGTGCTCATGGGAGTTGTAATCCAACCTATGAGGAAGGCTGCTTTAATGAGTTAAAAGTGTCATTCATTCTTTTCTTCCAGAGACACAGAAGGTTGCATCCAATGTGAGTTCTATTCAGAGCTGAACCACTTAAGTTAATAGACCTGAATTAGAAATGTCTATTCATTTCAGGGTTGTTACGGTTTCCTGTTGTGTCTGAACTGCAAAACTGGTTTAATCCTACTACAAACCAGGCTCTGATTCCGGGTTGACATCTTGAGTCTGTAGTTGACATTAAACCACATCATCATGCAATTTTTGAAGATGAAGCAAGACCAATGGAGGAAACCGTATTGCAGAGATGTTGACACGTGTGTGTGTGAGCAGCCAGTGTCCATAATGCTGTAAGTGCTCTATAAATGTTTAATACATATTGATGTATCATTTGAGAGAGAAAAGGCAGCTCTAAGATTTCTGTATCTTACATTACAACTCACTCCAAAGGGTACTAAATTCTATCCCAGAAGATGAATGGCACTTGCATTATTGTTATGCAGAGTACGTTGAAAGGAAGTAAATGAACAAACAAGAACTTACTATTTTTGAAGGTGGGAGGTCTGGCAAACTCTTCTGAGGTGGAGACAAATGCTGTTCCACTTCCCCATTGGTCAAGGAGTCTCTGCAACCCAACACTGCGGCCCAAACAGAAATAACAACATGCAAACAGTCCATCACATAGACCAAGCTCAGAAACATTCTTGGATGCTATGCTTTTGTTTTGGAGGAAGCATTGCATTAAATTAGAGAGCATATTACAGACCACAAAAATGGCATTTGATACCACCTCCAAGAATATGGCGAAAAAGCGGCTAGGGACACGCTCTCTTGCTAGTTGTGGGTTTGCTGGCACATATTTGCTCGACACTGCAAAGACCAAGATGTCTTAAAAATAATCTGTCTACTTGCAGGGCAAGGCTGATGTCTATATTGAGCAGTCCTAAGTATTCACCCTGTCATTACTGTTGGTTTTAACTTGCAGGGGCAATTCAGTCTTTTCCTAAATCCAAGCAAACAGAACTCACACTGAGAAAGAGCTACAATCTCAGCAGGTGGGGAAATACTTCCAGCCAATTTCCAGCTAGTTGGCAGGTGAAGTGCTGCCTCCATAATCCTGGGATCCATGGAGTATTAACAACCTAGGGAGGTGTGGAAAGGTAGTACAGGGATCTGGCTATATTGGCACTGAAGGAAAGAAGCTCACTTCTCCTCTGCAGGGCCTGACTATGAGTGGAAACAGACGACTGCTAATCACACAGTAGCTGCTTAAAACCACATGACTCTTGCTTAAAGATTTCACACAGAAGCACATATGGAAAGGCAGTGACCCACAGACTTCAGAATGGCTGCAGGGGGCTTTTGAACATCGGTAATCCTGGGCAACACAAACAGTCCTGCCATCCAGGGGCAGCTGGTGGCAAGGGCACTGTCATGCAGCAGGGCTCCCCCTTAGTGGTGTCACTGTGCTCACTGGGAGGGAGAAGAGGGACACATCAGGGAGATCACTGCTGTCCTGGAGCAGTGGCTGGAGGGCCCTACTGGTTCTGCCACTGGACCTGCACCATGCTGACCTCCCTGCCACCTCACCTCTGCCTGTAAGCACAGTGGCGCCTTTCTACACCAGCCATTCTCCCCCACACTGCCATCTTCAAATATGGTGTTAGAGATAGATGCACATTCTCATCCATGCACATATAGAAGAAGCAATTCCATGTCTGAAGTGGCATTATGATTCCCACAAACAGCCCCAGCAAACCTGCCGCTGAAAATGGAAGCACAGAAACCAGCCATGGAAACACAGGCATGAATTTTGCTGCATAAACATACAATATAAGATATTAGAAGCACTCTTCTTTTCAGACTAGCTGGGAAGCCACAATAACAGCTGCGCATCCACATCCTGTCATGGGGGTAATAGGGTTCTGGTGTAAGGCTGCGAGCAGCAAAGCAAAATCCAGAGCACCCAGTGATGTTATTAGCCAAGTAAATTGGACATCTGCCTCCCTTCCCTTGACTTCTTAGATTTCCTGATCTTTGTTTCTACAAATCTTAATTAAGAGGGACCTGAAAGCAGCTCTGCGTCCTGCGTTTCTCCATCTATATCTGCATGTCAAACCTAGGGAGGGTTGCCGCTAAAGCTAAAATGGATCAGTGAACATGGGCAGAGTTTACCATGTCTGTCTGGAAGATGGGTAGAGGAAGCACAGACTTAACAGTGAATTGGTACTGTGAGTTGGATGGTGTTTCTTTAAAAAAACGATACATGTGATCCTTTCATGCGTAAGAAGCACGTTCAGCAGCGAAATGGGGAAGGGCCATAGCTCAGTGGTAGATGATGTGCCTTGCATGCAGCAGGCCCCGGTTCGATTCCCAGCATGTCCAGGTAGGGCTTTGAGAAACCCCCCTCTGAAATCTTGGAGGGCCAATGCCAGGCTGTGTGGGTAATACTACACTGACCTAGATGGACCAATGGTCTGACTCTGTATAAGGCAATCTTACATTCCTACCTTTGTCTGGTTTCTCTGGTTCACTGTGTTGCTTATTGATGGTGACTTTGTTCATGTAAATGTATTCCTCATCACCACCTATGAAGCGAAGAATATAAACTCATTATTCTCTTGCGTATACTTGCACTGCATAGAAAATCATGCATTGTACAGCAGAGCATCTCAAGCAAAGCATCTCCTGGAGGAATTTTTAAACCATTTGCTTGGTCAGAATGGATATCTGTCCATCTACTTATTTATTTTTTAAAAAAATATTATGATCAGAGGAGGCTTGTTCTACTGACTTAGCTCAGTGGTGCCTTAACTGACATTGCTCTTGCACAGTTTATCTTGATTGCAGCTAAGAAGCTGTGCACTGGCGGTGGAAGTTTCTTAGAGAGACTCAGCGCTTTCAAAGTTTATCTTCTTATCATTCTTGCAAATTAGATTCAGAAAATCTTGAATGAATTTAAAAATACATTGAGATTAAGAGCAAATGGAACAACAGCTCAGTTGGTTAGAGCATCATGCTGATAACACCAAGGTCACAGGTTCAATCCCTGTAAGAGACAACTGCAGATTCCTACATTGCAGGGGGCTGGACTAGATGGTCCTCAGGGTCCCTTCCACCTCTACAATTATATAATTATACGAAATGAGATTAGCTTGATTCAAGGGCTTATATTCACTTCTTTTCTCATGTACTGTATTTTTCGCCCTATAGGACGCACTTTTTCCCCTTTCGCTGAAGCCTGGAGAGCCCCACTGCCAGCCCCACAAGCTCAGGGGACAGCGGGGACGCGGAACGCCGCCATCCCGCTGTCCCCCGACTTTGTTAGAAGGCTGGCGGGGGGGAGAAGCCTGCTCCTCCCCGTCGCCAGCCCCGCAAACTTGGGGGACAGCAGGGAGGCGCAGCGCGCCATCCCGCTGTCTCCCGACCTGGTTTGGAGGCTGGCGGAGGGCTTCCCCCTCCCCCAGCCCCGCAAGTTCCCAGAGCGATGCCGAAGCTGCACGCAGCTTCGGCATCACTCTGGGTCCCGTTCTGGGGGCTGGGGGAGGGGGAAGCTCGGGCTTGCGGAGAGCTTCCTGTTCTGGGAGCTGGGGGCGGGGGAAGCTCGGGCTTCCCCCGCCCCAGCCCCACGCCTGGGGGGGGAATAAATTTTTTTTCCTTTATTTCCCCCCCCCCAAAAAAATCTAGGTGTGTCCTATGGGCCGGTGCGTCCTATAGGGCGAAAAATACGGTACATTTGGGTACTGCATAGCAATTTGACAGAACAACCAGCACACATTGAACGTACTGGACTTTTGGAACACGTTTTCTGTGTACCCATTTGTGCGTGTGCGCACGTGTGCATGTACAAATGCATGGGTAGGCAAACTAAGGCCCGGGGGCCAGATCCGGCCCAATCGCCTTCTAAATCTGGCCCATGGGCGGTCCAGGAATCAGTCTGTTTTTACATGAGTAGAATGTGTCCTTTTATTTAAAATGCATTCTCTGGGTTATTTGTGGGGCATAGCAACTCGTTCAATTTCCCCCCCAAAAAAATCTAGTCCGGCCCTCCACAAGGTCTGAGGGACAGTGGACCAGCCCCCTGCTGAAAAAGTTTGCTGACCCCTGTACAAATGCATGCACTGCACATATATTCCTGCTACCCAGGGCTAACTCTTTGTGCAAAAAGTAGACTTCAGATTGTGACACAATAAGTAACTTTCCCTTTAACAAAAGACTGTTGGCTGTTTTTACGTGCAATTGGGGAGGCCGTAGTTTAGATGCAAAAGTAGACTAGTATCGGTATCAGCAAACGATAGCTCTGAGAAGCTCTTCTGAAATTAGCGCCCTTTTACACAACTGTGCTTACCACTTGATTTTGTGCACAGCCTAAGGAGGTCAGCGAGGAAGCTTTTTTTCACAACGGCAGTGCTGCTGAGGTTCTCCTTGTCCAGTATCTTCAGAAAATCTTCAAGTTCTGTAAGCAGTTGCTCCAGAGCTGAAGTAGACATAAAACAGATTTGCAAATGCTATTATGCCCTGTACAGTGGTTAAATATATAAAAGGGATTTATAGCGATCCTTGAAGAACCCAACATTTCTTGAATCAGTTTGCATTTTAAACCAAAACCTATACTTTTAGAATCAGCCCATTTTCCACTGTCCATTTTACCTTACATCTCATGCATTAAATGCAAAATATAACAGCTTGGGACCAGTTTATCTGCAAGATCGCCTTACCCCTTATGTCTACTCAACTGCTTTGATGAATGGAAAGGGCACTGTTAAAGGAGACTCTTGATATTCCATCCACACTTATGGGAAATGGATCTTTTAGCGTGGCAACACTTTTCCTTTGGAACTCCCTGCCTCCTGACATCAGGCAAATGCCTTCACTATATTCTTTGCAATGCCTGCTTAAAACATTTTTACTGAGGCAAAAGTATCCAGACACATAGAAGTTACATGTGTTTTACCTCTTTTTTTACTACTGTCAATTTCAATCCCCTTTTGAACATTTTTAAATACCTGCTTTTAACTTTTATTCAGAATTTTAATGTTTTATTTTATGTTTTCATAAACCACTTAGAGGTTTTCTCTCAATAAAGCGGTATATAAATTTTATTAAATAAATAAATACATGCAAAAGATACTTTTGGACCAAATTTTTGACTCTCTATACTAAGAGTTGCTGGACTATCTGAATCTTGCAGGAGATGATTCAAACTTTTCTTTTGAATGCTGGAATCTCAACCAACATTAACAACCTTTTCAGTATGCGCACACATAAAAATGATTTATTACAAAACATGTGAAATGTAAGATGTGAAATTTCTCTTGTTCAACACTTGGTGCAAACCTTTTCTTTTCTTACTCCCATTGGATATGCTACTAACAATAACAGAGATTGGATTGAACATAACACATTCAAAACGCTACACTATAATCCACAAGCCAGTCCTTTGCTATTTGTATTCCATTTCATCACCCTTATAACGATGCTCAAACACAGGGAAGATGGCAACATAAGAGACAAGGCCCTAATACTATTAGCTGGGACAATTTAGACAGCTGTGAGTGAAACAGATCTCTGGAACGCTTGCATGATTTAACAAATTTGATTCCCCCAAAGCACAATCCTTTCCCACAAAACAATGCAACATTTATTTGTACGGAGAGATGAACACCTTACGGACAGAATGACTTCTAAAAGTTGACCCAGGTCAGTGTTCTTCAAACGGAGCTATGAATAACATTTCTCTGCATCCACAAATCTAGCCCAACAAACCTGAAGGGGAGATTTTCCCAGACCCTCCTTTCCATCTCTTCCTCCCCTCCTCTTCCAAACATCTGTCTAAAACTTTCTGAGCTGGCACCATTCATTTCCCTAGCAGACTGCCTTGGCAGAAGGCACTTGACTTGCAACCGCTCCATTCTTTGTCTGCTACAGAAAAATCAACAGACCAGCTGATCATTCGGTGCCGGTTTAGAGTAAGCATTCAAGCTGCTGAATGGTGGGTGCTGCTGGCTTTTTGTGGATTTTCCAGCCCATCCTGCCAGGCACATTCCAAGGCTTACAGGGGTCGGTTGCTGCTGTAGGGAAAGGGAAAGTAGATTTGTGATGACAGAAGGAGAAAGCTATTCTCTCCAACTGTGAAAAGAAACAGATGTGTTGGTAGGGGCTGCCGAAGCAGCTGGATGACTTTTAGGAGGACAACGGATCTTCCAAAGGGAACAAAACATGCACTGATACAGAAAAGCAGGCCCTCTGGTGCTACCCACTCGCCTGAGACCCCAGAGAAGAATAAAGACAATGGTGAATTATCCACAGCAGAAGGAGAGGGATCATTATGCTCCTTGGTCTGCACCAGTTGCCAGTGAATTCAACTTAAGCAAAATCAGAGGCGTATTTCACAAGATGTGTTGAATTTTTGGGGTGGGGTAGGGGTGGGGAAGGAGCACTGATCTTGAACTTGTTTTATCTTTTTAATTTGTGAAATACAGTAGGTCGCTATAGAAGGCAATTAGGTGGAAACAGCCATTTCCCATTTTGTTTCTAATTTCTGGCCATGTGGCTATTAAATAAGAATGATCTGGAAAATGAATATTATTCTGTTCCTGTGGTCTTTTAAAAAAATGCACACTATTAGTCACCAATTGACATTTTTAGCACAAAATTATCTTTTAACAAAACCATGCGGCAAATGAACTCTACTCTACCTCTGCGGATGCGGTCTTAAACGGATGTGCACTTTTAGTCACCAGTTACAATTTTTATCACAGAGAAAAAACATATAGGCTTTTCCCCAAGTATATTTGTCTACTATGGCATGAGGTTGTGAGATCTTGCACTGCAAATTATACAGTGAGGGGGGGAAAGTATTTGATCCCCTGCTAAATTTGCCCATTTGCCCTCTGACGAAGGAATGACCAGTCCATAATTTTAATGGTAGGTTTATTGTAGCTGTGAGAGACAGAATAACAGGAAAACCCCTAGAAACCCAGAAGACAAAAGTCAGAGATTGATGTGAATTATATTGAGTGAAATAAGTATTTGATCCCCTATCAACCAGCCAGATGTCAGGTTACCTGGTATCTTCACTGTATGTAACGAGCTGAGATTAGAAGAACCTGCTGTAAGGGAGAGGTCTTACCTGTAATCCCAGCTCGTTAAGACACCTGTCGACAGAAGCAATCAATCCAGCAGATTCCAAAGTAGCCACCATGACCGAGACCAAAGAGGTGTCCAAGGATGTCAGGGGACAAGATTGTAGACCTGCACAAGGCTGGACTGGGCTACAAGACTATTGCCAAGCAGCTTGGTGAGAATGTGACAACAGCTGGTGCAATAATTCGCAAATGGAAGAAACACAAAATAACTGTCAACCTCCCTGGGTCTGGGGTTCAATGCAAGATCTCATCTCGTGGAGTTGCAATGATCAGGAGAATGGTGATGAAGCAACCCAGAACTACACGGGGGGAACTTGTCAATGATCTCAGGGCAGCTGGGACCATAGTCACCATGAAAACAGACATATTATGCTTTGGGGGTGTTTTTCTGCTAAGGGGACAGGACACCTTCACCGCATCGAAGGGACAATGGACGGGACCATGTATCGTCAAATCTTGGGTGAGCACCTCCTTCCCTCAGCCAGGGCATTGAAAATGGGTTGAGGATGGGTGTTCCAGCATGATAATGACTCAAAACACACGGCCAAGGCAACAAAGGAGTGGCTCAAGAAGAAGCACATTAAGGTTCTGGAGTGGCCTAGCCAGTCTCCAAACCTTAATCTCATCAAAAATCTGTGGAGGGAGCTGAAGGTTCGAGTAGCTACACATCAGCCTCGAAATCTTACTGACTTGGAGAGGATCTGCAAAGAGGAGTGGGACAAAATACCTCCTGAGATGTGTGCAAACCTGGTGGCCACCTACAAGAAACATCTGACCTCTGTAATTGCCAACAAGGGTTTTGCCACCAAGTACTAAGCCATCTTTTGCAAAGAGATCAAGTATTTATTTCACTCTTTACAATACACATCAATCTCTGACTTTTGTGCTCTGGGTTTCTGGGGGTTTCCCTGTTGTTATTCTGTCTCTCACAGCTACTATATACCTACCATTAAAATTATGGACTGGTCATTTCTTCGTCAGAGGGCAAACAGGCAAATTTAGCAGGGGATCAAATACTTTCCCATCTCACTGTATAAGCTCAACACTGACAATATATACCAGGAAACACAGACAGACTGAGAAAGACTCAATAAAACATGGTTTACTGGAACGTTGGATAATCAGTTTTGTTTGTTTCTTTGTTTGTTTAATTTTTATACCACCCTTCATCCAAAGATTTCAAGGCAGTTCACAGAAGATTATGATGCAGAAATCTGCAATAACAAGACAGAACTTGCAACGCTAAATAATGTAGATACTTCTCTAGTCAGTTTCTTTTTTATATAAAAGGAAGTTGTTTGTTTATTTATTACATTTATATCTCACCTTTTCCCAGGGAATTCATGGGATTCCCCGATATGACCCTGCATTCAGATCATCACCCGATCCCAGTCAGCTTACTTTTACCAAAGTTGTTGCATCACGTGCATTTAGACTGGTGGTGAAGGGAGTTTTTTTCTCCATTAGGGACCCCTGGCCCACAGAAAACACAATGCTCGGGGCCTGATCCAGCCTTGTCAGGTGAGCCAGACAGAAACAGCTCTCAAGGGCATTTTCGAAGCCTATTTGAGAAGCCTTCTAAGCATTCCTCCCTACTCTGGTCCACATGATTCAACGTTGGCCAACTGGTCTCCCTTTGGGCTGTCTACTCCTCCCCCTGAACCCCCTGCCAAAGCTTCACTGCACAGTGACCACAGACTTGAGCCAACTCTACCTGTCTCTGAACACATTCTCTCCTCTCACACACACCGACACATCTGCCTAACAGTACTTGTGGGATGTGTGCTTGTGCTTCAGCACTGCTTCCCAGAGACTTCAGAGCTGGCTGAATTTACTGAAAGACCAGAGGTAACACTGTGGACCAGATACAACCCATGGACTGAATCCCCACCTCTGCTCTAGGCTATGCCTGTGGAACCCAATGGTCAACTCTGCATGCACAGAGGGGAGCAGGGTCATGGACCCTACATGTGCGCTCCCAGGTCTTCAGCCAGGAACTATGGTTATGCCAGGGTTCCCAAATACATACAGGCCTTAGGCATCTACAGTTCTAAGTGCTTCACTCTTGTTCTTACATTCCACATGACATGCAGAGGTCAGGACTGACAGGCACATCAAGGCTGAGGGGTGGGGCCAGTGGACAAAATCCCACTCCTTTCCATGCACTGATTGAACACATGAACAGGAGAACATGAAAGCAAGGTTTAGGTGAGTTATTGAAAAGTAGTAAGATTTCAACCAAGATGACAACTGAAATACCCTCAATAACCTGGCCCAGTCCAAAACACCCTAGCTTAACCAAGTTCTCCCAACCGTTTATGGTTGCCTACTAGGCTCTAGTACATGGATGTAGACCCTCAGACCAAATGCTTCCATTGGTTTCCATTTGGTCCTCAGGACTCTCCCCAGCCCACACCCCTCATCAACACTCCTTGGGTGCTTTTGCCTAGCTGCAATATGTCCTTGCAGTGTGATAATGCCTCTTGCTTGCCCGGTGCGAACTACCCAAGCCAAGCCAACTAGAATGGATGAGGAAGACAGTATCTATTGTTCACAGGGCATCTGCAGGAGAGCACACAGAATTCCTTCCTCCCCCTCCACCCGCACAAGGGACTTTCCAACCTCAAATCATCCATCAAAAAAAATATTAGCCTTGTCAGTTTCAACAGCCAAGAATCTGTGGAAAGCATAGCATTTGTCCAAGGTACAGAATTTTGCAGTTTAGGTGCTTTGAGGAAAGTGTGAGAATCTTGCAACAAAGGGGGCAAACTTGGGAGAAGTGCAACACATCACAAAGCAACAAATGAACATCTAATATGCATTTATTGTGCAATAACGACGGTGAAAGCAATTCCAGCAACTCTAATCATACCTCAGAAAGATTTAATGTCTGGTTTTGGAAACTCCTATTTGAACAGTTTGGCCTTGTCTTCCTATACAACATGAAACATGGCGAGGGAGACAATGGGCCTTGTTGCTTGTGGGCAGAGTGCCCAACTGCTGAACCCAACCAGCACAATATGGGCCATTCTGGAAGTCTGGACAATCATCTTATTGATGAACTGTCATCTCTAAACCAGGAACTCTGAACTTTAAGTAAGAGACAGCAGAAAAGGCAGACAAGGCTTTCCAGTTTGCTGAACAAATGACAGACTGGCTCCCCTCCTCCTTCACAGGGTGGTGGGAGGACTCAAGAAGCGGAAAAGAGAAAAGAGAGAACGTGCTTGAAAAATGCCCAGAAGGCTCAATGAAGGAACGGCACTCCTGTCCCCTGCTCCCACACTATGAACAATCACATTCTTCCAAGTGCCTTATTGCAATGCTCAAAATTAATATAGTGAGATCCTTCATAAATAAGTGACTCCCAGTTTTCCATTCTGAGCCTTTGCTTGTAGTTTTGCTCTGGATTCAGATCACAGCACAGGGAGGGTTCCCCAGATTAACATCCTTAGCCTGAGGTTTGAATTTTTGACTGGAAACACACTTCCCCTTCTTAACAATGCTTCCTCTTTTTTTGCTAGAAAGCTTGACATCCGAAAGTTGACCCAAAGCCTTTGGCTGTCCAAGTGCTGTCTCAGCTTCTGACAACTTTTTCCTCCAGCAAAATCAACCCAGCATATTGTGGCATGTTTACCAGCTCCAAAAAACTCTACATGGAGAAGACAACATCAACTTGATGGTGGTCCCATTTGCTTCCTCACCAAGGTTGAGAATGTACATGCATTGGGTACCAAATATTCTGCCTTTGGCCAGATTGTCATATGGAGAGATATATGGTCCTTCTATGACATCATTAAAAGTAGGGTTAGTGTCTTGCCATCAGTGCAGATACTTGTGGAGCAGCGGGGAGTGGTGAACTTCAGCTTTCTGTACACTAAATACTGCAGTGTGTGGGCTAAAGACTTCACATGTTGTTGGCATCCACCTGTCTCAAGAGAGAATGGAGTGTGCCTCTGGGGGTGAAGTCAAACTGCTGCATTAGCAGCACTGAAGTGACCTTTCTGGGGCACAAGCCTGGGCAGTGTGTATGGGCAGCTCAGACAGCAGGACCTCCTTCTCGGCCTCGCTGATGTGGCCAAAGGAAAGCAGAGAAATGCGTTTGGCACCAGCTTGGCTGCAGGAGTTGCTGAAAGGAGGGATACAAGGTGCCGTCCAAATCCCCTCTATTTGTGTAGGGTTTACTTCCTAAGCCTTTTCTTCTCCCAAATATATCCTGTAAGGCAGTGGAGGTTTAGCATCAGAGTTTTCCTTCTCCTAGAGTCCCAGGTTGATGAGCCCCATCTGCCCCCCCACTTCCCTCCACAGTAGCCTTTCTCAACCTGTGGGTCCCCAGATGTTGAACTACAACTCCCATCACCCCTAGCTAGCAAGGCCAGAGCTCAGAGATGATGGGAGTTGTAGTCCAACACAACATCTGGGGACCTACAGCTTAAGAACGGCTGCTCCACAGCATGTGCATAAACTGCGTTCTTGACTGTTGGAACCACTATTGATCATATCTGCTCAATCCGCAGTAGCCTTCTTAACTCACCAAGGGTTTGAGACCCATCCTCACCTGGTTTATCCAGCCAATCAAAGCTGCTTCCCAGGGTGTGGCCACTGTTGCATGAAGACAGCTTCTAGGAGCCACAGGCTTGACATGCCTTCTCGCATATTACAGGCACAGAAACCAGGTGACAGATAGAAAAAGGGGGAAGTAGATGCATCAAACAGGTATGAATATCAGAAATTAGAATAGAGCGATATATTGCAGAAGGAGAAGAACTTGCCAGCAAAAATTTTATTTCATATTCTATCCAGGAAAATAAGGGAACTTTTGTGATCACATATTCTTTCCCTTTGTTCTACAATGTAGCTATGACTTGAAATTCTATGTTAAACCAACAACAAGCAGCTTGATGGCATTCTAGCCAGGGTTGTAACTAGTCAGTTCTTTGCCACACAAATGGCAATTATGGACATTAAAGAAAAAATGGTTGCCTGGTCAGGGAAAACAAATATTTTACAAGTGATGGTAACTGCCCCTAACTAAATTTATTTCCTCACAGTATAACTCACTCTGTAAGCCTGCCTTTCTTGTTGAATCAAACACCATCATATTCTCCATCACTGTAAACACTTGTAATTAAAATCCTTGTAGATTTAAAAAAAAAAAAAAGAATTGGGGAAAAGAATTGCACGTGTTTCACTGCAGTGCAGTTTTCTTTATCAGTGTATTCACTGGCAAATGACCAGCTATTTTAAAAGCCAGCATACCAATTAATAATTCAGAAACATATAATTTTCCCACCATCAAATCTGATCTAGTAGCACACAAATTAAAAATGTCTGAATAGTTTGAATTTATGTAATTATGGATTTGGGGTGGATTCTGTTTGCCTTATGACCACAGGGGTGTGCGTATGTTACATGCAATGAGTGTACATAGAACACAGCAAGTTTTTACTAGCTCAGTAATGTCTAGACTGTCAGATAGCAGCTCTCCAGCGTTTCAGACAGGATTCTCTCCCAGTTCTACCTGAAGATGCTGGGGACTAAACCTGGGCCTTCTGCATGCAAAACAAATGCTCTGCCACTGAGATATGGCACTTCCCTATGCAATCTCTATACTTGTCTATGTGAATAGTTGAGCTGTACAAGCTTTCAAACCCTTAACTCTCCCACATACACCATGCAGTGCATGGGCAGTAGGATGTGACTGAGTGCATAAAACAGTCTGTTATTTGTTAATGTTCTTCAAAGACTTAAACCAGCAACCATGTCCTTGTGCTTTATTAAGGGCTGCTTCTGACACTGAGACAAAAATGTGACTGTGCTCACATAGCAAGAGGTGAGAAAACATCTTGGGTTGGATCCAGATCTAGCCATGCTTAGAGAAAACACACTGAAATAAATGGCACACATTATCCATCACGAACTTAAGTCCTACTGATTTCAACGCACCCCTCCAGGGCTGGGGATGTTCTGGGGCTCAAAACTCCCATAATGTCCAGGCAGCATAATCAGTGGTCATGGAGGATGGAAGTTATAGTCTCACAATATCTGGAAGGCCACAGGTTCCCCATGTGCAGTCTACTCTAAGCATGACTAAGTCTGGCTCAAGCCCAGGAGGTAGCAAATATAGCACAAACCCACTTCTCAACAAGGATACATATTTTGTGGGAAAGTATCCAGAGTCTGACAAATGTACATGTATGTATTTTAAGACACAGATGCTTGCATCTGCATCTTTAAAAAGTAACACTGAAGGTGGCCTTTAACTGCCCTGAAGTCCCAGACTTGGCAAAACAGCCATTTATCGAATAGAAGAGATTTTGTTACTTAGCCTAGCCCAGACTTTGTTTTATATAAACAGAAGCCTATTATCTAGAGAGAATGAGAAGTTGCATTAAACCTCTAAAAGGCCATTAGATAAAACACTCTGAAGGTATCACTAATCTTGCCCTGGATTTAAGAGCTAGGTTATTGTTTTTATGCAGTGTTTCAGCATAAAAATCATTGGCAAAAAACCCCTAAAAAACTGCTGATGAATGTGTTTGTGCTCTGTCAGTAACTCTCATTAACTCAAGCCTTCTTGAAACATTTGATGCTTATGTTTTACTCTTTAATCTCTATTTTGCACTAACAAACCTCCAAGAGATTATTGCAGCTCAACTGTAATTTAGTGATTTCTCTTTTCTCAGCATCACTGTTTGATTATTGCTTACATTGTACACTGTAATTTAAGGACTGCCTCTAGAGACAGTTTCTGAAGCTCTTCTCACTTTCCAAATTCAGAATTGGCAGAAGTCAGCAGAGTTCAGTTCTACAGCTTGGTCTGAACTTAACCCAAAGGTCACAGAGAGAAATGTGGAGGTGCTTGACTGGAAGACCCATCTCACATGACTTAAGATCTTCCATTCAGATAGGTGAATCAATGTAAGAATTCAGTCCTTTAATAAGAAACCTGAAATGATCAAAGCTGCTGGGAAGTCTATAAATTACTATGTAGTAAAACCACCCCGTCAATAATAAGTAAAATTTAATGGTTCAGCTATTCAAACATCAGAATTTGAGACATTATTTATGGGAGTTGTAGTCCAACAGCATCTACAGCAGGGATTTCCAAATTGTAGTCTGCGGACCAGCAGTGGTCCACGACCTTCATTCAGGTGGTTCACAGAATGTAAAAATAGACAGAAAAATCTGCCAAGGCCCTCAGCAATTTTCAAGTGGTCTGTGGAGGGCTACTGATCTAGAGGTACACAGGTTAGCCACACCTGTCCTATGGTGTTAATGGAAGACAAAGGAAGACAAAACAGACAGCCATGAAAATATTGTTAGCACCTAGCCTACCGTATATTGTTATATTGCTATTGTTAGCACCTAGCCTATAACTTAACTCTCCAAACAAGCTTAACGGTTTACTGTATGTTCACTTTTGTGCCCAATACAGAGAAGCTATCCCTAAACTCTAGTGGCATTAGGATGTTAACAGACTCACAGGTTTTCTGTGAAGGGAGACACCTCAATTCAGTTTTAATAAACCCCATTCTGAATATCTTAGTCGAGTGAAGGTTCACATTCTAGGTATCATGGCTGTTTCTTGGTGGGTCACTGCTATCTAGAACCAGTACAAACAGATTTTACTTTTGCAGGAAACAGACAAAACTGATACCTCTGAAGGGTCACACACATTGCTTTAAAAATTTCAGCTGCAGGGGGAAAAACACAAGTAACTGGAGATTACTTCTGCTTAGTTTCTTAATAATGATCTGGAACAACTCCTTTCAGTTTCAGGCTTAATTCAACCCAGGATGTAGTTATTATCTTACAAAACAGGAAACACCCTTAAATAATCATTACATATTGGGGAACAAAAATATATTGTTTCTTCAATCTCCAGAGGACTTGAAAACCAATATCTAAATTAAAACTTGGAAGCTGGGTAACGTCACTATCCTATTTTAGGAGCAGGGCAGACAGGATTTCTTTCTTTTTTTATTGTCTCATGAAAATCTCAAAGCAAATTGACAGTACAATTGAAGTGCAAAAATTATTGAGCCTTGAGACCTTGGTCAAAACACACATTTTGATCTGAACAAAAGACACCAGGAAAGAAGAAGCAGGAGTCTCAGCTATCACCCTCTCCTGCCCGAAACAAACCAAGAAAATGCACATGGCAAAAAGGAGCGCTAGGTCCTGGTGGGCTACCCCCTTACCCGCTTGTGATTGGCCAAGAGGGTAACCAGCCAATCAGGATTTTCATATATATTTTTTCCTTTCCCCCCCTTCACTTCTCACTTTCCTCTGCACCCCCCTAGCCTCAGGCTATGGCCCCCCATTTACACATTTTTCACCTGGGGCCTCCTTGGAATATCCTGGGGCTCCCCTAGAATATCCATGGGGCCCTAGGGGGCCATATGGCCCCCGGTTGGGAAACACTGGCCTTCCCTATATGTAGTCTATTTGTAGCTGGGCACATCAAAGAGGACATTAATTCAAGACACCATTAATTCAAGACACTCAGTGGAGCATATGCTGGTACAACAAGAACTATGGGTGGTATACAACTAAGTTCCATTTAAATTAATGAACCTAACTTAGTCAAGTTCCTCTGTTTCAGTGGGTCTACTCTGAGTAAAAGTTAGTTGAAAACACTCTGTATATTTAAATATAAGCTGATGTCCAACCATCGTAAAACCAAAACATGGTACATACAGCAAATAGCTCCCGAGAAGAGCACACTTGTAGTCATAGCTGTTTATTTTCTGTTTGTACTTAAGGTAAACCACACATTCCATTTTTAGCCAACATGCAGACACGGAAGCAGACACAACTCGGCTTCGACTGCATGGGGAGCTTAGAACTATGAAGATCGGAGGAGCATTGGTTCATTACATGTGAACAGAGGATGTGTAGCCTACACACACATACACACACTGCAAGCACATTCCAGAATGTACAAAATGGGCCAACAAAAATAGTAGTCAGAACATGAACAAGTGGGGTAGAAGATCCCCCTAAATAACCTGAAAACAAACAAAAAGAATGCAAGGAAATACAAAGTAGCTTCAGAAGGAGGACTAACTTTACCAGTGTCATGTTGTTCTGACATACATAGAAAATGGCCTTTTACCAAGGTAGAGCACTGGTTATTCTAACTCAATGCCATCTATACCAGGGCTGGGGTTCCTGTGACCATCAAGCTATCTTGAACTCCAACTCCCATCCGCCTCAGCTAGCATATTCCATGGTCAGGGGTGAGGGAAGCTGTAGCCCAATAATATCTGGAAGGCCACTGGTTTCCCACTTCTGACCCATGCTGAGTGGCAGCAGGGATTAAGATGGCGGTCTTTCCCATCCCCAACGTGGAGATGCGAGGACTGTGTCAGCATATAAGATAGTAGCTCTGCCTCTGCGCTACCCCACTCCCAATTACATTTCTGTAGCAAACTTTAATTAATTATAACAAGGTTTTCTGTATCAAAAGGAGTCTCAGTTGTTTATTCCCAGCTTTACAACCCATGGTTTATCAAGTCTAGAATGACTGAACCAGGTCATGAGCTTAATTTGATTCCATTACTGCAAACTCAACCTAGATTAAAAGACCTCTTTGCTTTTACATATGCATGCATGCATGAAATGTGTGTCAAAGCTTCCATGATTAAAAACTGAACTTTTCCTCATCCTTTTCAACTCCCTGCACCCCCAAGACATAAGTGATCAAGAGCGCGCAAAAATATTTCCACCTTTCTTTTTATTTGTGTAACTCTTCTTTGATAATACTGAGAAAGATTACTGAGCTGACACATTTTGTTTCCAGAAAGCCCCCATTGTCTGAGCTGCATTCAAAAGAGATTTATGTAACATCTACGACGAAAACAGGAGGAAGATGGAAAGCCTGAACAAAAGGGGAAGGAGCAGAAAATGAAAATTAAACATAGACTTTATTCAACCTCCAGTTATTAGGGTTCCCACCATTTTCATGTAGAGGCAGGAATTAATCTTTCCCAATCACTACAGTTTTAAGTTGGGGAGATACTTCACAGGTTCATTTTCATCTGACATGCAACTAGTGAGAGCACCATGACTTCAGAAGATGCTTCAGTTTCAACTCTCAGAAGCAATAACCCATCCTAAATAGCAAGAAGAAAGCTTTTATTGGGGGGGGGGGGAATTCCTCATCCTTATAGAATTGTACTACCCATCACAAAATAGATCAGTTATATGTAGAATGAAAGGCTGCAAGATTCGAGCCTACTTGAATTGTGTGCATTTTGAAAGCTTGGCCCAGAAATCTCAGATGCTAGCTGAGGTACATTAGGGCTGTTATGTACTGAGTTGAATAGGATCCAAAATGCAGCAGTCCAATTGGTCCTAGAACAATAGGATCCAGAATGCAGCAGCCTGATTGGTCCTAGAACAATAGGATCCAGAATGCAGCAGTCTGATTGGTCCACAGGAGCCACCCAATCCAGCTCCAGGTGCAAGTGAATCCGCAACCTGATTGCCCTACAGGAGAATCCCGGAATTAGCCAATCACGTGGGGCCCATTGTGTAAGTAATGTATATAAAGCAGACATTCTGGGGGAACTTCCATTCCTCCTCACCACTATGAGCTGAATAAAGAGCATGAAATCCACTCTCGACTCTGAATATATTTCAAGGGCCAATTCAGATAATCAGCAACCACCTTGTATCCACTTGGCATGTGCCCCACATATTGTGGAGGCTGTCCCTGCTAGCCTCCTTCCATACAGTGAGCGCAGCATCCCTACCTCTCAGTATCTTTCTGCTTCTGTGACTTTCCATGTAATTGTGAAGGGATACTAAATGCTAGACTTAACCACATGGCTGGAAAGTAAGCTACACTTAGGAGCAGACTACAAACAATGGGCTGGTTTGGGTGCAACTCTAAACCATAGTTTAGCATTATGAGAATTGTTGTTGTTGTTGTTGTTGTTGTTGTTGTTGTTATTCAAATTGTTATACTATCCTTCATCAGAGGGTGGTTTACAATATAAAAACATACAAATACATAACACAGTAACAAACAAAAACAATTACCCCCACTCTTGTTTAAAAGGCCTGGTGCCTAAAGACATGTAACAGAGGAATCAGTGAGCCTCCCTGGGGAAAGCATTCCACAAATGGGGAGCCACCACAGAAAAGGCCCATTCTAATGGGGCAGGCACACAAAGAATGAGCCTAGTCTCCATTGGGCTTTTACTCCACCATCCTTCAACAGTGACCACAAAGAGTTTGAATGGTTTTGCTTCCATTTTTAATGCATTTCAATTTGCCACGTTGTTCGAATTCCAGACAGCCTGTAGTTAATCTAAACTATGGTTAACGAAAACAAGCCAGCTTCACACCACAGCTTACGAAGCGGGCCTATTTTTGTTCACCATAATGAAAATTAACCACAGTTCAGGGTTTGGTTAATCTTACTGGAAACAAAAACTTCTAATAATCTCACAAACACACTGGAAAAGCAGGGTTTGGGGGTGGAGGGACTGTGCAAGCCTAGGTTGGGGAAGACTGGAGCTTACTCTGATAAAGCTAAATCATGGTTTACCATTACATCAAAACAAATCCAGTAAATTGCCACACTGGTCTCGGGTGTCTGAATCTACCCACAGTGGTGACAAAAGCATATTGCCCTTTCTCACTGGCCCTCTCCTTTCCAGTCAGTCTGCATGTGATTTTTCAAAAATATCCCTAGTTCATAGCTCACAGATGCACAGTATAGAAGAATGTTTCTCAGTTTGTTGCAACAGGCCATTACTCAATGGTGAAGCCTATGCTTTGCATGCAGAAGGTCCAAGAATCAACGCCCGTCATCTCTAGTTATACTGCCTCAGTTGGGCAATAAAGACCATAGAGTAGGGGTTGAATACCTGTGGCGCTCTAGATGTTGTTGGACTATGCATCCCATCATCCCTGACCATTGGCCGTGCTGCCTGGAGCTGATGGGAGCCGCGAATACAACTCATTTCCCATCCTTGTTCTAGAGTCAATGGAAGTTAAAATAATGGACAAGTTGCATGTGGTATACTGCATCTTCATATGGTCACAGTATGCAACATACGCAAAATTAAACATTTTACCTAAGTTCTTCTGGTGGTGGAAATGACAGTTACATAATATGCTAGGCTATGTACTATTGCTGTCCATCGCTGTAATGCAGATGTTTAAACAGCGGTCTGCTAAAGGGATGCCCTTGCCTTTATGTCACCCTTTACACAACCTGGAAGACTTAAGCCTGGTACTGAAATCCCATTACTGCTCCCATAAAACTAAAGCGCATGATCGCCCTTGAGAGGAGCTGTCCTGAGCTAAAACAGTCGTTAACTGGGAGGACGAGGCAGGTGGTGGATCTAAGGGGGAAGGGGGGAAATGCAGCCACACAAATATACCACAAACATATTTGCAGGAACCCATTCATTTTAGGTTAAAACCAAAACAACAACAATAAGGTTCTGACACACATCCAAGATCTTCCCATAATCCAAGCACATTAGACGAAGGCGAGAAGGCAAAACAGAGAAAGCTCAGGGGACGTGGAAACACCCAGCCGTTCCCAAAATAGGAATAGATCAGATAATCACAGCTGGAACATGCATGGGATTGTACTCCCTTTGCCTAACAATGCCGAGCTCTCACACGCAGCAGTGCAAACAACGGGGTCAGGAAGTCCATTCCTTCACTAAAAATACTATGAGAAAGAAGGCCAAAAGCAGACTCAGAGTCATGCCACTCACCACCCATTTTCCAGTGGCATAAGACTGAAAAAGCCGGCAGGGGAAAGGCTCTTTCTTTGGAACAGAAAACTCTATTTAAGAGGATATGAAATCTAGGTATATCCATGGGAAATGAGACCTGGGCCATGGCAAGCTAAAGGAGCGGGAGTCTCCAGTTTGGGTGAGGGGGATGGACCTGTGGCCCTCCAGATGTTGAGAGCTGGGAGTCAGACAACATCTGGGAGGAACTCAGGTTCCCTATCTCTGATCTAATGGAAAGTCCTTCAAATAACCTTTCAATCTGATTATTAATTTATACAGTGCATGTATGAAAGTCATATGTGATGATAGACCAGGGATCTGCTAAAGAAGTTGTTGAGAAAAACAGTGAACAGGAATGAAAGAATGCAAAGAAGCTGGTTTTTTTGAGGTTGGTGGTATATTTGTGAGCCATCCCAAACTCCCTTCTCTTATCAAACCTGCTGACCTCTTAAAATCTGACTCACGCCTAGATGCCTTTTGGTCTTTTCCAAGTGAGTCTGTTCCTGCAACATAGAAAGGGTAATGGATTTCTTAATATATGGTGCCTTATCTGACAATTTGCCATGAACCAGAACCTCTCTCTGTGGTCTGCATGCAAATAAAGTGCCCTTTGCACACAGAGAACCCAAGACGGGACCTGGCAGCAGGACCACGCAGAAAAATAAAACAACACAAAATTATCATAAAACCGAATCCTGCCTTACAATGCCTGACATCTGTTGCCATGCACCTGGAGTTCAGAAAGGAGGGTGCCTGTCTAATCTCATTTGGTAGGGACATAGGCTTGGACCCACCACACTGAATGCAAGCAAATGCATTCAGGTCTATCTTAACCACACAAACGATGGGTAGAGCCAGTGATACAGCTGTACATCCAAGCCCAGCAGTGAGGCTCTACTTCCCAGTCACTGTGGCAATTGACTTCATGCACAAAGCATGGGTGGCTAAACCTGTGACCCTCCAGGTGTGGTCAAACTAACTCCCATTAGCATGGAGGGAGCTATTTTTTTTAGTGTTGTCGTCTGAAAGCCAATTCTCTCTCTACTATTTTTCTCAGCAGCTCTTCCATGTACCTGCTGAGAGCATAAAATGGAGGAGGAAGTGAGGATCCAGGTAGGCTGCCCTGTGCTCCTTGCAGGAAAGATGAGAATAAAGATGCTGCTCACATGAAATGGAAAGCTGGAAACAAAAGTCCCCAAAGTTAGTATCCCAGTTCCTCCTCAGGCTTAGGAACTAATTCTCCACTCACTCCTCACACATAAAAAAGATGAAACAAATGGCATTCTAATCTTTTAATTACATGAAACACAATGACTTCAGCAACTAGAAGTCTCCCGCACCACTCAGTCGCCCAGGAGTTTTGATCCTGAAGAAAAGGGGGGAAATAGGTTTCTGAACCATTTTTATAGGCTTCTGGGGGAAAAATTTTTTTTAAGGTACTTTATTATTTGATCCTGGTCTTGAATTAGCTCCATGATGGGAAAACAAGCCAATTAGTGTAGGTTTCTGAATTGCAGGTTTATCTGGGGTGTGTGTGTGTGTGTGTGTGTGTGTGTGTGTGTGTGTTATGAACTGTTTAGCATTTTATAAATGCTTTTGGTTGGATAGGAGTTGAAAACACTGCATCTACTGTTCTTCTAACTTCCGACATTCTTATGCAGAGGACTCCCACTTCCCCACGTGCCCTTTTGAAGGGTTTTCCAGCTTTCCTCTTGAGTAAACAGTGTAAGTCAGAAAGCTTCTCTCTGAATTGACTCGGCCTATTTTCCCCATTGAAGCTTAAAGCTGTCTTATCAACTGTGGGGTACAAGGGAGTGCAGTCTTATTACAGAGGGAAGCCTTGTTTTATTTGCTTGGATGGACATTGCTTTGCTATGCAGAGTCCCATCACCTATCAAAGACAATTGCAAAGTACAAATGGGGAGACTGAACCAGCGCTAGTCATTTATACAGGCAAGAAAATCTTCCTCCAAGGTGCATGATTCCTAAACCGACTGCCTTGGGGACAAACAGGACTCTGCCCAAAACAATTCTCCACCCCAGTCTTTCAAATGCAGCTGCCGATGTAGACTTTGAACTGCTGCCCATTACAACAGTGTATATCAATTTCATCTTGAGTTAAAAAAAAAACCCCAACTCCCATACTCCAGCTCAAACATCTGAGGTGTTGGGGCCTTTGGCACAACCTCACTGTGCTAGAGGGATGGAAATGATGGCAGTGGCAACACTTAAAGAGGAACAGATGTTGCACTTATGTGGGGATCTGATCTGGCCAGCTGACTTTTGCATTATTTGTATGAGACCTTCCACTGCCAGGTCATCTGGGCAGGAAGATCCCAGTGAAAAAACCAGTGAACATCCACACATTCAGAAAGTACATCATCTTCCTACAGTCTTTACCAAGATGAACTTTGACAGCTTGCCCGGAATGCAAACCCCAAATCTACTCATCATAATTTACATAAAAAGGGCATCAAAAAGGCAGCAGATGTGAGGCTTTCAGTGTGTTAGGCAGATGTATTTATGGACGTGAAGAAGATGCTAGGGAAGTAGGAATTCCTTCCTGAGCCACCATCTCATTCAACCAAGATTTTGGATAAATCTTAACTGGAAAAGTCAGAGTATGGACCAGTAGCACCACATAGATACAGAATAATATAAACACCCTAGCACTTTAACACTGTTTTGAAGTTAATGCTTTGTAGGTGTTATCTAACAGAACCAACTAATGTAAGACTATGGAAGTCCATCCTCTGAGAGCAGGGATGGGGGATTTGTGGTCCTCAGACTCCCATCAGACTCAGCCAGCATGGCTAATAGGAGTCAAAGTTCAACAACATCTGGAGGGCCACAAGTTCCCGATCTCTGTCATAGGGGATTCAACTGATGATCAAACACACTTGTGATTTTGCCTGTTTTACTACAAGGTCATTGTTGAGGCACAGCTGCTAAGCAGCTGTGGAGAATCGCAGGAAGTTATCACTTCAGATCACGTTCATTCTCATCGCACAGAGTCATTTTCCCCTTTATCATGCACTTTCACTTGAGCCACTGAGTTAGAGGAAGTTAAAGACGGTCACTCAGATAGGATACATACATCAAAGCTTGGTGTATCAAGCTCTTCCCATATAGTCATGGGAGATCACTTCCAGCAACCCCTATGTGTGAGCCAGTGAGCTAGAGCTACTTCTTGTTTATTTCATTTCAGCCACCAACTACACAGACCACACCTATCATTGTATTTGATACAAACAAAAAAGAGACACACGGCATTACACCCAAACTTGCAATCTACTAAACTAAGGGCTATTCCCTTTGGATTTGTTCTGAGAACAGAATACACCAACGACTCAGTATTCAAAGTCACCCAGACTGAAACACTGGAAGTTCCTTGGCTTCTGGGTTGTGACCTGCTGTTACTGTACATTTTGACCATCCAATTAAAAATTGGCAAATCTTTGCAAACAGCTGGAGTTTTTTTTTTGTTTTGTAGAATGGGAAAAAATAACAACCACCCTTCTAGATTTCTCAGCAGCTGCTTTTCAGGAATGTGGAGTTAAACTTCCAGCAGACAAACTTTGAGAAAAGAAGACCCTCTCCTTAACACACACCTCTAGGGGCTGTTTAATATGTTATGATCTACTTCCATGGGTGTAATATCCATATCAGAAAACACCAGTTTGCCTCAATGTGTGACTTCTATGCTACATGTGCAAATGAAGGCAGCACCTGCCCAGTACATGAACTTTCGGAACAAACAATGGAGATTGTCTCTGAGCAGGAAATTAAGATGTCTGCATAAGAATTCACTTGCAGAGCGTACTGTGACTTCAAAGCAAATGATGAAGTTGTTCGAAGAAGCAACTGAGTACAAGTATATAGTTCAGTCAGTTCAGGTCAGAACATACTTTTGCAACAGGAGATTCTGCTGAAGTGCCATCCTACACAATAAGTTCCTACCCAAAGCATACAGTTACATTCCTCAAGTCCCGTGAGATTATGTCACAAAATTTTGCAGTGTTATGTTCATACTCTGACATATTTTTTTTAAAAAAGGCAAGAAAACCTCCACATATGTAATTTGAAATGTAAATACATTTTGCAACTCCCTTTATCATCAGGGATACCTGGAACCTTGGATTAATGGGAAGTTCAGACAAAGAGAAGCAGTATTTGGGTGTAATTAAACTGCCATGAAACCACAGGGGAGCTATCTAAGGAAACAATGGTCCTGAATCCTTTGACATCCATCACAAGCAAGGCAAAGGCTCTGCTGACACCATTGTTCACTACATATATACTAGCTGATCTCCAAGGAAAGCAGATGCAAAAGCAGATAAGGCAGTTTCTTTGACCAGGCCAACTTTTTGTTAACTGTAGGATATTCCAAGCCTTTGACTTCTACTTTGTAAGGCAAATTATAAAGTTGACATACCTCACCACAATAGACAAATCAAGCCCCAGAGAGCCGGACTTTGACAGAGAATATGAGGAGAAAGTAACATTGATTCGCCACGCATCTTATTTATCTCTTCAATTATTTGTGCCATCTGTCTTCAGCATTTGACTCCCACTAACCCACTCCCACATTCCCTCTTACAATGTGACTGCTCCTTCCAATTACGTTTAAAGACTGGTATTTATTCATGCGCAGTTTTCAGAATCAATGGCATCCTTTCTTACTTGCAAACTGGCAGGCACCAATTTCAGAAGGACCATTGTTTTCTCCCGATGAGGAACTCTTTACACAACTTCTGCAGAATAGATAGCTAGCCCTCTTTGTTTAGAGTGCCAGTGGATCCCTTACAGCAACCCGGTTGTTCTCAGACTGTCAAAGGGTGAGGATTTCTCTCCAGTATAATTATTCATTCAGTTCTTCCTCCATTCTAATTTACATCAAACACGTCCATCATTTTAAAAACTGAATTGCCAACAAGAATTTGCAGTTAGATCTTCAGGACTGGCAGGCCAGATGCTGCATACCTTAAAAGCATCCTTATTGAAGAGGCAAACTTCTGATTAAATAACTCCCCAATGCCTTAAATAATTTGGTTTCAGCTAAAAGCCTTTGAGGATTTTAACCAGGAACTATTTCCATTAGTGGGAAATCCCTAGGCAATGTCCACCAGAGGTACCTTCAGCACTCTCTGAAAGAATATTTATATAAAGGAAGCTTGAATTAATTTGCCGCTTGTTTTGAACACATCTCTTTCAAGGATGCCTTCATGAAATTCCCCCATGACCAGTTCAGAACTAACATCAGCTACTTCCACTGATGCTGATCTCACCAACATGAATAATGTACCTACGAAAATTAAATTTTCCTCAACTACAAATTCATTTGCATATTCACATTATCACTCTACCAATTCTTTATTAAAATCTTTATACCTGGCATCAAAAGCCAGAATGTACAGGCACCAGACTTGTGGAAAACATTGATCTTTGAATATTCAGCAGATGTCCTCTTAATTAATCTGGGGGAAGGGTGTTATTCGTTTATCAGTTATAACAGGGGTAGGCAACCTAAGGCCCATGGGCCACAAGCGGCCCACGGGGGTCGTTTAACTGGCCCACGGGCCACCCCCAAACCAAGCCGCCCGCTTGGCTAGTCCCTGTGCACTGCGCTAAACCGGCACAGCACGGTGCGGGGACTCACTTCTGCTGCGCCGGAAATCGCGTCTGTGCAGACGCAGGCATTGGAAATCATATATGTGCAAACACCAGAAATTGCAGGCAAGTGCACTCACACGCGCATGAAATCCGGCCCACAGAAGGATCTCCACTAGAGTGAACTGGCCCAGGTGAGGTAAACCTTGCCGACCCCTGAGTTATAAAGTCCACAGTGAGGGATTCACCTCACCATTTCAAAACATGGTTACAGAATTATTCCACACCACTTCAGTGGCATCTTAAAAAGCCACATTAGCAACATCAGTTGCATATATTGACTCATTTGCTGCCAATAACAATTAGCTGCTTGTTACAGAGAGGGAGAGGGGAGAGGCGGCAGGGAGGTTGATGTGGAGCAGGTGCAGGCATGGGAACATCAGCAATGAGCCTGGCACTGGGAAGCCAGGTGAGGAGCACAGCCCCGCCCTGCCCTGCCCCACTGACTAGTCCTCACACACAGAGCCACAGTCGCTTGGGAGCACGCAGTGGGGCCAGAAGCTTAGAGCAAGGGATTCCTAACACGACAGCTAGAAGGAGACTTGGGGGCTTTGCATTCCCAAGACACAATGCTAGGGGTCTCTCTGCACAGCACACCTGCAGCGCTGGCCATTCCAGCTATAAGGAAGCAAGCTGTGCCCCATCCATCCAGAACAAAACTGATCAGGAAAATCCCTATGATCAGTGGGTGAATGGGGAACTGTCCCACCAATCTCAGCCTGCCCTCAGCCAGCCCCCCTTTCCTGCCTTACAAGTTGGCTGGGGGTAGGGGTGGCCCTAGACATTAGCTTACTCCTCTTGACCCTGTTTTGCCCCTGTAGAACTCAGCAAAGAGGAGAATGGGGATAAAACATTTGGCTCCACCTGCCATTGGTTCTGGCCCCCTGGCTCCTATTGGCCTCCCTACCTTAAGCTCTTCCAGTCCCAATGGACACCAGCAACCACTGCCTAGGATATGTGGCTTCAGAAGATGGCTGGCCCTGTATCAGAGGGATTGTTTCTCACTTGTTGAAAGTGAAGTGGAGCAGATCAGCACACCCATTACATTCGGAAACTTGAGGCTTGCACAATAAAATGCAGCAAGCTAAACTTGTGAGAGTTCCACTGGAATGAATGCAAGTTTTTAAGCAGAGCTTGGATGGCCATCTGTCATGGATGCTTTAGTTGAGATTCTTGCATTGGGGTTGGACTAGATGACTCTTGGGGTCCCTTCCAACTCTACAATTCCATGATCCTATGAACGGGAGCAGTGGAGCAGCTCTTGGGGACTTTCTTACATGGTCTTAGGATGTTGCATTGTGACCACAGTAACAGTTCAGTATGCATTTCTTTATTTCTTTACGAGACACCATTTTCCCTCTGTTTGTATTATAGGGCTCTGCTACAGACGCCCAGTAACCACAGGTAACCACAAGCCCATGGTGCAATCAGCATGGGCTTAATTAACTGCCTCCATACTACTGAAGATAACTGTATTTTCCAGCAAAGTTTTTGGTTGCTGAATTCTCTCACTAGGGTGCTTTCTGTCCATTGGCTCTGGAGAATGTGGTGGCTGCTTTGATCTGAAAATGGGATTTTCCAACCCTGCTAAGAAAGCAGATTATTTTAATCTTTTGCGCTGTGCAGATACATGCCTTGTACTGTCAATTGCCAAGACTTTAAAAGGGTTGTGTGTTTTTTCAAAGGGAACAAATAGTGTTTAGGAGTCATAAACAGTGATTGCGTTGCATAGGCCCCCAACTGTCATCGGAACACTTGAAAGCCAACTACTATATGTGGAAGACGGATGAGACGCTAAAACGCTGCAGATTAATCTTCTAAGGAAAAAGGTAGGACCAACATGTGACTTGGAGCATTTAGAACTGCACTGAAAAAGTGAGAAAATACACTTCAGGGAATAAAGTAGTCCAAGGCAATAAAAGTCACAGATCAGGGTCCTCTAGCTTCTTTTACTCCAAATAATAGGCTATTGATTTAGGTGTGAACTCTAACTCCAATTCACTGTGTGAGTCACATGCCCCTGCTTCTGACATTACATTGGAAATGGGAATGATTCATGTGTCTGCTATTCCCTTTTCTCTGCAAGGTCCAAATTGGCTTTAATTTCCTGCCTGGAAAGATTAACAGGCACCCTGAGCAGACATGTGCATTATTTGACTATCCTATCAAAGATCCAAGGATGAGTGTATGGTCTGTGCACTTGTTTCAACTTTCTGGAGGAGTTGGGCCACTATTGGCCTTCATGATCTCCCATGGCAACCATTGGCAAAGTTCCTGTGCTTTCCCGGAAATGGCAGCTTCTGCACTTAAACACAAGGTGGTTCAGTTTGAAAGGTGAAGTGACACACCATACTAAGTGGGAATGCTGGCAAATTGCACCCAAAGGGCACATCCCATCTATGTAAACACCACAAGCAAGAGGAGTAGATACATGAACCAGATACATGAACCATTGCTTATCAGCTGCCCAACCATAGATCATTGATCACATGTGCATCACGTAATCCTCCTGCTGCAGAATAAACAGGGTCCCGTGCTACATGAAGTTGTGTGATCCTAACTAACTGAGAGCAGGACTGTGTACAGAATCATCAGACTGGCAGCAATAGCCTGCTCAATATGCATGTGGGTGCAGTAGGCAAAATCAATAATGTCCTATCCTTTATATCAGTGGCTAAGAATCCAGTGTCATCATGAAAATTGTAACAACAAGATATAGGTGGTGGAGACCAGATTCTGATCATCTTTCCATGCTCTACTTTAAACTGAAGCTTGGCTGTTGATTCACAGAACACTGGGTCCATATTTGACTGTCACTGCTTAGATCTAAATGGTGCTACCTCCAAGAGAGAACTAAGACAGACACGCCTTGTCACAGAAACATAATAATTCACCTCACACAGCTTACTCCTGCAAAATGAATCAGAGTGTTAGGAATTTACCTGCTCCACAAGTCATGTGGCTACATATCTTTTATGAGAGAGAGCACCAGCTAGCTAGCATGTGCGTGACTCAGTGAAGGCAGCAGATTGACTGGCTTTGACCCAGGCTAGGAAGTGCCCAGGATGTTAGCCATTACAGAGCTTGGGGGTATTCTTTTATTAAAACTGTCTGGTGAGTAAGAGAGAGACGTTAGATTATATTATTTATAATAGCAACTGTGACTGCATTCTACATCCTGCCTAATCAAAATCCCCTCTTAGTAGCTACATCCTGCCTAATCTAAATATCCTCTCTGATTTCAGATAGATAGGGCTTTGTTCTTTTGATTTCCAGAAAAAAGCTATGAGCAGTGGGCTTGAAGGTCTATCTATAGTAAAAGATTCCTCTTCTTCCTCATGAAATACATGTTACATTGCCAACTCCTAGGGGCCCAAGGTCCCTTCCAATAAAATATTTGAGGGGGCCACCCCCCACCCAATTTGATGGGCACTGCCATTCAAATGGTTTGCATGCACCACTATTTGTGATCAATTATGCAGGCTGGGGGTTACCTGCCTCCCCCCCCCCAATATTGGCACCCCTGCAACCAATAGACCAGTGGTGGAAGCAACACTTCTTGATTTCTTATATAAGAGAGAAGAAGACACACGAAGGAAACCAGTGGTATTGCACCAAGTGGCAATCATGCTAAAGCATTTAATAAATAAAAAATACTCTACTGTATATAGGAGGCTGTCATACACACAGAAACACAGGAGGATTCCCTATATGGATCCAGGCCATTGCCCCACCCATCTAGTTTAGTACTGTCTCCATTGACTACCAGTGTCTTCTGTCTGAAATAGAAGATGGCAGGGACTGAACTTGGAACCTCCTGCATATAATGAAGCTCTAACTTGAAAGGTATGTATCATTTCTAATATCAGACACCATGTCCCATAGTAAATGGATGGTTCCATGCCAGCAATGTCCAGTGCATACAATGTTGGGTGTATATATTGGAAACAGAGGATGAAATCCAAATCTACTAGGGTCTCATGTAATGGTACTGAGCAAACCTCGCCTCCATTTATTTCTCAGGCAGTGAATGGAGTAAAGAACTGCTGTTACCTCATCTGCCTTGTGAACCTTTGCGAACAGGCTGTAGATCCGCCTCACATAACAGCTTGGCATCTACACAATATCACCCTAATGAAGACCACATGATTTCCATATTACAGATTAAAAGGAGTCAAAGGCATAATTTGGGACCAAACTCTTACATAATATCCATTCTCTTCAAGGAAGTTAACAGTGCAGTGTTCATTAATAACAAAGACTGACTAAAGACATTTTGGGTGCCTGAGGCAAAAGGAAAAAAGGTGGCATCCCCCCCCCCCCATTTCCACACCCAGAAGCTGGCTGAATAGCAGGTGACTGTCACTTCAACTCTGGTGATGGAAGGGCATCCTCCATAGTGCCTTAAAGCAGCAGGGAGGGCAGGTCATGTGGCAAACACAGCTGTATCTTCCAACGTCTCACCACCGATCCCTCTGCTCGTTCTGCAGCATACACTGCCTGAGGTGGCGGCCTCACCAATGCTAAGACTGGCCCTGTCAATAATTCTCTTCAGAGATACTGCTCTGAAGAACTCAAATGATGTACCAAGCCATTTTATGGGCTTCTGAAAAACACCCTCCACATGACAGTTACTCCATTTGGCAAATGATTTAAGGCAGTGGTGAGGGAACTTGGGGCTCTGCAGACCCTGTTGGTCTCCGTCAGCCCCAGCTAACAGAGCCAAAGGTCAGAGGGTAACTGGAGCTCGGAGTCCAACAACATATTCAGGGCCACAGGTTCCCACTCCTGGCAACTAGCAAGATAATAGATGGTCCTCTACGACACAATTTGCTTCCTTGCCGCTACATGGTGAACCAATACAAACAGAACAGTTTGCAGCATGGGTCACAGTGGACGGCTGAAGCATCTCTATGCATCAGCTGTGTTGTAAGATGTGGGGGCAATAAAAGCTTTGCCCAAGAAATGGATTTCTATGAATCTGACCCAAAAGAAATAACTTTCCTCTTATTCAAATTATTCAAAATCAAATGTTTCCCACTGTGATTTCATGTCAGTATAAATCTAGGCAAATGGACCCTGTGATTTATCTCACTGTTCTCTCTGAATGAGGTGGTGCACTTTTAAAAAACTGATTACCAAAAGAAAACCTTACTGAACTACTTAATATTTTCTGCATAACACAAATAACAAGCTTGACAACAAATCAGTGAATTAAGTTCCAATAAAAAACATGGTCTACCTGATTACACAATACAGGCTTTACTCTTCCAGTTTTCTTAACAATCCTGTGTTGGATCCAGAATTAGCTGAACTTAGTTCCCTTAGAAATCAATGGCATAGGTCCCATTGATTTAAGTGGGTGCTCATTGCAGCTAACTGAGCCTAGGAACTTTCTGTTTCTAGGATAATTAGGTGCTGATATTTCCAACTGATTTTATTATATATAAATTGTGCAACAGTCTGCAAACTTAATCTTTTAGCAGCAATGTCTCTTTCTTTGCAATTATATTTCCTAATTTATTCAACAGCATGTATCAAAGACAAACATAGATGTCTCAAAGTTAATATAACTATAAGATTCTTTTTGGACCACAATGAGTCCTGAAATCATGCTCTTGGTTTTGCTGGAGGGACATCAGGACAAATGTTGGCCTTGCTGGTGTTTCCCCTAGATTCTGGCCAACAAGACAGTTATGTTTATTGAGAGAAACAAGAACATATGTTGCAAAGAGTCAGATTCCAACAAAAACTCAGAACTAGCATGGGAATGAAATTTCATGGCAAAATCTGTATGGTTAGCTAAAGGCCTGATCAGATCACTTTTTATATTTTATTTTAGAGTCTATCTGCTATTTTATAAGCCCTTCAGCAGATTTCCAACCATGAGCCAAAATCTGGTCTTGAAACCTTGGATTGGATCTATATTTAGTTAGCTGAACTTAAGTCCCATTGAAATCAATGGGACAAGTTAGTCATACCTGAAGTCTCACCAACTGCAGTGGGAACTAGCTAACCTAGGCTGCATACAAATCATTTAAAGAACCCCCCTCCAAAGAATCCTGGGAACTGTAGTTTGTTAAGGGTGCTGAGAATTTTGACTATGGGGGATAAATTACAGTTCCCAGGATTCTGGGGGTGGGGGAAATGTGCTTTAAATGTATGGTGCACATGGGGCTCAAGTCAAGATGCAACTCAACATGTGTGAGTAGTGTAGGAGAAACTAGTTTGATTTTGAAGGGCAATATAATAAATATATGTGCAATATAGACAAGCAATTCATAAATTAATATTTTATTGGCCCAAACTGTAATTTAGAGATGCTATGCCAAATGTCAGATTTCATTTCAGTCAAAATGAACACCAGATTAACTTTAAAAAGTAAAACAATATGTTTTATCTTCATTTTGGTGCAGATTTATGCTGCATCTGTACTCAAAATGCACATAATGGCTCCATAATTATTGTGAAATTTGCAAAATGGATGAAAGCTATACAAATTTGCACTCATCAGTTTCCACTCTCCGCCACACACTGCTTTGGGCTATGGGGAGGGGAGTATATCATTTGTACTTTGAATTGTACAATAGTGCATAGATCAACTATAAAAGCTGGGAAAAGAACAAAGGGAAAGCACATCTGGGAAAACAGAGTAATTTAAAACAGCATCAAAGCACGAAAGATATACAGGTTAGGAATTCAGGAAAGTAAATACCAAAATTACATGTTCTTTTTATTGGAAACCTTAAACTAAATTAATAAGTTTATGCCAAGATGCAGTCTGTTCGCAAGTCAAGTCACTTCACAATAGATTTATTTGTGTAGCCTTATCATAATCTAGGCATGCAACTAAAATAAATTGCTCATTTAAACTGCTAGTGTCAGCTACACCTATAGCTCTAATCTAAGAATTCCCTGAAATGTTGTTGCTTTTAATAAAATCTCACCTGCAGGACATTGACATTAAGCACCAGGTTGGACATTTCTACATACGACAGACTCACTCTGGGAATCTGCAGCCACATGACAACTGAATGTTAAGGGGTGCAGGCATGTCTTCACAGTTTTACTCATTTACAGCATGGGACGTTGGAGTAGCTGCAACTATCAGGACTGCTGCATTAGCTGTTAAATTGGACCTTCCCCGGCAATGGTAGCTGCCTGCAAATGATGCATGAAGTACCTTCTAACGTGTCTGCATGCCAGTAACCCCCAAAGTGCCACATTCATGGAAAATGCCTTTATAATTAGTTTAAATTGGGAAGTCCAGTCGTACCTTGGTTGTCGAACGGAATCCAATCCGGAAGTCTGTTTGACTTCCAAAAACATCTGACAACCAAGGCGCGGCTTCCGATTGGCTGCAGGAGCTTCCTGCACCCAATCAGAAGCTGCAGAAGCTGTGTTGAACGTTCGGCTTCCAAAGAACACTTGTAAACCGGAACACTCACTTCTGGGTTTGTGGCGTTCAGGAGCTAAAACCACTTTAAACCTACTTTCTAGGAGACCAACCCCAAGGAATTCAGTCTGAGTAAACATTTGAGTTGCTGTATAATCTGGTACTGTAACTACCTAGTCACGTGGCCACAAGAATCTGCAACCATGCCCATTTTGCATTCTTCTGCACCCTCTTACTGAAGTATTTTCTAAAGTCAGAAGCCAACTCTTGAAGATGACAGGTTTAACTCTTGAAACTCGGGCATTCTACAATCAGTTGCTTACTTGAAGTAGAATTTACCCAAGGAGACTGGAGACCTGGCATACCACAAGGACAGGAAGAGAATATCTGCCCTATGCAGATATTGTCTGTCTCTACAGAGTGGTATTCTGGGATGGTGCCATCTTGCCATTTGTCCACCTCATAGCCATGCACTGGACATCACATTCAAACTGGGTCTAGATGTGTAAAGAACAGGGGGTTCTAATTTAATTACATTAGTGTGGTAATGTCAAATTTAGATTTGCACCAGGCACACAAAACTAGTGAGTGCTGAAGTTCAGTAATGTCTTGGTATACTCTGGGAGAGGTTCCGAAATAAGGAGGAACTAAAAGAAGTGTCTCAAATAATCAGGGGTCTTTGGGGCTCAGATATTTACTTTTTCCTGTCTATGTCGTCTGCCTGCTGTCAAGCTATATGCCTTTCCTCTCTCCCATCCACATATATGCCCCATAATCAAAATTATTTGAAATAGCTTCCCTGAAGCTTGGCAGTAGAATAAATTATGCAAAGTAATTAAGAAAATGCAAATGTGCTCAGTTCACAAACCCAAAAGCTTCTTGGCAAGAAACTCACATTACTCTGACAAAGGCTGTACACAGCCATGATTACTTATTTGTCCACAGATATGGTGAGGTAGAGCAGAGCATATGGAGTTACCAGTGTAGTGAAAAGGTCATTGTCTGGGTTACACACAACTAAAATAGAACTCTTAACTACATTTCCAGTCTATACAAAAATAGCTTGACTGGATGTCTAGCAACCCTAACTCACATTCTGCATATTTTAGACACCTCCCAATTAATCAGTTATTATTCTTACGCATGCTGTTTAGAAAAAACAACTACAAAAAGATTATCTGTTGTTGCTCTTGTTGCTATTTCAGCTTGTTGTGAATTAGTGCTTTCTGCTTATATTTGCTTCAGAGATACATTGCAATGACTTTCTAATGAGTTTTTCACTTTGGAAATAGAATTCTTTATTGTGCTGTAGAGAGCAGAGTGTTGAACCTGGACTGGAGAGGTCTGGGTTCAAATTCATGTTTCACTACTGGGTGGCCTTGGCAGGTCCCAGCCCATCAGCTTAACCTAATGCACAGGATACACTTCCTCAAGTTCCTTGCAGGATGCATAAGACTTAACAGTGCTCTTCATACGTTACTGATGTTTAGGAGGCAAGCTGATCAGGGTTCTCAATCACACAGGCAGCCTCCATATATAGAGAAAGCTCCCTGCTGCAGGCATTATCCTCAACACAAGGACCTCAAAGGTGGATGGAGGAGAAGCAATGTGACTCTTGTGACAGGGCTAAACAAATGGTCCAAGTCACTTTTCAACACACTTGAGCTCTGCACGTGAGTTATGCATAATGAGGGCTTGTTCATCTAGTATCAGTGGCCATGCGTTAAGAATAACAGCACTTTTACAGCATTCAAAGCACTCCACAACTCCACATTTATGTTCTCAGCAACTGTTATATGAGCCCTTCAAAGGAGGCTATCATTGCTATCTTTGTATCCAGGAGTCCACAGATTCATGTGCCATCTTGCTAAGAACGTATAAGAACATAAGAAGCCGCCTGCTGGATCAGGCCAATGGCCCATCTAGTCCAGCATCCTGTTCTCACAGTGGTCACCCAGAGGTCTGTGGGAAACCCACAAGCAAGATTGGAGCACAAGAGCACCCCTCCTGTGGTTTCCCCCAACTGGTATTCAGAAGCATTACTGCCTCCATGATGGGGAGTCCCTGTCCAAATGCCTCTGCATCTGAAGGACCACAGATGGGCGAATGAGAGACTGGGGAGGGGGCTACAGGCCACACTGTCCTGTAGTGTACTTGGGGGGGGGACACCTTAATTTAATTCAGTGTGTGGCCCATGGGTTCTGTGTTGAGAGGTCAGATTGCCCTGTTATAGTAAGACAATCCACACTTACCAGAAGCCTGGGTGTTTTGGAAAGGCTCAGAAACCACCCTGGACTTGAGAGTAGAACAGGGAATCCCCCAAATCTTGCAAGGAATCTCCAAGAAGCTGTGAAAGTGCAAGACATCTGGCAGCCATTTAAGCCCTTGCAAAGTCAGTGTGAGGCTAGGGGATTTCCCCATCCTTGTCCTCAGCCTGAAGCAGGGACTCTCCCAGACTATGAAAGCAGCAAGTTGCCTCACCGCTTTCCAAGCCTCTTTGAAGTTCAGCTTGGTATCACAGCCAACAGCATGCCATGCTCCCCCACATTTTGTAGTAAATAGGCCATTGAAGCTATACAATTTCTACCCATATGACATATGAAATGGTCTGAGGCCAAGAATAGCATGGCTATTCTGCCCTGACCACTGACCATACTGTCAGGGACAGATGGGAACTGCAGTCCAGCCACATCTGGAGGGCAGCGTGGTCCCGATTCCTGACCTAGGAAAGCGTGATCATGGCAGCAGCAAGATTTGTATTTGGCTCACAGCTTTCTTAATCATTATAAAGGTAAAGGTACCCCGGCCGTGCGGGCCAGTCGTGTCCGACTCTAGGGTTGTGCGCCCATCTCACTTAAGAGGCCAGGGGCCAGCGCTGTCCGGAGACACTTCCGGGTCACGTGGCCAGCGTGACAAAGCTGCATCTGGCAAGCCAGCGCAGCACACGGAAACGCCGTTTACCTTCCCGCCAGTAAGCGGTCCCTAATTGCACCCGGGGGTGCTTTCGAACTGCTAGGTTGGCAGGCGCTGGGACCGAGCAGCATTGCTAAAAATAGTACGTTCTGCTTGGAACAGACTAGAGCCTGTGGGTTGCTACCTTCATGATCAGATTGTGCTCAGTGCCACCTAGGCAAAAGTGGAGCAGTTGTGGCAAAAAGTATCATATTGGTTCTGATGAGCACGTTACCTTTAGGCTTTGAAACCTCATGTTACACCAGAAGGCAAAAGAATATCTTAAATGTGACCCTTTAAAAATATATCACGTGATTTGATGGAAATCTTTACATTTAAGCACTGATGGTGATGATGGCGATGGTGCAAATATATGGTATTAAAAGATCAAACCGACCTCCATATGTTTATTAAATGTGTGTTTGCTAGTTCAGTTATAAAACAGGAACTTTTAACACTATGCAAACTATTAATATTAATCAGAACAATTGAGATCTGAATAACACCTGGGGTCACACACACACACCCTCTGCTCCTCTGCTTTAAGACATCCCCACACCCCTTTGCTGGACCATGCTCACTTTTGATTTTTGACCAAGCTGGGGGTGGCGGCGGGGGAAACCATCTTAAAAGCAGTGGCATGTGGAAAGGGAAATATTTCATTCCATCCCTAGTATGCTTGTTGTTTTGACAGAAGAGCAATTGCATGTTTAAGAAGCACAGATGCCTCTCATTTAGCTCCAAGTGATCTGTTAGTTTGTGAAGTTCATTGTAGATATAGAAAATGAGGGGTATATTCGTTCCTGCCCATTATGCCTAGTTAGTTACTGGTCATCACATTACCAGTGTTTTTTTACATTTATATCCTACCTTTTCTCCAAGGATTTCAAAATTATCTACATGGCTGTTCTCACCCTGAGCTGCTTTTTATCCACACAAGAATTCTGTGAGGCCAGTTTGACAGAGAGATCATGCCATGCTAGCTAGGCTTTGCTTGTCTACAAGTATCTTCAGCAAGGTGAATTCTGTTCACTTACTCCTTCCAATTATATAGCACATTATACCCCAGCAACCAGAGTCTAGTTGATATGGGAAAACCCATAAGATATGATTGTCTATGGAGTAAGTCAGGATTCATCAAAGCGTTGAACTGAATAAAAGATCTCCAGTTACTTCCCAGCCCTTCCGTCCAAAGATTTTATAATGCAGGAAGTTATAAAAAAAAGGATACAGCTAAAAATCAGATGGCTATCAGGCTCTCTCTCCCCCACCCCACCCCTTTCTCATATTAAAAAGAACACTTTCTGGAATCTATTAATTGTTCTCTCAAAATTACTTCTGGGGTCTTTTAGAAGTCTCAAGGGGGCATGTTAAAAAACTGGAGGAAGGCATAAATAACAGCACTGAAAACCGAAGAAAGCAAATCAGCACATCATAGAAATGCCAATGTTGTGGAAACACTTCCTCTCATAAGAACAATGTCCTGAATACACACAGTTTGGTAGGAAATGAGGAAGCAGGGCAGTACAACATACAAAGGGCAAAACAGTCTCCAATTGTGATCCACACAATGCAGTTTTTGGCCTGTCACACAAGACCTTCAGTCATGTTCGTCTTAATATTCTTCTCAGGCTACAGATCTCACATAACCTATTAGCTTCAAGAGATACCCTTGTAACACAAGCCTTCCCAGACTGGTGCCCACCAGATACTGCTAACTACAACCAGTATGGCCAGTGGCAAAGGATAATGGGAGTTATAGTCTAGGGCATCACATTGGGGAAGGCTGCTGCCTCTAGTGGCTTGATGATCTGTATATTTTGAAACCCATCATTCCCAACAGACATGATCCATCCAATTTGAAACTTCAAACTCCACAGCTGCAGTGGAGAAGAATAGGGCAATATCTTGTCATTGTGCTCAGAACCTCTCCTAATGGTAAGTAACCAAGAGCTAATGGAAAATTAATAGGCCAAAATAGCACATTGGAACTGGCTAGCCAACTGATGGACAATTGTTAGATGCTTCCCCATGTGTAAAAAGGCATCCTTTAGCATGTAGAAGAACACAAGCATATCAGAGAGAAGGGCTATAAATTACCCTTCTTCCTGGCATGCTCACAGTTCATGTGAAGTAGGTTTTTATTCGCAAAAAAACCAAGGGAAGGTGGACAAGAAATCCACTAGTGAATAGAATACTGGCTGTAATGCGGAAACACTGAGCCGGTCCAAGTTGTGACTCATTTCTTTCTTCTTTACATCTATTTACCACAAACCTGGTATCTTTGTTACTGCCTCTGCCACTTCCTCACCGATCCACAGCACAGCTGGGAGGGCAGAAGGACTTGCCTCAACAGGCTGGTGAGCAGCCTTTCAGGGATACAGAATTCCATGAGTGGCCAGACACATTCCAACCCAAGAACTGGTCAGAGGCAAGAGGAGAAAGCACAAGTCAATATATCTCCCTGTTTGCAAAGCCATTTCTTCAGCTTCTGCTTCTGTGCTACAGCAGCACTTGCCAACCTGGTCCCCTAACAGTTGACAGTTCTGGGCTACAAGTGTGCTGGCTGAGGCTGCAGTTGTAGTCAAAAACATCTGGAAGACAGTGTGCTAAAGGTAAAGGGACCCCTGACCATTAGGTCCAGTCGTGACCGACACTGGGGTTGCAGCGCTCATCTCACTTTATTGGCCGAGGGAGCCGGCGTATAGCTTCCGGGTCCTGTGGCCAGCATGACTAAGCCGCTTCTGGCGAACCAGAGCAGTGCACGGAAACGCTGTTTACCTTCTCGCCAGAGCGGTACCTATTTATCCACTTGCACTTTGAAGTACTTTCAAACTGCTAGGTTGGCAGGAGCAGGGACTGAGCAACAGGAACTCACCCCGTCGTGGGGATTCGAACCACCGACCTTCTGATCGGCAAGTCCTAGGCTCCGTGGTTTAACTCACAGTGCCACCCGTGTCCCTTTAGACAGTGTGCTAGAGGGTGGCAAAGAATCAGTATGTTGCAAACTGATTACACCTTACAGAAGCAGGACAGCAAAACTTCCATCGTTGCAACTGAACAGGGTCATCATTATGACCTACAAAGTGTGTGCTATAGGATCTTTGTCTTTTAAGAGGGTGGTGGAGGGAGGGTGGGTGGAGGGCATCGGCTACTGTATATAGATTATACTCACTAGCTAAAAATGTCACATCCACAAAAGTTTCAGAACAAGAAAAGAAATCCAATAATTCTCGTGCACTCAAATCCCTTGTTGTTCAAAATCACCTGGTGAATGCAAACAAGATAGAGTAGTCATGCCCTACACAGAATTAAAAATCAATAAGCTGCCGTGTCCATGAAAACAAGCATATCGATTCCATAGACAAGGCTGTAGCAGGACATTTTGCTACCTGAGGCAAAGGTCAAGACAGTACTCCCGCTCCCATTCCATGTGCAGATAACGACCAGGATAGCAGCTGAAACTTGTTTTCAAAACCAGGGGCAGAACAGCATCCTTCACCACACCTGAGGGCAGCAGGATGTCGCACAGGGCACAGCGAAGATTGCGTGGCACATACAGATTCTGTCCTCCAACACTTCCCTGCCAGTCAGCATCCGCTGCCTGAGGCAGCCGCCCCACTCTGCCATACGGCAGGCAGGCCCAGTCCACATGCAACAGTCATCCAAGAAGTGGCCTTATACATCTCTGTGCGTTTGTTTGAAGACAGTTAAAATACATGCTCTTTGAGAACACAGCAAGAACCTCATAAATCTACTCATCTGCCTGTTCCATTAATACTATCGAGGTTTAAAGCTAGGGTCTCTAGGACAAGTGGTTTCACTACAAGTACTTAAGTCCTGGATAGAGAAGGGAAGCTTCCAGCTTACTTGCAAGATACAGTGTTCAAGAGCTGCTTCCAGCTTACTTGCAAGATACAGTGTTCAAGAGCTGCTAGGTATGACTAAGGGTGCATTCAGACATGGGAATTATTGAACTGATTCTCCTAACTATAGGGCTAGGGCTTCTATCCAGGATTCTAATGTTCCTTTTATACTGCATTGCCAGTTCTGCTATGGAGCTGTGGCTGTTTGACCGATACACCACCGTGTTGTGCTAAATTTTAAATGTTGGGAAAGAACGGTATGCTGGAATACCATCTGAAAGGTCATCACGTGAAATTACAAGGCAAAGCTCCAACGACTTTCGGAGTTAATGGGGTTGCAAACAAATTTCTTCTGGAAGCAAATTAACACAGACATGAGTGCTGAACTTCCACTAGATTCCGCTAGTTTGCCAGAAGTGGCTTTGACATCGTGTGAAAGATCACTTAAAACGTGGAAATTATCAGCTAAGGAAGCATTGTGAAAATGGAACAAAGTTCTGTCTGGATGCAGCCTCCAATGCACTTGTCATTAATTTACATGTTGCAGGATTTCAAAACACATTCCAAGGCTGAGTCCAAGTGAGCCTCAGTCCAAGTCCAAATTAAGCTCCGCCTGTTACAGTTACATCACAGGTTGCTCCCTCCACTCACAATGCAATCTGATATAAATAGCAAGTCCCACTGAGCTCAGTCAGGCTTACTCCGAGGCAAGTGGGTACAGGGTTTAAGCCTTATTATCTCCCCTCCCACTTCCCAGTGTGCCTTAAACCAGGAAAGGATCCTAACCAAAAAAGAAAGAAAAAAAGACCCTTTGAATCCAAACTCTAGGAAGTACAGTTTCTCAGATTCTATGCATGTCTCTTACAGCCCCCAAACTCCCTTGTTCAACACTACATAAGAAGCCCCTCCAAAAGGAAGTATGGCTTCCTGTTTCAGTGTTTGTTGAAATCACCCCCAATAACCTGGGAGTTTTTCAGTGTTCCCCATGAAGTACAGTAACAAATGCTTGCACTGGGGTGGGAGGGAGTAGGAAGGGGAAATTTTGCTGCTAGATCCTTTAAGCTACAAGTTAAATGACTCTAGTGTTGCCCTACACTAAATTTTAAGGCCACAAAACCTACACTAGTCATCTTCTGAAGGAAGAACACATATAAGACACAATTGGTAGACGGCCTCTGGTAAGCATCAATTTTTAAAAATCTGACCTAGATAAATTAACTTTATGCAGCATAAGTAGCCTGATATGTTTGCTTCATGGGAATCACAGTCCGATCCCATAAGATCGGAATATTTGCCTTTAGGCAGGATTGTTTGTAATTGGATAGTATTATTATGCTGCCATATCCCAAACCATCATCAGATGTGCTTTCGGTGGAATCCTGCCCACAAAGGCAAGAGGTCAGGGGTGGGGGGAGGGAATCTATTTCTGTAGACACTGACCCTTCATGTTTAGAATATTAGATCAAACACTCACAGTTTTCCCATGATGCTGATACTCAGCAGACCTTTTCTTTCCACTGCTAAACTTTCATTGTTATATTTATAGCCTGTGGCTCCTTAGAAGACATGCAACCCAATCCTATGCATATTTACTTGGAAGCAAGTCCTGTAAGTATTCAGTGAGGCTTACTCTCTGGTAAGTGTGCATAGAATTGCTGCCTCAAGGCAGTTTACATGGGCCACCTAAGCACTGACCAGATTTGCACCCGCTTAGCCTCAACAGGTGTTCCCAATTCAGAAATATTATTTGACATATTCAAAACCCGACTCTCCACCTTGCAAGGCCCTTAAGGATGCTTACAATCCAAAAACAGCACCTCCTGGATTTCTGCATGGGTTGGATCATGGTTTTCTTTGGAATCCAAGACCCATAATGAATACTACGAGGTGGTCTAAGGGCTTTGTTGAAAATCCCCCCCTTTAAAAACAGCTACAGGGTTCGGCTCCTGCTGTGAGGTTTGAAAACAAGGGCTAAGAATGCCTTAAGAACAATGTCATGTGCTGCTGCTCTCAGGGAGATTGTACAGGGTGGGGTGGAATACAGCTGTCCCTGCGGATCCAGTAGCAGAAAAGCATGGCTTCCCCCACAATACAATATCCCAGAGAGAAACAACACATCAGCACACACAATTGGTCCCAGGTGCATTTACAGTCCCATTTTTGAGCTGCACTGTCGTAGCTGCTCCAGGTGGCTGCTATCTGTTTTTAACAACAAAAGTTTTATGTGGACCACTTCAGTGAGCGAACAGCTAAGTTTATACATTGCAGGGTTCTTGTTTAAGTCCACACTTTACTGTATCAACAGAATGAAGCAGACTTTAAAACACATACACACAGAAGTGGCACAGGGTGATTTGGGACTGATCCATGCCTAGTCCCCAGTCATCAGCTTCATAACCATTTTAATCAGACAGGTTTAGAGGGAAGAAGGCATTCCTTCATTTTAGCCATGTACACACTGTAAACTTTGTGGAAGCAATTCACAATGCCTGAATAAGCAGGTCATCTGGAGCATCCCTGTTTTGTGGATGGTAATGAGATCCACTGGACAAATTGTTCCCTTTAATCCTGCTCCTCTACATGAGTTATTATGTGGACAAACAGACCCAAACAGTTCAATACAGATTCAATAACCAAAGAGTCTCAAGACAAGCACACATAAGCAGCCAACAAACTTAACTGCAACAAATAACTAACCATATTGTGCACAGAAGGCTGAATGGACTGGACCAGTGTTTTGTGCATGAATTATAAGCCCAAGGAGCAGTTACTCAAGTAATTTGCACACAAAATGATTATAATGCCATTAGAGTTCCTTAATCTGACAGCTTTACTTAACTAACTGGTCTCGTCAGTATACCCATTGTATGACAGATAATTCAGCATTCCAAACTAGGCAAATAAAATGCCAGTTGCATGAGCAATTTTAGATGCTTGATATGAATCACCTTGCTTCCTCCTTAGGGAAGAGCACGCCCTTGTTTTGCCTTCTTTTCCAGCACACTTACTTCCAAGATCCCAGGTGTTGCCCCAACTCCTCACCTTCTCCACAAGGCACATTTTTGTTTCATCTTTTCAACCTAGACATTTTCACAAGCAGAATTTACATACTCTCCAACAGAGGTAGGCTCAGTGAAATGGTATTCACTGATTTCTGTGGAGAACAGGCTGATCTTAGCTGAAGGAGACTCAGATTCAGATCTCTGTTCAGTCCTGTAGCTTTTTAGCTGATATTGGACAAGTCAGTATATATAAAACAGTAAGCTTAAGCAACAAAACTGAATATATATTGCTAGGACTACATGGCCTGTTTAATTTACTACACTGCCCCATATTATGGGAAATGGCAAGGAGGTGCATTGAGTGTAGTACGGAGATCATGGACACTGCTGCCAAATGTGGCCTCTCTGAACCATCACTAGGGGCAGAGACGTCATTCACATGCTGGGGCTTAGTGGGTTCCCTGAAAGACTGACCAGATACCACACAAAATGCAAGGTGGTTTGGCTCACTGGTCCCATGAGAGGGCATGGTCTGGATGCATCTATTTGTGGCTCCATCCAAGAGCTGGATGTGGCTTGTCACAAACCAGTAAAAGCTTTTATCTGCAGATACCATCTCAACATATTTCGTTGCACAGTTGTGCTTATCACTATCGCTCTGAAAGATCTCTTGCAAAAAAGGTACCGAGCCTCTCTTTTTACAAAGCAGTTGTGCCGTCTCAAAGAACTTAGCCCAAGCAGGACATGCATGCACATGAATAGCCTTCAGGGTTGTAGCTTAAGGACTTGCATCCATTGGAAAGTCACACAGGGACTGGTTCAGATGCTTGAAATTCCTCCATGTGAAATGCCCACATAGGCACAGCTGCATTAAGGAAGTTAGCATCCGTTCTGGTACAGCCACGATTTACAGTGCTTTCTGAGGATAATAGATGCAAGCACTGCAGCTGGAAAACACACTGCTTTACTCATGTGGCTAGTGGTATGTGCACCCAGGATGCAATAAGGCAGATGCTACCTCTTCTCTGCATTCAAGGCTATTTTCCATGCATCTGAACCAGCCCAGTGACATACATTATAACAGGCTGGACAGTTGAACATCTATACAAACACTTACTTCAGTTAAAGACTTTTTACTTTCCCTGACCTATCACAAAATGATTACTCTTATTCCACAGCAATATCCACAGCTTCTAGTTAGAAATTCACAACTTAATGGTGGTCCCATGACAGTGTGCCTGTCTGGGCCAATCAGCAGGCCACCCTCATGACTCACGGGGATGCAGAACATGCATTAATAGAAACAAGGGTGCCACAGTTGCCTCGGCCGTGAAGTGATAGCAGGGGCAAGCTGAGAGCACTAGGACAAAGAGGTGTGGCTTTCTTCATGCCATGATGGATACACCTCCTCTACTGCCAGGAAGCCTGGATTCTGGGAATGTGGCTTCTGCCATGCCTATGGCTGACATGAAGAGGATCAGCCCTAAAGCACTCTTGATGGCGCACCTGTGCTTAAAGCCATCTAAATTGGGGACATCACTACATCCCATGGGAGTGAATTCTATAGTTTAACTGTACACTGCATGAAGAACTTTCTTTTGTCTGTTCTGAATCTTCCAGCATTCATTCAAAGAGAGATGAGGGCAAAAGAAAGCTCAGGCACAACTTAATGCTTTACCACCCACATCTGATGCTACAGCTAAGGTAGCACAGGTACAGGGCAGGTGCCCCTCCCTGTCACATTTATCATGCCAAATCCTGTGTAGATAAGCCTTAAGATCTTGTCTAGTCAATGATTAGTTGTTCTGTCTTGTTATGAAGTCGGTTGCAAGTTAGCTAACCTGTTTACAGACACTAGGTTAGAATCCAGTCTAGCAAGCTATAATAAACATTCATTTTCATGAAACAAATGTTGGTTGAATGTCTAGACTCACCTTGAGATTGTCAGTTAATTCATTTTAATTGGGATATCATGATCCAGCAAGGGAAGTCTGCATTGGGTCATCCATACACAGTCAAGTACCTTGCATTCAGCATCTAGGGTTGCACAAACACCCGGGGGATCATTTAAGTCTACAGGTGCAACTTTGAACAGGCAATCAGCATCATCAGGTGTGAGAGTACTGTAGTTATATCTTATTTAAAGAGCTACAAATCCAGTTTCCTTTCCCCTCTTCCCTTTAAAAGGTAGTAAGTACTGCCAAAGCTGGTTGTGTCAATTATATATTTAGTACGTACATAAAGATCCCTGAAAGAAGCCTGTAGCTATAGGCAAAGGCAAGCCTTTGAGTCTGGAAATCCTGGGGATTTCTCTGCATGGAGGAGGGAGGGAAAGATCACTGTCTTTTGCTTTCCCTGGCCTGACCATCACATCTTCTTCATGTGTGTTGGGGGGAGGGGGAGGGAACTGGTTGCTGCATTGTGCCTGCCCACCAAAATACCCCACCTAGGTGGCTGCCCTACCTAACAAGGCTAGCTGCACAAAGTGTCACTCATTCATCTGTTCCAAGGTAGAGAGACAGGGCTTTTTCAGCCAGAACTCACGGGAACTCAGAGGTGGGTGCCATTGCCATTATAAAAGAACAAGGGGTGTTCATGGTGAGTTCTGGCACCTTTTTCTATAAAAATAGCACTGGGGAGACTTAATGACACCAGCTGGCAACAAGCCCAGAGCACCATCAACTGGTTGCCACTGTAACATTCTGAAGAGCACACTTTTTAGACTTCTTGTGGTAAATGCATACTTGTGTGCAAACTTTACCAGCATGGGTCAGCCAACCGACCAAATCAATTCCAGGACCTATCTTGAGAATTCAGCCTCACATCACAGATTTCCCTCTGAGAAAGTTGCATGGAGAATTCTGATGATTCCATGGGAATCATCCCTAAAGCCATCAAGTGCAAGCTAAACATTACATCATTCTTAAAACAGTTGGAAATTATACACCAATTTAGCTGAATTCACAGCATGCCCCATCCCAACATGGCAGAGCGAATAACAGATTAAAACACAAACACAAAAATGCCTCTCTAAAATCCTGTTGCGATCCAAGTAAAACAGCCAAAGAACAAAACAGCAGCTGAGTTTCCCAGTCACCAAGCAGCTTCTCTTTAGCCCACCACAAACCAACCTCAACAGAAATGGACTGCTTGCAAGTGTGCTGAAAGTCATACTGGAGCTATTCCCCAGCCTTAAGTATACTCTCTGTCTTTGAGGAGTTAAAGCTTCTCAAATAGAGACACTTACTGGCTTGATTCCTTAGAGAAGTTAACAGAGCAATCCTAGTCATGTCTACTCAGAAGTAAGTTTCTATTCTGTCCAATAGATCTTACCCCCAGATAAGTAAGGGGGCATAGGACTGCAGCCAAAAATGTGTTTATGAACTTATTTATTTATTGTAATTTCTATAGCGCTTTATATTTTTAATAAAAACCTCGAAGCATATGGTGTGCTCTCTTTATCATATGGGATTATTTCTTAATACTTCATGTAAAGAGATTCCCTGGCCCTGGCAAGACTCCATGGGGAAGAAGTCCTTAGCTAAGCTATCAATGGTGCCTTTCTGTGTGTACTTGGCCAACCCCAGAGAGCACAATCAAACATCAGAGAGGAAGTTGTCTCCCCTAAACCCCTTTTCCCCTGCCTATGAAGTTGTCAGCCGCCTCCCCCACATTCCCCTCCTGACTCTTCTGCCAGCGCTCGCTCCTCCTGGGGGGCTGCCTTGCCAGCCGCTGCTACTGCGACAGCTCCTGCACTTTCTGCAGACGCAACCCTCGCATAACAGGAGAAGAATGGTGCTCTCTGTTCCCACAGCACACCCCGTGCATCTGCACCAGAGGCGAAAGGAACCGCAGCCCCAATGTAATCGGGCAGCCTCACACTTAAGCCCTTACGTACACAAATCCTTTATCGAAAGGCATTTGGGGCTTTCATTTTCACCTCACTTTTCGTGTGGACATTTGCTGCTCTTCAGGTTTAGTTCTTTCGGCAAACCACTCCTCAACTTTACCCAACTTTCTTCAGTGGTTGATTTTGCACTAAACACACATCTGGGCTATTTCCAGCTCTCTGTATACATTGGGGATAACCAATATGGAACCCTTCAGATGCTACTGAGCTCCCATCAGCCCTAGGTAGCATGGTGAGAGATAATGGCAGTTGTAGTCCAGCAATGTCTGAAGAGCACCATGTTGGCTTTCTCTGGTGTGCATCCTTGTTACACACAGAGCCACCTGTAAGACACACGGCACTTCCCCTTGCCAACATAAGGAAAACAGTAAGATGCAATTCTTCAACACTTCAACACTACGGCTTGGGGGATGTGCTTGAGGCAGAAGCAGTGGTGGTTGTTTCTTACCCATGAGAGCTGTACTGAAGCAGCTCCCACTTCAGAAACTATCCACAGTTTTTAGAGCTTCCCATTATTTATTTTCTTTGCGCTAGCTAGTTTCATCCCAAGGGACTAACCGGTGGGATACGAAGCTGCACTGTACTAGGCCGGACTGCTTGTCAATCTTCAGGGTCAATCCAAGGCACTGCCTACAGTTGGAACAGCAAATGGCTGCCCCCCAGATCAGGTACCCACTCCCTTCTCCCCAGTTCAAGTTGTATATTGACCAAGGTTGGTCAAGTTATTTGGGCCCCTGGTCCTATTCCCAACAGAGCAAAAACACAATAATAAATTAAATAAGGGGTTTCTGCCTTTTCATGTTCGCCTGATACAATTGCCTCACTGGCCATGATTTTCTGGAAAATGTTGACTAGGAATAATTTCAAGAACATTTTCCTATGCAAATGAAGTGGATTTGCATAGGGTGATTTGAAAATGGGGCAAGTAGAGAATGGTCTATGTTTATTTTACTTGCATTTAGTAAACCAAACTTTTAAAAAGTACCCAATTTCTTACCACAAATGTCTGACCTGAAATATATGTATCCTCTTCACATACTAGCGATAATCACCTGGAAAAACATTAATTGAAACTTTGGAACTCCCAAGCTTGCCTCACAGCGTATTTACAGTAGGTACCCATTTGTGGTTACTAATGAAATGGGAAATTTTCCACAGTAAAATGAAGCACTGAGGAAACTAATTCCAGAATTACTTCCACTCAACATCACTGCCTAATGCAGGCTTCCTCAAACTCAGTCCTCCAGATCTTTTGATACTACAGTTCCCATCATTCCTGACCACTGGTCCTGCTAGCTAGGGATCATGGGAGCTGTAGGCCAAAAACATCTGGAGGGCCGAGTTTGAGGAAGCCTGGCCTAATGGTATGGCCAGCCCTCTCCATCTTTCCTAGGACTAGTGTTGAATGGTAGGCAGTAGCTCTTCAGTGTCTCAGGTAGAGTGAGTGGTGTAGTTCAACTCTAGATATGAATGGGCCAAGTTCACATTGCTGGCTAATAGAAGCCAGCACAAGTCCCACTAGCACAAGTCCCCCCAAACCCAGAGCAGGACACGGGGCAGGTGAAGGGAGGAGATCATTCCATCTCGCAAGCAGAAACACTTGTACTGAGTGAATGATCACCACAGTAAGACCTTGAATCCCACCCAATGGTCTTATACCCAAACCCCAAACCCTTTAGGTGTCCTGCTAAATTTGGGGCCTCACATGCCCTGCCCACTTTGCTGAGTGGGACTCTGGACCCTGCCTCCAATTCCTGTGTTGTTGGCCCTACTAGGCAGTCCCTCGCCTGCTGCTTGACCCTTTCAATTGATAATACCAGGGACTGAACCCAGAGTCTTCTAAATGCATTGGCATGTGTTCTTCTCCTGAGCAATGATGGTCACTTTTGAAAGCCAGTCACCACCTCCAAGGTGCAGGGAGAAGGCAGGGAACTCTCATTTCAGGGCTCTGTCTCACTCAGATATATTCAGACAAACTACAGTAATAACTATAATGAACTATTCCCATTGTGAATGACTATTCCCATAGTGAATGAACACTGTTACTATTATCCAACAGCAAAGCTGATATCTGGACACAAAAATGGACATATACAGTGCCATAAAGGTTAACAGGAGGTTACATTAAGAGACCTAGGCTGCAATACTAGGCCCACATATCTCTGCGGGGGTTACTTCTGAGTAGACATGAGTAGGATTGCACTACACAGACCACGATTCCTGAAAACTGCAGATTCAGGAAGTGCTGGACAATTGTCAACTACTATCTATTCAGATTACATATACATAAATAAATGACTCTTTGTAGACTGGTCAGTTACTATTGGAATAAGGCAAACCTATGAGAGCAGTCCTGTCGAGCTCCGGAGAATGAAATATTCATTTTAAAGGTTTGCATTATAAATGCAGAAAGCCAGATCCTCAGGTACTGATGGAAACTGGCCTCACCAGACTATAATGTCAGCTGGTCCAACCACATCCTAAACTGGTAAAGTGAGTAGACATTTATTTATTATATTTAGATTCCTTTCCTGCCCTGGCCCTAGGGCAGCATGCAGGTTGCAATGCATCCAGGGATGAGTGGTGGAGGAAAAGTTTCCAGTGCTTTTCCAGTGAATTTTTTCCTTGTCGTAAGGTCATTATTGACAATAAATGAATGCAGGTTGCAAATACAATGTTAGGTAACCTTGGGAGTTTTAGTTTTGTTTACTGAATGCAAATGAAAATAAACAAGCATTCTATATCAGAACACCCTGTAGGGCATCAGAAAATTTTCTCGGTGTAAAAGGAAAATTTTCCCAGCGCAAATTGCTGTCATGTGTAGACATAAAATTTCCCAGAAAAATTCCCAGTTCAACATTTTCTGGAAATCCCACATCACTGAATGCTGCCTTTCCTTGCTGCATCTTCTCAATAACCCTGCAAAGTAAGACAGACTAAATGACAGCCATTCGATAAACTGCATAACTGAGCAAATATTGGAACATTTGGACCCACCACATTGGCTTATATTGTATATGAACAAGAAAAAAGATAAAATTACAGTACAATCCTGTGCAAAATTACTCAGAAGTAAACCTCAATGTCTGCAAAGCAACTTACTCCCACCAGGTAAGAAAGGGGATTTTAGGAATAACTTTCTGACAGCATGGGCGGTTCTGTGGTGGACCAGATTACCTAGTGGGTTCACCTAATCTTTGGTTTTTAAGCAGAAGTTGAAGAGATGCTCATTTGGGATGATGTGGAGGTAGTTTTCCTGTACCTGCAAGGGCATGGACTAGGTGAGCTTTGTGTTCCCTTCCACCTCTGTGACTTTAAGCATAAGTGCCTAAGAACATAAAACAAGATCAGCCCTGCTGGATAGGAAAGTGGCCCCTCTAGTCTAGCAGCCTTTCCTCACCCTGCAGCAACACTCTCCCCTCCTGTGGGTTCCAGCAGCTGGTATTCAGACTCGAATATTGGACACAGCCTTATCCTCCATCTATCGTGGATTTGTCGAAGCCTCTTTTAAAGTCATCCTAAATTGGTGGCCATCACTGTTGCTTTCGGGTGCTCATTCACATTGCATAAAAGGTGTGTAAGGTTGCAACCTTAATGTATTTCCAGAACGGCAAAGACAGGCTTGCTTCACTTCACTTGCAGAGCCTAGTATGTGTCTAGACACTCAGCTGGTTTATAACACTGGGGTTCACTCTTGAGCTAATCAAAGAAAAAAAATTGTTTCCGAGAATGTGCAGAGTACCTTTCCCTCTCCACTGAGTAACCATATCGGTCCCCATTGCTGCCATACACTCAGGCTAAGGAGTCATTCTGCCATAAGACGACATCTCACCTCTCCTTAGAATCGTAGCACTAAGCATTGCGTCCCCTAATACTTAAAAGGGCTTTAAAACAATTCATTAAAAACACAAGGGACACTCAGCTCTCCACCCACCTCCAGATACCATTCGGCAGCCACGCCTTCCCCTTCCTTATCTTCCCCCGCACAATCTTGCAGACTAAACTTATAAAGTCTGCGAATATTTATTACACGGGGGAACTAAATACACCCCCCTTACAATTGTGTTTTGGAGCAACAGCAAGACCGGAAGCGAAAGAAGGGGCGGGGCGGGGGGTCGGTCCTTTGATCTCTCTCTCTCTCTCTCTCTCTCTCTCTCTCACACACACACACACACACACACACACACACACACACACAGGTGCGGGTACTGAAATCCTCCTCCGCTTCGCGCCAAACCGGCCCCAAGTCTCGCGTTCACCTTTTCATCTCCTACAGTTTCACTGGACCTCACCTAGAGGGTTTTCGGAGCACCAGATGTATGTCAAGGAGGTTCAAATAGTCTCTCACACACAGTATTTCCCTTAATCCTTTCAAAAAGAAGCCGGTTGTGTCACGATTTCACACACCCGATTTGTTGTTTCTTAGTCCCATCACCACGAGCATCAGAACCAAAATCCTCCCCCAAGCGGCACCCTCGACTCCTTCTCCGTCGGCGGAATGGGGCTCCGTGGACCTCAGCGAATCCCCCCTCTCTAGGGGTGGGTCCTGGAGGGAGACGGACCCGGCTGCGATTAGGGACTCCTCTTCGCTCGCCACTTTTCCCCAGCCTCACAAACCCACCCCCGGCGCCCTGGCCAGTCTCGGTCCCGAGGCAACGCCTGTGGGGCAAGGATCCGTCTCAACCCACCCACCCGCCCATTCATTAAACGCTACAGAGAAACCCACGTTTTAAGAGACTTAAGCCTCCTACAAGTCACACTCGGCTGCTTAGGCAGGACGATAAATTGAGGACAAGCGAACTAGCAATCCTTTCCGAAGTACCGATACTGCCCCTTTCCCACGCTGAGGGTGGGGGAAGCAAACGAACCCTTCCCCCTTACCTTTATATTTATCCATCCTGGATCCTTCCTTTCTTTTTATTTAGTTTTTAATTCTGGCCGCGTAGGGCAGGGAGACCTTGCATAGGGCGGCGGCGGACTCGGGCTTCCCACGCCCGCCCCTGAGTTAAAGCCCTCTCCCCGCGGGACGCGCCGGCTCGCTCCTTCCTCGCCCGCGCCAGGCTGCATTGGCGTCCCAAGCAGCTCTGCCTCTGCCTCTCCAGTTCTCCTCGCTCCGGCTGGCTCCCTTCGTGCCGAGCGCCGCCCCTTCCGTGACGTCACGGCAGCGGGATCTACTGGGGCTAAAGGAGCTGGCTTGCCCGAGGGGGTCTTTGGGGAGCGGCGGTTGCCCCTCGAAAGTTGCATCATTATCATCCTCCTCCCTTCTTGGTCAAGTACTTATCCAAACGTGGCAGAAGCACTTATGTATTAATTTAACGTTAATAAGGGAACAAAAAGCAGCTGTTTTCGCCTCGCAGTGCCAACGCCTTGGAAACGGAGAGATCGGCTTCAAAGAGAATGATCAAATTCGGAAGGTGGTGGACTTTCCTTCCTTGGAGGTTTTTAAGCGCAGGTTGGACGGCCACCTGTCGTGAATAATTAGCTGTGATTCCTGCATTGCAGGGGGTTGGACTAGATGACCCTCGGAGTCCCTTCCAACTACGATTCCTCTGTGCTAGATAAGGGGTAATAGCAAACTGCGGGCGTTTAATAGGCGAGGGTGCTGCCTCCCTCGCTGGAAACGGGCTTTGCAAAGCGAGAGAGAAAATCAGAAGAGTTTGCCAGCGGGGATGCAAGCTGGAGCGCGGCGCTGAGCAGAGCTGCTGCGAAGATTAGAAAGTTGGCCAGCGGAGTCGGAGAGGACGAAGGCTGCAATCCCACAGCCCTGTTGGAAGTGCTTCCCTGCCCTTCCGGACAGGTTAGAAATTGCAGCGACTTCCGCCTCAGCCAGGGAAAACACTCCCTTCCCCCGAACCCTGAGTTATCTGCAAGATTACACGAGCTGAACACTTTGAAGCCAGAATGTTTGCTGAATATAATTTGTAGAGCAGGAACGATTTTACGCATCTTTTTAAAAAAGGCTTTCTGTACAGTTGCAGAAACGGGAGAGGGATGCTCAGCACTTTCTGGGAGATGCATGGGAATAAATCAGTGGCTGTTTGTTTCTAGCCTTAGAACAGGAGAGGGAATTCTCAAGCCCTGGCATCATGCAGCCCTCAAAGCTTCTAGATCCAGAGACTCCTCCCAAGCCCAGCCCGCTTCTGATTCTGAGTGTTTTTGCCTGCCTGGAATGCGTTCTTGGACTCTGGTGATTCTTTCTGCTTCACCCTTGCCCTAGGTTTCCCCTAGAGCAGCCTTTCTCAACCTTGGGTCCCCAGATGGACTACAACTCCCATCATCCCTGGCTGCTGGCCCTTCTCACTAGGCTGCCCTAGAGTCTGTTGGGATAGAAATAACTAATAATAACTAATAATAATAATAGGAAAATACAGCTGTGTTGCAGGTTCAATGGTTTACATGCCCTGCCCTTCCTCTTTTAGGCCTGTTTAGCAACCTTGCCTATCTGCGCTTTCTTCAAAAAGCAGGCAAGAAATAACAGAAAAATACTTCAGAATTTGTCCAGCAGGGTTGGACAGAATGAGGGGACTGCCTCAGGCAACTAACACTGCAGGACAGCAGCAGTCCCTTGGCTCATCCTTCTTGAGTCCTGAGCCTTGTGTACTAGAGGGGCATGCTACACTTCCTGAACACTTTCTGAACAAACCTGCCTCCCTCAAGTGCTAGGGCCATTGCTAGGACCAGTTTGCATGCAATGCACGATTGAGCAAATGTTCAAGTTCCTAGAGAGATGATTGTAGTCACCATGGACCTGCTACTGCCAAGCTGCCTGGACCTAAGCCATGGTTTGGCCTACTGTTGCATTCCAGCTGAGGCTTGCGGTTTGTCTCCCCCAGGTAAACCGCAAACAGCAAATCAAGAACAATACTTGGTTACAGCTCATTGTTTGCCTGAGGGGATAAACTTAAGAAAAGTTTGTGATTTACCTGTGTATTGAGCATACTCTCTCACTTTGTCTATTCAGTATTCCTAAAGGTTGCATAAGGACTTGGGTTTGGGACATCATTCTGAACACTAGAAACCCTAAGCCTTGGTTTCCAAGTAAATACATTTAGGAATTGGGACTCGGGGAGAATATAGAAAACGCATGGTAAGCAGTAACTCTAGCCATAATTAACTCAGCAGGACAGCATCACACATTTACTGTTTTAATTGGTCCTACTGAGTTTACTGGGATGACTCTGAAGTAAATTTCCTAAGCGGTGTTGTTTTAATTTTAACATCCTGGTAAATAAAAGGAAATCCTTGTTTCAGATGTGGATTAAGTCCTTTGAAGACAATTGCATTCTGTGAAACATTCGGATATTCCACAAAGGATTGGCAGCTGGTTATCTGGGTGGAATGATAGGCAATTTAAAGCCAGAGGCTCCTGAGGAATTGATTCCTGCTGTATTTTTAACTGAAATGTAAATTGCAAGGTACTAGTTACATAATAATCAGCAGCATAACTTTTGCACCAAAAGGTCTTTCCTTTGCCTAAAGTGGAAAAGCTTAATGAAAGCTGCTTTGCTAGGGAGCCTAAAGGAAGGATATGGTTTCTCAGAACTGTGAGGTTACCATTTGTTTACTAATGGGGGGAAAGGCCATCTGTTAGAAAGACATATTTAACATTTTCACGCAGTATAGTTTGAGACAACTACATAATAGGATTAGACAACGGAGGTAAACTGGTTTTGTAAAAAAATAACGCGTTCAAGGCCCTTCCGTATTCTGGAATGTGTACGTTTAGAATATATTTTGGTATATGCTGAAAACGTGTACTGCTAGTGTTTCTTAGAATTAGAAGAAAGTTGACAGTAGCTCCTGCTTTTTCTCTTTTTTATTATTTGGACAAAAAGCAAAGACTGCCATGTTGGCCCATAAAGAACATTTGCAAAATTTCTTTATTAGGCTAATAGTGTGCAATCTTTAGAGTCCTGTAGAATTCTTCATGGTAGGAGGAGAATGGATGCACCTCATCTCCAGTTAGAGTGCCCTAAGGGTAAGTCGTAGTTAGAAATAAGTACCTGGAACAGAATACTCTCTGTATTTTCAGTACAGAAATAGCAAAATATAATGGATTTTTTTAAAAAAAGAAATACTTGAGGTCTGTGCTTTCTATACACTATCTCAATCAATACTTCAAGGGAACCAACATTATACCATTATAAACAGCCAGGATCTCCCACCTGGAGCTCTTTCTGCCTCTCTGGTCTATGTAAAATATGATACCTGTTTGCTTGTGTGTGCTTTTTAAAAGTTTATCCAGGATCTCCTACACTAGGATCTCCTTGTGACCCATTCTCCATTTCAGAATGGCAATTGGACCATGTGCTACCTTCCTTTTCTCCTTCTAGTGATACTAGTTCTTTTTAGCGTAGATGACCATAATGATACATTAGCCCACAAACCAATAATTAAGCTTCCTGACTGCCATTTTTAACCTTCAAATATCTCAAGTTAAGAAACAAGTCATGGCAAAACCTGGCATCATAAAGTCATATTAAACTAATAGCTCTGGGGAATAATCCTGAGTCACAAGGGGTAATTATGAACAGTAGTCAAGGCATAAGAGCCTCTGGCATTCCGAAATTGCACAAATGTGATGTTAAACCGCTTTGGGTTCCCCAGGAGATGAAGTGTCAGGCTCAGTATGAACATGCAGTAGAATAAGAAGTGCTTGAGTGGACTGTACCACTGCAGAGGCCAGGGGTGTGGTGCCATTTTAAACGCTTCCGCATGTAAAAACAACCTTTAAAAACTCTCTGCAAATAAATAAAACCTAGTTCATTAGGGAAGTGTAGCTCTTTATCACTCAGGATCCTAGTCCCAATTCCATGGCACATGTAGATCAGGCTTTGGTCTGCAAATGGACTCAGGTGTGACAGAGTCACTGTACTTTCCGTAAGGGCATTCACTCCTGCCATTATGGTCCTATCACCTTCTTCCAATTATGCCTTAATACAGTCCTGCCCTATGACATTTGCCTTTGATTTACAGCAGTTGAATGTAACATTAGACTCTTGTCACTTAGGACGGATTACTTGTATCCAAAGAAAGGCAAACTAGGGGCCTCTCCAGACATCTTTTCAAAAATGTATTTGTTATTAATTGGGCTTGTGATGTTATACATTATCTTGCTTTCAATACTCTTTGCACCTGCAAACGTTTAAGGGTCAACAGAGTGCTTCATTTCCAGTCAGTGTATGTCCCATAACTTGCTGCTGACATCCTGTAACCTTTTATACCATAAATGGGTTTTTTCTGGGTTGTTGTTTTTTGTCCCACTTTCGTTGCACTATAGTGCAAAGGTGCCCCTCCAGACAAATCGCAGAATAACTAATAAAGCGAAATGATGTGTGGATGGTACAGTATAAATCCACCACTTGTCGGCATCCATCTGCCTTGGGAGAAAATGAAAGAGTGCGCCTTTGGGGTGAAGTCAAACGGTTGGATGTAGCCAGCCTTCATGTTTGCAGACATCTTTGTAGCGCAGAGTTGGTCTGCCAATGGACCTGGTGCCTGAAGCCAGCTCTCTGTAGAGCATGTCCTTGGGGATCCACCGCTAATGCACTATTATTGCTTCAATTACATGTTGCGGAATACACCCCATTGAAAAAACAATAGTTTGGAAGGGCCCTGGGAAAGTCAAGAAGGTTGGTCCTGGTCTGTATGTTATTTCTGAGTCTGTCCTTGCAATTCAGGTCATATGAAATGCACCTCCCCAGGCCCATTTTCCTTGCTGCCCCCTTTCACCTCTTTCAACAAGAACCTTTGTTATTATAACACCAGATAAAGCCTTCTAGTCTTCATTGCACCTGAAACTCAGCACTGGCGGCATCTGACTCACCTTGCCTCAGGGTAAGGCTGGCCTAGTAAAAATGCTCCCATCTTTTCCCATGAGATAAATGGTGCTTAGCTTCAAAACCAGACAACTCAATCATTCCAGGAAGTGACTAGGAGCCTGCCAGATAAGTGTTGATAGGGAGAGCGCCAAGGGACAAAAGGAGGAAGTTGGACCAGGCAGTGTTGGATGGAGGACTTAAATGGGACTAATGTTGAAAAGGGACCAGGAAACACAAGTGACTCTGGGCTGGGATTCTGGTGAGGGTTTCTCGAGGGCAGGTAGATTTATTTGGTTTGTTTTTAGAGGTGGTCTTAGCTGTTTTTCTGGGCCCAAGGCTTCATCCTGGATGGAATATTTTGACATAGTTATCGACACAGCTGTGCCGATATGATGAACATGTGGTGCCACATCATGAGTGGGGAATGTTTTTCAGCTAGAGAGCCACTTTCCCTTCGAGGAAAGCTTCTGAGGGCCACATGCCAGTGGTAGGCAGAGCATTGACTTAATTTTCCCTTGTGCAGTAGGCCAGTTTCAGCACATACAGTTCCCTCACTGTCCTTCATTCAGACAAACAAGAGACATCATAATAGTTCAGTGAAACATTCCGGTCAGGCAAAATACTGGGGGTGTGAAGCACAGCCCGTGAAGGGAGTGGCTTGGGAGAGTTTCCAGGGGACTTTTGACCCCTAGGTCTGAGGTTTCCCACCCATGTGCTACATGGTTACAATAAAAATCACCCTTCCCCCAAATTGGACAGCTTTTGCAATTGGTCCACAAGCGTGCAAGTGTTGTGACGTCCATTTCTTTCATGATAATAGTGTACCAGCCAAAATAAGTTCATTTGAGAACCTGCTAAATAAAATCCATGATTTTGTATAAATCGGGGAATGCAAGTTAGTGGAATAGGTGTTGTAATCTTACTCAAGCAAGACTAGAGAAGGGTGGGCAATGGTTCCACTCCCTGCTATCCTTTAGTGCTCCCTGTCCATTCATGAAGATACTTGCCTTTTCGATGGGGTTGTGTCTTTACTTTTTAAAAAAGGGAAGCCCAAATTTGTAGAATTCTCATGAGAGCCTTTCAGGCCCCAGCTAGATTGGGAGCATCACTCTCCGTTTTACAGAATCTGCTCTCCCATACCAGTTCTGAGCTGACGAACGGGTGTTTTTTCTGGAATATTCCCAGAGATAAAGTTTTGGGCCTTGGCTTTTTCCTTAGACACAGTGCACTTCAGTGCAGCCAAAGTCAATAGCCTTCCGCAGTTCTTCAAATTGCAGCTGCATATGGAGCTGCAGAATTTCTCACATAAACGTATAGCATGAAACTGAATTTATGTCGACATATCATTGAAAAAATAATGGATAAAAAAATATTCTGTCACAGACTTCAACACAAACAAGACAAGTGGGAATAGCTTCTGGTTGACACATCTATTGTGAATGGTTTCTTTTCTCTCTCCCATCCTCCTTGGCCCCCCCCCCCCCTTTCCACTTCTGCTGATTTTTATGTGAGATGAGAAGTCAGCTTTGTAAACAAGAACATTTCAACCCTTATTTTCCCAGGCGGCCTAACAAATTCCACTGCTGTCTGCTAGCATCACTATGCATTTGTGGAAATAGGTCACATTCTGCATATCTCTAACTGAAGTTACTATTGTTTACTTTTTTCCTTTTTTAAAAAAAGAGAAGTTGAGATAGTTGCTTCCCTACTTGGAAAAAAATCACTGTAATTCAAATGACTTTTTTGAAGGGGTCTGATCTATGCGCATGAGATCCTCTGGTAGAAGCAACTGAGAGAATATAAATAAAAGTTCAAAAGAAGAGGGAAACTTCCAGTGGGGATGAAACAGTTGAAATTCACTGGTTTGATAGGAAGATGGATGACTGGAAATACTGTTCTCTGACACAATTAGAACTTTATGTAGGACTTAAAAAAAAAATTGTATCTGACCTAACATCCTGCTGTGAGGGTATTTCAGTTCTGCAGGAGCAGAACAGACACATTGGCCCCAATCCAACATGGAGTTAAGCCTGCTTAAGCCTGTGGATTCAATGACCTTAAACCCGTTTAACTTAGTGTTGGTTTGTGACCCCTCTGTGCAAAAGAGCCTTAACGAATTCTAGATATCCACATGTTAACTACTGCTTTTCAAGCTGTGCCTTCAAAATTCATTTATTTCAGTCATTTATGCCCTCCCGTTCCATTAGAATGTTCACCGTGTGTTAAAGTTTTTTAAATTAAAATATATATACAGTATGACAATAATAGCAATAATGCAAGCCAACAACGTATAAAAGGAGGTAGCAAGCATCCTTGACATAAATGAGCTATCTAAAAACACAGCCACAAATTTAAAAAGTGCATACAGAGCAGATAACACATTAAAAACATTGCAATAATTAAACTGAAAGCTGTGATCTAAGCACAGAAACCAGGCAACAACAAAAGCCTGTTTAGGTGTAAGGTTTTAGAGGTCGTAAACTCTCCTTTCTTGGAAGTTTTAAAGCAAAGGTTTATCTGAATGAAGGTTGGAGATGGGTGCATATGCAGAAACCACTGACCTTTGCATGGCAGAAAATGTACAAAGCAGAGAGTCCTATCTGTTACCCTTTTATTTCTGAGACTTGTCTGCTTTTTCCTCTGTCCCCTCCCACCACAGGCATGTGGCTCCCAAAAGGTTGCCCACAAGGGAATGTGGCCCTCACTCTGCAAAAAGGTTCTCCATCCCTGTTCTGATGTACATACTGCAGCACTTTCTGCATTTACATCAGCCACTCCCCCAAAGGCTTCTGGGTTATCTAACTGAAGCCTGCCTGCTTGTCCTTCTCCCCACAAGGTGATAATTGGGACTAAGCACTTACCAGAATGCCACAGAGATTTCTCCTGGCAGCCACTTAACATTTAATTGGGGTATTAACGCCACCAAAGAAGCAATTTCTAATAATGATTCATTCACTAGCTGTCTTGAAAACAGTTTAGGATTATAAGCTTGCCTGCAGCTTTGGGTTCACAACAACTGGCCAATGCATGGCATTCCTTTAATCAAGGTCCACTGTATTTACCATGCCTGCCGGGATTTTAGGTTCCACAAAAAAAGGCTTCCACAATAAATGTTAACATTTTTAACACTAGCGGTCACAAGTTGCTCAGCTGTGTGTTCATTTTCTCAGTTATATTAAAAATCCCAGGAAAAGAACTATATTTGTTTATTATAATTAGGGTTGTGTGTATGTATTTTATGATTTTTGTCAGTAACCTTAACCCAGCAAACGTAACCCAAGAGTTTTTGATTCGCTATGTATGCTGACTCCGTACCATTTTGTTATTTCTTAATAGTTTACACATCTCCTTTGGTCACCAAAATGCTTTTATGAATTCATATCTTGTTCTTCCTTGTATTATGTCTGCAGCCATTTCTGGCATTTTGATTATGTTTACAGTTGCAAGGTAGGCCACTTTGCAGTGCATTATGCCGTAATTCATAGAATCATATAGCAGGATGGGGGCTCAAACTCATGCAGGAAACTAGGGTTGCAAACAAAAAAAGAGGACACATTTGCCAACTTCTGCTTTTAACTATGGATCACTATGATGACTCTCATTTTACATACCCCTGAAAAAGAGGACGTGTCCTGGGAAAAAAGGACATATGGCAGTCCTAAGAAACATTGGGCTCATCTGGGATGTGACTGCAGGACCTCTTGCAGCTTAAAATCCTTGATACAAAATCGGAAGAATATGGCAGCATAGTGGCTGTTTAAAGCTGACATAGGCTCTTGACTTTGCTGGACTCCTGGGCCCTTAAAAATAAAAATCATAATCTGTAAATGATTTTTTTGAAAAAGGCACCCACTTGAACAATTCACGACACTTTCCCTTTATCCAAGCTACAGAACCCAATCTGGACATGCTCCCAAGGTCCTTCTACGAAAGACAGGACTGAAGTCTTATTTAGTTACAGCTTCAAACCAATAAAAGCACAAGCAAAGATAACAAACAAGTATATTGGTGTATATGTAAATAACATTTTTGTTTCAGATTTCTCCCCTTGCTTTGGAGGAAACAATTTTTTAAACCTAGTAAAGGAGGGGGGGGGGACACTTGAAGTCTTATGTTGTAGTTCCTAAAGGAAGTGGTCCCAAGGAGCCATATATATTTAACAGCAAATTAGTGCTGACATTTGACTGTGTTTCAATCAGATCTAGTTTTTGGCACTGTTATCTGTATTTTTAACATGCTGTGAAGATTCACTTTACCAGCTGCCTTGCTGTGTTGGGGAACGTAGTGCATTCCTTCATCATTACTCAGGGGTCAGAAACTCAGAATTATTTTAGTATCAGGGAAACAGGAAATAAAATGAGGCTTTTAGAGTTTGAAGGGTTTTTTGTTTTGTTTTTTGTTTAAATGGGATTAAAAGTCTGCTAGTAAGTTCAGATATTAAAGAATGCCAAGAGAGAAGGATTTGAAGCCCCATTGTGAGGGTTAATAGCAAATGAACAAACTGCTTCTTCGTATGGTGGCAAATGTTGTTCATAATGAATAGGAGAATTATCAAGTTTGCTATTTAAGGCTTCTCAAATATGAAGCAACTTTGGGGTTGAAACTTTCAAATTTGACGTTTATTCTGAAATTCAGTTGTTAAGTTTTGCAGATCACTGACATGTTTTAGATGTGAGTTGTGACGCTGCTAGTTTGGCATGGTGGCGCATGCCACCTTAAGCCACAATGGCATCAGGTGACCTGTTTTCATTTGCCCATGTGTTTGAAATCAAACCTGGTGAGCGAAGGCACAGCACTTTGCAAGTGCTGACAACCAAGCTGATTAGTACCAATGATAAAGTCTAATGCCTGTTCAAACATCCTGGTGACTGTATGTGGTTTGCAGGCACTGCTAGTCACCTGATAGATGGTACCTGCAAAGCCCACTGTTGGCCCAGCTGCATCTTTAGCTGCCTCTCAGATGAAAACAGATGGGGCAGGTGGGCTTCACTTGGCCAAAATAGTGTCACAGACAAAATGGGGAAGCCTAAACATGAGTTGAAGAACAGAAACTGAATATTTCACTTGAAAATAGGGATCCTAGCTCAGACATGGACTAACTTAAGGCATGTGGGATCTACTCTCTCTCCCAACCCCCAAATCCCAGTCCAGGCTGTGTGTGCAGAGCTAAGCCAGTTACAGAGCTAAGACAACATCCCTTGAGTTATTACCGGGAACAAACTGTATGTGCAAGTATAAACCTACATGTGAGTTAGCACAGAACAGAGATTCTAACAGCTGAATTTAAGGAGAAACTTTTCACTGCTGTTTTTATGGCAGCAAGAGTCAGAAACTCTTGCTGGTCTACTGAAAATCGGCCATCAGTCTACCAATAAATAGATCTACTTCCTGCCCACACTTGTCCTAGATTCAGATACAAATTCCCTCTGAGCATATTGGCTGAGTTTGCCATTATGATCTGCAAGGGATTCATCAAGGCTTCATTCCTTCCTCTTTAATTAGTGCTGCTCTTTGTGTTGCCAACACCTCTGTGGTTCCAGTCTGCAGCCAGCCCTTCAACAACAGACACACAGGCTCAAAGCACCATTATTGTTCTTTTTTCCTGGGTATGCACATCCTAAGTACCTATGAGATGTGCCTTTTGAGCCCACAAACCCTCATTGCAGGCTGCATATGCAGTTGCTGGTGTTTGCTGATGCTTACAAAGAAAAGGCCAGATGAGCAGCTTTTTCTGTGGCAACGCACTTTTAAAGTAGGGTGGTGAGCGCAGCTCTGCCCGCTTCCAGCCATCCATGTCTGTTGCACAGCATTCATCCTGGTCCTACTTCCTCCAGGTTGGGAAAGGCATAGTTTAATCATCAGAGCCACTTACTGGACGTTCAAAGAGTTGACACATTAGGGTTGCCATATGTCCTCTTTTCCAGGACACATCCTCTTTTTTTCATGGGTAGAGCTGTCATAGTGATCCATAACTAAAGGTAGAAGTCTGCAAATGTGTCCTGCTTTTAAAAATATGGCAACCCTATTTCTTGGAATGCTTTGGAGCCTCCAACTTAACTATAATGTAGGGTGCAGAGCAAGGGAGAAAAATGAATATTTGGTCTGTGTAGTATGAATTTCAGGCACACGTGTGACTTTAGCTTTAAGAAACACTTGTTAACATTACTGTTTTGTTTAACGGCTTTGCATTATTTCCAGAATGGAACAATGATTCAGAGCACTGTAAATTTTATACATATTATGCCTGTCTCACTCCTCTTTGTTCTGCAGCTTCTACCTCTGCAGCATCAACAACCCTTGTTTTATTCTTCCAGAACAGACTGCACCAGCAATTGCTGCTGCAAGGGAGTTTTAAAAAATACATTAATGCAAGGCTTATTAACCTGGCATCCACCAAGGCATTATTTCATGCCCTGAGCATGAACCTTGATCTTCTGATACCCAAGCACTCTTTTTCAAACAATTTCTGGCATTTTAAGAACCAGAGATATGAGGCCAGATGTACAGACACAATTGTTCTCAATTTTTGTGAGAAATTTGCCTGCTGTGCCTCCCCTTAACCCCCCCCCCCAATTCCTGTATCAAGAGAAAGGTGTGTGTGAGAAAAGAGGTGAATGAATGTGGTCTGTAACAGGGAGATACGCACTTGGGCAATGGAGATGTGCAGTGAGTGTGTGCATGATGAGAATATGGTGTGGCACCTTGTATATTTTTCCTGGAAGTGGGAAATGCTTCCCCTTTTTTTCTATATAGCAACAGCATGTGTGTGTGTGATCAATATTGTGTAATCTCCACACTCAGGGAACAGCAGGACATAGTTGACTTCCATGGTAAGCCCGAGGTTTTGTCTGAGGTGGGGTTGAGTAAGCAACAAGGGCTGTATCCTCTTTAATTTTGCATTATGCTGTCCCCATGCTGGCCATGTTGTGTTTGTGCTTTCCCATGCTCCTTTCCATGGCAGCCATTTTGTGATTCACTGCATCTTTTCAAAATTCTAAATACGACTACTGATCTGAAAGATTTGATGGCTGATGCATTAACATCTCTACTATGACTTGCATTATGACTTGCTCATTCACATCCCTTGCTGTACTGTTAGGTTTCCAATGAAGCTACCTATCTACAAATTGCAGGTTTCATATTCTCTAGCTATTATGGGAGACCTGTGGCAGTAGAAAGGGTTTTCTGCCTGTTGCAACCTGAGAACATGCACAGGAAATGTCCAATCACATACTAAAAGAGATGCTGGCTATTTTGCAGAAAGTGGGTCATCCACACTCACTTGACACACTTAATCCTTGCAAGCCACAGCAGTGTGAGCTCTGGGAAGGCAATCTTGTGGAGTAGGCATAGGCAAGCAGTATAATGCTGCTGCGTAATTAAATTTGGATCCCAGAAGTATATATAATAGCTTGAATTTTAAAAAAAATGGATCACTATTCTTCACCAATAACAGTATTTTTACTGGATAATGGTATTGATTTTAAATGCAACACACCAGTTGGGGAAGGAGTGAAAAACAAAAAGGGAATGGAAAGGATTTCAAAAAGAAATGAGGATCTGGAGGGGTAGAAAACAGGCCACCCCCACCCCACCCCACCCCAAGTCATACACACAAGGAGGCAGGCAGTTTTAAAGCATTTGACTCTTTATTGCCCTTCAACATGAAGAATGTTACATGTATTGTCGCTTGAGTGCTGAACTGTGTTCTCATTTATCCTTGACAGATGCCCATGAGGCAGGTGGTTGTAGAACCTTGGATGCTTCTAGTGAGCAACTTGCTTCATCAAAGCCTAAAGGTGAACTGGGGCCTTATGAGTTCCCTCCAGCCATTCTGTCCCTCCCAGGCTCTACTCGCTGTCTGAAGGGTGTGAATTTGTAATGGACCAATCTCTGGAATGATAGCTGGAGCTTCTCCCTCCTACAGCACTTGCCATTGGGCAGACACAGAGGAAAGAGGTATGTGGAAGGTTCTCAAAGGGTTTTGGCTCAGCTTCAGTATCTGGAACTTGGTGGATGGTGGACAAGCCCTGCACATGGCAGGCTGATTCTCCTCTGACTCTGAGGTCAAAGTTGAGGCCATGACAGACTAGGACTGGGAAGGCCCAGGTTCAAATCCCTAGTAGATGATGACACTGACTGGGTGACCTTTGGCTGGTTACTATACCAAAGCCTAACCAGCCTCAGTGTTGTTATGAGACCAAAGTCCCCAGAGCTGTGGGGTGTGGACAAACATTGCCCCTTGTTATAGTAGCAAGTATGTCCCTCTCATCAAGTGATAACACAAAAGAGGGCCACTAAGTCCCTCTTGGCAAATAACAGGGCTGTAAAAAGTTGTTCCTCCTGCCACTGTAATGAGCTACCACAGAAGCAGAACAAGAATAATATTTTCCACGTATCCCATATCAGAAGAAGCCAATTCCCTCACATTGATTTATGGACACCATTTGACTGCCAAACTGGGGGCCCAGTGAGATCTGGATGGTGGGCTTTCAGCTATGGGACTCAGCCCCACATGTTCCAAAGCAATTTAACTCCTCTTTTCCTAAATGTGCCCTCTGAGTGACTTTCCCTAATGCTTGTAGTCATGAAGGGCCTCTCTTTACCAAGGACTGTCCCACTCCCAAAATGCCCTCTCTCTTCCTGTAAACATTTGATAAAAAGCAACCCTTTGTCCCAAAGTACATCATCTGCCATCAGTGCAAAATCTGTTTTATATCAAGGTTTTGAAAGGGTGAACATGACACAACTAAATACATGAAACAAAAATATCCAAAGAGCACAATAAGAATAAAGTTCAAAACTTTATTTGTTTACTTGGTTTGAGTACAACAGTGATGTAGATTATAGTGGGGTGGTTGGGTGAGATGAACAGCAATGACGGCCAATGTTTCGTTTTGCAGAAGAAGCAGACTTAACAGTATAGATAGGTATTGGTGATTTTTTTTTTTCTTAAACAGAGGCTCCAAATCAGAGCTGTCCTACAACAAAGGAGGAAGAACAAACAAACTTAACGGAAATAATCTGAAAAAGGTTACTTGGTTGCATTCTGGAAATTGGCTGCCCAGGAAAGGGAAGAAACATGTCATTAAAAACCTTGCAGTTAAAACTTATCAAAGTGGTGCAAAATATATCTCATTAAAGTGATCTTCCTACAGAATATTAATAAGGCTCCCTCACTACAAGGGTTGTCAGCAACTTTTACTATTTTGCACCAAATGATGTCATTAACAATACAAAGTGTTGTCATGGGAATACACAACAGTTGATAAAGGTTCTTTTCTGACCTTGCTGGCTGAGAAATAGCCTAACTGTGACTCTTTCCATCAAATTCCATGGGATTTACAGCATACCTCGATTGTGCCAGTTGCTTCAATGACAGATTAGTTTGGAAAACAGGCAATGCAAAGTAGTATCTGTTACCCTTGAAGAATCAGGCCTGGGAGCAAAGAGCGGCATGAATTTGCCACCAATTTATACTGCTGAACTCCACCAGCTTGCTGAAGTTAATTACCAAACCTCCTGTTAATGTTCATGGGTTTGGAAGGAAGTCCCTAGAAAATAATGATCCGACTTATGCAGTGTTATCATTCTGACACATGGGTCAGAATTATCTTCAAGATGTAATAATGAGCATGATTTCACTCGCCTGCCCCATTAGAAAGCATTTTGCACAAAGAAGAAATTCACAAAACTACCTGAAACCCACATTATTTTCTTATGTCATGATTTGGGGTTAAACTATGCTTACTGGGCCACCTTTTCAAAGGCAGGAATTCAAGAAGGGCCTCTGTAGATTTGCCACTTCTTGGGGCAGCTATATTTCAGGCAGAAATTCAACTGGCATTGCTTCCCCCCCTCAAGGAACTGTTGGGAAAGCAACACCTGAAAAAAAATTATTTGTTTGTTTACTTATTGCTACAGTCCCTTATTAGGAAGAGACTGTCATATTTGGAAAATAATGTCAACTAAAATGTTGCATTCTTTACAGTAGATGGAATTTGGGATCAGGAAGTAGAAATGTGTGAGAGAAGGGTGGGGGTAGAGAAAAATGTCCTTAGTTAAGCACCAAAAGGAAGCTCTCGCTGTGTTAGGACATGGCATTCTTCTGTGTGGCTGGAGCCTACAGAATATTGGTTCCCCACATGTTTAGAGGGCACATGAGACGTTTTCCAAGAAGAAACCATGCAACAGGTGGTTCACCCACACTTTTAGCTTCTCTTAATTGCTGAGCTGAGGGACGTCTGCTCAGCGTATGAGACAACTGGGAACTGATGCCATGCTTGGCAGTATAGAAAATGTGTAGAGTGTTGAGATCAGCTGGTGGGACTGGAAGTTGGTTAATTTGTTTCACTGCATTCAGGAGATACTATCTGTGCCCCTTTCTGTGAGACAGAGAGAAATGTATCTCCAGAGGTCATAGGCTGGAAAGCGGTAGCATGAAGGGAAGTGCAAAGCCAAATCACTGAGCTGTTGGATGTTGTGGCAGTGACAATAGCATGCCTAGGAATAAGGCATAGAACAGCCAGCCCATATATTCCTTTATAGATTAGCTTCCAATCCATTGTCTGATCTTGGTACAAATATCCATTTTTTCCTCTACTGAACAGTGTGGCCTATTGCAGGCCATTAATCCAGAATGTTCTTTTGATTGCAAATGGCAGTGAGTTTGAACTAATGAGTCAACACAATATAATGATGGAAAGTCTTACTATAATGCAAATATGGACTGAAAGTCTATTGGAGCATCCTAATGCTGCTACAACATCATGTGGGATATGTGACAGATTTTAGTGGGTGAGAAGTTTAGGTTTCCACATAACATGGCTAACCTCCCCTGCAGAGCTGGGGTCCTTATTATTCTGCTGCCGGCACTCTCCTCCTGCTAACTGATAAAGGATCTGGCATATGATTTTACCAGGTAGCCACTTCATAAGCTGGTCATCAGTGTGGTGGTGAAAATGTTACCGCTCACTCTGCTTCCCAGAATTATGGTGTAGACATGTGGTAAGATTATTTTCACCACTTGACCAGACTTTCACAAAAGACATGTGCTTGCATTTTACCACATGTTCTTCTACAAATCAATATATGATGTATGAAAGATCCTCTTTACAAGGATATGGGCTTGGATGACCAACCTATCAAGCGCTTCTATGATAACACCTTTTGGCAAACGGTTCTCTCTGCTGAGCTCTTAAATGTAAGAGCAGGAAGTCCTGAATGTCCTGCCCTCAAAGGCATCCTTCAGGGGCTGCCATCCTATACATGCTTGAACAGAAGGAAGTCTCAATGAAGACAGTGGGCTTTACTTCTGAGTAAACATGTATAGTATTTCCCTGTAAGTGACGTGCTAGTGTCAAATTTCTATTGAAAGCAACAGTGAAAACGTCAACAATCACCACTCAAAGTAAAAGATAAATGTATCAAGTGCACCCTACTGTTGGCAAGAAACAGCTCTGGAGTCTGTGAAAATATGTTATTAACTGTTCTGAAATGAACAGAATATGCACAGCCCTCTAAGCAGTTCTGCTAGATGAGGGCCACTTCACACAATGCTCAGGACTGCATGTAGATGAGGGAGCATCACTGAATTGAGAAACTGTCTTAGGCGTTCCTTCTTCTAGGCACTGAGGATAAATAAAGCAAATAGCCTAGGCTGCAGCTTTGAAATATTACAAAAAAAGAAAACCCAAGCGCTCTAACTATGGGTGAGCCTGTAGTTGCCTGAATAAAACCAAATCAAACACTGGCCTGGTTCCTATGTCATGCTAAGCCAAATGCATGGGCTCCAGGAGTGCTTCACTTCTCCATGGTCCTGCTGCCATGCGACACTGTGCTAAGCAAAGGCATGGCTCACTGGGTCGTCTGAACCCAGGCTTGTGGTTTAGCTCACTCCAGACTTAACCAGAAGTTGCAACCAAGATTTGCCCTATGATTCATGGTTTACTCAGGAGAGCTAAACCTCGAGCCTGGGTTCAGATGACCCAAGGCAAGGTTTAGCTTAGCACAGCAGTACAAGGACCAGGGAGGAGCAAAGTCACTACGGTCTCCTCTCTGGGAGCATGTACAGTTGCACTGACTAAGCCATGATTTGGCTTAGCATGATATGGAAATCAGGCCATTACTTAACTTGATAGTGTGCTGTGTCATCAAAGCATCCAAGAAAGTGGCTGATCTGTCATTTTTTAGCAGCAAAATTTCCAGGAGGTGTCTTGTTTCATAGCATCTCCTCTACAAAGTGGATTAAATACCATTTTTTTGTCACAGACATTCTGGAGTTCAACTGTACAGCACGCCAATGGATGTATGCAGGTATAGGCGACAGTAGCCCCGATTCAGTCGTTCCCCTTGTAATGGGATGGAACTTGCTTTGGTGTAGTCAGGTCCCTTCCCACACTATTGATGTTTGCAGGGTTGAGCCATCTTTGCAGGGATGATGTGATTATTTCCCATCTGCTAGACATCATAACAGGTGGTGACAGCATGGGAAGCAACGACATAATTGCAAGAGCCCACATACTAGTCCTTTAGAAACATTACCAAAGCAGCATGTGGCTAGCCCATGCCCCATGGATTGCCACATGGCACAAGTAGCATCTGAATTAAGCCTACCCCTGTATTTCACTTTGGAAATACTTTTTTCAACACAGAACGAGAAAACCAACTCTTTCATTTTTGGCTTGCTGCTCTTGTTAACACTTAGCAAACTCGCTTAAAGCCGGACAAAGGGAGGAGAGAAGACTTGACAACGAAATAAGATAATTTGTTCTTAAGATTCCTAGCAGATGTGCGCAAGTGCAAGCTGGGAGTTTCCTTGCAAAGAATTTGGCTGGTATGCAGCAGAACTCTGGCTCAGTGGCCTGCTTTGCTGATGGGCACTGCAACAATAATAGGCCATTTGAAGGCAAGGCCAATTAATTGTAATGGCTGTGCCCAAAGGATAAATATATTACACAGGATTCCTTCGTTAGCTACAGAATATAGTCATTCATTCCTTGGAGAGACCATGACGACGTAATTGTGGGTTGGCATCCTATTGGCACTTCCTGGCTCTATCAGCATTGCCCCTTGACCTTTAAATAAAAGTGAAGGGAAATGAGGGAGGGCAGAGCAGCTCCACATTATGTATTGATGCCATGTAAAAACTTTATAATGCATAAAGACCACTGCTGAGATTTAGAATGTCAACATTTTTGGGTCACAACTCTCTGGCAAGCTTGAAAGGCCCTTGCACAACTGCAAGGAATATATAGGTGCCTTTCTCAGATTTTCCCTTTAGCCCCCATTTCCTCTCTCTCTCTCTCTCTGTCTCTCGTGGTTGCTCTCCAAAAAGCGTTTGAACTTAAGTATGATACATTATCCTATATGTGGCATTTTCTCCCCTCCAAAGGAGAGAATGGGATTCAGAAGAGTTTGGCTTTCTTCTTCATGTCGTTGCGTCTCCAGAGAGGTAATTTATCAAATTCCTGTATCGTCATGCCGAATATTTCTTGGAAAACCTCAGGTGCTAAGTGACGCTGAAGGAAGACAAGGAAAAGGGCAGCTATCAGTCCAAATGTTTAAACAAGAGACTTGTATCCTTTTAAAACCATTAGCCCAAACATCTGTTTGGGGAGTCTGATATTCTCTTACCTCCAGCCTGGTTCTATCCACTTCTCGTAGAATTTTACTTCGCCCTCTGTTGGACACCATGAGCAGTTCATAGGGGAATATCTGTTAATGGTATACAAGAAGCATTTATGTAGATTTAGAGCACCCCAAAAAGACACCATTAAGCTCACAAGCAGAATGCAGTCACTGTTGGCAGACAGCTTCAAGTTCGCTAAAAGGCTGCCTTAAGTATTTGAGTGTAATGTGCACTGTTTCCTTGAATCCTTTGTTCCTTAAAAAATAAATAAATCATACTTAGCAGGATGTCTATACAAGTTCATTTTTGCACAACATCATACTAAAAATATATGTGGATTCTGCATATAATCCCATTTCATTTTCTGGATTATCCTTGATGGGGACATTGCCCATTTTGGTTTGTTCACATGAAAAATAACTACTTCATTAAGGAAGGTACAATCGTTAGGTCTGAACAAGTATCTCAATCATGTGTCTTTTCTTCCACCCTTGTCCAGTCCAGTTGAAGCTGATTTTTCACATATCCACCATAGCTAGCTACCTTTGTTCTGCTGATTCAGTGGTTTTGTGTGTTGTGGAATTTACTAAGCAATTTAATAGGTGTTTCTTGATTAGAAGGTAGTAATGGTGGACAAGTTTCTCTTATACTAGACATAGAATCATAGAACTGTGGTGTTGAAAGAGACCATGAGGGTCATCTATTTGAACCCCCTGCAATGCAGGAATCCTTTGCCAATCATGGAGCTCAAACCCATGATTAAGAGTCTTGTGCTCTACCAACTGACCTATCCCAGCTCCATGCAGTAGAGGTTGGTCTATTCTGCTAAATGGATCACTGTCCCACCAACCTCAGTCTGTCCCCAGTCAGCACCAACTTGCCTGCCTTCTTACTTACAACTAATACACTGGCTGTCACCTTCCTCCTCCTTAGTTTGAGTTTTGTACGTGTAGGGCAAACAGGTATAGGGACAAAACTAGAATTGGCTCGGCTTGTCATTGGCTCTAGCTCTATCTACCATTGACTCCCTTTCTACCCTACTAACCCCCAATGGACACCAGTCACCAAAGCATAAGAAAGGGATTGTTTTGTCCACACTTCTGCTTGTTCCAATGCTTTCCCCTAGGAAAACCTATTCTTTACTGCTGAATTGGAGCAAACGTCAATCAGGTTTTCCATAATGCGGAATATGGTGTACTAGTAGGAGGAAATGAAACTTCTAGTCCTTTCTAGCTCTATCAAGGTATCTAAACAAGAGTTCTTTATCTGAGCTACTGGCTGAATATGCCAATGATCAGGGCCCAATTTTCCTCTCCTTGAAGGTAGTAAGAGACTTTTGTCAATTTTTTTAAACTGTCAATAAAATGGTGGGACCTAATTGAGACAGCTAGTTGTTTTATCAGCTGCAACACCTAATGAAGATTTCAGAAGTTCAATAAAGAAGATAAAGTCATCAAACATATACCACTTAGTTTATTGTAATTATTTAAATGATGTGTACTTTATATACAGCTTGGAAGAGAATTGGTAGTGGAATATGACAATTATACAATTCACTTTACTATATAACTTTAAATACATTTTTTTAAATGCTATACAATGCAACATAAAACCAGCATACATTATTGTAACAAAATTAGCCAAAATTCCACAAACTTTGCTGAGAACTTTGAAGTCATTAATCATATTCCTATATTTTACAAAACCACAGAGTAGTGCTCTTAAGTGCTTTAAAAAATATTTTGAGTCCAAAATTGGGCAGAATTCTCAGGTTGGTTGCTTTCATGGTTGGCATCAAGCTAACGCATCTCGTCAGTACAAGGATTTATGCTAAACCTCCCATCTCCCATAAACTTCCCATACATGGCCTCCCCAAATCTGCTTTGGAGAGTTGAGGAATCCCCTAGAAGAGATTTAGGAGCACCAGGCAAGGAGAGGCGGAAAGTTATGTTGCACAAGCATCCATTCTTGTGCTGGTGGGACAAGTTCATTGGATACAGCCCCATAGTTTTAAAGATCAACTATTATGACAGTAGTGAGGAATTTATGACCTGTGGGCCTAATCAGGTTCAGCAGGGGGTCCTGCTGCAAGGCTTTCCACCTGCCCTAACCTGATGTCACACATGACATCAGTGGTGCGCAGTGCTTTTTTTCAGCAGGAGTGTGCCAGAACTCCCCACTCACCTCTTGCCTTTACATACTTCTGAGAAGCCCAAAATGGAAGCTGTCCAACATGTGTGAGTCTACACTTTTTCTTAAGATCCATGACTCCACCTAGCTCCTAGTCGCTCCTAGCTGTGACTGGTCAGGCTATGGGGTGGTGCCAATTCATAGTTCCTTTTCTTCAATCAACCCCTTGTGTAGCAGCAGCAGGCTTTAAGCTTTGCTGCCAGGTCTCTACCGTTGCACGTATGTGCAATTGTGCAAGGGCCTGAATATAAGAGAACGAGGGAAGTGGAGGTGCATTTATTTGACTTACACCAGAACAAGGGGAAAACCCCAAACTAGCTAGGGAGACAGTTTGCCGTCATTTTTTTAGCACCTCTGCAGGCAGTGAACATGGCTTCTATCAAGCCGGCATCTATTTAGGGCTGCCTTGAGTCACCCGGTGACTTACTGTAACAACTTCATGGTGAGTTCCAACACCTATGTTTCTTGGAAAAAACCACTGGAACTGGGGTAGGTAAAGATGTGGCTCCCTGCTGAAAGGGGTGTTTAGCAGGCACCACTGCTCAGTTACAAACTGTGCCCTGTGGGTTCTTATAACTGTGGCTGTCAGAAGCTTGGTGCTGAAAGCTTACCAGTTTCAAGTTTTACTGAACGCTGCTGTCTATTCCCCAGGAAATATTAGCTGCTCTTGCCCTGTATACATCAATGAGATATGTCCTACAATCCAAAGCAAGATAGGGCTGGCACATAAGGAGCAACATTTTGGGGGGTGAGGGGGACAGACCACAGGGCTACAAGCACAAACTACCACCATTTCATAGGCAAACCATCACTGTCTTGAAGGAAAGTGAATAATGTCTGCACTTGCCTTTGGTTCCAACATGTTAGGCATAGACACTCCTCGGTCCATTCGCATTCCGGGGACATGACCATCTGGGAGGGACTGTATCAGATATAGGTAAACATCAGACACACAGGTTACATGCACACACACATAGAAAGGGTAAAGGCATTCAAGGTGAATATGGACATGAATTTATACTATGATCCCATGTTAGATATTTACATCAGCCAATGGAATACTATTATTATGTACTCCTTAAGCAAGTTAACAATCTGGTTTCTATGATGTCCAACAAAATCATTCCCAGTAGTAAAGATTAAGTAGCAAGTTAAGAGAATCTTTCTGGTTCTAAGGACCAAAGAATTGACCTACTGGATCAGACCAAAGATCCATCAGATCCAGCATTCTGTTTCCAAGAGTGGCTAGCTAGATGCCTCTGGGAAGCAGCATTTCCCCCCAGTATCTGGTATTAATAAATCAGTTTGTAGGGGAGGAAGAGGAATGACGGGCAATATTGTCTCACAGAACTGACTTGTCATCTTCTATGTTACTTTTCCAGCTGTACTTTACTCTGAAGTTTTTGCTCTGTTGTAAAAAAATCTGCCCGGTAAAATGGCAAGTTCCTACCTATCCCAGGCTGGAAAAGACTTTCCACATTAATAGCATAATATACAATAAAGATTCTGTCCAGATCATCTCTTCCTAAGAATTTTACATAGAATTTAGAGTTAGGGCTGGCGTTTAGAAGAAACAACAACCCTTTTTATTGGTCAATCAATGGATCTTCATGTCAGTGTTATATGAGGTCATTTGCTGGCTATTTCTTCCATGCCCACAACCACATACAAAGGAGGAAAGGTCAGGGAATCATATGTGGAAAATAGGAAGATGGTATGGCTTCAGAAAGAGGAGAGTTATTGTCTGGAACCAGAGAGATCAGGAGAAACCTGATGGAGAAACAACTGCCACACGTGGCTTTCAGGTCAGTCTTCCAAAAGCTTACCAAGCAAGTCACAAAACTGGCCTATGCAAGTTATTGTGTTAGCTGTGCCCTTTTCCACAGTGATATAAGTTTACATCATTGATTAGAAATGAAACATGCAGATAAACATGTGCTAAGAAGCTCTTCCCTGTAGCGGAAATTCAGACTTGAGTCACATAGTGGATGAATTGTCGATGAAGTTGGTTAGATACTTGGTTACTTGATGGAAGAAAATCTGTACTGTACCTGAAAATCTGAAAAGTGATGGGGATGGGGTGGGGAGAGAAACAGCATCAGGATTAGGATGCCAAACAATACGTGTTTCATTTAATCCCCGAGCTCCTAACTTGCAGGAATCAACTAAATGTTTCCCAAACCTGGGTCTCCAGCTTTTTCGGACTATAACTCCCATCATCCCTAGTTAGCAGGTCAGGGATGATGAGAACTGTAGTTGAAAAAATAGCTGGAGACCCAAGTTTGGGAAATACTGAACTAAATGATCAGAATCAAGCAGGCAAAAATACAGATCCATATGCATAAAATAAAATACGGTTTTAATGTACACATTCCCCTCTTTATTTTAACTTGTTCTCAGTGCTGAAGAACCAGATTCATTTGCAAGAACAAAAATGTGTACATTGCAGGGATAAGTAAGGTGCTCACCAGTCTGCTATGAGAATAGACTAACCACAAAAGCAGGCCACAAAAACTCAAGCGTATAGGTTACAGATATAGCAGCACACAAAAGAGAACCATATTTCTCATCGTGTTACCTCGAGCAGCGCTGCTCACATCCCCATAGCTGTTGTATTGACCAAAGTCTGTAGAGACCGGCTAGAAGAAGACACAAATGGACACGTCAACCACATTGTTGATCTGGAGGTGTCAAAAATATGCAGCATATGCACATAAAAACAGACCACAGAAGAAGAGAAAATAGGGTAGTGGGGAAGAGATGACTGTACTGAAGCATTGGGTCTGTGAAACAGGAAACACTTGAATGAGCGGGGAGAAGTAGCAAAGATCCCAAAGAGGTGAAAAGCCACAGTGAGCTCCCGTTGCTCGGTCCCTACTCCTGCCAACCTAGCAGTTCAAAAGCACGTCACAGTGCAATTAGATAAATAGGTACCGCTCTGGTGGGAAGGTAAAGAGTGTTTCCGTGTGCTGCTCTGGTTCGCCAGAAGCGGCTTAGTCATGCTGGGCACATGACCCGGAAGCTGTACGCCGGCTCCCTCAGCTAGTAAAGTGAGATGAGCGCTGCAACCCCAGAGTCGGTCACGACTGGACCTAACGGTCAGGGGTCCCCTTACCTTTACCTAAAGGGTATGGAGTAGTCAGCAATTGATCATTGTACTTTTGCTGCCAGGGGAGCAATTCTGGATTCATTAGGTCTTTACCTCAAATGCTGAAGTATCTTGGGCCAGGCCTGATTTTCCCCTCAAAGCATGTACAACCCATTCTTCAGCCAGAAAAGCTTCCACAGCAGCTTACAAATCAATAAAAATAGCAGAGTGCTTGCACTCAGGCTTACAACACAGCACAGAAGATAAAGTGATGGGAAGGAAGAGGAAAAGAAACAAACTCAAGCATCAAATTATTGATACCCAACTGGCGGCATTAGGTTTTTCTGAATTATATTTTAAAAGTTTGGGGATGGAATTCCCCAAAAAATGTTGAAGCAAATATCATCTGATGTATTGCTTAAGATACATGAAGAATATACAGTGGAACCTCGGTTTTCGAGCGTCTTGGAAGCCAAACATTTCAGTTTTCGAATGCTGAAAACCCAGAAGTGATTGCTTCCGTTTTCGAACATGTCTCGGAAGTTGAATGGCTTCCATGGTGTGTTTTTCAATTTTCACCACTGAAACTGACATTCTCCCTTTGCACCTTGGTTGTCAAATGTTTCAGAAGTCGAACGGTCTTCTGGAACGGATTATATTCAACAACCGAGGTTCCACTGTACATCAGTTTCTAATATTGCACCACTGCATAAGAATTCCCCTTGTGTTCCTTTTGTGCTACGTTGTTATTTTAAGGATTTTCAGAAATGGAGAGATAATGTAGTGTTAACTAAAGCCCAGTTGTATCTGATGCCTTCAACTATTTTAGGATGGTTCAGAAATATGGCATACAGTACTCTGAATGTATCTATCCTTGTTTGAATGTATTGAGAGAGCAATACTTGGGAAGCTACGTGAATCTATAATCACTTGCATTTCCTGAACTCCAGAACAGATAAAGGGTTTTAGGGCCACCTACTTTCAATCAATACCATGTGGAGACTCCATGAAATTCCTAACAGAATAACGACACATATGACCCTGTCTTATAATAAATGTTGACTGTTTACCCTATGAAGTCCATTTCTTCCATAGCCAGGAAGGGAAGAGGTTTTGGAAGCAGCTGCATGTGGAGCTAAACAGAAAAGGGAGAAGGAAATATTAAAAATGTAACAATTTATGTTAGGACAGAAACAATAGCACACACATTCAAAAAGTCAAAGTCAGAACATTTTAGAAAACAGTTAAAAGAACCCACAAGATTTTCTCCAAAAGGAATCTTGAAATTATAAGTTTGAAGCAAACTTGGCCTTATAATATTGAATTTAGTTTAGGAGGGTGGAGGTTCAGCATTCTGAAACGTGCAGGGGTGCTGCATGGGCTATAAAATGTTCCCTGCTGCTCATCTTCTAGAAGTTGGAAGGTGACTGAATGGTGACCGAGGGGTGATGGAACTAGCCCACTCACCCCCACCTGCTTACATTTCTGTCTTAAGGAAAGCCATTTTCAGGGGTCACAAAGCCTCCTGTCCTGTTTCTCTTCAAAACAATCGGGGTATACAATCCTCTATGTTACTTAAAATGCACTTCTTTTTTAGCCCACAGTTAGTAGGTAAGCACAAAAGGCTCAGTGGTTTAGACCACAGCGCCACCCGCATTGGGGTGAGTTCCTGTTGCTCTGTCCCAGCTCCTGCCAACCTAGTAGTTCGAAAGCACGCCAGTGCAAGTAGATAAATAAGTACCGCTGTGGTGGGAAGGGAAATGGCGTTTCCGTGCACTCTGGCTTCTGTCACGGTGTTCCGTTGCGCCAGAAGCGGTTTAGTCATGCTGGCCACATGACCCGGAAAGCTGTCTGTGGACAAATGCCAGCTCCCCCAGCCTAAAAGCAAGATGAGTGCCACAACCCCACAGTCGCCTTTGACTGGACCTAACCGTCCAGGGGTCCTTTACCTTTTACCATTACTAGGAAAGCAGTTGTGCTTTTGTCACAAGTACTTCCATCTTAGAGTTTTGAAAAGTGCATGAAGGACATACAATCCAATTATACAGAATCATATACATCCTCCTATAAACAAACAGTTAAGCAGTAATTATAAAATGCAGTCTTTTCTCTGGAGTGTATCATAGTTTGCCCATACGACCTGTCTGGTGAGCCAGTGATTCCGTTTTCTATGATCCAGCACTTTGGAATGTGCTGCCCTGCTCCCTGAGGCAATGCTGATTTCCTCTCCCAATGTGGGAAAGGCTAAAAGGCTATGAGAAGCATAAATATCAACAAGGTGTATGCCACTTTTTAAACATGATTTCCTGACCTAGCTTGTTGGCTTTTCAGGAACACTAATATTGCCGTGACCTCAGCAGTAATCTACATTTTATATGTTATTCATTTAGGCAAGTGAGCAATCATAATCTCATAAAAGATGCTTGTTGTAAAATGTGCAACTCGGTATTTGTTTTCTAAATGCTGTTGCTTTTTAAAGCTTGATGCAAATGAGGGTTGTTTTTTTAAAAAAAGAATAATCTGAATTAGTCATTAAACTTCAGGCTCTATACAAGGCTATTTTTTTAACTTGTTTAAGTTACTGCCAACCACATCATTTTTTTTCTAATTTGAGAACTAGTTGAAGATTAATTGGAGTAAGCAACATACCGGCCAATATTTTTCTGTTTCTTTACAGACCAAAGCAAAGGAAGCTTTCCCAAGAAATCAGCACCAACAATTTTCGTACTGTTCATAAAAATTCTGATCTCATGGATCAGCAGGCTTTCAAACAACATCATTATATTTCCTCTGCAATCTGGGAATATATTTACTCCCCAGCCATTTCCTCATTTGATTTATTTAAGATGTGCCAAGGATCTGGAATCGGGAAACCTCAATTCTTGCACAAGGCATTCTGAGAATGTATTGTGAAAAACAGCCAGCGATAAAACGGCAGACAGTGAACACAGGAGTGATAAAAATAGCTTCACATGTGCGGCACTGATCAACATCTTTTTGCAGAACCAGCAATAGAATAGATGAAAAAACTGGTTTTATTTTAGGCAGCCTAATCCATCATTTCCCATAGACCACCCATGTATGCTTTTCGCTTACATGAATTAACTGGAGAGTCATAACGGCTGCTGGGAAGTGAAGACCTTTCCTTCTCCATTTCTTCTTTTAATATCAATTGTCCCAGACCTGAGTTGAGCTGCAAAAATGGGGATTAAAAATTGTACGTAAGCTATTGAAAACATCCAGTTCAATTGGCACAGATGAGTTATTTACATCAATATCATAACCACCTTCATCAGTTGTTCCTCCTGTAGCTGCCGACGTCTCTGAAGCTCCTCAAGATCTTCATCTCTGCCAGTGGATCTGCGGCGCATGTCAGAACCTACTTCCACAAAACCACAGCACAAAGAGAGCTTCTTGCACAACTGTACACAAGGATTGACAACCATTACCCATGTCTCCTTAGGCCTGCCGAATAAAATTTGCTTGCTGAATAACAAAACTAAACTCCACTAAACACATAGCCAGACGTTCTATCAATTTTGTTTCAGAAATAGCCATTATATACTTATCTCCAGTTTAACTCTGTCACCTTCTGTGTAGAACCCAAATTTTTGTTACCTCCTAAGTGTGACATATACTGTAAATACTGTGGTTTCACTCATTTTACTAGAGGGCTATATTGAGGAAAACTGAGTGCCGACGGCCAAACTCCTGAAAATAGATATTTGGTAAAGTCCCATCGATACAACCATTGCTTGTATCTTTCTCCTCTGTGTTGCTAACTGAGAAGCCATGGTAGAGCTAATTTGGCCCAGGGCTTCAATTTTCTAAATAGTAATTTTGCACGTTTTAGCTAATTTTTTCAAGTGGTAGGTGAATCTCATACGCATTGTGGGCTGGATCCTGAGGCGCCAGTAGAAAAAGTTCTGGCAAAATTCTGTCCCCAAAACTTTCGTACAAAATCTAGAGGAAGACTTTGCACAACTTGGACTTGCATAAGCAAGCATCTTGAAGTTTGAGCAAAAACTTGTGTTACAGAAGTGTACCATTGGATTTCAGCTCTCACAATAAGCATCTTGTGCTATGTTCAAAATAGCCCTTATGCTTATATAAGGGGACTTCCACTTTCTAAAGGGCACCTCTACGTCCAACTCCATTAAGTAAATTAAAACTTTGTCAGTTGTAACTACAGGGAATAATATCATAAAGAACTTGGGAATTAGGTGGGCTCTTTTAATAAAAGCTTTAGGATGAAAGAGTTGAGCAACTCCATTTCCAGTTACCAATGGGAAGCTGAGATTTGGCCTATGTTTTTGGTGATATATGTTGTTATTACATTTATAACCCACCTTTCCTCCACTGAGCTCAAAGTGGGGTACATGGTTCTTCCCCTCTGCATTTTATTCCCACAACTCTATGTATGAGGTAGGCATAGCTAAAGTTTTAGAATTTCTTTTTCTCTCTCTCTCTTGCACTCTCCGCAGGTTCACCAAGGAGAGGTATATAATATACTATTGCAAGAAAACAACAAAAGCCCTGAATCAATGGTTAAGGACTTTTTTAAAGTTTTGAAAAGATCTAAGAAAGAATCAAGAATAGTGGTTGGATAAACATTTGGTCTTGAATCTAGAAACCCTGGACATTATTTCAGGCTGTAATCATATACACATGGGTTTAAGTCTCACTGAACTCAGTGGGACTTATTTCTGAGCAGAATGGCTAAGACTGTGCTATGAAGTTTTTCTTCTTCTGTGAAACATACATAATATTGACCCAGCTTACAAGGCTGTTGTGTAAAGCACTCTGCCAATCAGAAGAACTACATTTAAGATAAATAACATTTCAGGTTCCACAGTAAGTAAAACCTAAAATAAAGTATTAACCCAAGCATATTAATTCAGTTATTTTGCAAAGACTGCAATGATTATGGATTTTTAAAATAGGGAAACACTGGAAATGTGAATAGGAAGGGTAAGATATGCAAGCAAAATGGACATGGGGACAATGGTGTATAAAGCAGATGTGGTGAACCATTGGCTCTCCAGGTGTTGCTCCCAACATCCTTGGCCAGTGGCCATGCTGCTGATGGCAGTTGTAGTTTAGTAACATCTGGAGACCCAAAGGTTCCCCACACCTAATGTATCATGACCGTGAGTACAGAACCATGAGCTTAGCTAGATATTACATGCATATACATGCATTTAAATATCAAATGATGATTTTAAGAAGCAGAAACGGCTTCAAGAGTGTACATAACCCCTCCCGCCTGCCATTTTCCTGCTGCAAGTTCCTGCTTCCCAGGCTGCTTTTCCCCAAACACTGTTCTAGATGTATATTTTTTTCTGTCTTCTCACAAGCATGAGTCTGGAGCCCAGTTTGCAGGGAGAAGCATTGCAGTGGGAAAATGGTACACAGGAGTAAGATTAGGCACCCTCTTCTCTCCTGCCACTACTGCTTGCTGAAAACAGCCAGCTCCTGAAGTCACTTTTCCTTGCTCAAAGCACCCACCCACCCACCCTATGAAATCTCTGCTGCCCCTGGGTCCTTCTGCATTTTGAACCTTTAGCAGACGTTGCTAACATTTTCCAAAATGTAATATAACTGTTTCCTGTTTCTTATAAAGCTGACCACATTCCATGTTAGAAGAATAAATTATTTTCTTTAGAGATCCCCAAATGCCTGCTGTAGGTCCAATTCACCTGTGCCTTCTGGATTTGGTGAAGTCAGTATGAGATGATTTTAGCTATGGCCATTTCATATGGTGAGTATGCTGGCTTCATACACCCTATTATAGTCAGAGCTAATGCTTACTATGACCCATGGCGAACAAGCCCTCATCCTCATCTGTGTCACAGTATATGTGGAATTTGTTACCCAGTCATTTAATATTAATTTTAATAATATACTTAGGGTGCAGTCATAGAATAATTTTGAAGGGAAAATCACCACTGTGAGATCCCCCCTCCATAATGCTGGCATTGCAAAAATCTCTTTATGCTGACCTGATCACACAATGCTGACAAAAAAGGTAACATTGATGTGATGTTGTAAAATCACCTCACACTGAGTTCCCCAGCTAACATGAGAATCAGGCTTGTGTATGCAACCAACTGTTAACAGGTAACCAACAGTTATTGTATTTAAATAATCATGTGGACAGATAATATGACGATACATATTGGGTTTTAACAAAAAAAGTGTTTTTAAAAATGAAAAAAGCATGGAAAATAAAATTAATATCTTAAGGCACAAATATGATGCTAATAATAGGCCACTTTTAACTTCATTTATTTGGAAATCTGCTTGTGCTATGTATTGAAATCAAGAACTTTAAGGACATTTTGCAGCCTGAGATGATGGACTCATGTCCCTTCACTCAGTTCCATGAACAGAAGTCCATAGGACTGGCAACTGACTCTTGCTCCAACACTGGCAACAGGATAACATCTTCCATTGCAGCTAAGGGCAGGAGGCTACCTTAGGAGGTGCAGGACAGGCTATGTGGCCCCACAGCTATGACCTCAAACACCTTGCCTCACTCATGCACTGTGCCACCTGGCACCTGCTCACTACCTGGTCAAACAAGCATTGCAATTCAGCAGCAGTGGTGCCAATGCCTGGGCACCAGCTCAGGATGATGTGTATGTCTGATCGCAGAGTATGTCCCCCAGTACCTGCTGCCAAATGTGGCTGCCTCAGGTTTTCTAATAATATGACTCACCCTGTCTGTATCTTTGGTTTCCTATCCTAATTAGATACAGTGAAAAGGTGTTGAAGTAAGAAAATCCTTAAACAAGTCAGGCTTCATTGCAGCAGTCAATTTAACACACTGATTTGAATGAGATTACGAAGACAATGTTATTTGTAATCTCTTAACTCTGCCCCTGTAGACCAATTCCTTGGACACATTCCTCAGCAGGCAGCTTTTGTTTTAACCTTTAAATGCTTGCTGAAAACTTTTCCATGCTGCCAAGCTTATGCAGGCAATTAAGAAAACACATTTCAATAATAGGTGATGGTCTCTGATTTTAAGTTTTTACAAAGTTTTATTGTATATAGATACTGTGGTTGAAACCGTACTTGATTTTTATGATATAGCAGCATATAAATATATTCATAAAGAAATGATAATATTTTTGACTAGAAACTAAGGAGAAATATCCAAATCCTCACTTTCCTTCTCAAAAAGTGTCCCACAGAAACCTCAACTTCCTGTTTAAACTCTCTGAATTCAAAAAGTGCATTGTGGTTTCGGGGGCCAAAAGCTCTTAAAAGGGGGAAATCAGAGGAACAGCATGTACACACGGGAAAAAAATCTCCCTTCATAAAGCTCCTGTGATAAACCCTAAATGTCTTTATGAACTCTAGATACGTTAAAGCTAAGCTTAGAGGTTCTGTGTTAGGCATGCATGGGAGGGGTCCAAATGAGAAAGAAACACAGGAAAACCTGGGAGTGTGCACTTCAATGGAATGTAGACCCCAGGGATTTGAAATCCCAGAGTCTGAGGTTATACATTCCAAACTACAGGGTTTTCCAGGGAAATCCCTCTCCCCATCTTTTCACATTATATATTTAGTGTAGCACCCATAAGACTCTTAAGGATCAGGTGCAAATGAGTTCAATGTCCCTGTATCACACACTAATTAATATTAGTCTAAATTTATTTATAGGTTAGTAGAAAGCTGGGGGTGGGGTTTACACTTTTTGTCACTTGTTGTTCCATACCTACAGCCGCAAGTGCGGGTGGACCTGGCCAGTATTCTGTCTCAATCTTTGGAATCTCGTTGGGTGCTGGAGCGTGAGCTGCTGGGAACTTGGAGGACTTGATGATATCATCGGAAGACTTGTTCTGGGCTGCCAGGGCAGCTGCATCTAGATCGCAATCAGGGGAACTTAAGCTATCAGATTAAGTTGCTGCATCAATGCTATATGGTTCTTTTCTACTTCATGCTCTCTTACAATTGAAATAGTTAACACTATAAGCACTATTATTTCATCTCCTTATTCAGCAAGTGAGGGCCCCTCCAGACATCCTTTTTATTGTGCATTCTTGGTGGTGTTTGGACAGTTTTCTACAATCACTCTTTCAATACAGTTTGTGACTGCAAAAGTTTTGGGGCCGTCAAACTTCCCTGTATCCAATTGGTGCATGCTTTTTAGCTTCTTCTTGAAGTCCTGTTATTTCTTATAGCACAAATGTTCTGGGAGTGGCAGTGGTGGTTGTCCTGCTTTTGTTTGGCAATAGCACAGAAAATGCCCCTCCAGAGAGCAATAATGCAGTAACACTGGGGAAGCATCACAGAATGTAAATAAAGCTGAAGGTTCAGGATAAATCTGCCACTAACGCACTATTACTGTGTCAATGACAAGTGTAAGACACCGTGTGCCCCCACCCACCCACGGTAGAACACACACACACACAAATAAAACTCCAGTCTGGAGAAGCCCTGATATAATACTCCTATTAACATATTGTGGCCAAATTTTAAGTTCTAATTTTTGCAAGAAAACCCCAAGTTTCATGAGAACAGCGCATCTGAAGGATGCATACAATCACAGCATTAAATCAGAAGTTACAGTGGAGTTCTGTATTGGAGTGAGCCTGGCTTCCTCCCTCCTTTACAATGTAAATAACAGACAAGCAAGTCATCCAAAAGCTTGAATTAAGCTATCTTGCATATTCCAAATGCTTCAGGGAGGCATATGGGATGCACACTTAATCATTTAAAACAGGGAACCCATGGCCCCTCAGTTGTTGTTGAACTCCAACTACCATAAACCACAGACAGCATGGTCAGGGAGTGTAAGGTGCTGGATTTCAACAACATCTGGAAGGCCAAGATGTCTGATTCAAATGCTCTTTAGTTGCCTCAGGCTGCTTTTTTTAAAGCAATTGCAAAATTGTTCCCAGGTCAATGGAGGTGGGTTTGTGACATCACAAGTGTCTGCTAATTAGCTGTATGTATAGCCAACTTCTGCAAAATTTCACGGGACCAGTTTTCCTGAGCTTGATCTGGGAGAGAAAATTGTTTTGTTTGAATAGAACACAAGTATATTTCCAGAGTGGCACTCTCATTTCAATAATCCTAGGTTTGTGCACAGCTTTAGAATGAATTTACAAAGCAAGTTCATTGGAACCACAGAAGCATTATATGGCATTCTCTCTTTTTTAAAGCAACTGCTGTTAATAAAAAGAAGAGTTCAGTGTGCCTCTTGGTTTCCATGTAAGGCAAGAAGCCAGGGATATCTTAGTAGTGTTCTAGTGGATGTAATCTCATGACATTTTACAAAATTTCTCCAATGGGAATGAAATTTGCTGTGTATTAATAACTGTAAACTTTCTACTGTATAATTACATTTCCTTAACACATCATTAAATAAATATTTTTTCATCAGTCCAAATCAGTAGTTGGGTAACTGCTACATGATAATTAGCTTCATTTTATTTTGGTTAAAGCTCTTATTAAGCATCCTTGATGTTTACTTCAGAGCATTGTCATCACCATGTGAAATTGATCCCAAAGCAAGGTATAGTAATAGTGTAATATTTATCCTGGCAATTCACTTAGGGTGAAATTATGCTATCATTATGTATGAGGGAACATCACCATGAGATGCATGCAACTGTTCTTAAGATCCATGTGTATTTGAAAAGAAGAAGGCAGATTTAATGCCAGTAAATAACAAAGAAAAAAATCACATCAGGGCAGAGTTTTATATATAAAAAATGACAGTGTAGTTTCACCCTTTGCTGTTTTCAATAACCAAATGTTGGGCTGATTCCACTGTGTATGAAGCAACTAAAAAAAGATTGAAAAGAATGTGAACTAGAAAAACTATTTCCCAAGATATATTTTGTGTCTTTACTATTTTAAGGTTTGTGTTTCTGAAAGCCTCCAAAGGGTATTTTCAGATGTCACAAACTTAGCTAAAACAGAGGCTTGTATCAGAAAATGTTAGAAAGTTATACAGGGCTATGCTTGCATAAGAAGAGAAGGGGTAAATCCAGATATTATATTATATTATATAAATATACTTCAATGTTTTAATGCTCCGTTCAAATGAATTTGGCCATTTAACCTGTGATCACTTAGAGGAAAGGTGTGAAACCACCAGCCAATGGACCTAATCAGGCCCTGAACGGTTCTCAGTTTGACCCTTAAGACCCTTTCCCCTAAACCATGGCCATCTCAGCCTTAGACTGCAACTCCATGATATTTTAAAACTTTGTTAACATTTCTTAAAGTACATTTTTAAAGGAAAGTCCTGCGACTATTTAGTCATGCATGATGGAAGGGAAAGTCTTTATCAGATGCTACTACATAGTTAAAACCTTAACTAGATTCATTCTCCAGAAGAAGAGAAAGTAGAGTGAAAGAATACTAACTTTTTAAAGTTTGCAAGTTATAATAAAATGTAGAATTTTTAGGGAAGAGCAAACAAGAAACAAAAGATGTTTATTTGCAGAAGCCCCCTTACTATTTTGAAATATAATAAAAATTGTTCAGAAGGGATGTAACTAACTGGATATATCTTGTGCATAGGCTTAAGTGAAACAAATGAAAGCTGCAAAAGAGTTTCATCCTGTGCAGACTGGCAGCTCTCTTTCATTTCAAAGGGGGCTTATGAACAAGAAAAGTTCCTGAAAAACTGTGAAGTCTTAATGCAGAAGTGAAGAACCTTTTTCAGACTGAGGGCACATTCCCTTCTAGGCAGCCTCCCAAGGGTGGGGGGCTCACAGGCAAAAGTGGGCAGAGCAATGAATGTAGATTTAACCTTTTTACAGTAGGTCAGTTTCTAAACATACTTAATATACCCCTTTCTATCCTACACCCAGGCAAGCAAGGGACACATTCCAGCCAGCCAAGATCAGTCCTAGAATGGTGTGGCTGGGGAGCAGCGGTGGGTGACTGAGGAGGGTGTGTAGCTTGAGGAGAGTCCTGAGGGCCAGAAGAGAAGTCTCATTTGATGCCCAGATCGGAGGTTTCCCATCCCTGCCTTTAACGGATAAGGAGCAGCTACCTTGGCTCATTGCTCAGGGAATTACAAAAACATGCCTTCCAACAGTACTTACGTATTAGAATTGATGAGGTCAGTGGCAAAAACATTCACATGTTAATGGGAGGTGAGTAGACACAATAAAAATCATAGAGAAATAAAAATGATGTCAAGAAAAAAATTAAATGGCATGATTAAAAATTAAATAATAATAATAATAATACAAATGCCACCCCATAATAACCATCAGCCCTCAAGCAATCTAAAACTTTTGCAGCCCTCAGCCACCCTGATCTTCCTACTATTTCTGTTTCCATGAGTCTTTACCTAAAAGCTATAATTATAATTAGTTTCTTTCTAGATACCGTGAAAAATGTATTTTCATAGCCAGATCTCCAAAGACTACTGAAATTCCCTCAGAAAATACTGCAATGTGACCTTTGCTGTTAAAAAGAAATTGTGAATTGCTAATTGTGAATGCTCCATTGTCAGTGCAGAACTGCTGAGGAATAACTCCGCTATGAAGACACACTATTCGTTTTTTACTCAGAGCGTTCAACATTGGGCACATGTTGAAAGACACTCTGTAGTTACTACAGACATTCTACTGCTTTGCCCCTGCACTCAAAAGCAGATTCTTGTCAGTTCTACCTCATTTTAAGCTCAGTCGAGCACAGCAATACACAATGGAGACCAAGCTTGCTCCCATGCCAGCATCAATAAAATGAATGAGGGTCGTGAGAGAGATGAGCGTGCTTGTTGGATTATGCTCTTTCAGTATTCATTGGGACCATGCCTTGGTCAAGTGACTTTCCCCATCATTTCTCATATTATTAAAGTGGGTATTCCACTTGGACAGGAAAACTGATTTAAAAACCTAACTGTTCCTGTCAGAGTTTTTTAGCTAGTTATGACAGTTTCCAAGAGATATGTTGCTTTCAATATTTCCAGATATATTAGTGCGATATCTTTAAGCAAATTTGCATGTGGAATGCTGGCCTGCTAGCTGTAGAACAACCCTACATGACTGCAGCTTATATGACTGAAATAAAGGCCAATAAGACATGTACTATTCCTGTTTGCAAGCAGGGTACTACATAACAAAGTAGCCGTGATGGATTATCATATTCTGCAAAACGACATTCAAAGCAGTGAGGCATACAGTGTAAAGTAATCCTTCATCTTACACGGGTTTGGTTCCAAGCATTATGCGTATGTGTGAAAATTGCATATAGTCAAACCTTGGCGCTACCCTGCAGCTAGTGTATCTGCAGCACTCCCAGAGCCGGCGCAATGAGTAGGCCTTGCCCAGCAAGCAAGACCAAGAGTTTAAAAGCACATTTTGTGCCAGGTCTGCTTGTGTTACCCTGTGCCTTGCTTGGGAGTTGCACAATTTCAACCAGCCAGCTGCCAAACACATGTAAGATGAGAGATTACTGTATCTTTCTGCCTTTCAAACACCTCTGTTTACATCAGAAAAAAATGAAACATAAAAGGTGATAAAGCAGGCAATAATCCGCTAATGTTACAAAAAGTTAACATGAAGACAAAGCTCTGGGTAAGTCAACAGTTCAGTCATGCAGCTATTTAATATATTAAGATTGTCCCACTTTGAAAACAGAAAGAATAAGGTTTACCATGCTGTTTGTAGATAGGAGGTTTTCTATAAATATTGATGCCTTGATCTGTAAAAATAAAAAGCAGAAACATGAGACTATTTGGACATCTTCAATTAATGCTGGGAAAGAGGGAAGAAATCAAACACTAAATTGACAGGTATTCCAAACCGAGGACTTGGCACAAGTATCCAGGAAACTAATTTCAGTATCACATAAAAGAGAGAAGTATCTGATGAAAACAAAACACAAAAACAGATGGGAAAATATCACAGACAGATGACATGAAATCTTTGACATATAGAGTTGGCAACATGGTGATGTACCTAAAGGCATGGGCCATTCAGTTTAATGTCTTAGTAGATTGTTAGTGGGATAAACATTTCACAGGAGGTGCAACCAAAAGAGATATGCCAGGGGTGGAGACAGGAGCATTCTGGCGGAAAATAGCCCCCAAATGACTACTGGGAAATTGTGCAAGAGCAGCTCAATTTCTCCTCCAACCACAGACATCACAAATAGCAATGATGTACTTTCAAGGCTTCAGAACATGTTTCATTCAGTGCAATCCTATGTATGCCTACTCATAAGTAAGTCTCATTGAGAACAGTGGGACTTGCTTTCAGATAGATGTGTGAAGGATTGCAGTGTAAATCTGCCGTTTTGAAATGCAGCCATATTCTCCGTAATTCTATTGAGCCTCTGCAATGTTTCTTACCACACTTATTGGTTTGGTGGTACAACCAACTCACACCACCACATATGTTCATATTCAGAAGCATTTTATGGCATAGAGCCTGGACTTAATACAGTATTTCTCTAGCAATGACTTAAATAGTACAGAATGTTTTCATTTATTTATTTTAAATACATGCTTGGATATACTCTCAAGGAAAAGTTCATGTTCCTCTTAAATATAAAATGCACAGACACTGAAAATTAATATGACAACACAAACAAAATGGAGAGAGGATTCTTAGAAAGCTTGAGGTAGAGTAAAAAATAAATAACCCAAAAACCATGTTCTTTGGGTTCTTGTTTTTTTTTTTAAAAAAAGACTTATCTGGGGTAACTCAGTAGACAAAGAAAACGGAATGCTATATTGTAGCCTGATCCTATGCATGTTTACTCAGTAGTGCCACTGTGTTCGGTGGGATTGCAGCCTCATAGTGGCAAGATATGTTTAATGCAGGCTATCCCTCTTAGATGTGTAGCAGCTAATTAATGGCTAGAATACATCAGTAATGGTCCAACTCTAAACCATAAAAAGGGTTATGCTGTTGGTTCAGCTCCACATTCCCCACCCTCCACTATACCTTCTCTGTATGTTAAGCAGTTACAATATGTGTGTAATCTCTTAAGAATGTCTTGGAGATCCATGACCATGAAGGCAGATATTATATCAGCAGCAGTAGCTCCTAAGTCTGTGGCCAAAATTTTCAGCCAGACAGGCACGTCTATTACTTCCAGAGAAACAACTCTAATTGACACAGAAGAGAGTGGGGCCATAATTCTTTATCTCCTCAAAATACAATGGAACAAGAGTTATTTGATACAAACTAACCCCAACTCAATGTTTTGCTTAATACTGAATAATGACATATCCATTGCTCACTGAGACTGCTCAAGAAACATTAAGCCACAGCCATTGCTAGAAAATGGCTACCAGGTTATCTGCAGCATTCGCAGCAGACAATACTATAAAAGCAGAGCGTAATATACACGAGGTTGAACTTTTAGCAGTATCACTGGCTCCTTCTCAAGCAGTAAAAAGTGTACAGAAGCAAAGTAAATAATGTGAAGCTTAAATGTTAAATTAATGATTTGCATCAATGAGAACTACTTCACACAGGAATCTACAGATTTAAGGCCCCAAATGAAGCCTACCAGAGGGCGCCACAGTAACAACTAGATGCAATAAGTCTGTTTAAGCAATATTATTCTTAACAGAAAGCACAGTCATTGTGCCACAAAAAATGCAAAGTGTTTGACAGTGCAATTCTAAGTATGGTTGCTCAGGTCCCATTGAGTTCCATTAGACGGGCTTCCTAGTATTTTTGTTTAGGATTGTAACCTGAATCCTGCCTCTTAAAGTCATGAAAAACAGAAACTAACAAGTAAGATGTGTTTGGTGCTACCAAGGAGTGGCTTGGGCCATGTACATGATGTTCTTAGCAAACTACATTGTATCCTCCCTATTCCAAAATCTCTAAGAGAAAGATTTAATTTCAACGCTTAAATCTTTCTGCGGCCAGCTTTTTCTAATTCCTCTCAAAATAAAACTAACAAGCCCTGCATTTCAAAGCAGTTCATGGTATACTCCAAAAAACAAACGAACTAAACAGCATGAGATAATGGAGACAAGACAAGGGTTACAAAGGCTACTGGTCTACACTATGACAGGACACCAAGACATACATTGCCAGCTCCTACCTGGAACATGGAAATGTTTAGGGGCCTGAGCGTAAGTTGGTGTTAGAGGGCGACTGTCTGGCCGGTAAGGGGCAGGGGAGTTCCGACCGCTGGACGGCTCATTGCCTCCAATGAGGAGAATGGGGAAACAGAAACAAAAACAAAAACAGCAGTAAAGAAGCAGGCATAATTCAAAAACCCAACCAAAAGACGGTGGAAAAGGAAAACCAGGGAGGAAACGAACAAAAAATATATATAGTTGGTAGTCAGGAAATATGGCTAGCATTGGAAGGCACTGCTAGTCTGTGCTAAGAGAGACATTCACATCAGGCTGGAATCAGGCAGCTTGCATCCTCTCATTTGTACATTCCAACAACATGCGTGAGGAAGAATGCAGTCAAATTAAATGGACAAGCCGTGGAGCGGAATGGGAAGTTACGTGGTAATGATTTAATATCAGCCAGGGTTCACACTTTCAGTTGAAGAGTCATGGCATTTGGCAAAGTCATTGCTAGGCAAACCCCAAGTCAAATTATCTGCACCCTTAGAAGAGAATCATTCATTTCAAATGATCATACATGTACGAGAAGGAGAAAAGCTTCAGATTAATTATTCTGGTTTGCTCTTTCTTTGATTGATCAAACTAGCATAAATAAATAACTACACTCCCTTCTCTCTAGGGTCTTGTTTTTCATCTCATCTCCAGGAAATTCTCTTATGGTAGGTATGATGAGCCTGTGGCCCTCGCAATGAGGCTGAACTCTAACTCCTGTCAGCAGATCCATACAGAACTTGTCTGGGGCCAGGGGCTGGAGTCTTGTTAGAATCAAGTTATAAACTCAAACAGCACAAGTTCAGCAGGCCCCTGACAGGCTCCCCCAGCCAGCTTAGCACTCTAAAGGTCCAGGACAAGTGTACCCGGCTGTCTTCCCCTCTGCACAGGCCTGTCTGACAGTCCTGGGCAGCATGGCCAATCGTCAGGGATGACAGGAGTTGTAATCCAACAACTGCTAGAGGGGGGGAGGGGGCACATGGGGAGCTGTTCTACTGACACTTTCCCACATTTTCATTCATGAACAGAAGCAGTCAAAGTATGTTTTCCCTTCAGTGCCAACTGCACAGCCAGTGATACATAGTGATTAAGTGAGTGACTGAAAGTTTGGACTGGAGATTCCTTCTAATCAACAGGGAGACCAATGCATTGTCGTATAAACTCCAATTGTGTGAAATACAGCTGCACACATAGGTGTTTTATGCTTGCATGGAAGGGACAGCGTATAAAACCTGTCCAAGCTTTTCAAGCTTGAACTATGTCAACAGGACTCTGAATCACTTTATATGTCCTATGTTGTTAGCCTGCTCTTCAACCCAAAGGGTCTTCAGAGCAGCTCACAAATGAAGAGGATTAGAAACAGTCAACTAAAACAAATACAGCAATTATAAAGCCAGTGTAACAGCGGAAGCCAATATTAAAAGTAGATTAAAAAGAGCTAAGCAAGATTAAAACCATTATTCAAATGGTATCTAAAATGCCTAGACAACTAAAACAGTCTACAAGTGGCACCGTAAGGTAACAGAGTCAACACCAGGTGAGCCTCCCTGGAAAGGGCCTGTGTCTGCTATTGAGTGGCACTCTCTGATACAGTTTTCTGATGTGCGAACTGTTCCTTTAAAAACCTGGGAGTGGATTTTCAATATGCTGAAGGGAGGGAATCCAATTCATTCACTTCATAGATTACTCAACTCATCCCAAAAGCTCAGGATCAGGAAGAACTTAGTTTATGTCTATCCTCATACACGCGGCTTTTCAAAGACACGAGCGATCAGTATCAGTGCTAAAAAAATGTGAATGATTGCTTGGAGATAGACATATATTTTCTGTAGAATATGTATTTATTAGAAAATAAACATTAAATCAATTGATGTGGTGTATTTACAGTGGGTTATGGTAACCTCTTTATTTGCTCTCAGGAGCTGGAGGGAAATTAATCGTGCATTTAACAGGACATACATGAAAGCAAGTTGAAACAACTTTAGACTGTCTCTGCATGGCAGCTCTTCTACACATCATGCATGTGTGGCAGTGGTGCGGAGAGAAAACGGACACTGGAAACCAGTCCTCATGGAGTGGCTGCTATGTGGCTTCAAGTGGCCTCCATGTGGCTTTTATGCTATGCTAACTTTGTTTGTTCAAGGCAACATTTTACAGTACAAAATTGGGATGCACCATCATGTGGTTCTCAACCTGCTAGAAATCTCCTACAAACATGGACATTAAACTTTTTTAAAAAGAGGAATTGGTTATCAGCTTTTAATCACACTTTTTTTTTTTAACCTCTGTTTGGCTCTCTAGTAAAATTGCATTGAAATGCTATTTACAGAAAGCTGAACGGTGACAGTAATCTCTACTGACAAGCATTAAATGGAAAGAACACAGGACCCTTGATATTCTGGTCAAACAGACCTGTGCTACAGACTGAGCCACAGATTTACATATCTGTGAATAGAGGCCAATATGAGCCGCTGAATTGTGCCTAACATGTCGTTAGCTAAAGCAGGAAAATGTATCTGTTAGAATGACACTTGGAAGGAAGGAAGCATCAGCAAAGAGGGAGTGAAAATGGGTAAGAACAACAACACAAAGTCCCTCTGGGTATTGGAGAGGGGTGTCACAAGAGAGCTGAGACATGGCATACCTATGTAGAATGGAGCCGCATCTGAGAAAAGAAAAGGAAAAAAGTCATGTACAGAAATGAGGATAAAACAAAAGGGAGAATAGAGCTGAATGCGTTCATGAGAACCATGGCGGTACTCTTCAACTAAAAAAAGGAGAAAAAACATATGGCTATGTAAGCACATGTAATTAAAGGGTGGGGGAGTGCAGAAAGCAGTCATGGGAAGCACAGTGCTACTTTTTGGTTCTCAATCCAGCAGATAAGCTTATCAATAATTTTTAAGAGAAACTATCAATTGGTGCATGGCACAGGCCATTTGGTTTTCGCCTACCTCGTAGCAATCGTCCCAACTTTGTAAGGTTTTGCGGTTAGGCATTGTTTGACCTTTTGACGGGGGAGGGGAGGCATGGCCATCACCTGCCCCTCCAAGCTTAAGGGTATTCTGTTAAAGGAATCCAGGGGTGTGGATCTTGTCCGAAGCCCGGGGCGGGGCTAGGGCCATGACACGACCCTGTCAGGAACAGCTGGGGGAGCTTGAGTTGGTCTGCATTGACGGGGCTCCCCATTCTGGTGGTTTACCCTTACTGGACTCCCTGCACAGTGGGCAGGAGTCAGATATAATTGGGTCCATTCAATGCCTAAGCCAATTACCACTCACATTCTGTAATCAATAAAGTTGTGGCCAAAATATGCCCAACAACATTAACCTAATATCTGTGTCCTGGTGTGTTTTATTCCTCAAGGAGGGGGGGGCTGTGGGGTCTAGACACGAAAATCTTAACCCTTCCCCTCTCACATGTTCCTGTCTACTGCTTTTCTTTCTCATGTCTCGTTTTTTTTTTATCCATATGACTGACAATCAGTTGTTTTATAAGGACTTGAATTTTCTCCCCATCCTACTTGTGAAACTCCCTATACCTATAATGCAGTGGCAATTTTGGGAGATGGAGGGGAGGGGGTTATTGCTTAGTTTTGTTCTTGTTTTTATTATGCATTTTGTGTTTTCATCTTGTATTTTTATGTTGTTATCCACCCTGAGATCTTCAAATGAAGGGAATATACAAACTTAATAAACAATAAAACAAATAAGTTTTACTACAAACCAACCTTGCTGGGTCTTCTTAAGGGTGATTGATATAATGTATGTGATCCAAACCCCATGAAAGCAAAATGCATTCATGCAGGGGGTTTTTACCTATCCACCCTACTTGAAACATGCCGTTTCTAAATGCTTCAAAGCCAAAACTTTCAAAGAAGATGAACTCTCCCCTCCAGAAAGTCACAATCATTACCTTAGGTCCATTTAATTACTGATTTATTCAATATTGCCAATTGCAATTTAAAATGGCTGAGAATCTAGCACAAATCACCAAACACACATCTGGATGGTAGCTTCCTGTACTCTCATGTCACAGTTTGGCATCACAAGTACGTGGGAAGAACTCCTAGAAAGAGAAGCACCTTTCTTCCTGGGAGATGCTGTATGAACATTGTGAAGGCATCTGAGCACACAGCAGAGCCTGTGCTGGTTCCATAATTGCCACCATTAACTTTGTGCAGAAGTGGGGAAGCCCAGCATGGCCTTAAGCTATTGCTGAGTGTGGACTGCAGATATCAAAACATCACCCCTAGGCACATGCACACATAGTCATGCTGGCACTTTCGCATGGAAGTATATCCCATATCTTTATTGTATAAGATACAATTAATTGCCCTTCTGTTTTTCCCGATTTTGTCATTCGAATGGACAAAGCAGGACACAAATTTGAGTTACACACGAAAATCTTTATTTCAGAAACTGCTAACTATGAGCTGAACCTCAGTGAAGGTTTGCTATGTCAAATCTAAAGGTGCTCTACCGTTATGAGAGAGAATGGAAATGCCTTGAGAAAGGAGGAGGATGCTACAGTAGGTCTGCAGCATGGAAATGTTGAACTGGAGTTTATGGATCAAGTGCATGCAAACATGAATTGTGCCTCTGTTTTTAAGGGACCCCATGTGTAAAGGATGAAGTGAGTTTTGCTATGGTGAGGATTAAAACAAACCGGAACGAAAAGGTTGTAAAGTGTGTCTTATTACTGGAGAGAGGAGGAGGTTAAGAACTATTATCATTTCTCATAATGGCCCATGGAAACCATGCAATCTATTTAACATCCATATTACTTTAGTTCAGGACACTGAAATGTGTGTAGTATAACTTGAGCATAAATCTTCCTGGCTTTTAGCAATTCACCTAATCTACTGCTGCTCACATTAGCTCCTGAGTGAGTGATTCAGGAGGAGTTGAAAATTATATAGGGCACATTGGGAACAAGGGAGGATGGATACCGGGAGGAAAATGGGTAGACAAAGTGGCAGGATACAACAAAACCAAAACACCAAACCGGCTTGCAAATATAAAGGACAATTTTACTTAGTTCAACAAATTAAAGTGCAACGTGCATATCAAAGCCTGGAGATCTACATATGGCTATGTGAAGAACCCTTTCTTGCAACCATTCCCACTTACAGGACTTTGCGCTTCCAGTAGATAATTAACTGTAGAACGATTCACTTGTTTCAGCTGTGCTATGACACTATTACTATATACATTATTGGCAGAGTTGTGCCACTAGTTGACTGTATGTCTATAAGTATCTCCAGGCTTTGATATGCACATTGCACTCTAATTTGTTGAACTAAGTAAAATTGTCCTTTATATTTGCAAGCCGGTTTGGTGTTTTGGTTTTGTTGTATTACAATCGTTATAACACCTGATACTTTTTTTGTATACAAAGTGGTAGGATAGTCATCATGGAGGATCAATATACTGGCAGGAAGATGGAGCAAGCTACCTGGAACAGGTAGGGAATTTTAAGAGTTAAATAGTGTGACAGTATGAAAAGCAAGCTAAACTATGAAGATAGTTTTTAAGAGAGATGAATCTTAGCTTTTGACTATAAGTAATGATTGTACCATGTCACTCCAGACAATAAAAATGTTATATGAATGCACCCTCTCATGGTGGTTTGCCCAGTGGTAGAGGCACATGCTTTGCTTGCGATAACTCCCAGTATCAATTGCTGGCATTTCCAGGTAGGGTTAGGTAAGCTTCCTGTCTGAAACTGTAGAAAGCCACTGCCAATCAGTGTAGATATGCTATAAGGAAGCTTCCTGCATTCCTAAGACAGGAGCTGGGATTTGTTATATTAGAGCAAGCCTTGTTGTTCAACGCTGGGGTTTGCCAGTGTATGAGCTGGTAAAATGACCTGAATCTGGCCTTAGATTTGAGGGAAGAAGCCTATGTTAGAAGGCATTGTAAGTGAAAAATGTCTCTGTGCGAAGCTCGACAGACATGGCGTTATTTGTGTTGGAAGTTGAAGCATGGGGAGAGGTGCTACTGGAGACCTTACAGAAAATGTAGGACATGCCAATGTGTTTGAAGAGTGAGATTCAGAGTTATGGCAATTCCAGAGTTACGTTTCCAAGGCAGCAAAATTCTGTCACCTTGCTGTTCAAAGAGCCACACTTTCCTAAAACATAAGAAATGGAGCACTTCACCTAAGGAGACCCTTAGAAAGGACATACTTCCTCGAAGATGGAGAAGGTATGTCAGGTCTAACACAGTCATTATGCTGCAGGTCTGAGGCATGCCGGGAGTCACACAGCTGATAGCCACTTGATGGAGATGTGCCTTATTAGCTTTCCTTGAATGCTAATAAATCTCCAGTCTGTCTGACACTAGCTTGAATGGCCTGTCTCCTTACCTTTGACATGGGGAATGAAGTGGTGTCGGAAAGGGGAGTAGGGGCGGGAGTCATTGTGGGTGGAGATGGGACTGCTAGTGCGCAGGTGGGCTAACCGCTGCACACCGTTAGACTGCAGCTCTGCAGCGGCAAGAAACCGTGAGGCAAGACAAAATGGAAACAAAGAAAAGAGAACACAAAATAAGACAGAAGCAGGGCCAGTGGCTGGAGGCGGGGAGAGAACAGAGGGAGAAAAGCACTAAACAAACTAGGAAGAAATAAGATTACACAAATATTAGGAAAAGTCATAGGAAGAAGGTGAAAACTCAAGATTGCCACTGGATACTTCCTTAGTCCAGGCTTAAATTAGTACCCTCTCTATATAGCAAAAAATAACTATTATTCATGCATCAGACACCCTGAACCCAAATGAGTTTCAGAAGCAGCAGCTGTCTGGGTAACAACCTGACCAAACAATGCCAAAACAGGAGTACAAAGCCCTTTTAAAATTGTTTTAAGAAATTCTGGAAGAAGAGTTTAGTCATTCCACTAAGAACACCAGGAACACCTTGGGGCCTTATGATGAAAGTTTTTAATATAATATAGATACTGGAAGAGAGCCATTTTTGAATAGAATATATATTCTAATCAATGTAGTCTTTCATGTGGTTTATCAATGAGGGAATTTTCAAAAAGTACCTTTAGGTCACTTCCAAAATCATTCTGGAAATTTTAAGATCTGGGGTTACAAGAAATCTGCAAATATCTGCTATTGTGTGAATAACGGTGTTCCTTGTCCAACTTTGGGGGGGAAATTCCCAGTCATTTCAAAATATAATACTGGTTGTTTCCCCAGTAATTTGAACTGCTCTCAGAAACCATTTTATTTCCTGCATTTATTTAAATACACAATGTTAGAAAGCTATTCAAAATATCAGCAAAGCAAACTGAATCATTGTCTCAATCTTAATAAATCTCACAAATACGATTTTGGGAAATGGCATGTCCTACATCTTGTCATATTTAACACTCTTAAGTTAGTTAAATCATGGTTTAAAGGAAACACTGTACCATTCTTAGTTACAATTACAGGATTAAAAGTGTTGAAATACTAAATTCTGTTCATAGATTATGTTCACAGATTCACATATAGATCCTTCCTGAAATGGAATCAGTTGGAGATTAACAACTATATTTTATTGCTTTTGACTATATTATACTGACAGATAAGTACACCTAATGCCAAAATGCAGGTGGTTAAAAATGGAAGTGATAGCTTCTGATCTTTTCCTTGAGGCCATACCAGAGAAGGAAAGAGGAGTGGCTCATTCATTTGTCCTTAATTATTGTTGAGAATTATATCTGAATGAGGCCAATGCCATCTTGGATCATCATTTCCCACAGAAATAAAAACAACTAGCCAATTGTGCTCTGTCAAACTCTTAAGAAAGCCGGGATTTGCATATATGGAGCTATTATCACAAGAAGCAGAAATGTGAAGCCTTTTCATAGATTCCAATAGATTCAGTTGGCTCAACCATGTATATCTTGAAGAATTCATCATCATCTTGTCAGTGCTATATGATAAACCAAATTTCATTTGTGCCTTTTAAATGAAAAACCTCTTCAACATTTTAAGCTTACCATTTTAAGCTTACCATCATCATATGAAAGAACTCAAACTTGATACTAATAAATTCCTTTGTGAAAAACATGCATCTAGACATTTGCTTCACCTGCTTTTGGATAAGGTAGCTATGCAATTCTCCCTAACCTGAATCCCAAACCCTAGTTTTGGGGTTCCATATTGTTTCCAGAGTAAGGCTAAACAATTTTAATTTCCAGATTTTGCTCACAATGCTACCCATGAGCAGTTTATTTAGGGACATACGTTTTAAAGGCAAGACTTCAAAGAAAAATACAGCTTAATGCAAATCTCTGAAGTAGAAATTTCACTGTTTTGTGCATGCAACTTTAACAGATGAACTGGTTTTCAATTTGTAGACCTTAATGGCTAGCTAGGGGTGAATGCAGGCACAATATTTTAAGAGCTGTGGGTGCTACCCTGGAAAGATATTCACAGTGACCAGTTGATAGTTAGCTTTCCTCAGCAGGAAAAAGCTCTGAAAAGAACAATTCTGCCAGTTTGAGGCTATATTTAGCTATTCACAGGGCTGGCCCCTGTGATGCCACCAAGAAATCTCTTCCTGCCTCAAACACTCAGAAGAGATTTATGTTTTATAAACTTAAGTTTTCTTTAAAATAATTAAGAAGGCACAAATTAAATGTTATTTTTTTAAAGGAAGACATAAGTGCGGAGGCAAGCCTAACAACTGAGCCAGCATTTGATTCACTGGTGTGTACAGTGGACATTTCAGATGTGAAAGCAGGAAGGAAGGAAGGAAGGAAGGAAGGAAGGAAGGAAGGAAGGAAGGAAGGAAGGGCTGTGGAATTTGCATTTAACTTTCAAAACTTTTTTTATGTCTGTCTTCACACTAAGATTTTAAATAAAGAATTTTCCTGTTTTTAAAGATGGCCTTCCATTTCAACATCAAAGCAGAGAGGTCATGTGGACTGCGAGGTTTGATTATCAGGAGTATTCCATAGTCTGAAACCAAGGACTCATTAAAAAGGTCCCTATAGCATGATATTCAACATTACTTGCCACTTATAAAAGAAAGGATAAGCAACCAATTTAATTTCCCAACAGTAATAGCTTTACCCTAAGACTCAAACATTCCCCCTAACAAAAAGACACATTGCAGGAAATTGTGTGCTTTTCTCTAATTGGCATAGATTCTAGGCAGCTTAATTAAAAATATCAAAAAGTGCAAAGGAAGGGGGAGGGAACCAAACCGTATGCAAGAAGTCATGTAATACTAAAGTGTCAGATTACTTTTCTATGCAATTCTATGATATAAAGAAGCTAAGATTCTGTGGCTTGGCCACTTGCCTACATTGGGCCTTACCAGGTCTGTGAAAATGTTGTGGTGAACGTGACATTGTGGGAGTGTAGCTGTGACGACTGTACACAGGAGAACCAATGGACCCCTGGCTGGTAGACCGGTGTATCATCCGATCCCGAAGATCCTGATATCCCTGAGGTAAGAAAATATTTTACATATATATTATAATATTCAGGGTTATAATGGTTAAGATACTGCTAAAATGTTTTTTTCCAGAGTAACTCACTGCTTCAGTTCCTTGACAGTTGGAGACAAACTAGATGTTACAAAAAAGCATTTCCCTCATAACATGGGAGCTGACACTCAAGAGAGTTGGGAGCCATTTAAAAAATATTAGCCTGTCCAAAAAGTCTATCATTGAAACACTGAACATGGAAGCACCAAAAATTCCAGAGGCTTCATACTAGCATGAAAATGGAGCTCCTGAAGTCACCTAACCCCACCTTAACCCTTCCAAAATTTGCTATATATTACTGGGTAAGGATGTTGAATAGTCTGTTCCATTCATTCCCAACTGTCATATAGAAGGAACCCTGCATATATGATTACATTGCTAACCAGATCCAACTATTCAGTTTGTTTCCACTACTTAACAACAGTTACTGATCCTGCTCCCTGCTCACTTCTTCACCTTTGACCTCTGAAATTTCAGTGTCCCAGTTATGTAACCATACTGCCCCTGAGTCTTTTGATTTTTTTAAAGCAAAACCCGAGCCTGCCATTATGAGATGAGATGAGATTGCATTGAGGGAAATAAGCTAAATAAATGCCATGTGCATTTTGCTGCTGAATTGCATTCAGCACAGTGGACTGCATAGTCACAGAATGGCAGCTTACAAGAAGGCAGCACGCAACAAGCAATACTACTGTTTTACCGGTAGTCATATTACTATCATCACCATCGTACAATGCAGGGCACAGCTTCCATTGAACTTACTTCTGCAGATGGAGTTGGAGAGAGTGTCCTTGGAGACTGCAAGACATGGAAGAAAGGAAATTGTAGATAGAGGATTACTCCCAATGTGTCACAAATCCATTAGTAGTTGTCATTTCAGTTGTGTTATTTATTTAAAAATATTTCTGAAACACTTAATATTCAAATAAACCCTCAATGTTGTGTGCAAACAATGCAAATCAGCGTAAAAACAATAAAACGACATCATAGAAACAGAAATTCAGCGGTACAGGGCCTGAGTTGATGGATTAGGGGAAGTTTGCCGAAAAGAAAGTATGCCTTTAACAAGACAATCAAAGGAAATTGCTGTGATGCTTCATGTAGGGCAAAGAGAAGGGCACGTCAATGTGCAGGGGAAAGAGCAGAAAATGCCTGTTTTCAGTTTACCTACTCTATGATATCCTGTAGAGTGCTGATCTAAATGATCTTACAGGTTCATACACGGTCAGGTGGCCTTTCAGGTAACCTGACCCCAAACTGTTCCGTTATCAAGGTGACAATATGAAAAAGTTGATTGGAAACTCCTAAAGATTATTCTATGGCACTGCCTACTCATATCCAGATTTAGGAAACTGCTTGAGTTTCAAGCAACCTCCACATACACTTAATTTAATCAAATATTCTAAAAGAGCAACCTATAACAAATGACTCCTCCTCTACCTGCAAAGATGGTAATCACAAGTGTGATTAATTTGACAGCTACCATAGTTGGACAGAAAGCTTTCACAATGGCGATCCCTGTATTAAGTATCTAATCGGCTCAGGGTTTTGAATGACACCAAGCATTCAAATTTCCGGATGACTTTTACAGGGGGGTGCCAATTTTTTTTAATGATCCTTGGCACTGAAGGCAGGTTGGCTGCATCTGGTAAACCTTGTCTAGATAAAACTCGGGGGGGGGTTATTACAGCAGAAGTGGGAACCTTTGGCCTTTCAAATGTTGCTGAACTACAAGTGACATCAGCTTGCTAGAGGTTGATGATGGAGGTTGTAGTTCAGTAACATGTAGAGAGCCAAAGGTTCCCCATACCTGTTATGCAGGAAGAACAGAATTTTGTGTAACGTAAAGAAATAGAAAAATTATCCATCCTTTCTCTGATATCTGCTGTTTGAGGATCTCTTATCATGTTAAAGCAAACTTCTGTAAGGTGCATTGCCATATGCTGAATCATGTCCTTTCAGGCCCAGGATGTAGGATCAGTATATGTAGTATGCTTGCATCCCACCATTATACAAACAACCAATTTTAACCTCACAGTTGCCACCTTTTATGATGTATGCTAGGCTAAGCAATAATAACTAATAACACTCTCCATAGCTGTACAGGGATTTTAATCCACACCGAAGCCCAACACTTCAGCCATTGTACCACATGGGTTCTTGAGCATATCTTGGATGGTCTGGGATTGTGGTTGTTATATAAGTTGTTATATACTTGCTGCATCACACACAGAGATAGAGAGTCCAAAGGATGCATCCAAAAGCACTGTGACAAGAAGAAAAATAGCAACAAGCTCTGTACCACAAACACTTGTGCAAGAGTTCTGAAAATCCTGTTAGAGGTGGGTCTGCTTGGTAGCAGTTCTCATTCTTTATTGCTTAGGAGAAGCTACAGTCTTTTGCCAAGCAGACGAACATATGTGGGTTTAGCTTCATTTTTTGTATGCAGCGCTCTAACTTAGGCCTGCACAATTTGTGACTCACCAGCCTGAATGCAGTCCACCAGCCAAGAGGGGCTCAACAAACCTTTCGTTTCCCTACCTGCCTGGTATTGCAAAAGAAGGGATTGCAAGTATCTAGCAGGTCGCAAATCATGGCTTACTGGCTGTGTTTTAGCTTGGTGGGTCACAAGTTGTACAGGCTTGCTCTAGCATTAAACATTCCTTCCCTGAACTGAAGATGACTTCATATATGGAAGAGCTTTTTTGGATCTAACCCCATATCAACTATGCCATTGTTCAATCCAGTCTCCATGGTTACATAGTGGCTTGGTACATCTAGCGATGCGGAAATCACAATGCTATTCCAGATCATCTTTTGCCAGCTGGGTCATGTGAATCTGCCATGAAATAAAAGTGCTAAATTCCAATAATGTGTCATGATGTAGAAATCAAACATATTCAGGACTTGTCCAACAATCTCTTATTCAACCTTACGGACAAACACAGGATAATTCAATGATTGCAAGTGAGGCATCAAAGAAACTGTCTTTCTTTCAAGCCAACTTTAGCTTTGCATGTTGTTATACCACCACCAAGTCACCTCTGTGGAGTTTGTACTGTCTTTTTCTTTCAACTTACACTTTCATCGTGCACAGGAGAACTGCCATATCTTGAACTCTGAGTCTGTTAAGGAAAGTTTGGGTTCATCATTCTTTTTTGTAAATTCTAAGAAGTTTTTATCAGAACATAATGCAGAGCAAAGCCTAGAAATTACTAATCTCAGGTGCAGCAGGGTAGCAAAAGGAAATACCCAGGTGGAGTCTAGTGAAAATGGAATTTCAGGTTGTAAATTAATAGTCTGGGGCTTGACCCTAAAACATCATTTGGTCCATTTTTCTAGTGCTGGCAGTCTAGAAAACCATTTTTTCTGGGTTTTGATTACTGAGTCTTAGTTCTCTATGTTTTTACAGTGGTGAAGGGTTTTACACCAAAATTCAAGCCACATTTAGACTATCATATATCAGCTTAATAAACTGAGATAGTAACAAGCCTCTTGGCCAATTCTAGTGGAATCTATACACATATAAAAACCGTTCTGAAAATGTGTTTTTAAAAATATAGTGGTACCTCCGGTTAAGTACTTAATTCGTTCCAGAGGTCTGTTCTTAACCTGAAACTATACTTAACCTGAAGCACCACTTTAGCTAATGGGGCCTCCTGCTGCTGCCGTGCGATTTCTGCTCTCATCCTGAAGCAAAGTTCTTAAACCGAGGTACTATTTCTGGGTTAAAGGAGTATGTAACCTGAAGCATATGTAACCCGAGGTACCACTGTACATTTTTTCATAAGACTCACCATTGCCATCTAGTGTCACATTGTATATTGCACTTAAAATGTTTTATTTGCAGCTGAATAGCTGAGTCCTCTGTCTTTTGCACAAATGAGCAAGAAGTCTTCCATTAACTATAGCTTCTTGTTTCCTCTGTATTGGGATACTATGCTTAACAGCGTCAGAACAAGCCAACATGTTAAGTGATGTTTGATGTTGGCTAAATATCCATCCTGTCTTTTTCTGAAACTGTTAACTGTAGTTTCCAGATTTGAATGAAACAGGAAAATAAAGTTAAAGCAAAGAGATCACATTTGTAGCCAAGAGGCTTGTTCATATCTCTGTTTATTAAGCCAAGATATGATTGTTCAGACAGACCCAGTGTATGTTATGTCCAAGACAGTGTATGTGGGCTCCTTTGGAAGAGCGGAATATAAATCTAATAAATTGAAAAAAGAAAGATAACTAGCCTCCAACTTTGTGGGCTAGAAGACATTTTCCTGAAAAAACCAAGTAATACTGTTGCACTATTACAAGGTGTATCCACTGTAGTAGGTATTCCACTGATAAAAGGTACTCTTATTGCCATTTTAAAACATTCCTGTTTACCTAGGCATTTGATGGCTGAAATATTTTGTTCCTAGAAACCTTGACATTATTTAGTTGTGCACAGTTGTCTGTTCTTTAATTTTTTAAAAAATTATTGTTTTTGTTGTTTTGATGTTTGCTTCCCTGAGTGAAATTTATGATTTAATAAATACATAAAATAAGTACAGGCACAGAAAGTGCATTATATGTGTGTGCCTTGCAACAGCACCCACAAAGTGAAGCCTATGGGACTGGTTTGTGTAACAGGCATGATTCTAAATCAGGGTACTGGCCTCAGATGCTTCAACACTTTCCGTATCCATTGTGATGTCAATAATGGCGATATTATTGATTTAAAGGGAAGCAAGGCAGGACTGAATTCCAAAGAGCTCTAATAAGATTTTAGCTCATGATGGATACAAATACTCAGTCAAAATGTTATACAAACTCTGAAGGAATGGAGCTCCTGGAAAAACTCTAGCTAAGAAGCCACAGAACTAGTTCCATGATTGGTATAACTCACCTGACCATTAAAAACAGACCAGAGAATGTAGATCTGGAGCCAAAGGATGTCTCAAGGAAGAACTAGGAGAACTGTTAAGTTATTAATCCACCTAAGTATGTTCCTGGTTCAAAACCAGCCGATGACCATGTTAGTCATGTGATATCCATGCTACCATTAGCATAAAACAACTACTATGCAAGTTAATACCAGAAAGAAGCCAAAAACTATTTACTGTTACTATTTACATTGCTTCATAGCAGGATCTATTATCATGACACACATTAAGCACACTAAGTATGTTTTCTGTGCTCCATTGCTGGGTAAGTGATTCTATGCAATCAGCAATCAGATTATACAAAAAGGCATTGCTCCATAAAAAGCAAGGATTAAGCAAGGCAGAAGCAGAAGATAGCTAGAGGTCCTTAGAAAGAAATGCAGCCAAAACAACATTCCTGAAGGAAAGTGAACAACGATTAAATGGATCACAGCAATCATACAAGCAGTAGGCAGCCAAAGCCTCTGTCTTTCCTCATTCATCAGATACAATGGTGTAAGAGAAGCTGTGGGGAGTTTGCAAATAGGAATACAACCATAACATGTATGAACTATACTAAAAGCATATGTGCTACAATCAAAGACCAACCTTTCACTACCAGAATTATTTATTTTTCGATAACTTTTTGCTTTATTGGCCAATCAGATCCTCTGTGTTCATTTCTGAACAAGAAGATTAACTGGTTGGTTTCCACTAGGTGGCACTATGTGAAAACATTTTCCATAATAAGATCTGACAGTAGTAGTTCAAAGACTGAAATATTAAATTCAGTGATCAAACACTTTACAAGAGATACAGCTTTAAAGGGTTGGAATGCTAAGTTGTGGGTTGTTATCCAAATTAACTTTAGTGCCAGAACTGGTGTGTGTGTGTGGAGAGGAGTGAGTGTGGAGAGGAGTGAGTCTCTCATTAGGGAGTTAAAGGGGAGTTAAAGGGAGTTAAAGAGTGGGTAGAGAATCAAAACAAAGAAAGGACACAAGCTGTAGCTTGGAAGAAATGGACGCAGTAAGTGAGTGCATCCAATCCTTGAAAAAAAGCTAGTTATGCTTATGTGCACAAATAATATTCCTGGCTGGCCTAGCTGTCAGCAGCAACAATGCCTCTGGTCTCTAGTCCATACATTACGGAAAAAGACAAAGAAGATGGCAAAGCAGTTTCATAGCTTAGAAGAGAACAGGTTTTGTAGCTGATCTGTTGCTGTTGCAGCTATCCTGACAGTGGTCACATTTCAGAGAAAGTTGAACACAGGCAGGGTGCTTCCAGAGTGACTGCTATTTGTTCATTTGGGAACCTTGCTTCCATAATGGAATCCAAGGAAATGTATGTGTGGTTCCCAGTCACCAATTCAAACACGGACTGGTCCTTCTTGGCTTCAGACCATACTCTAGTCAGCAGGCATGTCCAACAGATAGATCATGATCTACTGGTAGATTGTGGGGTGTTCCTGGTAGATCCTAGTTGACCTCTGGCCCCTCAGCGATCTCCTTACAAAAAAGCAAAAAAACCAAAAAACCCCCACCAACTTTGGCTTCCTAAAAAAAGCTCCACAACTTTGGGTAGATCACTGCCAGATTTTTTATACTGTGAGTAGATCGCAGTCTATTGGGAGTTGGACTAGTGCAACCCAAATATTGCTCTTTTGTCATAGGCTACATGCAGAACTATAATTAACCAGAGGAGGATTTAGGGGAGCGCAACCAGTTTACCCACACTGGGCCCCGAGCCAAGAGGGTGCCGTAGTGGATTCTGCAACAATGGTGAATAATGGAAGGCGAGGTGGGGGTGAATTTTGTTGTCACACGGGATGCCGCTGAAATTCTAAAGCCCAAAGTTCACCACTGAACTGATTTTTCAGATTTCAAGAGGTACAGCACTGTGTTTGCACATTCCCACTATGTTCTGAGTACTGTCACCTAAATTGCCTCCCCATGTTATATGTATGAAGGGGCAATGTATATTTGGCTCCACCTCCAATGTCACAATGCTCCTCTCAACCCTTCACATGTTGAGCATTTTCTCCCTACAGTTTAGAACCCTGAACTTCTGATCATACATTTTCAGTCTGCAAGCTATTATTGGGGGCGGGGGTGGGGGACTTGTTCATCACAGCACAGAAATAAAGAATGCAGTTAATGTAGGGGCGGGGGGGAATGGAGTAAAGGCAGAGTGACTTGTCAAGTCACATGAATAAATAGTCTTAAATGAGGAGAGATTTTCTGTGTAAATATTTTTTATTCACACATAAAATCTAACATCAGTTTGATATCATGTTTCATTATTGATTTTGCTTTGCAAATATTTACCAGGCTGCTTTTTAGGGAAATGCATAAGGAAAGTTGCCCTCTCCAAAGGTATTTACATAGACCTTTATTTTTTCCACTGCGCAGAAGCTATTGAGGATAATGTTTCTTAAGAACAGGACATGCAACTCTTGCACTTGTGAACATTTTTGATCTAATTCTAATTCTAATATATGGATGTTGCTGTGCACTTCTGAAATCATTGTAGTTTCCATTTGGAAACACTATTCTCTCTCTCTCTCTCTCTCTCTCTCTCTCTCTCCTGTATCTGGCAAATTAGTGCTGATTTTGATTACTGTGTTTTTCTCCATTGAGGAAAAGTAGAGACAGTGGCTTACATAAGACCAGATACAGCACAATCCTATGATTGTTAATCAGAGATAAGTCCCCTTGTGTTCGGTGGGTCTTACTCTTAGGCAGATGCATATGAGACTGCAGCCTTAGAGATTTTTTTGGAAGAGACAAATTTTAACCATGACTTCCTGGTTCAAAGCTCAGTTCCTTAGCACTTAACGCTATACATCTTTCTGAGTGCTTTCTTCCCTTCTCCTACCTGTTCTCTGCCTGACAATGACACACACACTGCTCTATTCTAGCATAGCTCTAATTCCTTATCTTCAGATGGCTACTGAATTTAGACAGATTGGATCTCATGATCAGACCCTACTTGCTTATCAACCTGAATAATAATCATAATCTGTATATTTATCTCTGCCTTTCACTCACACACACACATACATATTTTTTGTTATTATCTGCTCTTTATTGAGTATTTCAATTCAGAGCAGGAAACAATAAAAAAGTAATATAAATATACAGAAAAAAGATAGTGTACAAAAATTACAGGATCCATAAAAGGCTCCTCCAATAAATAGCATACTAACTCTTTGGTTTATGATGATAAAGCAAACAAAGTTAAATAGAAGTGAGAATCAACAGCACTGATCCTACATTTTTACCTGGCTCTAACCTTTACTGCAAACCCAACATGGACTTTCACTTATACTGCACAATGCACAAGCTAACATTTAGAGGCATGTACTGCTTCACCGAAAAAACAAAATGCTTAAAAGAAACATGTGAATACAAGATGTAAGTGAAGAAGTCACTTGCCAAAGGCTACCAACTCTTTTCATGGTAGAACCGGGAAGAAGAAAAACCCTCTTAGTCAAGTACCTTCTCGATTGTATTATTCCACTTTCTAGTATTAGCATAAAACAGCCATGATGTTGTGTCTCCACTGCCAGAAGTGCTATGACTCTAAATACCAGTTGCTGGAATGCTGTTGTGTTCATGTCCTGCTTATGGCATCCCATAGGCAACTGAGATTACTGAGCTCTTTTTGACTTTGCATAATCATGCAAATACTCTGTAGTTAAAAAGCAAAAGCAAAAATATGGAATCATACAATTGTAGAGTTGGAAGAGACCACAAGGGTCATCTAGTCCAACTGCCTGCAATGCAGGAATTTTTTGCCCATTGTGGGGCTTGAACCCATCACTCTGAAATGAAGAGTCTCATGGTAAACCAAATAAGCTATCCTGGAAGCTCAAACCTGAATTGGGTTACTAAATTAAATATATGCCTTTGTTTCCAGGGCCAGTAGATCTCTGTGTTTTAGCATAGCTCATACTCTTTGGGTCTTGACTTATCCACTCCTGGAATACAACCCTTAAGTAAAAAAAAGGGTGCCACTCCTACTGAATTAGTACCCCTTTGGTCCCACAAAAGCTCCTGAACTCCTGATGTACGCCTTCTGTTTCAAAATCACATGCTATTAGATAGAACCACTGTGCTTGCTTCATACATGCATTTGGTAACTGCCATGCTTCTACAAGGAAAAGGGGGCTGTAAACTAAATGTGGTCCTTGCAGCTAAAGGCGTTAATTAAAAAGGTAAGCAACAAAGAGGAGCCATATGCTTTCTCGTTGCAGAAGCCTTCATGCTGCAAAACAAATAATGCCATCATTATTTTTTTAAGGCCAGAGAGATGTGGAATGTTTGCACAGATCAGCAAGAGGAGCATCAAGTTTATACATCAGGCAGAAGCTAAGCTGACTTTTAGAAACAGTGCACATAAGAGAATAGGTGAACCCCAGTTCATTACCTCTCCAAGACTCTGCCTCTCCTGTCTCTCCTCGTAGGCGGAAGTGTAGAAGGGCTCATAAGTAATTAGGTCTGGACGCTCAATGTCATAAATGGCCTTGACTTTGGGAATGGCTGCTAAATCCTTATAATCAAGGATCTCATTGTCTACTTTTGCCTGAAGGTCAAAGACAGAAGATAAATTAAACACACAAACTTGTAGATTTTTTTTAAAATATACAGTTCATTATTTAGGGACTTTGCTTCTATAGTAGGCTTAAAGAAAACCTCATAGCCCGTCTATTATTTTTCACGGAAGCTACTCTTTTTTCGTTTGGCCTTATGCATCTTTTTTAAAAGAGTGGAACATTTATTTATTTTTTTGAGTTAAAGCCTAGACTTGGCAATACATCAGTCCCAGTCTGCTATGAAGTCTAAATTCAGCTCTGCCAGTAACTCAGTGGGTAGCCTTTGGGCAGCAACACCCTTATTTTGGATATAGCATTCCTATCAGCAAAACATGCCATACATAAACCAAGCCCTGCCAATGTCTATGTCAAGGAGATGTTGAGAAGAGGAGGGGCAAAATCCTGTTAGAAAAGTTGTGGTTGATTTTTATTTGCTGCATTTAATTACATTTCTATCCCACTCATCCCTAAGAATTCAAATAAACCTGCATTAAAAAAATTATAATATATGAAATGATTTATTTGCAAAATATTGCAGTATAAAGCAGTCTAAAACAATTCCCCTTTCCCCCAGAAGAAACCAGTACAAGTCAGTTTCTGAGAGTTTAACTAAAAATGACTCCACATTGGCTAATAAATGTTCTTCCTTAATAAAAGAACAAATAAAAGAAAGAAAACAAATTGCGTCTACAATTGAATTGGATTTTGCTGCATCTCCCTTGGCAGTGAGCTGTGTGTAACCATAGGATTTACTTTATGCCTGTCCTCATTTTGCCCAGCAAACATGGTTAAAATGACGACGTCTCACAAGTTGTCCATAAAAACCTCATGGAAATGGGCATCTCTTAAGCACACCAGGCCCATTTCAGAATTTACAGGTCCTTCTTCCCACATGGTGCATCTTGATAACTTCAGCACACTAAAATATCCATTTATATGTAAGCCAAATTTATATGTTCCATAAATAATTGTTAGTAAACTCACTTAATCCACATTCTGTTTAAAAGACCTGTTTTTAGGAAGTAATTTAATTATTGTTTGATTTTACACTAATGTTATATATCTAATGTTAGCCGCCCTCAGCCCGACTTCAGCCAATGAGGGTGGGATATAAATAAAAGTATTATTATGATTATGATTATTCCCTATTAAGAATATACGAAACACTGTGACACATTAGGATGCATCCTGATTACAAGAGTACAACAACAAGCGGAGCCCTCCAAAGAAATGCTGTGTGGGTTGTTTGGTGAGTTTAGTCCCCCACACAACCCCCACATTTCTTCCTCTCACTTCCCTTCCCCAGGAGTCATTCTGCATCTCTTTCCTCATGTGTCTCCCATTTCACACTTACCCTTTCACCCTCCAATCTCCTTTGTCAGTTGTCCTGCCATTTCTGTCTCCACCTCTCTTCCCTCCCTCAGTCTGCCTCTTTCCCCACCCAACTTCATCACCCCTCCTCCATCTTCTCCTATCTCCTGCTTCCTACACCTAGCTGCATCTTCTCCTACCCCCTTTGGTTTATTCACCTCACACACACCCAGTTCCAGTTTCTGCTTTGTGTTATTGCTCAACACCTTCCACCCGAAGCTGTCTCAGATCCAGCCCCCTACATTCTCATGTCTTTTCATTAATCTCTTTCTTCCTCCTCCTCCTGCATTCACCTTCAAGCAAACTTTGCCAGGAAGCCTGCTGTGCACTCACTGATTCCAACAGGTTTTTATGGCAGTAGGCTGGGTGACTCAGGCACGCACTGTTTTAACACTGGGGAAGGAAATGAGAGTTTGCCTCCTTTGTACATGGGTGGTGCCATTTTGGCTGCATAAAGACCAATACTCATTCCATGAAGTTGGAATATAGAAGTAGTCAATGCTTTAGTAGTCAAGTAGTCACGTAGTCAATGTTTAGGATTGCAGCCTAATAGCACAGTTCTATGTCTGCTTTCTAGGAAGTACATCCTGCTATGTTCAGTTGGGCTTATTCCCAGGTAAGGGCCCCACCAGATGTCCTTTTTATTGTGCCTTCATGAATCAGCTTTCAATGATGTTTGTGCCTACTTCACTTCTGATCAGCACATGCCCTGTAACTTCCTTCTGGAAACCCTCAAGTTTTCATACCACAAATATTCCAGTTTATTTCTTGCTCTGTTTTTGTTGCACTATAGCTCACAAGTGCTGCTCCACACAGCAATAATTCAGTAACACTGGGGAAGCATCACAGAACAACTAATAAAGCAGAATGATACAGGGACAGTATAAATTCACGATTAATGCACTATTATTGGATCAATGACAGCTATTGAAAATGCACCCGCCTCAAAAGGTCCTAAGTGTGAATAAAATTACAGCTTTAGGCTGCAACCCTCTACATTTTTTTTCTGGGAGTAAGCCCCAATGAACACAGTGGGCTTACTGCACACACAACATTCATATGGTTGTGAGGCTATTGTTACAACACCATAGAATGGAGAGAAGTGTGCCAAATTCTTAAGGTTAATTTGTCTGATTTTAAGTGGAAGAGGGGGAGAGATTAAATGGCTGGGATAATCTAAAACATTCTGTGGGGAGGGAATCAAATATCTGGATAAATGGGAGTAACTGCTGAATATTGCTATTCATGAAGCTATCAGTAAAAATAATGTTCATTCTTTTTGTCTGTATTACTTGACTTCTTTCTGTCATAGCACAGGCTTACGAAAGCTAGCAGCTAAAAGTATGTTACAAAGAGATGTGCATGCTACTATGTCTTCCTCAAACTTGTTTTGGAATAATTTCTAGCCATAACTGAAATGAGTCTGTGCAACTACAACTTTTAAAAGCCACTTTTGTTGAAGCCCAAGCATTCATGTCTGAACATTTTTAAGCTACTGCGTTTAAGACAAGACATTTTAATTATTCCCTTGTGCATCGGAATAATATATAAAGGTTCCCTAGAACTGCAGATTAGAGGCTATGCAATGTAATGAGGAGCTGACTTTTCCAAATTTGCTGAAGGCTCTGAATCCACCCATTTGAATACGTTGGCTTCACGCCAAAGTGTGCTCTGTAGTTTGAAACTAGCAGTTCATAAAGAGTCCTGATTTAGGCATGTGCCCCAGTTGATATGAACAGAAAGTCCTCTGTCAACTTTACTAGCTGCCATAGCATATGCCAGGCTGTTTCCGAAAATCACAGATCTATGGGTCAGTTGCTGTCCATTCTGTATGTTTAAAGCACATTCAACACATATTTAAAATCTCCACAAAGAATTGTGGTGAACATAGCTTGTTAGCAGTGGTGGGAATTGTTGCTCTATGAGGGGGAAACTACTCCTGCTATATATTTCAGCACATAAGCTTGGTGTGACATCCCATGCATGTAAAGAAAGTCTTCAAGCCTTGTTTCTTCTCAGCCACTCGATAAAGAATGTAATGGAATCTGTCAGTTTCAATTTTTACTCAAAGCATATTGTTGGCAATACCTACCACTGGATCAATAACCCGGAAAGTAACATTTCAAAGGCTTTGAAAGGCATGCATTTCTGGCTGAGGTTTCGAGCCTGCCCGGTGAAAACGCTGGAGTTCTCATCTCACAGGTGACAAATCCCAGCTGCTACTTCTCCATAAGGTATCATTAATAAATAAAAAGGTAAGACAAAATTATACTTACATAGATTGAGTGGCCTGGTGAGCCAGGTATACTGGATCCAGGCCTGGAATAAATACTTTCCAAAGATGTTCTTGTAGGCTGTAACAATAACAACAGCAACAAAGAAATAAGCTGCAAAGGCGTGGCTGCATTATATATCCTATTTGAAACACAGAAAAGGTAGTTTTTCAAAAGACCATGTCAACATTTTTTCAATGAAAACCGTAATGTTTTCATCTGGATCTTGTGAAGCAGGCTGGGTTTCTTTTGTGAAGGAGGGGTTCTGCATTTTGTTGACAGGCAAGAGCTTTCTAGGCATACACAACTAGCAAGGGTAACAGCATAAAACACCAAACCACCAGAATACTATCCTTGTCTATAGTTGGGAATGTTGTTGTTTGAAAGTGTTGGCAGTCAGCTAACATTTGTGGTTAGGGTCCAGAACCTGCCTGCAATACCACACGTTCCACCTAACATTCCTGACATCAGGGATGGGGAAACTATGACCCCTCAGACGTTGTTAGATTACGACTCCTACCATCCCTAACCACCGGTAATACTGGCTAGGACTGATGGGAGTTAAGAGTTCAGCAACTTCTGGAGAGCCACAGGTTCCCCATCTCAGTCTTAGATGAACACCACTATAGGGATATGATGGTTTCAAAGGTTTCAGTGGTCTAGCTATGATCTGGTAACCTTGTTTAGATTATTGCAATGAGGCTGCCTTTAAAGATGGTTCAGAAATTTCAGCTGGCTCATAATGCTAGTCCTTGCCCACTTGCGGTGACCTGAAGTGTGTTTCCAGGCTCATTCCAAGGTGCCAAATTTTTAACTACAACATATTACACACCTTGGGACCCGAGTAGCTAATGGAATATGTGCCCTAACAGTGTATCACTTAACATTTATATTAAGGAGGAATCATTGCAGATATAGCAGCAACGTGGACAGCTGCAACATGTAAAAGAAATAGCCCACATTGATACAACTTTGGGAAAGTTACAAGATAATGGTATTTTGGTGTTATGGTTTTTAAATATACCCCTTTCAGACTTTTGTGGCTGAGCTGAGAGCTTGTTTGGACTCTGGCTCAGCACCTGGAGGCTGGGAAGAAGGGTGTGTCAGAAGGAAAATGAATATATGTGTGTGTGTGTGTGTGTGTGTGTGTGTGTGTGCGTGTGTATAACTTTGTATTACTGTAACATTTTAATATGTAACTTATGTATTTTTGTAATATTTTGTTTCTATTGTTGCTTTTGGTTTTTTGTACACCACTTAGAGATAGTTCTAATTGGTATAGAAATTAAAATCAATCCATCAGTCAATCAATACTACAGTCTTCAAAGGGCCAAAAGCTATATAGAAGGCAACTCTACCACATCTCCTGCTAATGTCCATCTATCCTCCCTCCCACTAAAAGCTTCCAAGTGACATTGTTTATCCCTCTTTCCTACGCTAATTGTTATTTGCATCACATAGATTGTATATTTGTGGTTAAGATCACATGCTATGAACTAGTAAGCTGCAGATTCAAATTGAAGCCCACTCATGAATTTCCTGAACTTAAGTCTGTTTACATAGAAGCAAGTTTTGTTGTATTTTGGGAGCTAGGCTTCCTCCTGGATAAAATGTGCACAGGGCAGCAGCCTGAGCTCTTCCAATGGCAAAACAAATTTAAGCAATATAAAAATGGAAGGATAATTGTGGTCTAACTGAGCAACAAATAATTGTGAGTGTGATTATTATTTCACTTTTCAAGAGCAACAGCCAATATGGATCCTTTTCTTAGTCAAGCTAAATTTATTTTATTTATTTATTTCATAAAATGTATATGCTACAAGCATGCAAAACCAACCAACCAATCAACCAAACAAACAGAACGAACACTGAGTGTGTCTATTCAACCATAGCAAAATTAAAATAAAGCATAGCAATACATTAAGTTTTGCAAAAATATGTCAAATAAATGAAAAGTTAATTACTCCAAATGAAAGATCAACATGCAAGAATAGAATTATAAAGAAATGCAAAGCATCCAGCTAAACTGCTATGGCAATGAGGATTTATCTTCAAAGGAAATTAAGTACTTCCCTCCAACTACACAATTGTGAGCTTTGTAGATACAAAACTAAGAACATCCTTAAATATTTTGGGGTTTTTTTGGGTGGGGGGCAGTTTGACAATGTCAGGGTAATGAGATATTTCAATTAGACTGCTACAAAATCTTTACCCTTGATATGGGGGGCAGGGTTTTCCAGGGTTGCCATCCCAACACACAAATAATGCCTGTTTCACCTATGTTTGCAGCAATTCAGTTTGCATCCTCTTTCTCCAGTACTGCTGCTCTTCCAGTACCTTTTATTTTTCTGGCTGGGTTTTTTCTTCTCTAGCAATCCAAGCCAATCAAGGGCCACTTGGGAAATACAATAACTTCACAATGCCATTTAGTCAATTGGATTTGGCAAGCAGTTAATGACATCACTGAGGGCAAATGAAGCCGGTGCTTGGTATGGGGAGAGAATGTCTCCACTGCCAAGCCAACTGCCATACCTTGGCAACACAGCCTTTCATCTGAACCTGGATCCAAATGTCAATACTGTCTCTCCACATTACTGTAAATGTAATGGGGTGCACATCTGAATACGTATTCTCATCTACAATATGGCACAGTCAGGGGATGATCAGGATTAAGAAGAATCAGGCCTGTTGTCTTAGCAATGAAGACATTTTGTCTCCCCCAGCAAACAATTCCATGCCCTTTCAAGACTGAAATAAATCATTAAAAGGGAATGCAGTGGTGCTTCGCCTCCTTCTGCCTTTTAATTAAACTCTTGGTGAACTTGTCCTTGTCTCTCACTAGCCAGCAACCAAGGCCAAAGAACAGAGATTGCATCCTGGACGGAAGAGCGCAGTGCGCCCTCCGGAACACAAGTATTTCCAGAGTGAGAAGACAAAAAGCAAAGCTAGTTGAATTTCCTTATCTTTTAGAAGAGATTTCCAGTAACAGACCCCTCAGCCTTTCTGTTGGAAGTCCAATTCCCAGCTTTATACAAGCATTTCTTTATTTCTTTTTTATTTATCACATTTTTATCTTCCCTTTCTTCAAGGTGGGGCACATAGCTCTCCCACTTTATCCTCACAAGAGCTAAGTTAGGCTGAGAGACAGCGACTGGCCCAAGGTCACCCAGTGAGTTTCACGGCTGAGTGTGGATTTCAACCCATGCCTCCCAGGCCCCAATCCAACACTCCAACCATTACGACATACTGGCCTGTTTTACAATTGGTAAGCAAAATAGGAGTGCTGAGTTGTTGTTTTTAAAATGGGATGCATTTAAATGTTGGGCTAGCAAATTTGTTATCATTTATTTATAAAATAGTTATATACCACTATCATAAAAATGTATCACAGTGGTTTACAACATAACTTGAGGTTGGGTACATGATAATGCCAAGGTCGTGGCATGATAGATGGGTAGATAATGCCAAGGTATGGGACAGTTGTATATTCCTGCATCACTGGCAGTTGGACTAGATGATCCTCAGGGTCCCAACTCTTTAAAAATTCTATGAAAATACCACCACCAAGCAGAACAGAATGACCCTCAGACTCAGTAATCTGGCCACAGCTCAGTGCTGGCTTTCTGCTCAGAGGCAGACATATCAGCAACACCATTTTTGTTCTTGTAAGAGGGTGGAGAAGCATCATTAGCGCCTCATGTTCTGTGCATTATACAAACCCAAATTTGGTATGTACTTTATTATTAAGCTTTCATGTGGAATGATTACGGTCAAAACATTTCAAAAATACTAATAAAGCGGTGGCCTTGTTTTTCTTTTTTTCTACTTCGCCACTGTTTTCTTCCTTGGTCCACCCCTCTGTTTATCACAATTCAACTTTGGTCCCTTACCAGCTTTCTGTTATTTTGACCTTTAGCAAAATGACTATCTGTAGCTCTGCCATTCAGCATCCCTCAACTTGATCTCATTTGGCTGTTATCATTTTGCATCCACGTGAAAACCTTAAACTTAGCTGACATATTTCTGAACAGCCAGGCTTTTGCATTGAACCTCCTTCTCTATAATTATCAGCTTTCTACATTAATCCTACAATTGCCACCTCTCTGCATAGTCTCTTCGTTTGAAGAGACAACTTGTATTTTAGGACCATTTCCTTAGTTTTAACAATTATACTTATTCAGACCCTCTCCTTCAACCCTGTGGCTCGTTATTACTGAAGGAGTTTTTAAACAATGTTTTTCCAAGTGTTTCCAAATTACCAGATACTCTGAAATTCATCAGGATTTTGCACTTTCCCCCAAAGACTGCTATTCCACCTGATGAGGATACATTGCAATTGCTGTAAAACAATCGTTTGTTTTGTTTGGCTTATTTCCCAGCCTTTGAACATGAAGACTACATTTGCTGCCATGCTGTCTTCTCAACTACGTCTCTCAACTCTGCAACCCTATGAATACTTATTAGGGAAATTACATAGAAGGAACCTCTTAGAATGAAAGTAACCTGTTTGTAGGTCAAAACACCAATCAAGGGATTAACACCTCAACCTAAGCTGAAATTCTGCCTTAATTTCAGGTGTAATAAGTAATGCAGAACTTATATTCAATCCCCTCCCCCAAGTTAATGTTGTCAATTCAATAAACCACAGGCGGGGAGCACTATGCATTTGTTTTAGGCAGACTGGTATATGAAAGATGCCAATGGCCCAGGGAGTTTAATCATCAAAGTACAGCTTGAACACTGCTCATGATGACTGTTTCTCTCTAAATATATGTTATAGCTTTGTGTTTGTTTCTTGCATCAATCTATGAGCCCAAAGCAAAAGGATATTCATGTTCCTTTTGCATGAAGGGCATATTGTGCCATGTGCTGCTACGGTTGCAGCAAGTCGATTATAGCATATACTCTATGAAAACCACAATCTCCCCCCAAATGTATTTCCCTTGTTATTTAAGTTGGGTGGGTTTACATCTTAATTAAAGGCGCCTCTGCTTTGCCTTAACATTAGTTTTGCCATGCACTGCACATAATATGGACAGATAGCTTCTTAAAGCACCTGAGTCATCCACATCATCCTGATACAGTGATGTGATGGTGGCCCATTTCTACATTACAGATGTTCAAGTCATGCTCTATGGAAAAGTATGGGGTAAGTACACCATAACTGGAAGAATCCCTTGAACATCAAGCCAACTGGATGCACTACTATAAGGTATAAGGACACTGTTCCAGTGCTGCTTACAGTACCTGCCTTAGTTTTTTGATGGAGTTCATTATACAAGGTGGTGAAAACAGCTGGAGAAGAAGGGAACAATTTGGTTTTGGTTTGCAAAGTTATTCTACAGTCATTTAACATTGCTAGAAACAGTTCAAAACAATAGCTCTGTGGAAACAAATTAAGATGCAGTGCGGATCATACTCATTTTTATTAAAATTTTAGGGCACCTCTCAGATAAGTTGTCACTGCCTGTTTTCAAATGTCATGGTTTACTATTATGAGAATCAGTTGCAGAAAGCTCATGCACTCCCCTCTTCCACTACAATACAGCTACAAGGACCATTTTAGATTAACCACAGTTTAGCATTTCCTCTGAGCTCTTAACTGTTATTAAGTTATAGTCAGTTGAAACAAGCAGGATTAAAAACCTATAGTTTGAAGTTGGCTTGGTTCAGAAAATCATAGTGAAGATTAACCAGTCTGTCCTTGTTCTGACAACCATATCAAGCTGTGGTTCATCAAAATGGAAGCAAAAAGTTCCAAACTCCTCCTTCTGGCCACAGTGGAGGGGAGTGCACATGAGCCTAAGGTTGATAGGTCATCATTACATGTGAATGAGGTCACTGTGTGCAACATCAGCTCTGCTGCTTTAGTGGAAGTTCATGGCTGAACTACATGTGACACCAACAAACTAGTAGGCAACCTCCCGGCATATTTCTTAGGGAGATTCAGGTTTTGGCACACTCAAGAGAGAGCTAGGAATGCGTGTTTTTGCAGTTAAATTGCCTTGCCTATGCTGCTTTCTCAAATGCTGGGAACAGCATTTTGAACATACAAATTACCCATTAAAAAGGTTTAAGCACTTCCTTCTTCAGTGATGCTGCAATCAGTCTTGAACCCTGCACTCACAACACCTACATTTCCCTTAAAAAGGGGGTGAGGAGGAGACAAGAGTCCAGTAATAGATTACCTGACATCCCATATAGTATGGCACTCAGTTCACCATTTAACTCAGTGTCAGGTTCTTCTAAAATGTTACGCTTGTTAGGAAGTGGCCCAAAGACCTGTGGAACCAGTGGAAACAGCCAATTCTATCCGTATATGCTTCGGGCTTCAGGGATTTTAAAAGAAACTGCAGGAGGTGTATAAGTTCTGCATGTTAACAATATTGCATATCCAGTACGGTAACTATCATACTTGAATATGTTGGGTTTAATAAAAATACAAAAATTGGGATTGAAATCTCACAACAGATAACTTTTACCTATTAATCTAACTGCAAAGAGATGCTAAATCTGTAGCTCCTGGAAGGGGTGCTGGCCAGATTGTCACCATGCGTGCAACAGGATACAGAATTTGCTATGTCTTAACCACCAATTCCTGATAGGCTATGCTGCTGAAGATAGACTTCCAAAATGAAATGAAGCTTTAGCATATGTATAATGCTTTCCCATCATTTCCACAAGCTTTCCCTGGCTCTTATGCTTTTCTTGCCAGGTGCAGCAATTCTGAACCTACTGACACTTTTCATTCTCGTGTACGTATAAAAAAGAACACCCGATCCACCTGAAGCAGGAGAAAGGAAAGAATACTGAAGGAGATGGATGAACACCAATAATTAAACACACATGACCAGAGATAGCTGAGATACTACCCTTCACTTGTAAAGTGAAGTTCAGCAAAGTCAACGAGGCTGTTTAAAGTTTTCAATGATCCATTGTTCAAAAACATAAACCAGGTTTCCCCACAACCACTTTAGCTGCACACATACCTTTAATCGCTGCATGTTAAATTCAGCAGGCAAAGCTTTCCTATCATTAAAGATGTAGCGACAGGAAAAACTTAATCTGCTACATTTCAGTTTTTCACATCGCTGTTAAAGGGTGCAAGAAGTTCAGAACCTTTGCCAGAGAAGCCAACAAACTGTACTTGTAAAACTGCTCAAGAAACGTTCTTCCAAAGAGCATGCTTTAAATTTGTAACAGCACAGCAAACTTATTTTTAAAGCCACCACTTTGCCATTTATAATCTTTAAATGTTTCAGGGTGTACCCAATGTTTGAACCTAATAAAGTGATTGCTTGCAAAATGGCTTTCTAAATTTCCCAGGAAACATCTGGCAAGCTTTAAGAATCTAAGACTGATTGGCGCTTCTACTGCTGAATGTAACCTTAGACAGGAGACTTGATTATAAGCAACCATTTCAGCAATAGCTAAGTAACTGTGATGGGTATAAGCCAGACAAATTGGGCACACAGTCACAAATACAACACCCCAGCTACCTGTGAAACAAAACCACACCCGTGAAACCACACCATTGGTTCCTTTACACATATACATTAATTAATTTAACGAGAATGGGGAAAACCCCTGTTAAGCTGGTCTTGGGAAACTCCTAGAGAGAAAAAATATGTACCAACTGTGGGATATATATAGAGGACCATGCTGCTCCCAGGATACAAACCAACAATGTCTGGGTATATCATTAGACCTCATAAATGCAAGTGGGGACTTGGGATATTTAATGCATATGAATGCCTGCTTCAATCCTAGCCCAGGAAGTTTGAGGAGAACAGGAAACAGAGGTGGTAGTACTTGTTTTAACATCTCCTCCTTCAAAGTGAAAGGTAAAGGAGAAGAGGAGGGAATATGTCAAGTACTGTGTTGTGGGGTTGGTATGGGTTGCCAGCTGGAGTCTGAGTACAAAGCAAGAGTCAAAAAGTGTCCCTTTTGCTGAAAGATGTCTTGGTTTGGATGATTTCTCTCTCTTGAAAGCTGCATGTGACAGAAGCCATTTTTATTCCAGGAGATCACTGAATTCTCACCAATCTATAGAGTAGAAAGAAGGCACAGCCTTTTCTCCCTTGAATGTTTTCCATGGAGGTCAAGACTCATGAACATTACTTGTCTATAAGTCTTGTTGTCCAACAGAGAACGTTCAAGCAAGGGAATGCAATACCTTTTATTGAACTGACTTCCACTGATGACAAATGTTATGACAATTGTTTCCTCAGGAAATACATGAATAAAAAATCCCTGAATAATCAGTAAAGGAATCATGCAATGTAGCATTTCCATTATCCAAAATGATAGATTTTTGTAACTTTTGCCATACAACAAAACATCAAAACAAACAAAACATCAAAACTCTACTTCTTGTGTGCCGGTTTTTAGGAAACACACAGTATTGAGTGCAGAAATTCAAAATCAAGTGTACATTTGCAAATTCAAAATCAAGCGCACAATTTCAAAAGAAAAAGTAAGTGCTCGAGTGAGGTGATGGTAAAGGAGGAAGTGGTATCAACAGCAGAAGCTGCAAACATGAGTGCAGAAATCAGATATCCTCCCACAGAACTGTCAGATAAGAAGTGTATAAATTCTCAACTGCAAACCTCTGATGAGCGTGGCCTGCGAAGAACCAAACTCTTTGGATAAAAGAAATCAGATGAGGAATGCTGCCATAAAACAAAGAAAAGGGAAGAAAGAATGAAAATGGCAATGGTTTCTCTCAGGGTCCCTCCAGACTGGCATTTTATTGCTGGTCTTAACATAATACTAATGCACTCACAGTGGAATTATTCTGCTTTATTAGTTGTTCTATGATGCTTCCCCAAGGCTACCACATTGGGCTTACCCACACTACATACTTAAAGCACTTCTATACTACTATAAATACCAGCATTTCCTTCAAAGAATCCTGGGAACTGCAGTCTGCTAAGGGTGCTAAGAATGGTTAGAAAACCCCTCCTTTCTCCCTCACGAAACTACAATTCCCAAAGATCCCTGAGAAGGAAAATTGTTTGTTAAAAGTGGTTTAAATATGCGGTCTGGATGTGCCCATTATTGTTGTCTGGAGGGGCTTAATCCCACCAAAAGTGGGACAAAAACAATCCAGAACAATTGTAATATGAAAAGTTATGGGAGTTCAGCAAGAAGTTACAGCATATACAGTGAATGAAAAAGAAGCAGCGTGACAGCCCCCAAAACATTTGCAGGTGCAAAACAGGACTGAAAGAGGCATGGTGCACAAATACCCTGATAGCACCCGGGGCACAGATTACCATGAATGTGCAATAAAAAGGGCAATTGGAGGGGCAACTAGATACACAGAAATGTAAAAAAAAAAAACATTTCATTAAAACCAACTTGGTAACACATACTGCTAAAGCAGCAGCACATCCTATCAACAGAAAATCTCCATCTGGCAGGCAAGCATAAAAGAAAGAAACATCTCTACACTTAAAGCATTGCTTTCTTTCCTGCTTATTTTGGCATCAGTAACCTTCTATGAAAGAAATCAAAAGGGAAATGGATCTTAAGCAATCATTGTTTTTATGGACTCCACCTAAAACCTAAACCAGTAAGAACTCTCACAGTTAAGGAGGGTGCAATCCAAGTACAAATGCAGACAAAAGGCAGCCCTAATGAAGCTGCTTCAACAACAAGTTTTGACAATGTGTATTTTGGCTTTCAGGAGGGGGGGAAAGCAATTACAATTTTCACTCTGTGTAGTATTAAGTGCCTTCTATAACTACCACCTTCCACATTCGGTGTGTGAATGCTTTGGCATGCTGAATCATCTTCAGCAAAGGAAAGAGCACTTGCTCGTATAAGAGAGAAAAAGAAATGAGATACTTGGCGGGAACATCTTCAGTTTCCTTGGGAACTGGGAATAAACCCAATGGATTTTGAAAGGTCATTCTGAATTAGTGAGAGAATTCTCATAACGGCAGTGGTGTTGTTGTGGGTGATGCAACACAATTAAAGTCTCTTGGTCTGTCTGTAGTTATTCAGGCAAATATTTCAGCCAGTGCAGAGGACACAAGCTATTCAATTCTATTATGGGGGTTAGGATTTGGTGAAAATATCCTCCACGCAGTGGGTTCTCAACATGTGGGTCCCCAGATGTTGTTGGACTACAACTCCCATCATCCCTGAGCTTTGTCCTTACAAGCTAGGGGTGATGGGAGTTGTAGTTCAACAACATCTGGGGACCCACAGGTTGAGAAAGGCTGCTCCACTTGTTTCTGCTGGTGAAGGGGTTCTGCTGCTGGAGGCCCCTCACTGTGCACAGTAGACCACGTGCCACCAGCAGCAGTTGTCCCACTGGTGGTAGTTAGCGTAGGACCCGAAACAAGGCCCTTCAGGAATAGAGCAGGGCTGGCGATGGAACTGCTGGATCTATTACCTGAGGAACTGGGCAGCCTGTAGAGGGTGCAACAGAACAGGTGGGAAAGCTGGGGGCCACCTCTAGCTAGCAGGACTGGACATGCAGCAGAGAATCTGCCACATCCCTGCCTCCAGTTACCCTGATCTCAATGATACAGAAATATGCTTAGTGGCTTCTGTCACAACCTTGAAATTACTGGCACTATTTATTTTTTATAACGTAATAAAATATTCTCCCCCATGCCCTACAAAATCAGGTTTTTTTATTTGGCAGTGTATATTCAATGTCCATAGAGTACTGCAAGCAACAGCATTCATTCTAAACATGGGGAAGCTGCATTAGTCTACTGCAGCGAAAAACACCCAAGCCTTATGGTATCTTAAAGGCTAAGCAATAATGTTATGGGCCGGTGCCCATTCTGCTAGATATATGAAGTGGTCAGCTATGTCAGGAGTTATATAAGCACACATAATATATACAGAGAGGAGGAGGAGAAAGTGAGGCCAACAGATAAGACGATGTAAACAAGGTCTGTCAAATTACTATTTAGACTATAAATAAATACAGCATCCAACTAAACAACCCAAACAATTTCAGTAATGGTGACATGAATCACCCTGACAACTTCATATAAATGGCAGGAATTCATGAGTGTGGAAAAAATATAGTAGTATGAAAAAAAATGGAATTTAATAGAATGTCAAAAGTATTGCAGTGAAGACCTTCAGGGTCTCAATAATACAACTTTTCCAATAACGCAACAAGTCTCTTATTAAATGTCACATTATTTTCCATTACCGATTTGAGGCTGTGTTTCTTTTCCTATTTTCTTGTGCCTGCTGCTGACCACATCCCTCCTTGTCCCCCTCTCAAGAATGTAAGAACAGCCAAATCAATTATTTGAGGTGGCAAGATTCTCTTCATAAACCACACATTTGGCTTACAGGAAAGTAATGTTGTTTTTGACAACATATGATAATGCTGTTAGGATGCTGCCCAGGACCTGTTAATAAGTGTTTGCAGGACTGAGTGCCATTGCAAAGGACACTCAGAAGTAGAAAATGTTTGGATGCAGGCCAGGCTATCTGCTTGCTGTGCAGGAAACAGGGTCTGTGGGTCACTCGCATGATGGTCTGCCTTAAGTAATCAGAAAGCTGTCTAATTCCACATACCCTATACTTCTTCTAGGTAAGGTGGGTGGAATCTGCTCCTGCAAATGCAGGCTGCCAAGTGTGCTAAAACACCCTTTTCAACAGCAACAAAACTTACCCTTAGCTTTTCTTCACCCTTTGTGGACTGCTTACAGTCAGGGTGCCAAACTGTAGAACCTGGAAGGTGGAGAGAGAACAAGTCAAGTCATGTTGCATTCAGGTCAGAAGAAACAAAGTGAAGTGAAAGTATTTCGTTTCACCCATCCAAGGCAGGATTTAAGGCAGTTTGCTGGGTCAATTTCCTTTTGGAGGAAAAACAACGTAATGAAGTATTAATGGTTGTACTGTAATAGTCTCTTTATTGACAAATGTACAGTTGATAGGGTACCTAAAGGAGCATGGAAGCATGCAAACAGCAAAGAGTACTGAAGTAATATTAATACCCTGAATTCTCAAGAGTTGCTTCTGCTGTGGACAACCTATCACTCAGGTTGTCCAAGTCACTTTCTCCCATCTCCACTAGGAATTAAAATCAATTCCACAGTGGCCCTGGCACTACAGCACTACAGTGGTACCTTGGTTCTCGAATTTAATCCGTTCCAGGAGTCCGTTCGACTCCCGAAACGGTTCGAAAACCAAGGTGAGGCTTCCGATTGGTGAATGCCCAATAAACAAACCATCTGAGGAGCCCTCAGTAAAGAGTGCTTACGTTTACCATTAAAAATTCTTTTGGGGAAAAAAAAGCCATGCTTGTCTTCACAAAAGCCAATGTCAAAATTAACTAGAATCTCAAACAAGCCAAAGCTTAAGTTTAAAGCCCATTTGACCGTGGCAGTAAAATAACATGCCTGACACTAAAAAGAAAAGGGAACATTCCCAAAAGTTGTGCTTTTTATTAGCTACAGTACAAGCAATAAAGCAAAGGAAATCCTCTCCCAACAAAAGCAGGAGGTTTACAAAGTAAATGTCAGAGTAAACAGTATGGGGAACCTTTATTCAACAAGATCCACCTTTGGCACTGTAATAAAGGATGATAATCACATGGCATTTATTATCAGCACACTCCATTATAAACATTTTCAGGACGAGGACACATATTTGGGACCAGGGGGAAGAAAAGTCACCCCTTTCATGTCCAAAAGGTTCCAAGTCATGAGAATATTGGCTCAGAGGCAAAGCTAGTCAAAACTTGCAGCCAAGGTAAGAAACACAATGTGGGCTTTATCCTGCCAGCATACTCCCCAGTCACGTGGCTCTGGACTGCATCTTCTTCTTCAAGAAAATCTACAATAAGCCACGTATTAGCCCAGGAACCACATTTACTGCCTCAAGTGCATACAGGCTATTGAAGAAAGGCAGTCACAGGGAGGCCTGAGGATAAGTCTAGTTTCCTTAGGTAGTTTCTGGGTGGGATTCAGTGCCAAACTCTTCCAATCATTTCATCTGCACAAGCATTTCAGCTCGCCAGTGGGAACCACCCTCCATCTCCTTCCCTCACACACCCTGTTCTGAGTGTTCTCCTGACCTCACCCAGAGGGGGGGGTGGGAGGACAAGAGGGAATCCCTATTGTGCAAGTGGAAGTCCTTGTGCAAGACTTGGTCTGCTGGAGCTTATTAGGTGGATCCCGCCCTCTCACTTCCCTTGAACTTTCAGCTTTCTTTCTTTTTCTTTCAGGTAGGTAGCCATGTTGGTCTGACACAGTCGAAATATAAATAAAAAATAAAAAAATGTCCAGTAGCACCTTAGAGACCAACTAAGTTTGTTCTGGGTATAAACTTTCATGTGCATGCACACTTTTTCAGATACCAAAGAATCTGAAGGGACGTGGGTGGTGCTGTGGTCTAAACCACTGAGCCTCTTGGGCTTGCCAATCGGAAGGTTGGCAGTTCGAATCCCCGCAACGGGGTGAGCTCCCATTGTTCAGTCCCTGCTCCTGCTAACCTAGCAGTTCGAAAGCACATCAAAGTGCAAGTAGATAAATAGGTACCACTCCAGTGGGAAGGTAAACGGCGTTTCTGTGCGCTGCTCTAGTTCGCCAGAAGTAGCTTAGTCATGCTGGCCACATGACCCGGAAGCTGTACACCGGCTCCATCAGCCATAAAACGAGATGAGCGCCACAACCCCAGAGTTGTCCGCAACTGCACCTAATGGTCTGGGGTCCCTTTACCTTTAAGGTGCTACTGGACGTTTTAATTTTTTTATATGTTTCTTTTTCTTTGTTTTAAATAAGTGTTTAGCCCCTTTACTTGTGAAAATGAAAGGCAGGAAAAGACACAGTATTTTACCAAATTATTCCATGAGAAGAAAGCCTACTTAACTAATACATTAAGCAGGGTTAACTAATAAGAACTAAGTTTTTTCATTATAAACTTAATTTTTATTCACCAGCTTTTATTGTTAAGTAACTTGAAACATACTCATCTAACATTTTTTTCATTTGCAAACATTTTCCGAGTGTCAACAAGCATATAGATAAGAGATGATCCAATTGAAATCAGCCACATTTGTACATAATTAGGGTGAAAGTGCAGGCACTTGGAGATGAGATTGCAACTGCTTTGCTCCTTTCTCAGTTCCCTTTATGTCATCCAGTGTTTGGTCTAGCATGTTATCTGAACCTGTTATCAGGGTTAAGCTCTCTCCTCCTTACCCAAGAGCTGTAGTCAAGATTTGGAGAATATGAAAACTTGAAGAGGGGTCACCAAATATTTCTGACAGAGGGATTCTCCAGCAGATATAGTTCATAAATAGTGGTGTGAAATGTTACATACAAATTACTAAAGAAGTAGATCTTTGTCAGTCACTTTGGTTTATTTTATTTATTTATTTACATCAATTTGATTTTGCTTTTTCACATGCTCAAAGCAGCTCCCAAACTTAAAAAAAAGTTCTGTCCTTACCTTGCAGGTACATTTCTTCTCCTTCTGTGAACATCTGATTGCACCTGCTGCATCGTGCACAGCTTGGATGGTAATGCTTGTCCCCTGCCTGCAGAAATACAAATGCAAGAAAATGTGATCTAACCTATACCACACATATTCATTATAGCCTATGTATGATACTGCTTGGTTGTAAATTGTTTTGGGTTGCCTTTGGCAAGAGAAAGTGACCAATATATTAAATACATAAATAAATAAATTCTGAATGCATGTATGTCAATATATAAACTCACATTCCTCACTGCTCCATTTCAGCTTTGGCCCAAAGGGACCATTTGCTTGTTTTAATAGCAAGAGGTCAGGACCTGGTATTCCTCTTTCCTTTCCACTGCTATTAGCCCTGACTCTTAGGAGACATATAGCCCCTGTGGAAAACTGGGATTGACACTTTAATTTAATTTACACTGACCATTCACTGGCTGTACAACAAGGTAAACATTCAATATACTGTATTGTTGGCCTGAGTTGGATTTAAAGTTGCAGTCTAGAGGTGATAAATGCTTTTTAATCTCATTACTAAGTCCAAATACTCTTAGTCACCCAAGTCTCCTAGATAAATTGATACGAGACTGGGTAGACTTAAAAGTTACTCCATTTATATTATTTAACAACTTGTATCCCACTTTTTCACAAAGTAGTGAATTAAAAGCAGCTCACATAACTCACACAACACATAGAAACAAATCCAACATAACATTACAGAAAAATCAAATACCAGCAAAAAAGCAACATCAATAGTTGAGGTAGTAACACTAAAGCAAGAAAGTCTAGGAGGACTATAGCAACGAAAAGTCTTCTGGAACAACCATGAATTGGCAAAGCATCTCAAGCAGGGGTCTCCAGATTTTCGGGGCTCAAGGGTACATTTGAAAATCTAGCGAACTGTGGTAGGCCCCACAAAATACCTGTTTCATGGAAGAAAAACTGATGAAGTTCGGGATCACCACCCCCAGTAAACAATAACAAAACATCTATGTTCTGTCACACCCACCCCTCCCTAACAAGAAACACTCTCAACCAAACAAAAATAAATTGTGTGTGTTTTTTTATTTAAAAAAACCTTTAAAAATGAGGAGTGGCAGGAGGCCATAGTGGGTGCCAAGGGGCATGTTTGAGGGTGCCATGGTGCCCATGGGGACCACATCAGGGAGCTCAGGTCCAAAGGAACAAAATGTCAGTGTCTGACGAACTGCACTCAAAAGGGCATCAAGTAAGCGCCCGTATTAATTGGGAATGCCAAGCTCCTTTTGTGAAGATGTATTACTGGACACCGCTAAGGCTATAATCTTCACCATTCTTACTAGGGTCCAAGTCCTTCCAAGTAAACATGCACTGAATAAGTAACTTTGAAGTGAAAGAAAGGAAGCACTAAACTAGGTTCTTAGCAATTAAATGATCATCTACGGCAGAAGACCAACAGATTGTTCTCTGTTGTGTCCTCTCACTTGAGGCAAAGGTTAGCATTAGCAAGAGTATTACACAGAATGACAACATTATAAGTTAATGATACTAACTGAGACTTCATTGCAGCCTTAGTCTCCCCACTGGCAAATTAGGAAAATATCAAGTATCTGAGAGCTGCCTAAACATATTGAACAAATCAAATTAAAAGCAAAATAGATTGAGTGGCTGCACTTGCTAATACTTGCATAACCATGAACTACAGAATTTAACAGAATGAAGAAACATATACAGTAAAACTGTTTTTTAAAAAGGTATGAGTGTTTGGAAACTGTGCAGAATTAAAATGATAAACCGGGAGTCAAAAGAACTAGTGTCATCTCATTCTAGAACTTAATTCCACTGAACCATTCATTGTCTGATTTCCTGCAGAAACCTGTCTTTACTTAACAGGCTAGTTAACCCAAAATCAGAGATGCTTAGGGATCATAAAAACAAAAACACTAGCCTCCCTTAGCTTCAGAGGTTGATTTGGGGGGGGGGACTAATAACAGCGTTTTACAACATCTTTAGGGAGGCGTACATGCACGGCTGCAGACAAGCAACATCAAAGTTGTTAAGAAAAAGTTCTGGCTAGTCATTCAAAATTCTTTACAAATAAGGCTCTCTTCCTTATTTGTCCGGGCAAAAGTTGCATTGTAGAATTTTGTATCAAAAATTGAAATGCACTTTTGTTTGCAATACAGTATTACTCAAGGGGTAGTATCTGTGTGGTAAGGTATGAGATAGCCATAGCCAGCCTTACCCATGTTACTCTCTTTCTGACTAACCAAAAGCTATAATCATGGTTTGTGTTTCTTAGCAGCTTGTGGGAGAACAAAGCAGCTGTGGTTTCCTTCCTGCAAACCAGGCCATAGTCTTGACTTTCTCTAGGTTACACTTAAAGTACGCAATCCCAGCTTGAGGACCAAACCAATAATGCCATGCCAGTTCACCCCAAAATGTCTTATTCCCAAGAAAATGTCTGTAGTATTTCTGTCTAGGGGTACACAAAGTACACAACTATACTTTCCACCCTTCTATTCTTCACCAAACTTGTAGGCTGCAAGAACTATTGGAACTACACCCCGATCAGATGGATGTTTTCCCTCTGTGTTAAGTGTAAGTACTTCTGACCTCATTTTTCTGCTCCATTCCAAGAGAACAGCCATTGGAAGGCAGATACACATTATCAGGCACCCACCAGGATTTCTTCACTGCCAATGGATCTGGCAGAAGGACGGCTAATTATGAACAGATATTTTCTCTTGGCCAAAGGGACACATTTTTTGAGTATTACAGTTCAACAGCTGGGTTCAGCCCTCCTATCTCAATAACTCTTTCCTATCATTTGACAAAGAATTAATTTTAATGCTGTGTTCCTCTTACAGTAAGAAAGCAATTCCCTTTCTCACAATAATGAACCATTCCATTTTGACAACTAGATCTAGTAAAATATTTAACAGTACCCCATTTCTGTATATGTCACTATGGTATTAAATACTCTCTCAGGAGCAAAACACTATTAAAACAACCTGCCTTTGTGCTGTATGGGTATTTTATGACCCTTGGAATGTTAATGGAACACCTTACATAGCAGAGCAGCCTAATATTTACAGCATGGCTTTATTAAAAAAAATTCCCCCAAGCTGCAGGTAATTCCCCTCCATCTGAAATTCACATGATGCCTTCTTCAAACATTACCTCTTCTAACTTTGGAATTCTTACTTTACGGCTATGTCTCATTCTCAGTTTTCCTTAGTCTGCTATCACTGCTTAAATATAACATGGGGGGGGGATATAATATTGTACCAACTTCCCTGTGATGAGCCATTTATTAAGTTTGTTTGATACATGGGCTGTTTTTTGTGAAATACAGAGTAATCACCACAATAAAGGCTGGTAAACATATTAGGATACAGAGATAATGCTTGGAAGACAAGGGCTCCCATTCCTGAAAACAGATATACACTAGTCATCTAATGAAAAGCGAAGCTGTGTGGTTTGTTATTACCACCTCAAGCTCTCCTGCTTTTGGCCTTACTCTTTCCAAAGTGGAGAAACAAACCACAGAGTGGTTGGTTTAGCATTACGTTCAAACCATTGCTCGTGGTTTGTTCCTCTCTAAATAAATCACAATCTGAAGTCAAGGGATGAATCACAAGCACAGGTTCATGAAGCTCTAAACCAGACACTTGGTGTTCCCCCACTGACTAAGGAAACTGAGATTGTTTTGAGATGTGTGCCCCAACCTGCAGTTCATGCACATTGTGGTTAAAATAAACTGCAGTTTAGCATCATAAAAAAACACCAAAAGACTTCCTAAATTTTGTAGTCAATATTTCAGGTTTTAGGGTTTATTTAGATTCATTTCAGGGGCAAATCAGATGACTTTTTACATCAAACATGTCATACATTTTCAAGTTATAGGTAGGTAACCATGTTGGTCTGCTGTAGTCGAAACAAAATAAAAAAATTCCTTCCAGCAGCACCTTAGAAACCAACTAAGTTTGTTATTGGTATGAGCTTCCGTGTGCATGTTATCTGAAGAAGTGTGCATGAACACAAAAGCCCATACCAATAACAAACTTAGTTGGTCTCTAAGGTGCTACTGGAAGGAATTTTTATACATTTTCAAATAATTCTGCATAAATTAGTGGGTGCCACAGGGTAACACAGGGCTGCTGGAGGGAAGAGAGGTCTACCTACACAATCTTGGATGTTACCCTCAAATTTATATACCACTGAGGTTCTATGTATTCAAATAAATGGACATTCTACTCTGAAACAGGGAATGTCCATCTGTTGATACGTATTAACCTTAGAAAGAAAAAGGATTTTAAGGGCTTCAAGTCACAGGCCTTAAACACCCCAAAATTGGGGGCAAACTGCACACAGCTGAGCATCACATGTAGTTTGTACCTAAACGCAGAAGTTTCTACCTTTTTGTTGAGTCTAGATGATAGGTTCCTCCCATTTCTTCATTATTCTATTATTTGATTTTATTGCATTTTACACATATAATTTTATTTTATTTCTTGCTATATTTCAAGGGTCTAACAATTTGATAATACATTTCTATATAGGTTCCCTTCTCTCCCCTTTACCACAAATCCTGGATATATATATGGGATTTCTACAGTGTCTCTGAAACCTGCTAGGTTGACATCTGGTTCCAATTTTAGGGTGAATGTTTCACTTGTGTTTTATGGTTGCTTCATTGTTCGAAAGGGTCACTTCAGGATGGATCTACATTGTGCTTTAAACTGGCTGCATGTAGGATATTAGAAGAACATCTGGAAACCAAGAATTCTAGTAGATTTTATTTTTAAGCATGCTGCTGCTGAGGCCACAAGCTCAGACATAAGACTGAGGTGAGGCTTCTTAACTCTTACATTGTATGCCATTTCCCCACACTCCCCCCCCCCCGTTTTTTTGCAAAGTCTTCAAATGCCAACAATGCCAGGTCAGCTACATGTCACTGAAGATCAATTTGACCTTCGACGTCTTTGCACACAGGCTGTGGTTCAGCATAGGAATATCCTTTGGGCCTTTCTTACTGTAAGAGTAGAATACAGTGGTACCTTGGGATGCGAACGGGATCCGTTCCGGAGCCCTAGAATCATAGAATCATAGAGTTGGAAGAGACCACAAGGGCCATCGAGTCCAACCCCCTGCCAAGCAGGAAACACCATCAGAGCACTCCTGACATATGGTTGTCAAGCCTCTGCTTAAAGACCTCCAAAGAAGGAGACTCCACCACACTCCTTGGCAGCAATTCCACTGTCAAACAGCTCTTACTGTTCGCATCCTGAATGGGACGTAAGACGCGATGGCGCGTCTGCACGTGCGCGGTTCACATTTTGCCGCTTCCACGCATGAAGTCATTTTGAGCGTCTGCACATGCGCGAGCAGCGAAACCAAGAAGTAACGCGCTCCGTTACTTCTGGGTTGCCGCGGAGCACAACCCAAAAGCGCTCAACCTGAAGCACATTCAACCCGAGGTATGACTAACCCAACCCTCCTCATGTAGCTGCCTCTCCTAAGCACAATTTAAAACAGGGATCACTATTATGACACCCGTGGGTGCAAATGTGCTTACCAGTATGTTCAATGGTAGCCCCCCAAAAGGTATCAGTAAATAGCCCTTCAAAATACAACAATGCACAGGAGACTTCCTGCTGCACTGCCTTGGCCTCTTCTACACTGAACCCTACCACCACTCCTTAAACATGCTCACATTTCGCCGGATGACAGGATTGGAACCCTTCCTCCCTGTTCTGAGCAGAGAAGAGGCATAAAGAACCTTCCTCTGTGAGCAAGCATAGTGGTGGTTGATGAAGGTGCTTTTTCTACATTGTTTGGTGGGAGGGTGAGGAGACACATACCCACACTACATTGTGGTCCTGTCTCTTTTCATTATGGCAGCTATTTCGGGTTATGCCACGCTCCCACATGACTCATTCAAAATATGCCAAGTGGCCCTGGTTGGTCTAAAATAAAGATTGGGTACATAGTAATATTTTGTTACATGGTCCACTTGCTTTACCTGTTTGTTAAAATTGTTTAGTCAAAATTCACTCCCTGCATTCTGGGAACGTGAAAGCGTTGAAAAGTGGGCCAAAAACAACCTTTGAAACTCACCTATTTTCCTCTACAGCCAGCCACCTCAGAAGAGTCCTTTAGAGCTTTTCACAATCTGACTTGACTTTAGAAAGTTTATGGATAAGTTAACTACCACCAGACCCTTGGGGGAATCCACTATCCTGTTTGACACCTTGGGTAATCTGGATCAATTAGCTATGCAAATTGTGACACAGTACAATTATACAGGCAAATCCACCCAAGTGCATGTGTCATGTGCATGTATATGCTTGTGTTGTGTCGATTGGTGCCAAGTTATTCCTGTCATTTACAAAAGGCACCAACTGATTGACATCTGAGTCCCTGTTAGATATTTGCATCTGGGCAGTAAATGAACACTATCCAGCACCATAGCTGTCAAGTGTCCCTTATTTGAAGGGACAGTCCCTTATTCCAGCGCCACGTCCCGCTGCTGTCCCTTATTGATGGATGTCCCTTAAATGTCCCTTAAATGATGTCCCTTAAATTTCAAAGGAAGCAGCTCCTCTCCCTCCCTCCCTGCTGGCCAGGGAGGAGGGAGGCTCCAACTGTGTTGCTTGGCTGTGTTGCTCACCCAATAAGAAGTCTAAGAACGACTGGGGGGTGGAGCTTGCATGCCTTGTGTGTGGCTAGTTAATGCAAGCTGAGGAGGTTTTTGAATGCTGGACGCCATTTTGTTGCACGTGCTGCTGCAAACTTTGCAGTGCAAAGCCAGGCCAGGGAGCCATCTTAAGTTGAGGCTGCATAGGCCTTGTGGTGCATGTGATTCAGATTCTATTCAGTTGAACCTCTGGTTACAAAGTTGGTTGGACAGTGTTCTCGAAGCTACCAGCATGAGTTTGACCAGACTGCAGGAGGACAAGAAGACTGGAGTGCCTGGAACAGGTGAGGCTGCAGGTCCCTTATTTTGGCTGCTGGTCCCTTATTTTCAAGGCTGCTGGTCCCTTATTTTCAAATCTGTGACAGCTATGATCCAGCACAAGTTGTTTACAAATCACTGGAGGAAGCATCAACAAGTTGGGCTTCCTTAGGGAGAAAGGAGTGATAGAAATTTAATTAATAAATAAATACCATGTTTGTTGTGGGGCAGCCATGCACTGCCCATCTGTCGTATTATTACAGTCTCTCTGGGACAACACCTGCACAGACAATCTAAATTTACTATGGCGTGTATTTAGCAAAGGAAAGATGAAAGCAGCCTGTCTCCCCCTCTTTACTAATAGGCATGTCTGGTTTAGCACTCCCAACCAGAAATACAGGGAAACAAGACTAATCAGGAAACAAACACTGTGAACTCTTTTTTTTTTTTTTTTAAGGAAAGACAAACAGGGATGGCTTCTGTGTTAATGCACCCTTAGGCATTAAACCACCACAGCCCCCCCCCCCCAAATCAACCAGAGTAAGAGACAAGTACAGAATTGTTTCAAGCATCAACTACAATGCTCAGTTAGCTTTCAATCCTGGAACTTTCTCAGAATCCTTGGCATATCAGAGGACTCTGAAATTCCTTGCTTCTCATTAGAAGATAGCAAGGAATGTGATTATTTCTGGGGAAAAGAAGGCAAGTAAGTGGAAAGGCGAAGAAGGCAGCAGGAAGTAAACAAACAAACAAACAAACAAACAAACAAAAACATCAACCATTGGCAAAAGACTCCTAATTTGGGGAAGTGGGTCTGGCTGCATTCATTTATTCCTCCCTAAATTTAGTTATTTATTTTTTAAATATACCATCCTATACCTGCAGGTCCTAGGGCAGTTCACAGGATAAAATCAGAATATAAAACCACAGAATACATAATCAGAATAAAAACAAAAACAACCCAATAACACCCCCCCCCAAAAAAAAACATTTTGGAAGGGCATAGGATGGAGAGAGAAACTATTGTTAGCATTTTGCTTCTAGGGCCAGTGTACATTTGCTCTGAGCTCTGCAAAAACACAAGCTCTGAGTTCAAATTCTTTGCATGCCAAAGTGGAATGACAGCCAGACCAGTGTGGTGGAAGGTGCACTAAACTGTACTGTTCCACTCGCCCTTCCTGGAGGCTTCTTCAACACCTCTATTGCTTGTGCTACCCCTTTCAAGTTATGGTTTTTCATCCAAAATTATATGCTAGATTTCCTGTTGAGGCATTGAAAATAAACAAGCAAAACCTGTTTGTTCAGAGGCAATAGTTTTCTGGGGAGAGGACGGAGAATAAATGAGTGTACACACCCCTTAGCAATGCTGGCCTGCAAGGCTGAAGACAAATAACAGTCTTTAGAACACCCTTAGAGCCAGCACTGTCTGTGGTGTACATGATAATTTTTCCAGTCTCACCAAAGAAATTTTGCAGGCTTCTGAAGCATTAAAATCCCAATAACCTATTTGACTAAAGTTGGTAATGGATAAAAGAAATATTTACAGATACATGAAGAAGGAGTGCTCTACCAACTTTGGGTGGTGGGTGGGGTACATTAGTCTACCTCCAGCCTCTCAAACACTGCACTAAATTGTTTTGAGGATAAACAAAAGCCGCATGTGAGAGACAACCTGGGTGCTGAAACTTAACAGGTAAATCCCAAGCTGCAGCAGCAGGAAATCTGGCCATTATTTTCTGACAGGTAATCAGAAATTTGAGAGCAAAGCTCATGCAAGCAAGCTTAACTTTTTTTCTAAATTCCTATGAAGTGTCACAAGATTTTCCAAGGGAACAATGAGATCCAAATTGTTTCACAAAGGAGATTTTTTATTCCTTGCACAATTTCTGTTTCTTTGTACTTTATTTTCCCCGCCAGCTCTTTATATTTACTTAATATTACTTCTCAATAGCATATTTCTGGATGGGGGGATGAACGGGGAGACAGATTATACACTGGCCTTCAAAACCATGTCCCCTAGGCAGCTGTGACCAACACAATGTTGCCAATTTCACATATGACTAATATGTTTCTGCAGTTTAAATGTCTCTGCAGATATATATATCGGGTCATCATAGGCTCTAATGAGTTTGAATAATACATGTTTGCCAAAAACTACAACCAATGTAATGTGTGGGTAGCATACGGAAACTAAAAGATGTTCACAGAGATATTCACTACTGTATTTATTTATTTTAAAATATTTACATCCTGTGTCTCCTAAATGTTCAGGTAGGGCAACAATAAAGTACAACAAAATATAGTAAAAATACAAATATATGAGTTACCAGTGAAAAAAGCAAAGGGGCCCTAAAGCAGCAAATTCTCCTATAGCAATTTATAGACATATAGGTTTATTCTGAGATGCAAATAGGCTCAACAACAAATCTATTTATTTTTAAATGATGCAGCAGCTTTTAGAGTTACACCCCCCCACAAGAAACAATTTCTCTGCCCCACTGAGATATTTCACTAGTGTAGCCTATGCATAAGGCATAGTCATGGTTTTCACTTCTTCATTTCACAGTAATTTAAGATTGACTGTGATGTAATATGGGAAACCTTTTTCCATGTAAAATATATTCAAAGGAATACCATAAAAGCAAAGCACACACTAAGAACAGTTCAAAAAGAAATTAGAATTCAACCCAATGAATGACAAACATTATTAATACAGTACATATATTCAGTATAACATATCTCATGACAAAGACAAGAAGCCACGGCAACTGCAAACAGGCATATTCTGTTCTTGCTGTCTGCTTGGCATATGGAGTCACCCCATCTCCCCTGCCCACATATTTTTCTCCTGAAAGTATTGTGCTCTCTCATTGCACACTTACATCTCACAAGAATTTGGAAGCATTTACCTTCTGCTAAGGCTTCTTTGCTGTGCTTTCTAAAACTTTTCCATCCAGTGAGGTGCTCATTCCACTTTCCTCAGATTCAAAAGAACTGCGAGAAACATCTTGCTGACACACAAAAACTCCCAAAGCACAATCTCACTGAACTGGCTAGCATAACCTCTGATAATATTTCTAATCCAAAAGACAGCCCTCTCTTCATTCCAAATCGCAACCCTCCAGTATCCCAATCACTGCACAGTGAAGAGAAGGACTGTTCAGTCTTTTCAGTTCAAGCTCAGAATCAATGGATCAGTCCATTGTGGAGGAAAAGACAGGGGGAGGTCACATTAGTCCAGGTGAGGGCAATACCATTTGTTTGTATCTAGGGTTGCCATATGTCCTCTTTTTCCAGGACACAGCCTCTTTTTCATGGGTATGTAAAATGAGTCTCGTCATATCAATCCATAGTTAAAAGTATAAGTTGGCAAATGTGTCCTCTTTTTTGCTCTTCAAAATATGGCAAACCTAACTAGGTATAATCATTTAACAGAATTACTCAGAGCTTTGTTCTTTCTGAGTGAAGTCAGCACCTTGGGGATATTTCTAGAATCAAATAGAGCTGCACAGAAATGTTTTTCAAAAAACTTTGAGGACATTCTGTATCCAAAAGACTATACTTTATTTACTAAGCATCCGGTAGATATTAAGCAACTGACAGTGCAGTCTTGTAAACATCTGCTCAACAGTAAACCTCATTTATTCAATGGAACCTACTTCCAGGTACGTTTGTACAGAATCACAGCCCAAATCTTAACCAGAGTCTTTATATTAGTAACTGGCCCCCTTAAAAAAACAGTCCTTGAGCCAATTCTCTTGATTGATTTTCTGGCAAGCTGTAGAATAATATTATGTTGCCAGGCCATTTAACAGCAATTATCTAAACAATATATTCCTTTGCATATCATACAGATGATTTGAATATTGGATTTGTGAAGCTAACTAAATCAGAGAGGAAGGAATTTGTATGCCAAGCTGCGCTATTCTTTTAAAACAGGTACTTGACATATGAAAATTTCAAATATTCATCTCAGCTTCATTGCTAAACCTGAAATTTAACTGGGTTATTAATTGGGTTGGGTTAATTGTAATTTCAGTCTTGGCTGCTACAGTTCCATTACACTGGGATTTCATTCCTTTCTGTTAAACTCAATTCTAATTAGTCCAATTCTAGTGGGAATGATGGAAAGATATGAATCTGTGATCTAATCCCTATAAAATATGTTTTTCAAACTTGGTGACAAATGACATAAGTGGGCTCAGGGAGGGATGGATAAAGTGTAAGTTTAGAGCCACAAGTCTGTGGGTGTTTGGTTAAAAGAAGAACAGGCTGCATCCTTGAAGCAGCTTAAAGTCTAAAAAAAGCATTTATTGCAAGAGCATGACTTTCTTTATTTCTTTCTTTTTTCTCCCAGTCTCCCACCCTGGGAGATCTTTCCTTTCCCACTTTTCACCCAGGGTCCTTCAGCAACCATCCATCACTTTCATGTGTGTATAATCCCCATAATGATCCAGAGCAGAGGACACCAAAGAAACCAAGAAAGAAAGAAAGAAAGAAAGAAAGAAAGAAAGAAAGAAAGAAAGAGGAAGATAAAAGAAGGCGAGAAATAGAAGGGGGGAAAGAAAAAGAAAGAAAGAATACTTCTGATTTTCTGTCTGTCAGTTACATACAAAAAAATTCGGAATATGACTTTTAGAAGCTACAGCCCATTTTGTGAGGTGCCAGATCTTGGCTTGTTGTGATGATGCAACAGCTTGAACCCTGCTTCCCTGTGTGTTTTGGCAAATGTTGGTTACCTCCTTGGACTGAGACCTCAGGCCTTGAGGGCACCCCCTGAAGCATGAACACATCTTATTTTCATGTCATGTCACCTCAAACTCTCTCTTTTAAAAAATGTATTAGTGTAATGAAAAGTTGAAACATTATGGGATGGTATTTCAAACAGCTCACCACACCAACCAGACTCCATTAGCTGCTATATAGATAAAGGAACAGATCGTAGCTGTGAAGTGGTAGTGGTGCCCTGCTCCAGCCTCTACTCAGGGGCAGAACTAGGCTTTATTTCACCTGCATCAAGGACCCAGTTTGCAAGGATGCTCATTTGGGGGGGGGGCTGGGAGCCTCAATGGCGCCCCTCTGGAGGCTTCAGTACAGGCCACATGATCTCCTGCAATGATTTTGCAAAGTTTTTTGCAGAGGTAGACTCCACCATGGGAGCAGGGCTGGGGCGGGAGAGTCCTGTCTAGTCAAGTTGCATGGGATCAACTCCAATCTGTTACCTCTGAGGATGTGGACAGGCTGCTTGGACAGGTGAAACCAACCATTTGTCTCCTTGATCCTTGCCCATCCTGGCTTATAAAAGCTAGTCGGGAAGGGCTGGGCGATGAGCTTCGTGGGGTGGTGAATGCTTCTCTCTGTGAGGGAGCCTTCCCAGACCCGCTGAAAGAGGCGATTATCAAACTGCTTCTTAAAAACCCATCTTTAGATGCGGCCAAAATGGCCAATTATCGCCCAGTCTCAAATCTTCCATTCTTGGGCAAGGTGATTGAGCGAGTGGTTGCTGAACAACTCCAGGCATGCCTGGAAGAAGCGGACCATTTGGATCCCTTCCAGTCAGGATTCAGGCCTCATCATGGGACTGAAACTGCCTTGGTCGCACTGGTCGATGATCTCCGGCAGGCTAGGGACAGAGGTGAGAGCTGTTTCCTAGTTCTGCTGGATCTCTCAGCGGCTTTTGATACTATCGAGCATAACATCCTTCTGGACCGTCTTGAGGGGTTGGGAGCTGGGGGCACTGTCATACAGTGGTTCCGCTCCTTCCTCCTGGGCCGTGTTCAGAAAGTGGTGTGGGGGATGAGTGTTCAGACCCCTGGGCTCTCACTTGTGGGGTGCCTCAGGGTTCTGTCCTCTCCCCCATGCTTTTCAACATCTACATGCAGCCGCTGGGAGAGATCACCAGGGGATTTGGGCTGGGTGTTCATCAATATGCGGATGATACCCACCTCTACCTCTCTTTCAAATCAGAACCAGTGAAGGAGGTGAAGGTCCTGTGTGAGTGTCTGGAGGTGGTTGGAGGATGGATGGCAGCTAACAGATTGAGGTTGAATCCTGACAAGACAGAATTACTGTTTTGGGGGGGACAGGAGGCGGACAGGTGTGGAGGACTCCTTGGTCCTGAATGGGGTAACTGTGCCCCTGAAGGACCAGGCGCGCAGCTTGGGAGTTATTTTGGACTCACAGCTGTCCATGGAGGTGCAGGTCAATTCTGTATCCATGGCAGCGGTTTACCAGCTCCATCTGGTATGCAGGCTGAGACCCTATCTGCCCGCGGACTGTCTCACCAGAGTGCTGCATGCTCTGGTTATCTCACGCTTGGACTACTGCAATGCGCTCTATGTGGGGCTACCTTTGAAGGTGACCTGGAAGCTACAACTAATCCAGAATGCGGCAGCTAGACTGGTGACTGGGAGCGGCCACCGAGACCACATAACACCGGTCTTGAAAGACCTATATTGGCTCCCATTACGTTTCTGAGCGCAATTCAAAGTGTTGGTGCTGACCTTTAAAGCCCTAAACGGCCTAAGTCCAGTATACCTGAAGGAGCATCTCCACCCCCATCGTTCTGCCCAGACACTGCGGTCCAGTGCCGAAGGCCTTCTGGCGGTTCCACACACACATTTATACACACATAATATAAAAGCAGAAAATCATAGATAGTGTAATCTATTGTAGCTATTACTTCTTAGAAATGTTGAGAAGATATAGCCTGCACTACGTTTTTGAAGATTAACAAAATAAACTTTCCACTAAATTAAAGATAAGCCCTCATTCTTTTCATACCATCATTTCCTGTTAAGGATCCAGCAGCCAACAGGAAACTAGCAGTTTTCCACTGATGCTGGTTCCTCTCTGCCCTTGTTACCATGGCAATAGCTCTATAGAGCCTTACTATGTAATACATTATACTTTTTTGTGCATTACTAGAAATTAGCACAGCTTAATTAAGGTTTAATCAGCTGTCACACTTGGTATCATTAGGTGTTCTTGAGCTACAGATTTACAAATTCATCTGCAGTAGATGAGCTTTCCTTTCTACTCCTTGTTCTGAAAGGTCAAAGAGGATTTTTGTTGCTGTTGTTATTGTAATGGTTGCAGTGCCTACTCTTCCTGCTGAATCTCCTGGTTTTATTTTCCCTGCTGGCTTGTTTGGTAAGGATTCATTCTCATTCTGTGGGCTGGACTGCTGACTTAATGTTCAACGCCACTTGCCCCAGTTGTCAAACAGTTCCAGGTTCTCATATGGTTAATTTGAACCTTCCCACTGTTGGTAGTTCTTATCTGTCAAGGACTGTGCTGAGGAGGGCTGCACAGATGAGGAATGGTGGGAGCCTAGCCCTTCTGATCTTCCCAGGAGCAGTGGGACAGTAAAGATTTGGAACAGTGGTTTGCAGAGGGAAACAGTTCAGAAGATAAAAGTTGGGAAGTACTGGGTGGTGAACAGCTAGGAGAAGAACTGGGAAAGAGAGAGAGTTAACAGACTCCGGTTTGCTGGAAAGTGTCCAGGCGATCACTTTAAGATCACAGAGATTAGATAAGGTAGCTGCACAAAAGGCACAGTGGTTGCGAAATCAGGTTGTAAGACGAGGAAGTGACAAGGGTGACTCTGGGGGAAGTGGGTGTAAACCTTAATAAGGAGCACCTTTACTCCGAGAATGGGCTCTTTGTTCTTTCGCTGTGATCATTAAAATCTCTTTAAATGGTAAGAGACTATTTTTGCTTTGTTCTGCTTATCCACGGCTAAAGGGAGGGAGGAAGCCACTTCCCCGAAGCCTGACATTATCTGACTCTGAGAGGCCCTGTACTGAATGCAACAAATGGGACAGCTGTAAAATTGGTTCCTGCATCTTTCTTGAATTCTATAGCTCATGGTTAGTGAGGAGAGGGCCTAACCACGAATCCCAGATCTGACAACATGCTAATCCGAACCTTGGCTTGGTTCAAAACAATATGGCAGCAAAAAGGAGCAGGGAATAGGAAAGTAGCTACAATCTCTCTCTCTCCCCCACCAGCCCTGTCACCCACGTTTGTGTAGTCCTGATAAGCTATAGTTTGCTTTACTGTGTCATGTGAACCAGGTCAATGTCTCCATCTCATTTGAAAAATTATTGCTTCTCGATATCCATAGAACTCATTAAGTTTTGTAATCTCCACCAGCTGAGCAGTAATGACTCAAAATCCAATTTAATAAGAAAGGTGAGGAAAAACATGCTAGATACACAACCTCAATCTTTATAAAAACCCAGAGTTTCCTTTTATAGGGACTAGTGCTGCCCTCTGGTGTATTTCTTCTATGGCAGTACTGGTTTAATCTATCTAAATTGCACACACATCTTCTTATCAAAATCTGTGGAAAACTACACAGAGAAAAGATTTTTAAATGTTCACAAAGCAAACTAAAGTAAAAGAAAATGTTACAGCAAGTAGGAAATGCACTGCTCCAAAGCATTCATACATCTACTTCTGCAAAAATACCAGGAAGAACATGCTGAAGATGTTGAATAATCCATCATTTGAGCTCCAAAAAATTAAACATAATTGGCAGCCATTTTTTGTTGATTCCTATTTTCTAGTGACATTGTCAATCCTGTAAGGGGACAGCGTTGGTGAGGTCTATGGGGAGTATGGGAGAAATTGGTGAGGTCTAAGGAGGGTTAGGGAAAGGGGTTGGCAAGCCTAGCAAGCAGGGGAGCTGCTGTGTGTGTGTGTACACACAAACACACAGTAAAAAGAACTCTCTTCATGTGAACCAGGAAGTAACTTATTCAAATGAAGAAGATATCTTAAATCATTCCCAGGGATACACAAAAAGAGCTGCTCATACACATCAATGAAGAAATGAATGGATTTAATATAGGGAAAATATTAGAGAAATGAGCCTAATGAGAGATGAGTATTCTCAGTGGGTATGGAACACTGATTGACTGGTTTTTGCAAAATGAAAATTGGGCAAGGTAGTGGAATGGGGTGGCTGGAATCCTGAAAAAAAGCACCACACACTGTAAGCTTCTGTTGTAGGGTTCTACTTGTCTGATACTATTTCTAAGTGCCACCAACAAGCATAGGGCTTATACAGTAAGTAATCTAGTGCTGGCTAGTGTCTACTAGGAGTGCCAGGGCAGACAGCAGGGACCTCTTAACAGTAGGTGGAACCAGAGTCCATGACAGGAAGAGCCAACTAGTTCAATTTTGTCCCCATGCTCCTCCCTGTTGAGTTGTACAAAGGCAACTGAGACTAAGGAAGTTGAGGGAGGCGAGAGGCAGTACCCTGGACTGGTTATAAGTGAAAATGAAGGCAGGAGCATATAGCTGGGGGCAAACTGGGGATGGTGTGGCAGTGCTCCATTCACCTCAATGGGCCAGGCTCCACTAGAGTAATATATGAAAAATAGCCAGACAAAAACACAAAGCTCAGGAATATTAGAATGGCTAAATCTCTGTCAATGGAAGGAAAAGCAGTTTCCACCACAAAGAAAATGACAATGAATTTAAGTCAGGGATAGCAAACTGGGTCTGGCCAATGGGCCAGATCTAGAATTGGCCCATCATCCATGGGCTACTTTTGAGGTCAAGAGATTCAACTTCAAAGGAAGAATTGGAAGTTCACTCTACACAATTCTGTATTGTTATTTTCTACCTTTGCAGATACTTCAGATCCTTTCTTGCAACAAACATTTTCCAGGACTAAAGAGTACTCTTTTTTAAAACTACATTTAAAGTATATCCTTTTAATATTACAAAATATTACAGTAGAATGAAGTGTTAGCCATGCTCCTACTGTACAAAAATATATGCTTCATTTCTTCTCCTTTAAACAGAAAAATACCAATGGATAAAATACTGTTACACTAAGCCATGCAGCTCTCTTACCTCTAGGACTTTCCCAGTGATGAACTGGTGGCATGCTTCACATTTGACACCAAAGAGAACCTGATAGTCCTTTTCACAGTAAGGTGCACCATCTCTGAAAGTAATCCACATGATGTAAATCAGTTTCTCCAATATGCTAAATGCATATTTGATGCATTGAAACAGCTGGGGTGAAGACAAGGTAGCTGTTTTGCACTCAACAATAAAAAAATGTGTCTGTGCAAGTATAATGGCTTCAGCCTTGTATACCTGAAGGAGTGTCTCCACCCCCATCTTTCAGCCCAGAAACTGAGGTCCAGCTCCAAGGGCTGCCCAGCAGTTCCCTCATTGCAAGAAGTGAAGTTACAGAGAACCAAGCACAGGGCCTTCTCAATAGTAGAATCTCCCTGTGGACATCCCATCAGATGTCAAAGAGATAAACAATTATACAACCTTCCATAGACACCTGAATCAGGAAGCTTTTAATGTCTGATTTATTATGTGTTCTTTTATATTCTGTTGGAAGCCACCCAGAGTGGCTGGAGCAATGCAGTCAGATGGGCAGGGTACAAATAATACGATGTTGTTGTTGTACAAATAATATGTTGTTGTGGTTGTTGTATGAGCATGGCTGCCTCACCATGCCATCCACTACTGCTAGGAATACTTAGGATAAATGAGAGTATGTCTGACAGTTTAGAGAACTGATCTGACATCAAGTGTCACGTAAGCCAAGGAAGTGATGCAGATGCCCTGATCAAACAGTTCTATTTTTATGTTTATTTTCAGCACCACTTTGTTTCCTTTGGTATCCTCAGTGACAGAAAAATCTTCCTCTCTCTCTTTTTTTTAGCACCATACAAGCGTCATGGTGTGGAACAGAGGTGTAAATTATACAGGTAGAGCTGTCAATTACACAAGTCAGATAAGAAATAATGGACAGTGCAGTTTATATTAGAAAAGTTTTATCTGGCCATTCAAGCAACAACATTCAGCAAAGATCTGCCTGGAATCAAGAACCTCATGTATTTCAAACACAGATGGATGCATTTATGACACCTATTATTTTAATCTGGCTGTTCAGTTAGCGCCTTGTATATTGTGCAATATTTCTCTCTTGCCTCTGAAGAATCAGCAATTGCTGCAATTTGAGAAGTGATACTTGATGGAATGACGGCTTACTCTATCTGGGAAGATGAGTGGACACACATTGATTCTCTATGTGATATGGAGGGAGGTGGAATATAGTGGAAGCAGATTAGATTGTACACTCCTCCACTTCATAAGACAGAGATGCGCAGTGATCTGTTACCAAAATCTATTGCAATTTCTTATGCACTTGCAGACATCTAAGGAGAAGGGAGGCAATACCACTGTATCGCTGTCTAGTTCACATTATGGTCCTCTGATAAGAATGAATCCTGCTGGGCAAAGGGGTCGGTTCTACTGTGGGTATTACCAGTGGATCAAGAGCAGGACTTCTAGCTGAGTACTCACCAGTAGGAACACTAAGAGATCCTGTCGTAATATATCTTTGGTAATGTCACTTATTCAAAAAACGGGTCAAACCACTGTGAATTTAATGAAACAAAGATAAATGGGGGGCTGCTTACTTGCTGATGTATTCTCCAGTCAGGACTTTTGCACAGGCCTTGCATTTGAAGCATCCCAGATGCCACTGCTTATCCAGTGCTAGTAATGCTTGTCCATTCTTTATATCTCTTCCACAGCCTGCACAATCTGCAAATAAAACAATATGCATAGATCAGTTGACCTGCGTTTCCCCCAGCCAGCCACTCCAAGATTAGACCAGCTACCATCTGTATGAAGCAATATAATATACTTTATGTACTCCAGTACATAAATTCTATGTAGAACAAAAATTCTAAAACATCTGGCTGGCAGACCAGGCCACATGTTGCATATATTATTTTTAAGTTTAGATCCAGGCAAATATAGCTCTGTCTTTGAAAGAAAACAACTGACAATTTTCTTCCAGCTTCACCAAAATGCAAGAATATGATTAATTTTATTTTTGCATACAGCTACTCTAATTAGCATCCAGGATCAAACATTTCCCCCTTTCAAGGAGTTGGGGCTGACAATCCTTTTTATCTCATTCCTCTCATTGTCGTTTACATTTCTACCCTCTAGATGGCAGCAACTCTCTAAATGTTGTCATGAAAAGCTAGTAGGTAGAATATGTAAGGGGTGAGGGTATAAAAGATCGGGTTGTTTTCTTTTAAGGAAATCAGAGCTTCATTCTCTGCTTCTCTTGGGTATAGGTATAGAAAAAGTATACAAAAAGAAAGAATTTCAACAGATATTTCAGGCTGGTAAAAAAAGTAACGGGCTATTAGGCCTAGACCCTACTTCAGAATTTGGGAGTAAAGGCAACCTTGTCCTGATTTTCTGAAATTATCTGAAGCAAGAAAAAAGCTAAGGGAATAAAAGTTGCATCAGGAAGTATGAATGTATCTACCTTCCTTTACGTTACACCCTAGAGTATATTTTCATAAGGTATTGCAAAATTGTGGTCATAAATGTTGGAGCCAAAAAGCTACAAGAAGATTTTCTGCATTGAAAATTGACACAGAAAGTCAATTCAATAACTAAATAAGTGTATTAAAAATTCACAGATGATTGTGATTCATTCAAATAACCAACTTTTTAGTGCAAAACACTAAAAATCTGGTTCCATTATGAAAAATAAACTTTTAAAAATATTGCAATTGGCTTTGTCATTAGGACAAGAAATAAAAGAAAAAACAAAGATCCATTTTGATGCTTCACAGTATCTCAGCTTCACTATTTGCTTTCGACATCCTTATATCAACACACACCAACTGATGTGAAGCAGCAGTCAATGAACAATGAAAGGGAAACCAGTCGAGTCACTGTGGAAAAGGACTAGTTCAATTAGTATAAAAAAACACCCTGATCTGTGCAGTTCAAACTATTCATGGAACCTTTTGAGTGTAAATGCCCAGAAAGCCATTGTGCCAATGTGGCTACTGGAACCTCTTGCCCTTATATTGTAATGAAATATCATGTGTTGTCATGTGAGAAGAATTTTTACCCTGGCTACAAGTTTCACAAACCCACAAAAAGCCAGTTAGACTTCCAAAAGCCACTGTTTTTATTAATTAATTATTCCCTGTAACATGTTTTGCATAGCTCCAAAAGCATGCAAAAATACTCTCCAAATCAATGAAGTGATGTCACTGAATGTTGGACTAGCTTGTTATACTGCAACTCTTAAATTATAATTTCCTTATAGCATCTAGCTGCTGGACAGGATACTGAACTAGAAGAAACACTGATCTAACCAGTGAAATGAACACTGCCATTGTGTCTTACTTGTGAGCTTTCCAGAGATGTTTCACTGGCCAGATCAGTAGACAGAATATCAAGTTAGAAGGACCATCAGTCTGATCCTGGATGACAGTCTTTATAGTCAGACAGTACAGGTCAGGTGTCCCCAAATGGTATTGAGTCATAGTAACAACAAGCCCTAAGTTGCATATATTTTGGTTAAAAGGGAAAGTGCTCCAGGGCGACTTTAGAATGTCCAAAAGATCTCCTATTTGATGCCCAACAGCCAGGAATTTGAACTAGCCATCAAAAAATATGAAAAAAATATTTACTTGGGGGCCAGACATGAAGCTGCTCTGTGTTGTTCCAAGAAGCAAATGTATTCAGACTATGGACGGTGAAGAGATTGCTTCTTCCTATCTGCATCATTTGCACAGGTGCTCTGTTCCCTTGGGGTGCCTCAGGGTTTGCTGCCTGTATATTTATAGGTATTTTTAATTGTTTAATGTACCCCTACATTGATTAAGCAGTTTATACATTCCTTAAAATATAATCATCTTCCTCCGCCAAACTTAGCCACTATAATGGACCCATCCAATGATCTATCATGTACAAATGTGGAAAAAATAATCCCCCATTCCATTTAGCTGTACCTTGTTTTGATAAAGAGAGCTATAGATGAGACCCCATATTCTGAAATGCACAATAATGCAGAGCCCATCAGCCAAGTAGCATCAAGAAATAAATCTGTCAAAGAAAATGCTTCAAAGCCAATTTATTTTACTTTTGCTAAGAGCAAAACAAATCCTTGCCAGAAGCTACAGAAGAGCCTTGCCATCAAAAGTGGCATGCATACAACAAAGGGACCCAATTTCCTCAGGGAAATGAGCTTCATCTTCTAAGAGAGTAACGATCAGAAGCAAGTTTTACGTGACGTCCAAAGTAAAAGCTTATTTTTTGAATTGTGAAAAATATCTTGATTTGTGTCTTTCAAATAGTTTACATTTGTGGGGGGGGGAATCCAATTATATGGCAGTATAAACAGAATTATTGCCCCCCCCCCCCCGCTGCAAAAAAGCATTTGTGTGTGTGTCTTGGGTATAGTTACTTGCTTGAATAGTATTATCAAGCTAAAAAACAGAAATAGATGGTAGTCTGGGCATTATAGGCTACATCAAGTTTTCTATTTCCAGAGAACATTTTGCACATCAACTTATCTCCTGAGAATCTCCTGAGCATATGCCACAGGAACCATGCACGCTCCAGTGGATTATGGAGCATGTTTTAGGGAGCATGTTCTACAGCTGGTGAGACTTATGATAGAACCTGGTGGACAGCTTGACAATTCCAGAACACAGCTTTGTGGCTGCCCATTTTAAGGCAAGGCTGGGATAACTGTGGTCCTCCAATTGTTGATGGACTATGGTTTGTACCATTAGCTATGCTGGCAAGAGACTACTAGAGCTACAGCCCACCATTACCAGGAGGACCACAGCTTCTGCATCACCATGCTAGGGGAGGGCCATAAGGATGAGATTGTCCGCTATTATTATTATTATTATCATCACCCTTTATTTTTCTTCATCATTACTGTACGATTTTCTGAAACACCTTTTGACAATCATTGTTATTAATAGTTTGCTTTACTCCCTTATGAGTACTTCATACAACGACTGCTTATAACTCAAAAGAGACAGTTTTTTTGGCCAAACACACAACAGCTCTTAAAGGTCTAGTTTATGTTAGCATATTCAAACCCACAACAATCGGAGGAATTCAACTGCAGGTATCATGCTCCTGGACAGTCGTTGCGCCACTGTACTTAATGAATATACAGAGCAACTAACTGAACAGTGAAGGGTAGTATACAGTAAGACAAGAAGTAGGTAGGGCACAGTCCCATCTAGTGGAGTTCTAGGCAATCAGTATACATGCCCTTGTACTAACTGAAGAGCTGGCTCACTGATGAGGTGGGATGAAGTGCCAGTCACAGCACGCACACGAACACGAACACACACACACACACACACACACACACACACACACACCTTGTAAGAACACTCCCCCCTCTCACCCAGTCTGTGAGAGCAGGGAGGTTCCAGCATGGTGCATTGCCGCTCCTCTTTCCCACCTCTGGGATGGAGAAGATGCTCTGCAACGCCTTGTGGAATGCTTCCTCTTCCCACTGAGACTGCAAGAGGGGAGGTGTTCTGCTGCTGAGCTTTGCCACTCCCGGGAAGGGAGGTTTGACAAGGGAGAAGTGGTTCCCAAAGCTCCCCTAGCCCAGCCCAGAAGGGTGGCAAGGCTTTGCACTGGCTGCTTCTTAAGAAACCCGCACAAAGCCTCCCTGTTGGATGGGAAGGGAGCTTCGTAAGACATTTCTCCTTAAGGAGAAGTGCTTTCCAAAGCTTTCCCACCCCAGCCTGGAGGAGTGGTGAGGCTTTCCAAGGGATTCGCCTTTCTGAGCCTTTGCAAATCCTTGTCACTGGGCATGTGGGGGTGGGGATTCTACAGGAGCCTTTTCGCCTCAGGCGCCAAAACGTCTTTGGCAACCCCTGACTAACTGTACAAATGTACAGTTTGGGGCTATATGCTAGTCTGAAAGCACAAAAGTCTTCTCTATCAACACTCCCAGTGAACTGTTGCCAAGGCCCATCAGAATGCAACACTTTAAGAAACAGGGGACAGAGAGGATATCTGCTACCTTTGGCCTTCGTGCAGCAGTATGGGAATATGAATACCTCACAACAGAAGTTTTTGACAGAAGACAGTGCTGCAGGAGACATAACTAAAAGTGATCCATTGCAGGGATGGCTTTTTTGTGAAACCAACTTGGATTTATATTTACTGTTTGTTTCTACATGCTTCTATATTAGGATGTGATGGTGGAAGATTAGAACACGCATATTTGAGACTAGAGATATATATCTCATATCATTTCAAAAAGCAGCTGAGGGCAGAGTCAGAAAAAGGGAATAATATTGCTTGGGGATCTAATCTAACTGGTCTGTATTTTGCCAATGCCTGCAATAAAATGCTTTTTATAAAATAAATCTATTTTGACATATCATAACTGACGTTCACCATACGCAAATGTCATGCCCTATATAATCACTTTCACTGCAGGCTTTCTAAGCTATGTTCTTACAGTTTACAACACAGTGACACTTTGTTTAAACTCTGTTCTTTCAACTTACATTGACACTAATACACATACATGCAAACTTACACACCCCCAGTTGAAATAAAAAGATTTAAAGTTTCTCTGTGCAGAATCGTAACACAGGAACCTGAGAGACCTGGAAACCATACATTTGCACTAAGAAATAGTGTGGATTCTGCAATGGCTACTATGACACAGCAACAAGAAATCTATTTATTTTCAGTACCACAATATTTCCTTAGTATCAACAGATATATAGCATATGGAGGCAAAATTTAAACCCTAGTGAGTGCCTGTGATTGGGCTGCACACAGCAAAACCTGGTATAACACAGCAAAACAACACACACAAACATCGGGGGTGGGGAGAGATCTTACTACAGTCACCATAAATCACGTACACTGTTATTACTATGCAAAACCAGCCCAGAAAATCACCAATAACATACAAAAAATTCATAACATAACAAGATACAATGGGTGATCTTCATGAGTTTTTGTGTACAGTTTTTGTGTACAGTTACAGTTTATAGTGTGGTATACTCATCTGAAAATTCATTCATTTTGAATAAATCATGTAAAGCATTAGGCAGGCTACACTCCAAACTTGCAAACCATATTCCATTATATTCTCACTAAAGCACAGTGATATGGCAACCTTCTACCTCCTCTGCTTCTGAATACCAGTTGCTGGAAACAGCAGAGTGGAGAGTGCTATTGTTGCTCAGGTCCTGCTTGTGATTTTCCCACAGGCTTCTGGTTGAGAACAGAATGCTAGACTAAATGAGTTGTCAGCCTGATCCAGCAGGCTCTTCTTATGTTCTTACACTCTTATAATGTTGTTCCCATGGATCCTTTTATCCATATAAATATAAAGCACAGCAGCATGGTGTGTGGGAGGGAGGGATGTAGGTCGCCATTAACACAGTGCTATTTACTGAAATTTAAGATATCTTTTTTACTTCTCCTCTGAGAAAAATTTCATTGTTGTATATAGAGAACAATAATCCACTGATGTTTAGCCTCCAAGAGTATGAGATATATCTCACTGGGGACTTGATTAATCCCTTCAGGGACAAAAAACACGCAGCAAGATTTCAAGGTCTGTCTTATCCAGGCCTTGAACAGGGCAATTTACCAGTGGCTCCCTATCATCTTATGAATGCCTTGTTCACTTAATGTACGATAGGTGAACCTGTTTCTCTCTGGCAGATATTTAATAGTATACCTTTTTGGCACATAAACACTTAATGTGGAGAGAACACAAGAGCATTACAAGGACAAGGTAGGGCAGTCTTAAGTATTATAAATCTGAGGGAGCTATAGGTTCTTCTGTCTCTCACACACAATTTTTTAAGGGTGTGTGTGAGAGCAGAGAAATAATTTATATATGGCTGGCAGGCAAAAAAAGAGAATGAGATGGAGCCGGATATGTCATGACTGGCAAAATTAAACCTGTAGAACCACAATTAGGGTTGCGTTCGTTCCCAGGAGATCTAATAGTAATTGATGCAATTGTTTCAAACTACAAATATAAAGAGCTGATTTCAAAGGATGCTATCAACAAATCTCAGTCTTCAAGAAGATGGAAAATTGTGAGTACGTATCGAGTGATAAAACTAGGCCTATTGCCTGATTCTGAGCTGTTGACTTACCCCTGAGCCAATTGTGCAATTTTATAAATGCTGTACTGAGCAATCAAACCCTAGATCTTTAAAGTAAATTCAAGGTGTTAGGCAATAACACCAAATGCACTCTGTAAGTAAATTTAATATGCATTCTAAGCAAGTGTGCTAATGGGGGGGGGGTGGAGAAGAGATACCCGCTGCGACCCCGCTGGCTGTCCTGGCTTACGGGATAGCAGCGTGAAGCCTCCGCAGGGGAGCGGGGAGAGGCTGCGCGCAGGTAAGGCTTCCCCAAGAGCCGCGCTCCCTTTAAAAGCCCCCAAGAACTGCACACATTCTCCACACGGTTCTTTAAAGGAAGTGCTGAGCAGAGCCTCCTGCCTGCATTCGTTCCATAAGATGCACACACATTTCCCCTTACTTTTTAGGAGGAGAAAAGTGCGTCTTATAGAGTGAAAAAATATGGTATCTCTTCTCCACCTTTAAATAATATTTTTTTTCTTGCATTCCCCCTCTAAAAACTAGGTGCACCTTATGGTCCGGTGCATCTCATGGAGTGAAAAATATGGTAGCTTTCTCTCTACTAATCTTCCCAACGTAGCACGTAGAAATCTCTTAGATCCATGATATTTTGATCCCTCTCAGTGTACAAGAAGAACCAATTTGCTTCCAAAGCAGCTCCTTTTCAAATTCTATTCTATTTCAAATTTTTAGCAGATTTAAGAAATCTTTCCTTCTAAACAATGGAAAACCATGACAATATGACTAAACAATAAAGACCCTAGTTCAGGGGTAGTCAAAATGCTGTGCACCAGAAGATATTGGACTACAACCACTATCATCCTTGATCCTTGGCCATGCTGGTTGGGGTTGATGGGAGTTGGAGTCCAACAACATCCAGAGGGCACCATAGTAGCATAATTTTGATGTTCCATGTCTGGGGATCTCTGTTCACAAAGAGAATATGGACACAGGGAGATGCTATTGTTGTGGTCTGGAAATGTTGTCAGAATAGGAGTTATAAAACAGAAAGAGGCCTGATAAAAGATCAGGGACTTGGGAGGACAGCCAGAGTATTAAAGATTTTCACTCTTCATTTCAGGCAAAGAAGAGGCATCATTCCAGTCATAAATTGTTACCAGGTTAAAGTAATATTTTGGAGCTGATCCTTGGAACAGACAATAGAGCTCTGTTTTGTTTGTTTGGTTTTTGCCTTCACTACAAAGACCGGTTTCCATCTCAATTAGTGTGCAAACTGGGACAGTAACCAAGATGACTAAGCTTTGGACTCAGAATGTTCAGTGGTGGCTGGATCTCTTCTCTCTCCATAAATAAAGACATAAAGGCAGAGTTCTCATGCTCATGGACAGAAACAATGCAGCATCCTCATTATCACAGTCAACAGGAACAAAGAAATCGTGAAAAAACATGCCATTTCTACAGAACCCATTGTATAGCATTTATACATTCTCAACAAGCTTAACTTCATAAAATTAGAATAGTCTTCATGCTTATAATAGATTTCATAAGATTGAGGGGATGGAGCAGTAAATTGAACCTGTGTACCCCTAAATTCCTGAGCAGTACTCTTTTCCAAATTATTTTCCTCCTCCTCATTTTCATTCAGTATGTGCCTCTATGGATTTTTAACCATTTCAGTTATCTTGCAATATAGCAAATTCTGAACTCACATTTTCCTTTGACTTGGTCATACGTGTGTGTGTGTGTGTGTGTGTGTGTGTGTGTGTATGTATGAGAGAGAGAAGGCGGGGGGAGGGAGAGAACACCAAGAGCTAAAGTGATCTGAAAAAGAGTGAGCTCCTGGATGGAAATGTTTATTTTTTTCTATAAGCTATTATGTAAATATCATGTTATTATATCTGACGAGTAGAGATCATAGTTCCAAACCATTACAATTCCCTTGGCTCTGGCCTCACAATAAAGTAACTCTGCAGTTACTGTAATCCGTTACCTATAACCTTGGCATTTTCTATCTAAATGGCATTAAAATTTCAGGTTCCGGACTGATCTCCATGGACATCAGACCTGCTATCTTCGAGGCAAACTGAACAAAGGATCTTCATTTTAGAAGCAACCAACGAAAGGGTGACAAGTCCGCTCACCCTTTCGGTGCTGTGGTGTTGCAGGACAGCAGAGGTTCCACAAAGGCCCCAATGAGGGAATTGTAGCATGGGTGCCCCATCCAGATAGGTGGCGGGGGCTCTCCCCTGCCATTGTGTCATCTCCAGCCTAAGTCCTGCACATGTGATTATTCAAGGTTCCCACTCAAGAAACAACCCTATGAACATAAAGATGTTTCCTCCAAGTGTCCTTGCTCTCCATGCAATCATTAATTGCATAGTTGTGAGCACCTGAAAACTGCTCCTGTTTTGTCGCTCCTAGGGCACTCCAAGATCCCCCCTCCCTGCAGAATGTTCCTTAGGTGTATCAATTTGCAGCGCCTCAGAGACCTTTTGAAGGCTTTTGAGCCAATGTTTCTATGTTCCATACTGGACAGTTTTCAAAAGTTGTCACTTTCAGAGTACTGTACTCCGAAGATTCAATGCATTGTCTCTTGTCAGTTTCAGTATTCCTGTCAGAAACCAATGGAAGGAAAGGATTTCCATTCAATAGCTCACTTGCTCCTTTTTTTCATCCATTCGTCTGAATTTGAAATTGATGAATTAGAAACTAATGGGGGTGCATTTATTTTACCTTCAATCTGATTATATCACTGAGTTCTGAAAGTTGTGTTTATTGAGAGATTTAACACACATAGCCCTTGTATGAAAATAAACTCACTTTCTCTTTTATCACAGCTAAAATATGCAACTATCTATGCTTTTAAAAAGGAAAGACAAACACCCAATATTATCACCATAAACATACAACAAAAATTTCACTGGAAGATACAATAATCCTCTTTTATCTAAAATCTACAACTAAGGCAATTGAAAATTTTTAGCATCCTTCTTTCTCTACCTATCTCAAATAAGCTTTCTTGCTAATCTACTTAACAGCAAGTAACCAAGTAACAGAGACACATCCTATAAAAGAGATTTACTTCTGAACAGGGCTACATTACAAAACATGACTTCAAAAGGAGAGGGAAGATTGATGAGGCTTGCAGCTTTGGAATGAAGCGTAAGATCTGGAATATTTTGCACTAATTAAAATTCACCTGTCAGAGCAGGAGAGTAGGAACCATCACATGAGAGAAGAAACGTAGAAGACAAATGTTTGCCAGCTACCATTTTTCTGAAGTTTGCTTTTTAAACTCTACTCAACTTCATTTTCTAGCAGAATTAGCATCTGGTGTTCTTAGCAAAACTTGGCATTAACATTATCTTATACTTCCCTTCGACAATGACAACAGATGACCACCGGAATTTTTACCTGTATAGTATAATCTCTCTCTCTCTCTCTCAACAAATGTACTCACATACGTCTTTGGATGATGGGATTGCTGGTTTACTTTGCCACTATATCTCTTAACATAATCAGCACAAAATTGTTTCTTCTTTATAAACTACTGTCAACAGTTATTTACAATTTAATTCCTAAGCTGACATTAAAAAAAGGTGCAACTGCTGAAATTGTGACATTCTTATTTAAAAATTTAGAATCTGATTTTGAGGATCTCTTGGCATTCCTAAACTAGCAAACCAACTAGCCACAACTCATATATCCACTGCATATAACAATACAATAGGGTTATTATTTGCCAATTTCGCAACTGTAAAAGTCTGGAATTTCATTCAGACCCTGAAAATGCCCCACAGTAGCTACCAAGAGGTGAGAAACGAGTGATCAGCCATCACTACCAGTAACTGCCAGCAGTACTGAGCGATTTTAAAAACCTCAAGTGGCAATTCAGGATGGCTGAAATGTTTGTACTTAGAAAACAGAAAGAGCTAATCCTTTCCTGTAATGTTTTACTCTTTTTCCAATCAGTCCAAGTACTGACATGACCAAAATATCAGGAGATACAAGTAATTATTATAAAACACTTGTAGAGAGTGTCTAGTTGATGTACTCCAAAAGCTGAGCGTTACCAGAGGTCATGGCTTTGGGGAAAGGGAAGGGGAAACACATGGTGTACAGCAAATCAGTTTTTAAATATTATATTAGATACAAATTTTCCAGCACAATAAGGGAACTGTGAGATCAAATGTTATGTTACCACTCTCTAGACTTCAGGTCATTTTCAGTTTTCTAAAATTCTTTTTATATGTAGCAATTACTTGAAACATTGCAAATTCACTTTCACTTTTTTCTTTTAATGGGAATCGCAGCACTTACACCAACAGGGCAAAACTAGGTTGTATATTCTCTGGAGCATCTACTATCAAAAGCACTAGGGACTAGAATGCATTTTGAGAGAAAAGACATGTCATGGGATCAGCTCAAGAGACTAATTCACAAAATACCTTCTCCACGCATGGTTAAAATTGTAGTGCTCAGATTTCCAGAATGCAGAACTGAGCAGCCCCAGAAACAAATCAGCACTGCTCAGGATTGACTGAACAAATGGTACAAAATAGAGAGGAGGCTATCCAAGAGTTCAATTTTGTAGTTTAGGAAAAGATTACAGAGTACTTACTGCTGGAACTGGAGAGTTCTTTTGGGCTGGATGACATAGGCTGAGCACACATTTGACAGAGACAGTCTCTTCCATTAAAGGTAACCCGGTCTCCTGGTGGGAAAGGACGTCTGGAGAATGAAAGAACAGAAGGATTTTAATTCAAGGTTATCTGTGGAGTTTCATTCTTTCAGTCTCTTTCTCATCTCTCTTCAGCCGCCGCCTTTGGTGCAAAACAATATCTCACAGGAATGTGGGCCAAAAATGTTCAAAATGCAACACTGGCAAAGCCAGGCACTTGGAGAAAATCCAAAAGACTAAATGCACCTCCACTGGAAGAGAAGCAGATGTTAGATGAGACTGACTGATAGTTTCGCTTCAATAAAAAGATATCACAGGAACAGTATGAAGAGGTTGTTCTTTTAAAAGTCTAGCATACATGAAGGTTTTCATTTGGGAAATATGGCCAATGGACTTTCTATGCTCATGCAAAAATCAACCACTTAGCAGTGTTTTGCATTCTGGACATCCAGCTTCTTTTAAATAAGTTAAGATAGCTTAGGTGGTTAGATCATGGTGCTGATAATGCCAAGGTTGCAGGTTCAATCCCCATAAGGGACAGCTGCATATTCCTGCATTGCAGGTAGTTGGACTAGATGATCCTTAGGGTCCCTTCCAACTCTATGATTCTATGATTCTAAGTGCTGATCAGACGGCTCATGCTCAGCAACTGATGTGCTCAACCAGCAGTTTGAGTAATTTCTAATCTTCTCATCAGTCACAGAGTAGTGTAGGTCCCCTGGGAACAGCACTGAACTACAACCTTTCACATAAGAAGGAAAAGCTTACAGCACCAAGTATTCCCAGGCAGCCTTCCAATCAAGTACTAACCAGGAATGATTCTCACTTAGTTTCCAAGCTCCAATGTACTCAGAATTACATTCACACTTAACCCTTCACAGTATAGTAACTGGAAAATAGCTTTCATGAATTATAATTGTCTTCCAACCCAGGAGTAGAAAGATGATATTGTTGCTGGCAAATAGGGGTGAGGACAAAGAGTATTTTCAGCAGGGAAATAGTATTAGGGAGAAGGTTACCCCTCCCCCCACCATTTACTATTTATATAATGTTTTATCATGTATGTAATTTTTAATATGCATCTCTTACTTTGCATTGGTACTGTCTGCAGTCCTGAAGTGGTTTATCTAACATCAGATGACTTACTTGCATACAGTGCAGGCAAAGCAGTTAGGATGATAGGTCTTCCCAAGAGCAGTTACAACTTCTCCTTCCACAAACTCCCCACAGCCATTGCATCGGGTCCCGTACATCCGCTGGTAATCCACAGTACAAAGGTAATCTCCATTCTTAATGAAAAAGCCACCTTGAGCTAAGTCGCATCCGCACACTGTAGAGGAAAAACAGCAACAACAACCAATCAAACAAGAACAACAATCAACAGAACATCAAGGAGCTGAAAAGTGCATTTGTTCATGAGTGGTGGAACAGAATATTATGAGGGATACACTGTGATGCCAATGGCAGCCCACACAGGAACGAGATATGGCTTTGGAGGCTTGGAGTCACCTGTAAATCCCAGTGCCTATCTATAGCAGTGGGGGATTTATGTTATATTATTGCATATTATATTATATTATAATATAAGATTAGTTTATAAAAGCAGAAATCATTACAAATTCAAACTGCAACTGTCAGTTCTCCCCCACCCCAATCTTAATTTTAGTGAAGATAAGGCTACACAAAACTCACCCTTGTTGTTTGCAAAACTGATTTCAAGCATATCAGAAAGTAGGCCCAGTGCTAATTAATTCAGTGGATTTTTAACAATTCAGTTCTTCAGGGATCACCCAGTTAGCTACTATTCATATAGAACTTTTAATATACAAACTACTTCATTATCAATATCTCATTCACTCATTAAAATTATTTTTAATGTGAGTTCTCACCAATTTACAGAATCAGAGTGAAGCAGAGAACCAGTTAGTCTATGCCCAATCCAGAAATTCAAATCCAAGGCTCCACAATCTCTCCATGTCAAATACTACTCGTCCCTTTTGCAGAATTCCATATTTTACCCTCCCTCTGTTTTACCAAAGTTATCCTACCAAAGTATTGAGTTCTTAACATCTGTCAGCACATTTATATTAACAACTCTGCAATCCAGTGAGGAAGTAGCTACAATTACTCTCCTGATTTGAAAGAGGAACGAGCTGACAGTTAAGGACAAGTCATTGTTTCCTCCTTGTCACCTAACACTATTCCCCTCACTATACTCTATATCCTCTCAGTAGGTAATACAAATTGTTATATCTCGTTGAAAGATGGAGGCATCTGGCTTGCCATGTCTGAAATGAGAATGCTGGACTAGATGAACCTTGTCATGTTTTCTTATGAGTTGGGAGCTTAGCTTCACAAATGAGCTAATGAACTAGTGTTTCTCGTTTCAAGAGATCAGCTCTATGAGGCTCTCAGCAGGATGACTTCAGTAGCCTCCTTCACAGTATTTCTTTGTAACTCAAAGCTACTTTACAATGATGACACTGTCATCTCCAGTTACAAGATGCTCTGGAATAAGGCTGGTCTCGTTGGCTTAAAGAATATACACAAAAAACAACCAAGTATATACAGCATACCCCATTATGCTTGACATATTGGGCAACATATTTCCCCACAGATTAGCATATACCATCATCGTTTTATAAAGGGAGTCTGCATACTAACCAATCTGCTACAGAATACTCTGCATCTGAACAACTTATGCAACCTTAATCAGTATTTCATGGCCATATTGTAAGCAAGAGATAATTTGTTTTTAATAAGCCTATATGTATTATTATTCATATACAATTCAAAATCAGCATGTACAATGGAGTAATTGCAACCACAGCTTTCCTTCTGATTCTGATATAATTCAGCATTATACACCCATGTTGTGGAGTAACACTGAGGGATAAAATATTTTGGGGTAACAAGGAAGACCAGACAGTTTCCCTCACAATCAAATAAACCTGGTGTTCACCTCTATGGACATGAGTGATCTTACACTAAGTAAAAGTGACAAAAAAGAAGTGCCATGGTCGGATCACCTCCTGGTGCAACTGGACTTCTCCGCGACCCTTCCCCTCTGCAGGGAGGTGGGACTGATTCAGGAGGTCTGCCCCTGCCACTTAATGGATCCAAATGTTTCCAAAGAGTGGCAGGGGATGTTTTATCCCATGTTGACGGCCTTTCAGCTGAATCCTGACAAGACAGAAGTACTGTTTTGGGGGGATGGGGGGCGGGCAGGTGTGGGGGACTCCCTGGTCCTGAATGGGGTAACTGTGCCCCTGAAGGACCAGGTGTGCAGCCTGGGAGTCATTTGGACTCACAGCTGTCCATGGAGGTGCAGGTCAATTCTGTGTCCAGGGCAGCTGTTTACCAGCTCCACCTGGTACACCGGCTGAGACTCTACCTGCCCGCAGACCGTCTCGCCAGAGAGGTGCATGCTCTGGTTATCTCGCACTTGGACTACTGCAATGTGCTCTGTGTGGGGCTGCTTTTGAAGGTGACCTGGAAACTACAACTAATCCAGAATACGGCAGCTAAACTAGTGTCTGGGAGTGGCTGCCGGGACCATATAACGCCGGTCCTAAAGGATCTTCACTGGCTCCCAGTGTGTTCCCGGGCACAATTCAAAGTGTTGGTGCTGACATTTAAAGCCCTAAATTGCCTTGGCCCAGTATACTTGAAGGAGCGTCTCCTCCCCCATCGTTCAGCCCAGACACTGAGGTCCTCCTCTGAGGGTCTTCTGCTTATTCCCTCACTACAAGAAGTGAGGTTACAGGGAACTAGGAAGATGGCCTTCTCAGTAGTGGCACCCACCCTTTTTTTACATATTTTTATTTTTCCATATAAACACAATACAACAAACATAAACATACAAAAACAAAAACAAAACAAAAAACATGTATCATTTCATATCCTAATTTCATGTCCTATCTTCCCCGACTTCCTCATGCTTCCCCTTTCTGTATTCCAAATTCTTATCGATTGTTCAGCAAATCTTCCCTTATTTTAATTTAAATTTAGACTATTCTTCCTTATTTTCCTTGTCTTAACCATTGCTAATAGTAACCATTTACTTTCCAGTCCAACATCATTCTAACTTTCATTAACTTTATGATATTTCTTTAAATAGTCCTTGAATTTTTTCCATTCTTCTTGCGCTGCTTCTCTTCCCTGGTTTCGGATTCTGCTCGTCATTTCTGCCAAGCCCATATAGTCTATCACCTTCATCTGCCATTCTTCCAGTGTGGGTAGTTCTTGCGTCTTCCAGTACTTCGCAATAAGTATTCTAGCTGCTGTTGTAGCATACATAAAGAAAGTTATATCCGTCTTTAACACCCCTTGGCCGACAATACCCAAGAGAAAGGCCTCTGGTTTCTTGGGGAAAGTATATTTAAATACCTTTTTAAGTTCATTATAGATCATTTCCCAGAATGCCTTAATCTTCGGGCAGGTCCACCAAAGATGAAAAAATGTACCTTCAATTTCTTTACATTTCCAACATTTATTGTCAGGCACATGGTAAATCTTTGCAAGCTTGACTGGGGTTTTATTTTCCAGCAAGTCTTTATATCTGTCCCAGACATTTAATAGTGCTTTTCTGACAATATGATTTTTAAAACTTTTATGTGCTTTAACCTTGTCATACCACAAATATGCATGCCACCCAAAAATGTTATTAAAACCTTCCAAATCCAAAATGTCTGTGTTTTCAAGAAGTAGCCATTCTTTCAGCCAGCAGAAAGCTGCCGCTTCATAGTAAAGTTTAAAGTCTGGCAGGGCAAACCCCCCTCTTTCCTTTGAATCCGTTAGTATCTTAAATTTAATTCTGGGCTTTTTGCCCTGCCAGACAAATTTAGATATGTCTTTTTGCCACCTCTTGAAACAATCCATTTTATCAATTATTTGCAATGCTTGGAACAAAAACAACATTCTTGGCAATACATTCATCTTTATAGCTGCAATACGGCCTAACAAGGAAAGCTTCAAGTTGGACCAAATCTCCAAATCTTTTTTCACTTCTCTCCAAGTTTTTTCATAATTATCTTTAAACAAATTCACATTTTTAGCTGTCATATTTATACCCAAATATTTCACTTTTTTAACCACAGTCAACCCTGTCTCATTCTGGAACCTTTCCTTTTCTATCTGTGTCAAATTTTTCTCCAAAACCTTTGTCTTAGACTTATTCAATTTAAATCCTGCCATTTGACCAAACTCTTGAATTATTTCCAAAACTCTTTTCGTGCTAGCTTCTGGCTCTTGCAATGTAAGTACTAAGTCATCTGCAAATGCTCTCAGTTTATATTGTTTAGCTCCGACCTGAATCCCTTTAACCAACTGGTCCCTCCTAATCATATTAAGCAAAACCTCCAGGACCGATATAAAAAGTAATGGGGAGATAGGGCACCCCTGACGTGTCCCTTTTTCAATCTTGAACTCTTCTGTAACCACATTATTTACAATTAGTTTGGCTTTCTGTTCAGAGTATATTGCACCTATACCATTTTCAAACCCTTGGCCTACCCCCATCCCCCGGAGGTTCTTCAACATAAAACTCCAAGAAATGTTGTCAAAGGCTTTCTCGGCATCCACAAATATCAAAACAGCTTTAGTGTTTATGTTCACTTCCAGCTTTTCCAAAATGTCAATTATATTCCTTACATTGTTCGACAAGTGCCTTTTTGGGAGAAAGCCCGCTTGGTCCCCGTGAATCTCCTCCATCAAAACTCTCTTCAGTCTTTTTGCCAAAATATCAGCAAAGATTTTGTAATCCACATTCAATAACGAGATGGGTCGGTAGTTTTTAAGTTGGGTCTTTTCAGTCTCTGTCTTTGGTATAAGTGTAATGTAGGCCTCTCTCCACGTATCGGGTGCCCTTTTCCCTTCCATAATCTCATTGCAGACTTCCTTCAAAGGTTGTATCAACCCTTCCTTCAAAACTTTGTAGTATTTGGAAGTCAGTCCATCCGGTCCAGGGGATTTGCCCAGCGTCATGCCTTGAATGGCATCTTCTATTTCTTGTGCTGATATCTCCTGGTTCAATATTATCTTACTTTCATGCGAAACCTTTTTCAGCCCATTTTCCTCGAGGAACTGTTGTATGTCCATTTCTTTTTGCGGCCCTTGTGTGTAAAGTTGTCTAAAGTAGTTCTGAAAACAATTCCTAATTTCCGCTGGGTTGCTTATGTTTTTTCCTTCCACTTCTATATTTGTTACCGTGTTGAGTTTTTGTCTCTTCTTTATTTGCCAAGCCAGTAACTTGCCACATTTATCAGCAGATTCAAAAGTCTTTTGTCTCATTTGTTTAATTCTCCACTCTAATTCTTGATTCATCAGTTCCATATATTGTGTTTGATGAAATTTGATTTCTCTTAGAATCTCTTGGGATTTTGGCTTCGATCTTAATTGTTTTTCCCCTTCTTTTATCTTTTCCAAAATTCTCTCCTTTTTCTCATTTTGCTTTCTCTTCTTTAAAGTATTTTGCTGAATCAAAAACCCTCTCATCACGGCTTTGCTTGCGTCCCATACTATTCTTTTTTCTACTTCAGACCTTAAGTTGATTTCAAAATAGTCTTTCAAGGTTTTTTGGGCCTTCTTACAGATCTCCTCGTCTCTAAATAAGGTGTCATTCATTCTCCATCTGAAGGAACCAGTTGTTGTTTGCCTCATCACCATCTTTACAGCATTATGGTCGGAGAAAGTTTTTGGGCAGATTTCTACTTTTTTTATATTCGGAGCCATACTGCTAGTCACCCAGATTTGGTCAATCCTTGTCCATGTCATTTTGGCTTCAGAAAAGAAGGTTCCCTCTCTTTCTAATGGGTGTTTTGTTCTCCAAATATCAATCAAGTCCATATTGTCAGTCATTTCAAAAAAAGTCTTTGGTAGTCTTCCATCTTTTGTTATTACCTGTCTTTGTGCCTTGTCCATATTTGTTGAAACCACTCCATTCATATCTCCCATCAAAATTAAGTTGTAATCCATATGGTCCATCAAAATTTCATGCAACTTCTTAAAAAATTCAGCTTTCCCTTCGTTTGGTGCATAAATTCCCACTATCAAATACTTCTCTCCTTGAGATTGAATTTCAATTGCCAAATATCTTCCTTGATCATCTTTAAAAATTTGTTTCGGTTGCAATTTTTCTTTTGCATAGATCACCACTCCTCTCTTTTTTACTCTGTCTGAAGATATAAATTCCTGTCCCAGTCTTTTATTTATTAATAATTTTCTGTGTGCTCTTGTCACGTGGGTCTCTTGTAGGCAAATCAAGTCCAATTGGTCTTTCTTTAAGGCATGAAATATATTTTTTCTCTTCCTGGGAATATTTAAGCCATTACAATTCCAGGTTAGAAGTTGCAGAGCCATGATGGGATTATTTACTCCTTCCTCCTACAGCTCCCTGTTTTTGTTCCTCGTCTGTCGGTGGTACCGTGTTCGTGTCCAGTGATGGATGCCCTTGTCCTGGAAATGTCTCTTTCTGTAGGTCTTCTTCGTGTTCTCCCAAGAACTTGTCTTTATCACTTACAGTCTTTATTCTTCTCTTCTTTCCCTTATATTTAAAAGACAAGCCTTGGGGAAATTCCCACCTGAATGGTATGTAGTTCTTCTTCAGCAGTGTCACCAGGTCTTTATAATGTCCTCTTGCGTCCAAGATACTCTTAGGGATGTCTTTAAAGATCTCAATAAAAAAGTCTTCAATTCGAAGGGTTGTTTGGTAGTGCAGGTTCAATATTTTATCTCGCTCCTCCTTTGATCTTAAGGTAATAAGACAATCTCTGGGTCGATTTCTCTTCTGTCTTATTCCCAATCTGAATGCACTTTCTATCTTAAAATCTTCTTTCTTCAGCTCCTGCTTCCAAAAGTCAGAAAATTCTTTTGTCAAATCATCCACCAAGTTCTCTCCTTCCTTTTCCGGCACAAGTCTGATCCTCAGGTTCCTCTCCTTGCGTTGCATATCCTGCATAGAGAGTGCCAGTTCATATTCATCCAATTTCTTGTAAACTGGTGGAAATTTTTCCTCCGCAGCAGTTGCAATTTCCTTAGCTTCCTCGGCTATCTTTCGTGTTGTAGATGAATCTTCCAATAATTTCCCAATTGCTTCTGCATTTGAGTTCACTTTATTCCCTAGGTCAGTTATACTTTTAGTATTTAGGTCAATTTTCCCAGAGATTTCTTCAATTTTTTTATTTGTTTCAGCAACTTGTACTTTAGTTTCAGCAACTTGCAATTTAGTCTCCGCACCTTGCTTTTTTAGTTCCTCCAAAGAGTCATTTATCTTCTCCAATACCTTGGCAAATGATTCTTCTGTAGACATTGCTTTCGCTTTTGGCTTTGCAGCCACTATAGTTCCAGAGGCTCCTGTTACAGAAGCCCTTCTTTGCATGTAAGTGTCAATTTTGTATTGTCTGCCAGATCTCAAGGTTGTTTCTTGTAACTCCCCTTTCTCTTTACCATCTGCCATAACAAAGTCTTTTAGTCAAGGTCATTCCCAGACTTTGAAACTCACAAACAAAGTTCTCAAATTTTAAACTCCACTTGTTGCTGAAACAATTTGTAGGTCCTCTAGGGGGCGTAGAGTCAGTTCTATACTTCTCAAAGTAATCCCACACTCTTCAAAAAAGAAGGAATAAAAGTTTCCTAGTCCCTTTCAATTTTTCTTTCCTTTTTCAAGGGGATCCCAGTCAATAGTGTCCTGTAAGTAACTTTGTAATGCCACAGAAACAGTGTTTCAAATTGGAAGTAACCAAAGTCAATTTGAGATATTTTTTAGCTTCTTATAGCAACAGTCCTTAGCCGGTTCCTTTTCTCCGGCAGTCCGATCCCAGGTTAAAGAGCAGCGATACTTAATCCAATTCTTTTAAATTGGCAGGGAAACACTTTTAAAATCTTCTTCCCCCTCCTCCTGCCTTCGGGGGGGGGGGAGTTCTTTGCTTTGGTGGTGGATTTCTTAAATCCCGCAAATTTCCTCTCAAGCAGTTACAGCTAGAGTGCCTTTCGCTTTGATCTTGCTACAGAACGGAAAGCAGACTTCCTTTTTAGTGCTTGTCCGTCTCGGTGCCCAATTTCTTTACTTTTAGTGTCCAGTTATATTTTAGCGGTCAATCCTACTCACGGATAGTTGTTCTTTTAATCCAATTTCCCGGGAAGAAGTCAGCGCTCTCCGCTAATGGCGACGCGGCTTCGCTTCGCAGGCTGGGTGAAGACGACTCTCAGCACCGCTCCAAGACCCCTCCGCTCCTCCGGAGCCTTTAAAAAGGCTATTTCGCAGCGTCGGGGGGGCGCAAAGGTGCCCGCCGAGTCTCCAGTTCACAGGCAACGCGCCTGTGATTTTTAAGGGTCCCCGCTTCGCCGTAGCTGACAGGACCCGAACCCACGAAGCAGATCTCTCCCGGAGCTCCGGTTGAGATCCGCCATTAAGCGCCGGCGCTGACCGGAAGTGCACCCACCCTGTAGAACACCCTCCCTACTGATGTCAAGAAAATAAACAACTATCTGACCTTTAGAAGACATCTGAAGGCAGCCCCGTATCGGGAAGTTTTGAATGTTTGATGTTTTAGTTATATGCTGTGAGCTGCCCAGAGTGGCTGGGGAAACCCAGCCAGATGGGTTGTTGTGGTGGTGGTGGTGGTTGTTATCAGGATCCCAAATCAGTTTTAAATGCTCAGTTTGCCAACATTGCATAATGAAAAATTAGTAATGGTCAAAGGTTTCAACCATTTTACACAAGAGAGAGTTAGATTTTCCTGTTTCCCAAAATACTCTGCTTAATTATCCAGAAAAACAAACCATGCAAACCCCTTCCCAAAAAGCAATCCAAGTACATAAGGTTTTATTAAAGGCCATGTATGTGGGAAATATCCCAATATTGCATTAAATGAATGAGGAAAACAAGACTGTTATGGTCATGATATCACAATTAGCAAACCCTTCCAAAATGCAGTATGGTTTGACAAACCAAACTATATAGAACAAAGTAGTACTGGGTATATTATAAGACAAATGCACCTCAGGTCATCGCATGGAAACAAAATAATCTGATTATTCATTAATAATCAGGCAGTCCTTGGCTCCTTCAGGAGGAAGGCTGGAATATAAATCTAATAACAAATAAAGAGGCTGTATTCACACTGAGCAGGCACACAGGGCACTTCAGCACAGTCTTGCACACTAGAGTGAGATGTACTCCCTTTCTATTTAAACGATAGTAATCATTTATAAATGTGAAACTGTACATATAAATTAGCGTGTTCAAATTTATGAAAAGCTATGACCCCTTTCAGCCCATTTCTGAGTGATGCAGTTCTCTTTTTCTTGGGGGAGATGCTTAAGGGGTCACCCTAGCATCCCTAGAAGTCGGGTGGGGGTGTTCACATAATTTGTGTTCACAAATGGCAAAAGAAACTTGGATTGCCTTCTGTTACTCAGGAAAAGTCTGTCAGTCAGAACTCAAACCTCTGATAAGGATTCGTAATTTCTAATGCCTTAACCGCTAATAAAAGCTCACATTGCTAAAAATGGATATGATACTACACTCCCTAAATTGATGGAAATATATAGAATGCCTTCTCCTCCTTTGGCTTACACATAGCTAGGAACCCACTGTGGAGAGATCACTGCTCCAGGTTATAAAGGGAGTCAGAGTAAGGACAGAAGATGAAAGCAGTCCAAATTTAGAGCCTTCCCAGGGATGGCAAATCCTCATTAAATGCACTTGCGAGTCGCATGTTCTCAGAGAGGGGATTGAAAGGTACAGTCCGAGAACTTTCCCCAGCAGTACGCTGTTATAAATTTGGATACCAAATCCAAATTTATAACAGTGGGCTGGCATAACACACAGATGAATCCGATTTCTTCCTACTCCTTTCTGCAGGCTAGAACTGGATTTTAATAGCCGTGCCCCACATTCAATTCACACAGAGTACAGAGGAGGAATAGCTTTATAAACAGAGCAGAGAAGCAGCAGCAATTTCTAAGTGTGTGTCCCATTTAAGGGACTTTAGGGCTGGCTGGTGTTACTCTCAAAACAATTAGCTTTTCAGCAGTCTTATGCAGTTTGGGAGGTCCTCCCCCACTCTTCCTAAACAGAAAACACTGGTCACTTCCTCCAGCAGAGCTTTCCCCCCCCCCCCCGCCCTGCAGAAAAGCTCAGCACTTTCCCCCTCTGGCATTTGAAGCTGTCAGGATTTGTTAATAAGTATGGATGACAACTCAGCCACATGCACTACAAAACAGTACATCCATCCTCCTTTCTCTCTCTTGCCTTTTTGGTATCCATCCAAGATAATCAGCACTAATAACTTAGGCCATTTTAAATGTTGTTTCGGTGTTAACTTGGCCATGCATTGTTTACACAATGTAATATATAATGTCTGAAAGCCCAGTCAATTAGCAAATAACTATTAAAAAACCTGTGGGCAGGCTTTGACCATCTGCATGAATATGTCACATGGACAGAACACTGAAGTCATGAAATGCGATCCTAGAAGACAGTGGGAAAAGTAATACCGTGGTACCTCTGGTTACAAACTTAATTCGTTCCGGAGGTCCGTTCTTAACCTGAAACTGTTCTTAACCTGAGGTACCACTTTAGCTAATGGGGCCTCCCGCTGCGCTGCCACCGCATGATTTCTGTTCTCATCCTGGGGCAAAGTTCTTAACCCGAGGTACTACTTCCAGGTTAGCAGAGTCTGTAACCCAAAGTGTTAGTAACCCAAGGTACCACTGTGATTCCATGCATGGTTCCAGGACTATTAGGTATCTTGCTTATGAAGAACTTGATGTTAATACTTTTTGTAGCAACTCCTAGTAAGAGCAATATGGAACTGAATTGTATACATGATCAATACTCAACTGAACTGGTTTTCACATTTAGGCAGCATGCAATAGTTTCTAATGGTGCTATGCACACTCCAGAGCACAGCTGTAGAAATAGAGATGGCAACGGCAGCTTGGGTTTCATGGACAAGAAAAAAGTGAAGTGTGATAGGAGATCCCACAAGACTTTATTTGATGAAAGAAGCAAAAGATTATATGTGAGCCATATTTGCAATACTTTCTGAACAAAGCATCATTTCAAGTGCAAACTTACACTTCATAAAGGAACATATTCTGATCACAGTTCTCTTTTCTTTTTTGCCTATAATAAGGTTGAAAATAACTAAGGTGGTTTGTCAGGTACCTTTTGGTTGTTCACTTCCCTCCCACTTGTCTTAGGATGAGTTTGAATATCATCTTGTCATGATTCATTTGAGGTGATCCTACTTCTGATGATGGAGCATTCATTCACTAGAGTGCTCTTCAAAATCACTCCTGAGATGAAAATCACAACTTAGCCTTGGCGTCTACAGATGCCCGAGTTATGGTAATGCTGCTATGCCTTTGGAATTCTCTGCACAGGGGTTGATTTGTGAATAGGCATAAGGGTAAGTCTTGTGTGGCATGGCTTGGCATCCCAGAAACAGTTGCAGAAAAAATATATAATATTAGAAGCTGCTCCCAGATGAACCCTCACAAACCCCCACCGCTTGGGATGGGAGGAGGGGAATCCATTTGGGTCACATTATAACCTGAACCTACCAAATTTGCACTGCCTAAAATAGTATATGATCTAAGATGTAACCTTTGAAAAATCACCCTTTTCTGAATTTTCCAATGCAGTTCTCCAATCAAAAGAAACGTGGGCAAAAGTTCATATATTATGGGAAAGAAAACATAGCAATGGCTATATTTGTGAAAATAGCATGCAAAAATGCACATTAGATAAAAACTGCTTGCAAAAATTTGTACAGTAGGCAAAACTACATACAAAAAAATATTTATTAAGAAAAATTCACATTAAGATGCTGACAATATTTGTGAGGACATTTTTTTAAAATGCAAACTGCTGCAATGAAATGACCAAAATGAAACAGCCAAGTTGACAGACTCACCCATCCTTACCCATTGCAGGCATTTTGTAATACAATACCATGCCAGATCAACAGGAACCTCGTATTATCTTTCATACTGAGAACAAGGAGAGTCCAATGAGAAGACAGCAACCCCATATGACATGAGTAAATGACTGAACAATTTAGTTTTTAACATCTTGCCAACACCAACAGCAGGAACCAACAAGGCAGATAAATCACACACACCCATCCCAATGCTGCTATAGCAGGTGACTTTTACTCCGAGATAGACAAGTTAGATCCAGCAGGGTAAGTACAGCTGAACTTGTCATTCCTGTACAAACATGGGATTCAAACACATTTCTTCCACTCTACACAACTGTGCAGTAGCAATCATTATGTCAACATGTATTTCCCTCAAGATTTAAAGAAGCTCTTCAGTGCATTTTTACAACAGGCTATCTCCATCGTATGAGTAGTTGGTGTCAGTTTTCACCTTTTTGACTATCTCAACTGTACCTTTCATGTCAAACAGAAGGAGTCAAGACAGACAAGGGTCTACAATCAATTGTTACAAAAGAAAGCACAGTTCATTTAATTAATTTCAATACAATACAGCTTGGAGGGTGTGTGTGTCATTCTACTGCAGTTCCCCCACACCCAGGTCTAACAGTTAATTAAGAGTGATTAACTCTTGCTTGATGAAGCTAACATCAGTACGTACTCTTTAGGCAGGGGACCGGACTCATTACCAAGAATGCTTAACACACTATCAAAAACTATACAAGAACAGGCAGCATGTCTGGGAGGACTTTTCTTCTCCTGAATGGACAAAAGAAATTCCACCATTACCGTATTTTTCGCTCTATAGGACGCACTTTTTCCCCTCCAAAAATGAAGGGGAAATGTGTGTGCGTCCTATAGGGCGAATGCAGGCTTTCGCTGAAGCCTGCAGAGTGAGAGGGGAGACTCCGCCGCCAGCCCCGCAAGCTCCGGGGACAGTGGGGAGGCGCAGCACGTCTCCCCGCTGTCCCCGGACCTGGTCTGAAGGCGGGCGGCAGGGAGAAGAGTGCTTCTGCCCGCTGCCTGCCCCGCAAGCTCCGGGGACAGTGGGGAGGCGCAGCGCGTCTCCCCGCTGTCCCCGGACCTGATCTGAGGGCGGGCGGCAGGGAGAAGAGCGCTTCTCCCCGCTGCCTGCCCCGCAAGCTCCGGGGACAGCGGGGAGGCGCAGCGCGTCTTCCCGCTGTCCCCGGACCTGATCTCAAGGCGGGTGGCGGGGAGAAGAGCGCTTCTCCCCGCTGCCTGCCCCGCAAGCTCCAGGGACAGCGGGGAGGCGCAGCGCGTCTTCCCGCTGTCCCCGGACCTGGTCTGAGGGCGGGCGGCAGGGAGAAGAGCGCTTCTCCCCGCTGCCTGCCCCGCAAGCTCCAGGGACAGCGGGGAGGCGCAGCGCGTCTTCCCGCTGTCCCCGGACCTGGTCTGAGGGCGGGCGGCAGGGAGAAGAGCGCTTCTCCCCGCTGCCTGCCTCGCAAGCTCCGGGGACAGTGGGGAGGCGCAGCGCGTCTCCCCGCTGTCCCCGGACCTGGTCTGAAGGCGGGCGGCAGGGAGAAGAGCGCTTCTCCCTGCTGCCTGCCCCACAAGCTCCGGGGACAGCTGGGAGGCGCAGCTCGTCTTCCTGCTGTCCCCGGACCTGATCTCAAGGTGGGTGGCGGGGAGAAGAGCGCTTCTCCCCGCTGCCTGCCCCGCAAGCTCCGGGGACAGCGGGGAGGCGCAGCACGTCTCCCCGCTGTCCCCGGACCTGGTCTGAAGGCGGGCGGCAGGGAGAAGAGCGCTTCTCCCCGCTGCCTGCCCCACAAGCTCCGGGGACAGCTGGGAGGCGCAGCGTGTCTTCCCGCTGTCCCCGGACCTGGTCTGAAGGCGGGCTGTGGGGAGAAGAGCGCTTCTCCCCGCTGCCGGCACCACAAGCGCCTGGGGGGGAAATAAAATTTTTTTTCCTTTATTTCCCCCCCCAAAAAAACTTGATGCGTCCTATGGGCCGGTGCGTCCTATGGAGCGAAAAATACGGTATATTATTAGAACCTCTTCCCTAGAAAAGACATTGTGAGGCACTTAAGGATAGCTCTGGAAAGCAGCAAAGTCAAACATTTGTGAAGGCCCCAGGAACAGGAAAGGGCTTACAACAACAACAACAACAGCAGCAGAATCACTGAATCAAACTCTTAAGATGGCAGCCTGAGAGAACTTTTGGAGAAAAACACAGAAAGGGGTCTGTGATCATTCAAGTCTGCTTTCACAAATGAGCACTGGTTAAAGCCCATGAGTTTTGGTCCTGTTCACCTCCTCCTACTTCCTCCTCCTCCTCCAGTACTGTATATGAAAGTTAACAAAGCATTCTTCTCCAGACACTTTGTTTCTGTTCTGGATGGAGCAAGAGAAGAGACAGAGGTGCCTCTTATGGATCAATAGCTGGTTAAATCAGAGCAAGCAGAAGGTAGAAGTAATTCACTGATCTCAGAAGGGAAGAGTGTGCCAACCCGTTGGGATAAACTCTGTCATTTCTCTGCAATTCTGAACTCCTTGCCTTGGGACTTTTGGGGGGCTTCTTAACCTTGGACCAGTTTCTAGCCTCAGATTTCCTGTCATTTAGCCCAAGAGCTGCTGGGACTAATTACCGGTACCTGTTCCTATATCTCTTTTCTGCCTGAAGACAGATTTCTTCCTTACTGTCAAGGAAGAGCCTCTGTCATTGTGGACTGGACAGGAGCCAGGACATAACTAGATGTGTGGTTGCATTCAACATGACATGCCTACTGATTTTTAAATAGCAGCCAGACATGGAAGAGTGATCAGGATTGGGACCATGATGCACAATTCACTTAGGCTTGCAATTCCTCCTGCCCATGATGAGCACCAACCAGTATACCAATCTGCTTCTTATTATCTATGGAGAACAAGAGCTGCCTTAAGTATTCAAGTGAATCAAAACATAATAAACAAATAAAGGAAACTTATTTGAAATAGAAATGCTGCTGTCAATCTCAAAATTTAATTTGTTTTCCAGAGACCTCAGGTACTTCTGCTGGGAACCAAGGTACTTTCTGAGTTCACCAAATGCCTGAATTACTATTAAAAAATAATTTTATCTACACCTTTGGGGTGGGGAGAGAACCATGCTGATTCACACTGGAACAAGAGAAGAAGAAAAATAATGTAGAAGGCACCAGAATGAAAAGAAAAGAAGCATGGAACCTCAAAATTTTGGTATCTTTAACATAAAGTCTTCATAAAAAGTCATTTTACTGTCCTCATATTCCTGATTTGAGTCTCTCTTCTTTTTTGAGGCCCTCTGCAATCTTATTGCAGACTGCAGCAAATACAGGTAACTCAGCATCCATCATCCTGCTAATGTTGAATTCACTTGCAAGCCATGACCCTGTAGAATGTGCTAATGTCAGCACATTGCACACAGACCCCCAATTAGGCTATATTTGGTTCAGAGAGACAGAAGTAACTAACCTTAACTATGATATTCTCACCGTCTATGACATTAGAAACAAGAAAATTTAACATTTTAAAGTCTATCACGGGAGTACTTTAGCTACTTTAGCTACTGTACTGTAAATTTATACACAGAAGAACTTTTATTATAACATCTACTTCTGTACAGGAAAAAATATTAAAGTCGCACATAAGCAAAACACATGTCTGTTTTGCTACATATGCTTAGTTCTTGCCTCCCAGTGCTTCTCAGCTGCAGTTATGGTCAGACACAGCAAATCCAAAGAAGATTTCATGCCTATTCCTACACAGAACTGTTTTCCATGTTGGAAACAGTTCAATATGAAGCACCTCTTTGCTTGACTGGTTTGTAACTGAGCTCTTATACAAGGGACAATTGCACATTCTTCACAAATGTGTGTAACTGAGTCCTGTTGCTGTGCTTTGTTTTTAAAGGAGAAGCTACCTTGGGAGGGAAGAATGTAGAGCAGAGTAACAGAAGAAATAGAAACCCTATCTGCTGTTTCTCCATTTGAAATCACCCTATGTGGTTTTTTTTCTTGCTGGGTTTCTTTCTTTCCTTTTTAAGTGTTTGCTAGCAATTTCCTTCACACCAACCAGATTGCCAGTAGTCAACACAACATTATGCCACAAATAAGGAATGGGTGTGAAGTTTGGGAGCTGAGGGAAACAAATGCCCATAATTGAGAATAGGCACACTAATTATGAGTCAAACCAAATTCCTAGATTCCTACTGCTGGTTTTCCTTCACAAAGGGTAGGGAGAAAATGGCAGGAGGGAAGGGGGGAGGTGGTGAAACGTTCGCAAATAGGCTCAGCCTTTCCGAGTGTTGAGAGACTTCTCAGTAAAAGGTTAGAAAAACGGGGCCTTTCCAAATCATAACTGGTATCGTTCACCCATTTCTAACACGTAAAACATTTTACAAATATCACATGAAAAACTGGCTGTCTACATCTGCCCTCATTGGGAGCAGATTCAGAATGGTTAAATTAATGTAACTATGTGAAAGTGGCCTAAGAAACTACACTATGGTGAATAAGGCCACACATCAAGCACATTGCAGATACTGTTTCACATTAGACCATTAGACAACTGGGTCTTTATATTACATACCATCATTGTTTTTTTAATTGTCGATACCTAATTACTACCTTCTGGCTTCATTGCCTTCATTCATCACTCAAAATTAGAGTAATTCTATTCAGAGAAAGATCACAAGCGAGGTCAGAGTCAGGTTGTAATCTTGCTGCCAGTCTGATCCTAATTTAGATCACCTTTTCATCTTAGCCTTTTAGTCATAATACCACCAACTGGGATTCTCTAGTTTACTCCCACTTGTGCATTTGAATGCTGTGTACAATCTGCCTGCTTTCCAACATGACAAGCAGGAGCTGATATTAATGTGGATTGTCTTCTGAGTTTGTGACATATAAATTGCCCCTTTTACAAGTTCAGACAAGTCTAGATATCTGTAGAACACTCTGAAATATCGGCGCAGCAATGTTTTACCATTGTTTATCCAAATCAGGTGCTATAATAAAGAATCTCTTGCATTTTAATGACTGAATTGGTCAAGTGGTCTATGGAAGCCATAAATATTTGCCTCCCTAAGGTATTTCCTTTAGAACACATATTTCCCGAAGAAATCGGGGCTATTCCTCCTATCATGTTTCATAATGTATAAAAGCAAAACATTTCCCCTGAAAACTCCAAAATAAAAGGCTTTAATTTATTTCGCTTACAAATGTGTATTTATCACAGTGTTTATGGTCACACAGATACTTGTCTCAGGGGATATGGATTAGCCACAGTTTCCTCCCCTGCCCCTGTATCCCTTCTTCTCTTCTCCATTAAAGAAAAAAGGCATCTCCTTCTGCACAACATTAAATGGCCTTCAGAGATTCCTCCAAGAGCACTCTGCACAGTTGTAGAGAGTCACCTTGACATAGAGAGGAACCCCCCCCCCAAAAAAAATATATCCTCAAGCATCACTAAGAGAGTCATCAGCACTTATTGAATACAGTAGTACACAGTGCAGTGTTTTATTCTACTGGTAAGTGGGCAATCTGGTCCAGAGGCTATCCAGCAACAGCTACATCAGACACCATTCCACAGGAGGCCAACCACATCACAGCATGGGATAATCACAGACAATGACGGCAGAGCTTTAGGCTGAAGGGAGGTGGGCCATGTATAGAATAAAGTTGCATCCTCATCAACTTCCTCACCAAGTTTCTCTACATCCCCCCAACAAAGCTTAAATGAGCTCTGGTGGAATACTTTCCTCATGAATTGAATCTAATTATGTCTTCTAATGCAGCCATTAGAGGTGAGAATAATATATATTGATGATGTTACTGTCCAATACTGTTCATAAATACTGCTACCAAGATATGAAGTCATTCTCAGCGGTGCCAGACAGTCTGCCCTCTGAAGAATTTATTGATAGAGAACCACAGAAAGGTAAGCTGCTTCTGATAACAGTATATTCAGAGTTCAAAACTACTTGTGAATTGAATAAATCAATAGCATGGAAAACTACTTGTGAATTGAATAAATCAATAGCATGGAAGGCTCTAAATTAAAATCTTTGGGAAAGAGGCTTGCAAAGTCGACTTACCAATTTCATAGCCAACTGGAAACCAGATGTGTTTCTGATACAGAGACCAGCTGAGTCTGAGGCCAGTTTAAAACATTACTGTTAATTATAGATGGGAAAGTGGATATCCTGCATTTAATCCTGATTAGTAATCTTTTTTTTAGCATCCTTCATAAACACTAAATAATGAAACTCGTGCAATCTTTTCACAAACTTGCTGTTCCCAATACATATCCCCACTTGCCTCCAATTATAGTCAATGTGTAGATCATCAAAAAAGCCTGTGAGATAAAGAACAATGGCCACACATCTAAAACAGCAGCAACTCCCCAGCGACATATCCATGTTCTGTGCACTGTGGAACAGACTTTTCATATTATCACTCAGGGAAAATTAACCTACCAGAGAATACAATGGGGGGGAGGGAATACCAAACTTTAGCATTAAATGAGAAGTCTTAGAATCATTGGAAAGAGAAATATAATGTCATGCATTAAACAATAAATCACTCACTTGAAAGGAGTCATAAGGCTTTTCATATATTTTTTTTAAGAGTGGGGTACTATCCATTCTCTTACACATTTACTTCCCCTTCCTCACATGGCTCCCTTCCAAGTGTGCAAGGATAGACTGTACCACTGGATTGTATATCTAGAGCTAAATTCATGCTAGCCCTGTTCCAGTGGTAGCAGCCCATAAAATGGCCCCTGTGCGCTACTCCAAGACCTTCTCCCTGCTTTTGCGGGAGGTGGCAGAATTCCCCCACCTCCCGCAAAAGCCCACAGGAGCCCCGCGTGACTCCTGCGGGCTTTTCGACCAGGAGGGAGAAGGGACTGAAACGGCCCGTCAGTCCCTTCTCCCTCCTTGGAGAAAAGCCCCCAAGAACCGCTCGCTCTTTAAAGACCATTGCTGAAGCCAAGTAGGTTAGGGCTTGAGCCAATAATTGAACGGAAGACTGCCTCAGAGCTCCGTGTGCACTTCTCTGATCTCTGCAGAGGAAAAGAAAAACATGAACGGGATAAACAGCGCATCAAAACAGTGCAACTGTCCTTGCTGCAAGGGCTAGTCCTGTTCATGTCAAAAAAAAAAGTCAGGAGAAATGTTTGATGCAATGCTGGAGAGAAGGAGCAGCACAAAGGCTGCAGGAAGGTTGCTGTGTTTGTACTTCATGTGCTTTATTTTTAAAGAGCTACATAATCACAACTGCGCTTGAATGGTCCAGAGAGGGAGCCCTGCAGGAATCTGGCTTCACTAAAAGATTAATACTGATTTTAGTTTAGTGTATCTCAAGTTTTAAAATAGTATCCCACAGAAACATCTGGTAAGTATGATGCAAAAGCCAAAACAGGTCACAGACGTAAGGGGCCTCCTGAATTAATTAAAGAGCAAGCAAACAAAAACAAACCACTGTCTCCCAAAGGATATGTTGCAAAAGCTTCATCTTCTTTTTCTGGATCACCATGCCCAATACAGTTTGGAGACTAACAATTAAAGAATGAAGGGGTCAGGGAACTGTGATGTATGCTACAGTAAAAGAAAATTCAGATTGTGTGTCTGCTTAGAGCAAATTGGAGAGCTATGTGAGTTATGATTCCTGATCAAGTTTACATACCTGATCATGCCAACGTTCCTAAATATGAAAATATTCTAAAGTCTTAAATAGTCACTGGATGCTGTCTTGCTATATTGTCCTAAAGAAATGTCTGCCATCAAGAGTTACACGAAGAGGACTTACACCATGACCACTTCCTTTGCAGCTTAGTGGAAAGGTAAATCTTACTGAAATATTGCCTCCTGGTTAGCATCTATCTGTCTTGAGAGACAATGGAAGAGTACAAGTTGGGGGATTAAGTCAAACCATTGGAGAGTTACAGCACCTGCTGTGGCTGTAGAGACTGATATGGAAGAGACATGTTTTGTTGCAGCTGGGGCAGACAAAGGTGTCTAGTCGTGCTGATGCAGGTGTACCATGGCGTTTTTCTTTCTGTGCTCCTCCCAGAGATCATTCCTTCTTGGTCACTGCTGTGGTTACACAGCCTGACTGATTGTCTATATTGTCTCCTATGAATAGCAACATATGTTGCAAATGGGTCTTCAGAATGCACCCCCCACTGCCACCGCCACCAGTTAAACAAGAATGGCTACAATCATAATACACAGAGGCAAACATTTGGATTTAGTCACACTAAAATCATGCTTCAGTCCACCACCTTGATTCAAATGGTGCCCGTCATCCAAACTTCGATATAAACACCCATTCCCATCACAGGAACCCTTGTGCCAAGTTTGGCAACCATATCTCGAGAGGTGGCTGAACCTTTGTCAAAATTCCACAGGCCTAGGCCCTGGTTCACATGTCATATAACTCATAGTGTAAAACAAGCTATGACGTAATATGAGGGAGCAGCAAACTCAAGAACACCACTCAAAGGTTTTTGCTTCTGCTACTGCCATAATAAACCAGAGTGTGGCTTGTTGTGTCATCTGAACCCAAGCTTGTGATTTGCTTCCTTCAAACATGACCTCAACTCTCCCATGTGTAAAGCCAACCACATATACAGTGAATCAGTGTGGATATGTTAAGAGTCTGGTCCAGTACAATTTCCAAGTCTAAGAAAAACTGAGCACTGTAGAAGCCAGCTTAGCCTGTACCTACTGGTAAAATATCACATTCTCCATCAATCAAAGTTTTTAAGAGCCTTACTTCAAAATTCTAAAGTGTAATTTCTTTCTTATTCCACTAATAAAACAAGATTTTTTTCCCACTATAAAGGATAATGAACTGCCCACACTTGTCAACCTTAAAGCTTACAGGAATAAAATAAGGTTTAATTTGAAGAAGATTCTTATAGCCTGAGAACTTATAAATTTTTGTCTCACACATGCTGCAAATTTTGTTCATCTCATGGAGGCTATCAGCCAAGCCACTTTAATTTCTTCAAAGAACAGCAGATGGGACTAAAAAATAAATTGTTAGCTATATTATATACTTGATACACTATAATTCACATTACATTCATAAGATATTGTAAGACAGAATGTTCCGTTCCTTTTATCTGACATCCCCACTGCAGCACCCAACTCAATTTTCTACGTTGTTTTCTCTACTTGAGTTATTGGATAAAGCTGGCTAGCAGAGCAAAGGTCAAAAGATCTAACAGTCCAGCCACATTCCAGATGGTTGCTAAGGAGTCTGCTTAACATGGATTCCAGTTTTTCCTCTTTCATGAAGTACAGCTGATCCAGTTCAAAGTCACTTTTTTACAAAGTAACTCTAGATTGAAGTTAAGAGTTTAAGAAATCCCAGATCCTAAAGTGAAGATGATGCGGGCTTCCAAGCGTGCTTATACTACCGAGAAATGCCCTCATTGTTATTTACTGAAAGCCTTTTTGTCTCCCTCTTCAGAAGACAAAAAATCCAGAGTGGCTTACACACAACTGATAAGAACAACATTAAAATAGTAGAAACGGCATATGATCTATATAAAGAAGTAGTGATGCTGACAGTTAATCTCACTAGGGCCTTCCAGGGCCAGTCCAAAACATTTTGCTGCCAGAGGCAAAAGACAAAATGGCACCCTCCTAGTCCATCTACAGAAGCTGGCTGGACTGGAGGTTGAATCTTTACTTTGTAATTGGTGACTGGATAGTCACTGCACTGAGGGCGGGAGGCTAGCTTAGGGGGCACAGGGCATGACATGCATAACTCTGCCTCCAACAGAGTGGAGAGGAGCAACCAGAGACAGGTGACTACCATTGTCAGGGCATCCACGGACTGAGGTGTCCCAGCTGGTGAAGCAGCAGTAAGTGAAAATTGTGATTATGGCAGTTTGGCTTCCTGGCTGCTATTGCTTTGCTTATTCATGGGGCAGCCAGTTCTTAATGGCCTCCAAGAGGAGAAGAACTAAATTAACAATGGAGGTGCATTTGAAAAGAAAAGGCTACACAACTCAGAAGGTGATAGACAATAAGTTTGTCCTACCATTCTGTATTTTGTCATTAATTTATGTTCATTTCCAAACAAAAGGCAATTATGGTAATTAACCTGCAAAGAAGACATACTTTAGTCTTCAAGAAGGTCTTCCACAGCTTCTCATAGTTGTTATTTGGAAGTACTAATTTGATTGCCATTTGTGACCATTTAATGGCTTGTGATCAGATTGGACTGTTTTTGTTTCACAAAGAAGACTGTTGGAAGATTCCACTGTTTAAAGCAGGAGCCCCAAAGCTGGGAAACTGGACAACCGAGAGATAGTGTCAACTGTGATTTCTCAGGCTACAGAGTCTTCTTCATGTGCAGAATGGGGAATGGGTGTGCAATGTTAACCCTTTTGACTGGCAGGAACTATGAAGCTGCTGGATTGGCAGACGTGGAAAAAATACTCCAAGTCTAGACTTCTGCTTTGTCAGGGTAATAGAACGATTGATTTGTCAGAAGCTCCTCCAACTCAGGCTACTGATCTTAGGGACTCTGAAATAGAGAGCACATCTCCTAGATATATACTGAAGAAGAGCCACATCCTTTGGACATACCCAGAAACGCAAATAAGATAAACATTAATATTTTGCAGACAATCTAATAAATGAAGTTTGTATATAGCAATGCTTAAGATTTTAGTATTTTGAAAATAAACTTATGCATATTTTGAATAATACTCCCCAAGTAGGAAGTAGTCATTATTATGCAACCTCAAAAACTGCTACTTTAAAACAAAGTTGTTAACTACCCCCTCTTTAAGTATAGCTTGTGGTCAATAGCTGAATGACTGAGATTTTTTGCATATCATCATGAAGAGTTCACTTCCTTAAGGATAAGCACCACTATTTCTAGCTAGCTGGTTCTTTATCAGCATTCAGCAGGAGCTAGAAATAGCCGTAGTGTCTCTGATCATAGAGCACTGGCATAAAGACACAATGGATGCAGACCGCTTTCAACTGGTACAGAATAGTTCAGGGCTACTTCTAGGCTCAGGGGTTATAATAATACTGGAATGTTATTGTTGGGAGTCTCAAGAGGATTTGCTGATTTATTTATCTTTAACACAGAGGAGAAAGACATACTGTCACTTCTAGAAAACCATTAGACTCGATCTCAACTACTGTATTGATGAAGTAGGCAGACTGGGGGGGGCACTGCAATAAAGTAAACAACAGAAAAGAAATTGCAGAAAAGAAAGCATTGTAAATAAATGACATTTTAAAAACCACGAAGATTCTCTCCAAGCCTCCACGAATAAAACGTTATTTACCCACCCCACACACTGTATATTGTTCATCTCATTTTGAGACCTTTGGTCAAGTCACATAATTTTCTTCAAAGAACAGTCTCAGCAAATGATATAATTTTAAATTAATACTTTAAAAGATAGCAAGATTGATTTTTACAGCCTGGATGCTATTACACCTCTGACGATCTCAGCACACCTGAGAACAGGTTTGAGAGTTTTGCTGACACAAACCTCAGCTACAGCTCACAGCTAGTGAGAAGAAAGCTTAACCACAAGCTCCAATTCAGAAGGCATGCTAAGTCAAACCTTGACTTAATTCAGAATAGTGCAGGGGTAAAAAGAAAGCCAAGCAAAGAGCAGAGTGGCTGCAAACTCTTCTTTGGGAGCAACAGAATATGCTCATGTAAAAAATAATAATGCATCTTTCCCCAAACGAAAAACTGCAGAGCAGTTTCCTGTATAAATTTGGAGATGGGGAAATAGTTTGGAATACATCGCTTATCACACAATAAATGTATCTGTCCTGTTGAAATTTCAGCATGTGTTGAAAATCCTTAACGCTGAACGTGTTACATAGAAGTACATCCTACTGATTTTTAGAGAGACTTGGCTTTGTTCTAACTAATGTGTTTAGGATCAGTGTGTCAGTCTGATTAATTCTGACAAGTGTAGCGTCAATCTCATGTCTGGCAAACTATCAGAGCAGTCTGTCAGTAGTGGAACAGCTTTCTAATCAAATACTCAGTTTAGGTGAATGCTTCACTCATAGCGGTATCAACCTGTAGTTTTTTTAAAAAAATAAAAAGCTACAAGCACAACATTCATTTGGCAAAAGTAACATCATCTATTCTTACACATTATAATGCAGAGCCACATCTAAATTTCTTTTACCCTTGGAGAGGTTATTCACCCTTCTCCATGTGACTGCTTGGGCTGCTCGTATTGCAAATTATTAATCTGTCAGCAGCTTTTAAACATCTTCATTAACAGCCACCCATAGCAAAACAAGTTATCCACCAGGTTGGAAAGATAATATATTCTATTAAACTACGTCAGGGGCGGTCAGTGATGCCAGCAGGTATGAAATCCTGTAACAGGAACTCTAAAAGAAATATATACATACATACATACATACATACATACATACATACATAATTTTATTTGTATGCCGCCAGCAAAGCTGCTAAAGACTATATCAGGTAGAGCTGGAGAGAGAAAGAGATTGTGAGGGGAAGCATACTTCTCAGCCACCAGGGCTAATCCAGTGAGAAGGTAATACAATGCAACAGTTCAGGAACATACAAACAGGAATTGAAGGCAGAACAGTTATCCAAATGTAGTTCACATAACCGCTTCCGCATATTAAAAGAAGGCTGCAGAGAGTCACATAGACAACCGACACCATGACCTTCTGATATCATGTATTCAAACTGCATAATAGGAACCCTAGTCACTTTTACAAAAACAAAAAACCAAAAGCCAAACCAAAAACCCACAAAACAGGGGTTCTAGTCTAATGTATACACACAGAGTGCTAGCAAAGGAGTAATGTGGATTGAGGCCATGGTTCTTCATTGCAAAGAGAATCTCTATGTGGGCACATACATTGTTATATGACTAGAACTCCTTCTGATATAGTTTTAACATATAGACATTGGCATAGATGGGCTTGCCTGTGTGATCCTGTATCCCCTGCCACACTTCCACTGAGGTGGTAACATGAACACTCCTCAAAACAAAGTCAAATGTAAGTTCCTTCTATGTTCCTATTTTATAGCTTTTTTTATCTTTTAATTTTCATCTGTTGTTATAATTGTTATAATGTATATAAAATGAAATAATAATAATAATTTGACTACATACTAATACACACCTGAGAATACACCCTATTAAAATAAGCAGGACTTACTTCTTTTTATTTTATTTAAAACACTGATATCCTTAGGAGGAAACATGGATAAGACTGTAAGGCCGTAATCTTGTGCACCTAGTGTAATTTCCATTGAACACAAGGGAACTTACTTCTGAGTAAACATGCATAAGGTCTATTAACTCTATTCTAGGTAGTCCATTCCATCCTCATGATTATATTATTTTTGTACTGTATTTTTGTCTATTAGGGTTTGTCTACATTACTCAACTAAAATCACTTTCAGCAAAGTAGTTATTTATAGTGTTCCTTGAAAAATTAATATTATATAGCCCCCGAGGGTACTGCTTGGCTGCCTGACAAAGTGCTGTTGACCAATGCCTGACTGCCAGTAATATCACAAGCTTCATCAACAGAAGTGTCTGATCTATCCACCCAGGGGACCAGATGCAAAGGGAAGAAGTGCTCACTGCAGCCTTTATAAAAGTTGTGTATATGCGTGTAAGAACTGTGTCTTATAATTAGAGAATCATGGCATTTTCAAGACCCTTACAAAAAAGAGAATGTCCTGACATTGAGCATTTGGGTTTCTAGCAGATGATGTGACAGAATCTTGTACTATATACTAGGTTTAAAAGTGCACCTAGTACTTATGATCACTGAGACAGAACGTTAGCCTAGCTACCCTGGAAAGGAAGCATCTAGACTAAATAATCTAGATTAAATAGTCTGCATTGGGAGAACAAAACAATCCTAGGTGAGAGAGAGAGTGGAGCTTAGACACTATATTGGATAAATGACATCATCACCACCTCCACAGGCTTTTTTCTTAAGCAAAATATTTCCACTTTAACTGGGGAAAGTCAACTTCTAAGCATTTCAGGAGGATCTTGAAAGATAGTCTCCAGGCTTGCTATCACCTTGGTGAATGACAAATTTAAAGTGGCATTCAAACAAAAGAAAGACACCTAATGAGACTGAAGGGACAAGCCACTTTCATCCCATTGATTTATGCAAGAGGCAGCACAGAAAAATCAAAAATCAAAAGAAGAGTTGGAGGTGTGTTCTGCTTTGCAATTTGGACAAAGGCTGACTGATATACTTCCCAAGGAACTCCAAATTTTATAAATACATTCATGTACATTGTCTTAAGAGTAACTGCTTTGTACCATGTTGATTTTGTAGCTGCCTTCAGCATGCAAATTAAAACACACATATATATTGAGTTAATATGGGGGGGGGGCATCCTCATTCATGGTAACTATTGCTCTGTTTTGGCAAACTGTTCTCTGCAGCTTTCTTTAAGCATTATACTTTCCATGAAATGATGGGAGAGAAGAGCAGGCTTCCCGCGGCAGACGCTGGCCATCTAGCATGAGGGCACTTGTCCTCACTAAAGTTACCCATTGTAACTTTAACTGTGTGAGGGAAACTAGTAGTTAATCGTGGCTCATAGTTTGTTGTAAACCAGAACCAGAAACTACCATTTCAAATTATCTTATTCTGGTTTGGAGGCAAACTACTGCTGGTTGGACAAACTATGGGTACAATCTGAATGTCAGAACAAATCATGGTTATTGCAAACCAGAAGAGTGGAGGAAAGGGTCAGCTTACGAAAGGGTAGAGCAGAGCATGTGTGCCCGCAGCACATTCCCAATGGCCAAGCTGCAGTTTGATCATGATGCCTGAACTGGGAGAGTGAGAGCGTATATGTGCAGCGACTTTCTGTATGTCACTGTCACAGCAGATGGAGGTCTCCCAGCTGATGGTTCTGATGAAAATTGTCATATCTGAGAGATCACAGTCTAAACAATTCTTGAGATGTAAGCTATAGTCAGGGAAGAAAAACCATGCTGCATCTCAAACCATAATCATATGATTTCAGGGCTAGAAACACTGGACTCTTCTCAATGAACACTGAAAGCAGGCCACAAGCACATTTTATTGTGCTGTGCTCATGCAAGGGCAACATCCCATCCATGTGTAATAGACTGGAGTAGGGAGGGTTGAAGAGGAGGAACAGATTTTCTGTTGGGCGGGGGTGGTGAGATAAACTTTTTTTTAAAAGGCATGGATGTCTCTGCAGGACTGCTTTATGAAACATACCTGCTTCCCTTTTCCCAAGCCATCCTACTGTTTTGTAATAGTTTTCTTTGTAAAATTCTTTGAAGAATGTACACTCCCTTGCAATACTGTTCCCACACAGATGCTCAGGTCTAGTCAATCTGTTATTTTCTATGTCAGTTACCCAAGCGCATCACACACAAGAGTGGGGCAAAAGGTAAGTGTGAATAAGCCCAGGGTCAAAACCACTCAGTAATCAGCTGAAGGGATTTTTAACTAGGTAAATCACCTTAGACAGTCTACCACCCACTGCATACCACTCACTTGCCTGTACAAGTGGTGCTCTTTTTTCATTACACTTTGGAGATAGTTCTGAGATTCTGAGATTCTTCTTCATTGGATCTAGATCCCACCTGCACTCGCATAGTGGGTAGCCAGAGCAAATAATACATTACAATGTTTTTTGGATGAAAAAAGGTAAGTGAACAATTTGATGGGGCCAGTTCATAAGCTTGTGAGAAAAATGAGCGTCACGGTACCTTTGCAGGTAAAGCATTTGATGTGAAAATGCCTGGCCTGGACACGAAGCACTTCTCCTTTGCACGGCTCCCCACATTTATGGCAGTGGATGACTGGCTTCTCTGTGGAATGGTGAGGCTCCTGAGGATGTGCCACTGTAAAAATAATGAGAAATTATATGCACAAGACTTTCTTTCAGATTTGTCCAGCTTCTCACAGAGCTTTAACCAAAAAGATGCATTTTAAAAAATATGTATGACACTCACCAGGGAGTGATGGGGAAAGCAGTTAAAGAAAACACAAGCAATGTCAAACCATAGCTTGCACTAAATGATCTAACACTTGTGATAAGAGCTCCACTAGTAGTGATTTGCCAGATCCACTGGGCTTAAGTGATACCCCTGCCACACCGGTAGGCTTTCCACCCATAGCCAAATATTTTAGATTCCTGTGAATTGCATTCTGCTTCAATAGCCTGACAGTCAATCTACACTTTCATTAAAAAGCATGTGTTCAAACACTCCTGGGATGTAACCTCTTCAGAATCTGAAATAGGGGATCACATAAAAACAGACTTCATAGGCCATTTGCAATGTAATGTACACTTCATACAAAGTAAGAAAATACCGGAAGCAGGGGCAGGGATAATAAGAAAAGAACTGTGTCAGGCTAACATTCATTTCTGAATCCATCTAAACTCAACAGCTCTTTAACCAAATAATTCTGAGGAAGTCATGTCAGTCAATATTGCTAGCATGCTAAAGTATAAATGTTCACTGTAATATTGGGGATGCAGAGAATCCCCCACCCCCAATTTAGAGTAGTTGCTATTTTAAATATTTTACAGAGCTACAGAGGCCAGACCAGCCTCAACTAGAAGATGGTTATTTAGTGATGCTGGTCCCCATGCTGTGGAACACTTTCCCAGCAGAGATCCTCACTTTTAACTTTCAGGCATCTCCTGAAGACTTTTTCATGTCGACAATGACCTACAGCTGATGAATTTTCATCATGAACAGTCAGTCATTGGCACTTTTAAATGGTATTTTATGTTTTAACATTGTAAATCGCTCTCATATTTAATGATAAGGTGGCACAGAAATAGTTTTATTCAATAGAAACAAATAAAGGTTTCAATTCAGCTGTCCTAACTGAGGAATCTATAGACATTCATTTGACTATATGCCATATTATGGGCTGAAAGGGACAGCAGCCAATTTCTTGATCATGAATAAGGAGAGGCTATGGGAAGACATGTCCTTAACTTAGTCTATTGGAATTAATGGGACATTAAAAGACTGTCACTTTGCTTACATTCATATGTTTCAACCTTTGAATTCTCCCTCCTTCCCTTTTTGTAGATTTGCTTAGTTTATAGGAGTGTAAACATCTATTCTATTTACAGTTGAAAGGTGTGGTGTACATTGATGTAATTCCATAGTACCAAACTTCACATTTAAAATATTTTATGGCAACAAAACAGCTAGGAAGACAAAATGCTTTTTCCTTAACCCCCACCACCCATCACACTTCTGATAGGTTTCTTGCTTTCTATTTACAGTGCCCTGTTATTTAATCCATATGAGTGCACAAAACACTGAAGGGAATGCAGACTAATGTTTTAATTAGCAATTATGTCTAAATAAGACCCCAGCAGCACATAGCCTTCGGTGAACCCTCCCTAATCTTTAAGTAATGAAGTTCTATTTTCAGACTACAAGACTGGGGTTATTAGCTTTCCCAAAAAAGACCACTGCATTAACTGGCAACTGAGGTAACACAGTACTTATGAAAGGGGGTGGATGAAGACCACCCCAGGCACTGGGTATTCACTTACAAAATAAAACTAGCAATAGCATCATTGCAGGCCCAGTTAACATGAAAACACAGGTGCTATGAGGCAGCTTGTTTAGTCCGAAAAACTGTTTTAGTTAGTGGTTAGTTGTAAACTGCTTTCATCCTACTCTTGGTGTTGTGGATATATTACTGCAGAAGTCCTGACACCTTAATGCTAACACTCTTCCTATTTAGCAATCCCTCAGCTGAAGTCTTCTCCAAGATTCTATTATACACTCACTCACTCACACTTACTTTTCTCATTTGCACTCTCATTGTACACTTCTGTCTCCTCCTCTCTCACTCTCTCCCTATCTACAAAAGACCATCCTGGAGCTGGTGGTGTGACCCACCTGAGGTTGTAGGCCACAGCTTGCCAGCTGAAAACTAATGTTCTCTACTATTTTCTCTTCCAGCTTCTGTACTGACTTCTCAAAATCCAAAGTTATAAGTGAGGTGCTACAAAAGCCTTTTAAGTTGTCTGTCAAGTGATAATGACATACAAACAAAGTCTCAAACCTGATTAATCAAAGACTATACAGACTTTCTGAACCTGCATCTTCAACATTTCATCAGCAGCCTGTATTATCTGTTGCTGGTGTAATTTGAACTGTTTACAATAAAGCCTTGATTGACAGTCCTACAAAGAGCCACCTACTGGTATTGTCCTGTGTGGAAGACACTAATTACAGGTTGGTGACATAGCTTCTTTGTATGCCAATGGAAAATTTATATGGATGCAACAAAGTGTAACAAGGGAGAAGTCTTACTATGGATGAAGATGAATAATTGTTTTTAAGTCATATGAAAAAAATTGTGATGGAGGCACTGCCACTTATGGTGCACACACATTTATTTTGTCGCACTATAATCTTTGGTAAGTTTGTACGTCTTTGAAACTCTATAAAATCCTGCAGAATCTGTGTAACAAAAACAAAAAACAACAACAAATCAGCAGAACAGAAAAACAGTAAAACCCTACCCACCCCTATATTCTAAAACAAGGGACAGTGTTCCACAAAAATTAAAGGCAAATCAAACATCTTAAAAAGCTTAGATCAGGCATCCCCAAGCTTCGGCCCTCCAGATGTTTTGGACTACAATTCCCTAACCACTGGTCCTGTTAGCTAGGGATCATGGGAGTTGTAGGCCAAAACATCTGGAGGGCTGCAGGTTGGGGGTGCCTGGCTTAGATGCAGAACACTCAAAAGCTGAAAAAGTAGGACAATTTTTTTACAAAAATATTAAATATTAAATATTTTTTATTTAACTTTCTGGCCAAGTAGAAATTATGACACAAGGACAAATGGCACTGTGCAAGTGATGCATCGTACAGAAGCAGCAAGTGGCATTCTTTTGCTAAAAGGTTCAAAAAAACCTATTATCCAACCCGCACCAACAAGGTATCATTAAGAAGACAACCCTTGGAATCCAGACAATGACAAAATAACTTAACCAGAGAACGCTGATCCATTTGGGTGGATAGGATTCTGCCCCAACAACCTCAATCTGCCCTCAGCCAGCTGCCAGCTGCGTGCCTTCTTACTTATGACCAGTCCAAGAGGTAGCACTACTTGTCGGCTTTCTCCTCCTTAGTGAGTGTTGCCCTTGTAGAACTCAGCAGAGAGGAGAATAGGGTCAAAATTCAATCTATTGGCTCCACCTACTGTTGGGCTCCCTGCCTTCTGCCCTACCAGTTCCAATGAGCAACAGTCAATACTAAATTGAACCAAAATTGCTTGGGATTCCAATTTTAAAGTTCCCCAAGTCAACCTTTGCCCTTCACTTCCTAGCCCTGCACTGCCCAACCCCTCCAGAGAGTCAGGGTGATCAGAAATCCTAGAAACTAAATAAGAGATTTAAAAAAAACACAACTGTTAGGGGAGGTTCCAGAGGTGTTCAAATATTTCTCATTGGTTCACAGGTTCATTGTGACCAATTCATCTGAATATACTAATATTTCACTTCAAAAGAAGAAACAAATATGCGCATACAAAAACTGAGTATGTGTGTGAAATGAGCTGCCTATTCAGAGGTAACTAAAATTCTTTTGTAAGCACAGCATTATAATTCTTGAAAGCCGTATCTATCCCATTTTTTTGCTCACACATTCTTGCATACCACTGTCGTATTTTGTACATTCCCTATGTGTAACCATGAGGACTACACATTTTCTTCACGAGTTTCTCTATACAATCCTTCTATGTCTTCCCTGTACACATATGCCCTCTCCACATGTCAGACCACAGATTACCCCTCACGGAGAAGTAGTGCTCCTGCACTGATTGAAATACAAATTCCAGAGGCAAAATATAGTTTTGGTATTTGTAGCATTACTGCTATTTGTGCGTCATGCGTATCTCATAGCCACATCCTGACCAATATATCTGATGGTTGCAATTATATGGCCAGCCACACTCCCCATAGTCCTGAAACTGAAGCTCAGCAACTGAATTCAGCTTCTTGGGAAGAAGCTATTTTTTAAAATAAACCTTTGCCCCACTGGAAATATACATTACATGGTAAAGCTCTCTAATAACAGAGGTGACCTTGCATGCAGCAGAAAGGAGATGCACAGCACTGAAATAGGAAACAAACTGGGAGTATATGGGTTTTTTCTTTTCTTTTAATAGTTTCATTAGAAATACATATGGTATAATCTCTTCCATAGTCATACTCTGAGAAAGATCCTGAATCACCATCAAAACACCAGCACCACCACTTTTTTTACCCAGAACAATAAGCATGGGCTAAATTTACTTGTAGCAGCTTGATGAACATAGGAAGCATTCATATTCCAAGTCACACTATTGATCCATCTAGTTCAGCACTATCTACCCAGACAGGCAGCAGCTCTCCACGATTTCAAGCAGGAATCTCTCCTAGCCCTACCTGTAGATGCCAGGGATTGAATTTGGGATCTTCTATATTTAGAAGCACAGCTCTGGAACAGATATTAACAGCCATGATTTGTCCGAGGATATTATACTTACATAAGCAAAGCTACTTTTATAAAGAAAGAAAGAAAGAAAGAAAGAAAGAAAGAAAGAAAGAAAGAAGGAAACTTTGAAGCCTTAATTTCAAAGCAAGCAGAACGTTTTGAGCATATTTTAGGCAGCAGATGCAATTTGTAAGATGCTTATTAGAAGCCAGCTGAATTTCATAAGACACATCATTTTTTTCTGTTCCCTGAGTCTGCACACTTTATACTACCCAATCTGCTTTACGTGCATTACAATTGTAATGTCTTCATATTCTTAGAAATACCACCCCATGAGGTCATTCCTCCAGAAGAGAAGCTCAGCTGCTAGGGTATAAAATGGCAATTAGCAACTGGTCATGTTCACCTATAAAAAGCACACCTTTCCATAAGGACAGGAAAGCACACCTCTATGAGATCATCCAACAGCCAGTTAATGAGTTATTTATTTTATTATTATTGTATTTTTATTCTCATGGAGAAGTCTGAGTGGGATTTGGACCAGTCTTGGATACTATGCACCTGGAGTATGTGTGTCATTAGTTGCAAAATTGTCTTCTTATTTGAATTAAGTGCATTTCCCCTTCAATATTGATATTCGTAAGTTTAAAAAACTCTGCATCAGAAACAAAAGATGCTATCAACTTCTCTAAATAAAGCATCTCCTCAATTTTGCTTACACATTTCCACTCACTTTCAGTGAACAAAATTGCTAGGTAGAATGATCAGATGTGCATTTTAACCTTAACCTTATCAGCTAAGTAAACAGTGGGGAAATGGAATGGCCTTCTACTCTCACATTATCAGAGTAAGTCATACATGGATCCCCAGTTACCACCACTTTGAACGCCAAAGGTAATTTGCTTCTGTCAGGCTACTTCATAACTACATGGAAGGTACATCTGCATAATAATTTAACCCATCACATGCATCTACACTGTAACATAAACAATTCTACATCCACATACACTACTGCATGTATACATGAAAACTGACTGCACGTGTACATGAACACTGTGGGTACAGACAGCATTTTTCATGTATGTAGGATCATCACACACCACCACCTGCACAGCACTTTCTCTGCAGAAGTGTTGTAATATGTGATTAAGTTTCTAGAGATACACAGTCAGTTTTCTTTCCAGTAGCTGGAGTCCTTCAGTCAGATACTTGGTCTCTGTCATACTATTTGCAAGAATGTTCAGTGCGCTTCGATGTCCTTGACTCTCATTTGCCCTTTCCTCACTGGCTCTGCAATGCATTTTTAAAATTTCTTCACACATATCATATCCACTGCAGGTCAAACTGACCTCTGAGAGTCAATTTTACACTGAAAGCGCCAGGTAAGCGCTTAGTGTTCAGTTTGTGTGCCTAGAAGTTCCATATTGGAGAGAATGGAAGCAGCCAAATAGAAACAGAACTTCCTCAAAACGATACGGTCCATATGTCCTATGCTAAAAAAATAGATTAAAGTGAGTGACGGAATTCATAATTCCCACATGAGAAAGTTCAAGCTGTTTTAGAGTTGCTCATTATCCCTGTAAGAGCAACTATCTAAAAAGATAATCAGGAAGATCCATTTCATCAAGATGTGTGATATAGCTGTAGGCTTCACTGTCAAACACACAGCAACCAAGAAATTTGAGCAAAAAGAAAAAACTCACAACAAAGTGATGTCATCTGACATCACGTATTTTGTAAAAATAGACTTTGTGGAAGACAGAGAAGAGACCTAGGATTGAGCATGTATCATTTGTATCAGTTGGACCCAAACTAAGTCAATTACAATTAGATCCCATTAAAATCAATGGGACCTAGATCAGGATTTCCTAAACTTGAGTTTCCAGCCGTTTTTTGGACTACAATTCCCATCATCCATGACCATCGGTCCTGCTAGCTAGGGATGATGGGAGTTGTAGGTGACCAAATTTGGGAAACCCTGTTCTAGATCCATCATTATCATCAGAATTATTTGCTTGGCTGTTTAAGCTGGCTTGAGTTGCCTTGGGAAAAATAAAGCGACTAACAAATTTAATAACTAATAATAAAATAATAAATTATTTCCCAAACTGTGCTCAGAGGGGCTCACAAGAACAGCAAACATATCTATATAGGTACAGCAGAAAAATTTTATGTTTTACGTTTATGACTAACACTTTATAATACAGTATTTGCATTCACATGAGAAAGCTAGCATACCTTACAATTTAAAAAGCTCTGGTTTATGTTTAAAAGAAGAACAGAAATGTCCAGAAATGTCCAGTTTCAAAATGTGCAACTTACTGTTAAGAATTTCCAGGAATTTACATCAATTTTTCATGCAAAAATTCCCCACATTGGAATGTTTCGGTTTCCAGTTTCCAAATTCCCATCTCTACCTCCAACCACTAAAACTCCCAGTGCATAATTACTGTTTCTTTTTAGGAAGTGTGGCTTCCTTAATCCTATCTTATATATATTTCAAAACTCCTTTTGATCTACACACAATGTGAAGCTTGGTCACAGAAAGAATACAGATTTCCTGGCCTCTATTGCTTCACTTTGTCTATCCCATTTTTTTCCAATACTACAGTTATCAAGACTCCTGCTCCTCTTACTAAGCTATACATAGTATGTGACACATCAGCATATCTCCACGCTCAAGAGAGAATTGTTCTTAATGATTGCAGTGTCGCAATGCTGTTAAGAAACACATGCCTAGAGGAAAACATGAAATTGCTGTTAACTAAAAAGGGAGCAGAAAGAGATGAAAAAGGGAAATGTAAACTGTATATTCCAGGACAAATCTCAGAAATAACTATTTTTATCTACTCAGATAAAAAATAATCTCCCATCCACCTGCTGCAATTTTCCAGCAGAGTTTACAAGTGGTAGTCACAAGAAGACAAGCCGCTGCTTCACTGCCCTCTTAAGGGATTTTTTTCCCTAGCTCTGAAGACTCTTCAGTCATTTGTATGGAGCATGACAAGGGTATGTAGGGCTGCATTCACAAATGGGGTTCATTGCATTGGTTTAACTGATTATAAGGTTCACACTTTTGTCCCATTTTCTAACGTTTCTTTCACACTGCACACGCCAGTCATACCTTGACTGCTTTACCGCCATGTTGCGGCAAATGTCATTCATGTATGCAGTGGCGTAGCGTGGGGAGTACAGGGGGGCCGGCCGCACCGGGCGCAACATCTGGGGGGGGCGCGCTCGCACTCGAGTGCTAAAATCCACGGGTTAGGGGGCGCAAATTACTTGCCTTGCCCCGGGTGTTGACAACCCACGCTACGCCACTGCATGTATGTTATTCCTCCATGCCATCGTTCTCCCACTAGACTCCGCCATTCTTACAGGCTTAACCTTTTCAGAATTCCACCTCATGACTTGTCACCTCAGCAGCTGCAACATGAAACTGGAAAAGGTGAAAAAAATGTGCAAACCTTCTGTGATTTTTCAGACTGAGGGGGCTGCAAACAGATTTTCTCTGGAACCTTATAATATGGAAATGAGCACTAATCTTGCACAATATTCCATTCCATTCCATTCCATGAGTTTTCTGGAACTGACTTTTACATCATGTGTAAGTCTAATATAATGCAGAAAATAACTGTTAGAAAAATGGCAGGGAAATTGTATAAACAGCTGTGTGAATGAAGCCCAGGTTACACTGGGCACCTGAGCCTTATGTTTGATAGTCCTGCTTTAAACCAATCCAGAAATGCAGAAAAACACTTTCCTCCCATCTCAAGTTTCCCTGCAGTTTTGCAAGAAAATAGAACATTCAGGGAAACATGGTGATGCAAGGAGGTTTTATGATATTTGTGGAAGCACCTGCATGTCAGGCTCTTCTATGCTTTCAGAAAACTAGCAGTTGAAGAAGAATGTACTGTATATTATGCCCTGGTGCAGGAGCCTTTGAAGTGGCAAGCGCTTTCAATCAACTCATGCATCTCAGTTAGAACTGGTCTGCAGAATGAGAGAGAACTAACCCCCCAACCTCTCTTTAAGAGACAAACTCAAATAGAACTATAAATATTATCTATCCACTTCCACCCTCTTGCAGATTGATGTTATTTCCAGGAAAGTATTGAGCATTCCATATTTGTCCCCAAAGACCATCATTCAGGCAGCTTGGCAAAAGACAACTGCTCATTTAATCCATCTGAATTCAAGTGAACTGTATTGTTTTTAATCCGTCTGAATTTAAGCCATTAATTGAACATCCTAAACCAGCATTCCAAGCAAACACACTGACCCTGAAAGTTATTGGCCATGCCATCATATACTCAGGGAGAGAGGGAAAATGGCTGGGATTTTATTCTTCATCTGCAGCAATGTTGACTTTGCATTCTTTTTTAGATCTCTGCTGTAAGCAAGCTAATCAGGGTGAGAAAATGCTGATGATCCAAGCACGGATGGATTATCCATTTGCTAAGATCAGCACTTCAAGTGGCGGACAGCAGGCAGACTTTCCCAGATACAACTGGTGCAGCTGGGAAATGACCTTGTATAAGAAAAAGCAGTGCCGTCACCACTTATTTAGCATAGTACAGTGTTTTTCAAACTTTCTGCCTTCAGAAAACCAAGTTCACACCCAGTTCCTCAACTAAGTAACCTCCAAAGTTTGTAGAGAATTCTGAGAAGGGTGAACACTTAAACCAAGTATTATTATTACTATTTATTAGTCACAATTTACACAAAAGCAACTCAAAGACTTACAAAAAGATGATGGGCAACAGAAACTGCACAGATACTTCTTCTAGTTAGCTGCTATTATCTCATGTCTGGTCAGCAGATCAGAATGAAAAATTGTCAAAAGCAGTTTTGACCAGCAACCTGCTCTGACTTCATTTGATCTCCACAACAGCACCTTTACAAGCTTATCATAAATTAAGCTTCTTTTGTTCAACAAGAACAGAAATGTTTTCTTCTACATGGGCAACTAATTAGTGATGCATACACAAAATAAATTTAAAGCACATTGCTTCCCCTAAGAATCCTTTGCCACTTATGAGTGGATTGCTTATAGACGTAGACTTTGCATGGGCAAGTATACTGAAATTTGGAACCCGTTTATACAAAATATAGTATGTTAAAATAAATATATCTGTACTTTGATAATAATATCTATATATTAAATATATATTGTAATAGTTAATTCTTCTAGTGATATAGTATACCTTTCTTTCCTTTTTCCCCTTTATTACATTCTCACTTTTTATTTTTATTCCATGACATTTATTTTGTGTATTGCAAAATAATAATAATAATAATAATAAAGAAAATAATTCTTGCTCCAATAACATGTAGAATAAAGTCCTTTTCAAGCAGGTTCAATCAACAGAATTTTATTAGAGCAAGTTTGCTTATGCATCATAACAACAGCTGACAGAATTGGATTCTTACTCAGAGGGTCTCACTGACATGCAAAATGACAACATTTCCTCATATTTGCAGATGCCAAAGTACCATTTAGCTGTGTCAAATTCCAGTTTGTGTACAAAGTCAGTGTGTTGCTAAGGAAATTACAGACGATACAGCATTGTACAAACACCATTCTCTTAATTACATCATTTTGCCCCGGTGGAAAATCACAGCTATCAGAGCAATACAAAGGAAACACACTCTGCCGAAGCTGGAGCTTCTTTCTCACATATAATAATATCATCCTGAACCTATCCTATGCACTTTGGTCAACCATCTGGGTTCTGCTCAGTTTTCTCCTGCCTTCAGAAATGAGGACTATTGGCAGAAGAGTGCATAGTAACACTAGGTTTACAAATCAAAAGTAAAAACCAAAACCAAATTATTGCTGTAGTAAGTATGGGGCAAGCAACAGCATAAAAGGGGTCACCTGACAGCCTTATTAAGAGAGTTACAAACTGGTCACCCTCTCAGAAACTGCCGATTACAGATTTGAACATGCTGTATTCTTTCAGTACCTCTCCACTGAAGTGAACTGGTTATTGCTTACTGAAGGTCTGTTCATCACCCACATAACCCCATTTCTGACCTCAACTAGAGAAGCACTTGCTGCTAATAGAGGCCTGCCACTTAGGAGGGAAACATCACCATGCTGGAATGCCCACCAACACCCTGTTGCATTCCTCAGTGGGGCTCCTAATTCTCAACTGACAGGTGGCTATTTGGAAGACAGGTACAGACTGATGAGAACACATAAGCTGATCCCCACCCCCTTGCTCCTGCGTATAGAAGGGGGCAGGGTGCCCTTGGATACAATGCAGAATGGACAGCATAGTCAAATAAACTTGGCCAAATCAACAAATATCTGACTGAACAGGGCGTGCATGTGAAGGAATAAAACTATGGCATCAGTAACATTGTAAACCTGTGTCTTTTAAGGTCACAAGAACTCCAGCAGCACAGCTTCCAAATTTCCCTATGTACATATTAAAGCTGGCTAGGGCAGAAAGTAACAAAGAATGTTGTTGTGTGGTTTTTTTGGGGGGGGGGCTACTATTAACTAGATTGCACTACATTGGATCTACTTATATTCCAGTTGAAATGATGCCTGTATCACTTCATGGTGGCTTTCCCAATTAATGTGATTTCCCCACATCATTTTTCCTAATACTTTGACTATCATTGTATTAAATGTTAATGTCCAAAAGAAGCTATTTCTGGTTGTTGTTGGTTTTTTTGGGAGGGATGGAACTGCACACTTGTACATCAAGATACATTATCAATATAACATGGGAAAGAACCAGTATTTTGGTTTTCCATGGCAGGCAGGCATCTGCCAGGTTGGCTTCCTAAAGCATCTATTTTCCATAGAAAAGACAAAGCAGAAGTATGCCTGAAAATGCATAATTTCATACCACACCATCAGAAGCAGGCCTAATCTACTTAAACCAGTACGGAGCCAGAATGGCGCAGTGGTTAAGAATGTTGCACTAGCACCTAGGAGAGCTTGGTCATGAAGATCACTGGATGACCTTGGGCCAGTCACTGCCTCTCAGTCTAACCTACCTCACAGGGTTGTTGTGGGGATTAAATGAGAAGTGGGGGAACCATGTATGCCACACTGAGGTCCTTGGAGGAAAGGTGAGATATAAATCCAATAAATAAATAATAAATGAATTAAACATCATTACACTTAAATCTCTTCCTTGTGTCAAAATCCAGCTAGATTATGCAAGATGTACATAACTGTACAGCAAGAAAAACCCCCCAAAATGAATTAATGTACAATAACCCACTTAAATCATCAGCCCGTGTGTTAAATCTGAACCTACTGCAAATTATTTCAGGAAGAGGCACAGAGACATCTTTGCTAAAAGGAGCAGCTTATCCAAACACACTCCGCCCACAAGTTTGTGCTGTTAATATACAGAAGCCTACGGGTGGGTGACTCAAGCCATTTCCTCTCAAATAGCTATCTGTTAGCAGCACTTGTCCAGAAGAAGCTTGACACATACTGGTTAGGCTGAGATTGTTAAAGCAACTGAGGTCCAGCTTTTGCCACTGATTTTTCTAGAGAAGTTCAATGATGGGACAATTCTACTTAAGCGTGTGGTTTCATAAATGCAACTTAATGGCATTTCAAAGCATAATGCCAGGGTGTCCATTAAAAGACACTCCAAAACTTGCCAGGGCTAAGAACAACCAAAGTACAATTCTAAAAACAACCCATGCCTACATTTTATTTTTTTTAATGGATCAAAGCTACAGACCTTTAATTTGAGAACCTAATGCATCAGATCTAACTTTAAATCAAATCACTCATTAGAAATCATTGAAGTTAACATAAATAAATAAATGAGCAGTAAAATGTGAGCAGGAACCATCAGGCACATCAGTTTTTTTGCGTGGAAAAGCAACATGGAAAAGCAAACATGACCGACACAGTAACTTGCCAAGCCAATTCAATCCTAACCTAGAAGAATATGCAAGGCTGGATTACCTTTTTCTTTCACCATGGCCAGAACACCGTCTTTGTAGCAGAGGCAGCACAGATTAATTGAGGTGCTTTATAAACGCATACACACACACACACTCGTGCTATCTTTCCAGCAGTAGTTGGCAGAGATGAAGAAACAATTGCCCAGAAGGCAGCCTATTCCAAAGTACTCTGCATTATTTTCCCACCAGATCTGACGTAATTGGAATGCTTGGTGCCGTGTCTCTCTCTCTCTCTCTCTCTCTCTCTCTCTCTCCTTCGGTCTGCTTTACTCTTCCTAATGGCAGCTCCTTCCCAGGGAATGGACTCTGCCCCTTCTGCGGCAGGAAAGAAAGGAAGAAATAAAGGAAAAAACAACACTGCACAGCAAACAGCAACACTAGCAGCCTCTGAGTAACGAAGGCAAAATTCCACTGTCGCTAATCCACAGTCATTGACACCACCTTGCAGTCTTCTGACAAGGCACAACAGAGCTGGCAAGCCAGGACTCCCCCAAGTGACAGATACTAGAGTAGAAGTGAGAGACGCCACAGGACCTGCTTCAAATAACAAAATGGAAAAAGATTTAATGGTGTGTACACACACACATTTATATATTTAGTTCCCTCTGTCAGACTGAGAAGCAACTTGACATGAATACAGAATCAGAGACGGCACAGGCTGCAGCAAGGCTGTATACAGTATAGGTTTCCAGTTTTCAGGGACAAATTCAATCACAGAGAAGCTTCAGGACTTGTATATTTGAGAAAGTGCAGGATGGAATAAGACAGTGAAACAGGTGCAAGATGATCGCATGTTCGCCAAAATGTTTAAAGCAGTTGCTCCAAAGTTCACAGAAGACAACCAACCAATGAAGTAAGCACTGCATTGGCTTTTGCATAGCAGACTCAAAAAAGTGACGAGTTTGCCCAATCTTCTGGAATACATAGTAAGCTCCATCCTTCAACATAGCTCTTACCAGGGAAAGGCTTGAAACATGTGTTGTGGGCAACATACATTTCTTGAACCAGAATTCTAACTGCCCCCACTCTCTCCCACACACAGCTTACAGTGCTGTAATTCCCACAGCCAGCAGTATATCAATCAAACACAGGCCTTTTTAAAAAAAATCATTTTGGAATTTTTAAGAAACCTGCATTTTACTTCAAAAACCACACATGCTGGGATTTTCTTCTTCTTTGTACTGTTGTTTACTTGGTTCCTTCCACATTTTTTTCCTACATAGTGAATTCTAAAATTCCTTTTTGAACATCTCCTGGAAATACCTTTGTACAGTTGAAGTACAGATTTATATACAGGTGTACCTGCCAAGAAAGGCCCTATAAATAAATATGATGGTGATTTTTCATGTCTGTAGTATTACTGGCATACAGAGACTCATCAGCCATTTTACCCGCCTGCATGGAGTTCATCCTCATCATCATCAGCCTGATGAAGAGATGAAGACCAACATCCTTGGTTGGTCCTACATCGCCAGCACTCTACACATCAACAATGGTGACCAAACACTTAAGGTAGTAGAGTTTGTCTACTTGGGTCCCATAATAATCATTGACACTGAGCTGGGCAAGCTGGGCAAGGCAGCTACAGCAATGGCTCACCGCTCCAAAACGGTATGGGAGAATCTGATGCTAATGGCCAATACCAAGATGAAAGTCTACCAGGCTTCCGTTTTGAGCACATTGCTTTATGGAAGTGAGTCATGGGCTCACCTGCCAGAAGCATCACCTCGATGCCTTTCATATGTGCTGTGTCAGGAAGATTTTGGGCATCACGTGGCAGGACACAGTCTCAAACAAAGATGTATTCTCCCAAGATGTCAGGGACTGGAGCAAGCTATCAGATGCTCTAGTCCTGAACAGAGACAGGAGTCAGAAGTGGTAGAAACCATACAGCAGGCAGCTCTCATTTGAAAGCCTGGAAGAGCCTCCTCCGTCTCCTTGAACGAGACACACCCTTCGTATCTTAGAGCAGAAAGCCAAACAGACAGAAAGATTCCTTTGTCGGCTACCATAGGCAGCAGGAGGGGTTTGGAAACTAGGAAGTACAGCAAGCTCTCCGCATCTCTAATTCCACTAAGCAGTTAGCCAGGGAGCTCATGACAGAAGCCCACATTCCCAGCATGTCCACACTTCTCTCTCAGTGACATCTACACTAACTTGGCCATGTACACAGAATGGAAGATGGCAGGGTCCCCAAGGATGTGCTGTATGAGGAGATGGCTTCAGGCACTAGGCCTGTTGGCAGACCAACTCAGCATTACAAAGATGTCTGCAAACGTGACATAAAAGCTGGCAACATGAACCCTGCCATATGGGAATCCCTTTCAGATGACCGCAGTGCCTGGAGACAGTCAGGTCATGTATCCACAGCAATGACTAGAGCAGGATTGACCGCTGGGAGGAGCACAGAGAGAAGAAACACCATGGTGCACCTGTAGCAGAAAAGCCAGGTGCCTTCATCTGCCCCACCTGCAACAAAAAAATATCTTTGCCATATCAGTCTCTACAGCCAAAGCATACACCATAACTCTCCAATGGTTTCACTTTCCCCCCAAAGTTGCACTCTTCCATTGTCTCCCAAGACAGTCAGATGCCAACAAGTATTATTGGCATACAAGGGTTTTTTTTTAAAGACCTTACATCAGCTCTCTTCCTAACACCTTCTCCTCCTTATGATGGTTATTTTCAATAAGGGAATTGAAGACTATTTCACATAATCTACTCCTTACTGGCCTAAGTAGTCTCAACATTTTCAGGGTACACTAAGAGATCCTTCTTGCCACTGCCTCGATCCTTCTTGCCACTGCCTCTCTCTTTTGCTTCAGTCCCAGCCTGAATGGATTACAATCATAAGCAAGACACTGTTCTGTGCTTTCTACCCAGATAAAAGCCCTACTATGCTCAATGTGGCTTGCTCCCAGGTAGGCATGCATAGGATTGCAGCCCAAGTTTGCTACAGACAGGATATGATTCTTTAAATTGTTGGGGAAACAGCCAAACTGGGACTGAGGTACCCAAGAGTGAAAGCTGAACCAGGGGCTTATGGTTACTTGTCCCATGTTTCCTATCTATCACCCAGATTCCTCTCTTTGTTTTGGCTCCCAGGAGTCCTTCCTCTAACAGTAACTAAAAGCAGATAAAGTGGCAATAGCAGCCCAAAAAAAGCAGAGTAGTAGATAAGAGAGGATCCTGGGGGCAGCAAGGTCAGTGAATAGGAAGAAGAGATAGAAGTCAAGAGAAAACAAGACCAGAGTTGCATCCAGGGCATTTACTGCCTAGGGTTAGCACTGGGGAAGGCTCCAGTGGCAATGTTTTTTAAGTGGTCACTTTCCAAGCATCAACGTAGATGCAACCATGAAAATGGTGGTAAAATTGTCTTGCTGCAAAACTGAAGAAATGAGCATAGGAGAAGAAGCCACTTAGACTTGGTGCAGAACAGGTGCTGAATCCTTCTCCTGCCCTTGCTTTCCAGATGAAACAGCTTCTCACTAGCTGTTTTTCTGCAGGTGGGAGAAACAAAGGTGGGAAGGAGATAGAAAGGGGCAGAATAAAGGCAGGGAAGCATTTACAAAAATGCAGCCCAACCCATATCCCAGCAGTAAGTTGTACCGGCTTAACATGTAGTTAGAGCTTCGGTTGGGATGTTTGAATAAAGGATCACCCCCGAATAAATGACTACCTTGTTCTCAGTGGAGAGGGTTAGCTCTGGGATCTGTGAACTATGGGACAGGTATGGTAATTCTAAGTGCATGTAAAATAGGAGGAGGAGGAGGAGGAGAAATAGCCTGCTACTTGGCCAGCAACATATGCAATGCTTGCCTGCCTTTTTTTCTGCTAAAAGAGGTTACAATTAAGCTGCAGGAATCTGTGCTCCATGCCCAAAGTCCTTTCCCTTTCAAGGGCATATCTTCCATATACCCTTAACCATGGTTCAGCATTCCAATCGGTAGCATAAATTAAGTGTGCTCTTATTCAATGTTATCCAGATCCTGGGTGGACGGGGGGCGGGGGGAATGTAGTCTTACCAATTTTCTTTCCATTTCCCAGCACCACTGCCTCATCTATTGGTGGCATGCAACCCTGGACAGATTATCTCAAAGGGAACACAGCATTAGGCCAACACAGGGACAGACGGATGGTGCATCTCAAAAGAGTGATAATGTACAGTCACCCTTAAATTTTATCTAACAAGCAGTCACCATTAGTTGTGACAGATATTGAATCATCTGGCTTTCCTTGTATTCCTTATTCATCCAGATCTGTTATTTGAATAGATGAGACACACAGGAAAAAATGCATTGGGTGTGTGTGTATTTCCTCACCAGTATAGGCTGGGCTTCTGTTATCAGATCCCTTATAAACCCTGGGAACAGAATGATAACATTCCAACTTCTGCGGCTCACTATACTGCTAAGAATAGCTTTCGGACCTCACTATGTGGTGATGGATTGAAACTTTTTGCCCTTAGATACTAAGCTGGTTCCAATGTAACGACAAACAGTAGTTTATAGCTACTTATACAAGACTTTGGCTCATATGCTCCCCCCCCCACTTTCTCCTTCTCCAGGTTGGCTGGGAGCAGATCAAAAGCTTTTACTGCCAACAGCAATTAACCACATGTCTGTGTTGTGTCTAACCCTACATTGCAGTTACGCATCTTATGTATCGTTAGCTGAAATAAGACAGCTTCATAAAACTTTGGTTTAGAGTTGACTTCCTTTAGTTAAGCATAGTTAAGACTAACTGCAGTTTGTCCAGGTTGAGGCATCACAACAACACTTATGTGGTTAATCATAAATGGATGCAGTGGAGGAGAAGAAGGGTGAAGGGAGTATGCAAGCCTGAGGCTCACAGAAACTGACTCCTGTAACAATAACCCAGTCTTTCATTAAAAAATTGCAGACTAGTTTGAGTAGTTATTGTTTTACTGCATCTGGGATCTTGAAGGAGAACATCATAGTGGGGCCTCCCACAACTTTCTGTACTATTACCCCCCTGGAAATTACCATGTCTGCATATGAAAAGAATTAACCCTTAGTGGTGATCTTGCACAAAACGTTTTTCTCACCAGGTATCACAGACTTTCCACTTCAAGAGATGTTGGCATGTAAGGGTAACTGCTGAAGACTGGAACGTTTTGCTCATAGAGTGGCCAAGTCTCATTTTTCACATGTGCTAAGGATTAACACTGCCATGTTCCATCTTGTTCCCAGTCCCAACCCAGCTGAGTGGCAGCCAACTGGAGAAAAGAGCAAATTGGCCCTTCTCCTATCCTCCTGTATTCCCAATTCTATATGTATGCATGTATTTATATGTGCATGTGTGTGGATGTCTATATCTATATCTATATCTATATCTATATCTATATCTATATCTATATATAAAAATATCAAACAGCAATTCAGACAGTTGGGTCTGGAACCTGGTGGAATGCAGTTAATCACTATACCCATATATTTATTACAGTGACAAACAAAATAGAAATTTTAATATTTCTGCTTAGAAAGCCTCCCTTCACTTAAGTTAAGCTATGTAGAGGCCACACAGTTTTCATGTGTCCGGTGTGTTCATCTTGTTCTTCCTATTTGTTAGCATTGCTGGAGATACAGTACGTACACCATCAAAACACTTCAGACTCAGGGCCAAAATAAATGCAGTTCAAGAAATCCATTACAAGATCTTGTTGTTGTTGTTTTGTATTTTGGTTAAATAATAAAATACTAGGTATAATAAAAAGGGAAATTCCTTGGATGCCCAAATCCAGGTTTGAGGAAAGTACTCTTTGGTGAGAGAACCCCAAAACATGCAGCAAAGTAAAGCATGGATATATAGGCTGTTAGACCTTTAAAATATCGCCTTCTAAGTTCCGTCCAAAGTTCTCCACTTACCTCTGCAAGAGCTGTTACTAAATGCAGAGAGGAAAGGATACAGATACAGTCCAAAACATGGTAGCCCCCTGGCTCCTTTTTTTCCAAAATGAAAAGTTTTCAAGAGATCCAGCTATGGTTTCCCCATGTTACATTTAGCCTGGATCTCAGTTGTTGGATACTACAAATAAAACAATGTAAATTGAGCATTTTTGCTTAGGTATATTCTACTTTTATAAAGAGCATGTTTTGATTGCTGCAGGGAACAGTAGTACTACAGTGGTGTTTTCTACAGCAAACATGTAAAGTGTGTGATTAAAATGTGCCTGCACATGCACACATCTTTAAATGCCTATCTAGGTTCAGTTTTCCTAGATGCATCTCTTTCTTACTCACCTTATCTACTGCGGGAAACAATCATAATGTGTATAATGTTGCCCAAGGCCTGGCACCATCACCCAGAATGGTAGGGCAAATGTCTGGGGACACACAGTTCTTTGAAGGCCTACCACTGCCAACAGCAACATCACCTTGATGCTTCTTGCAATAGTAATAATAATAATAATAATAATAATAATAATAATAATAATAATTTCTTTTACAGAAAAGTACTTGGCAAGCCAGGCACAGCCACCATCACCACCCTTTCTCCAGAAAGCCTCTAAAGCACATTTCTTCTCATTGCGTGGCTGCCTCCCTCTCCTCTGCTGCACCACCATGCAGCTCTCCCCCTGCTGGTAAGAGAGGCAGAGGACACTTGGCCAAGGGCCCCTTCAAATTGGCACAGCCTGTGTGCCCTATACCACCCCCGAATTTGTGGGAGTGGGGGCACTAGGCACAAAGCCCTCCTGTGGGATTTCGGCACTCCTGGACGCCGTCCCTGATTCGCGCCGCTAGTTGCAAGCATCTTCAAAAGAAACAATTTGGACGAGATAAATTGCACATGCTTCAAGGAAAAAGGGGAGTAAAGACTGCTGACAGAAGAGATCTCTGATAACAAGACAAGAATAAAATATGAGAAGATACGTCAAGATACGGTATGACTGAGGGGGGAGGGGGGGAAAAAAACCTGCCTTCCTTTTTATTATGTGATTTAACAAGAATCCCCTCCCCTAATGAGTCAGAAACTAAGGACTTAAGCTGTGGATTTAAGGCTGTGTGGAGATGAACTTTCGAACCAAAGCAATGTTTCAAGATGAAGCTGGAAAGCTAAGAGTTTTGGAATGACGCAGTTAAAAATGCCGTCGCCATTTTGGGAGGCATTGTTGGAGCTCTTGGGTCTGGGAGGAGAAAGAGAGAAATAGAGTTGTTTACATATCGTGGATCAACTTCTCGGTGGGACTTAAGAGCGACAAATGCCAAATTTATGATGGAAAGAGCGATGTTATCTACGAAGGAGATATATGGAAACCATCTGGACTTAGTGGAGGAACGGGAAATCCACACAGGATTATTATTTTGCTTATCGGCTTAAGGAGACTAACAGAAGAGATCGTAAAGGAAAAATAGAAATTATATGAACAAGATATGATGTGGAAACACCAAGATAAGACTGGATAGAATTATGAATTTTGTTTGGACTGATTGGGACTGATTTGGACATTAACGCAGTAATAAGAAGATGATCTGAATCCCCCTTTGGATCTTGAAGTATGGGTTCCCCCAACAAAATTTAAAAATTTGGCTTTGTAATTTGGAATTTATGTGATGTGATTTAATTTGATGTGATTGGCCAGTTAATAAAAATTATTAAAAAAAAAAAAAACAAATTGGCACAGCCTGCAGCTTTGTCCTTGAGGGAGCAATGAAGTGTAAAATAGCAATTCTAGAAGCATACCACTAGTTTGAAGCTACTAGCCTACCGCAGATTTCGGCTAGCTTTGTTTTGTTTTAAAGTTCCACACAATCATCGTAATTTGAACTCATTATGGTCCTGTTCCAAGACAGAGTACAAGAACCAATTCAGTTTTGTATATTAAAAGCCATATACACAGACAAGTGAGTGTTTATATTTTGTTACAAATGTATAGATTTCTTGTAAGGATAGGAAAAAAGGGGGTTCAAAATGCAGTGCTTGACAGTAAGACAAATAAAATGTTGAAAGTTTGAATAGGTCACAGAGTTAACCCTGGAATACTGGTTCTGGGAACAGCATGGTGTGGTACATAAATTAGCCTACAGAGCATTTTGCAGACATGATTCTAAGCTGAGCAAGGAACCTGAAAGAGTTAAGGAGTCTAAGGACCTGACACCTTTAATAACACTGAAAAGTAACCTGCCACCTTCAATAACATGCTTCACTTAGCAATAATGTGCTTAATTTTACCTCATCTGGTCACAGCGGAGGTATTTATTTCTTCTCTTCTTGTGGACATTAGTGTAAAGCAATTGTCCATAAGCATTACCATAGCAACAACTGACACCTACAATGATGTGGGATTTCTTTCAGGGCAAAAGTACACAAGAAACCAGAGGAGCTTTACTATCATCCAAATAATAAAACACACCAGTGATCAGACACCTTGCTTTGGCTTTAGGGTGTAATTTAAACATAATACTACCCTTTATTGAAACTGCTGAAGAGTTGACCTAGCTCCCTAACGCAAACACACAACGTCGAACAAATGTTGCCCTAGTAGAGACTTTTGTGCTGCTTTCCACTAGAACAACAATTTAGTTAAATACGGCCACATGGACCTGGCAATACTAATAATTCTGAAATGTCATTCATAGCCTCCCTTGAAAATAGGTGCTGAAAGTGATCTCCTACCCTCTCCCCCTTCCAAGTGTTTTGCAGTAGCAAGCCAATAACATTAACAGTAGGAATTAAGACTATTTCACACATTATGGATTAGGAGTGTACACTGTGTGTACATCAACAAATCTGGGGCACTTACACACATTTATATCACCAGGTACATACACAGCAGATACCTGGAACTGGCTGCATATCACCAGTAGGTCCATGTGCATGCAATAAAAAGACAAATGCATGCTCTCTTACTCCAGAATATGTATAGCGGTCATTGGTTCACTCATCCTGAACAAAAAAAAAACATGTAAAGGTCACCCTTTTTACTCATTCTCTGTTGTTGTGTTTACAATGGTTTTCAGTGTGATTACAGAAATAAAAGAATAACAGCACAATCCTAAACCTGTTTACTCAGATAAGTTTTTATTGTATGGTTTTCGGTATAATTGTTGTAAACTACTCTGCTTTTTTATGAATAGCAGTATGTGGGTATACGGCTGGGTGTGTTTGTAGAATAGTACAGAGGAGATCTAAAGCATTTGCAAAGAAAGATACTCATAGCAAATTTTGGAGGTGGGAAAAACTTTGCTGTGGTAGTAACTCATGGTTGGTTAGTTTTGGTATTGTCACACCATGGAGAAAATAATGGTGGCAGCCAGGTGACAACAGCTGGAAGGAGTTCCAGTGCCTATCAGTGGGTTTCACACCCAATGTTCTCTTCCTCTCCCACCGGTACAACACCCAGCCACCCTGGGCTTTTATCACACATAAAGGAGAATGGCAAAATGCAGGGAGTATTTTAGCTCAGCCCAAATTACTGCAGATTTCTAATGCTAGACTAGATTTAGCACACATCAGTCCAGCATCAAAGAGGCTTGTATGACTGCATTACAATTGCAGAGTTTACACCTGCTAAAAGTTACAGGTGGATAGAGAGGTAAGATTGCCTTCACATAAATTGTATATGTTACAGGTAGGTAGCTGTGTTGGTCTGCCGTAGTCGAAACAAAATAAAAAAATTCCTTCCAGTAGCACCTTAGAGACCAACTAAGTTTGTTATTGGTATGAGCTTTCGTGTGCATGCACACTTCTTCAGATACCTTCAGATAAATTGTATATGTTTGCTTTTTCACTGTTTAGGGAGTAGAAGAGATTAAATTGCTCACAATTTTATCTTGATTAAGGAGAAAATAGAAACCAAATGCAGGAGAATGGCAGATCTGAGCCGCTCTGAATAAAAGTGCTGCACACTCAATCACTAGGGATATTATCTGAAGCTTTATTCACCTTTCTTCCTTCGCAGATGGAGACTAAGCTCCAATCCGGCCAGTTTAAGAAACCTGACAAGATCAGAGGTCACTGATAAGGTGCTGCTATGTCTGCAGGTCATAGCAAGAACACAACATGCACACCTTTATTTGCCAGTGGGCTGCTATTGGCTTAGCAGTTGCAACCAGAGGCATCAGTTGCTGAGAAGAAGATTACGACTGAGGAGTCTCCCTCCCTTCTAATTACTTCAAGCTGCGTCTGTCAGAAGGGGGAAGACTGAGGAGTCTGCTGCATTTCTCTATGCTATCCTCAAAACACAAACAAAGGTAAACGGCTCACCCTTATCACAATGTTTATATTATTAATTAATTTTCAATACCGCCCTTCATCTGAATATCACAGGGTGGTTTACAATATAAAAACACAAATGTAAAAATAATAGCTATGGGAACAGCTTAATTCCCATCACTTGATCTCAACAGGACTTTGCCATGCCTCACAGTACAGTTGGCTGCCTTTTGCTGGATCATATTATGAAAATGGCATTTGCTCGCTTCATTTTTATTTGCAACTTTTTGCTATCTAAAAAAAAATAATGGACACAAAAACAGTTTAAAAAATAGACTGAGGTGGTCTCATGCAGGTAGTGAAACTGTTTACACCAGTGGAACCGCTCTTCAGACTAATTTCTCCAAGGAAATTAGTGTTTCTCCCACGCCTCATCTTGAATATTTTGCTGTGAGGGGCTTCCCACTTTTTCTTTTAGTACAATAGCCATTTTAGTTCTTTCTGCCTTAGACACAAACAGACCTATTCTCTGCACATCTTAGTAAAACTGTGCATCTGCTAAAAATATTACATCAGCAACATAAAAAAATATTATCATCCAAACTGAGCTTTCCTTTTAACTCTGGGTCAACATAGCATTGAACCACAAATGGGAGACTCACATTAGTCTGCTGGGAACAGGCCAATGCTGGGCTCAGGGCAGTCTCACTGCTCATTTTACAAAACAGTTCTTTTCTGCAGTCATGGAAGTAGAAATCCTTTTAAATAATTAAATAAATTTCTATAGTAGCAAGGCAGAACATTGAGTAAATTGGTTTACGAAGCATTAGGTAAATTATTCTGTCTGGCAGAAGTTAATGTTAAAAAACCGAATCTAAACATTTGTGCTGGCAACAGTCTGTGGCTTAGAGCTGTGAATTTGTGTGTGATGCCTCACACAGGTTTCTATATCCTTGTGCAGAGGGTTAGTTCATCTTTAGTTTAATGTTTGTTATTCTAACTGGTTCAAGTTCAGATTCTGAATCTGATGATGTCTCAATCAGCTAATTACGCATTCAACCACAACCAATAAGAAGTTATTACATTACATAGACTAAACAGCTTAAAAATTGGCTCTCAGATCCACAAGGTTCCATTTGAAGCAGATTCCCATGAGACTAATGAATTTGTCCAGAACTCAAGAACAATCACAAACTCTGATTATACAAAATCCTCTGAACACCTAAGTGCCTATATCACACTGTGAAAACCTCTTAACACTTGACTTAACTGTCTTAATCCTAAAGGTAGGAGTCAAAAGTATCAAAGCGGCCAAATAAATTGATCCCATTGACAGGATAAAAACTATGGCCAGGATCCAAGCCAGAGCAAGTGGCTGTTATGCTCAGACAAACAACTATTTAAGCTCCTGTTCAAGTTGCAGCTCCCTGCATGTTCCCAAAATCTCTCTCCCAAGTTTGGGGCCCTCCACAGTGGAAGCTGGTAAGATACAGTACAAGGAACTGTAATCATGGGCAATTGTAGTCTGTGCCTTCCTCTGTGTGCGGGATCTTATCCAGCATGCATAATCCAGCCACAGGGAAGCAATTCAGTGAAAGAGAGTGAAGAATATGCTTAACTTTCTCTGACTGAAATAAAAAAAAAAATGTGCCCAAATTTTGATGGAATCTGTGGCATGTTAGTAACACTGCATAAAGGCACTACAGTAAAAGAAGAATCACTAGCTGCTGTCGTTTTCAATTCAACTATGCAACAGAAGGCAATTTATGGTGAAAATACTGGGTTGCCTGAAGATTGATGGCCGAGGGAAAACTGACTCGATAGGCTGGACTCAAGCATTTGTCACTTGTCCTCCCTGAATGGCACCTTTATACTTCAGAATTCCATTTTCATCATTTGGAAAATGGAGATAATGACCACATTTGTAATTCTGTCTAATACCTAGCAGTATTAAAATTATTATTATTTATTTAAAATTTAAAGCACCTTTCTTCTCCAAGCAGTTCAGAGTGGCAAGATGGGCTGCTTGAATGCAAGAACTGACCACCACTGTTTCTAAGATATCCATTAATTCTTTGCTAGACACTCCACAATCTCCACAATCTCCTGTATCGCCGCACTAACGTAACACTAAAGGAATCATGCAGTTTTTAAAAATCCTGCACTTTCCAACCTAGGCCACATTAAAGGAGTTTTTACATTTATGTTCTGTACATTGCAAGCTATATTGGGACAGTTGCACTGTCATGCTACTTGAGTTTACCATCACTTCACAGCAGCAGAAAGAAACTATCAACTATTGTGCTCCCCTTTCTCAAGAGATGAAGGGATAGAAATAAATTTCAATGAAACACACAACTAAGGGGTGGCATAGTAATCAAAAGGCAGGGCTTCTGCTTGGACCACGCATCTAATGGGAACAGAACTGAAAATACTTTTTAATCAAACCATACATGTTTTTAAAAGGACCTGTTTAGGAGCTCTGCTTCTTGTCTTCCCACCTTGTTGTCTTAACTATACTCTCTAGTCTACAGCCACCTTAACATCTGGTTAGACTGGACTTCCTCAACATGGTGCCCTCCGTAGGTTGCTGGACTACAATGCCCATTGTCCCTGACATTTGGGCCATGCTTCACTGAGGCTGATAAGAGTTGGGAGTCCCAACAACTTCTAGAGGGCACCAGGTTGGGGAAGCCTGGCTTAGGCTACCATATGGAAAATTCAGAAATATGCCAGCTGTTGAACTTACAACAGCACTACCATTTATCGACTATTTAGAAAAGCAAGGCCTGTGGTAGTTGCTTCATAATACAAAGTACACAAATCCAGCAGCCGCTCTAGAGTATATATACCCTCTGCTTATCTCCATGCTTCTTAGCAAATATTTCGTGTCCACCACCCATTTTAACAGGTCACTGAAACAGCTCAAAGGTGGACAAGTCCAGACTAGAGCCCAGCTTTCTTACTTACCTGAACCTTCTGGATAATCAAACAACCATTCACACAAATAGTAGTCATCTGGATTCAGGTATGGCAGCTGCTTCATCACAGACTGCTTGGGGATGAGGTACAAGACCTCAGCAATATCACCGTCCTCTATAATAGACATCCTTTTGATAGAGTTTTTGTACTTTATCCGCTCAGACACCAACCTCTTGCTTTTCCCTGATCCACAAAGCTTCCCAAAACTGTTTAAACTGGGGAAAGATGGCATATCTATGGCAACTGTAAAGCGAGCAGCTAAGGAAGTAAACCAGAGTGAGCGAGCGAGTGAGAGTGTGAGAGCGTATACATAGCCACTGGGCTGCCACCGTCTGGCATGCTGTCCTCATCCATCCTTATTTCACTTCCTTGTCCACTAAAGGAGATTAAGGAGGAAGTATTTTTAGCAGTGATCTTCAGGAGATTATGACAAGCACGCTTAGTCAGGTGACAGCCTTCAAAACACTATTGGAACCAGCAACGCTTTGCTTTGGTGTCCATAAACGTGAAGTGAAAGCATATAGAGCATGGCACAATCGGATTAATATCCTGGGCAAGAGAGAGGACATATCTGAGGTAGATAAGAGGATTACTTTTGAGAAACAAAAGCCTCAGCACAGTGGACGAAATCTTGTTAAGAAAGAACCTTCATAAGCCCCACATATCCATCTGTGCATTTAATCTAACATTTCCCATGTGCATTACAGCTAAGGAAGGCTCACCACACTCCATTGTATCTTGCAAAGCATTTCTACCAGCAGCAGATTTTCCTGCGAGACATAATTTCTGCAGCCTCCATGGTCACAAAAGTAAGTATCTATAGCCTTCTTGAGAAATATTTATTTTCCCAACTCCGCCATCTCCTTTCCTCCTTCCAGTCTCATTAACAGAAGACTCACAAAGATCCCAACTGTTACCCCCACCTCTAGCTGTATTTACAACAGATATCTACAATCTATTCCTAATGACTTGCTAATCTAAGAAACTAAATTAACGATTTTGTTTTTCCTTGGGAAAGAGCAAAGTAAATCATTAACAGTGCATTCAAAAGGACTTGAAGCCAACAGCGCATAAGCAAAGGGGCAAATTCTAGTTGTTGTTAGCATCACATAGTTACGGGGATTGACTATGGGAGAGCATGCAAACCAAATGGAACCCCCACTACCTCTTGTTTCAGGTCTGCTGCACAAATAGTTCCCCACATGGAATTGCTTTAATCGCCATGTTGCTTGCAGTCCATTTGTCACACTGAAGCATAAGAATGTTAGAAGAGCCCTGAACAAAGGCTCATCCAGTCCAGCACCCTATTCTCCCAATGATGAACCAGAGGCCCTTGGGAAGCCTACAAGAAGGACATGAGTGCTTCAGCACTTCACACTTGCATTTCTCCCTGACTTGGAGGTGTATATTCAGCAAAATCATGTTCCACAGCTCTCCTGTCCTCTGTTTTTCTTCTAGAAAGGGAAGTAATTCAATTTTCTTTTCACGTATTAACAAAGTATGTGAGAACAAAATTCTCACTAAACATTCCCCAGTCCTCTCTTTCCCTATGTTCTCAGATGGCAGCACATGTGAAAGGATGAACACAGACCCCATTCTATAAGACAGTTTTCATGAATAAGCAATTCAGAAGTTAAAGTTCTGTGCTGCTCTTTAAAAATCACCTAGGGTGTCTCTATTTTCATCTGAGAAATGTTAGAGGGTATGCTTTAACTAATCTCCATTGAGAGGAATTCTTGGGTCAAAAACATTAAGTGCTCTTTAAACTCAAGCTCAAAAAGGAACAGTTCGTGTGAATGCTGTATATATGCACTAATGTGAAGCTTACTGCAACTGAAAGACTACCTTACCCAGTACTGCTGAATCTAACAAAAGATACGCTTTGGCTGTTGTTAACAGTTGAATGACTGTGAGCACCCGCAGAATAAAAATGGAATGGTTTGTTATGGGTGTTCATTCGCTCTGTACATGCTCACCCACACAAGCTAACACAGTCTCTAGAAAAATGAAATTAAACTACAAACCATAGGCTTTGTCACTGCAGACAAAACCTGTGGTTTGTAGTTCTATTGCAACCTTTCTGGTTCCAGCGTTTGTTCCTAGTGTTAAAATTCAATAACTCTGCAAGATACCTCAGGGTGCTTGTTTATACGATCAAAATCAATGGATAACCTGAAAATTCTTACTATGACATAAAAATCTATTATTTATTTAGCAATAAGCTAAGCAAGCAAAAGCTCTCAGGGCCGTCAAAGCATTCCAAAGTAGTTTCATGTAATTCATTGGTCTGAGCTCAACTGAGCAAACGTAACATGCCTGTTTGCTGAGTACATGGTAGCTTATCTTGAGATGAACAGAATGGAGAACCTGGGGCTCTTCATTCTTTTTAAATCGCCTTTGAACTACACTCACAGCATAGTCCCTGTATGGCCTTAGACTTTGTAAACAAACCCCAAGGGTGAAGTGGGTTCAAGAGTAATCTTAATATGAAATCTTCTGTAACAAGTGAGAGGCAGGGAAACAAGGCTGAAGAACTGCTGTATTTTAAAAGTCATTTTCACCACATTCAGCTACTTGTGAACTTTCGCATGTGCAGCTACAATGAAACAAGTGCCTTTTCAAGAACTCTTACCCTCATTTGCGCATGTGAGTGTATTCTGTGACATTGCAAAGATCATGGTAAAGAACAAGAATGCCTGCAATTTCCATAAGTATTTAACACAACAATTTGCCCAGAGAACTGAAAATAGTAATAATAATGAATATGGATATTTACCCCACGTAGCTCAATTTCCAGCACCAGCCATATATGGCGAGGAGAACCCACTGCCTAAAACTCTGGAAAGCAGCTGCTGCCAGTCATTGTACAATGCTGAGCTAGATGGGCCAATGATATGACTTAATACAAGGCAGCTTACTATGTTTCTAAGAAATATTAATTTCTTTCAAGATTATAGTACATCTCTCTCTGTGTGCATATGTAATACATGCATACACCCTTTAACAAAATTGCTAAGAAAATGGCTGCCTCCCACTGTGACACAATCCAATATCAATACTTTAAATAGGAGGGCAACTGGATGCTTAAATTAATCTGCTGATGAAAGTTTTTGTGAAATGATTGCCCCAAGAAAGTATGATTATTATGGTGGTAATCCACTGCAACTTTTTTCAGGCTGGGCAAATTTTCTTTCCAGCTGCACCCCTTTAGGTCATGTTGAATGTCATTATATGAAGAGTTCCCTGACTTCCGTGATCAACTGGTGACTGAGGTAGGATGGGGGGCTGGAAAAGTGTACCTGCACACAGAGAACCCTCCACGCATGGCCCTTTAGATCTTAACCGAAGCCGCCATTTGTAAAATTTAGCTTCCATAGAATGAGACAGTTTAATATAGAAAGCACACTCACACAATAGGAACTGGTTTTTTGTTTAAAAACATAAAATACTACAGGCCAATTTGTTATTATTAGAGGATTAATTTGGATTGTGGTGTGTTAAATTGTTGCCTTGCTTTTCAACGTAGAATTATATATTACCTGCAATGCTGACCGTGAGTCATGATTCCTGTTAGAAGCAGCAATCAAAGCTTTTTTTTTAAGCCACAACATTTCAAAAATTAGCACAGCACTTCCATGTGTTTTGCAAAGGAACTTTGGCCAAGTCAAAACAACAGTGACTTTCAATGAAATTCCACAAAACATTAGACAAATATTTTTGAACCAAATATCAGTAAGCAATACTTCACTCCATCGTACCAGACTTCCAGTGACACCCTGAAAATAACAGTCCAGCCCTTCGTCCTGTAATTACCATTTGCTGCTAATCTTGTTTTGACTTCAGGGGCTCAGTTCACTTTCCCTCTCCGTTTTCAATTTAACCAGGGGGTATGTCTATAAGACCCTGCATTTGCCTTCTATAATACATCGTGACAAGAATGAGAAATGAGCAAAACAAGAAGGAATCTAGACTAACCAGGAGGCTTTCTCAGATCAGACTGCGGTTTTCATTAGATAAGTGACCTCCAAGGATATTGCTGCAACACTTCAGATCAGGACCAAGAAAGCCAATAAATTATATACAAGGGATAAAGGATGAATTTAGTGCTGACAAAGATTACTTAAAATACTTACATATTTCACAAAATTTGGCCCAGTTACTGACCTCCTAGAGAAGCATAGGCCACTTTTTCTTCAGCCATTTTTATTAGTGTCTGAAAGCTCCTGACAACTAATACAGTGGTACCTCGGGTTAAGTACTTAATTCATTCTGGAGGTCCATTCTTAACCTGAAACTGTTCTTAACCTGAAGCACCACTTTAGCTAATGGGGCCTCCTGCTGCTGCCGCGCCGCTGGAGCACGATTTCTGTTCTCATCCTGAAGCAAATTTCTTAACCCAAGGTAATATTTCTGGGTTAGCGGAGTCTGTAACCTGAAGCGTATGTAACCTGAAGCGTATGTAACCCGAGGTACCACTGTATGCATATACTCTAACAGGCCTCCACATTTGCCTAGAGTGTTTATCCAGGGCCAACTGGAGAGCTATTTCACATTTAGCATGAAGCAAATGTTTCCCATCACGCCTGTCTATTAATTTATAGAAGTATTTCTATACTGCTGAGTCACAAAACATCAAGGTGGTGTATACTGCTAAAACTTAAAACATAATTTAAAAATTAAGTTTTAAAAATACAGAAATCTTTAAGGTGACTTGATAATATGCATTTGTAGCACCTCCATTGTATTAGCAGACGCTGGTATACTTGTAGTCCAAAGCAGTTTCACATGGGGAGGGGAATCTAATGTGGTACTGGTTTGGGTGTGTGCATTTGAAATAACATTCTATTATTTATTTATTCAGTTTATATTGTGCCAGTGTGGCAATGCTGATGCCCTTTAACATTTCACTTATGAAAACAGGAGCACTCTTGTCTGCAACACCTTTATTTTCACTTCAAGGATGACTACCCAAATATACCTCCTTTCACTACTACCATACATGTTTGAAGCCTCTTCTCTTGCCTCTGTGTCATCATTTGCTCTGCAATAGCTTGTCAGGCATTGTGAATTACCAAAAGGACCTTAATGGTTTCCTTTAATAAAAAGAGCACTCAGAATACTTAATAGAAATCACTGAGTGTTTGATCATAGAATGGATCTGGTTGTACTTATTATAGGATACAAGTGGAACAGACAAGTATACAGTCGTACCTTGGTTTACAAACTTAATCCATTCCGGAAGTCCGTTCTTAAACCAAGGTGTGCTTTCCCATAGCAGCGGGGGACTCAATTTACAGATGGAACACACTCAATAGGAAGTGAAACGTGTTCTGCTTCCAAGGCACAGTTCACAAACCAAAACACCTACTTCCAGGTTTGCAGCGTTCTTAATCCTAGTTGTTCATAAACTAAGCTGTTCTTAAACCAAGGTACCACTGTACTACTGTTTTGTGTTGAGACCATCAAGATAGACTATTCATCAACAGGCAGGGTCTGATTACATGTTTTAATAGCAAAGTGAGTGTTTGTTCTTTTGGCTGAAGATATATAGCAAAAACATAAATGTCCTATGATACATAACCATATGTTGCAGTTCAAATATGAACTTCAATTATACCTCTGTGAAACACTGCAAGAGATGGCGCCTTAGTGTCATTAGACATGCAAGTTCATTCCATTCAGACATTTTACTTCTACAGACTGGGAAACATGGTCAGATTAAAATCAAAATGACTTTGAAGGCAGATAGGAAACAAAGCATTGCTTCAGATCACTGAGGTTTTAGCTGATGGGGGTACTGTGTTGTGTAACACAGATCATAATTCATAATTCTTGTCCTAAATCAGATAAGAATGTACATTATCACAACTTCTGATGAAATGGACTCTAGTGTGCGAAAGCTTATACCATCTTAAGTAAGGTGCTACAGGAGCTTTATGGAGCCAAACACCAAGTTTTGCTAAAAAGAAATAGCTATATAGAAAGTGAAGCAAACCATTGAGATCTGAAAATGTAACAGGTATAACATTTCTAATTTGATGGAGTTACAATAAAGGCTTTCCTAACATAATCGTATGAATTAGTACTCAGAAATAATTCCCACTTAATTCAATGGAACTTGCTCCCTACTACGCATTTACAGGATTGCAAACGAGCTACAGTGCTCAGTTTGTGAGATAAGCTGCCTTTAGTGCTTCTGTCATAAACCCAAATACCAGCTTGCTGCCATTTCATTATAACATTATTAGATGCTATATGAAAAAGGCCAAAATCAACTGAGGCTAGTCAAGACAGTTCTGCAGAAAAAGTCTGATCCACATGTAATTTCATTTTATCCATACACTGTACGGAATCACCTTAAACCCAACTCCTCTCAGAGAGTAGACAAAGCAGCTACCCTGTTTCTGTTTCATTGAAAGCAAGGCAGCTTACATTAAAGTGTTCCTGACATGGACTGGGCTGGGAGCAGGGGAGTGTTATTCTAGGAACTACAAATACAAACTCCCTATAATTTAAATTATTTTCACATTACATGGGAATAAAGTGAGACTTAAAAAAAGCATATCTTCACAAGCATGGGACAAAAAAACCAGCTCACAGTGAAATTCTACACATGTCTACTCAGAAGTAAGCGCCCACCAAATTCAAGACGGCTTATTCCCAGGTAAACCGATATACTTTAATACTATAGATGTCCAAAGTCTGAAGATGTGATACAACAGAGTTCTTTATGCATTTATATAAATTCACAGATTCATATAAACGTGGGCCATGGAACACTACAATCTATGGTCAACCTCTGCATAAGCTGATCAACACAAAAGGATTATTGTTACATACAAAGACACATGCACACAGACATCTATAGAATAGGTAAAATGGTGAGAAGACTAATGAGGAGCAGAAGGCAAACAGCTTACCCACAAGGAGGAACATTGCCATTATCATACCCATATTGCACTACATACTGCTCTCTCTTCCACCACATACTAATTGTCTTACCCATCCCTCCAAAGCAAGCTGTGATCTTCTGGGCATACTGGCACAAACCATTTTCGTTGGAGGATTCTTCACCTAAGGTCTGTTCACTCATTGCTTTGAATGCAACTGCTTGTGTCCTTCACTAGCTACAACTTGCTGGAGACAAGATGTAAGCCTTCTGAGCTCTCTTCCAGTTCACTTCCATTAATAATTCAAGCACTCTTTAAAATCTGCTGAGCTCTTAGAATTGATTGCACCAGCCATTTTATAGCTTTGCAAGTAATTATGTTTAGCCTGTGTGTGTGTATCCGATTATGACATTCCGTTAATTTATAGACAATATGCAGAAATCACAACAAAATGCATGCCTTTCATGACTGGCAGGAGATATTATGTTCAGCTGCGAGATATCAGATGGACATATCAATTTCTGCTCAACTAAGAATTAAAAAAGGAAGTTGAATAACCACATGGAGGATGATAAACATCATGTACAATTCAGTGTACAGGGCTCTGCTCCTTACAGATAGAGTGGAGTTCGATTAAAATAATGATGATGTTTGGCATAAAACTAATTTCCACATTTTTGTGTTTTATGTTATAAAAACAAATCAGAAAGAAAAACACGGCGCAAAAACTTCCAAGGAAATAACTGCTACACTTTATCTACATGTTTTAAACAGAGTTGTTATAGATGGAACTGTGGATGTTCTATACTGAAAAATCCAGATTGGTATACCTTTTAGCATGCATAATGTCATTCTTTCCCCATTCACCTAATGAAAGCAATGATAATAGGTAAAAAGAATAGTATTGGAGAAAAACCACTTTGGGGGGTTTGTTTTGCGGTTATTGTTTTTTTGCAATCAAGCAGTGCATACATTTTGTGAAATAATATATAAATATATATATTAGGGATAGAAACTAAACAAACTAAAGAATAATTTTCTCATCCAGCTGAGTTGCATTCATGCACTTAATTTAACTTAGGTTAGCTTCTTAGCCATGTGAGATGCAACCAAGTTGTTCAGAAAGTAGCCTAATGGTACCAAGCTACTTTTTCAACTCATCTAGGCGAATGAACATTTGCAGCAGTGAATCAGACCACCCCAGCTATTTTATTAATTATCATTCAGGCATGACCTAATTGTCTACACAAAGATACTGTTTTTTATTAACCTGACCTTAAAATTTTAACAATTTAACAGGAAGTTGAACTTCTCCCTGATTTGCAAAAAGCATATAATATAGTTAGTGTAGTATTATCTCCTATGGCAGAGGAAAGTTCTGGAGGAACTCTACATGAAAAACCTGCTATTGGCTTATGGAAAACATACAAAACATGCACATTATACAGCCAAGCATGCTGTATTACACATCCTACATCGTCACCTCCCCCACTCCCTCCATTTCACTAGGATTCTCCCTATAGAAGCTCCAATTTTTAAAATCTGTTTTTATTAAAACATTTATCTACTGCCTTTCTGTATTGAAAAGAGGCCCTAAGGCATATTAGAGCCCCCAAATCAGGGCTTCAACACCACACATACAAGTTATCTCCAGAAAATTTGTTTCTCTTCCTCAAGGCATATTAAGAACTGCCACCGCAACATTACCCGGCAAAGTCACAGACTTCTTACAAACAATTCCAAGAGAATTCCTCCTTATGCACATTTTAACTTTGAAAAATAATAATCTCAATTTATTATTATTTATTCAATTTATATCCCACCTTTCTGCCTGAAGGAATCAAAGTCAGCAGTCATTTGTCACATAAGAGCCTCCAAGAGACTTACAAAGTTTAGCTCAGCTGTTTATAGAGCATGGTGCTGATAATGTCAAGGTTGCAGGTTTTATCTCTGTAAGGGCCAGCTGCATATTCCTGCATTGCAGGGGGTTGGACTAGATAATCCTCAGGGTATCTTCCAAATCTACAGTTTTATGATCATGGCATAAAATTGGGAGAATGGGACCAATGAGTACCTTACAATAAAAACGTTACTGTGACCTATTAATCAAATGCAATAAAACAGCAGCAAAACAAAAAACCCCACCAAACTTACTTTCAATAGACAGCAAAATCATCATAATCCATCAAATGCCTGGAAGAAGAGGTGCCCAGTGCTGAAAGATATTAATGATAGTGCTAAGGAAAGCTCACTGGGGAAAGCATTCCACAAGCCAGGAGTCACAATCCTCTTTCAAAGGGCGAACCAGGAGGAGGACCTAGGATAAAGGGTCTAGGTAGGGTCATAGTCAAACAAGTATGACAACCTCTGAATGAAGCTTTGTGTTTAATGGAATCAAGCAGTCTTCAGCTACATTTACAATGCAATTGTGTACAGTGGTACCTCGGGTTAAGTACTTAATTCGTTCCAGAGGTCCGCTCTTAACCTGAAACTGTTCTTAGCCTGAAGCACCACTTTAGCTAATGGGGCCTCCCGCTGCTGCCGCGCCGCCACCGCGTGATTTCTGTTCTCATCCTGAAGCAAAGTTCTTAACCCGAGGTACTATTTCTGGGTTAGCGGAGTCTGTAACCTGAAGCGTATGTAACCTGAAGCGTATGTAACCCGAGGTACCACTGTATTTGCTGACTAGATTTCAGCGGGATTTACTCCAGAGTACTACCATTCATTTAGCACTTTTACTAAGATAAACTACAATCAATCAAGATGGATATGCAACAGCAGAAAATGGATAGTTATTTATTTGTTTAAAGGAAGGATGCTGCAAGGCAAATGTCAGGGATCAAGTAAGTCCAATAAGTTCAGAAGGTAAGCAGCAATGGCATGGCATATTGCATCCTTTCAAAAAGCAGTTCTATCTATCATTTATCTATCTATCTATCATCAATATATTTATATACCACGTCATAAAAAAAAAATCAGAGTGGTTTACAACAGCTATAATAAAACCATACAATAAGAATCATATAAAATATTTTAAAATTAGGGATCAGCTAACTATCATGGAAATATGCATTCTAAATTGCTCGCATAAGCCTGATGAAGCCTGACAGAAGAGTTTACAGCAGGTGTTTAGAAGTTGAAACAGAAGGCGCTTGCTGAATCTCAATTGGCAGAGTATTCCACAAGGAACACCCTTTATGCTTGCCTTTGTGCTCACTTGTCATAAAATGGGCTATGAACTCAACCTAGAAAAATCACTAAGATAATGTTTTGATCCATAACGTTTGGGATTTGGACTGAACATTTTGCTCTGTTTTGAAATCCCTGTTCAGCCAAGAACTCCCATAGTGGGTCTGAGGCACAATTCAGAGCTCTAATTCTCCATCTTCAGAGTTTGAAATAATCAATCTGCCTCCTAGCAGAGGGCTGCAAAGTTGATTTCCATGCTGCAAATGAGAAACACAATCATATATAGCACATCACCAGCAGACAGGTATTGTTGACGAACTAATCAAATCAGAAGACAGTGTTGGCTATGAAAGAAAGGCTTAGCTGTGCTGCAAGGATCATTTAGAAATCACAGAACAAAGAAAAGGCAATGCAGCATATTGAGAGCTACTCTTCGCCCCTGCATTTGGGAAGGGCTTTATGGCAGCCAGTGATCTAATCTGATGTCATCCTGGCAGCAAGCTGGAGAATCTTGTTTGTATTCTCAGACATATAAAAGGTCGTCAATAGGGCTGTTTTCAAACAGACAGGGATTAAAAGACTTTGCCTGACTGCTCCTTGGCTACGTGAGGAAGGAAGACGCTTTGGAACACAGTGGGAGAATGGCAGCCGAGACCACCCAAAACTTGAGGAAGGAAGGTGTGTGCTGTGACTTTACATACATTGCATTCATTTAAGTTTGTGGCCTGTGAAATGGATAGTGCTGAGGCATACCAATTTTTAGCTCATTTCATAAGCATGTCCTTTTACTAACAGGGTAGCATCCTGTGCTTAACTGGCACTAGCCACATCAGGGGCTTCCCAACTCAACTCCTCCAAAAGTCTGAGCATCATGTGAAAGCAAGGGAAAGAGCCTTACACACTTAGGTTGAACACTTCATCTGCATGCGAGGAGTCCTAGTTTCTTTCTAGGTGAGGTTGGGAAAGACCCTCTCTGAAATCCTGGAAAACTACAGCCAGGTATGGTAGGCAAGCTGGATGGACGAATAATCTGTTCTGGTATAAGGCAGCTTCCACTGTGAGCTTAATGTCTGACTGGCTTCCAAGAATCCTGATTCAGCTGAGAGATGATTGGTATTTTAATACAGTTTAGTCCCAGGGAAGTCCTGTTTAGGCATTCAGAATGCAAATTCAATTAATGTACAAGATGGAAACAGAAAGTTCTGCTGCTTCCCCCAGTGGCTGCTCAGTGAACGCCTGAACAAAACCTTTGCACACACACGTGTGTGTGTGTGTGTGTGTGTGTGTGTGCGTGTGTGTGTGTGTGTAGGCTCTGTTCACACTAGTGGGAAGCTTAACACCAATGGGTGTTCATTCCTAAGAACAGAAATACCTCCATATGTACAGCTGCATGTGCAGAGGCTCTATTCAGACATTCAGTAACCTTGTGTAGGAGAAAGACCCCAGCCTGCCATCCTCGCACATTCACTGAATGTGCAGTGCCTGAACAGGGCATTTTTTCTGAGCACTCTGCTAATACGTTTTTACAAGCTCCTCTCAGTTTCTTGCTAAGTGTCCCAGTCTCTCATGTGCAATGTGCTGGACACTTAAAGCACATATATGAATAACTTGTGCAAAGAAATACTGTGCATTCTCTATTACACAGAGAATAAGTTCAGGTGATTTGGTTTTACAAGAACCAGATTCAGGCTCACACAATCTTTCTAGTGCAGTCACTTTCATATTATTATTATTATTCTATTTCTATCCCAGCCTTCCAAAGGAGCCTGGGGCAGCAGACATCAGAATGCTGATTTATTTATGCTAATATATATGCAAATTTATATATTGTTATTAAAGAGATGTAATGCACCCCACCATAGTGGTAAAATGCCTGTCTGTTATGCTATTCAGGTGCTAAATGATGATGAGCAACTTAGAGATCTGCCTCCTTAAGGCTCTTTAGCTTTAAACCACACTTGGATGAGATAGGAATAGCCTTTTAAGCAGGACCCTATTTCTTGCCTGTGCACATCCTGCCCCGCCCCCTTTCTTTGCTGCAAACCACAGTTTGTCAATACACACAACCAATCAAAAACCTGTAATTTGTCTGCAAGTTAGAACTGCAAGTTACAGTTTGACCATGTAGATTTCAATTATGATTTGCAGAGCACTGAAAAACTTCACAAAACAAGGAGATGGAAACCCAGCGTCAAATAAAAAGCCTTTTTTAAAACCGCTTTTCTGTGGGCTCACAAATATATCGACTGAAGAGGCAATTGATATGGGAGACTCACTTGGGCCATTCCTGGTGACTAAAATATGACTAACCAGCATGTTTTCATGGAAATCTCTGGAGTAGTTTTAATTCCACAGTAGTAGCAAACTGCATCCAATTGAATTTTTTCATTATAGACACTGTACACAATCCATCAGGTGAGATCTCTTGCACAAGACCTAAATGAAAAGGAACACAGCAGTGTTCTTGAGGAACCCCCATTCATTTTGATGCAGCACACACAGGTAAACTTCCCAGTCGACTATCTTTTTTTAAAAAGTGAGAATAACTATGTTTCTTGCATGCTTTTTACTCTGTAATTTAGTTTCTTTAAAACAAAATTGGCTGGACCTTAGAAAGAGAGGAAGAAGAGGGGGGAAAGCACACAGCTATAGTAAGAATCCAGGCCTGATTTATTTTTTTCTTCACTAATCAGTTTGGTCACAGGGACATTTTCAAATCCCCCTGATGGGTGGGGAAGGGAGACTAATCTCCTTTCAGGTGGTGAAGGTTCAATGGAGAAAAGCAAGGGGAAATATCTAATTAAAGTCATTACTTTTATGCTGCTCAGCTCTATTCATCTGGTTGACTTGACATGGCCTTTTCAACTGTATGGAAAAGGAGAGATTAGAATGAAGAATAATAGGGCAGCTCCTTAGTGAGCAGTTTCCATGAACCAGGAGCTCAACAAAGTGGCTAATGAGATGTGGGCTTGAATTTCTGGTTTGTTTCTGTTGTTGTGCATTTAGGAGCTTCCTTATTGACATGAAAACTACTTACTGTTGCTACTAGTGTTGCTATCAAGCAGCAACAAAAAAGGATACTTTTCTCCCTTTAGGAAAATTCAATTAGAGTGGTACCTTGGGTTACATACGCTTCGGGTTACATACACTTCAGGTTACAGACTCCGCTAACCCAGAAATATTGCCTCAGGTTAAGAACTTTGCCCCAGGATGAGAACAGAAATCATGCTGCAGCAGCGCAGCAGCAGCGGGAGGCCCCATTAGCTAAAGTGGTGCTTCAGGTTAAGAACAGTTTCAGGTTAAGAACAGACCTCCAGAACGAACTAAGTTCTTAACCCGAGGTACCACTGTACATGCTTCAGATTGCCAAACTTAAGTCTAATAGTGACAAGCCCGAGGCAATGATCAGCAGGCCCTTCCGTATCCAGAAGGACGTGGGCATCCACTGTATGTGATGTTGGTTGCTCAGCTTCACAAGTTAGGTGCTCTTTGACTTTGAATTGCATTAGTATCCAGAACTGTTTTTCACTGTTTTTCACTGGTGATAATCCTGAGGCCCTTTTCAAAAAAGTTCTGATCTAGAGATGATCATCCAAGACTTTTTAAACCTCAAAGCTAGAGCAATGTATCACTCTATGGTGATAGAGGGTAAGCTTCAGCTAGTGCAAAACTGGTCCTTCCTCTTGATCAGGGTGGGTCACTATTTCCTCCGTTGATTTTGTGATTTTGACCATGCAGTTGTTAATGTTCCCTCCACACCCTGCCAACAACCACCAAGCCCTAGGACTTGTAAAAATAACCAAGTGAAGTTTTCTTCAGCCAAATACAAAAACATAGACCTCTCTTAATTCAGACAGCCTAGCTCTTGTCTCACAGCATCAAGTCTGAAAGCTTGCATTAGCACTGCCTGCTGGGTGTACGTGCACTACCAAACCCACTTGTACAGTGCTCTCAGCATAAGAGATCAATAAAAATCAGCTTTCCATCACAATGCCGGGAAACAAAAGAGCTGAGTCACACTTTGTTAATGTAGCAATCTGATCAGCTTATCTATTATGTCTCTCTCAGATATATAAATATATATTATGGCCAAAAATAAGTCTGTAACAGAGACCTTTTCCCATCCTCCCCACTTCATTCCCACAACAGACTAGACTGAAATATGCATATGAAACAGTTTGGCTATGATAATCAGTACTGATTAAATTATTCACTTTAATCAGTACTGATGATCATAGCTTAACTATTTTCTTTAGTCTTCTAGCCTAATTAATCTCCCATTCACTGGCAGAATACTCAGAACATATTACAGATACAGTATTAGCAGGTCTTACTTGCAAATGTTTACAGGATCAACCATTGCTGCCTCACTTGTGTTGAAAATTAGTGTGTGGATCATAAAGTGATACCACAAAATGAGAAACATACACAGGAGTAAGTGAAATGGCAGGTTTTACTGTACCAACTCAATTCAAAATGAGTTTTCAGAACAAGGGATGGGCAAATCTGTTTCTGTTTCTCTCAGTTTTTCATTTTTACAATCTTAAATTCAGTTCTCCATATTTCCACATCAGCTTGCAATCTTTAGGAAAATTCTCCAGAAAATAATGTTATTTTTTCCATATGCACGCGCGCGCACACACACACACGTACAGATAAGCAACTTTGCTTAATACATTTTTGCAAAGCAATTTCTCCTAATATAATGCATTTTGTATGTTATTTTCATAAATGTATGCATAATACCAATTTTACCTCAGAATGCACATTTTTGTAGATATTATTTGGCTGGAGAACTGCATTGGAATATTTGAAGGCATGTGAATTTGGAGGCTGCTTGTGCTTCAGATCTTGCATTGCTTCGCAAAGTCTGAATTAGGTTGGTTCACCTTCAAATGCAATTAAATTTCTCCTCGGATTCAAAACATAGGCAGTGTTATTGTAGGGCAGGGCAAAAAGAGAAAGACAGTCTGTTCTCTGGGAAAAATCAACTTTCTCCGTGCTGGCAGAGGACCACGGGTAGTTCTAGGTGGTTTTTACAAGTGGAAACGAGGCTGGGCAGATTAACATTTTTCATGTGAGATAAAACTTGCTGGCCTGGAATCCACTTGTGCTTTATTGAACATCCCCCACTCCACAATTTCTGTAGTGCCAACACAGGCTAGATATGCCACTCCAACAACTAGCGTGTCAAATCACTAGACTTGGCTTGAGTTCAAATCTCTCCAAGTCCTGCAAAGGCAATGTAGCAAATCTACCAGCAAAATGAAAATGCAGTGTCTTTTCAGTAAGGCACTCTTCTAGTTACATTTTTAGGTCACAGGAAAGAAATGTGCAAGTAAATGCCAACTCTACTGCAAGGAATCATGGTTCAAAGCACAGATATAAAGCAAGTCAGGAAGAAAAGGCTGCGTTGCTCGATTGGCCATAGGTAAAGCTGCCACCTGTTACAATTAAGCAGAAAAAAGCCCACTTGGGATGTCAGCCCAACAGGCTACAAAAGAAGTAGGATAAAGTATTCTAGGTAGAAGCAGATTTCCTACAACTTGTGGATGAGTCCTCTGACATTCATAATCATAAACTGAATGGTCAAGAATTACACTGAACAACATTTTGCTGTACCAAGATTTGGATTCAGTAAAAACCCATTTGACTACTAGCCTGGACAACCTTCTACTCTGTCCTCATGGATCTTGATTCTATAGTCACAGATAAATATTATTCAGGGCCAGCTTTTAGCAACATTGCAAGCAAGATTTGGTAATTGAAGCAAAGTTCTGTAAATGAAATAGTTTGTCTTTTACGTTTCACTAAACTTTCAGCCTTGTTAAAGCTGTCAGGAGCATTTAGGTTGCTCGTACATTCTCACTAAATTTTTTTAGCAATGGTATTTGGCAACTACTCTTGCAACTTCAGGTCATCCCGTGTTTCTCTCCATCAGGCCACTGGAATCACTGATGAGACTAGCTGTGGACTTCCAAGATTCCTTCAAATATAACCCCCAGAACCATGAGAACTATAAATATTTTTAGTAAAATCTGAACCACTCTTGAAATGTGGAAACTGATATGTGGAACACAGAGAACTTTGTTCATAATTCAGTCTAGATTGGTCTTCTTTGAGTTCAAAATAGAGGTACACCTACACAGAAATCCTGAAGTTAAAACACATGTAGATCTGATTCACACCCCGCTCCCGCAATCTATGTATTCCAATAATTAAGCATACCTGTCCAGACCACAACACCATGTAATTACAGAATGGGAATGCACAATTCTGAGAATGATTTTTAAAAGCAGACGACAACCTGCCCATGGACATTTACCTGTTGAGAGATGATCATAGTAAATGATACTGTGCCCCCCCTCCAAAAAAAATCTATTTTGCCACCTGGTAGTACCCTAATTACCTGTTATATTTTAGTATCTCTTTTTTCTTTTTTTTTTTCTTTTTTTGCCTGCCAGGGAAGAACATCCTGATACTTTCAAGTAATACTTTAGTAGGGAAGAAGTCATTATTTGTGAGGATGCTGAGTTTTAGTGTACCAAGTAATTTTCAGTCTATAGAGCCATAAAAAAGGTGACAACTTGTCACCAGGAGCCAGTTATGTAGTGCATTAGACTTTACAAAGTACAAGAAAAGTTAATCCTTTGTTATCAAAGCTTAATTTGCTTGGAAGTTGTATCCCAGGATAACAGGAAGCTGGATGCACCGCTTTGATTCTGCTGATGTCACCAATATGAAGAGAATGCTGCTTTGTGTGAAGAGAAAGACTAAAATATAACCTTCTGGAGCGGGCAGGACTGTTTCTAAGTGGGAGAGTACATGCTTTGCATGTAGAAAGTCCCACGTCCAATCCCTGGCATCAGAGGAAGCAGATGAAGTAGAAGTCTGAAAGACCTCTACCTGAAACTTCCAGTCAGAATATAAAATAGTGGAAAGATGAAGCAATAGTTTGACCCAGTACAATACGGGCAGCCCAGTCCTACACACTGCTGTGTATCACAGTGTAAAATCCTATTCTCTATCAATGATACAATGGACAAAGAAAAAAGGTTCCTGCTAGTGTTCCTGAAGGCTATACTATCATATCCCGTGCTGTGATAGGGACCAATATCTTGGGTATGCTGCTGCAATGACTACTCTCTTCCCTTACTGTTATGCCTCTTTTGTCCTTGACCACCCTACTCTTTAACTATGGTTAATTGAAATAAACCAATTTCAAAAAAAAAATCCAACAAACCACAGTTAACAATAATCACAGTTCAGGATTCTGGATTCAGACAACACAAGCAGCTGTGCTTAATCTGAAACAAGACCAAAAGTTTCCAAATTCCATCTTTGTAGTTGCACTGGAAGAGGGGAAGTACATGAGCCCAAGGCCCATTCCTGCAGTATGAAGCCCTAGTTTTATCTGAATGAGACCTATGTGATCATACACAGGAGACAGATACGCATCAATAAACCCTTTAATTCACCATTATAATTCTGGGGGACACACCTGTTCAGGCTGTGGAATTTCAAGTTCTTCAAATTCAGTAGGATATTTGTCCAAGAATGACACAAGTCCACAATTAACACGAAAGTTGCTTTTAAGTTATATTCCAAATATGCAAGAAGAAAAGCTAATTGGGGAGCTTCTTGTAGCTTCTTGCACTACAAACATAAGCATAAACTAACCCAGGAATTATCAGCTAAAATTCTAATGCTCTTAGCAGATGCTGGGTATATTTTTGTTCTGGAACTAGCTTGGCAACATCCACTTATTTCTCTTTAACTACAAACAAGCCGCAAGCCAATCTTTACTGCTTTTTGCTGTCCTTTTTGTGCTGCTGCCAAATACTTGCATTACCCCCCCTACCTCCCTTAAGTCATCCAACTGACACACAAAATAATTTGAGGGTTGTTGTTTTTCTTCCACTGAAATCATCAAAAGCAAACACTTCACACTGACACTTCACACTCAAAAAGAAAGGTTTTGCATATGCTTTCACTGCCTCAAGTGTCTGGAAATGAAATTGTCAAACTGTCTTGTTACTGAAGAAAAACAATACATGAAAGGGAATACATCTGTTTCTCGATCCCCAACTCAGTGAACTGAAAGAAGAAAATAATTGCATTATATACATGCCCTTTTTCTGTCATTAGAGACACTGCACAGAGAAGGAATCGTACTACTTTCCCTGCATATGCAGATGTAAATCTACTGCACAATAATCCACGTTATATGGCAGGCTCTCTTTTTAATTTAGCATATGGTCAATCCAATTCCTGGCTGCTAGGCAGAGTGTTAAATCACCTGCTTGCTATTGGTGCCCAGAAGCTGATTTGGGAGCTGGTGGTTAGCTGGTATATTTTAGCAGAGCAGCGTCAGAACACATGTCTTTGCATGCTTTAGGTCTAAAAGCACACCCTATATTACTTCATCTGCAAAACAATTACCTTGTTAAACTACTGGAAAATGCCACGCCTTCAAACTGTTCAAAAAGACAAGAGACCATTCACACCAGAACCATTTATACTGCAGCTCCACATTCATTCATTCATTCATTCATTTGAAAGTACCAATATTATCAGTGAACAATCAAACTGGTAGCATTGTACCTACGTGTTTCCAAGTGAAAAATGTGGAATAAACTGTTATTTTTGCCTACACTTTAATTACGTCCCACCCGTTGTATTCCTCCCAGTGCAATAAGTATTATTTTTTAAAGACCTGAACTCAAAAACTTAAATCCATCACTATCCAGTGTGTCATCTTAATAAATACATCACATTATGAAACTTTCCCTTTTTTGTGGGAAGAAACAATTGTTTCTCAGAGCTTCATATTTCAAGACAAGTTGGAGCAAAGCAGGTTTCAGCTGAAAGAAAAGCAGTTTATCCAAGGGAGTTGTGGGATCTCCTCAGGAAATATACAAAGCTGTCTTATACAAATCCAGCTGCCTGTCTAACCCACCGTTGCCTTTTCTGACGATGCAGGCTTCCAGGGTCTGAAGCAGAGGTCTTTTCCTAACACTCACTACCTGATCCTTTTACTAAAGTGACCAGGGATTGAACCTGGGGTCTTCTGCATGCAATACATGTGCTCAACGACCAATCTATAGTTCATCCTTCCCTAGTAATATTTCAATAAGAAGTCGTAGGAAACTGCTTACGTCCAAGGAATGTTGTTGTTGCATGAATTGGTCCAGATGGCCAATATATAGTATATATAGCCAGGCCAAGTTGAGTTTTCCCATTAAGCCAGCCTTCACCAACCTGGTGCCCTCCAGCTGTTTTAGACTACAGTTCCCATCATCCCCTGCCACTGACAGCTGAAGTCCAAAACAGCTGGAAAGCACCAGGTTGGCAAAGGATGTAATAAGCTTTCAAGTCAGAAATATCAATACATAGTAATTCCTCTGAAAACATAAAATGATTCTAGATTCCTCCTGAGATAATCTCACAGGAACACTACACTTTTGTAGTACAGTTCCCTGGTATGAGAAATCATCATCATAGCTACAAAAACTAAGCAAATGACAGGCGTGACCTGACACTTGACTTTCGTACCCATATTTTAAGCAAACTCTAGGTGCAATGCAAAAGAAAACTCTTGAATGCTGAAAGCAACCAGATTCTGGACTCCATAACTATAGTTATCAGGCATTTTTGGAACTTCATTGTAACAACCTGCCTGCTCTGCCACACTGAGAATAGAACCCTGTGCCCTGCTACCTAGGACTAAGTGTCATTGAGCTGTATTAGATTTATTTCTGAGCAGACATAGGATTGCACTGCAACTCATACATCTGGATTAGAAAGCATCACAAGAGGAAAACAGGAGTGAGAAGAGTACAGCATAACAAATTTGCCTCTAGATCAGTGGTTTTCAACTAGTGTCGTGGTACCCTGGGGTGCCTTGAATGATGGTCAGGGCAACACTGGCCTCTGTCCCTCTTTCCTTCCCTCCCTCCTCTGATGCCTTCTCACATCTCTGCCTCCCAAAGGCTTGCACAGCTGTTTATTGCAGCAGCCCTGGCTATAAGCTCTGCAAGCAAGGTCTTCCACTACAATAGTGGGGCTTTGCACCCCCCCTCCCTGTTTGCCCCACTCCCAAAATAGCTATGGAAGCCCCCAGAACAGCACCCAGGGGGAGGAGAGAGGAGATTCTTCCATCTGGCAAACTGAAATGCTTGTGCTGATGTAACAATCTCCTTAGCACTACAATGAATTCTTCCCAAGTGATCAACCACCACACTGGTTTGGCTAGTTCTGTTTGAAGAATGAACTTTCCATTCAAATGATATTATGTGTGCCGTTCAGACCTTGGCAAAGATACCTAGAAATCAGCAAATACACTTTACAAACTCTGGCACTTGTAATGGGAATGTGGTAGGTACTTCTCTAATAAGCAGAGACATGCATACATTCTGCACTATGCCTGAACAAATAAAGCTTACAATATCTGAGCCAAAAGGGAAACGTGATCACGTTAGGCACACCTGTTCATCAACTTGAAACCTGCCCAGCTACCATCATACAATCTTACAAATCTGAAGAGGGGATGGTGGTGGTATGAAGAAATTATGCACAAATTATTCATGTGGTGAACCCTTGCCGTAGCCATTCCATCTCTGATCTATCCATGCTTCTCCTAAATGGAAACTCTTACAATATCTTTAAAAAGCATGCCTCAGAACTAGAGTTTCTAACATGGCTTAATTTGCAGAATAATTGGCTGAATAAATAAAAACAGTTTGCTGGTGAAAATGCAGGCTGCAACTCACTGCTGGTTAACACCAAGGGTAAAGAATGTTTTCACTTGGTATAAGATTTGATGAAGGGATTACTGTATTTCAGTCCATTTTCAAAGACAGTCAGTAAACCTTGCTCCATATATAAATTGAGCTCTAAATATAATCCAATTTTAACTACTGCATATGTTGAAAACTTGCCTGTCCTTTCAACAGCAGCAGTCAGTTCAAACCTAATAATGTTCAAGCTACGGTACTTGATCAATCATCCCAAGACATGCAGATCAGACATGTCTATTGCAGAGGACGAGGGGGGTTACTTAACAGTTGCTATACCTATAAAAAGTGCTTTCCTTTCTGCTAAGTTCGTAATGCAAACCAGATCTACCATTTCAAAACAAGAACAGTATGTACTTGCACAGAGAAACAGAGTACTCCTGTTAAGAATGTAACAACCCATATGAGACACACGCCTAGTTTAGTCCAACAAAACTTCCCTAATTTGTTTCCTGTTTGAATAAATCAAGAATAACATCCTGTACGCTGTTTAAACTATACCGTATTGTGAGACAATTTACATAGCAGGGCAGGCTCAATCGGGACGGACCTTGACCATTTTCAGAGCTCTGATGTATTTGTAACTCCATTTGTATTCTCCAGATGAAACGTCTCCGCAGCTCAGAAAAGCTATAGTTTCCTCAAGAACAGAACGGAACAGCTAGTCCTTTGGAGTGGCTGCTCTTCCTCTGGCTCTTTCCCTTTCCCTTGGCGAGCTGCTCAGCTCTGGGGAGGTGTGGCCATGTCAGGCAGGGTGTGCCGCTGCTGCTCCCAAGTAACGTTAAAAGCACAGCCAAGATTCGATGCCCTTTACAAATCTTAGTCATCCTGATCACTGATGCAGAGAACACCTTTGGAATGAATTAACATTTTTATGAGTTAACATTTTGCTATTTGCACACAGAACGCTAACAGCTAAAGGAAGGAGGGGCAAATTGCATTAGGAGAATGACAACCGACAAACCTCCATTCACCAGCCTGAGGAAATAGCACAAAATTGTTGATATTGATCAAGAGGTTTCCTGACTTGGGTAAGGGGAAATTTCAAGCTGGATATTAACTCCTGGAGCAAAGTCTGTTGCCTACAGGACTCATTAGGTCCGCTGTTCCCTCCAGTTTTCTGTGTGTGTTGGGTATGTACCTGAATGCACCATGAACACTGGGTCCAATCCGCATTTCATCACCAGTCCCCACTCATTGATGACTTTATTTTAACCATTCCTACTAACTTTCACAGGAAGAAAGGCACATATTATTTTTATTCACTTAACCACTGCACTTATCAAACCTAAGCTTGAACTCACAGAAGGACAACTCCAGTTGACACTGACACTGACACTGACACTGACACACACACACACACACACACACACACACACACACACACACACACTATAGGGCTCAGCATCTCCTAACTCAGCATCTCATTTCTTTTTTAAGCTTTCCACTAGACAGCTGTTCAACATAACGTAGTCAATAACTGGGGTTGTAGTGTGTGGGGAACCTTTCTCTGCAATGAGCTTGACACCATGAGTTGGTTACCATTGGGTGGCCTGACTCCATCTTCAAACTTTTGCACTGTAGCAGAAGGGTAAAAATCTGAATACATAGCAGAACAGCCAGTTTATGATAGACCAAAGGGACATGGAGAACAAGCTGAAGGGTTCTATGTGAACACCTGTTTACATGCTTTTGTAGTAGCTTGATGTTAAAGAGAAGGGGTGAGGAAACTGTGGCCCTATAGATATAGGGCCACAGTTTCCTTACCCCTTCTCTTTAACATCAAGCTACTACAAAACACCTGTTAATGGATTACAGCTGCCTCATCCTTGACCATTGGCTGTGCTGGCTGGTGCTGATGGAAATTATAGTCATATAACATACGAAGGACCAAAGGTTCCCCTGAGATAGAGCATGCTGGTACCACTTCAAACAAGCTTAGCTTGTATCGGTGTGGCATAGGGGGGCATAGGGGACTTTGTCTGGGGCTCTTTCACTAAAATCAAATAGGGAAAATGGGTCAAGTGGTGCTCTTGAAACAGTCAATAGCTTCCAGCTTTTAAAGTGGTGTGTAAATCAAAGCAAGAGAGAGGATACACAGTTGACAATGAGCTCACCTCTGTCACCTTGGCATGAAGGTTTATTGCCCATCCCCAAAATAATGAACTGAAGCCCTGGGAATTAAGAGCAGGGCTTAAACAAAGCAAGACTGGGCAACTTTTGGGAGGTGTCCGTTGTCACCAGGGCCCCTGGATTTGTTTCATGCAAGTATTGTGGGCACTTAGTCAGGCAGTGCTACGACTTTTATTATACTAGCCTCCAGCATGGTCCACCCAGGGTGTTGAATGCTCTTTTCCCTCAGCTCCTCTATTGCTTCCAGGTAACTGGCAATACCTGTCCTACCAGTTGCCTAAAGCAACCTCCTCTTATAACTACAAGGGTGGCCTATATTTCCTCCTTATGTTCACAGCAATTTTGTGAAGCAGGTCAGGCTGACAGGCAGTGACTGTTCCAAGGCCAGTCACTGCACCTAAAAAAGGATATTATAGAGTTGGAAAGGGTTCAGAAAAGTGCAACTAAACTAAAGGTGGTAAGACGTAAAGGAAAATGAGCAGCCAAGACCCTTAATATTCACACAGACCACCCTCCACTGTATTTTTACACAAAGAAGATTCCAATTAAGCATCAGGAATAACTTTCTGATGGCAAGAGCTGTTCAACAGTGGAACAGATTCCCTCGGAAGGTGGACTTTCCTTAAGCAGAGGTTGGATGGCCATCTGTCATGGATGCTTTAGTTGAGATTCCTGAATTGCAGGGTCCCTTCCAACTCTACAATTCCCTGATTCCATTATAACATCTGAAGGCAGCCCTGTTCAGGGAAGTTTTTAATGTTTGATGTTTTGTCACATCATCATCATCATTATTATTATTAATATTCTGTTGGGAGCCACCCAGAGTGGCTGGGGAAACCCAGCCAGATTGGCAGGGTATAAATAGATAATATATTATATTATTATTATTATTATTATTATTATTATTATTATTATTATTATTATTATTATTATTGCTGCTGCTGCTGCTGCTGCTGCTGCTGCATGTTCCTCAGGCTGTTTAAAAGAATAATAATGAAATGTACTGATCCTGCTGGGATTTTTCTCTCTGAAGTCAGGGTTCCAGAAAAGTATAACAGTTCCAGAAACTTAAGACAAATAAATCAGTCTCCCATGATTAAAAAACACACCAAACCCTTCTGTTAACAAGAATAAGAGAGCCAAGAATGGTGGGTAGGTTGTATAATTTGTTTAAGCTTCCAATACTGACCACAAGGCCATTTGTAATCTTCTTTGCTGCTTTTCCATAGTTATGCGCAGCTGGCGAGCCAGCCGATGCCAACTGCTTTTCTTTAACTGGGCACCAAGAAAGGGGTCACAAGCAGATAACACTGAGATATAACACTTGGATGCATGTATTGTGTGACACAGGGTTTTCTGCCATGAAATCCAACACTGCTTAAAGTCCTTTCATAAGCTAACTCATCCGTATTTCACTTCTATTAGTATCTTCTTGATTAAACAGTAAGTTCTTGGTTTTGGAAAGGGAGGTGTTTTTCTTCAAGGAACATGTAAGGAGTTTTATTTCAGGTATACAAGTGTGACTGCAATACCTTGATTGAAAATTAACGCACATCAGAACTCAAGGCTATGTTTGATTCATGAGCTCTTGCAGGTCATCTGTAGAAGGCCATACATGGAACAGGCTTAACTCTTTGATGAAGCAAGGTATGGCATGGCTGTGATGCAAGCAAACACTACTCCAGACACACTGTAGACCCCAACCACCACAGTGATGTAACTAACTAGATCCAAAGAGGGTGGTGACAAGTCAACATGAGACGGAAGGGGAGTGCAAGAAAGCAGCTGTAAATAGGGACAGACTTGGCCCCCATTCTTAGAGCAGGGGGACAGAACACTTAAAGTTAGTATAAGGCACATAGTAGGATAAAAGTAAAGACAAATAGAACTACTTGCATTCTAATGGAGGCATAGGCAAACACAGCCTTCCAGATGTTTTGGGACTACAATTCCCATCATCCCTGACCACTGGTCCTGTTAGCTAGGGATCATGGGAGCTGTAGGCCAAAAACATCTGAAGGGCCAAGTTTGCCTATGCCTGTTCTAATGGAACTATGCATATAGGTGCTGTAGAACCAGCACAGAAGGAGAAAAGCAATATATAAGAAATGCAAGCACATATTATGCAAACAAAATGGACAGATTTTCTATTTCAGATAAGCCCCATAATAAATGAATCATGAGAAATGTCCCTAATAAATATTTCCAAGGTAAGAGATATATTTTTCAAATCATGATAATCTACCATAATGAAATGCGACCAAGCAGTAATATGTTGTTGTTTAGTCGTTTAGTCGTGTCCGACTCTTCGTGACCCCATGGACCAGAGCACGCCAGGCACTTCTGTCTTCCACTGCCTCCCGCAGTTTGTTCAGACTCATGTTTGTAGCTTCGAAGACACTATCCAACCATCTCGTCCTCTGTCGTCCCCTTCTCCTTGTGCCCTCCATCTTTCCCAGCATCAGGGTCTTTTCCAGGGAGTCTTCTCTTCTCATGAGGTGGCCAAAGTATTGGAGCCTCAGCTTCAGGATCTGTGCTTCCAGTGAGCACTCAGGGCTGATTTCCTTCAGAATGGAGAGGTTTGATCTTCTTGCAGTCCATGGGACTCTCAAGAGTCTCCTCCAGCACCATAATTCAAAAGCATCAATTCTTCGGCGATCAGCCTTCTTTATGGTCCAGCTCTCACTTCCATAAATCACTACTGGGAAAACCATAGCTTTAACTATACGGACCTTTGTTGGCAAGGTGATGTCTCTACTTTTGAAGATGCTGTCTAGGTTGGTCATTGCTTTCCTCCCAAGAAGCAGGCGTCTCTTAATTTCGTGGCTGCTGTCACCATCTGCAGTGATCATGGAGCCCAAGAAAGTAAAATCTCTCACTGCCTCCATTTCTTCCCCTTCTATTTGCCAGGAGGTGATGGGACCAGTGGCCATGATCTTCGTTTTTTTGATGTTGAGCTTCAGACCATATTTTGCGCTCTCCTCTTTCACCCTCAATAAAAGGTTCTTTAATTCCTCCTCACTTTCTGCCATCAAGGTTGTGTCATCTGCATATCTGAGGTTGTTGATATTTCTTCCAGCAATCTTAATTCCGGCTAGGGATTCATCCAGCCCAGCCTTTCGCATGATGAATTCTGCATATAAGTTAAATAACCAGGGAGACAATATACAGCCTTGTCGTACTCCTTTCCCAATTTTGAACCAATCAGTTGTTCCATATCCAGTTCTAACTGTAGCTTCTTGTCCCACATAGAGATTTCTCAGGAGACAGATGAGGTGATCAGGCACTCCCATTTCTTTAAGAACTTGCCATAGTTTGCTGTGGTCAACACAGTCAAAGGCTTTTGCATAGTCAATGAAGCAGAAGTAGATGTCTTTCTGGAACTCTCTAGCTTTCTCCATAATCCAGCGCATGTTTGCAATTTGGTCTCTGGTTCCTCTGCCTCTTCTAAATCCAGCTTGTACTTCTGGGAGTTCTCGGTCCAAAGCAGTAATATATACATGCTTATTTCCACAGTGAAATATGAAACTCCAAGAAATAACTAAACCAGAAGCTCTATCTTGTTTCATTTATGTTTGCCCATCATTGACCCAGTACTAATTGTTTCATATTTCTTATGCATACTCACTTCCTCGAAGGACTACTGTTTAGATGGTGCGTTTTTAAAAAATAAAGTGGCAGAACATGATTATAAAAACTGCTATTGCATATATTTTTAAAAGGAATAGATCCTCAGATGCCTCCATGCAGGGTGGGTGGAGGAGGAGGGAGAGGGAGAAGGAGAGTACTCACTAGTACAGAGTGCCAGCGCCTCATATTTTAAAACAAAAAAAGCACTGCCTCAATAAGAACAGCATAGCTGCCAGATATGCAGGGGCAGAGGAAGGGGATGTGGTGGGGGAGGCTCATCCCGGGTGTCATTCCCGAGGGGGTGACAAAATGGCACACTGCGGGGGGCAGCACTTACCGCGAAGCCTGGCCTGCAGTGTGCCCAAGCCACGCATCTCTCGGGGCCCTGCGCTGCCCAAAATGGCAGCGTGGGGCTTGGGTCCGCCAGGCGGACTCCGTGGGTGGATTGCCACGGCGCCCCTGTGGGCGGATCGGCCTGCCCCTGCCACTCTGCATGCTGGAGCAGCTAGCTAAGTCCCTGCAGAGCTGTGCAGAGTTGGTCAGGGTCAAACACACAACATATCCAAACCAGGAAAATCTGCTATTCATTATTTTTAATAATAATAATTTATTATTTATACCTCACCCATCTGGATGGGTTTCCCCAGCCACTCTAGGTGGCTTCCAACAGAATATTAAAATACAATAGTCTATTAAACATTAAAAGCTTCCCTAAAATGTTCCATACATGAATATATATTGATTCATAGAATTAATCATAGAATTGTAGAGTTGGAAGAGTCATCTGGTCCAACCTCCTGCAATGCAAGAATTTTCTGCCCAACATGCAGCTCAAACCCACAACTCTAAATTTAAGAGTCTCATGCTCTACCAACTGAACTATCCCAGGAATGATCATCTTATTTATTTTCAAGGGGGTTAACAGTCAGAATCAGGAACATGACATGTCTATAAAGTTTAAAAGAAGTTTTCCAGACTAATATGGGGGGCTATCAAGTCAAGGTTAATGGGATGCTGCTAACTTTGGTAGGAAGTAACCAGATGGGGAGTGATGGATAACAGAGGACAAGACAGGAAAGATATGAAAGCAAATCATATGAACGTGATGTGGTGCAGACATCCTCTCTCAGCAAGGTTTTAGAATCAGTACATAATGTAAAGATTGGCTCAAACAGGCAGAAACTCAGTTGTTGGCGTCCGTCTGTAGTTTTGCACAACATAGCTCAGTGTCCTACAAATTCTAACTGTGAAATAAAAACACTAGCTTACCACCCAGGCTGTTGTGAAGATGAATGAGATAAGATCTGTAAAACATTTGGCACAGTAAGGAGTCACAAGGAATAATGAACAAGTGCAGAAAAACCTGCTTCTGCAACTACTGTTGCCTAATAATTTTGCAACAAATGTTGCTTGCTAGTTATGTGCATTTCTAAGCAGCTGCATCACCGTCAGTGGAATGAGCTGACCTGTAATAAAGAAAGAATGACTATGCTTTGAGGATCCACATTGTAAAATATTTTTTCTTAAACTCATTTAGAAATATTCTAATGATGAACCAAAATTACTTCTATGCTGCAAGGCCATCTTATCCATCCTTGCCTTTGGCTGAACCCTGTTGTGTTGTTTTCATTAAAATGTTATAATAGCTGAAAGCATTATAATTCATGAATTGGTAGCAAGACACATTCCATTTTTTATTGTTTGAATTAAATAAAACACACAGAATGGTGAGCAAACTAGCAAGAGTCAAGCTTTGCTCTTGGGACCTCTACCAGTCAGCCTGCCTCTTCTTTTTCCTGCTTAACGTCTATTCTCTTGACCATGGGTAGGCAAACTAAGGCCCGGGGGCCGGATCCAGCCCAATCACCTTCTAAATCCGGCCCATGGACGGTCCAGGAATCAGTGTGTTTTTACATGAGTAGAATGTGTACTTTTATTTAAAATGCATCTCTGGGTTATTTGTGGGGCATAGGAATTCATTCATATTTTTTTCCAAAATATAGTCCGGGCCCCCCACAAGGTCTGAGGGACAGTGGACTGCTGAGAAAGTTTGCTGACCCCTGCTCTTGACCAATCAGATTCCCTATTTGCTTTTCCATCCACCTGTTTGCCTACTGCTCAGGCTAGTCCCTCTCCAGATACATTTATTGCTTCACATGCTTGCTTCAAAGGACACTTATTCCACACTGGTACTCCTGTAGGCTGGCTCTGGTGGTCCATTTACGGTACTTCCATTCCTATCCTACTAAGGATTGTATCTGAGCTTCTGCATACAGTTACTGCCTCCATCAAAAAGTACAGTGTTGGCTATTATCAAGTGTTTGCAATTTAAGGGACAAGATGAGTGCAAAATTTTGGTTATGAATCAACATCAACCTATGTTAAATTTGTATGCTCTTTTTATAAATATTGTAGCATAGCTATGTCCTGCTCACTTAAGTATTTGCTAGTTTTTAAAGCTGGAGTCAGCTTATTCTGAGCTGTCTTCATGCCCTTCAAAGTTTCTTCAGGTAAGGAGAAATCACAGTATGATGCTCTCCATGGTCATATTGATTACACACTCCTGAAAGCTCTTTTAGAATTAGAAAAGCTATGTTATTTCCTTTTGATTGAACAATCATGGCTTATCATGGATTTGTAAATAAGCCAAGTAAACAAGTAAATAAACAAATGGCCATGGCAGATATCAAAGCTTAATGACACATAATTCATTTCCAAAAAGGACATAATGTCCCATTCAATGCAGCTGATGGCTTATCCTTCCAATGGTATCCATCAGACCAACTGATCCTTATATGGGTCTGCAAAACAATTTATACATTATCAGTGAAGTGACCACACAGCATGCTTCCTCCCCGCAATGCAACATTTGTTCCTTCATCAGCTATGCCAACTCCACAAGCCTATAATTTGCTGGGCCACCAATCAAGTGCTCAGAACGAACCATGTTGATCTTATGCAAGAGGGGTTGTCACAGAGCATGGTATTATGCCAGCACTAGAGGGACATTTTTCCAACGTTGCTGGGAGATCACTAGCCCATGATGGTATGCCAAAATACCTAATACATTGGAAGCTCCAGTTATACACCCAGATTATACTCTCCAAAGTACTTTGAAGGCAAATGATTCTAAAAGGTCAGATGGATTACTTGAGATACAATTTGATCAAGCATCTCAAAAGCATGGAGATGCTAAAAAAAGGTTTTTCACGATAGCACCTGTGTTTTACGCCCACACTAGATATTATTTCATCTCAAAGCCATTAGCTTTGCTCCAAACATTTCACCAAGCCACAGACCATATGAAACTGTATGCCAGAGACTTTCCCCAATGAGTCTTTCAATGTAAAATTATTTCTTGTTTAGAATAATGCTGAAGTCATGTTTCGGTCCACCACCTTGATTCAAAATGACCCTGATGCTTATGCTCTTCCAACTGAGTTATCCCAGAGCCATCAACCTGGTGATCCACTGAAAAAATAAATAAATCTAACAGCACATTTGTAAACTTCCTTACTTTGGAGTAAGCCCTAACAAACACAATGGAACTTAGTTCCAAGTAAGCATGCATGGAACTGCATTGTCATTAATCATTACACTGGTTACTAAATTCAGTGAGACTACTAGGGGGCAAGATGAAAGAGCACAGGGCTGCTATACTTTTTCTAGTTGTGCAGAAGAGGGAATTTCAGCAGCAAGTTTCAACACTTGCTGAATTTTGCTCTTCTACACACCTATTAAAAATTACTATGCACCTGACTGCTTAGTAATGACATTAGTTTAATGTGTTATGAAAGCATACTCGTACCCGAACAGCCTACAGAATTTTACTCAGAAGTGGGTATACTCATGAATAATTATGCTTACAAGTATAGTCTTAAAACATTAGTTTTCAGCTTTTACTATCCTATCTCCGCTTCCAATCTTAAAAATGGAAGCTCTTAGTTGTTTTATCAAATGTACGTCATGTAATAAATAATATTATTTTATTTTTAAAAATAGAAATGTTTCATTGATGCACCTGAGCTTAATCTTATCGTGAGAAGAAAGGAAAATGAATCACAGCTTGGCTCTATTTCAGGAATACCTTAGGAAAGTGAAAGCCATTACTTTGCTTTCTGTTGCTAATAATAAATCAACACTGTTGTAATAGCTTCAACACATGATGAGCCTCTTGATCAGGAAGGGAACATTTTTCATTTTCCCAGAAATGAGACTGTGGCTTGAAGGACAGTACAAATAGTTTCAAAGTTGTCTGGAGATGGTTCCAAAATTATATTCACACCATAGTTACAGAGACTGCTGTGTGTGATCCAGACTATTTAGAATGTCCCTGTCATTCTAAGAACACCTCCGGGTAGCTTTTTAATCCAGAAAAAAACAGGCTAGCTATATTTTACACTAGAACAAATTCAGTATAGATGCCACCTTTTATTTACATCCAGGCAGGTAGGAACCCCAAAACTCTCAGGAGGACCACTGTTATAGGCCTATACATCCCTCCTTGGTTTTTTTTTATTTATTTATGTTTGTTATCCCAGGTGGTCCTCCTTCAGCACCATTACTTTCTGTCTATATTATATCATGAGTAGTGTGTTTTCAAGTGTCTATAAATGCTTTTGGAGTTAGGCAATGACCTCAAATGGCCAAGACAAAACAAAGCAAAAACAACTAAATTAACATTCATTAAGAAAAACAAAACATTGGCACACACTACATAATGTTTAAAAAGTATGTTTCTCTTAAAGAAATACAGTACAGTATACTGCTCGATCTAGCATGATGTCACAATTGCATATAGGACAAAATCTAAAATAGTGTTTGATCAAAATCTTCCTGTAGCACTTATCTCATACAAATCTATTAGAAACAAAGGGAAGGGTGGCAATGCAAATATTAATATCATTGGAAGACCGGCAGGTAGGGTGGCCAGGTGAGAAGATATAAAACTCTTGCATCTTTAATATTATGCAACCTACATCTACTGAAATTCCCTCTGCTACTTAAGTTGCAGTGGCTAGGTCTTCTTTCTCACTTATCCACCCTATAGATAGAATCAAAGAACTGGATTGCTACACATTAGCTACAAGTGTTTCAATATGTGAATAAAGCCAAACATTACACTAGAAGTACTGTAGTGTACTGTATATATCCATAGGTATTAAAGCACTTTCATCCCAGAAATGTAATTTTCATGACATTCAATGCAAACTTGTGTGACTCTATTTGGAAATGTATCCACCATGTACAATGAGTTTACTACTGTCTGGTCTGAGTACAAGTTGGTATAGTTTGATCCCAGGAGATTCTGAAGAATCTCTACTAGCTCACTCTGCATCCTTGTCTTGGATCTGCTAGCCAAGCTGCAATGGAGTCCTAAAGCATGCCATTCAGCAGGCAGTGGCAGCTGAAGATTCACTGGGCTAATCTATTGTGGGTTTAATCCTAGTAATAAAGTTGGGGCACTTAGATTCTCAGTTAAATTGGTCTTCCTAAGGGGTGCCGGGGTAGAAAGAGGGGTAAGACCTTTCTGACAAAAGTACAAATAAGGAAAATAGATAGATTTATATATAGATATATATAGACATATATGTACAGCATGTATTTTAAAGAATGTTAAAAGATGTAACTGAATGTAACATTGCAAAATAAAATGAAAAAAATAAACAAAAATAAAAATAAAAAAGAAAGAGGGGTAAGACCTCTCTTAAGGACTCCAAGGTATGTCACACCCTTGTCATAGCATGTTTCCAATTCTCCATCTGTTCATTTTTCTTTTTATGCTTTCATAAAAATTATTTAAAAGATACTTTAAAAAAAAAGCTTTGGTAACTGTTCTAATGTGCAGAGTCATTAATTAGAACAACAACAAGAAAAGTGAATGCTGGAACCAAGTGGCATGCTTTGGCACCAGATTCTGCGTTCCAGGCGCCAAGCCAAAAGAGTGAGAGCTCAACTGGGAGCAGATATATTTGTTCCTGGGGGAGGGGGCTGGCACTTGTACCATCAAACAGCTGATCCATGGAATAATTCTGGCATCTTTATTGGAACAAGCTTTTAAAGACCAGCTTGCCCAGCTGCAGGGGTAAAGTGCCACATACCAGAGGCAGCCATCATTGAGGGTGGAGAAACAATCCTACAGAAGGAATTAGTAAACTGAGAAGGGCATGAAGAAGTCAGTTTTATCAACAAACAGCAATCAATGGCACGCTCTTCATTACCATCCCAGGCCATTTTTTTTCTACGAACAGCACAGGAGCCTTTCAGCAATAGTGTTGTGCAGCTATAAGGTAGGGGTGTGTGGCATGCACACAAATAAATTCCATGAAAACATCATCACATTAATTTCAACAGAAGAGTACACAAATGTGGCCTCCAGGTTCACATTTATGGCTAGTGATTGTCACAGGCACCATCCTAGTTCAGGTACTTCCCTGCTTCTTCAGGGCCCAAAACTTGTCCTCATTCATATCCTATTAAGAGCACCTAAGTAGGCCTCCAGTTTCAAAGGGCTTAAGCTCCCAAAACTCTAAAGGCCTAGTTTGTACATCACTGTGAACCCAAAGTTTATATTTCATCTGACCACCCAATATATAGAATTGGAGCTTTAATCCTCTGCAGATTCTTTCTTCAGTGCACCAAGTTAAGCCAAGAACAAACCCTAGCTTACCATCATGGTTAGTTATAAGAGGAACAAACCAATAGCTCTGGTTTGCATGTAACGGCATGGTTTGTTTCTTCCCAGTAGCACTGAAGAAGGAAGTGGAGAAGGAAAGAACTATAGTCTTTTGAGCAGCACTCTGCTTGTTCACATTAAACCAAAATTTAATTACAAACTGCACTTTAAAGTGATGTACAAATCAGACCATTATTTGGATATTTTTATCTAGATACCTGCATTTTTTCTTCCCTATACCTTACACACACCCATATTTGATCTGGACCTTAATAGTTCCTTTTAACAGAAAGAAATTCAATGGGAACAAAATATATGGACATACATTTTTCTGACCACACAGATCCAAAATATTTCTCTGCTTGTGCCCCAGATGGATTGACATTCTGGGTAATCAGGGCAACTGAGAAATTTAGTAGATGGAGGCAGAGTTGAGTGGATTCATTTTCTCCAGCCCTTCAGTGGAACTTAATGCCTTAGTTAAATTACCTTAATGATAAGCCAGAAGTTATTATTTTTCAAAAGAAGCTGGAAAAGTCAGGAAAAGTATTTCTGGAACATGGGAGAAACTTTAAATTCCTCATTCTGGAAATCCATCCTTTTGCCATCGGCATGAAGAGACCCCCTGTGATACTGTAATGTGGTGCGGCTTAGCATTGGAAAGGAAGCTTTGAAAAATCGGAGCAGTGGAATGGGGTTTCCTCACTCATAAGGTATATTTTCTAGACATGATAGATGAGTTTAGTCACCACAGGCACAAAACCCCACAAGCAATAGCAACCTAATTTAATCTGACATCCCAGAGTTCTGGCATTATACCAAATCTTCCAGTGTTTTCATTCCCCTGCAGCTTGTCCAGAAGGTTGTAGTGCTCAAGCGGGGGGTGGGGAGATTCATACAAGGGCCATTCTTTTGGATGATGGCACTTAAGTTGATCCTCCTCCTAGTTCCACTTGGACAACAGAGATAATGACAATTCATATATGGGTTGTGAGTGTTTGTACTGGAATTGTGCATCTATGAACATGTGAAACCACCTCCAGCTGAAAAACAGCAGCCCACTTAGTTGCTAACATTATTAAATTTCCCCCTAACACTCATTCTAGATCTTGGATCAGTTGGCAATTTCCTGTATGCTAAATTGCACACATAATCCACAGCACACACTGGCCGGTTACCAAGAAGCTTCCATAGCACCTCCTCCTGAACAGTTAATGTCATGGCTCACTGGCTAGATGTGCTGTGAGGTCCAAAGGTTCCCCTGAGGCAGGTGTTCAGATCCACCAAGGCAGTCCAAACAAAACAGACAGAAGCAGAACAACCTCTTGCCGAAGAAACAACTGGAGTCACACTGAGACCGAATACATACCATATATATATATAAAGTCCCCACCCAAAGAATCATGGGAACTTTAATTTGTTAAGGGTGCTTGGAATTGCAACTCTTTGAGGGGTAAACTACCATTCTCAGGATTCTTGTTGGGTGGTGCGTGTGTGTATTTAGCCAGAGAAGGAAAGGCTGCCATCTGAGTCACAACAGCCAGCCAATTCAACAGCCTAAATAGCTGGGAGAAAGTCCATGGGTAACAACCCCTCCAAGAGAAAGACTGAGTCCCACTATTGCACAGTGATTCTGTAACAATAATGCTGACAACACAACATGTCCCTGTGAGGGAAAGAAGGCTTTGGGGGAGAAAGGATGCCATTCGGATCAGGAAAACTGGAAATTACAAGAGCAAGCTAACAGAAAACAAGCCCCATGAGTTGCCTAAAAGCCCAAAGAAAAAGAGCAGCACAATAAGAAACAGGTGCAGCAGTTTGTGCTTTGCCATGGGGAGATGGAAATGCAGGCCTGGCAGGGCAAACCCTGCCCCATGATAACAAGAATTGTAGCTAGAAAGAGGCCTTTTTCAGCTGATTCCAATCACCTGAGAGGACGGGGCAAGAGCAGGGGTGTGCCAATCTTCAAGGGGTCTAAACTGTCCAGATAGCCCACACAAGTAGGGAAGACTCCCCACTATATCAGTTCAGGCCACTGAACCAATGAAAGCAGCTATGTGACAGAGGGGGCAAGGTCACAGAACACATGCCCACTCTCTTCCCTCATGCAATAAGAATTACATGTAGGAGAATGTCTGAATAGGGCTACAGTCACAATTACAAGAACAGAAGAGCAGCTGCTGATTGGGCTTCTGTAGTCTCCCAGGGAGCCAGGCTGTGGCATGCCCCCTTCCCTTCATGCTTGGGGCAAACAAAACCATATAACTTTCCATCTAAGCCCTGTATCAGACATGGGGAACCAATCCTGGGAGCTGAGTGTGGCCTCCAGGTCCCTCTGCCTGGCCCTTCACCAGCCCACACCCCTCACCAGCTCTGCTCCATAGCCTCCTCATTCTGCCTGGCTGGCTGAAATGTGTCTTCAAGGTGCAATAATGCCTCTTGCTTAACCTGGGCAGAGGATGGAAAGATGCAAGTGTGCAGAAAAATGTTCCCCTTGCAATCCTATTTAGAAGAGTAGCTAGGTAAGAAATTGCGGGGGGGAGTACAAATCGAGAAGACAAGAGGCTTCAGGCTTATTGCCTAGGCAAGGGAATCTCAGGGGAAATATCAAGAAGACGTCGCATGCATAAACCTAAACTAGTGCTCACCAATTTTAACCAGTTTTACTTGCAACAAATCCTATTGGACAGGAGGAAATGATGAAGCAACTCCCTAGAAAAACCAAACAAGTCCTTACTACGGTAATGGGAGAAGAAAATGGCCGACTCCAATTAGTGAAAGCTCTCTTTTAATCTGACATCAAGCCATTAATTGGTTAATCACACTGATTAATCTGTTAATGCTTTCAGACTTAATTATTTGTTGTATAATTAGAATAAACACATGTCTCCATTGCAGAGCTATTATCCCCCCCAACCCCTCCATTTGGAACCAAGTACTATACAGCTGAAAAGAAACAATAAATACCTGGGCCAGAGTGGTAAAAGCTTACCGTAATTTGATAGACTTGGGTTTGGGGGACTTAGGCTGAGGCCCCAGCTAGGACAAATGGTAAACATAAACAATAATTTAACAAGTTGCAGTTTACCTTAATGTTACATACTAGCTGTGGCAAGTGACCCCAGTATTCATTCATACCCATGGCCATCCTATGCTTTCCAAGGACTCTCTCTACAACTAGTTTCCTAAATCTGAAGAGGAACAATAAGCTTTTCCTTAAAACTGATGCAAGGAGCAGTACAATCAATGCTACATGAAAGATAACTGCCCCAATCTACAAAAATATTAAATCCAAGTAAAAATAGCTGCAGAGGTTTCCATGACAATTTTTTTGAAGGGGAATATAACTTTAAAGATAACATTATATTTGTAGCAATTTAGAAATCTGTGGAAATGGGATTGTGTGGGTTGGAAGATCAGGAGCTCTCTGGCATGAGTGCATCAGTCTGTGTCTCTAATGTGATAACAAATGAAGCTTTACATCAGGCTTCCTCAAACTCGGCCCTCCAGGTGTTTTTGGTCTACAACTCCCATGATCCCTAGCTAGCAGGATCAGTGGTCAGGGATGATGGGAATTGTAGTCTCAAAACATCTGGAGGGCCGAGTTGGAGGAAGCCTGCTCTACATCATGGAGGTGTCCACCTTACCATTCCCTAGAACTAGAGCTACAGTAGTGAGGGAACAAGCTGCAATGTATAGTTCTCTCTCCAATGTGACTTGGACCTTCTGAGAAGCTGTAGAAAGGAAGCATGCTGCAAATTGTCCCACATCGCAGAGGTCCTCAGCTGGAAAACATAGAGCTGCTATGCTTGAAGCTGTTATCATAGAGGTTCTAATTGTACAACCAGTTAATGGCAAACAGACAGGACTTATTTGCCACCCCTTAACTTTAGTTCTTATGAATGAGTTCATGATTTAAAGCAGCAGCAACAACAACAACAACAACAACAACAACAACAACGGTCCTTCATGAGATCAAGGCACCCAACAGAAGTTTCAGAGTGTTTTCTATGGGTTGCCAAAAGCTATTACACTAATGCTCTTCTGCACTAGCCTGGAGTAGAGAGAATGGCTTTCAGTCACATCTTCTGCTTCTCCGAATACATGGACATGATGTCTTGGGATTTGTCAGTGCCTATTCTGGGCACTGTGTAGGGATTTTCCAAGCTCAGCAACACATTAATTATTGCCAGAAACACTGGAGTGTTTCCTCTCTCTCTCTCTCTCTCCCTCCAGTAAGTGTAGTTAACTTGCATTTGAAAAATCTAGGTAGAAGAATAGAGAGCAATTGTTAATAGTTTATTATAAAAGTGCAAAGCTATAAAGGAACCCAAGTGTTCCATTTACATAGGAAGCTGCCCCTTTTCCGAGTCCATCTGGTTCACTACTGTCTATACTGACTGCCAACAGCTCTCAGCTGTTTCAGAATGGGTTCTTTTCCAACCCTACATGTAGATGCAGGGGATTAAACATGGGGCCTCTTGCATTTTTTTATTATCTATTTAGTTTATTTCATAAAATTTATATCTGCTTGATTGTAGGAAAAACCTCAAAGTGGTGCAGATATTCTACCACCAAACTACGGACCAACCCCATGATCTGTTGGGGGATTTTCCTCTGACTTGGATGCCCCTAATGAGCTAAATGGAACACATGATTTGGCCTGTGGCAAGCAAAATCCTACAAGAAAGAAATTTTAGATTTATGAAGAGGGTATTTCTTTCTCTACTTGATACATTTGAATACGCCCCTCTTTCAGGGAGAAGGGATTTCCAGCAACAGCTTAGAATTGGAGCAAAATATTCAGCAAAACAATTTCACCATCCATGAATTTTGGATCCAGTATTAATATTTTTTCCCAGTATTGTTGAAGGAAGCAACAAGCTTGTATCCTACTCCTCCCAGTCTTCCTAATCTTAGGCCATTGCTTTCTCTATCCATCAAGATGAGCTACCAATTGAGTTCCATTCAACATTTTGAAACAGACATTTTCAGAAATGTGCTAGATTTTTTTCACATTTAATATTTAATATTTTTATTTAATATTTGAGAAATTACCCCCATTTTGCCACCCATAAGTGAATTTTGGCAGCCCATTTTTGCTCAGCCCTCTCAGGGATTTGTAAACTATACTTGCGGAATGAAAATGGATTTCCTCAATATTGTTGAAATTTCAATGTGGAAGTGTCATTGTCCAGTGATAAGAGTCAGCCCTAGTTCAGGTATGTGAAAGGCATTCCAATAGCTGCTTTCAATATGAATTTCCAATTGTATTTGGCAAATGTATCATCAGATGCAGAAAATATTGCTAGTATTTAAACGTAGTTGGAAGATCTCAGTTTGTACTATATGAAAGATTCAGGTTTCCATGGATACTGCATACTAAATAGTGTTATCAAAAATATTTTTGGGTTTCCATCGTATTTCAGTGCCTGTAGCAACTGCTAACAGCTTTATATAGCATTTTTCTAGTAGCAGACAGATTTGGCATACTTGCTGTATAAAAATTGCCAAGCAGCCTCCACTACATTGTAGATTGAGCTAGTTTGTGTATTTGGGGGAGGAAGTGGTTTCTTCCTTAGATTAACCAAACAATTGTGTATAGTGTGAAGAAAAACACTTCAGTACCAAATACCAGCACTTCCAGTTTGCTACTGTTGCTCCCTAAGATCCTTTGCAGGAAAATGTGTAAGATGAGTCTTTGTGGTAAGGTTCAATACAAAAAAACAAAAACAAAACACCAACCTTTATGGAGAATCTTTTATCAGAGGGGTAGCTAACCCTTTCTAGGATAAGAGCCACACTGACCCATAGCCAACCTTCCAGGGTGGCACATGGAAAAGTGGGTGTAGCCATAGCAGAAAATTAATACCTATTTCAGTGCATGCTGAATACACAGAGTAGAATACAGAGACTATTTTACATTGTTTCTGAAATGCAGAGTATAAAATACAGAGCACGCAAAAATGGCAGGATAATTTTACCAACCACCAGAGGTAGAGAGGTGCTGAGAGATTTGGAATAAATAGTCTATCCCTGCAGACCTTGGACTGATCCAACAAGGCAGCTCCTATAAGCCTCCATGTACAGAGCTAGACTGTCTTTGAGTATCAGTTGCCAGAGTTAGGAAACAGGGGAGAGGACCCATCCCAAGCTGTGGTGGACTTTAGTCTGACCCTTGTGGGCAATTCCTTTGTCCAAGCATAAAATATCCAGAAAAAACTTCCTCCCCAAGCTAAATCAAAATCCCAGCCAAATGACTCTGCCTGCATAAACCCCTCAGACCCCGATTGTACCCCCCACTCTTTTCTCCAGACTGCTTGCTTATGGACTAATAAGCACAACCTTCTTAGTTGCCTTTACCAACCAGGATTAGGATGGCTGTTTAAATCCCACCTTCTTTCCTCCTGCTTGGTTGCTCACATCAGCCTTTCCATCTGTTAGTTATAAACCACTGAGATTCTGAAAAGCCTGTCCAGCCCTGTGCTTCTGTCATTCTCAGCCCTTGCCCAAACAGAGAAGCCACAGCTCATCCAGTGCCCCCATGTCTCTCTCTAGTGGGACAGCAAGGGCCTGATCAAGCATTTACCAGTCTTTGCTTGGGTTCCCAATTCCACCTCACTATGCTCAAGTACTGTGAAATCTGTTCTTCCAAGAATGGAAGAAGGGTACTTCGGGTTTGTCAAGTGGTGGAGCCCCCATAGTCACAATTTTCCAGATAATTGTGCTGTGTAGTTTTGCCACCAAATAGTCAGGAGGCCCCCATGGGGAATGAAAAACTTCTTGTCAAGCTAACCACTTCTAAGCTAGAAACAACATTTCAGTACACCATGCATCAGAGTCCATTTAGAAATCATCAGACATGGCAACATAACTGGTTCAAGATACGTGGACGCAATCCAAAAGGAAACCCCCATCTCTTCAGTTACAGAATTGGCCCTTTAAGCAGACAACAGTCAATAGATGAGCGCAGGTGGTGGCTGATCACACCACAATAGTCCAGAAGAACCCATAGTGAAAGCTAGATCAGGAGGAATGATGGGACCCATTACAGGACTATCTTAGTACCCCAATAATGGTGATGGCATGAAAGAAGGCTTCAGTGTTCCAGGCTGCCAGACCTTTTCCTGTATTTATCCGAAACCTATCAGTTCACATAATTTGTCCTTATTTTGTACACTCAGAAATACTTGATCTTAATCAGATTCCAATGAGTAATAGCAGCACCCTTTGCTGTTTTACGTGAGCTTGCTACTTATGACAATTCTCAGTGATTTACTCCCTAATTGTGCTAATGCTCTTAGTATATTTTATGTCAACCCCTAACTATAGGACACAGTAAAAATTCAGGTAAAAAAGAAAAGGCCCTAAAGATGATGAAGGATTCTTATTCCCTCTCTTTTTAAAAAATCAAAGTTTGCTGCCCATTACTCATCTTCTTTAAAAACTCACATGCTAAATGGAATATGCCTATCTGAATTTTTTGGAGGTCAGCACTTACAAGCTACAGTTGTTTATTGTTTGCTACAGGAAGAACAAGGGACTCTGGCTGGCCACATAAATCATGCCACCAAACATTAACAATAGCAATCAATAGTTAACCAGGCAAGAGAACATTCTGTCAGCTCTCTGGAATGGAAGGGTATTGTAGAAAGAACTACAGAGTGTGCCAACAATAGGAATTTTGCTATCAGGATGCTGACTTCTTGTACTGTGAAGTTCTATACATGATTGTTCAGCCATTATTTATCCCACTAATACCAATGTTATTCATCATAGTTTCAAAATATTCAGCTACTCCCTATTTAACCCACAGTGCTCAGCCCTATTTGGCAATACTTTATGCAGAAAATATGCACAAAGTTGCTGAATATTCTACCTCTCCATTCCACCTCTGCATTCTCAGAGCTAACTCTCACTGTTCAGTTTGTGTCTGGGTAAGAAGTAAAGGAGCTCGTCTTCATATTTTCTTTAATTCAGAGCATGTTACACCAGCTACACAAGAATGTACATTCCATGGGCGACAGAAAGGAAGTCTCTTTATTTAAAATGAAACATATTAAAATGCATGGCCTAGTTTCTCTATATAAATAATTCCTTTCCATATTAAATCAGCAGCCTAATTTCACAGGGCATCTGTAATTTATGACCTGGGGAGAAGATCACAGCTGCTTCTCCCTGGACATTTTGCTGCTGCAATGTACTGAGATAAGCAATGGCTTGGTTTAGCTTATTGTCCAAACACAGGCTCATAGTACAGTTATCTCCAGACTACCCACAAGATATAACCAAGGTTTGTTTAGGTTTAGTTCAGCATGGTACCACACCAAAATGACTGGAAGAACTAAAGTGGCTGTGAGCTCCTTTTTGGGAGCCCATAGTCACACTAAGCCAAGTTCCAGCTTAGCACAGGACTGGGGAACATTTGGCCCTCCAGATGCTAAACTGCAGCTGCCATCATCCTGGACATTAGCAATACTTGCTGGGCCTGATGGGAGTTGATGTTCAACAACATCTGGAAGGCCAAACATCCCCCTCCAGCTTAGTGTGACCTAGGAACCAGAGCAGTATAATCTAACTTCCAGTCTTGTTTATTCTACCACTTTCAATCACTATGCTGTGAAAATGAACTTTATTTGTAGCTTTGCCACCAGCTATCAGTTTGAAAAAGCTTTCCTCTGTAATACTTTTGATTTTAGCATTCAGAAGATGATGTGGCAAAACCCTGTAGCTCTTGAATTATACATCCGTTTTTAACTAACTTTTCTACTAAAAAGTACAGTTACAATCTAGCTAAAGTGTTTAAAATCTGAAGCATTATTTCAGCTCTGAACAGAATTAGAAAAAACATTTAGAACTGGGAGTTTAAAAACGGATTTACTTTATATGACAGTCATGGCACAGTATTTAGCAGGTTTATGTTAAATGGGAAATAATAAGGCTTGGTGTTTCCTTGCTCAGTTTTTCAGCATGAGCCACATTGCCACCTTCTGGAACCAGAAGGCAGACCCACTGCCACATTTTAAATTTAACAGACCCTGAGGCTAATGAAGGCCCATCCCCTTTGCACATATCTCCCCCCCACACACACACACACATATACACCTTGTCCCGTCGCAGGGAAACCATTCCCAGAATTCCAAGGAAAGAGAGACTGGCTGTTAAACCACTCTGAAAACTGCAGCTCTGTAAGGGGAATAAGGATTTCCTAATAACTCTCAGCACCCTTAGCAGCCAGCACTCAAGGGGATGGGGAACCACAACTGTTCAAAACGGTACAATATAGCTTTAATGTATAATGCAGGTTGCAGGGAGCGGGGGGGCTCAGGAGCATCCTCATGATAGGGAACCCTACCACCACAAGGCTCCCAATTACAGGGAAGTTGCTAAGTGAATTCAACCACATGCTCTTAGTATCCACCTTCAGGAGCTGTTCAGTGGAGCCCAAGCCCCAGGTCTCCTGCACCTCCCATCTTTTTATTTTTATTTTACTTTGCTTATTTGGAGGCTACTATCTTAATTTCCCAGAGACATTTACACATATAAATTCAGATTTACACATTTGTGTTAAGGGCCTGTGTGTCACAGGTGCTTCCCAGCCAATGAATGCACACAGCACAAAGTTAACTCGTTACTGTCAAAGATAACATAGTTGCTTCTACAGCTCTGGAGACCTAAGCACAGCAATGTAGCGTCTAGGCAGCTATTCCCAAGTCCTCAGTCTATGGAGCAGTCGCAGCAACTGGAGACCACTCCCCCTCCCCCAGTTTATGTACCTTCTTCCAGCATGCTGTGAACACTGTAGCCAGAGACTATGCCTGTGTGGAAGCTGCTCCTGCTCTTCCTGCTTCAATCCTCTCCTGGTTGTGCACACGAGGGTGGGAAAGCACCCAGCCCTTCACTTGCCTGGCCTGCCTCTCCCCCCAGCTCTTCCTCCAGCTTCTCTACCTGTGCTTCTTACCTCCAGGCTTCAGCAGTACAGGTCCCCACAGACCACACTAACCCCCTCTCCTGAGTCAGACTCCAGCCCCTCTTCCCCTGGTGCATACTTATCAGCATCCTGGCAGACCCTGTCACTGTGCTCTAGGTGCTTTAAGTACCAAGCACTGCCTCTTCTTCAGACCTTCCCATTCAACATGTGACACTTAGGTGTGGAGCAGCCAAGAACAGGAACACTGAAAGAAGGGCAACACAGGCATGAACACACACCCCCACAAGTTGTTTCAAAACAGAATAAAATAACTGAATAGGGTTATAGTCCAACACTTCCTAATAATGGAGGGTGGGGAGCAGGGAGATGGAAGCTGGTCATTTAAACCTCTATCCCTTGAAACACAGGACACTGTTCATAAGGTCACTAGCTAGAGGGGGGCATTCCCAACTAGAGATGGGTCAGTGCCCTTCCATCTCGCCGGTGTCTTCAGGAGCAACAATGACAACTGACATATGCCCATATCATAGAGGGTAAATGCACAGAGGCAGAAACACATTTCAAAGTGGAAACTTAGGGGGGAAATAACAGCATGTGATACCAAGATTGATTTGGGCCAAATTAAGCTCCAAGTGACAACTAGACCCCATTATACTTAGACACTGTAGAAACTGTTAGTCTCTAAGATGGCTATTTAGAAAATACTTAAAGGGGAGAAGCATTTAAAAGGAAACTTGCATTTACCTTTTCCAGCTAAATCAACTTCGGGATCTTTCAAATCATTGGTACCTCCATATGCATCAACATTTTGAACAATTCTTGATTAACATAATCTTTATGAGGTACAGTATGTGAATAGGAATGCCCTCGCCTGAAAGCAAAAGTGACTCCCCTCCCAGAGAGGAGCCAGTGGTCCTGTAAAAAGTACCCCTAACTGGAAACATCTGGACACTGCTCATCCCCATGGTTACCACGACTGAAAATTGACCACTGCATCAAGGAAGACAGACAACTAATGCAACATTCTGTGATCAGTGTTCCCTTCTCCCAGATCTGCAAAAAAACAGACAACAGTCTGCACAGAACAAAGTAATTATTTTTCTCCTTTCAAATTTTCAAACAGGAACCATGCTAGGCCAGAGTGCACTTTATTCTTCTAGTAACTAGTAACTTAGTGGTTACCCATGAAGATGTTGGCATTGCTTACAGAACTTAGTATAGTCCTGTATATTTCTTAAGGTAAAAAAAAAAAAATTCCCACAGTGCTGTGAGGAAATGGATAAAGGCAAATATTTTTTGCCTTCTTGCAGGATAAGAGTCTTTTGGACACATAAGTTTCCAGTTTTTCTCCAGCTAATGAGGGCAAAAGCAGCTGCTTTTTCCTTTGATTCAGGCCGGATGATTAATTACACTGAAGTGGAAGCAGAGCAGCAGCTGTGTCTGCCAAGAGACTTGATAATTAACACAGAGAGATCCACGTGTGAATCTGCATCAGCATTAGCGGTCAAATCCCTTGTGGTTTTTAACTGGCTGGCTGAACAAATCCACAAATGCTTCTTCCCTGATGTCTAGGAACCTTCATCTCCAGCCACTGTATTCCCACTTGAAACATGGTCCATGAGGCATTATATTAACAACTAGGTCAGTTGCCAAGCTGTAAAAACAGGATAATTTTTGTGGTTGGGTTTGATTCTTGTATAGTACGTACTGGGCAACTGTCCATCCAAACCCCACTGAAATTATTGGAAGTCACCATCCCTTATCCAGAGGAAAGCAGGGAATCTAGAATAGGTTCCACTGCTTTCAGTAGGAAATGCACAGATGATGTTCCCAGGGGACTACATCTGTATTTCTGCAGCTTCAGCCTTTAACATAGCTTTCACTGACACCAGCATCTGAGTACTGTATACATATCCATTATCACCAGAAGCATGTGTGGAAAAGGCAATTATATGACAATGTTCAAGTGATCACTCCTGATTTTCCAGACATATTTCTTTTATCAGCCACATCCAGCTGGACACTTGCCCAGCTGTTTCCACTTGTCACTAATCAAACCCAACAGCAGTTGAGTTGGACAGATTTTCTTTTGGCATCACAAAGTATTATTTGCCTTTCTTGAAAGGAAAGCTTTTCAGTCTCTTCAGAATGCCAGGTGGGTAACTATGCTCACCTATTGCAAGATTCTTCTTTGCTCTTGCTGCAACATCTAATAATAATAATAATAATAATAATAATAATAATAAATATTATAGCATAGGTTTTCATAGACTGGACTCCAGTTCATCAGGTGCATGAAGCTTTAAGTTGCTAGGTATATGCACATAATTAGGTGGAAAAAGAGAGGAGGTATATATATAGCTGGCAGGTATACACATTGTTAGGTGAGGTCAAAGGGAAGTACATTATTTAATTTCTATACTGCCCTTCATCAGAGGAACACAGGACATTTTACAAAAGAAAACTACTTCACAGGCAATATTCAACTAACACGTCCCATCGACACAGGGATTTCCGCTTGCTCAATGGAACTTTCTCCCCTCTACTCCCTCCTGTGCAGACCCCACATCCTCCAGAGTGAAATTGCTCCAGAGGGTTGTGGTAACCCCAGAACAGATTTAAGGAGTGTACAGGTGTGAAGGGTGCTCTGGTGTGTAAACAGAAATCCGTGCACTGATGGCGCATGCACTTAGTGCTACATGGGATACAATCCAGTGTTTAATAATATAGGTAAAATCACTACAGTGACCACAAACCAGCTGATGACAACACAATCACTCAGGCATTGGTAAGCTATTGCTACGATTGGGGGGGCAAACCCCCATAATCGCTACATTCAGTCAAGAACTTGAGCAAACTCATAAATTCATGAATTTAGCAAGGGTTGGAAATAACATCAACTAGCTTCATCATGAGGCTAGTTGAGAACATAGTTGAGGCTAATGAGAATATTGGGGCTTGTTTCCTGCTTGGCAGGGGGTTGGACTCGATGGCCCTTGTGGTCTCTTCCAACTCTATGATTCTATGATTCTATGAGGCCAGCCTGGTGATGACTCTATGTGGTGGCAGGGGGGGGGGGGGGGCAGTCGCTGAAGACACAAAAGGCTAATAATGGTTTGTTTGATAATGGGAGCCATCAGCCAGGCAGAGGACGATAGCAACATGAAGGGAGAGGTTGCCAGGGTAACGGGGGTGTGATGTCACCACAGAAAAAAAATATGTCCATTTAAACTGAGGTTTTGGGGCAAGAGTTTTTGGGAAGGAGAAAGGAGGCACCAGAATTCAATGCATGCTGGCTGAGAGGCTGCACTCAGAGACTGGGAGGGGGGCATGACTGGCTGCTGCTTTAGACCCAAGTTTGCTGAAGCTATGGGAAGAGCAAAGAAAGACACACTCAGGGTGTAAATGTTCTGCACTCCCTCCATCAAAACTCAGGTTGTAAATATGTGTAAAATAAACCACATTTCATAAAGACACAACAGTCTCTGCTGTGTCTTATTCCCACAGAACACAAACCATGGTTAAGTGCCAAACAAGATCTCTGGAATCTTGCTACCAATCAGCAGAGACTGGGGTGGCCTGTAACACTATTTACCATGTTGCGATTCTATCACAGCCATGACTTCTGGAAGTACTGCACTGGTGCCTCTCGTCTACATCTAAGAACAAACTGTGGCATGGAGCGGGCCCTTGTACAACCTGGAAATGAGTGGAAGGTCCCCTTCCACTTTGAGCTCACTTGCCATAGGAAATATTGGGACTAGCTTAAAATGTCTTCAAACCAATGATAGAAATACTGTATTTATGTGGATCTAATGTGCACCTCAATTTTCAAAACCTTGAAACCAAAAAAGTATTTGCTGGCGACATCAAATCTAATGCACACCCTAATTTTCACGAAGTAATTTGTCCAAAAAAAGGTGTACATTACATTCGAATAAATACAATAAAAGAGATGGGGTGGAGGTTTCCAATATAGATGGCGGAGGTGTCTGGTTCTGCCCCATTTCATCAAAAGACACTATTATGTTTTAGCTACAAATAATGCTGATCATTCTCTTGACTGCTACAGCTTATGATGAGTCTGTAAAAGAAGAAACGTGCTGCTGAATTTGCTGTCAAATCTCCCAATAATGTTCTTATCCAGCTCTGAAAAATTTAGCTTGTTTTGATCCTCATACAAGGGAGAAAAACAAAAACGCTACACTCTCAACTATACTTTTGGGCTGCATTACCTAATCATTTTCAGATTACAGTTGAAAAGCTTAATGGTCAAAGGAGGACCATTACAGTCACCCAACTTGACCTCTTACTATGAAGCTTTATGAATTAAACGCTCTTGGAATTCAGGTTTTTTTTAATCTACATGGAACATAATTCATATTGCCGCATAGCATCTGTTAACCATATACCATCTGTTAACAACTGAGCCCTCCTGATCTAAAAAAACAAAATAAATGTATTTGCTATCAACTGGTAGCTCTGCTCATCAGGCTGCTATGGAACACTTATCAAAGGCATTAAAAAGCTTAATTGTCCAATTAAAGCTTAATCAATTTATCTCATTATATTATTAAATGTAGATGTTATTAAAGCATTATATGCCCGTCTCTAGAACACAGATCCTCAAGAAGAGACAGCCAACACAGGGGAGAGCAGGGTTCATGAGTGAACTAGCTAGTGAATGCTGCTGTATTATATGGAACATTGGGGCTTGTTCTCTGTTAAGAGCCTAGAGCCAAAGGGCTAGGGGTTAGATGCTAACCCACCCCCCAGCTCAGTTTGCTGTGGTAACAAGAGAAAATTGAGTCTTTGTGATGGTGTAAGAAGTGCTAAGCTAGGAGCAGAGCAGACAAAAACTTGTGGGGACAGATAGGACTCATCCATGATGGCAGATACCAAAAGGAAGGGCTAGAAAATCTTTGTACCTCTCTAGCAGGGGGAGCTAAATATTGATCAGTAATTGCCCACCTTTTACAGACTGTAGCTACATTTACAAATTGAAGAAACTTTCTCAGATACCACACACACCCTCCAACCAAGAACACACAACCTATTTTATTGACTTCAACTGAATGCTTCTTCCAAGTCTAATTTCAACAGGGAAAAGGGCAGGAGGGGGGATTGTGGCACTGAGGAAGGTCTCTGAAGAAACATTTAGTGACCATGCATGCCACGTTGGTGACTCCTGTTGCAGGGCAAGCAGGCATTCTTCTCCCTGGGAATGGTGATAAAGCATAAACTCTCATGTGCTCCCAGCACCTCTAATATATGATACAGATGTACACATGGTAGTCAATTTGTGCAACCCTTCCGCACAAAAAAAGACAACAGTCTGCTCACACAGGCACAATATACTATAGCTCCAGTGGTAAAGAAAAGATATTTCTGCTTCCTAGTAGGGAACCAAACCACAGTGATAGTTGCATTTTTCTTAAAGAACAGAGAAAACCTGATGACATTTGGACAAATGGAGGCTGAAGGATGAGAGCTGTTAAAAAGTGTTTGCCAATAACCAGTGTGTCACATCTTTGCTAAGAGCTTTTGTTCTAGAACTCGGCAGAGGCTATTTTTTTCTTGCCGTTTTCCTTCTATAGAACAAAATCAAAGGAATACAGGTGGAGAATTAGTTTTGCACAGCAAAGTGGCAGCAGTGAGCTGCAGAAAATCTCCCACTCAAGAATGCAGTTTTCTGCAAGGCAAGAAGTGATGAAACTTCTGGGGGAAGGCTTGTGTGTTTTCAGTGAAGTGCTCAATTTTACCACTGAGGCCTCTTGAGGCATTTATAATGCCTCTAACTGTCCGTTCAGGGCAGTCAAGAACTGCATGTCTAATTTTAACATTTTGGAGGTTTTAAATTTTTTAGCATTTTGGAGGTTTTAAAAAACTTGTATTTTTTTGTTATTAATAGGCACCTGGAGATTTGTGTCTATCTGGGATGTGTGTGTATGTGGACTATATTTTGATCTCATTTTAGTCATTCTTTACTAGTTGCTTGTTAAATAACTCTTTACAAATAACAATCAGAAACTACGCTTATACTTTTATTAAAATTTTAATTATTTGCAATGCCAAAATATTTGTCATACCTACAATATAAAGTCAAATTTTAGTTAGAGCAAATTATAACCTTTCTGCAATGCATTAACAATTGTGAGTTACGATGCCCCCACACCCTTAGATTGTTAATGCTATGCTATCCCTGATGCTGGGTTATTAGTTTCAGCTGACTGCTTGGTGAATTAGTCCATTTCAAAATACCCCTTTGGCTCCACTACTAATATTTGCTAAAAATACTTCCAGAGCTCCTAAATAGCAAGACTGATGCAGTGCATAAAGCCCTCCAGGACACAGTCTTTTTGCGGATGACTATGGAGAAAAGATAATTAAAAAACAAAGTTCCAATCCATGGTTTGTTTTCATCTGTTTTGTCTATCAGATAGAAAGGGTCAAGGAGAGACAGAGAAAATAAATTTCCTGCTTCAGTAGGCAGGGGTACTCCAGAGAATGCTCTTTCAACTTTGTCATGAACATGCTGCTTTTGCACAACAAATCAACAGTATTTCACATTCATGGTGAAATGCTGATATGTAATCAAAAATCCAACATGGGGAAACACTACAGATTAGGAAAACTCACATCACTCTAACAGTAAGTGAAATATATTTATATTAGCAGAGCTGTTGCATGCATTCCATCCCTGCAACTATACAGTCATAGCTCGTGTTACGTTTGCTTCACGTTGCAGCTTTTCAGGTTAAGAAAGCGGCAAACCCGGAAGTGTTTACTTCCAGGTTCACCTCGCGTGCGCGCACACATGCGCGCACACACACAGAAGTGATCTGTACGCTTCACGCATGCGCAGAAGCGCTCTTTCATGCGTCACGCACGCACAGTAACAGTGCTCTACTTACGGACTAAACGGACGGATCACGTTTGTAAGTAGAGGTACCACTGTATATGAGAGTGCCTGACTGCATATCCAATGACTCTACTGCCATAATGTTCAAATAATTGTTGCATTAATTATTGTATGGTCTTTTAACTTATTATTGTTCCATGGAGAAAAGATGGGCTGGCAGCTGAATCTATTTCATAACCAATGATGAAATGGCCAAGGGGCTGCCAACACTGCTACCCACATACATCCCTGCATCTGCTACCCAAGCACTTCACTCTTCCCAAGGATAGGGCTGGGATGATAACAAGAATCTTAAGAAACCTGGATAACAAGGTGCCAAGTATTTTTGCATCCCTATTTACAAAACTTAAAATGTTATTCCACACCAACAAGAGTTAGAGTCAGACCAAATAAAGGCTTTACATTACCTGCTTTCGCTCTTCTTCTTATTTTTGTAATACAAACTCTAAAAAAAGCTGGACACTTTTAGAACAAATGTGGCAGGAATATTTTCACACTATAAGAAAACATCATATAAATAGCTAACAAAACCATATGCACTGCAACTGTCTTGATAAAAATGCGCAATTGAGCAAAGAAAGCATTTTACTGCCATATACACAAATGATCATCTCTAAGTAAAAATTTTAATATAGGAGGGATTATCCCTGATTTAGATGCAGGTTCTTTAGCAAGCTACCCTCAAAGACCAATTGCAACACAATTTACACAGCTGGGTAGTCCTGCGGGTGGCCTCAAACTCATTAGGAAGATACATCACTGGTTTGATCAGAATGGCTTTGTCCAAAAGAAGAAAGAGTGTCATAGTAATAGTGTGGAAAGCAGACAAGACTATAATGGTCAATTTTCATGATAATTTATTAGCATGGAGAAATACTACTATACTTTTCTGACAATTGCAATGCATTGCCCAGCACCACCAAATCACTTATATGTTCAACATGTCAATATCAAAGAGCTAAAATGCAGCATCACAATGGCAGAAACAAATGCTATTCAAAAGGTATTTTCCAACTCAGTATGCTGCACAAGATTCACAACATAGCCTCTATGAACAATCCAAATATGGAAAGATTTTTCCAATATCTGATTATTATTAAGCCACTGCGCGATTGCTTCATTAGAAATGTGAATGGCTATGAATATTTCCGGAAGGTTTCTAAATATGCTTTCAAGAACCCCTTCAGTTACAACATGTCTAGCAATAGGGAAGGTTAGTTTACTTCTTTCTATAATTCTCAACCAACATTGTGTGTCATATTTCTATACTTATAACACATTCTCCTATCAAAAATTATATAGTTTATTATTAAAATATCAAGAAATGTAAATAATACAAATATATCATTGATAAAAAGTAAAAAAAAATACAGAGATTAATCACTGACAAGTAACAAATGTAAAAAAATTAAATCAGAAAAATCTGGATGCTCTCTATCTCTATCTACACATTTTCATGAAATTTGTTATTTCAGAGGTTTATAAATAACTCCATTTCTCAGTGAATTGATTTGTGTCATGTTTTAGCTTACAACTAGCATACACAATTGGTTAAAAAGTCTGCTGCCCAAGCATGTCCATATCAATCCAGAGTTCTTTCTGTCTTCCAGTAAGGAGTAGTGGTCTCCTACCCTTTTAAGGGCTTCTTGTAAGACAGGATCTTTTAAACAGAAAAGTAAAGCAGCTCAAGGGGCATGAAGTATATAATACCCAGTTCTTTTATTATCCCCAATAAGAATGGGAGAGAAAGCCACATTTGAAACATGTTTATTTTCTGGTATTTGATTTAAGAAGGTATTTAGTTTTCTTGCCCATTCCATTTCAAAGAACCTAAGTAGATAACATGTAATAAATCACATTAAAAAGATGGCCAATTAAAACACAAGACACTACAAGCTGGCAAAGAGCAATAAATAAATAAAAACTAAACATATTATATACCATCTTATTCAAACAACAACAAAAAACCCACACAATATTAGACTTCGGCTATGCTCAAATTATACTTATTTCTAAATAGTATAGGATTGTGCCTCAATTCCTCTGTTCCAGCAAAACACAGTGCTATGCTGAAGAGAAAAATAGTGACATCCTTGTGCTGATGGAGGCTACCACTAATGAAACGCTTATGCCAGGTATTGTCAACCTTTTCAGGCAAATGAGCACATTTGGTTCTTTGAGCAATTTCCTTTACCACCAAAGAAACAGAAAAAGAGAAATTCCATGTATACACACTTATTTTTCCCAGGGATTTGGTAAAAGCTGGATCCAGCAGAATTAATCTGGGCCTTGAAAAGCACAGAGATGAATGAGAAAACGAGGGAAAAAAATCACTCTTCCAACTTCCTCCTCTGGCCCTATATACTTTTCCAGGGAAGAAAAAAATGACTATTCTCACCACCTTGTGGTCAAGGTGCCATGGGATGGAGAGAGCTTTAAAGCTTTGTGGGCATCAGTGGCCAACCCCTTCCAAACAACTGCACAAAAAGAAAGATGTGGGAAGAGCATAGAAGGAACCTTATTACTCAACTGGGCCTCATTCCCAGCTCTGCGAAAATGTAATTTCAGGCAGTAAAATGTATTTGGTCCTCTCTGACACCTGGCATGCTTGATTTCTAGCATCCCTATTTTAAGAAACTATATTTTGTTGCATGTGTTTTAAAAACATGTACCAGAAATATTCATTTCAGAGGCACTATACAACATCTCACTAAGGATTGTAGTCATGGTAGTCCTACTCAGAGTAGACCCTTTGAAATTAATGGGCATGTCTTACTTAAGTCTATTAATTCCAGTGCCTCTACTCTGAGTAGAACTTGGCTGGAAGCCAGCCTAAATGTCTGTGAGTGATTTGGACGCAACACACAGTTGTATGGAACTTATTGAACTTCATGGTGATTACTCCCAAATAATGCATGGAACTGAGCCGCTTGTCTGCCTTGCTAACCATAGACCAATGCTCATTTCCCTTCTCTCAAATTCTGCTGCAATATGAGCATCCAAAATAGCTTAAGATTCATTGTCTTAATGAACAATGAAAGGAAACTACCAGCTCATATCCATTTTGATAGCTGTTCATGCTAAACCATTCCTCATATCCCCCCCCAAATTTCCATTGAACTTGTAAACAAGATAAAGAAAAATAGATTTCCAAGCTGCAACTCAAGATAAATGGGTGAACGTGTTCTTTTTTAAGTCTAGCACTTCAAGGGGTTGTTTTAATCTCTAATGAATAGCACACCCTGTTATAAAACAGAAGTTGTTAGGTTAATTTATGGGGAATTAAAAAGCCACTCAGTTTATGTGTGCTATCTAAGCAGATTTTTGCAGCAGTTAGATAATCATAAATTTAGCAGGCAGTAGCAACAAGAAGAAACTATCTGTATAAATTAGGTGTTTCCTTGGAACAATGACCATTGGCTAAAGTATCGTGAAATACTACTATCCATGTGAATCACAGTATATGCAGTCGCTGAACGCAAGCACAGTAAGATCACATTGGAACACACAGTATGCATGCTGGAAGATACACTGAGCTCAATTCTGGCTGTTACTTTTATCCTTCCTCTGTCAGGGATGTTAAAGAACTAATAGTCCAAAGAACATGGGCAAACCAGGAGAAAAACTGAAGGCAAAACCAGAGAGAGACCCCCCCCCACGTTTATATAGTTTTTGTTATGGACTCCCAATATATAAAGTTTTAAATGTGCAGATCTGGTTCCAGATTATGGGGGTCATTGGGCAGGCTGCCCTTGGTGGGATTTCCAGTATCAATCACGCCCCCAGTATTAACAGTCCACTGGCACTGCTGCAGCCACCAATCTCCCAGGGTTACCAGTGGAGGCAGCACTGTAGCAGGCTGGAAGCTTAAGGGCTCCACCAGTGGATAAGCCCACACAAGACCCTGGGGTCAGGGAGCACCAATGAAGGTTCTCAACCTCATAGGGCACTTCCAGGGTGCATGAGTCCCAGAAAATGCCCCATCACTAAATGTGGCATGGCATGCATCCTACTGAAGTGACCCAAGCATCAGAAGTGGCCCTTGCCAGTTTATTTTGATCTTATTTGCAATTAAAAATCCTAGCGTAGAATCCTGTAGAACAGAAGTTGCTGTTATAACAATAGGAGTCCTAGCACAAATGTTGTTATAACTTACCCAAAACAATTTCAGTAGTTTTTCTGCAGTACAGAATTCTCCTGCAGAGTGAGTTATAAACACTATTCACAATAGGAGGAACGGTGCCAGCTAGACCACAAAAATGAGAAATATTGATTAACTTAATTCTAGATTCATTTAGAACATGCTCCTGGTTTCTTCCTTTGCAGCAGAACATTGCAAAATGGCCATGCAGGCAAAATTGACTGGCTTAGAAGGCTTAATTTGGCCCATGTGCTGGATATTCCCCACTCCACAGTATAGCACATAGTTTATTGATTAGTGTAGACAGATTGTTTAGCGTAAACTGATTCTTACACATTCCAGCTTTGACCTAGAATCCGCCATGCTGAACTGCAGCTAATACAAGCCACGTAAAACAGTGCAAGCACACTCATACACAATATACCACCCAAAAATACAACTGAACTCAACATCTTAAGGTTCTTATGCTGGCATAACATGTATCAGAAATTACACACAAAAATGTAAGTTCTCATGATTACCACATAAGGGTATACAGCACAAGTATCAGGATCATCTAACTTGTCCCACTCTTATTTTACATGCATAAGAATGTTGATGAGACAGGGATTGAACAATACCCTCTCCATACGGCCACTGTGGTATAGTTATGTTGCACATAACATAACTCATGGAGTAGTGCCACCATCACCACCCGTCAGGTCCCTCTTCCTTGTGTAACAATATTCAAACACTGGCAGAGAGCCGAGGCACCCTCTTATACCACTAGCTGAGGATCTTCTCAATATTCCCTCTCTTACAGTAACATGCTGGCTTCTGACAAAGGGACTTCATGATAGTATGATGAGACCCATCACTGGTTAACAGGACCTTGTAAATCACCAGGCTGCTAGCCATAGATATCAGACAGAATATGGCATGAGGAGTAATATTCCAATCAAGGATTAAAAGCACAAATCCTGAACAAAAATGAAACATTTGAGTTGTTTTCATTATAAAGCTTTTGGAAGAGAACAAAAGCTACAGCCAGAAGCCTACAAATCAGAATAAGCCGAGAACCTAAAGCCAGGTTTGAGTTATACTTCCTAGATCTGACAATTCAGCTGAGTCAGTACTGTGACATCACAGCACCCTGAAAGGGGAAATTCTGTTCAAAAAAAATAGCTCAGGATTGGAAATTCATCTCCTATACCTCTCTTCCCCCACCCTGCTTCCAATAGCAAAACAGCCACACCCATGAACTTATTCTGGGCGTTGCCTCTGCAGACAAATTAAATATATGAGGATGGCATACTAATGCCGTGAAAATTAATAGCCATTGCATATTCTGGCCTTAACCCTGCAGAGAATGTGTTTTCTCCAAGAAGTGTTCCACTGAGAAGAAACTACACCTAGCTCACCATATACCTAGCATATGGTATGAAATTGACCCACAGTCTTTAATGGGCCTTGGTGTTAAGCATATGTAATGCCTTGTGAATAGACATGTATTGGTTTCTTAAATATATGAAGAAGAAAGCTTCTTTCAACCACTGTAGCATTCCCCCTATCAAATAAATATCACACATCTACCTAAGAAGAAATTTCATATTTAGGCCTCTTAAACACAATTCAATGTGTGTTTACTTAATAATAAACTCCTACTGAGTTCAATGGGATCTAGTCCCAGGAAAGTTTGCATATGACAGCCAGATTAATGATTAAGAAGTACACATGATCAATATGGGGGGAGGGATTGGGGGGAATGCACACAGATGCAAATAAAAATCAGCTGTTCCCACACCTCAGAAAAAAATAGTACTGTTATTCAGAACACATCCTACCACAAATTAATAATCCTGTTGTTGAACGATCTATAACACTTCATTAGTAAGCATCAGCACCTTAGGGGTTGTAACCTACTCTGAAAACACAGCAAAAATATCTCCCTCTCACACTGCAAAGAGGTGGGGGGTGATATTGGCATTGGCTTCCCTTTCTAGCTTGCAAACCCTTCCGAGAAATATTTTAATATGCCTCCAGAAAACGCAAGCTGCGAACGATCTGACACGTCTTTGCTTCCCACCCACGAAAAAAGGATGTACTGCAGCTTTAAATATCTTGGTGCATCAACCCCTGGAATTCTTCCATCGGTAGAGCTGCAAAATGGTACCAAGAAGGGTGGGGTGGGAACTAAATCTTCTCACCCCACCTTTATCCCAAGAAAGGTGATTAAGTAGCACAAGCCCATCCAATCCCTTCTTGCACCCATAGTAAAAGCGAGAGTGCTGTGGACCCGGGCGTACAAACGCCACCGATTTCCCAAATATCTCTCAAGCTCTTCTCCCTCCTCCCCCCCACGGCCCCCACTTCCACATCAAACAAAAGCAGAATGAAAGGCAATGCGCGGCGAAGTTTCTTGAGGAGACAGGTGTAGGTTGGCAAGGGGGAAAGGGTATTAACGTAGCCAGCGCCGGCACACAACACCACCACCACCACAGGCAGAGAGCTGGCCCTGCCTGCCTGCCCGCCCAGCCTTCTATCTCCAAGCGACCACAGGGGAAGATGCTGCTCCTCCATCCAGGCGGAGAGACGCACACTCACCTCTGGTGGACATGGCTCGGGCGGAGCGAGGGAGAGCCGGCGGCTGCAGGGAGCGCCAAGACCGAAGAGCAAGCCCCAGATGCCAGCCGGATGCAGCTGGGCAGCATCTCCCCCATGTGCCGCCGGGGAGTGAGAGCAAGAGGGCGGTACCTGTCTGCAGCGCGCCCAGGCGAGGCGAGGGAGCGCCAGGGGGAATCACAACAGCCGGCCGCTGCAGCCAATGCGGGCGGCGAGCGGCCGGGGCTGGGCGGGGCTCGTCCTTGCCGAGCCGGGCGCTGCTGCAGCACCAGCAGAATCTGGCCGAACAATCGCTTTAGCCGCCCGGCGCAGCGCTTCAGTTAGGGGCCTCCGGCGGGAGGGGAGAGGGAGAAGGCGCTTGGCAGGCAGGCAGGCAGGCCGGCAGGCCTCCCCTGGCCCTCCATGGGCAAGAGGCATGAGAGGCGGGGTGCGAGCTGTGCAGCTACATGATATGGGGCGGGGGGAGGCCAAAGCTTGTCGGAGCTAAGCCCCCTTTCACTTGGCTTCCAAGGTCCTGCTTTCATGGAGAGGGGAAGGCTGGCAGGCATGAGTGATATAGAAATAGATTGCCACTCCTATGCAGACAAAAAGCATAGGAGAGTGGCCTTAAAGGAGAAGCTTGCTGAAAAGCTTGAATGGCTTTGAATGATTTTATAGAAATGTGGTATGCTTTTGCAACTTTTTTGGCTGATAATGCCACAACCTCTCTCTCTCTCTCTCTCCTCCTCCTCCTCCTCCTCCTCCTCCTCTCTAAGTCTCTCTCACACACAATTGTGGAGCAATTTATTCCACAGATGGTGATGTGTCCCACTCCGGGGGTTATGTTATTATTGATTTATTCTTTGCTAATTTCATAATTAATACTTCTTTCAGCATATCAAAATGCTATTAAAAACACATTTCTTTTAAAATCACCATTCTTTTACAGGATGAAAACATGTTTGCCTACTCCACCATTCCACCCTTTGACATAGGATGTACACAGACTGTACACTTACTGAATGTTATATGTGAATAATAAGTGTACAGCTCAGCTATTTGTATACAGAAGTAGATGGATTGTTCACTCAGTATATGGAACATTTGGAGCATACTGCACAGAATTCAGTGGGACTTACATTCCAAGTAAATGTATGATGAAGAAGAGGAAACTGCACCCTCAGACTTCACTTCTCTGGAGACATCTACTCTCCCCACCTTCTTCTTGCGATGGTTGAACAGCACCCCAAAGAATTAGAAGGCAGGGCTGAATAAGTCTGGATATAGTTGCCTTCATACATTGTTTTATTCCTTGACGCAATACAAATCCCACAATGGAAGCTGACTGAGATAAGACAGTTAATTCTCATTTCACTGAGTGGAGTTCATCTCGTTTAGCAATCTGAATCTTGATAACAGTGGGTTCAAATATTCCTGACATTTTTGTTTGCTGAAGTCCTCATTAGTTATTAAATATTAGATGTTGCCGTGCATACCTGGGGAACTTGCAAGACACAAGCTCCCCAGAGATGCACAGTGCTGCCCACTCCATGAAACATGTCTCACTAGCCACACATTGTAGTCCCAACAGGTCTGCTTTTGGTGCCTGCCTGGGACAGAAAAAATTGGGGTTGGCAAGCAGTTGGCAATACATGGCTGGTGGATTGCATTCATCTTGAGCAGAGGGATGTGGTTGTTCAGATCAGTATTGTTGCATATCACTTCCCGGCCCCCAAACTGCTGTAGCTGTTCTAACCAAGAACAGCTTTTTTTCTTTCAGCATGCAACAAATGTATCTGCTCACTAAATAACAAGAACTGCGTACGTAAAAAAGGGTAACTATTTCTGTATGTCTCTGTAAACTGTCAAGTTGCACAGGTATGTGTATGTTTGCCCACCTAAGAAGGCAAAAGAGGCAGTAGACGCTGGTGTTCTGAAATTTATGTAACTTGCACTGCAATGTATATAGCCTCAAGCTTGACATTTCCAATTCAGTCACCTTTATAAATAATCTTTGGCAACCTGTACAATTCAGTCATATTTGCCATATCATTTCCTTTGCTACAGTTGCAAATGGTAAAGAATCCTACAGCAGGCATGATGAATTAAACAAGTAATTCTTCTTCTTCGCTCAATTTCTATCCCTTAGGAACTAGCCTCAGAAGCTGATCTATTGCTACAATAAAGCAAAGTGGTGTGTGCTCATGCATTAACATTCATTTCAGAGCTAGTTCAGCCCACTCTTCTTCCGCTTTACATGTTCAATCATTAAACATCTCCATTTGCAACTTTCTCCTTCATGTACTGTGAGAATCAAGGTTTTGCTCAGTCATTGTGATTTGATGGCAGCCTTTTGCATCCTTAATCATCATGCTATTTCCAGTACACTTCTCTCTACATTATTATCATGGGTTTCCCCCCTGTGATGCTAATATGCTGACATTTAGAAAGAAATTGCAGGAAGAAGTATATATACATGGAAACTTTGTGGCCATGGGAGGGGAGTTAATTCCTATCTGTAAAATATAAATTGTCATAGCTTACCTCATAGAGCTGTTTGGTGAAATATCTCAGAAGCACTGCATACAAGTCTCATAATAATTTGGATTTTGCTTCCATGAAATAGCATTCCAAAATGTACTGAAAAATAGGAAAGCATTGTAGTACCACATAAACAGGGTGAAAAAATATTCACTAACAAAAATTACACACAAGGCAATTAATTTAGTGCTTATTGAAAAGTGTTTAACTACAAAGAATGTTAAGGTTCTGACTCTATCCATCCTAAATGCTATACGTAGTGTACAAATAAACAAACCAAAACGTGGCTTCTCCAGCCTTAGTAACAGAGCTTGCAGGGCTAAGTTCAAAGCCCGTCTTGGGCAATGGCAACTATATTACTAAATATTTTATTCCTGCCAATGCTTGAATTAGCTCAGTCGGTAGAGCATGAGATTCTTAATCTCAGGGTTGTGGGTTTGAGCCCCATGTTGGGTGAAATATTCCTGCATTGCACGGGGTTGGACTAGAAGATCTTTGTGGTCCCTTCCAACTCTATGCTTCTACATTTCTATGGCAGCAAAGATAGGCGACGATAAAATCCAAGAAGTCCCATCCTGATTCCTTACCCCATTTTATCCAAATCATGCCACACATAGGCTTTAAAAGCATAATCACATGATGCTAATCACAGAAGGTAAAGCCCCCTCTGGCCCACATCAGTAATCTGAGCTCTGATTCCTGACCTTGAAAGAGGTCTACTGGCGTGAGACAATGTCAACATATCTCATCTATCAATCCGCTTTTGTAAAGTACTTATCACTGGGATGGTTCACTGACAAGGATTAGAAAGCAACAATGCTGCCCGTGGATACTCTTTAAAATCTACTTAGGTTGTAAATTTTACATTTTCATTAGACTGAGAGCAGAGCGCGCTAGGCTTTAAACAGAAAAGTAACTCACTAATATGAACTAACCAAGTAGAATGTATGCATATTACAAGTCTCAGCTCCTATCTGTTTATAGAAGTAGAGTGGTACCTCGGTTTCCAAACATAATCCGTTCCGGAAGACCGTTCAACTTTGAAACGTTTGAAAACCAAGGTGCAAAGGGCGGGCTGCAGGAAACTGAAAAAAATAACATGTATACACAGTGGAAGCCATTTGACTTCCGAGGCATGTTCGAAGCATTTACTTCTGGGTTTTCGGTATTCGAAAACTGAAATGTTTGGCTTCCAGGACATTCAAAAACTGAGGTACCACTGTAGTTAAGAAGTTATAATGTCCTAGTTTGGAGGAGAGCAAGCCCAACAGTATTTCAGCTGCATTTCCTGAGATGTCAAATCAACCACAGCTATCTGGGCTGGTCAAAACTAGGCAGACTGAGGTGGTCATCTCATGTGGCAGGTGCTGGGAGTTGAGGAACAGTAGCAAAGTGTTGGAAGGCACCAAGTGTGTCATGTGTCCTGCATTGTGCTCCCTAAGCTAGCCTACTGCCCTCAGGTGTAGTGGAAGGCACTGTCCCATCACTAGTGTTGAAATATGATTCAACTGCCAATCCATCGGGCTTTTGCCTTAAGATAGCCAAGAATCTTGGAGCACCCCTGATTTCTACTTACAACTGTAAATACAATTTTACTGCTAATTAAATATTATTAATACATACCTATATTAGCTTGCAGTCACAATTACAGTGGAACTGGATTTAGTGAATCTTCTCAGAGCATTTAACAGAGCATACATGGTGTCTTCTCACTTTCTTTTATCTCATTCAAGCCAAGGATTGTTGTATTCCGAAGTGGTTGCATCCAGAAGCAGAATGCATGAGCGAAAGCAGGAACAAGTCCTTTTGGACTGCTGCAAAGTGTCATGCAGATAGAACAACAGTATTATACTTGGTATTGGCATGCTTGTCTAAGGGCTTATCTGGGAAAGAAGGGCAAATCATTGCATTATTACAGGAGGGTGGGAATATTAACAGAACAATCAAACCCCCAATTCACCACACCAGAGGGTGGTTGCAGTGGAGGTTTCCTTCCACCTGGCTCAGATGGCATTTCTATGGCCAGGGGAGAAGCAGTTGAACTGGGCTGGCCAAGGTTTCACTGTATCCTAAGTTGGTCAAGCTACCGGCAATGGGCCTGATCCAGGCCTCTCTACTGTGCCAGCATGCAGCTAACACAGCAAAATTTGGAGGGTGAAACTACACTCCCCACTTCCCACCTTGGCCAGCATGAGCAGCAGAGCTTCAACTTTTGCAAGACACAACATCTAGCCTCCCCGTAGACAAATCAGAATGAATGTTGCCAGAAAGCAATCGTACTCCTCATTGAGACAGCCACTACAAATAGACACAACTTTTTAATTTTGAAGATGAATAAATATCATACTAGTTCTGTAGTGGGAAAGTCCTCATTTCTCGTAATTGCCATTACTTTTCATGAAGCATATGGTTGCCTTTTCTAACCATCTGTGCCTTCATTCTCCATTAGGTTAACCACAGGCAACAATTGTATTTGATTTCCAATGTTACAGGGAAGCACCACCAGATGGACACAGAGGTCACCTGCACAGCCAGTTGGTGGCACTTCCAGGAATGTGGGGAATTATTCTTATTCTCCCTCTGTCTGGTAAGGCTGCATTATTTAATACTACCAGGGCAGGGGGGAAGCTTGAATATATCTTCTTTAATCATTTTGATACTAACTGGTTTTCTTTTTAATCTTCAGAAATTACATCTTTAGTCCAATACTAACAAAAGTTTGCTAATAACGACAGGCTACCGACAGGAGGAAAAACAAATAAGGATGGAGGATTGAGGGGGTTTTAAAGGGGAAAAGGTTGCTTAGCATTCCCTTGCAAATAGCCAGCATTTTTGAAAGGGGACAAATCCCAAGCTCTTCTCGCGTGTTGCCATCTGGCAATTGCATAACTGGGATAAACCCCTTTAATATGTGTGTGTGTGTGAGAGAGAATTATGCATGAGACTTGGAACATTTTCTCTGGGCTCTGTCATTTCCCCTGAGTGGAAGCAGCAGAAATTGGCTGCTACTGCTGCTCTTCGCTCCGCTCACTTTTGCAGCCCCACACCTCCCTCCAGTTGCCTATGTGCACTCATAAATGCTCCTCCTCTTAAGCCCAGCTCTTTTTCTTCCTCTGCACTTCCTCCCACCACTGAGCAATGGGGGTTAATTTGGAGATGAGGGCAGACTCCCCATGCCCCCCCCCAAGTATTTGTAATAATTTGCAACTGACTCCTGCAAGGCCAAAGATTGCAAGCTGCATGCATAATTGTCTTCAAGCCCTCCCCTGCTACTGTACATGGGAGTTATCAGGAAAACCTGGAGACCTCAGGTCCATCCTGAGGTGTCTGGCAACTCTAGTCCAATAGCATCTGAAGGTCCACAGCTTCCCTGCCCATTCTAAAGGTTCTGATGCAACAGTCCTGATCCTATGAGAACCCTACTAGCCCAGGCATACTATCTATGCTACAGTATCTGACATGGACCAGTGAATGAATAGCTGGGAGCAGCTAACACTATAGCATTATAGAAGTTAATTGGAAATGTACTTAATCAGTGTGTGCTCAGAATCCTATATAACCACCTCTGAACTTTCCAAAGTAGAATGAGATATAAGTAAAATACATGGGGTTGGGTTTTTTGTTTGCAAATAATTGCATTTGGCCAAATTCCCCACATTATTTTGGGTAGAAAGCTGGTTAACAGCAGGTCAATACTGTCTCATAGATCTTGCAAAACTGGGAGAGTGCTTATCAGTGACTCTTCATCAAGGTGGAGGGAGGTTTTGACTCGGGAGCTGTAGAACTCTGTTGTGCATGTAGTACCCTTTATTTATAAATGACCAAGGGGCAAACTAGATGTAATATTATTCATGTCTTTAGCCCTTGTGTGGATGATTTTTATTTATTTTATACTAAATTGCTAGCAAAGGGATTGTGGCATTAGAGGTGGGAGTTTTACCCCTTTACCTTAGGTACAGCAATGCTCTTGAAAGGCATGTTGACACTTCTGCCTGCAGCTTTAGCCGTTAATTCATTAAAAAATATCAACTGCTGATCATTAGAAGAATTAGACATAGCTAACTTCTCCAGGTATTTTATGGGTTGGAAAGAAGTTACATGTGGGGTTGACTAGGACAACATGTCCAGTGGGCAATTTGCACAATCATGAGTGTAGCAACTGATAATGCCAGTTAAATATTGTCTCCCATTATTATGGGTTGGAGCTAAGACTCTGTTCTTTAGTGAGTCCTTGAGGTTACTTCCCATTTTCTATGTAGTCTGTTAGTTGTGTGTTTGGACCTACAAAACCTTGTATTATACTAAATGATGACTTAACAATAAGCCTAAATAGATTCTCTATTACTTCCTCCAAAATGTCCTCTATTGCTGTCTCAAGACAGGTACATACAGGTATTAAGCCAATTAGGGAGGTTAGTTGGAGCCCACTTTAAAAAGTGTGAATATGCTGCCATCTGCTGGGCACATAAAGGATTTCCCCCCATAAGTCATTGAGGTCCCTCTTAATTAGATTGCTTCACGTTGCAAAGAATTGATGTTTCTTCTGCCTACAAGTGCACATCTTTTATAATCTCACAACTAGAGGAAACCTGCTGCGGCTGCTATTGTGGTGGTGGTGGTGTTTGTGGTGGTGGTGTTGTTGTTGCTGCTGCTGCTGTTGTTGTTGTTCACCCACCCCTCACCCCAAGGACTCTGGGCAGGCTACAACATTAAAACACAATATTAAAAACTTACAGAAATAAGGTGGTTCCTAAATATATACACCTCAAGTGTCAGCTAGATTGCCATTTGCAGCCAACTGAGCATTTAACATACAATGCTAATTTGTTTCTAAATGTATTGATATGTTATCCATTGTTCCTGCCTTAACTATAGCGTCTAAAATTTAAGGATGTGTTTCCATGAGAACTAAAATAAGCTCCTTTATACTTTTGCCTCTGATGAGCAATTTGAGGCCTGTTAACAGACTAGTCAGCCACACCAGTACATTAATTTTTGGCAGCGTATTCTCCTTCATTTCTGGTTGTTCTTTTGGGCATGTACTTTGTTTTCATTTTATGGGACTACCTACGCAATTTACAGAAAGAAAAATGTCAAACTGGCACTACGACAAATGATGGTCTAATTTAATAAGCCATTGAAATTAACCATAAAATTATTCCTGTATCTTATGGTTTGATGCCCTCTTCTGGTGGAAATCCATCTACTATTTCCAATATTCTCATTTAATGTGGATGCTGTTGTAAGGTAAGTTACCAGAAAACAAAAATGATAAATAATATTAGTTTGCTGCTGTTCTTAACCTTTGGTTAAAAGGTCTTCCTTAATTTTACCTTTGATTTATTGCTTTTCTTTGTCAGATTACGGCTAGCCACCTTGATTGCCATCATAGAAGAGACACGAATGTGAGAACTGCACAAATTGAGATTTGGCAGAAAATATTTTTGGAAAAGTTAAACAAAGAATAGCAATAACAATGGACAAATCCTAACAGATTGTTGGTCTGAAAGTATTCCTTGCACATTGCCTGAGTTGCTGTGATGTCACAGAAGTCTGGTGACTAGAGTTCCATTTTCCATTTCAGAAGCAAGTACAAAATCTAAGAATGCTAATTTTATCCAAGCAGAAAAAGTTTACAAATCCAATTTTGTTTTGTATTCAGACACCCAAGTGTCAGTCTGTTTGGAGATGGGATATGAGCAGAAGAATAGAGAGACATAAACAGGACACTTATGAATCCACCTCTATAAAAGTGGGTTATATGTAACAGGTTATAGCTAATTTCAATACAGTATAATAAAATAATAATAACTTTTTATTTATACCTCACCCTCCCCGGCCAGAACTGGGCTCAGGGCGGCTAACACCAATAAAATTACAGTAAAACATAATGTGGGGGGACAGTTAATTAAAATACGGGTTAAAATACAATTTAAAATGCAGCCTCATTTTAATAGTAGCCCATAAATCAAAACCATAAGGGGAGGGAAACATAAGGATCAGACTGTGTCCAAACCAAGACCAGGCAGAACTTGCAGGCCCTGCGGAAAGATGTCAAGTCCCGCAGTATAGTACAGTATAGCATATTACTGCAAACTAGTAGACAGTGCTATACCCAGAATTTTGGCAAAAGTATTTTACACGGATAAGAGTACCTGATGACTAGTATTGCACTCCAGAGTGTTCTGTTTTATAGTTTGCAGAGTGGACTGGGAGGAGTGGCAGCAACAGTTTAATAATAATATTGTGCTCAATGGTTCTGGTCCCTATATAGCCTTCATATTCAAGGCTTATTCTCAAAATACCATTTTCATTCTGAGGATTGCACCCAAAAGTCACTCCCATGATTAAAAGTGCAATATTGGAAGGATTTATGCCTTTCTTGTTCATTAGATGGGCATGCTGAGCCACATCCTTGGACAAGTCCGGTAATGAGTCCTGCGGATATGATGCTTTTCATCACAAGAGTGAGTTGCAGGTGCACTCCACAGAATGATGAAGTGTGACAATGAACACTGGCCTCAGGGTCTCTGCTTCCCAGCATTTAGGGAATAATTGAATCCTAAGAGTGAAAGAACAAAAAGTTATATACAACCCCCACATCCCAAGGCAGTATCCCCCTCCACATATCAGATCTGTACAGATTAACTAATCCCTGTGACAATAAATCACAAGCAGAGAGTAGGAGGGAATTAAGTGTGCCACACTAAGGGGCATTCAGAGCAAATGACTGAAGCAAATGATCATCTGCTTCTCCAGTGTTTATCTCACATCATGCCATTCATTCCCCTTCACAATCTAGTTTTCAGGATTGAAAATTATTATTCTTTTGACTAGTTGGTTGGCTGGTGTAGAATTTGTGCTTCATATGCCACCTGCTAACAAAATGTTGTCTGGGTGGATAACAGGATTAAATAACTTTAAAAAAAAAAGGAAAAGAAAACACAACTCAGAATTTAAACACTAGATAGAATCAAAACATTTAAGGGGGGGGACCCTACAGCTAACATATTTGCTTATTTGGAAATAATATTTTAAAACCACCATACAATTAAATAATTAAAGCCTAAAATTATAAGATCATAAAACACAGGACAAATGACCAAATGAATCAAATTCTATAAAAATCCTTGGCAAAACAAAAATGTTTTCAATGGAAGGTAAGATATCAGAATTGCAGCGATCTCTCTGTTGAGGGTGTTAGCAACACTACTGAGAAGGCCCTTTCTGTCACATAATCACCTATTGTACCTCACTTGACGGGACATTCAAAGAAGGACCTTAGATCAAGTTAATAGCATCTGAGAAGTCACATGTGGGAAAGACAATCATTCAGGTACAAAGGACCAATGCGGTAAAAGGCCTTAAAAATCAACACCAGTACTTTGAATTGGACCTCGAAACAGAGCAAAAGCCATTAACAAAGAAAATAGTGCAACAGCCCATCTAAGTTAGCAATATTGCAGTCATATTTTGTACCAACCAAAGTTTCTGGGCCATTTTTAAAGGTACCCTCATAAAAAAGTGTTACAGTAATCTAAATGGGAGACTATCAGGACACCTATCACTGAAATAAGACTATTGCTCCCCAAGTAAGAACTGGTATACCTAGGCTGGAAGAAGGTTTCTGAGACAGAGTGGCAAACTGTGCCTCTAGTGACAACGATGGGCCAATGAATATCCCTGTCTTCAGTGTGTTTCTAGTGTGATTTTTTAAACGACATTTTTATATAATATAAAACACTAATTTGTCCCCCTGAGACCTTGGGAACATAAACACAAATAAATGTTCACACTAAAGATAAGGGGAGCAAAATCAATAATGTTTGAAAAATGGCAGTGTTCTCATGCTAAGGTAATGCAATCATGACAGGCCTTTTACTTCTCTCCTTTTCCAACCCTGGAATGTACATCTTGACTGAAGGATCTGGATTTCCCCTATGCAATGTGAGGTAGTCTCCAGCTTTATAAGTTCCCAAGTGTGCCTTCCCTACTCTCCACATTACCAATGCAGCACCACCTACTTCAGAGATAGCTGTTGGAGTAATCCTTGTCCATTGACCAAGCAAGCTGGGGCTGCTGGGAAATGGAGGACAACGATATACGGAGGGCCACAGGTTATCCATATCTGACCTATGTGATAGCATCACCTGGTCACAATTTTGACTAAGGCAACATTTGGAAGCAAATTTAGCTCACTTCCTTCCCTCACTGGTTTGTTTTCCAGTCCTCAATGGCAGACTCCCCTTTTGGGAAATCCTAGGATAATTCTTCCTCAGGGACATCCTATGGACACAACCCTCATGTTGAAGATTTTTTTCATTACCTACACTTTGTGAGCTATGGAAGCTTGAATGGCAAATAAATCTTCTTTGACACAGCAATCACACTAATACACTTAGAAGACTGCAGTGTAGCAAATGCAAAACTGAAAGCTGAGTGTTTCTCTGGCACTTTGCCTTTTAAATTCAGAGTGGGTAGTTGGTTCTTGAGAGGAATTCAGTGGGTAGCTGGTTCTTGAAAGGAGTTCACTAAGCATGCTTTGATTCTTTCTTATCCACCTGGAAGTGCAAAACTGAGCAAAGATTAATCAAGTATTTCAATTATATTGTAATATTGCCAGTGTGGTGTAGTGGTTAGTGTTGGATTAGGACCTTGGAGACCAGGGTTCAAATACCCACTCAGCCATGAAGCCGGCCAGTCACTAACTCTCAGTCTAACCTACCTCATAGGGCTGTTGTGAAAATAAGATGGAGGGAAGAAAACTATGTACACCACCTTCAGCGCCTTTAATGACAGACCGGACATAATTACAATAATTAATAAAAAAGCAACTAATCATATACATAGTCACTCATTTCTTGGAACTGTCATGTCTCTAAAGTGACAACTAGTCACCACCATCAAGCAAAGGAAGGTTTGCCTCCATCATGGGCTGACTGAGTTCCAACTGCTCAGCCCCAGCCCCTCATAGGTGGAGACTAAAGGGCAACATCAGAGAAGGCAAAGAAAAAGGGCAGGAAATGGCACTTGAATAATCCTGGCATCATAAGAATACCATACCTATTTCTGATGCCAGTACCAGGGTTCAATGCAAGTGGTTACAACTCTTTATAACAAGGATGGCTAACCTGCAGGACTCCAGAAGTTGCAGAACTGCGGTTTCCATAATCCCTCGCCGTGCTTCTTGTGATAATTGTTGAGATTCTCTTGGGGCTATAAAGTCAGCTAGTAGTACTCTAAATAAATGAAGTTTATTGCATAGCCAACATAATAATTGTCACTGAGGCGGTTCCTGTCGCACATACAGAAGCCGGCCAAACTGGCGGCTGACTCTTACTTCAGTGTACTGGTGTTGAGGAGGCAGCCTCCTCCACTACACTGGAGGGCAGAGGTTGGCTTAACTTGTGCAGGCCAACTTCCAGCACCTCACAGCACCCTTCAGCACCAGATACCCGAGGCGGCAGGGTGGGCCCTGGCTTACATGGCAGAGCTGGCATGCAGCAAAGTGTTAGGGGCACGACCCTGAGGAAACCTGATCCTGCGCCTCCTCCTCTTTTCTGCCCGTCTGACAGGCGGCGTCACGAGGACTTCTGAGGAACTCGAAAACTTGCTCACTATTTCGTGGCATTTCAGTTGGCCCCGGCAAAGGCCAAAGAGTGGGTTTCGTAATCTCGCCCCCCTCTTTCTCGCTTCCCTTCTCCTCCGCCCGCCTCCCTCTCCAGCGCTCTATCCTTTCGGGCCGCTCTCCGTTGTTTTATCCGGCCCCGGGGAGGGAAGCTTCCCGCCCCGCCCCCTACCTCCCCCGACGCGGCGGCAGAGGCCTGACTGACTGACTGCCAGACCTAAGGACACGCGCAGGCAGCTCTTCAGGCAGCGGCCCCTGTAGGCCGAGCAGCGGCGGCGGCAGGAGAGGGAGTAGCGGCGGCGCCAGCAGAGGCAGGCGCTCGGCTTCCGGGCGGCCCCGGTGGGTGTCGTTCTCCGTCCGCGCCACGGTGTCTCCTGAGGCGAGGGAGCGGGAAGAGAAGCGGAGAGAAGCAGCCGCCCCGCTTCGCTTCGGTAGCCGACCCGATCGCCGCGGCCAGGCCCCCCGCATGCAGTCCTCACCCTGGAGCGGCGGCGGCGGATCGAGGAGCTCTCGCGATCCTCCCGGCAGAGGCTGCTCCAGTCCAGGGACAGGATGTTCTCCAAGTTCACCTCCATCCTGCAGCACGCCGTGGAGGCGGTAAGGCCACCGGCAGCGCCCGCCACGCAAGCCCGGGGATCCTGTTGGGCCTAAGATGGGGAACGCGCTTTTGGGGGGCCCCCTCGCGATCCCCCTCGCTTTGCTCTGCTGCCGGCTTCGTCCCTTTAACTGCCATGCCCTCCTTCCTTCCCTCCGACGCCGGATAGTTTTATTTCTGCCTTAGGACGAGGGGACGGGAGCTTGCTCTTTTCCTCCCAGTCTCCGGGTTGGGCGGGTTACGTGGCTCTGTCCTGTTTCTGGCTCAGTCGAAGCCTCTGAGCGATCACGAGTCGGGGCCCCGCAACGAAAGCCAGGAGCCTTCAAGTTCTTCGTTTATTTGCTAGTTAAGTTTGTATGCCGTCTTTCCAACAAAGGGTGCTCGGGGTGGCCAACTACAAATACGCATGCACACGTGTAATAAAATACACTGAAACTTTAGTACAGTAGTCTTTATTTATTTAACTATTTTTATCACCCTGCTCTTACGACATAAAAAGACTACCAGATCGGCTGTATAAATACATGGCAGTCCCTGGCCTCCAACTTAGTACAATCTAAAAAATATGGACACAAAAGGAAAACTGTTTGGTAGGGAGGAGGAAGTAAGTCAATTCCTTCAATCTCTTCTGCTGACCACCCGGAGGTAGGAAGCTCCAGGAGAAGAGGCAAGGGTATCTCCTCTGTTTCCTCACATGGTGCAACTCTGATGTAAATAAATATGCTCTAATGCAAAGTAAACAACATAAAATTAAGGCGGGGGGGACCCCAAATCCCAAGGCTGTTTTCAAGAACAAAGGGGGGGGGTTCTTGAAGGTGCCAATTGGGCAGGCTGACAGCTTGATACAGCTGCCTCCTGCCTGGGAAGCAAGAGCTTTGAAGCTGCATATTTCCAGTATAATTTTTTTTTGTTGCCAGTGGATTTTTTGTGACAACATACCTGGTGAGTTAAATACAAGCTGCATTCATGTGTAGTTGTGTTTTAGGCTTGGTTTTTTTGTCCTTTTGGTTATTTTCTCCAGGTTTTTGTACTCCTGCAAACCTATATGTCAGTTGAGTTTGCTGATGTTTTCCTTTTGTGCAGAGGTAGTGCTGTTTTTACTACATAAACATTGACACTCTAGCCTGAACATCAGAAATAGAGGGAGTGATAATGTCCTTCCCTTCCGTTTTATAGGCACATCTAAAATATGCCCCCCTAACCTTCTATCCCCTTAGGCATAGTTTCACTGGGGCTTTTGTATTAAAATTTCCTTCACAGCTGCTCCCTCCTTCTGCTCCCACAGTGGACTGGCAAACAGGCTCCAAACAGTCAAATATTCCCTGTATTCACTCCTGCAGCTTTATAAATGTGTTTTGAGAAATTTTCCCCAGTTTCCTAGAATATCCAGTGGGAGAGAGAGAGATTGATTCCATTCTGGAGTATCTGAGGTAAGAAACAAAAGTACCTCTGTCCTAATCGCTCATCAAAACCAGTTATCCCTGCAAATTGCCCCCAGTTTGCACCTAGCATCCCTAATATTTGATTCTTCAGGGTTGAGTAGACATTTTTTCAATTGTCCATGAGGCATTATGGCAGTTGTGCCAGCTGGGCAGTGAGAGACCTATCTAAGCCTTCTAGCATGCAGTATTAAAAACTATATTCTGTGTCATTTGGCTTAAATCGGGGCAGCTAAACTCCTGCCTGTAGCCCTGGTCCACCCCACCCCCCGACTTGATCAATTTTGGCAGTGGATTTTTTTTTTAAAAAAAAGTTTACATGCTGCTGGTATGGGTAGATAGGTTTTAATAATAATAGTAATAATGTATTTATATCCCACCCTCCCCAGCCGAAGCCGGGCTCAGAGCGGCTAACAACAGTAAAATAATAATAAATGCCTCTGCCCACCACAGTGCCTTAATGGGAATGCAAATCGCTGTTCATCAGATTGATCATTTGATGAGTATAGAAAGGGCAATAATGCCCTTCATCAGCTGTGGAGGGTGGACAGGGTGGGTGGCTACACCCACCATTAGCATGCACCACCCAGAGGTTTGACCAAAGGTTAATGGGTTAACCACCCCTCACCTAAGTAATGGAATAGTCCAGTTAAGATACTTCGTATGCCGACACAATTCCACTCTTGGGGTAAAAGTTCAGTATAATTACTGTTCTACCTTCCATCAAGTAACTAGGTTATTCCAGCTGATTCTATGACCTGTGGCAAAAAAATTCCAAAGGTTGATTATACGTTTGTGCAAGGTAGGACTTGTCTTTGAGCAGGTGCATTGCCCTTTAATTTTCTTTAGTGATTCCTTGTGTTAGCATTATGAGATGACTTGAAAATGATGCCTCTAGTGCTTTCTTTGCTCCTTGGCGAATTTTAACATTCCACTCAATTTGTGTTCCGCCAACCACGTGTGTATGCCAACCACATGTTTATTAATGAATAATTTTATTCAATAAAAGTTATAAAAACCTAGTTTGTATTGCCTCCAACCATGCCTCTCAGCATCAGATCTCTATTGTCCTAATGTAATTTTCCAATGGACTCCTTCTGAAAATATAGTGCAAGTACATCTTTTTAATAAAGTAAATATTTCAAACATGCATATTATGCTGGTGCACGTCTCAAGTTGCTAGAATTGGCTGCAGCTACATTGTGAATGTAGAATTGGTTATTGGCCTGGAAAAAATTATTTTAGTCAAATTACCGGTAATTAAATGTTTGAAACAATGGATTATATACTCCACAGATTTCACTAGTGAGGCCACAACCTTTTTTTTGTAATTTTTATACTACTGATTTCTGATAGAATTCTAGATAGTGCAAGGTAAAATATTAGTAAAGCCTCAAAACTTCATTGCAGGAGTTTTTGAACTTTTATCCACCTAAGACATACAGTGGTACCTCAGGTTACATATGCTTCAGGTTACATATGCTTCAGGTTACAGACTCCGCTAACCCAGAAATAGTGCTTCAGGTTAAGAACTTTGCTTCAGGATAAGAACAGAAATCGTGCTCTGGTGGCGCGGCAGCAGCAGGAGGCCCCATTAGCTAAAGTGGTGCTTCAGGTTAAGAACAGTTTCAGGTTAAGAATGGACCTCCGGAACCAATTAAGTACTTAACCCGAGGTACCACTGTACTCAAAATAAACCCATGAGATCAATGGAGTTAACTCTGTTAGTTTTAGTGGGTCTGTTGGATGTAACTCATTGTTTTGGTTGGATACATGTATACCTAAAAAATTAACCTGAATGTTATACAGTAGGCCCTTAATTTACACAAGGATTATTTTCGGAGATTACACCTAAAGCCAACATTGTGTACAATCAAAGCCAATTGGGTTCAATGGCGGTTAGGATTGGCAAATTCATTTCCCCTGGAACCCTGCCCCCTTTTCACCCTCTTTTTTATATATATAAAAAAACTATTTTATGCCATGCATGTAAAGCTGAATATAAAGTTAAATGTGTGCAAGCTGCTGGTTTACCGTACTAGGGGCATGATAGGGTTTGTGAAAGATTTGCACATCTTTGAGTCTGATAACATTGTGTAGCTTTATCTGCAGTCTTCTAAGTCAAGTCAGGTCCCAGCAGTGCCTCACTGCTAAACAAGTGGAAAAAATAAATTTCGTGGTGTATACAAAACAGGCCAAAGCCTGCAATTTGGCCCTGGCCTTTTAAACAGTGCTAAAGTCAATGAAATATAGTATCATGTTGAGTTTTGTATGTTTTTGTTGGTGTTCATTGCTGGCGTTTTCTCACAAGGTCTGCAGAAGAGCTTTTGGTATAGTGTTGATCTATATTGGATGTTGTGTTCCGAGAAATTGAATTTGTTTAAAGGCACATTTGGCCTGGTGCACTGCATGTTGTCTTTCGTCTTAATTCTGAAGCTGATGAGTGCTGAAAGTAGTCACAGTTCTGTCTGTTTGTGTTAGTTTCAAAGATTCAAATGTTGGGGGGGAAATCATATGCATTTAACTCAGTGGGTATAGGTGTGCTTAAGTCAGTGGCTTGATTCGATGTACATAAATTGACTTATTTATGAAATCTGTTAATTTCAGTGGGTCTCCTTTGTGTGTGTGACATAGTTGAATATCACCCTCCGATCCCAAATCCGCTTAATAGAAAATACATCCCCTCAAAAGCTACAATCTCTAGTTCTATGGAAGTGTGTTTAGGATCAAGATTAAGAAATTTTTACAGATTTCAGAAATGTCTGACTTTAACTAGCTTAAAGTGACCATGATAACTGGTTTGGACTTCCTTTTAAATAATACTGCAATACCAATGCTTCCCCTTTGTCATTTTGAATATGTATATGCATATCAATATAATATCCAACAGCCTATTCTTTCCATAATTCATTTCTTTTTGCAAGTCACTCCTAGGAGTGTTGCCACTTCTCCATTTTCAGAATTGCCAGCCAAAAGTTGACACAGAACATCAAATCAGGCATATGTCAAGTTTATTAAAAATGGCAGCCAGTCTGCTACAAGATCAGAAGTTAAATCCTGCTGCCATTATTTTTGTTTCAAAAATATTGTAGAATATGTGATCAGAAATAGGTGTGCTATTATTTGTACTATTCAAAAATAAGAGAAAACTAGTAAAAGCTAGTTAGTTTATTCCCATTTTTCCATTATCAATAGGAGTATGTACTCCCTCTCAGGAAGGAAGGAAGGCCAATTTCCCAAGGAGTCAGCTGCCAGTTTAATTATTCATTTCATAAAATTTATAGACCACTTGATTGTAAAAAAACAGCAACCCAAAGCAGTTTACAAAGCTGGTGAGCTGTCACACCAGACATTGTCCACTGTACACTCCCCATTTAATCAACACTCATTGTTCATTCCTCATTCCCAGAGGCCTAACTGAATTTGAGCCACACTTTATTACCTCATTGGCTACTACGGTAGCTGGGAGGAAGGAGCCAGGCATCTGGTTGGCCACTGCGAGAACAGTTCGCTGGACTAGATGGGCCATTGGCATGATCCAACAAGCTCTTTCTTTGTTCTTATCTTTTTACATTCATCTTGTTTATGATAATGTGATACCATAATAATGATTAAAAATCTCAACTTACCCTTTATTGGCAAAGGTGCTCATTTGGGGCTCTGTACCAATAAGGCAAGAATGCAGAACTGGGGAACCTTTTGGGAGTTTCATGTCACTAGTGGGACATGACATTGTCACTTGCAACACAAAAGCAAGAGGTTTCTATACACAAACTCCATTCACCATCCAGGCATTATCACAGAGCGGGGCCAGTGAAGGGTGTGGCACAAGAAAGGGGCAAGGCCTAGGAAGAGTCCTGAGGGCCACATTCAGCCTCCAGCCTGAGGTTCTCCACTCCTGCTACCTCCCAGAAGAGAAAATGGTCCCCCTGCCCCTGTTTGAAATTATTATGTTTGCAGCTATGTTTTCCTAAAGACTAACATTTAGGAAATGTCCTTTGTCTGCTTTTTATTTCTTTCCTGCAGCTTGCGCCATCCCTTCCATTGCAAGAAGACTTTGTTTTCCACTGGAAGGCGATTACCCATTACTACATAGAGACATCAGGTAAGAGGCATTTATTTGCAACTTCAGCACACAATTCTGCAGATGGGAGTACTGTTTGTTACTTAAAAGTAATGATCTGGGAAATAATAAAAATAAGCAGGGAAATAGCTGGTGGGGCCTGAATGTTACACTTCACAATAACTTTCAGAATGTATTCAGTGCTGTCAACACAGAGATTCAAAGTCTTTAGATGTTGCAATTCATTCCTGTTTGCTTTGTAATGATAGTTGTTTGTAGACAGTTGCATAAGAGGGAATAGCAAACTTGCTACTGGATTATTTATACTCATGCCACATAGTAGTATAAATTGTTTCCAGATTCACTATATAAAATTATTTCACACACCAGTTTGCTGATAAATGCAGTAGAGACCATTTAAGTTTCTTCACAACATTAAAACTTCCTCTCCCAAATAACACATTGGAAGTCTATACTGTATGTAGCTTCAGATTATCCTCAAGCATTTTGTGTCATGAGTTACATTATTTCTGTCCTTTTTGTAAAGTTATAGTCCTGCATAGTTATATAAAATACCAAGTAGGAACTCAATTCAGGCAGGGTCATCCCCCTTAACTTGAACAAGAAAGACAACTCCACACATTCAAAGCTTAGCTGAAGTAACAAATATGTTTGTGATTTTTCTCTTTCTTTTATTACATGAGAAGTCAAGAGAATTCACACAACCCACAGCCATAAATTGGAAGAATGTGCGTGGGGCCATGTGGGCCAGCCACATGGCCAACCCACTCTCTGACAATGTGCCATAGCTGCCTCCCCACCCCCCAATCTTTGATAAATTAAAAGGGACTCTGTGTACGTACATCAGTATGGGTATAGAACAGGAGCGATAGTGCTGTGGTGCCACAACATTAACCTCCCATCACAGCATTGCTACCACTTATCAAGTGGGTTAAGGAAGCAATAAGGTCAGGCTGTGTGCATGCACTCATAGGGAATGCCTGATTGTCTCGGCTGGTATATCCATAACCCTGACCTCACCCATTTTGGTAAGCAGAAGCCATCCTGCTACTGGGAGGGTATTGTTGGTGAAGAGGACCGCCATGTGATTGGGCCAGATTCCCCTTTATATGGAATAGCTCTACATGCATACTAATGTATGCGCATAGAGCTCCATCATATTGCCCGGGGGGGGGGGGGGGGCAGAGAGCTGGTGTAGCCCACACAGCCACACAAGCCCTCTTTGCATTCATTCAACAAGGGGCAGAGTTGTCAAACTCCCATCAGCCAGAATAGGAAAAGTCAAATGAAAATATGTTTGAGTGTATGATCTTCATTGAAAGTATTTAACTTTTATGCAGTGGCTCCCCACTTGTGGAATGCTCTCCCTAGGGAGGCTTGCCTGGTGTCTTCTTTACATATCTTTAGGTGCCGGGCAAAAACATTCCTCTTCTTCCAAACATTTGGCTAATTAAACAATGTATGACCTTTTAAACTGGGGGGTTGGTATTGTTTTCATTTGTTGCTATGGTATGTATTTTTGTGTTTTTATATTGTAAATGCCCTGTGATCCTCAGATGAAGGGCAGTGTAGCAATTTAATAAACAGTAGTATTAATAATAGTAACAACAACTTAGACTGGATACTTTATTTTAATGGAACCTGTTTCTCTAGATGACAAAGCTCCTGTGACTGATACCAACATTCCCTCTCACCTGGAGCAGATGTTGGATATTTTAGTTCAGGAAGAAAATGAGAGGGAGTCTGGCGAAACAGGACCTTGTATGGAATATCTACTGCATCACAAGATCCTAGAGACTTTGTACACCTTGGGAAAGGCTGATGTAAGTATAGCTCCATTGCAGAAAGCTCAGATCCTGTGACTGGATGTAATCATGTGTACTTAGTTTGTGCTGTTTCAGTAATCAAAATTTTGACTTGTCATATTTTTGCAGTACCTTTGAGAACGAAATAGTGTTGTATTACAATTGGTGAAGAAATGCTGCTGTTGAATGTATGGGGTCATGGAAAGATCCTGGCAGTTGGGCAGAGTGGAAGCTATTTTGATTGAGTAGTAGCTGAACATTTTCCAAATACATTGTATCCCTCTTCACTTGAAAATAAAAACACTCCAAGGGTTGAAACTGCCGTGGAAAGCATGCACACATAATCTTTTCAAGGTTCTCCATCTACACACACACACACACACACACAGAGAGAGAGAGAGAGAGAGAGAGAGAGAGAGAGAGAGAGAGACAAAAACACACACACCAGACCACACCCATTTGGGTGTGAGAGCCTACTGCTAGACAGAAAAGAATGGACACTTGTATATCTTTGTGTTTATTTGTGTGCTGGTTTCCCACAAAACCTAAAGCTGCTTGCAGTATATTGTATGAACAATAAGTGTAACACAAACTAAACAACTGCAAATGTTTGCTACAGATATGAAACAAGTGCATAGGATCTTAGTCTATGCTAGTTTGAAATGCTAAATTAACTGCATAATGTGCACTATAAAGGTCAGACCTTCTTAAGACCTTCAAGTATAGGGCGGTATATAAATAAAATAAATAGAATAAAGATATAATTGGTCTAAGTGTTGTACCAAATCTCCGTATTGTAAAATGAATGAGATATTGGATGCATTTAATGTGTTTGTTACTAAACTAATGTTTCTAAACACCTTGTTGGTTTTGTTTGCCAGTTTCCACAATTATGTATATTTCATGTTTATTGTATCTCTTTTTCTAGTGTCCTCCAGGCATGAAACAGCAGGTTTTATCCTTTTATACAAAGCTGCTGGGAAGAATACAACAGCCTCTTCTCCCACACATAAATGTACACAGACCTGTGCAGGTACTAAACTCTCTTTTTAAAGGAACACATTTTAATGATGTCTCCCAGATTATTGGGTGTAATATTTCAGTTTTGTTGCTTTAAGATCTTAGAAAGCAAAATTCAACAATGTATCCTGATGTGGGCATTTTTATTGGGGTTTTATTTTCTTTAGTAGTACTATTAATAATAATATTCTCTTGAACAGAAATTAATCAGACTTTGTGGGGAAGTTCTGGCAACACCCACAGAAAATGAAGAAATCCAGTTTCTCTGTACAGTGTGTGCAAAGCTGAAACAAGATCCATACTTGGTTAACTTCTTCCTTGAGGTAGGTAGATCACACTGTTTGTTAACTGGGGTTTCTTTTCCACCATAAAGGGAAATGAGTTAGGTATCTGTCAGGATCAGAGGGACAGGGAATAAAGCCTTTTTATTCCTGGAAGCTACTTCTAACCTGCTACTGGCTCCTGAGCCTTCCCCATCTGTTGCTTGTATGTTTCCAAGTTCTTTTGCGATTGCCCGGGCTAGAAACTGCTTTTCAAAAGAGAGTTGAAGTTATCGGGAAGAACTTTCTGACAGTAAGAGCTGTTCAACAGACTTCCATAAGAAGTAATGAACCCACCTTCTTTGCAGATTTTTAAGCAGAGGTTGGATGACCACCTGTCATGGATGCTTTAGTTGAGATTCCTGCATTGCAGGGGGATGGACTTAGATGATCCCTTCCAAAACTACAATTCTATGATTCTATGACTTGTGCCAGAAACCAGATTGTGTGTTTTTGTGGTGATATTACAAAAGCATAAAAATTGTATTTTAATATTTTGTTGGAAGCCACCCAGAGTGGCTGGGGAAACCCAGCCAGATGGGCGGGGTATAAATAATAAATTATTATTATTATTATTATTATTAGTAGTAGTAGTAGTAGTAGTAGTAGTAGTATTTTACACAACAGTGCTGCATTTTCATATTTATATTTATTCTCTTCCCCTCTCCTTATTATTATTAATCTAATGAACTAAGTAATTATTCCTATGCCAAGTATATTTCTTTATGCTTCTTATTTTATCAGTTAGCATTCTCTGGTGGAGGTTTGCTTTTTGTTGTTGTTACCATCTCTGGAAGATTTTATTTATCTGGCATCCTTTTCTGAATCAGAGGAGATGCTTTCTGTATTTTCCCCTCTTCCACATAGAGAGGTGTACAGTCCCTTCCTGTTAAATTTGGCAAACTGTTGCTTGTTCTTGCTATCCCCAGTGGTCTGGGAGTGAAGTCCCTTGATGGTGGTGATCTTGACTCTGAAAATATGGAGCTTATTTCATTAAACTTTCCTATTAGGTGATACAAGACCCTGTCCTACATACTTCCAGGAGGCAGGTGAGCAGGTGGGCTTCAGAACTGCATGGACAGACCAGTGGATTTTGTCTGTTTTGCTGAGCTAGATGCAAAAGCTCTTTTATTTGAAATTCACTAACCCTGTAAAATAGATAGAAAATGTGCCGTGTAGGGTTATGTGAATTAAATATCTTGTTTAAATTGGGTCTCTGGAGCTGCATGATATCATGTTAGCACCCTAGAAATCCACAGCTCTGGCACATGCTTCACCGGTGTGCTAACGCTGCGTATGTAGGAACTAGCATACAAACAACAGCACAATTTAAGCATCCTGCTGGCTGTATACAACCCCTCATAGATTACACTACTTTTACATAGCCTTGTCAGGTAGGAACTAAATTTAATCTATGTGGAAACTAGGCTGGTTAGCAGAGAAGGTGTAGAGGCTGCAGGTCTTCTCTATGGATAATTAGTTGTCACACCTCCTCCTCTCCCCCCCTCCCCAATCTTTATATTGGGAATCATTCAATTATATTATATTGCATTATAAAATAAATTACATTCAAGAGCTGGAAGATTGTTTTCTGTGATGCATGGCATGTTGCATGTCCTTCCAGCACTTTTCAGGAATAAAAGTGAAAACTGACAGTAAAATATTTCTTAAGGCTCAGGGATAGTTATGTACATAATAGATAGTTATACACGCTTATTTTAATAAAGGATTGCTATTCTATTGCTTATAAAAGATACTGTAGGATATGCATTTTCTTCATCTTCAGGGATAATTAACTGCGTGCTCATACTTTCCCCCATCTCTTATAAAGACTGATACTTTGAATCCATATGCTCTGAAGGTCTTTCTAAACATCTGAAACTGATTTATAGGCAGGGGTGCAATTCTTCCATTTCAAGAAGAATATGAAGTGAGGAACATGGATCCCTGGGGAATGGTGTCAAGATCTTGTTAAGATGGCAGGTGCAGATTTCCTGAGAATAACTGCTGATTCTTAGAACAGCTTTTGTTTTTCTTAGACATATGCAGCTCAGAAGCATGGTTAGATTGGAATCTGAAACTGTGTTTCCAGAACCACAGAGATAAGGTGGATTGGGGTCTTGACCTGAAAATTCACATTTTCCATTAAATGCATTTGTGTCAAAAGGTTGCCTGTATATAGTAAATGTGACATTCGTACTGAAGATTGAACAAATCAAATGGCATCCACTTACTTCAGTGGCTTGATAGAATAAGGAAAGGCCATTTTTTGCACACTTATTGAACTGACTAATACAGAAGTTGGTGTAAAAGGCAAATGTTAAATAATGGCTCCAGCTAGTGGGTTGACTGAGGTTCCTTTTTTATAATTTCTGTAAAGCCTGGTATGTAGGATTTGTGCAGCATGGTTGTTAAAGTCGTCATGTGCTTGTACATCTCTTGACCATTAAGAGTAATGTCATCTGCCAATGGTTCTAGTATTATGAATGATACGTGTTTTATCTAGAAACCAAGAAACAGAAGAAGTAAGCCATGGTGGATAAATAGTCATTTTTTGCAAGGAAAAATTAATTCAAAAAATGTAATAAATCAAAAGATAATGGTCGACGAAATTCAGCCCAAGATATATAATGACAATTTACAGGGTTGTCAGTTACTTAAACTTTGTCAAAAGCCAGTTTAAATGCAGAACTTCAGTATCTAGATGAGATCTACAATGACCATTAAGATTTTGAAGCCTCCCAGTGCTGGCTGAGGTAAATGACTTCTCAGAAATTCAAATTCCGTTTTCAAACCCTGAGAGTCTTGGGGACAATCTTCACATATACATGTTTTAGTGATTAAGAAGTTGAGCTGCACTAATCGGTTTCTTTGATGAGACAGCACTCCAGCTATCTGTTTCTTTTTCTGTTTTGTTTTTACTTTGTTTTGTTTAACCCTCCTTGTCTTTGCACCTGCTTTATTTGGAAGCCTTGTATTTTGCTGCGTTTCCAGCTTCAGTGCAGGCGCCATTTTTATCTTTGTAATTCTCTTTCTGGATGTAACCCTCTTCAGAGCAAGCTAAAGGGGCTGGCTTCAAAAGGCACAGCAAGCTTAATTACAGCAGACATGCTAAAAGGCCAAGATTCCGTGGTGACAGATACAGGACAGTCTGTTCAGCCTGGAGAGGCATCAAGTGGAGCGGATCAAGCAGAGAGCGCAAATGACCTTCCTCAGCAGGCAGATGACCTGTCCACAAGTCTAGATGAATTAAACGTCCCTTTGTCCCCTGAGGCTTTGGCTGCCCATCCGCATGGGGACTATAATTTGGTGGATTCTCTACTCAATCTCACCAAAAGCCCGGTGAGTGACTGGCAGAATTGTTTTTGATTTTAAGTGGGCATATGGGGGGGCCTGAAGGCCTTTTATTGATTAATCAGAAAGAATGGAAGGAATTATCAGCTGAGAGAGGCACTGAAGGCCTCTGAAAACACCATCAGTGTCCCCAAACACACATTTTTAATTCAGTGAATATACTTAAAATATCATTATGGTAAATGTGGTGGGTATGTTTTTCTGCTCTTCTAGCACATACATAATAAATGTTGCTTGGTGTGAAATCATCTGGTTTTGGAAAAATACTTCCCTGCCAGTTGTAAAATGTAATGCTCCCCCCTCCCCACTGCCCTGCTAAGCATCCCAACCTGGTAAGATGAGGACAGAACCTTGTATTGCAGGCTTCAAATGTTCAGGAAAACATTAGTATCACCAAAATTGTGAGGTGAGCTTTTATTTTTATTTAGTATACCTTTTGTATGTCCTGTAGTCCTGTGAGCTGATCTTCTACAGAAACTGATGTTCGTCACCATGGTTTATTTGGGGATTGTTTCATTGGGTCGCTGAACTGTTGTCACTTTTCCTCCTTACTGTTATAATGCTTGCAGATTTATTTTTAACTGTCGCTCACAGGCTGTTAATAACTTGGTCATGGTCATGCCAAAAGTTGCTTAGTCTTGTTCTAAATAGTGTCTACTGAAATAAAGCAAACATATTGTTTTCGAAAGGGCCTTAGTGGAGATAAGGAAACTACAGCGATAAAACAACTTTGTCAATTCATTAGGGTATATTATTATATATCTGTAGTAATAGCCATGTGAACCCTAATATTCTTCCTCTCCTATTTGAACTTGAAACTTACTGTATTCTGTCTTCTCTTATGTTACAGGATGGCCGGATAGCTGTGAAAGCTTGTGAAGGCCTCATGCTCCTAGTGAGTTTGCCGGAGCCAGCAGCCGCCAAATGCTTAGCAGAGAGTACATGCTTGTGTGAACTGTTGACAGACAGGTTGGCCTCTCTCTACAAAGCCCTCCCTCAGTCGATGGATCCTTTAGATATTGAAACAGTGGAAGGAGTTAACTGGGGGTAAGAATATTGTCTCAATGGACCTTGAGCTACAGTTTATGCCTTGTGTATGTTAAAAAAAGCATTTCTAAAAAATACATTTATAGCACAACTTGAGGTGGCTCTCCAAAGAAGTAAAAACTTCAAAGCACCAAACTACAAGCGATATCTAAATGCTTAGGTTAGTCATGGAACTTCTAGTTATGCTGTGATGAAAACCAATAAATACTGAGCATATATATGCTTTTCTCACCCCTTCTTGTACTTCAGCTTGGATTCCTACAGCCATAAAGAAGATGCATCTGCTTTTCCAGGAAAAAGAGCCCTGATTTCATTTCTATCCTGGTTTGATTACTGTGATCAGCTCATTAAGGAAGCTCACAAGGTTTGAGATGCCTACTTTAACCCTTTTCTATGTACAATCCAAAACAAGTTTAGAATATATTATTATTTTTCCTAAATTGGAAAGGGAGTATCACTGTGCCCTCTTATTTCAGACAACAGCTGTTGCCATGGCAAGCTCGGTGCGAGAACGTTTTTTTGTTGGCGTAATGGAACCCCAACTAATGCAAACGTGAGTAAGGCATTTGTTGGAAAGAGAGAGAGGTCTCCCCTATTTTTTATATGTACATAAAGGGGGAACCTATGTCACTTCCTTTAAAAATCCTTCTTGTGCTCAGTTCAGAGATGGGGATTCTCACGTCAACGGCCCTGTTGCATCGTATGGTTCGCCAAGTCACTTCAGATGCTTTAGTACATGAAATGGTCTGCTTTATCCTTGGGGAGCGAAGGGAGCCAGAAAAACTGACAGACATCAACAGGCACCCATTGCGACATCGCTTAATTGAACACTGTGATCACATTTCAGATGAGGTAAGATATTATAATACCGCATAAGTACAGGGGTGACTGCCAACATGCTATGACCAATGTCATTGCATTTGTAAACAACTTACTAATGAGTGGATCTTTCAAGTGTTAGACAGTGGTTTGGGGGGGGCGGGTTTTGAAGCTGAGTAGCTCATCTTCAGAGATCTAATATCAATGAACAAAATGTGTTGAAACCTACTGGGTGCTACTTCAGGGTCCATCTTCCACTGCTGCTTCCTCTAGGTTCTTCCATTCCCAATGAACTGGAAAATGCATTTTGAGATGCACTAAATAGTGCTGAAAAATCTGAAATAGTGCTGAAATATCTGAAAGTCCTGAGTTCAGAGTCTACTTCAACCATGAACTCTTGGGAAGAAAGGGGAGCTTTGTAATGTGGGGAGGGAGTTGCTACTTACCTGAGTCCAGGTGACAACATGTGCTCTTGAGGCTAATGCACTGGGGGTGGGAATGGCTCAGGACACCGTGAGGCCAGGTACTTCTCCCATTCTAGTACTTAGTAGGGTGAGCCACTACAGTTTGTTATGGTCCCTGTCTCATCTGCCAAGGTTGAGACTTAAAAAATGAGTTGACTGGGAAGGGGAAGAACGGCCTGCCAGCAATTCCAGAAGGCTGCATCTAGGAGCAGGCAGACCAACCTGAGGCCTGTACTGGTTGAAAGATTAGAGGCAGGCAAGGAAAGGATAGTTACGGGTTTGATGTAACTAGCACTTCCTTTCTGTTTCCACAGTGTGGAGATGCTTTGGTCCTGGTCTCCATAACTAGAGTGAGGACATTACAAAGTTGGATAGACTCCAAAACCATAAGTCCTTACAGCAAATCAGTTTCTCATTATCTTATGCAGTTGCTGTGAGGAGGAATGTATTGTCAAGTACTATAGCAATAATATGTTATGGGGGCAGGGGCTTTATTTAAACTGTGTGCTTTGCACACTTCATGGGTGTAGGGCCTCAGAGTATTTCATTAGCACATCTATTTGAATAATGAAAAGTACTTCTCCTCATGTGAAACCTCTGTCTGCCCCAAACCGTAAATAATAGCTCTCTGACAAACCAGAGCCTTTTTTCCAAGCGTTGATTGCAATAGGTAAGGGCCATACACATAGTTTGGGTTGATTCTTTTGTCTGTTACTCCGTTGGTTACCAGCAGTTTATAGCACTGAGAAAGTATGTGTGTGGGAAAACATTTATTATTCATTAAAGAAATGGAATACTTTTTAATAGGTGCAACACTATAATAACATGCTCAGAATCTCTGCTTTGTGGGAACCTGTTTTTATGTCTTTTTTATATATTGCAGATCAGCATAATGACACTCAGAATGTTTGAGCACCTTTTGCAAAAACCTGATGAGCACATTCTTTATAACTTGGTTCTTAGAAATTTAGAGGAGAGGAACTATACGGAATATAAACCACCCTGTCAAGAAGATAAAGATGTGGTGGAGAATGGCCAAATAGCAGGAGCTGTGTATGTTCTTTTCTGTGCCCCACTTTTCTTCCTCTGTGTCATTGGAGAGTTGTGCAGTAGCTGAAATGTCTTTCAGCTGTTGTTATCAAAGCAAAGATTACATTTTAGGCCGGAGGGTGTGTGTATTTTAGTATACTGACATAATGTTGAATCTAGAAATAAAGTTACGGTGTTAGGCTTTATACTGTGTATAGAACTGTTACATAACCCAGCATGTTAACAGTCTGCTGCTGTTTCACTTCTCACCCATCCATGCATCTCAAGTTGCAATCCTAAATACACTTTCTAGAGTGCAAGCCCTATTGAATACAGTGGGACCTGCTTCTGAGTAAACAAGTGGAGTTTAACTCTTGTGGTAGTTGGCTTAAGGGGTCTATGGAGTAATTCCTTCATTTTTGCATGTGTTCAACACAAGAGTGTAAGGAGCTGCTTTGTATCAAGTCCATGTAGCTCTCTATTGTTTACACTGAAAATGACAGTGGCTCTCCAGAGCTTTAGACAAGACTTAAACACAAATTAGGCTATCCTCCCTTTTTGACTGATCAGCTTGATGTCTTGCTTAAGGATATGTAAGCCCATTTGTCTTTGAAATTTGGGTAAGATTCAAAGCATTTGTTGATTTACTTGTGTGGCTTTAGAACACCCAGAACTTGAATGTTGCCTTGGCTGCTGCAGTATTATTTAACAATACAACAAAAATTCATAAGCCCCTTTCATAAAATTAGAATATATGTTTCCTTGTTTCATTTATCTATGCATTCTCAGTGAACACTAGTTCATGTTAATGTTCTCTAGTTCCATGTCACGCGATTATTTCAGTAAATAAAAGTTGTTTAAAATAAAAAAAAGGCACGATCCAAGGAAGTGTGAAACTAGTTCTGCATGCCCATGGGGCTTTGGGTTTCAGTTTCTAAAAAAGCAGTCCTTAAGCCATATTGCTAGTTATTTTTTGAGACATGCTTTAAAGACAGTTTGTGATTTGACATTAGATTGAGGGGAGGGGTCTTGCAGTTGAAAGGGAAACAAGGCAAAAATCCTATTTGATGCATGCAAGCCTAAAGCGGCTCTTTGGATCCTAGACATAGATTCAGAAAGTGACTAAATTTCAGTGCTTTTAGAGAGTAAAACAAAAAATGTTTCTCTCCCCTTTTTTGCTGCAAATTCACAGAGATCTAGAAGAAGATCCGTTATTTACGGATATTTCTCCTGATACCATGTTGTCAAACCAAGAGTGGCTCACTGCTTCTCCACCTGCCAGCCCAGATCATCCAAAAAATGATGGGAAGACAGAAGTTCATAAAATTGTAAATAGGTAAGCTGAACCTAATAATTTTTTGTAATAACTACAGTATAATTTTACTATTAATTCATCTTTGTACTGGTTATGCTGTGACACCACCCATTTAGCAAGCCGGGTTGTAAGGTTGATGGAATGACCTCACTATAAACTTTGATCCCATCTGGCATGGGACTTATATTTCAGGGATAGCATGTATGTGCAAAAATGCATATATTTGAACTACCCCCTTGGAGCCATCCCCACGTGAGCATCTTTAGCTTTCTGGAGCAGAACACCGAGCCGACTCTCTGACTTGTTTACTGTGCTCTAGGATGCTCTTGTGAGATCTTGTGGGGCTGTCCAAGTTTCACAAGAGAATCCCAGAGCCCAGTAAGCAAGGTGGAGAGCTTAAAAGCACTCTCCATGCCCAGAAAACCATGAAGCAAATAGAACTTTTAAGCTCTCTGCCTTCCAGGGTTTTAATTCAACTGGTTGGCTTGAAATCGCCAAAGTTAAATGTGTGCAAGATGAGATTGTACTGTACTATGCTAGTTGATATATAGCATTTTAGTTTCCCAGGAGTTCAAACAGGAATGTAAAAAGGTGAGCAGATTAGTGATCACCATCCTTCTCTGATGAAGATTGAGACCAACGTCTTGTATGGCAGAGACACTGCCACTATTGTGGTGTGTGAAAGAGGGAGAGAGAGAATGGGGGGTGAGTAAGTGAGGAAGTTTGTGAAGGTAGAGCAAGTGCAGATGAACAGGCTAAATGGAAAGTTATGATTCTGTTCCACCTGAAATATTTGACCTTGTGCTCCTAACCTTATTTCATACATTCAAAAATAGTTCTTCATTCTCAGTATCTTAGCTTAATGAAGAAATAGCTGTTGAGTTGTCATCGACTGCATCATGAAATTTTATAAAACTATGTGTGAGATGGGTGCCAAAGAAAATATCTCAGTAGTGCATGTGAAACTATAAACTAAAGAGCTCGGAGAGAAACACTCAAGAGAAGAGAAATGTCATTAGGTGATGTTCCTTTCCTACAGTGTCCAGTGAGGAAAATCATCTCAAGGTTCTTTTGAGTTGTGTATATACATAGGTTTTGTTGCAAAAAAGATCACACTATTGTGTTATGTGCAAATTAAAAGCAAGTTAGACTAAGAGAGTTGCTGCTTCTCTCCCCGCCCCACCTACCATCCCCGATCAAGACCTGCTCTTCTCCAGGCAGGTAAATTCCTGCTCTGTTTACTCAGGCACAGTATTCATTAGACTTCGCAAATATTGGAACAACTATTAATTATGTTATGCAGAATTTTCAGATAGGAGACCTAAATTAGATATTAAGGCAGGATTTCTACATATCTTAGTAATTAACTTGTGTAAACCAGAGTAAACAGTGAAATTTTCAAACAAAGGTGAAAATAGGCAAAAACGTTAAGAATTTTAAATCACACAATACTTTTTTTTTTACAGTGACTTAGTAGAAGGGTTAAAATTAGGCTATTAGCTATTGTTGAGTGGATGAAATGCTAAAGAATGATTTACAGTCATTAATGGTGCACAATTTTTTGTTGTTGTTTATTTGTTATTTTATATATGCACTTTGGGGCCCTAAAATGTTTCCCCAAAATGACTTTATATTTATTATCATTTTTTGGATTTCTTATCCACCCTTCTCCGTAAGGTCTCAAAGCGGGTTGCAGGGTCAGAAAGAGCTGCACATTGTTGGAGGTGGGGCTACTAGACTGCCATTGCCACCCTTTCTACACACTCTTTCACACGAGTAATACATGAAGGGGACTAGTATCTTGTAACTTTTCCCTGTTTGATTGAAGAACAGAAACGATGAGCGTGGCTGAAAACAAAATGAAAATAAGCTATATTTAGTGTAGCACTCCACTTGTTAGATGGAATAGCAAGAAATGCAATAAGCACTCTATATTTTACTCATTGTTTCTAAAGTTATGATAAAATGAGAATTGTTTTTACCCCATACTGCAGGGGTTGGCAAACTAAGATCTGTGGGCTGGATGTGGCCCACTGGGCTCGTTAATCCGGCCTGCAAACCTTGCAGATCCTGCCACCCGCTCAGTCAGTCCCCGTGCTAAACCAGCATGGCGTGGAGGCCTCACCGCGTGGGGACTGACTTCTGCGATGCTGGCGCGGCTTTGGATTGGCTGCAGGAAGCTCCTGCAGCCAATCCGAAGCTGCGGACGCCTCTGGGTGGGGGTGACGCTGGAGTGGCTTCAGATTGGCCACAGGAAGCTCCTGCAGCCAATCCGAAGTCATGGACACCTCTGGGCGATGCCCCTTCCTTCCCACTGAGGCGGCTGCGTATTGCAAAGAGCTGAGTGGGAGGAAGCGGCAGCAGTGGGGAGGCTGCCTCTGCCACCCAGGCCAGCGGCATGGGCTCTGCGCCCCGTGGACCCCTGGCCAAAGCAGAGGACGACAATGCTGCCAAAGATGAGGTGCTGGCAGCAGCTGCAGCATGAGTGGTGGCAGGGTGGGTCCTTTTGGGGGGGTTGCTTTCAGGAGAGGGTGGGTCCGGCCCCCCACAAGGTCTGAGGGACAGTGGACCAGCCCCCTCCTGAAAACGTTTGTTGACCCCTGCCATACTGTGTCCTGCTACTGTGCTATCTGAAATATGCTGGAGTCATTAACAAGGCAGGGTTCTCTTGCTGTGAAAAATTTCAGTAGCCAGATTGACAGAAATGCCTCCACTGATTTTTTCATCTGTCTTCATTGTACAGAAGTCCACATAGCCGCTTATGTCAAGCGAGGGCTTAACAATGTTTGACATATCTATTGCTGCCATGATGAAGGAACAAATTTATATTGACTTGCTTTTTGTTTCCTGCTTTACTTGTTTTTGTTTTCAGTTTTCTCTGTCTTGTACCGGATGAAGCCAAATCTTCCTACCATGTGGAGGGCACAGGGTATGATACCTACCTCAGAGATGCCCATAGACAAGTAAGTGACAGAAGGAAAATGCTGTTTGGTGGCTGATGCAGTTGCAGATGAGGCAACGCCATTTTGCAGATAGACAGATAATAATAACATGTTATCACCCATCTGCTGAAATATAATACTCTCACTGAAGTGCCTCTGTATAAGAGAACACAAATGTAGCTCAGCTTCTCTGTTGTGTTCAGGTGCTTAGCAACAGAACATCCTGTCTCATCATGCTTTCACTCCATCATATTCTAAAACATTCAGGCTCATTTCAACAGTCCTTTGGTCTGCTGAAAGTTCATTGAAATTTAAAATGGGAAACCAAGTATTGGCCATATATCATTCTCCAGTAAAGGTAAAAGGTAAAGGGACCCCTGACCGTTAGGTCCAGTCACGGACAACGCGGGTTGCGGAACTCATCTCGCTTTATTGGCCAAGGGAGCCAGGGTACAGCTTCCGGGTCATGTGGCCAGCATGACTAAGCCGCTTCTGGCGAACCAGAGCAGCACACGGAAACGCCGTTTACCTTCCCACTGGAGCGGTACCTATTTATCTACTTGCACTTTGATGTGCTTTCAAACTGCTAGGTTGGCAGGAGCAGGGACCGAGCAACAGGAGCTCATCCCGTCGCGGGGATTTGAACCGCCGACCTTTTGATCGGCAAGCCCTAGGCCATGGGTAAGCAAACTAAGGCCCAGGAGCCAGAGCCGGCCCAATTGCCTTCTAAATCCACCCCGTGGATGGTACAGGAATCAGCATGTTTTTATATGAGTAGAATGTGTGCTTTTATTTAAAATGCATCTGGGTTATTTGTGGGGCATAGGAATTCATTCCCCCCCCCCAAAAAAAATATAGTCTGGCCCCCCACATGGTCTGAGGGACAGTGGACCGGCTCCCTGCTGAAAAAGTTTGCTGACCCCTGCCCTAGGCTCTGTGGTTTAACCCACAGCGCCACCCGCTGTTGGTTATGTTGATCTTTCTTTACCTATGCAGCACTGTGAACTATATAATAACACCAACCTGTTTTGCGGGGACTGGGATGCGGAAACAAGTGGCAGAACAGAAATGTCTTTTTTATAAATAATAGTAATCAACCCTATATTGTGTTCCATGTATGAGAGTCCTAACTTTGCTTTCCAAGTGATGTGTTGTGGTGTATTATTTTGGAGGGCATTGCGTTTTTATATTGCTACTGTCTAAAAACATAGAGATATTTTGAAGGATTGTAATCTTTCTGACAGTGCATTCAGCCATGTCTGCTAAAAGGGGGAATGTGTGTGGGATAATTCACAGGAAATAACTGTGTGTTGCATAGTTATTACAGTGGTACAAATAGGATGTACATGGGGCAGTAATATTTTTATTTCAGTTAAGATAATCATACAAATTGGACACCTTTTTCTCTAAATTGCCTTTATATTTATCTGTAGTCTGTTGTAGCAAGGTCTTTGACAGAGGCAAGTTGCTGTGGAATAGCTATACGAGTTAACACAGCCGTGATTTTAGAGATAAAAGCTTAGTGCAAGTAATGTGCAGCCTCAGGCATGCAGTTTTGAAGTGGATTATAGTGCTGAGAAACAGGAACTTTACTGTTCCTATTTAGAAACCTCAAACACATTCCGCTTTCAAAAGGTATAGGTCTCCTTGGTCTGAAGACAAACAGAGCTTAATTGTAACCTTATAAATAACATGCAAGTGCTCTGAGTAAATGTAATGGGATGGTTAAGGGAGCTGAAAAAGACACGCAGTCACATAATATTCAGAAGGTTATACTCCCAGAAACAAGTGTAATATGTGCCCAGTCAAACATAAAGTATTTCATTTTTATTCTGAGTTTGACTTTTTTGTCTTTCCAAATACCTGATGGAAAAATATAAGGCAGATAAGGGAAGATGGACGAGCCATGAGCCTTTAGTATGCTAAACTTGAGTGGACAAAAGTATATGTTGCTTCTTTGGTAGTGTCTATTTGAATGAAAGAAGAAACTGAGTACCATCAGAATTGACTCAGATGCCAGTGGTCCCAGTATTTTCACACCTGCCCTGGCCATCTAAATGGCTGTCACATGGAAGATGTAGCAAGCTGAACCAGTGGTTACAAGAAAATAGATTCTGACTAAATACATGTATCAGGAAGAACTTTGTCAGGAAGCAGTTTGACAGTGGAATGGACTCCCTTGGAAGGCGGTGGAAGCAGAGGTTGGATGGCCATCTGCCATGGATGTTTTAGTTGAAATTTCTGCATTGCAGGGGGTTGCACTTTGGAGCTCCCGACTCTACAATTCTATAATGAAGCATAGTATTTCTACATGAAAAATGTTTCTGAATAAAATGCTACTTGGGATGGGATACTACAAATCTCTGTGAAGGGCAAAGCATTTAAAAGCATGCAACTTTGCCAGTGTACATTGTAATAAATATCCATTAAAATTGGACCTCTTCTTTAGTTCACAAAGGAGTCAGCCATTTGTTTTCTGCTTTCTCTAGTTCCGAGATTATTGCGCCATATGCTTACGATGGGAATGGCCGGGCTCTCCCACGCCCTTGGAAAAGTGCAATTTAGAAGCTCCATTCTTCGAAGGCTTTTTCCTAAAAGTTCTGTTTGATAGAATGGGCAGAATTCTCGATCAGGTAAGTCTGCAGCTCTAGATCCTTTTGTTTCTGACCTGGATGGTTTTCACAGAGATGTCCTTATCATGGAAATCTGGCAGTATGAAGGTAAAGAGTAGGTGCAAGTGTGCAACATTCTGGGTGGCTGTTAGCCTATTGCAGAGGTAGCCAACATGGTGCCTTCCAAATGCTCATACAATGGGCCATGCTGGCCAGAGATGATGGGAGTTATAAGCCAAAACATCTGGGCAGCACCAAGTTGGCTACCCTGGGGAAGGAAGCGAGCTGCCTACCTCTTCTGTCTTTTCATCCTAGACTCTAAAGGGTACTCTAAATAGTAAAATAAAGAATTAAAAACACTTTCTAAAAAAAAAATAACCAAATGAATATGATGAGCAAATGTTTATGCCTTTGCCATCTGACTTCTAAAGCCCCTTCTGGTGTTACATTTTTTTGTTGCTGATTATAAACTGGCCACAGAAGAAACTCTTAGTAATATAAGCAAGAGGCCCATGAGCAGTAAAGAAGGTGGCTTTGCATGTGTCATGAGTACATTTCATGTATGTTTTTACAAACAGCAATGTGCAGTGGCTTTTAGGTATACATGATTATGAGAAAATAGATACATTCTTAACATACCTGATCATGTATTCCCTTCCAGCTACTGTTCATCCAGTACTGGAACATGGCTGGCATGGAAAATGGCCTGCAGGGGTGGGATCGGGGTGGGGGTGGAGGCAGGTTGACCACCACCCTCTGCTCGAACACACCTTTTGTTTCTGAAGTCACATACTTCAGCTGCTGCTTTACACATTTGCAGCAGTCCCATAAACTTTGTGTTGGATCATGTGCTTTCTATGCAGCCTCTGTTGTGGGAACACTTCCTAGAGCTAAACCATTTCCAGCAAAAACAAAGTCTAAGAAATGGTCAGGGAGCACACGGGTGGAGCCTATGTGTTGCCTACAGAAGATTGCAAGCTCAGTCTGGCTTCTTTAGTAAAAAAAGTTGTGGTAGTTGACAGGGAAGACCTCTGCTTGAAATGCAAGATTGCTGCTCTGAATCAGAGTAAACGCTGGACTAGAGGGACATATAGTTTGACCAGGCATAAGGCAGTTTCTTGGGTACCTGTGTTGTCCTGTGCTTAAAGAAATGGGTCTGCTCTAGGACACGAGGTCTGACTTCCACCAGACCACTCTTGTGGCATAAAGATTTCAACCTGAAGCCAGCTTCTGTCTGATTCTTTCATATCTTCACCAGGAAAAGGTAACATTGAAGTAGCTTCCATTAAACACCCATTCTACACATGCCTCATTAAAAATGAATATTGGATTTGAGGCTTAAATTCTGAGTCTCAACAGCTTTATGAAAACTAATCTTCATACATATGAAAATCTGATCTAGCTGATGAGGCCCTAATAGTAAAGAGGAAAAGAAGGGAAAAAGTCCTTACCTAAAGATTGTCAGGGGAACAAGTATCTAGTAGTATTGCAAAGAAAAAAGGCTATGGGTTATTGTGGTATGGTGTCAATTTGATATAGTACCTGTCAGAATGACAAAATTTCTGGATCAGTCAAGCATGCTGCTGTTCTCTCTCCTGTGTCAAGGGCAATAGCTGATGCACAGAGAATTAAAATATGCAGTAGGATGGGGAAATTGCTAAACCCCTCACCTACTAAAAAAATGTTGAGCTGAAATGATTTTCCCTCCTGTAGGGATAAATTGCTTGAAAATCCTAATGTAAGCCAGGAATAGAAGACTGTTGATCTAGTCAACTCAAATTAAAAATGGCAAAACTTGACGCCATTAGTTAGCTTAACAATTATGCCACATAACGGACCTCGATACAATTGAATATAATTTATCTGGCACGGAATCCTGATTTTTCTGCAGGCTTTCTTAATGCTACGTGGCATGTTTATATGGCACAGGCGACTTGGTTTGTACAAAATAAGTTTCTTCTGCTTCTGTTCCCTTATACATCCACCACTGCAATTCTGCAAATGAAGCCCCCAAATTACACAATGGTGCCATTAAAAGATATTGCCATTAAGTTGGCTAAAAGCCACTTCCAGCCCTTGGGGTGAGATCCAACTAAGTAATATTTAAAGTAGACCCACTGAAATCACTGGACAACTTTTCTCATACCAATGTTTTGATTACTGTGAGAGTAATAGAGTAGTTAATTCTAGAGTGTCTGGATCCTGTTGGAGTTGTCTGATTTTTTTCCTTTCCCTTAAAAATCTTCCATTTGGGCAGACCAGAAATTGTTCCATCCAATTTATAGAAAGCGATAAAAAAAACATTACAACAGAAAAATGCTTGGCATAACAGCTATATTGCAGTACCATGGGCTGCCACTGGATGGCTTGCCCACCTGCAAATATCTATTTCACTTTGCTGAATGAAAGGAAATGAGAATATAAATGCAGTTGGAACCTTACTAGATGTGATGGAGTAGACTTGTGAACAGTATATTCAGGGGAGTGGGGATGAGATGAATTTGTTTAATACTTTGTGCCATAATATCTTACACACACGTTTTTGGAGTATGTCTTTGTTTCCTGCCATGGGGAAGAGGATTTAAATTGGAATACAGCAGGTGGGGGGAAGGATTTTTAAAAACGCAGAGCAGCAGTGGCTTTTAATTTGTTTAAAAAATCATCACAGGAGATCTATGAACTGGATCTCCCATATTGTATGTAATTTCACTCTTCAACTCTTCAAAGTATCATCTTAAGCAGAAGTATTCTTCCTCTTCATCTCATGCAGCAGGAGGGAATGCCTCTTCTTGGACTGCCCTTGCCGTAACATGCATGCATAATTGCTGGACAAAGAAATCGTGGTCCAGGTCACATGTAATGGCATATCATACTTTGGGGCAACTTCTGAGTTATACGTATTTTATACTGTTGTTGTCTGTTGTTGTCTGAATGACTTTTTGTGTATTGCTTAGAAATTTCTGGATATAAAGTGATTTTAAAATTACGTAAATAAATAGAAATAACCCATCGTTAATGGTTTACCATGAGCAGCGTGGAGATCACTCCTGCGTCACTCCCTCTGTCTACCTGGTGGCAGTAACAAACCACAACCCCCATCTTAGCATTGCATCCAAATAGGGAATTGTGGTTCATTTCACTCCCAATAAACCATGATTGGTCAGCAAAGAGCAATGCTTGGCTTGACATTATGGATGGTCTAAAGCAAAACAAGCTATGTTTCCTGTTTTGTGCATGACACTAAGCCAAGAGAGCATGGCTTGTTGCTCCCTCAGGCCAGAGGGCAGGAGCAAAACAGGAGCTTTTTGTGCACTCACGGCAAACCATTAAATTGTGCTTCACCTTGATGTATGAATGCTGCCAATGCCTTTTTCTTTGAAATGTTTATACATTTAATTGATTCATGAATCCAAACTCCTATGATTAATTAATAAAAACCTATTTACTTGGGTGATGGCCCTAAATACTACTTGCTGCTCTAGCAGCCAAGGCCTAGTGCTGCTTTTACCCTCAGTAAGGCTGTACCCAGAGGATGGTGCTTCATATTCTTGGTGGTTTTGGCTCAGTCAATCTGTAATTGTAACTATAAGTACATACCCTCCGGGAGCAATTATGTCTTTTTGGCTGCCGGGCAGCTCACAATCAACTTCTTCTTGTGTATTTGTTCCAATATGGCTAATATTGATGGCCTTTTGCCAGTTGCTTTGTTTCAGTTCACCGTGCTGGTGATACGGTTCGGTAGGCTGTAAATAATCAGTCCACTACCACCCAGTCTGGGGAATTCTTCTTTCCATGTTTCTGGCATCAGATTGCTCTGACACATTATGGAGGGCGAGGGGGGCTTTTTTGCTAGTATTCAGAGGGAGAATAGGCTGTGAAATAACATGAAGAAACAATAAGCAGAAGAAAGTAGGAGAGAACTTGAAGGTCAGCTCATGAAAGGGGTTGTACATTTGGAAAACAGTTTCTATTTCCAGGTTTTTTAACACCTTTTTCCCAAGATAAAAAAATTCTCCACTTTTAGCTGTAGGGCTTAAAATGGAGGAATAAGGTTGGGGAGCAGTCACAAGACATACTGATCTCTCTGTGCTGGTCCCAATCTGCCATTTAGATTGCAGGAACTGAAATAACCGCAATCACCAGTATGGTTTGCAGGTGTCATGTATACTGAATTAGCATGCCCAACACACAAATAGCCCCTGCCTATAAAACAGTAGTCCATCGCACACCTGCCTTCCCCTTTATGTTTGCAGTTTGAGAACACATGAGATCGATAATTGTTCTAAACAAAAGAAACAGAGAACACAGCAATTGACTTTCCTAGGGTTATGTAATGAGTTTTGGGGTTTGTGCAGGAAGCTTTGATGTTGCTTGCACAAGATATTTCTAACAATGTGCCTCACATTGGCCATCACATACTGCATTTTGTAAACCCCTAAACTATACTGCACAGAATGTAAGCATATGGAAAACCTTTCATTTTTTTAATTTTTTGCTTTTTCACACAGCCATATGATGTCAATTTACAAGTCACGTCTGTGTTGTCCAAGCTCGCCTTGTTTCCTCATCCGCACATCCATGAATACCTTTTGGATCCCTATGTAAACCTAGCCTCCGGATGCCGCTCTCTTTTTTCAGTCATAGTCAGGGTAAGTAAATGAAGAATATTCAACTTGAACAGTGCCACAAAGTATATGTGGCTGATTAACAAATGATGCTAAGGCACCTTTCAGATGACCGACCTATTTTTGTAATGCAGCTCCTCATCTTTCAGTTAGGGACCAGCCAAATCCACTTGGGATTTAAATAAAAAGTGCAATCCTGTACCTCCCTACTCAGAAGTAGGTACCATTGAGTTCAGTAGGACTTAGTCCCATGTAGGTGGATATAGAACTGCAGCCTACACCTGCTTATGGTATATTTTCCTTGGAATAGCTGCAATCTCCAAATAGAAAAAGTAACATTTTATGAACCTTGTAGGACAAACCATTAGTTTTTCTTGCAACGAGTGAGCAGTTGTTGCAGGGTAATTACATCAAGCACAGATCATACTTTATACTTCGACAGATACGATTATGTGGGGAAAAAATGTAACATATTATGTGTTCCTGACCAGTGTGTGATACAGGTTTTCTGGGAAATTTTCAGTTTTAAAATTTCCTGGGAAGTTTTCTGATGAGGTAAATAGTGTGTGATCTTATTTAGCATGTTTGTTTGACTTCTGTTTTGTAAACAGAGCTGAAAACACAGTCTCAGGTGAAATAAGAATTTTAGCTTTGGCTGTGCAGGTCAGATCAAACCAGTTAGATGTATCTGTAGCTGCAGTTTTTGCTTGATTATTATGTGTATTTGTGGTTTTATATTACTCACCTGCTTACAAAGCAATAAAACATATAAGTACTTTCTCGCACACTCTAGGGAAAGTAACCTGTAAAACATGCACTGACAGCTTTGAAACAAGCTTGCCTTATGTATTGCCATTCATTTATTGTTATTTATTAATTTTTTTGAAAAACTGCATTTTTAGAAATTGAATATCTTCTGCAGAAAAATAAAAACATGGAAAATGTTCCCTTTTGAAAAGTTTTTTTGCCCCACATCTCTGTTTCTGATATTATTTAGACTGCTAAACACTGAGCTGGCAGCCCTGGAAGCTAACGCCAATAGCTTCCAGCACTAATTTGCTCTTTGCTTCATTTTGTTCAACGCTCTCATATGTATGACATGCAGGTTGTTGCAGATCTCATGGTGAGGATCCAGCGCATACCCGACTTCACACCTAAATTGCTGCTGGTCAGGAAGCGTCTCCTTGGCTTAGAACCTGAAGGGCCCATGTAAGTATATTAATGACCAGCCTATTCCAAGAGGCACCATGTGTGACTTTCTAATAATTCCTCATCCTATCTCCGCAGTGTTGACCACATGACATTACTAGAAGGTGTAATTGTATTGGAAGAATTTTGTAAAGAGCTGGCTGCAATTGCATTTGTGAAATACCATGCCTCATCCACGCCGTAAAAAGCTGCTCTGAGCATCCTGGCTACGAGATTCAAGCAGAAAAGACTGCTAACTTCCCAGGCAGGAGAACAGAAAGCAAAGCCTTGGCATTCATTTGGAGGACTCATATGGGACACCTTCAAATTGAAATACTAAATCCATTGGTAGTGACCATATGGGAGAGGAAAATGGATGTTCAACCTACAACGCAATCAATGGGATATCACAGATCACAACCAGCTCAAAGAGCTGCACACATGAAGACTTAAGTTTAAAGGTTTTCTTATTTTAATAACCTTCTAGGAGGTAGGAGTTTTTATATACTTTAGGGTTCCTAGGCTTTTAAAAAAATACATTTGTTTCACAGCTGAGGTGTGTTTTATCCATTTAAATGAAAACCAGTAAGTGATTAAAGCATTGTAAAGTATTTAAATAAGAAGTTGTAAATGCACACACAGCTAAACAAATGATTTTTCTTTGTGTATCTTTCATGTTGAGTCCTGTTCATTGTGTTGTTCTAGTTGATCACTGATTATTATTATTTTGTTACACAAAAAATGAGGTGACCACAAGTATACTCAAGTATTGGTTTTCCTTGATTCCTTGCTTATTCTCCTTTGTTATGCCGCATAACTTTATTTGCCTTCTATTTTGTATTGGAGCCCTGGATTATTTGATCCAAATGCCTGTTTACAAAAATGCCAGTATTACAGGTCACTTTATAGGGCTTTTAAGATTCTTTTTTATGATTAGTTGGCTGAAGAGTATCCTGTGCCTTGATGATTGGCAGTATCATTGTTTTGTGCTTTTCAGATATGTTATTACTTGGCTAATTTGAATGACTGAAGCGTCCAAGCCAAGGGACAGCTGGGTCTGATACCAATTGTCATAATGCATATAGGCTGAAATTCTCTGCAGGTTGTTGCATGCTTAAGCTTCAGTTTTGTGATCTTACTGTTTGCAACAGGGATCCATTATAAGCCAAGGAGAAAACAAGATCCCTTCATTTCGCCATAGTCATAAAATAGATTCCCTTGCCAGACAATCTGAGCTAGAAGACGAGTAAGAGGAAGGAGCAGTTGAACCACCTCATTCTGCCAGTGGTCTCTCTTTCTTTCTTTCTTTCTTTCTTTCTTTCTTTCTTTCTTTCTTTCTTTCTTCTGACTCATCTCTGCCAGTTCTTCATAGGCTGAAAACTCCAAACAAACATGTTGTCTACCCTGGATTTAATATAGTTTTTCTATATTTTTTTTTTCTCAGTAGAAAACAAGGAGAGGCAGATATGGGGTGGGAGTGCCCTTTCTCACCCATTTGCCGTTAATTGACATAATGCTATGGTATTAACAACACATAATTTGGTTCCTAAACAGTTGTTCCATTAATCTCATTCTTGGGTATTCAGTGTAATTTTTTCAGGCTCATAACCTTTTAACACAATTGCTGTCTGCTTCAGATATTGTTGGTGTAAATGTGGTTGAATTTTGCTCCAGTGATGTAAACTCTGGTTTGTACCACAAGAAGTTCTAATGATACAGAAACTTGCTGAGCATGAAGGCCAAGTGTTGGAGAGTGGGATGATTTAGTTACATTGGCAGGCCTCTATGATGGAAAAACTGTGGAGCAAAATTTTGAGCTGCCTTTATTATAATTGAGATATGGCCAAGGAGCTGCCTGACAGAGCATATTCATCCGTACTCTGTGATCAAGATATTTGCCTCCCTAGTTGAATAATAGCACATTGATTTTTTAAATGTTTTTGCACCAAAGTTACTGAATTTGACTCACAAATACAACTAACTAAACTACACGTAAGATAAGGCTCAGAATTTTCTTCTCGAGAAGAAAATTTTGAGATAGATATTGGGTAAGAAGTTATAAAATAAACATTCATGGAAGCGGGCCTGAACAGCTTTTTACATTTTTTGCATTGCAGGTAGCATTTTAGAGAAATCCTTTTGGAGTCCCACAGAAGTTGATGATGGTTCTCTAATGATATCCCAAAGTAAGTGGGAGGCAGACTTAAGTTTTGGTGTTTAAAAGTATAAGGGAAAAGGTTTACTTAAGCTAACTGTGTAATTAGCTATTCATGATAGCCAAAGTTATTCACACGATGCTGGATTGAATTATAAAAACAAATAAATAAAAATGATACAGGATACATCTATTAGTGCAAGCAGGATATCTAACATTAAAGTTCAGTTTGCTTTTAGAAACATCAAGATCCAAGCTTGATTGCACATAGCCTGCATATTCAGGAAGTTCTCTGGTTTTCAGGATGTAACCCTGCTGATGTCATTTGAAGACACCAACATTTTCCCATTCCCTTTTTGTCATAATACCTGGCACAAATTTAGGAAATGCTTTAACTCTTTCTCTTGGCATCATAATTGTTCTCTTGAACCCATAAATTGATAGCAGCAACCTTTTTATTTTTGTAAAAACAATTGAATTTTCCTTCCCAAATGGAACTTGTTTAACGTTTTTATAACTTGTTTTCATGCACTTTTATTTTAAAGGCTAGTTGGGCCCTTGTTTGAATTGGTTGAATCTATGCATGTCATAACTACCCCTATTCTGATGTGTCTGAGTGTGTTTATGTACATGCATGTGTGCACACATGGAGATGCATGTGTGGTTATTTATTATCCGTCAGGAGAACATACAGCCTGTTCTCCAGAAGTAGTGAGCAGCCACTGGTTATAAAGATGTTTGTGCTAACTATTGGGTTCTTGGTCCCATTACGGATAAAACAAACAGTGTTTCTATATGAGAGTGGATGAGGAAAGCTTGAATTGTTTGATTCCAGGATACAGATCCAGTTTCAGTTTTTACCCTGATGCACATTTATGTAAATAAAGGCACCTTTATATCATCTATTGTATCTATTTAATTTAGATTCTGATGTTGAAAATTTTGTAACAACAACATGAGACGTCTACTGGAATAGCCATTTCCTCTTAAGCTATTTTTGTTATAACTGTAGTTGTCTGCCTAGTAGTGTCATCTTTTAACTGTAGCATTCTGATATAATGTATTCATCAGTGCAATATTGAAGCTGTGATACGAGGCACAGCTTCAGCCTGGTTGTACATCATCTGTTTACGTGTGTATATTTGTATACTAATGGACTGAAACCCAGCACTTGCTTGCGGTATTGCCGGTGCAAAGATTGTAACACTGCATTCTACAGGGCACAGTAATCGTGGCATTCCTTTATAAATGCATGGCAGCTGCTCACCATGAGCTGCTGAATGCAGCAAAGCTTTCAATTGTGAAATAACATCCTTATTTAACTTGGCACAAGAAACAGGATAGTACAATGTGGAAGCTACACATCCACTGTTCTCAGTTGTGTGAGAAATTAAGATTAGCATCTCTCAACAAACACATCTGTATAACCATGATTAATAATGCCTGTGCCCTGTTGCCTAGTGTTACAAGGTCTGTCTCTATCTATCAATATATACTCCTGGATTTTTCTCCCCTCCTGTCTTGTTTACATTAAACAGAAGATGTTCAGCAAACCTTTCCTATTGAACTTGGTGTAGTTCATTCGCTGACAATGTTTGCCAAGGTGTAATAGACCCATGAAGGATGGTTGAAACAGCCACATTAGAGAGCTCACGGTGGTAACTTGTGTCAGCAGATACAATTCAGGCGTTTTTTGTTAAAAAGCATGCATGAAGGATTAAAAGGGATATTCTTAAAAATAAATTAATATAATTTCAACAGAGTTATGCCTTATGTTTGCTGAAGTTTGTGCATTTTTAAGTTTGAATATCGTGTCTAAATAAATAATGACCAGATTTTACATTTACATTCTGCTTTTTCCTGTCACCCTCCCAACTGACCCTTCTCCTAATATTGGTTTCACACCTCACCTGCATTGCATCGGCCCCCTCCCCCCATTTCCTTTCATTAAATTAAAATCACTCCTTTCATTAGTAAGTGGACATTGGGCTTCATCATTTTACTTATATGTTACTTCTGCCTCGCCTTTTTATGGGAATAATATAGATAACTAGAAAATTCAGGTTTTAAACCATGTTGGTAATCTTTTTAATGGGTGGACAATCTTTTTCAGGCCGAGCGTCAATTCTGGGGGAGTGGGGCAGAGGCAAAAGTTAGCAAAGCAACAAATGTGATTTGTACAATAGACTCATTTCTACATACATTCACGTACTCCCATCTATCGTCCATCCAGTTCAAAGACACATTCCAGCTGGGCAGAAACATGCAAAGCAGAGCTGGTAAGGAATGTGGCTCAGGGCAAAGGGGTGTGGTTGTGGAGGGCTTACAGTTTCAGCAGAGGCCCATGGTCTAGATAAGAGGCCTTGAGGACCACATTTGGTCCTTGGCCCGTTGGTTCCCCATTCCCAATTGAGAGTTATTGAGGGCAAACACATTCCTCTTAAGTGATTCTTGAGCTCACTAAGTCTTATTATCCCATTCTTTCATAACTCTGGTTCCTACCCCAACAGGCATGCATGAAGTCAGCCACCCACTTGCGCTTTTCGGTCCAAGAATGCCTCACTCATTTGGGGCATATGTAATGCTGCACACTGGAATGTTCTGAAATTTTAGTGGCTGCAAGCACATATTCAAAGACTCTTTGTAAAACGAGCGTTGGTGAAGTACTTTCTTCATTTATGCAGCTGAGGCGTAAACCAACAAGGCCCACCGCAAAAAGACCTCTCCACTGTAAAGTCTTTTTGCTGCCATTAAATCAGCCTTAATGTGTACCTCATTATAGCTTTTTTGTCATTAAAGTGTTTGCAGGAGGGCGGAAATTAGCCAGCATGTTGTGTTTTATGGCAGCAGCAGTAGCTACCATTTCATCATGCATACCTCTTCTACCTTATTACCTCATTTAAAAGACTTCATTGGAACCTGTATTTGCATGCTCAGATATATTTCTTTTGTGAAGCATAACAGAAATGTGTTCTAATGATACTATCCTCAAACCATTGGACTTGGATGGGCTTCTGAAGCATCAGAGTGCTTGCTGCAGTCATATTCTGTAGAGGCTGAAGTTTTTAAAAATGCTCAAGACTGCATGCCCTGGTTCTTTCCATGCCTCTTTGTGAGTTTGATATAGCTTTGTCGTATGTTCAGGGCACTGTAAGCAGAGTTGAAATGTTGTGGTTTCAGAACTCTAAACAGTACTTGTCATCTATCACAGATTTCAGCTGCTCTGTAATAATTACCATGGAATCTTGCCAGAAGCCAGATATAGTCAAGCTGTTGCCAAGATTGGTTAGCTGTGCTAGCAGTAGCCAGAACTCATATTAGTGTTGTTGGTCATGTTTGCACTAGAGCACAGTGCTTACCAAGTGAAATGTAGTCCACCTCTCCCCGTTCAGACCTTTGAAGGCTCCCTTTCAACAGGAAAAGGATATTGCAGCAGCTTCAAGGAACAGCTGGAGTATGTGTGCAGGTAGAAAGGTCCCAAGCTGAATGGGTTATACCACTTCAAATTGCAGGTGGGTCATATTTTTTTACTGCTCTCTGCAAGGAGAAACTAACACTGCAGGGAGCAAGCTGAGACAAAACCTCTCTCCCTGAGGTACTTAATTTGCAAAAGGCTTTTAAAATAATACAGTGTGGCACATACCTTTGTAGCCTTGAAGGGGTATGGTACCCCAGGATTCTGTCACCCTGTTTCTCTGCAGGCATCGCCTAGGTTTAATTCCCAAAGGGAGGAAAGGGAACTGTTGCTGTTTATTTCTGAAAATCTTTCACTGCTGTTCATCTTCCCTGCTTCTCCCATCTGCTAGGAAAATTCTCTGCACAGAGAGAGAACCAGCGATAAGCCACTGACAAGCTTTCAGCTGTAGATATCCTCTGTTCCAAATCAGTGAAAATGTAATTATATATCAGTTAATATGTATATTCTGCAACAAGAGGAGCCAAACAGATTTGTAAGGATGCTGTCTGCAATGATAGCAAAGGCAGTACATTTGCTTTCTGAACTTAATAGGGACTGGTTTGGTTCCACTTGTAATAATGAGATTGCATTCAGATATTACTATGTGAACTATGATCTTTCTAATATAAACCTATGAGGAACTTTTCATATATTCTGCACCTAACTGAAGTGTGTGCCAAAAATGTAAAGGGTGAATGGGGCAAACACATGTTGGCAAACTTATATTCATCAGGAAACCAGGACCGGCTGACTACAGGAGACTGGAGTTTGCCCGGAATGATGTGAAAAATAGCCGCCTCACTATTTTGCCAAGTTATTTAAGCAGTTTGTTTAGCCCATGTGTGATGGGTGATACACATGAGAACATCCATTTGCGAACTTAAGAAAATCATAATTGCATTGTAATTGGCTGAATTGGAGGGGCATAAACTTGGCAGTGATTATTCCGTACCTTGATGAAGTAACATGTTTAAAGGAGGAAAAGGAGCAGGAAGGCAATATTTTACTAGCTCACAAAACACAAAACCAATGGTGCTGCTATCAATCAAACCAGATGCCCTCAACCTCGATTTCAGTGATTTAACTAGCATTTCCTCAGCTTAGGTTAACGCTGAATGCCGGCCTCCGGCCTCTGTGACTTAGTCAAAGCACTCGGCAGCTGAAGTGAATGATTATCTCACCTGGACAACTGCTGAATTCTCTGACTCTGGATCTAGTTACACAGAGTAATGTCCCTAGGGGGAACAATACAAAGTCAGTCAAGTGGGATATATTACAAGGACGTTTTAGCAAATTCAAAAACGAAAGGAGTTTTGAAGCAATTTTCTTTATGGGATTACCAGTTCACTGTTGCATTTATAACTGGGGTTTCCCCCTAAAGTGTTCTGTGGAAGGCAGCCTTTTTGAAAGAAAGAAAGAAAGAAAGAAAGAAAGAAAGAAGCACCATCACGATGAGCTAAAGAACAAAATCGCTAATATGTGGGTTTTTCCTCTTAAATGGTTTCCGAAAGCTGCGGTTTATCTCCATTTTTAAACTATTATTTCTTCTGTGAACTTTTAAAAACTATTTTTAACTATTATTTCTTTTCTGTGAACAGAAACACATAAAAACTGCCACTTTGGAGGTGAGGGGAATTGTGCTGTGCTGTTTCTAAATGACAAAAGGCCTGAAATATCACGGCCTTTCTGTTCCAAGTCTTTATGGTGTGTGCTCCACACAAGTAAAATTGAATATCATTATTAATTGAAATTTACTTTTTCTGTTTGCTTAAAAGCTTGATTTAAAGTAAGTAGCCAAATTATAACTTTCTAGCTTGGTGAACATGGATAAATCCCATATAATGAGTGCATAGTTCAGAATGTTCAGCACGGAATGCATGTGCAGTTTTTATATATCTAAATTTATTTCATGTCTACAAAATGTCACTTTTGTTCCGTGGAGTTTCAATTATCCCTCCTAACCATTTACAGGGCAAGCATATATATGCCTACTCAGAAGTAAGTCCCAGAAAAACACAATTGACTGATTCCCAGGTAAACTTGTGGGATTCCAGTCTCAGTTGTGAAATCCTTGGGGACAGAAGTATTTGTATAACTTATGAAGCTCTGCTATTTGACCTTTTATGCTGCATTCCATTTTTATTGTTACTTATTTTATTGCCATTGAATTTTAATTTGTTTTTTATTTTTCTCTATAAGCTGTCCTGAGAGGGTGACCTATCATGAATGAATAAACCAAATGTAAGCCACTTTGGGCTTCCTGGAAGAAAAGCTAATGCTAAATAAATTTAAGGAAGGAAATGGTTAGAGTAATGAAAAAGATATTGGATACCTGATTCTGCAAAATAGCATCTTATGGCCTCCACATAAGTTGCAGTCCCCAGACCACATCATGCACGATGGTAATATCCCCGAAGTCTGTGAGAGAACTTTGGGGTTAGGGCTTTACGATGCAGTCTTCAACATGTTTATTCAGAAGTAAGCTCCACTATATTCACTTAGAGACTGAAACCCAGGTACACCTGATGGAGAGGCAGCTCTTTAGTCAACCCTGCCACCACCTCCGTGATCTTCCTGGCTTGAAGACGGAGGCACTGCAGAGCTACGGGACTTCTGAGAGTAGAAAAGTGGCACATCTGAGACTCACCAGTCACTACTAGACAGACTCAGTTTTGCTGTTACTATTCACCTCTCCTTTACAAACCTGTGGCATGGGCCCAAGCTATTTAGACGTGTGTATGAAACAAGATCCTGAGCATGCACCAAGTCAGCCACAGGGGTCTGTTTCAAGATATTTATGAATGGTTCAAGGTGAAGTGAGGTATTGAAATAAAATGAATGGTATCCTATAATTAGTCCTCTACACTTGACGTAGAGCCTAAGATTGCTTCATCAGGAAGCTGGGGGTGCCTGCAAGCCCCTGGAACTCTGAGCGTCCCTCGGTATGCGCAACTCTGGAAAAGGCACCTCTCTTCTCTTCCAGTGTGCTCAGCCACATATACCAGATGGTATATGCACACTGCACTTCTGGCATAACACAGCAAGACGTGTGAGACATCATAGAGCTAATCTACTACAGTGGTATCTCGGGATGTGAACGGGATCCATTCCGGAGCCCCATTCGCATCCCGAATGGAATGCAAGACGCGACAGCGGGTCACGTTTCACCGCTTCCGTGCATGCGCGTGACGTCATTTTGCGCGTCTGCGCATGCGTGAGCAGCGAAACCCGGAAGTAACGCACTCCGTTACTTCCAGTTCGCCGCAGAGCGCAACCTGAAAGCGCTCAACCTGAAGCGTATTTATCCCGAGGTATGACTGTATATATTTACACACTATGTACAGACAAAAGCATAATGGCGTCCGTTCTCTCCAGCTCCGAGAGAACAACAGGCACAAATAAAAGTGAAAGTACATTACAAAGTACATACAGCGGAAGAGATAACTGTCTTCTGTTTCCCACACTCTTCTCAGACAGGCATGTGATTTACACCAATCACAAATGCAGCATCGGAGGAGTGAAATTGCTAACATGGCATATATTTTTACATTTGCTGTGTCCAGGAGTTAAAAGTTGGTCACTTGCAAACTCTGGCTCCCCAAAAACCCTTAACAATCATTTCAGTTATCAAATCCTGCATTATTAACAACATCTGACACATAGATATGGTTAAGCCAAGCCAATTTTCTACCATTGTTGTACCAAACTGGGAAGTCCTCTGTATGATTCCAAGCCGATCCATAATAGGACATACAGTGGTACCTCGGGTTACATACGCTTCAGGTTATATACGCTTCAGGTTACAGACTCCGCTAACCCAGAAACAGTACCTCGGGTTAAGAACTTTGCTTCAGGATGAGAACAGGTTAAGAACAGACCTCCGGAACGAATTAAGTACTTAACCTGAGGTACCACTGTATGTTCATTTACTACATTAATAGCCCACCTTTCCTACAAGGAGCTCAAGGCGACGTACCTATTTCTCCCCTCTATTTTATCTGCACAACAACTGTAAGGCAGGGTAGGCTGAAATATAGCAACTGATCCAAGGTTGCTGAGTTTTATGGCTGAGCATGGATTCAAATTCAGGTCTCTCTAGTATTAGCCATCTTCTACGCTTAGCCTGACTCTCTAAAAACTACACTTCTCATGCCTGCAAATAACGTATGGTTTATCATTTGCCTATATAGTACACACTCCTAATGTTACTATAATGAGAATCATCACCTTACATTTCCAGAATGTAGCAGTCAGCTCCTGCTTTAAAGCCACTTCTGTGCTTAATAGTGTGTAAATCCATTATAACAGGGTGTGATCATCGGCATACAAGCGATCTTTTATATGATCAGTGATGGTCAGTTACATAAAAGTTTTTCTCCCTTACAATGCAGACTTGTCAGTTATATAAACGTTCCTCTGTCTTGTGTTAGATATTTGCAGTCCCAATGGGCCATTATCCTGGTCATGCTATTATCTGTTTAGTGTGTGCTATAATTCGTCTCAAAGACAAAATGGAACAAGGGCCATTAAACTGGCCTATATCTAAGAAGTAGTAATTTTATGTGCCCATCTATTATGGCTTTACCGTGAATGACAGGCAAGCTGCCAGGAAACTCTGGGCTGTTATATTTACATCTCACAGAATTATAATGGTAAAAGTTCAGATTGGCTTCCACAACTTTATGCCGGCACTCCAGTAGTAGTAGTAGTAGTAGTAGTAGTAGTAGTAATGATAATGATAATAATAATAATAATAATAATAATAATAATAAATATATTTATACCCCACCCATCAGGCTGGGTTTCCCCAGCCACTCTGGGCGGCTTCCAACAAAATATTAAAAAGAAAACAAAACATCATACATTAAAAACATCCCTAAACAGGGCTGCCTTCAGATGCCTTCTAAAAGTCAGATAGTTGTTTATTTCCTTGACATCTGATGGGAGGGAGTTCCACAGGGCTAGATGCAGTACTCCTCTTGAGAAAAATGTGTTTGCACAAGGCAAATAAAATACTGCAAAAAAGAGACACTTGCAATATTACCGCACATTTTTCAGCAGTTCAAGTATTTCCCATATTACCTTAAAACTAACAGTTAAATCCAGTGTTCTACCAAAAGAGAAAAGGAAAGAAGGAAGAAACAACCCACTTAGCAGGTAAAGGTTAAGGGACCCCTGACCATTAGGTCCACTCATGACCGACTCTGGGGTTGCGGCGCTCATCTCGCTTTATTGGCTGAGGGAGCCGGCGTACAGCTTCCGGGTCATGTGGCCAGCATGACTAAGCCGCTTCTGGTGAACCAGTGCAGCACACGGAAACGCCGTTTACCTTCCCACCAGAGAAGCTTTCCCGTGCTTTCGAACTGCTAGGTTGGCAGGAGCTGGGACCAAGCAACGGGAGCTCACCTCGTCTCGGGGATTCGAACCGCCGACCTTCTGATTGGCAAGTCCTAGGCTCAGTGGTTTAACCCACAGCGCCACCCACATCCCTTCACTTAGCATGTATTTTATCTTAAAAGGAGACTTACCAATCTTTTGATTTTGTTAATAGTGCAAACTACATTTGCAGTAAACAAATAGATTTTTATTTCTATACTAACATTATTGTTGAGAACAGATCCCTGGAAAGAAACAGATTATCTGTTCCACACAACAATGATACCTGTTTCGGAAAACAAAAAGGGTGAACTGGTAGGGCCTCTTGTACATCACTTTAAGCAATACTGAAGCCTGACATGGTGCTTAGATCCTGAGCTTGTTCACTGCATGGTGCTGAATGTTCTGAATGGTCATGAGCCAAGTGCACTTGGCCCATTCAATAATAAAGACAGTCAAAACTAATTATGAAATGCATTGATCATTTTGGGTGTGTGTGACCATTGTTCAAATTGTCAATGCAGGGATAAACAAGATTATGTCATTTGTTGTCCATATGTAGGACTTCGTCTGTCTGACCTTTTCCCATTATATCAATTTCTTTTATAACAGGATCCTGTTTCACCATAAGCTTCTTGCAGCTTGTTCATCTGGGCCTTGTGCTTGGCAGGCTATCAACCTGATGCACTCGCCACTATGTCCATGAAGGTATTTTTCCAGGACATTCAGTTCTTACCATCTGTTAGTTGGCTCTCATCTAGGAGATTTTGATTGGGTGTCCTTTTCCCAAAGTGTCCCTTTATCTGGATTAGTTTTGCAGGGTTCAAGCTGTCCTTATAAGTGTTCCAGGGATAGGACATATGAGAGACTGGACTGTTAACTTTGCTAGCTAGTTTAGTAATAAATGCATTTCTGATTGCATTTGTCTGTGAAGCACATTCAAGAAGAACAGAAATGAAGATAAAGACTTGAAGCAATTCAAAAGATATTGGGGACAAGGATAGTGCCAAAACCTCAGTGGAGATAGCATGTTTTTATTCCAGAAGATGAAGGTTTGCGTATTTATTAGACGCACCACCACTGCTGTTTTGCTTGTTCAGATACTAATAACAGCCATTACGAAAGCAATTTACAGATATTAAAGAAGGCAGGCAGTAATGTTATTCTCGGTACCCTGGGTCACACAGAACATTAAACCATTATTTATTTAGGCTGCGGTTTAACAAACTACAAGTTAACCATGAGTTGTCATACAGATGCTTGTTTCTTCAAAGTTTAGTTTGCTTTCCATGTTTTTGTAGCTTGATAAGCATCTCGGGTGGCCAAAGAACCAACCTTGGCTTAGCGAGACAGCAAGCTTGGTGCCACTTGGCTCCCGCCCGGTCCATTTTGCTGCCATGTTGTGTTAAGCTAAGCCAAAGTTTGGTCCAGCATGTCATCCAAACTGGGACCTGTGATTAAGCTCTCTCCTCACCCTGAGCTGTAACCAAGAACAAGCCAAGAGCAAACTTCCACATGAGTATCCCTGACTGGATGATGGATCATGTGCTCAATCCTCCCTTAACCAACTGCTGGGTCTGAGGGTATATAGTCCCAGTTTGTTAAAAGTACTGATAGCACCAGTCAGCCTTTGGGGAAGGGTGATGGCTCAGTGGTAGAGCATGTGCTTAACATGCAAAAGGTCCCAGGTTCCATCACTGGCATTGAATATAAAGATTCCTCACGAGGTGCAATTCAATTATCAACCAGATGCTTGGAAACCACTGGAACAGGCCGTCTCCTTGCTTGACTACTTTTGGCTATTGCAGCAGATGTGAGCTCTTTGCTTCGCTGTTCTTGCATCTCTAGGCTTGAATGCATATGTTGAATGCCTCATTTTGGTGCCAAGCTTGTGGTGGCCACCTCTGTGAGCTTGCATCCTGTTTCATTGAAAGGCTGCACGTTTCTGCCATCGAGCAAAATGGGCAGAGCTTCTTATTTGTAAGTAGAAATTGTAACGTGTGCAGATTACACTCAGAAGTGGTCAGGAAAGTCTGGTGCCAAGGTACCATTAGTCAAAGTAATTAATCATTTAGATCTCAGCATAAAGGGTATTTTGACGATGAAATACAACTCTATCCAATACCTGGTGTTGGGAAGAACTGTGAGCAGCAAGCATATTAAACATGAATGACCTAATCAGACAAACTGTATGGCTGCGCATGAGTTTCTCATTAATGTTTCACTAAGAAGCCTTGAGAGAGAGAGAAAACATGCTGCATTAGAGTGAGGACTAACAGAGGGACGTCAGGAGTAGAGTAACTTAATGACCTCCCAAAACACAGTGGTTTGAAGTATCATTAAAAAATACAAGAGAAATTTGCTTACATATAGACACAATATTGTTGTCGTCCTCCTGCATATTTCTAAGTTCTCAAAAACTTGGTGAGTTAGGGACTTTCCTGCATGCAAAGACAGGCTCTGGAAGATGGAGCAGATGAGACCAATAGTGGGTCCAACAGTCAAGAAGGTGGGTACTGCACGTGCTGTAGAGGGAAGTGAAGGGCAGATGAACTCGTCAGCCTGGGAAGGTAGCCCATCTAGGAGAAGGAAAACTCTGATGCAATACCTCCACAGTCTTAAAGATATAGTCATTCGGGAGAAAGAAGGAACAAGTTACCAGGTCTCTCTCTCTTTTTCTGATCTATAAAATGGAACTGATATTGAAGATATAGTGTGATATTGACAGACTTGCCCTGTTGGTGCATTATCTGCTTATAAAAATCAGAAATATTAAAATATTTCTACATGGTATTATCTTTTCTACTGCCTTTCTACTTGTGATGGGGAAATGTAACTTTTCTTGCTAGAATTATTCAATTCCAGAATGGAAAATACAGCTGAAGCCACACAAATGAGTCATTTAACATTAATGTGCACTCACAGATTTCCATTAACGTGTCTTTAGTAAATAAACTGCAATCCAGAGTCATTTTCCTTTGCAGCTGTGGCCCATTAGCAACACTTTAGAGGAACCCAAATTCCAACCACAGGTAGCAAAAAGTGAAAGGCACCTGCATAGAAATAACATTCTCTATTCAGTACTACAAGCAACCTGAACAGGTCGGTGGGCTATAAATAATGCTAGCTTACTTAATTTATAATGGAGTTCCCTTCTGTGTGGAAGAAAAGTCAGTAATAGCATAAAATACTGAATAATGGTATCAGATTACTTTACCAGTCACCTTCTTAGCAGATAAAAAGTTAATATTGCCATTGACTTATACAGGTCATAGTGGTGATGGTGGTTGGCATCCATCTGTCTTGGGACACAATGGAAGAGTGTGCCGTTGGAGTGAAATCAAACCATTGGAGAGTTACAATGCCTGCTGTGGCTGAAGAGACCAATATAGGACAGACATGCTTTATTGCAGCTGGGGCAGATGAAGGCACCTGGTTTTGCTGCTACAGGTGCACTATGGTGTTTTTTCTCTCTGTGCTCCTCCCAATGGTAATTTCTCCTCTGGACACTGTTGTGGATAAATGACCTGTCTGGGTCACAGTACTCTTTCTTTCTTTCTTTCTTTCTTTCTTTCTTTCTTTCTTTCTTTCTTTGATTAGCCGAGGAATCATAGAATTGTACGGACCCCAAGGGTCATCTTCCAACTCTACAATTCTGGGATTCTATGCTGCGGACCACCTGAATGAAGCTTGTGGACCACAGTTTTGGTACCCCTGCTCTAGGTCTTTCTATTTGGACTCTCTCCACAGGCCATACCCCTCACCAGTACCATGTCTACAGCATGGGTAGGTAAACTAAGGCCCGGGGGCCAGATCTGGCCCCATTGCCTTATAAATCCGGCCCGCGGATGGTCCAGGAATCAGCATGTTTTCACATGAGTAGAATGTGTCCTTTTATTTAAAATGCATCTCTGGGTTATTTGTGGGGCCTGCCTGGTGTTTTTACATGAGTAGAATGTGTGCTTTTATTTAAAATGCGTCTCTGGTTATTTGTGGGGCATAGGAATTCATTCATTCCCCCCCCCAAATATAGTCCAGGCCCCCACAAGGTCTGAGAGACAGTGGACTGGCCCCCTGCTGAAAAAGATTTCTGACCCCTGCTCTACAGAGCTCAAAACAGCACCCTTGGCTCCCTCAAACAACATTTGTCTAAGAGAGACGTGGTATATTCGTCTAAGAGAGAGTAGCCCACATTACCAGCTTAAAATGCAGCCTAGTCATTTTTTTTCTTTCAGTCCATATCTTAACTAAGGAAAAACACATCAGAATGTAGTATCTCATAAGCAACATTGGATGGAAATAAAATTGTGGCTAACACCATGTGTATACCACTTCCCAAACTGGTGGTGAGAACAGACTGGATACAGAGTAAACAGGAGTGTGTACACAGCCTATGTCTGCTTCTACAATGCTGCTTCTCCCTTCCTTTTCTCCCAGCACCAAAGTAAGATCTTGAGTTAACAAAAAGCAGGCATTCTCAGGATCCAGATCTTGGATAATGACAATATTGCTGTAGCAGATGTCTTTCTGTACAGGTATCACATTTATTCCATGATGATTAACAAGTTTTCAAATCCATGGGGTTTAATCTGACGCCTGAAAGTAGTCTAGGATCCTGAATGATGCATTTTGCACAGTAGTTGAAGGAAACAAATTACTGTACTATGACCAGAGTGAGGGGGAGCCTGCAATAGGAATTCTTTATAGGATGCTACAGAGGCAGTTAAGATTAATGGACTGAACAACTGGTCAGTGTCATATAATTCTTTTAAGTCATGTAGGGAAGGTGCAATGACTGTCCAAGTGATGGGTAAGAAAAAGGAAGAAGCAGTAGCTTTCCAAGCCAATTTATCAGAAAGCAGCAGCACCTTTTTGCTCAGAGCAATATATTGCCTCTGAAGAAATTCTCTTGGGTGATAGAGTATGAACTGTGTACATGTCTTGGTTGAGTGGGAGATGCAATGCCATGTGTAAATATGGCACACAAATGTGATATTGGGGGAAACAAGCTGCCCAGGAGCTGAAAAATGACTCGAAACTGTAATATCATGTACAAGCTGTTTCTGCCCCCTCCCTCTTTGGTGAAATAAAGTGGTATGTACTAGAAGAAGAACAGCCTTCTCCTGACTCTGCATTAAGTGTACCCCGGAAATCAATGCGTTTGAGCTGTACAGAAGCACCAAAAGTAGACTCATCAGATACACCCCAGGCTGCATTTATCAGGGCATAACCCTTCGTGTATCTGATGAGCTATGCCCTAATGAATGCATATCCTCGTGTAAATTCTAATCTACAAAAGCTTGGACCAGCCTCCCGCAGCCTGATGCCCGCTCCAGATGTTTTGGGCCACCACCCACATCAGTCCCAGCCAGGATCGCGCGCACAACAATGAACACAATGGAACTTATTTCTGGGCAGACGTTAGAGCAGAAGATTACACAGTTCAGCATACTTCTCTCTTCTACTTTCAAGCCACACTGTTACCGTCAGTGTGTACAGTTGTCGGTAATAACAAGAACAACCAACATCGGCTGTGGGTTGTTTTCTAAACCCTGCTATAATAGCAGCAGGGAGAGAAGACGTAGTTAAACTACAAGTCCCACAAGCCCCTGCTCCCGAGTCCCTCGGCGAAACCAACCCGAGGACTGCAGCTCCCAGAGTGCTCTTCGGCCTTACAGTTTGCGGGCGAGGAAGTGGCCGTTTCTCTTGGCCGTTTTGCCCCGCGGTGGCCGTTGCCTGCTTGCCTGCCGCTCCTCCCGTCGACCCACGTGGGCAGAAAACGCGCCGGGACTCGGGACGCAGCGAGGCGGCCGGGCTTCCCCTCTGTGCTCTCGCCCATGTCTGGGGCGGTGGTGGAGGCCGTCCGGGGCAAAGCAGTTGCCGCTCAGCTGCTGTCTTTTAGCGGGCTCTTCGCCGTGTATAAGCCCAAGGGATGCACCTCAGCCGCTGTGCTGAACCGGCTTAGGGCGAAGCTGATGGCAGGTACCACTGAAGGGGGAGAGCAGAAAGTCCAGGGAAGGAGGGAGAGTCTGGTGGGGAGCCTGCGGCCCTCCTGAGGCGACCAGGCTCTTCTCAACTCAGCAGCCGGCGCGGCGGCCGACAGGTTGCGGAGCAACATCTGGAAGGCCTCAGGTTCCTCATCTAGGCAGGTCCTAAGGCAGGCATAGGCAAACTCGGCCCTCCAGATGTTTTGGGACTACAACTCCCATCATCCCTGACCACTGGTCCTGTTAGCTAGGGATGATGGGAATTGTACAGTGGTACCTCGGGTTACAGACGCTTCACGTTACAGACTCCGCTAACCCAGAAATAGTACCTTGGGTTAAGAACTTTGCTTCAGGATGAGAACAGAAACCGTGTGGTGGCGGCAGGAGGCCCCATTAGCTAAAGTGGTACCTCAGGTTAAGAAAAGTTTCAGGTTAAGAACGGATCTCCAGAACGAATTAAGTTCTTAACCAGAGGTACCACTGTAGTCCCAGAACATCTGGAGGGCCAAGTTTGCCTATGCCTGCCTAGGAAGTAGTGGAGTTTAGTTGACTCGGAGACTCTGAATGCTGCACAACCTTTTCTTCATTATTTCCTCAGCGCCGGATTTATGTGTAAGCTAAACAAGATATAGCTTAGGGCCCCCCAAAAAATTTAAAGGACAAAAAACCCCTGGATGTACATTTCCAAAATATAAGATAAAGAACAAATAAATAAAACCTACATACAGCAACAGTGTTTTGTGTTGTATAGGCTCCTATGATGTAAGTAATGGGCCCCACCTGCTAGCCTGCTCCCTAAAATATCACTGGTTTGCTCATTTCTATATGTAGGATGCCTACATTCTGCATGGACTGGTTGTATGGCAACATATGCAAATGGTTTTAGATACCTATTAGGTCCATAAATTACCATATAGCATATATTCCACACACAAAACAGTGACAATTTGTTGTTGACAAAGGACAGCTGGACATGTAAAGGGCCCCATTACCTTCAGTATCTTAGGGTCTCATCAAACCTAAATCTGGCACTGTTTCCTATACACAGTGGTGCACTTTGGTCATTTTAGGCATTGGACAGTGGGTATTGCTTCCCTTCAGGTAGTGCTCATTTCTTGTCCTTTCTTGCCCACTCCCCACCTCCACCCACCTAATTGCATTCTTTACAACTGCTTCATTCCTACACTGGTATAATAATAATAATAATAATAATAATAATAATAATAATAATAGCAGCAGCAGCAGCAATAGCAACAGCTTGGCAATCCAGATAATTACAAAGAAAGACCCTGATAATATGTAGTTTCCTGTCTTAATCTCTTTCATCCACTTCTGTCTTAAGCTCTTCTAAATGGTGTTTGTGCATGTATTTCCGTTGTCATGATAACAGGTTGCGATGGTGGATTTTTCGTTTCTTTTTCTGCCACATCTGTAATACAGATTTTCCAGAGTAACTATGACATCCCTTCAAAGGAAAACCCAGTGGTTTGTTGTTGTTTTTTGTCATTGATAACTTTCAAAAGAACAATAGTCTTTGATTCCCACCCCACAGCTGTTGGCGGGGGCAGTGATCTATCCATCACATTTGGTCTCCCCTCCTGCCGTCTATCTGCCATTCTCAACACTACCTCCTAAGGAAAAACGAAAAGCTTTTTTTGTAGGGGTTCTTTGATGGTGTGGAACTGGAGGTGAGGGAACACACCAGGACACAGTGAGGAGTACACCAAATGCTGGTCTGATCCTCCTGGCATAGCAGTGTGTTTGCTGAGCATGTTCAAGTTCTGGTTGGCTTTGGCCTGCCACCTCTTTGCTGGCCTCCCATGATGCAGTCAGTAACCAGCCTCAGACAAGGGGACTGATGAATGGAGCACTAGAAAAAACGACCATGCTGGGTGTTGTACTGATGACCTACCTGTTTCCCACCACCACTGTGTTGTCCATAGCAATGTGGGGCCTTGGACTTGGGCCCAAATTCTGTGGGTTCCATTGCCTTTGCAAACAGGTGCAAAGAACAAATGTCTCAACACTTTATCTGATCTTCCAGCATAATCCATGGAAGTCTGACTTGATGGATAGCATTTCTCACTTCACATTTATGTCAAGAGTGCTGATATGGTTCCCCTGTTGCAATTAACTCAAGATGCAGAAAGGAGTTATGTTTCTGTGGCATGCCTTTAAAAAAGCATCCTAAACCTTCTTTTCTAACCAAACGATTGTGTAGCTTCTGGGTTTTTTTTTAATATTGTCAACATGCCTAATTTGGAGCTGAATTTGGGGGTTCTAGAGTTGGGACCATTTGTATCTTTGCATGAGTATGTAAGGTGGATAACTTTTATTTGGATGTTCCTGTTGAGGGAAAGACGAGAGCTTAGATATGTCCTAAAATATCCAAATAGTGGATGCTGTGTAAGTGTTCTCCAATGAGAAGCCAGTTTTTGTAGAGACATGGCCACATAAACACACTACTAGTCATATTAGTTGCCTTGCTGGAAAGAGAAAGTTACCAACATATTTTGGCAAAATTTATGAATTATTTGCAATCTAGCTTCGTTTCTGGATTTACCACCATTTCTGAGCACTAAGTTTCTTTGCATGTACTGGGCCCATTGATTTAAACGGGGATGGTAAGCATGTGCTCACCCTCGGTTTGTAGGAAATAAAAAATGGACCAATAGCAGGTAATAGTTAACAGCAGTTTATTATTGGCTTCTGTGAAGTATTCATTACCAAAGCACAAATTTAATTTCACTTATTCAATTTCAGATGCATCGGTTTTTGTTGTGATTATTTTATTGGATAATATACTGCTTATTTCCCTGCCAACCTAGCAGTTCGAAAGCACATCAAAGTGCAAGTAGATAAATAGATACCGCTCCGGCGGGAAGGTAAACGGCGTTTCCTTGCGCTGCTCTGGTTTGCCAGAAGCAGCTTAGTCATGCCGGCCACATGACCCGGAAGCTGTACGCTGGCTCCCTCGGCCAATAAAGCGAGATGAGCACCGCAACCCCAGAGTCAGTCACGACTGGACCTAATGGTCAGGGGTCCCTTTACCTTTATACTGCTTAATGGCCAAGTGGGTTACTAAGTGGTTTACAAATTATAAAAGCCAAATGCACAAAAACCAATTTAAAAACAAGATTAAAATACACAACAAAGCAGTATCATAAAAAAGGAGATCCAGGTCACGGGATCAGGAAAATCCTGGTGTTCTGAACTACAATTACAGTACCATGCTGGCAGTGGCCGATAGGAGCTGTAATCCAAAACAGCTGGAGGGTACCAGGTTGGAGGATACTGGGTTAGCTACTGCATCCCCTGACTTGAGCATCACATTGCCATCTGCTCGCAACCTTGTAGCTGGGAATGCAAGTGCAGGCAGGGCTTTCACAGTGTTATCTACAGAACAGCGTGCAATCTCATATCGTTTCTTTCCATAGCCAGCAAGGGACTTGGTTGTGCATGTAGTCTGCTGGATCCAAGCCATTATATGTAATTAAATGTGGGAAACATATTGAGAGACTGCTGTGCACTGTTGACAACATTGGAAAAATTCTGTGACTGTTGCTAGTTATGGTTTTATTACTGTAACAAATCAGTAAATGTGATGCTTCTTGTACGTTGTTGGGGAAAATAATGCACCCTGTCTGTCAACTATTAAAATTATTAATTATCTGATGCCAGCTGATGGTAGATATGAGAACAAGCTCTAGGTATACTATTCGTTTTATGATACGACAAATCCTAGGATTCTGATTCACAATTTTCCTCCCTCCTTGGGATTAAACTGTTTCCATTAAATTAGTTGTGCCACTTTGGTACCTTTCAGTGTGAACGGCAGATTTATGTGCCTTGTTTGTTATTTTTATGAAGTTCTATGAAGCTTTTTATCCTTTGGGATCTTATTTTTTCAGAAACCGGTATGCCAAAGCCTAATAGAAGGAAGAGGAATAAAATGTTAAAGATTGGACATGGTGGGATTCTGGATAGCAGTGCTGCAGGAGTGCTAGGTAATTTGCATATTAGCAGTCATTTATTTATTTGCAGTGTCCCTAGAGAACTCTCTCCCATTGAAGATAACTTGTCTGCCACATTAGCAGCTTTTCCATGTGAAATTTAGATGTACTTTTTCTTCAGTCCTGTGCAGATGGCTGGTTTAAATAACTGGTTCCTCTGCTCCTGGACTGCCATTTTATGATGTCCATTGATTTTATGGTTTTTATGTTATATTTTCTGAGGTTCTGCCATCATACTAAGCTAGTCCTGCTGTGGTTTGTTTACCTGTTCACTCCAAAGCAGAAGTGCTTGGACTGAGTACACCAGCCTGCAACTTGTGCCCAGTACAAAAGCATACTTTAAGGCCTAGCATTACATGTGAAGCCAGCTTTTAAGTTCCCAAGGTGGGTTGCAACATTATGCAACATTAAAAACAGTTTAAAACAACAATAATAGAAATAAAGCAGGTCCTTTTTTCTGTTATTGTAAACTGGGCAAATAAGCTGAATTACCGTATTTTGTCTTTGCTGGCATTCCTTTTTTAAGCCACTGATGTTGGAGAAATGAGTACTGCTTGCTCAGTCATAAATACTGCAGACCCTTTAAAATAGCTCGGAAGGACCCCAATGTAGATTGATGGTCCTTTTAGTAATACATTGCACTTATGTGCATTGCTTCTCGACACACCATACCCCACCCCACCCTGACATACTGGAAAAATGAAAAGCACCAGAGTATTTTTTCCCTCCTAAAATTTCTTCTGTCATCGTTTTCAATCAATTGACCCTGTTAATGGAAAGTGTCAGAATTGTGTGAAATAATATTTGTTACTGGCATGATGTTTTACAGACAGCAGTAGTGAATACAGAGGTGACAGGGGCAGTTGTTGAAGTAATGTTTCTCTTTGTTAACAGTGGTTGGCATTGGAAAAGGAACTAAAATGCTGAGCAGCTTGCTGGCAGGTTCTAAGGTAAGGAAATATGGGGTACTTCATGTTTTCTGTATGTTTTCCACCTTCAGTAAATGAACTAACTACGAATAGGGAGGTGAGGGCAGACACTATTTTCAGATAGCAAAGACTGGGAATCACACTGATCTTCAAATTGCTTTGACAAAACAAGTCTGTCTAAAAGAAGTGAGGCCTTGAGGCTTAACCTACATTGGAATCCTGGCTGTGCACATTCTAGGTTAATTCTTTAACGGTTAATGCTTCCTTGGCTTGGATCCTAATATAACTTAAGGAAGTTCACAGTGGGAAAGTCTCCTGTCACTTACTTCCCTTCTGCACCACTCCATGCTCCATTCCATGCTGTTTGTGATGCTCCCCCAACCTTCTGAGATGTTTTTTAGGGGAAAGAGAAGATGTGAAACTGCTTCCATTAACTTATTTTAAGTCAAAATATCTGATAGGAAGCCCATAAGAAAAGGCAGCAACAGAGGTTGGTCCGCTAGGGTGGATTGCGGCACTGCCCCACTAACTTCAACCGGCCATTAGCCAGCCTCTCCCCTGCTTAATTTCTCACTTGCATTCAGTCCAGGGGGAGCAGTGTCTTATCGACTTCTCCTTTCTTAGCCTCGGTGTTGCCCTTGTAGAACGGAGCAGGGAGGAGGATGGGGCAAAACTGGAATGAGTTGGCCCTGCCTTTCATTGGTTCTGGCTCTGCCTCCTGTTGACCTTGCTGATTTCCACCCTGCCAACCCCAGTAGACACTAGGCACCACTTCTTGAGTGGAATTCTGTATGTAGCTGATGATCTGTGGTATGGAGGCTTTTCAGCTTCGTATTCACTGTTGGCAGTAGCCATAAACTTGCAGGGTGCAGAAATAGTGCAATTAATGTGCATAATGTGTCAAGGGAGGAAAAGCATAACATAATGTAATCTGCATGAACACGCTGGACGCAGCTGGAGGACATGTTACACTTCCTCTTTGATACAGCATATGAAATTTCTGGTGTGAGATTAGAAATGGCAGTTCCTTGGTTGTTTTGGAAATTATGCTTGGTTAATTGAGATCTCAATTTATACACACTGGTGAGTTTTAATACTTACCCGCAAAATATATGTACTGACAAAAGAGAGAGCTTAGTGCTCCAGGGCTCAAGATGTGGGTTGTATCCCACATACTGCTAAGTGAAAGAGAATTAGCACTGAACTGATTTCACTAGAGGGTCATCTTGTGAAAGAGGTTCCACAACCAGATAGCTTTGTATATAGAGAGGATAGGAGCATAAAAAGGTAGTTTAATGAGACTTCAAACTAGCACAAGCTCTTGCACAATGGCTCCATCAGTGCTTTTGCTGTGTTGGATTCATCTGCCCAGCATGGAGAAATGGAGCTGTTCAAGCACAGGGCTTGCTGAATGACAGTGTTGGATGCAACCATGGGTATAGCTCAGCTTCAGAAGTGGAGCAAAGAGACGCTTAACCTTGAACTCCTACACTATCATCTTGCACAGATCTGCTTGGAAGTAAGTGGATGATGTTGGGTGTTTCAGCCCTAAAGGTGATCTGTTTATTAAAATTCGCCTTTGTTGAAGCTTTCTGGCTCTGGAGAGGAGGTGCAAATAGTTGTTAAGATGCTTTAATTCCTGCTGAATAGGTTGAAACGCTCTTTGCTTCCATGTCCCAAATTTATTATCCCAGGACACCTGTTTACCTATTTTTCTGGTGTGGCCCTATATTCTCCGACAACAGAGATACCTCATATCTGGCAAAGCTAGCTGTTGTCAGTGTTAGCTATTACTAGATACAGTGGTGCAGACTTCTGCTACTTCATACCCTCTGTGTGGATTCATTTGATTTCATTGTGCATTATCCAGTTGTAGCTTCTTCCATGTAACAGTAGCTCTACTTCCCTCAAGTAGGTCAGACGAGAGTGATTTCACTTTCCCCTGGGAATGAGAGGCTCAGTGTGAGTAATCTGTACTGTGATCTCCAATGCACTAACTAGTTGAAAATCCGCTCTTTTAAAATGGGCACTCCTAGGCTAGCTGTTTTTTATCTGAATCCCCGGGAGCTTCACTGACTTGCAGAAGATTAGAATTGACTCCCCTGCATTAATTGCAGCTTCTTGTTTAAGCGATAGGTGAATGAGCGTTTGATCTCAAAGGTTGTCATCTCTCCAGAGAGAACCGTTATCAAAATGTCACCCGGATAACATCAAATCCAGGATCCCAGTGGCCTCAGAGGTTAGGGAGGAAAAAGATGAACAGAACAAGGGGTATACTGAGCTTGCCATGGTCTTGAACAACTCAGATATTTTTTAATAGTCAGTTTAATTTCCCAGGAATCCCCAAATGGGTAATGGAAGCCACTTTAATTAGTTGTCTGAAATGGAACTGTTCTGTTTTACTCTGACACAAGCTTGCTGTCAGAGGGGCTCGAGGAGGATAATGGCTAATTTCCCTCTAGACTGAGACTACTGCTGGATTATAGGTTTCTTGTGGTGTCCTTCCCTGGTTGCTTATTTTCCTTTGCCTTTTTTAAAAGCAGAATTCACCTAACACCCCTTGACAGGTAGTGCATGCATTTTGTACTCAGGTACACAGAAAGATTAGAATTAATCCGAAGGTCAAAGAGCTATTTTTCACAAGACATTTAAACCGGTGTGGCAAAATGAGCTTGGATGCTGCATGGAAGTAGAGACTTAAATGATGAGCAACTTTCTGGTTGGCAATCTTGACTTTGTATGAAAAACAGAATCATAGAATTGTAGAGTTGGAAGGGGTCCAGAGGGTCATCTAGTCCAGCTCCTGCAATGCAGGAATATCAGCTAAAGATCCACCACAGATGGCCATTCAACCTCTGCTTAAAGAGCTCCAATGAAGGAGAGTCCACTACCTTCCAAGGGAGTCCATTCCACTGTCAAACAGATCTTACCATCAGAAAGTTCTTCCTGATGTTTAGTCACAATCTCCTTTATAGTAACTTGAATCCATTGCTTTGCATCCTAGCCTCCAGAGCAAGAGAAAGCAAGCTTGCTGCATCACATTGTTGACTCATGTGTAGCTTGTGGTCCACCAAGACCCCTGGATCCTTTTCACATATACAGTCATACCTCTTGTTACGTTTGCTTCATTTTACGTTTTTTCAGGTTGCGTCCTGCGGCGACCCAGAAGTACCGGAAAGGGTTACTTCCGGTTTTCGCCACTTGCGCATACACAGACACGCAAAATGACGTCACGCGCATGCACAGTAGCGGCGAATCGCAACCTGTGCGTGCGCAGATGTGGGTTGCGTTCCTTTAATGTTACTTCCGGGTTTCGCAGCTCACGCATGTGCAGACGCTCAAAATGACGGCATGCGCGGAAGCGGCGACCCGCGCAGACGCGCCGTCGCATCTTGCGTTCTGTTCGGGTTGCAAACGGGGCTCCAGAACGGTCTGATGTTTTTAAATTTTCTTTTTGTTTCCTATTCCATTACAGCGGGAATTTAATATCTGGAACAGGGGTGGGGAACCGGTGGTCCTTCAGATGTTGTTAAACTTCAACTCGCATAAGTCCTAACTGGCATGGCCAACAGTGAAGGCTCCTCTTTGGAGCAAAGTGGAATATAGCCCATCTAAGATTCTGAGCCCCCCCAGACCTCGAAATCTATTGTCTAGGCTTTCTCCTGTCACCCACAGTCGTTATTAACATATTTCCACTGACTGAGAGGCTTCCTAGATGCTTCTGCCCACCTCATCTGTCTAGCCAGTCAAAATAATTACTACCAGCAAGTCCCACCTCTGACTTCACAACTCTCTCCCATAGAATGCCTTGAGTCGGGCAGTGGATTCTGTGGGTGTAGATTGCCCTTCTAAACCAAGGGTAGAGACATTTCAGTTTAGTTAGTCAATGTTTCTCAAACTTGGGTCTCCAGTTTCTGTTAGACTACATCTCCCATCATCCCTGACCGCTGGTCCTGCTAGCTATGAATAATGGGAATTGTAGTACAACAATAGCTGGGGACCCAACATTGAAAAACACTGAGTTAGGCGCTAAGTTCATATACAATTGCAATTATTTTGTGTCCATGCCTTTGCAGGGGGGAGAATGGGAAGAAAACCAGAACAAATTTGGCCTACCCATGTTCCCACCCATGTTACCTTATTGGCCCTGCCTACATAACCTTGGCTGCCCCCACCAGGTCCAGGGGTTATCAGCCACCACTAATGACCATCTAGAGAGGCACAGGTTCCTTACTCCTGATCTAGAGCTATGGGAGCCTGTAGCTCAGTAGACAGGTTTGTGTGTCTCCCACAAGACCTTCAGGAAATAGATCCATGCTTATGAAATAGGATTACTATGGAAGGGGACACTTCTATAGTGCCTGTTGTATATTGAATAGGAGTAACTGGTAAGAGTTAGTAATGCATTTGATGACTTCCTCTAAAAAAAAATTATGTTGCTTTCGGTAATTGCTAGCTTTTGGTATTCTTCTGGTCACAGTGCATATGCAGGGATGTTCACTTTTGCTAACCATTCTTAACACAATCAGCTATTTGTTCTAATGGAAATGCTAATTGATGGCAAAGATGTATATTTTAGAAAGAGGCAGTTTTACTGATGCTTGGGCAAAGCAGTCTTTCCTGGAATCCATTAAGCACCTGTAGTGTGCAAGTAATTATTGTAAATGATGATAAACAATTTCAAATTAGATCTGAGTTTGCATGAATGTATTTAAATAAGTCTGCAGAATAGCTTTGCTGAACAAATTAAGATTTAAGGATACTTTATCTGGGTGACTTGCTGCTCTGTGGTATGTAAAGCTGAATTAGCCTTTCTCCCCCTCCTTATTGCACTCAGTGCTCTATTTTCAGGCCTGTTCAGCTGATGGTTAAATCTTCCCATAAGGAGTGAGATTTATGATCATGCTGCCTGCTGATAGTCTTTTACAAATGACAGCAGCTGACAGAGAGCTGTTTCTGTAGTGTTAGTTTGGTGATGGTTCAATTTGTTCATACAAGTCATTGTCCACTGTTGCAGTCATCAAGGGATAATACACATGCATATGTGCACAAATCATGAAAGTACCATTATCCATAGGTTATCTAGGAGGAATACTGATGCCATGACTTACAAACAAAAAGCATTCAGGCTGCGAACCCATACACATTTTCCTTGGAATAAGCACCGTTAAAAAACACTGAGACATAATTCTGAATAAGCATGGATAGCTACTTGTCAAGCTACTTTTATTGGTGCTGCTATGATAAAGCAAACTGGAATCACTTTCATGTTGCTAACAATGGAGCTCATTGTAGGCACAGGGATCAAATGGGAACAGGCTTCTGGGTTTGGAAAGATTGGTTCCGGAAAACCTGGAATTTTGTATAGCAGGTGTAGGGTGATACAAGAACTGTGAAGATCCCCCATGGTCCACTGATGTTAGTTGCAAGGAGCAGCTAATATGTGTTAAGTGAATGTTCATTCTTGCTTAAAAATGTATGACATGCTCTGCTGAATCACATCAAATTCTACGTAGACCAGCATCCTTTGCAAAATACAGGGCACTAAGTGGTCCACCAGAAGTTGGCCAATGGCTTATTCATGGACCGCAACCTATTTTGACTCTGCTTTGGAGTCACAAAGCTTTCGTACATGTAAGGTTTCAAAAGCTATAGAACACATAATTGCCACAGAAATACCTCCAAAAAACATCCTTCCTATAGCAGTTCATTTTTTGCTCTGTCAATAGTGTTGAGAGATTTGGAATTCACATCCTTCACTAAACGTATTTTCATTCACTGGAAGGGCAAGATACAAATTTACTAAACAGATTAACAGAGGTTCTGTTAACACAGAGAAAGAGAGACACCATGCAGATGCAATAGCAAACCATAGTTTTCTCTTACCCGTACAAACGGCAGCAAACTTTGAGTTTGTTTATGTGAAGAGAGTACGTGAAGACAGTAGATTAGAATATTTCCACATTAGGGTAGGAACAGCAATAACTTGCCATTGTATCTGAATGTGGCAGCTTATGGTTTGCTGATCATAAGCCAGGATCTCAGAACTAAAGTCCAGATCCTAATTTGTCATTAAATAAGGATCAATAATTCAGGTGCTTATTACTTCCCCCTCATACAGGAGAAGGGACGCGGGTGGCGCTGTGGGTAAAAGCTCAGCGCCTAGGACTTGCCGATCGCATGGTCGGCGGTTCGAATCCCCGCGGCGGGGTGAGCTCCCGTCGTTCGGTCCCAGATCCTGCCCACCTAGCAGTTCGAAAGCACCCTTAAGTGCAAGTAGATAAATAGGTACCGCTTTATAGCGGGAAGGTAAACGGCGTTTCCGTGTGCTGCTCTGGTGCCGGTTCGCCGGAGCAGCTTCATCACGCTGGCCACATGACCCGGAAGTGTCTGCAGACAGCGCTGGCTCCCGGCCTCTAGAGTGAGATGAGCGCACAACCCTAGAGTCTGTCAAGACTGGCCCGTACAGGCAGGGGTACCTTTACCTTTTACCATACAGGAGAAGGGAGGTTCACCTCCATTAATGCATGTCATGGAAAACCATGGTTTGTTGCATCTCAGTGTAGTTTTTGTAGCATGAATTCTTGGCATTCATCTGTCTTGAGAGACAATGGAGTGCACCTCCAGGAGTGAAGTCAAACCCTTGCGTTAGCAGCACTGAAGTGACCCCGCTGAGGTGCAAACCTGGGCAGTGTGTATGGAGGTCCTGGGTTGCCCAGGCGACAAGACACCCATCTCTGCCTCTCTGATGTGGTACGGAAAGCAGAGCAATATGTTTGGTATCAGCTTGGCTGCTGAAGTTGCCAGAAGAAAATGCACAAGACACCATCCAACCATCTTAGGGACTCCACTCCAAGTTTATGTAGGGCTTTACTACGTAGCCTTTTCCTCTCCTGAGATTTCCTGCAAAGCAGCAGAAGTTTAGGATCAGAGTTTTCCCTCTCCTAGATGGGATACCTTACCAGGTTAATGAGCCCCATTTGCCACTGTCATGGCTTATAAACCAAGGAATAAGTGTATTGGATAGATACAGGTCTAGTTCTCGCACTGTTGCAATTTTAGCATGCAGTCATTGTGCTAAAAATCTAGTAAGAGTTTATCTGTTTAATAGCATAAATAATAATAATATAGTATAATAGTATAAATACTAATAGTATAAATTAAAATGTTCAGGTTCATATTATTCTCACACAGTTGCTGTGCTCAAGCTTTCCAATGTCCTAAGGATATGAACATCTTGGACCCAGTGCAATTATCTGCAAATTTTCCTGTTAAATATTAAGGACTCTTGCCTGCCTCACTGGAAGTCAGGTCACCCTGTGGGTTAATCTAGTCACAAAGTAGAGGTGTATATACAGGGTCAAATGATCCAGCTACACTTGTAGTTCTTCAGCAGTGACAGAACAATTACAGCATCTTGCAGTAAAAGAAATTTAGTGCAGTGTTAGTACAAAGTCAGCTTTTTCTCTCCAGAGAAAAATTATTCTAGAAGAGAGTTGTAATGTTTCTTGGTATTAAGACATCATGTTGACTATTCGTTAAATTTAAATTTGCTCCGTTGTCTATAACCTGCTCTTGGCTTTAAAGTTTTACTCTTTGGGTTTGACTTGCTGGATGCTTCTATTTTAATTATCTAATCTTCATTTTAAAAAAAAATACTTTAATGGTGTTATTGAGATGGAGTGATGTCTGTAGTCTCCCTTTTCATATCTTATGTAGAGAGGGGGCTTTATTTTGAGTTTGTGTTACAGTATCTTGGATAAGAGAGCAGATGAATAATAATATAACACACTTATTATTTAGGAGTAAATGATATTTTTGTGGGATAAATAAATCATCCTGAAATCATATACTTTTTCCATAATCACTTGCTTATGTAGTGTAGATGGAGGATAATCTAACAACACACGTGAGCTTGTCTTTTTCTGAGAATTTATAGCTATGCTGGATTCCCAGACTCATTGGTTCATCACGGGTTTAATAAGCCTTTGGTTAATTGGTGCTGCTCAGAGATACTTTCTAAGCAGCTGTACTACATAGTCTAGCCCCCCTAATATACCTTGCACTGCTGAGGCAACTCTTGGATCTCACTCTCTCTTTTTTTAATCACCAGCATCCCTAAAAATAATGCTGATCCAGGGAACAGTCTGGGTTGCTTTAGCAGTTGGGGGCAGGTGGTTAATTTTCTCGTTAACAGTGGCTTAATTGTTACTTGCTAGTGACTGAGATCTTGTGTTCATAAAATCTAAGGTCACACCTGATTATATTCAATGCAAGCCAGAGTAAGATTATGGTGGAAGTATGTGAAATTCTGGACCATGGCTAGGTAATCTAATCATTTTCTACGCTCTGATTCCGTGATTCCTCACAAGGGCAGGAACTCTGAGCACATGGAGTTCTTGTGTCTTCAAGGTCTTCTCCATTCACAAATGGTTGCTGTTTTCGTCAAAGAAGCTCAGGGCTTCCTAACTGAAGGCTATCCGCTTTTTTCCTCACAACAACTCCATGGGGTACATTAGGTTCAGTGAGATAGTGATCGGTCCAAGGTTGCCTAGGGAGCTTCACCAGTGATTGAGGATTGGCATCCAGGTGTCCCTAGTTCAAGTTCAGCATACTATCTACTATTCTAGCTTCTGTGGAAGGGACAGATAGATGGGAAGTGTGCATGCATGAACTTTTCCATCTTCAGACATGAATTATATCTAAACATCCCTCTTAATTCTGTGGCTTAAATATGCTTGCTTAGGCATCAGAGCAGCATTTTGACTATTCATTAACCAATGCATTATTGGGAAATCTTATTTACTATCTTATTTACTTCAAATATGCTTGTTCTGGCTTTCCCTGTTTTCCTAATGATGGGAACTGCATGTTTAGCAGCAGCTAGGGCTATCTTAACATACCTCATCTTGCATGAGGGTTTGGTTCCAAGGGTTATATGTACACATGGAAAGCAGATATAACAAACTCCTGGAGCCTCCCACAAAGCTAGCCAGCCTGACTTCTATAAGGTAGCCGATAAGGGAGAGAGCATCCCCAGTGCTCCCAGAGGGCCTTGCTCAGCAGGGAAAACTGAGAGCTTAAAAGCTTTTCATGCCAGGTCTGCTTGGGGTTACCCAATGCAAAAAGAGGTTTTAAGCTCTTGGCCTTGACTCTTGGGCAGAGCCTGCTCAGCACGCCAGCTCTGGGAGTGTTAGGAATGCTTTTGCAAGATCTTGCAGAACAATCTGACTTCCTGGGAGATCTCGTGAGAGTATCCTCACTACTGCTGGAGCTGGCACTTAGCAGGCCTTGCCTGGAAGCAAAGTAAGAGAACTTAAAAGCTCTATTCACACTACGTCTGCTTGAAGCTACCTTCATGCTACACTTGCAAGGGTTTGGGGTGGAATGTGCATGCCCAGCAGCAGAACCAACACATCGAGTTCCATCCCTCTACCTGCTTTGGTTTTCATGTATCCAGTCGAATGCCTAGGCTACACTTGTGTAGATAAATATGCAAACACACACACATATACACATACATATACACACACGCATATACTTACTAAAATTGTGATGCAAAATCTTTTTGTGTGTCTTGATTCTAAATACGTAGTAAGCTTTTGTAAAAAAAAAAAAGGCAAATGTGGCAAGTGGTGCTCAGTTTGACTGAAAGCTCTGTGCCTCAGTTTCAATTTAGAGATAATATTCTTCCACTTTTCCTTGTCTGTATTGCTGCCTGTGCTGTTTCCTTTTCTCTTTCCAGAGGTGATGGCATTCACAAAGGGAACTGAAGTCATCTCCATCTCCTTCTTTCTCTCAGTTTTTTCTTTTTTATAATCTGATTTCATAGCATTGTGCAATCCTTCTTGATGACAGGCTCACCAAAGCTGATTGAGTGCATTCCTATGTTACATCTACCCTTGAGTTCACTAAAATATTCTAACATTTAGTATTCTTTCATGGCTGTGACTTACACTTTTTATAATATCCAATTAGTATAATTCTGTTTTTATGAGTACTCTAAATCAGAATGGGAATGTGCATGTACAGGAATAGATTTGTTCATCTCCATAATTGTTTCTTTTTTCTGAATTGTCTAGCTTGGTGGCATGGTATAAACTCAAGATGCTGGTGATATTTTTCATTAAACCTCTATTGCCCTCCACTCCGTGTTTCACACTAATTATTTTCTTCCCTTACAGAAATACACAGCTGTTGGGGAATTGGGAAAGGCAACTGACACATTTGATTCTACAGGCAAAGTAACAGAAGAAAAACCTTACGGTAAAGAATCACATAATCTGTTATGACTGTTTGACTGCAGTGCTTTGTTTAGATTGCAGCAAAGATGGTGTCAGGCTCAGGTTTGTAGCTTATTTTTAAAGGAATTTCGTTAGTCTAGCTGACAGATTAAATGGTTTGCAACATCTTGGAAATGGGGATTCTTTGTCAGCTTTTAAGATGACTTCTGAGAAACTAAACTCAACACTTGAAGGTCATATAAATCCACAGACCCCTAGTTACTGAGCCCGTCACCGTAATTAATCAGCAGGCATTTAGGAACTGTAACTCTCTGCATATGTTAGACCCCAGCTCCCAATATGCCTGACTGTTGGCTATACTTACTAGGTCTAATGGGAGATGTGGCCCTCCAGATGTTGAACTCCCCAGTTTCCCAACCCTGGCTTTAGTTGCTTAGTTTCCATTTCAGCTTGGTCCGTTCCCAGAAACCACCAGTGGATTGTGATTGATATTGCTTCTTTTTTAGATGAGGAGTTGGAAGGACCCTAGCTCACTGATAGAGTGCATGCAAAGGCTCAGTCCCTGGTATCTGAGTTAGGGTCTGAAGCTGTGGAAAGCCAATTCCAATTAGCATGAACAAGAGTGATCTGGGTGGTTTAGTGCTCTGACTCAGTAGAAGTGAGCTTCCCATATTTCCTACCTCTGTCTCTCCATGCATGTGGTAGGGATGTAATGGGCATTTGTGCTTTTAAAAGGTGGTACGTTGTGTGCAGGTTTCCCTTGACTAAACTTTCAGAGATCACAGAAGCACAGACTTGTAGAGTTGGAAGTGACCATGAGGTTCATCTAGTCCAACCCCCTGCAATGCAGGAATCTTTCACCCAACATGGGGCTCAAACTCACAACCCAGAGATTAAGAGCCTCACGTTCTACCAACTGAGCTATCCCCTCCTGAGCTGCGTTGGAATAGCGTGCACTGCCTGAATATCCCTACGCTTGTGCATGCACATCCTTGGTGTGTCTCAACTTGGCTTGGGCACAGAGTATGAGTATGGTGTCATGTTTTCTTCTGAACTGACGCTCTGCAATCAAAGTACTACTATGTGTGCTTTTAATGAAGCAAGAAAGAAAAAGCATGTAAGTAGTCTATTGGGTGTAGAGGAATTGGGGTTGTAATCACTTAAAGTTCGTGCCGTGGGTATATAAGTATTTGTGATGCCTGTTTGTGAGGTGATACGCATAAGGCTTCTTGCTCCACTAACAATAGCCATAATCATAGCATAATGGGATGACCATGAGTTAACTGTCTATTGTAAATGTTTTCATTCCACCCACCCTAGGAGATGATCCTTCTGTGGTTGATAATGCAACTGGGGAAGTTTCCAGTTCTTACTACTTCCTCAAAGTAGACCCTTCTCTTCAGATCTTTCTATCACCTCTCAGTGCTGTTTTACATTTCAGACAAACAGCTAAATCAACAAATTCATCCAAGGAGAACAAGAGCCTTTTAAATAGCTGGAATGGTTGCTAGGCTTCTGCTTTGTTGCGTGCCTTGCTTTTGGTCATATGCAGAGATGCATCTCTCCTGTGCTTCTGAGAAATAACATGCCACTAATTGCGGAGCAAACTTGCTACTACTCTCATTAATTCCTTCACAACTTAAAGAGAACAGAGCTATAGATAGCTGGTCTCCTAGCAACTGCTATGCAACCCTCTGTATTTATAATACCCAGTAACAGGTAACCATGATAAATTATCTTCTGTTGCCTTGTGGTGATAAAGGAGGTCTCTGTGGATTTTTTTTCTTTACTCCTTTTTCTTGCATGCAGTATGTTCTCACTTTTCCCACACCTCTTAAAATATAATATTGCCTCACAACTTATACTGCCTCACAGACCTACCTTCATTTTAATTCATGTCCGTTGCTTGATTCATTTTTAATGCTGAATGAGCAAACTAGCCAAAGGCCCAATTCAGATATTATAAGCCAGGGCTGAAGAACCTCCGGCCCTCAAGCCTAATTAAGCCTGGAAGATTGGCCCACCAGGCCATATTGAGCAAATTACACCCACTTTTCCCCCTTACCTGATTACATATATGATGTCAGGTAAAGAAAACTTCAAGCCATGACTGAATTTCTTTTAAAAAATCCTTGATGTGGTGTACAAAAACAGATCAACAGTAAAAGCTGTAGATTAATAAATATTGGCAGACCACAATAAAATCATTACAAACAAGGCTGCCATCTTTGCAGTAGCAGCTGAAAATAATTGCTGCAGTTTTCTACAAACGTTTGCCACAAACCGCAAAAAGGATCATCCACCATAGTATTTTGATGTTGTTTTTAATCTTGGCTTGTATTTATAATTATTAGTGTTATATATTATTAGTGCTATGTTTTGTCCCTGCTTCCCTGGTGTTTGTCCTAGCAGGAGTATAGATTTGCTACCAATTTGTGATTTTTCGTACTTGTACAATTTGTTCACTTGTTTGTGAATAGTAATTAAATTTAAAGCATCTTAAAAACAGAAGCCCAGGATAATTTGAACAGTATCTTAAAATTCAAAAATTATTTCCCAAATACAGTGCTGGGCTCAGAGTATACCCTCTTCTTATGGTAAGGTTCCTATTTTTCAAATGAAAAACAAACACTGACATTTTAGTCCTACAAAGGTGTCCAAAGGTTGTTTGAAAATAAGGTCTTGCAGGCACCAACAGCAAAAGGAAATGTTGAAAGAGCTTCATTGCTTGCCTCTTCCCACCCCATGCATGTTTTCCTTTATAACTGGTAGCAGGGATGTCTTAAAAATACCCTAAATATGTTCAGCCTTAGAACCCATAAGAGTTTATGATGTTAAGAATGTGAATATAGGTAGTTTTTTTATTGTCTTCTGTTTTCCAGTGTTGTTTCACTTTGCTCTTAGGCTGAGATACCCCACCCTACCCGCCAAAAGTAGCAAAACAAAAATGAAATGTGTATGACTGATACAGGTAAAGGAAGGCCTAATAGTTACTGGGCAAACTAGAACAGTTTATTTTCATCAGGTGAAGATGAAATGCCTGTGTTTGGTAGGTAGAAAACGCAAACATTCCCATTGGAGAAATGTTCAGATTGGTTCTTCATTTATACAGAAAAGCATTATTTAAGTCTACATATTTGGTAGAGGCAATAGGAAGTATTTAACATTGCACCAAGTTGACTGTTTTGTCAGCGCAACCATTTCAGTTTGCCAGACTGAATGATGCCCCCTTCTCTTCTCCCTGTATGTTCTCCTGATCCTCCCAGAAGCAATTGTAGGGGGAGAAGAGAGGAGAAGCCCCATTGTGCAAGCAGAAGACCTTCAAAGGGCTTCCGCCAATGGGACTCATTAGGTAAATCCCGCCCATTGGTTCAATTTAGAGATTAACCTGTAGGGCTAACATTCTTATATCCAAATTACTTAATATTAGCTATTATTTAAGGGAAACTTAATATTTACAATTTTTTAAAAATCTGATGTAAATCAAAACATCATTAAAAAAATTTGAATGATTGATTTTTACACACCTGCACCTACATGCCATGAGTCATAGGAGCTTGATCTTAGAAGCAAACAGGGTGTCTGCAGCACCAGGGAGCCTGTCTCTCCCTCTCCTCATTCCCGTACATATTGTTCCCCTCCTGCAGCCCTGACTGATTTATGAACTGCTGTAGCATTATCATTAATGACACTTCATTTAGACTGCTGCTGGGCACAGTAGCAGCATCTGCCATCGCGGTTCCAAATGTTCTCTTTGTATAAAGTGAGATATTAAAGTTGTTTCCTTCCGATACAGCATAAGAGATGAAATGTTTTCTTTTCAAGGAATAACCCTCTTATCTGTATCACGAGAGCCATCTGTTCAGGAAGGGAGCTGCAAGTGCCTAGAAGAAGTAAAGAGCAAGGATTAAAGCATAAGAAGAAGAAGAAAAAGCCATTCATGATATTTATTTATTCCTTGGCAGGAATCCATTGGGATTCACCAGAGGGAGGGAGGCTGAGCAAAGGGGATGTTCAGGTTAATAACTGCAGGAAGGATAACCAGTCCCAAATCTGACCTTTTGGTCAGAGTCCAAATATCTATATTCTGTTGCATTATGTTCCTGAAGTCTACGGTTTGGTTTCTCCAGAAATCGGTCTTTGACGGGAGTTGTACTAAGTGTGCTTGTGATTCTTTTGAGCCGTCTCTTGGCAATGTATATGTGAGAGTGTGGGAGCATATGCTAGAAAGGCGAGATTTATATTCTGGCTGTACTGGATTGGATAATGATAACTAGATTATGTAAAAAGTGAGTATCATAATACCCTAGAATTATTAATGTGCTGGAAATCGGAACCCAGATAGCTAGGCCATTCTAAATTTTTCTTTAATCTCTCGTGAGGAAGAAAACGTTTTGTGCACTGAGTATTTCATAATGTATCTACTACATTCTCCCCTACCATGTTGCACATCCTAGTTATTAAGAAGAGTCTTAGATCGACTTGCATTAGCATACATTACAATTCGATAGAGGAAGATTTTCATAACATTACATAGCTTATCAGAAAAATGAGCGTTCAGATTGGAGTGGAAGCAAATAAGCAGCCAAATCCTGTATGCAGAAAGTTCTATGTTTATGGGGTTATATTTCTTTTTCTCCCTCTGGTAATATAAAGGCTGATGTGTGTTGAGAATTTTAAATCAAGTAGATTTATGAATATTTTGCCCCTCTTTTGGTCCACATATCCTTGTGTTCAGGATAATGTGATGCAAATTAGATACCCCACATATCCTTTAGCCTATTCATTTGCTTGCACAACTATTCTGTGCCATAGGTTAAGCCATTCTTCCAAACCTGGTGCCCTCCAGGTTTTGTTGAACTACAGTTCCCATCATTCCTGCTGGGATAGCTTTGTTAGTAGAGCATGAGACAAAAGGGGAAGGGAAGAAATTACATACTTCTGCTGCTTAGCCTTGCTTAACTTTCTGGTCTATCGCCTGACTTTTTTGGATAAAAAAATGATGACTGGCCCTAATGTCATTTAAAATGTTCAAGGTTGGTATTGGCTAGTCAGTTATATTTTATTTATTTAGGATATTTATATATCCAATTCACAATGGGCAGTTCACAAATTTAAAGCAACACAATACAAAAATAAAACAGTGAATATTAAAAACAAACTAACATGGACATGAAGCAGATGAAGCTGTCATGAAGCAGATGAGAACAATAAAGACACGACTAAAAATCTCTCCAGTAGAGGGAAACAAAATAAATGGAAGAACTAAAAATCAGTAAAACTATAGATGTTCCAAAGCCTAGGAAAATGAAAATGGCTTCACCTGGTACCAAAGAGATCCTCAAGCCCTTCTAGGGAGAACATTCCATAACTGGGGTGCCACCACCAAGAAGTCCCTTTTCCTGGTCATCACTGTCCTCACCTCACTAAGTGGGATAATTTGAAAAGGGCCCTCTGATTTAGATGTTAATGTCCAGGCAAGTATATACAACAGGAAACAATCAATTTGGGGCTTTATTATTTAATACCATCACTTGGAATTGGACCCAGGAATGGACTGGAAGTCAATGCAAATGATGATGGACTGGTGTGATATGCTGATATCTACTGTCGATAATCTTGCTATTTTGGGCTAGCCGACATTTCCAGACAAAGGCAACACCATGTATAATGCATTGCAGTAATCCATCTGGGGTGTTAATAGAGCATAGGCAATTGTTGCAAGACTATCTGTTCAGATAGAATCATAGCTGGTATACCAGATGAAGTTGGTAAAGTACTCAGTGTATTGTCTTGGCTTTAATATAAAATCCAAAAGATCAGCAGCTTTCTTCTCAATTCTCCGAAGTGCTCAAAGTTTGTCAGTTGTTACACAAATAATGAATACTGAAATGTACATATGTCCATGTTTTCTCTTTTGGCAGACTGGATAACAAAAGAGGATCTTGAGAATGTCCTGCAGAAGTTCACAGGCAGCATCATGCAAGTTCCCCCGATGTAAGTGCTTTGATAAATAGTTGAACGTCATCTTTGGGAAGCCTGCCTGCAAAATCTCATTTTGCTGGCAGTGGAAAGTGACCTCTGTAGAGCAGAAAGCTGGCAAGACAGGGCAGTCTGGAAAGAATTTATTAACTTGACAGAATTACAGCCAAGAGTGACATTGACTTGAACAGCACATGCAAATAGCCCATGATGCTGTCTGTTATGACTGAATTTCAGGCCTTTGGTCATCACTGAAGCAAAGCTTTCCCTTGCCTTGAATATTTAAAGCAAAATCAAATAGTATTGCTTAATGGGCAGTGTTGCATTTTAGGACACTTTTGTATACCAATAATAGGAAATGTTCTCAGTGAAGGTAACAGTGCTTCTTGGAGGGACGCTTGAGGCAGTCCAGTCCACTTTACACAGTGATCATGCAGTCTTTGAAGTACCAAATGCAATGCTTAGCATAGAAACTGTGGAATGCCACTTGTTCTTGGCAAATGCCCATTCCGTTATGGATCCCTGTGTCAGAATGTAAGGGTCACGTATGAACAGGATGGTGATAAGATATATGATTAGGTGTCTTCATCAGAGATGAGCTAATTTCAGATTGGCAGGCATCTTCTCTTTTTTATTGAATGTTAATGGTTCAACTATACCTATTAAATTCATAAAGGAAGACCTTGGTTCTGAGAATGTGAGAAGGGTCTTGCTAAATCAAATCAGGGTCTCCTAGTGCTGGACTTAGCAAGCTTCAGCCACCATCAGTTATACCAGAAATTGAACATTGGTCCACTGGTAGACCTTCTGCCCACCCCAGAGCGCTTTTTAAATGCATGACAGCAGGCAATGAAACATATATCTATATTGTCAGGGAACTGCCATCGGCTCAGAGGCAAGGGATAGAGGGGGAGTTGTGTTACAGGGAGCCTCCGAAAATCTAGCGAAGCAGTTCCCCACCTCCAGTGGAGAAGAGTTGCAAGGACCAGAGGATGCTAGAGAGAGCCTTAACACCGCGCCTGAGCAAGCCGGAGAGGAGGGAAGCACACCCCTGCCGTCCCCAATCATGCACAGTAGTTTGAGGCGCAGGGAGAGGTGGAAAAGGCTTGGGGTGACGAAACTTTTATGTTGGGGGAGGTACAAAAACAGACCACTCCCGGATTCTGCTAGCGATTGAGCCAGACATGAACTTATGACGCTCTTCACTGTAAATAGTTTGCACCAAAATAAAGCCTGTAAAAGACAGGTCGGAGTCCTGCCTGGTTACTCTCGAGCAACCGCAACAGCATCTGACATGTGTGTGTATGTGTGTGTGTATATGAGATTTATTATTTATTTATTCACCTGGACAGATGGTTCTCCTTAGCACTACTCTGGATTGAATCTGTTGTATTTGTTGTTTTGTAAACATCTTAAAGATTTACTTGTATTGAGTGGTATATAAATATATGAAATAAAATGAAATAAATAAGAAATACCCTGTTGTATTCACTCTTTGATCAGCTATTGTGCCCTGAAGAGAGATGGACAGAGGTTGTCCACTCTGGTTAAGAAAGGAGAAGTTGTTGAAGCAAAGCCTGCCAGACAAGTTATGGTCTACAGTCTCACTCTTAGGAGTTTCAAGCCGCCATTCTTCACGCTTGGTAAGGATCCGATAATGCGGTGATAATTTAAAAATGTGAATCAAGAGGCCTAAGCCAAACTAAGGAATTCTCCCATTGCCTTTTATTTTAAGTCCTGTATCAGTGAAATATAGACCACCTTTAGACAATTGAGTAACTTGGATGAACCACATGGCCATTATCTTAATGTGCTGAAGTCAACATTATTTTGACCTATGGATCTACAGTGCTATGGATATACGTAGCAATGGACTATCGATGCGTCCAGACTGAGAATCTCTGGGCCCTGTGTTTCAGAGAAAGACCATTAAGGACAGTAGTGATCTTCCTGTTGAGTCCCTTTTGCCAATAATCAGACAGGGATGTCAGCCATGACATGTTGTTCTCTTTTCTATCGAGTGTGATGAAAAGGCAGTGTAGGCTAAGCTGATGGATGTAGACCCAGGAGATCACAGCTGCAAACACTACCCCACCCTGCATGAACTGGGGAAAACACTGATTGCTCAGCCTTTGGACATTTTGGTAACTTATGGGAGTGGTTGCAACATTGTTCAAAAGCGGAAGTAAACAACTTTGCACATTTTCAAAGTGTTAAGTAAGTGTCACTTGGTGAGGCTAACAGTTTGGGGCTATGTTTGACTTGCAGGTTAAGTGCTCTCCTCTTTTGCATAATATGCAAACCGTGTTTCAATGTACTGTGTAATTTCAGTGGTTACAACTTACTGCTTGGGTGATTTGCAGCTCTTTATAGCAAGCAGAATTTAAACTGTCTTGGGTCTTCCTGGATATGTGTGATGTGCGTAGACTTTTAAAAGTTTGCTCAGTGCTTTAAAACATTCATAGATGCTTTTTGCTAGCACTTCAAATAATCTCCCCACCCCTCAAGCAACAATGGATAAATATATGACCTGACATGGTATCTTTCTTCTTCTTCTTCTTCTTCTTCTTCTTCTTCTTCTTCTTCTCCTCCTCCTCCTCCTCCTCCTCCTCCTCCTCCTCCTCCTCCTCCTCCCCCTCCTCCCCCTCCTCCCCCTCCTCCTCCTCCTCCTGCAAATGAAGGCTCCGAAGTACTGAAATCCTGAAGCTGGTGCTGTAAAGTGAATGATTGTTAAGCCGGTGCATTTTATTCCTGTTTGCTTTCCGCTCTTCGCCAGCTTCACAATCTCACCCTCACATATGTTACAGGATGAATAATTTATATTATAACCCATAAATATTTTAATCACTCTTTTGTTTGCTTAGTGCATTTTTACATTTCTATGTAAAGTAGATTTTTGTGCTATGCTGGCAATTTACCATGTCACCGTTAACATTCCAGATGTTGAATGTGGCGGTGGCTTTTATGTCAGAAGCTTGGTCAACGATATTGGCAAAGGTAGGCACAGACAAAGCACAATCGCTCGGGGAGCAAGTGTTCCTGTTAACAGAGGGCCAGATCAGCTGTCAGTATCTCTGGCTGCCAGATGTGCGCACTGGGGCTGCGGCACTGTTTGCCGTGGTTTGGACCTCTGTAGCACAAAATGAACCTGAGTGAATTGACTACAAAAGTGGTCCTTCGAGGGCAGCAGTAAAGTGGTCGGTTTGGCCATGGACTTATGAGAGAGGAGTAAGAACTCTCTTTTCCTGCAAGATAAACAGATGGGGGGGTGGAGAGGTAAGAAAGTTCCTGTTTTTAAAGGTTACAATGATAAATAATGCTTTGAAATCAGAATGCGCAAAGTTGCAAACATGATATAACCATCCCATCTGGATTTGCCCCTGTTGTTTATGATGACTTAATCAGCTTTTCCTCTGACCTGAGATGTGATCCCACAAAAGGAATTTTTATTTGGCTTTACTTCACCCAGGGAGTAACATAATCATTGACAGGAGGATAAGTTCAGGCATTTTAAACACTAAGCTCTTTTAGATTCTGCTCAGCATGAACAGAACATAATGGCTGTACACCAAGAATTATTGGTGCTCAACTTTCCTCCTTTGGCAGAGACCGAATTCAGTAAGCAGCCATCGGTGTGTAACAGGGTTTGAATGGCAACTGTGTAATATTAATACTCTGTAATGTGAACACTAGCTCTGTTTGGGGCAGCACTGCACATGGGAAGCCTCCTGCAGGCGCTTTTCATTTTTAAAGGAGTCTAGAAAGGTACTACATGTCAACAGCTTATTAAGGCATGCAGTTTGACCTTGTGTCAAAAATCTTATCATAAAATGTGTTTGTGCATTACTATTGTTGTTGTTAAAAGTTGTTAGTCACTTTATCTTGCCCAAGGCAACCCAAAGCAACTTACAAACAAACAAAACCACATTGATACATTAAAACCAGGGGGGGGGGCAAAACAACAACAACAACTTTACATCCCACCCACTTCTAAAAGGCCACTGATAGTTAGAGGCCAAAGGCCTGGTTATAGAGGAAAGTTTTTGTATGGTGCCTAAGGAAAAATGATGGTGCCAGCCAGGCCTCCCTGAGAAGAGCATTCCACAAGTGGGGAGCCAGTGCAGGAAAGGCTTTTTCTCATGTTGCCACCCTCTGGACTTCTCGTGGAGGGCACACACAAGGAATTGTGTGTTAGATTATGAATGCAGAATCTAGGTCGGTTCATATGAGAAGTGGTCCTTGAGGTATTGCAGTCCTGAGCCATTTAAGACTTTATAGGTTAAAAACCATCACTTTGAATTGGGCCCGAAAACTAATTGTCAGCCAGTGCATTCAGGCCAGGATCAGTGTAATATGCTCAAACCGTCTTGCTCTGGTAGCAACCTGGCCACTGAATTCTGCACCAGTTGACGTTTCCAAACCATCTTCAGGTGCATTCCTATGTATAATGTGTTGCAGTAATATAGTGGGGAAATGTACCTCCCCCCCCCCGCGAATTGCATTTCCATGAGATGTGCAGCGTATTTGGATAATGAAATGTTTAATGGTTAATATTTGTATAATGTGTCAAATGTTCAAAGTGCTTCAAGGTTCATTATCTAGTGGTTACCTTACAACAACCCTGTAAGGCACATTAGTATTATTCCCCGCTATCACTGAAGGGGGAACTGAGGTTGAGACAGAGTGGCTTGCCTAAGGCCACCTAGTGAGTTTATGGCTGAGGCAAGATTGAAACCAGGGACTTTCTGATTTGTAGCTCAGTTCCTTAGTCAGTACACGACACCAGATCTAACCATTTGGTATTTAAAGAATACATTGCCAAAGATGCACACTATGTGGTTTTAAAATACTCTGGGCTGTATCCAATGCCATTAAAATAAATGATTATGACAAACATAGGTTCATTAATTTGAATGGATCTACTCTGAGTAGGACTAGTACAGGATACAACTATATTCTACCATAGTGGTGATGTTATAATATATATCCCATATTTCCCACTGGGGTGCTAGTTTCAAGTTCTGTAAAATATTGGTGTGCTGTTTGCAAGCTTGGCTTTTGTTTTCTCCCTTTTGATGCTGCAGAGCTGTCCTCCTGTGCCACTGTGCGGGAACTGACCCGAACCAAACAGGGACCGTTTACCCTAGAAGAGCATGTTCTTTATGAAGACAAATGGACCATTGATGAAATTGCCCGGTCTCTGGAGTGTTGCATGCCTCTCCTCCAGGAAGAACCGCCTCGTAAAAAATTAAAGATGGAGCTGTCTGAAGAATGCGCCATGAACTCTGAAGATAAGTGATAAGTCAGGTCAAGGAAAAAGACTGAATGACTGAGATGTTTTAAGATTGCTCTGGGATTGTCTTGTCTTCCCCTGTAAATTTACAATCCAGTGCGTGGAGGATGACAAATTACAATGCAATGAAAATGATACCTTTCTATCTCTTCTGTTCGCGCTGAAGCACACAGACACACACAAAGATGCCCAGCATTTATTTCCTTTCATAATGTCCGTATTGTGTTGTGAACTTATTTGTCAAGGAAGCAGACTCATCACTACACCCAGTAAAAGACCTTGCAGGACACTTAAAATTTGAATTTGCTTCCATGTCCTTATTTGTTTGTTTATTTGGGTACTTACATCTCACCTTTAAAAGCAAAGCCCCTTCAAAAAGCAAGTTACAATATTAAATTTGTATAAATACAGTTTAAAATAATAAAAAATAAATATAGCAGCAAGACAGTAAAAACAGCCTAGAAGACTGTGGTTATATAAAGCCAATAGGGCCCTAAATACCATACTGAGTACTGGTAATTAGGGAAACTGTGCAGATGTACCTCTGGATTTAAAGATCCATACTTGTGCTTTTCCGTGTGTTTTTTCTTTTTGAAGAATTGACATGTATGCTGATACACTGCTGCTAGTTCTATAGCTAAGTTTTCTCTTTTTTCATTTCTCAGCACATCTTACCTATAATTGCTCCAAGAGAATCTTATTACATACATTATCTCTTCTCTGCATTAACACCTTGCTTTTTTCTGATTCGTTATTGTCCTTCCCAGTACTTTTGTGTGTGTGTGGACTATTTCTTTAAATCTGTTGGAGTCATGAGATTCTTGGCACGGATGACAGCGGCAACATCTAGGCTGCAGGCTGCAGGTGAAGATGGCCTATCCAAATAAAGGTGATTATTTCCAAAGAAAGGTGATTAACCAAACCATTTAAAGCACATGACTTCTCCCCAAAAAATTCAGGGCACAGAGTGACAATTCCCAGCAACCCTTAACAAACTACAGTGCCCAGAATTTTAGATGGGCTGTGTGTGTGCTTTAAATGTGCTTTAAATACATAGTGTGTACACAATCTAAAAAGGACTCTGGGCAATAGCTAACACCTGAGCAGCAGCAACAAAGTGGATCTAGGAGCATACTTATGCTTCATCCCTTATCCATCAAGGACTGTGATTCTCTCCAGGGACCTTCCTCAGATCAAGCAGTATGCTCTCCTCCAGACGCCACCTCCTTTTGGGGGTGAGACAGGTGGCAACTGTGGAGAGGATCTTTGTGTCTGGAATGTTCTGCTGAGGGATGTTGGCCCAGTTTCGGCTTTGATGTCACATTGGAGACCTTAATTCTGCCAAGACTTTAGAAACCGTTACTGCACTGTTTCATCAGCTGTTATTTTTCACCTCTTGGAGGTATTGCCATATAAAATTTTAGACCGATAGTATTGTTGTGAGCTGCCTTGAAAGTGCATGTGTGTTGAAGATTGGGATACAATTTTAATCTCTACACTGGAGCCTCTTTTTGCCTGTCTCTGAAATGTCTGTTTTGGGTCCCAGTCCTGCATGCTGTTTCAAAAAGTATTGGCTACAGTAATACCTCCGCAAACGTCCGCCTCATCCAGCGTCCTTTCTGGCAAATGTCCGCCGCAAACCCGGAAGTACCGGAATGGGTTACTTCCGGTTTTGCCGCTCGCACATGCACAGAAGCGCTAAATCGCGCTTCACGCATGCGCAGAAGCACAAACCGCTCTGTGCACGTGTGCAGATGCGGCTCTTGCCCTGCGTCCTTTTCAGCTCGCACATGCACAGAAGCGCTAAATCGCGCTTCACGCATGCGCAGAAGCACAAACCGCTCTGTGCACGTGTGCAAATGCGGCTCTTGCCCTGCGTCCTTTTCAGCTAGCGGCTGGGGCTCCGGAACGGATCCCAGTCGTGAAACAAGGTATGACCGTACTCTGCTGATCATAATTACAGGTTGGGTCCGAAGGTGCATTTCTACATGCAGCACATAGTTAACCTATGAAACTCACTCCTATAGGAGGCAGTGATGGTCACCAACCTAGATGGCTTTCCATGAGGAGTAGACCAATTTATGGAAGGACTACTGAAGGCTACTAGCCATGATGACTCTGCTCTGCTCTCACTGCTAAAGGCAATGCTTCTGAATTCCAGTTGCTGGAAACTCAGGAGGGGAGAGTGCTCTTGTGCTCAAATCCTGCTTGCTGGTTCCCAAAAGGCAACCACTGTGAGAACAGCATGCTGTACTGAATGGTCTATTAGCCTGACCCATCAGGCTCTACTTATGTTTTTATAAGAACAGCCCTCTTTTATAGGTAGAAGCACAAAAACTACTATAGTACCTACATACCAATTCACAAAGTATTCTACATGCTGCTGGGGAACATAACTTGTAGATATTTTCTATCTAACTCATGGTTCTTTGGATCCAACCGTACAATTGAAAGAGTATCTTCTTAAACCATGTGTGTACAACCTCTTTGCCTCTGCACACATGATGAAAAAGAAATGATGTTCCTGTTAATGTAATTATGATCAATAAGCACTTGCATAAATAGTTGCCTCACTTTGTTATAGGTTGGAAATGGATACTAAACTTTTTGCATATAGCTACTTCAGCTGTAACAGGTGAAATGGCCTCAAGTACCTTTTCCATCCTTGCAATTACCTTTAATTGGAGACGTGAATAAAAATGAGTGCTGCAGTGAAAAGAGTAAGTATATTTTTCCAAAGAAATATTCTCCAGGGCACATAGTATGAATGCTAATTATCTGACAGAACATGAACTCTTTTCTCAGGGAAAAAGAAGGCTTAGCCATAAAAAGAAGGTGGTATAATTATATCAGCTGTTTGGGGAGTGGGTGATTTTTGTCCTGCAATTTCCCCCCCAGAAAGTACTAGACATTAAGTCCAAATAAGGTTTTAGGGAGTTATGTAGAATACCAACACATAGTAATGTTTGGGTGAAGTCATATGCAGCCCTGTTATTGATAGAGGATGTATCTTTTATAGTAATTTATGAACTCACCCACACCATCCTTACACTAACTGGAAATGAGCTGATCTATTTATAATTATTGTTATTGTTTTAGCAACCTCCATCCAGCTTAATGCTATAGAAATAAACCTGAAAGTAGCTTAAATGAAAAATTTCATACCGTACATAAAACACATCCACTATAATACAAAAATCAAAACTATTAGTAGTAGATTTAAAAAATCAATCACAGGACTGCAGCACTAAACCAAACTTCTTTTTTAATAGTCATGTGTTAGCTTGACAACAATAAAACAATAAAATGTCAGGACCTGGGAAGCCTCTCTAGGATGACATTCCACAGAGTAGGCACCACTACTAAAAAGGCCCTGTACCTTGCAATAAGGCCTCAGATGTTGAACAGAGTAAAGAGAAAAGTGGTTCTTTGAATACCCACCTCCCAAGTTGTTTAGGACTTTAAAAATCTGAAAACAAGCAAAGGTTTTTTTTAAAAGGTAAAATGCAAACCAGTTATTTTCTGAGCTAATCCAATGGGCTTTGGAAATGAACTCCTTCCTATCAGCTATGGGAGTGTTCCCAACTCTTCTCTTTACTTAGCTGCAAGTGGAGAAGGTAGCAATATCAGCAGGAACTTTCTCCACAGTAGGCTCTGGACCTCAGCCAAGAAAGAGGTCTGCAACTCTGAAAAGATATCCATTGGGCTTCCTAAAAAAGCATACTGTCATGGTATCCAAAGATATCTTGCATGATTCACTGACAAACCCATGTAACACACCTGGAGCCCCATCCCAAATCCTGTCTTGGGCTTGTATGCCAGCCAGAGGACTTTGCTAGTGTGAGTGTGGGGAGGGTGTTCTAATTGGAAAGAGGAAGGGCTCGGGTGTGCAGCAGAACCCAGCAGATGAGTAGGAGTGGCCACCTGAGAATAAATAAACCTTGCAGTCCCTCCTGGGTCTTTTCTGGGAAAGCAACACCTTATTGGATTCCTCTGACAACTCCAGCTCATCCTGCTCCCAGATATGGGGAACTGGTGACAGATAAGTGAACTCCAGGTAAGCAGAAAATTTCAGAAATGTCTTTGTTTGGGGACACATGAACTAGCCCTCAGCTGCAACTGTTCTAAGGCCTTGCCAGGTGCTCCACGATTAGCTCACTTGCCTCCTTGATTTAAAAAGCTTGCTTGTTCCCTGTTCACAAATTATTCCCAGATGATGTTCTTGATGGTGTACCCAAAATGCTGTATCATTAACTCTTGCTTTCCCTGTCTGTGAATGTGCATAAGATGGATATGGAATATGGGAAGGGCTCTTGGTTTGGTTCATTGAAAGGGTGGTTAGACTCGTCCGCATTTGGAACCTGTGTGTAATGGACTTGCTGGCAGAAGCCCACGACTCCAGCTTTTATGCCAATGTCATGCTTACCAGGGACAAGCAGGGCTATGTTTCCTTGACTAACTGAAGAAAAACATGGCCTTAAATAAAGTTTGAGTTGTGCTGTAGGGTTGAGGAATGCTGTCATTGTCTTACTGTCATGGTAAATCCAGCACAATGTCATTATTTTGAGTGGAGTTACTTACGTGACTGAACATATCTTTACTGCTCAGGGGTGTTCAGAATGTTTTGTTCTTTCCATTTTTATCCCACCCTTATTGCAAAGAGTTCATAGTTTCTTCCCCCTTTTATCCTCACAACAACTCTGGGAAGTAGGTTAGACTAAGGAAAGTGTAGCCAATGACATGCTCTCTGGATGTCATGTTACTACAACTCCCATCATCCCTGACCGTGGAATAGGTTGGCTGAGACACAGCTGGAATCTTCAGAACTGAGCATTTCTTAAGAGAACATTGTGTTTCACATTTGTATCGTAGCAAGTGAACCTGTGGAAGAAAAGTGGCATTCCTGCTGCAGTGTACATCAGATGTGCTTAACCTGTGGCCCTCCAGTCATTGTTGGACTACAAGTTCCTTCATCCCTGAGCACTGGCTATGCTATACAGGGCTGTTGGTAGTCCAATGACCTCTTGGGGGCCACAGGTTCTCCATCCTTGCTATATTTGGTAAATCAGACTCGACTGTCTGGGGTGATAGCTCAGCAGCATGTTGCATTCTTTGCATGCATAAGGTTGTTCCACGACATCTCTTGTTAAAAGATTTCAAACAGCAGTGGCAGAAGAGACCTCTGCTAGAGGCCATGAAAAGCTGCCGCTGCCAATAGCAGCAGATGACAATTTGCTTTGTGAACCAATGACCTGACTATGCTCTCTATTCACTTGTAGTTAAGACTACAGTAAAAACTTCACATTTTGGAGGAGTGGAATGCTGTGGCTGGTTTGAGCTAGCATGGTATTTGCTGAGTAAGCACCACTTGGCATGCTGCATGCATGATGAGTGCTTTCTTGAACTTTGCCTGACATCCAAGCATCCTTATTTTGCACTTTATCATGGGGGATATTAATAAAGGAGATGTTAGTAAAGTTTCTTGTTTTATAATTCATAGATGCCTTGAATGTGCCTGCATTTTAACTTATTAGGAGCCCTGCTGGATCAGACCAAAGGTTCGCATTCAGCATCCTGTCTCCTACAGTAGCCAATCTGATAACTTTTGGGAAGCCCACAAACATGGCATGATGGTGTTAGACTATGTCTGTTCCCCACCATCCAACTGGTGTTCAAAGACAAATTGCATCTGCATCTGCATGGTCTATGTAGCTATTAATGGCTAATAGCTGTTGATTGACCCAGTTGTTGATGGTTTCTCTTACGAGGTGGGGGTGTACGTAGCTTAGAAAAGCACCTGTTTTGCATAGAGAAATCCTATGTTCAGTCCCCTGGCATCTTTTGAGTCATGCTATAGGAAATGAGGCCTTGTGCATGGACTTCTCTTGTGACCTTTCCTGGGTATGGTGCTGTGATCATTAAGCCAGCCCTGTTTTGCAGCTGTGTTAGCCCAACAACTTCTAAAAATTGAGTTGCTTAGAAGGTTACATTATAGTAGGAAAGTTCTAGCATCCATTGCTTAAAGACATGGGAAGTGGCTGCCCATCTAGTCCAGCATCTTGTTCTCAAAGTGGCCAACCACATGCCTGTGGGAAGAACACAATCAGGAGCTGAGCACAGCAGCATTCATCCTCCTTGCATTCCCAGCAACTGTTATTCAGAGGCATGCTTAAGAGGGGAGAGAGGGTGGGTTGGTGGTAGATATTGGCAAATACTTACAGAGCGTTGAGTTATCCTGACAGGTAGGAAATATTGTACTTCCGTACTCGGGGTGTAAAAAAAAAACAACTCCAGGGAAAAGAAGCTGTTAAGCAAGTGAGCTGAGATCACTGGCCTGGAATTACGTTTTGGCTATAAATACAATCCAGATAATTGTGAAATAGTCAATGGTGCCTGTGACGTTTTTATAGCCACGTTTCAGGGGTTTATCCGAAGGTGAGCTTGTGCTTGGTAAAAACTGCAAAGAGAAAGCAAAAATCCAAGATGTTTTGCAGTTATGAAATATGAGTGTGATTGGGAAGAATTGTGGAAGGAACCTCTTGTGATTTTCAAAGCTCTTGGTGAGGGGACTGTTTTCCTACTTTCATTATCACTTTATCTTTTTCCACTTAGGGGCATGGGATAGCAGAGAACTGTAAATGTTAAATAAATAGAATTGGGTATCATAAGCATACAGATGACACCCTGCTCCAAAACTTCTAATGTCTGCTCCCAATGACTTCATGTAGATGTTAAATAGCATTGCAGACAATATAGTGACTTGTGGCATCTTGTAGCTCAAGAGCCATGAGACTTAGAAGCAATTGTGCAACGCTATATTCAGAAATAGTTCCTGGAGATTAGATCAGAACTACTGCAGAAGACAGTCTCTGATACCCATCTCCTGTAGATGGTCCAGGAGAATTCCATGGTCAGTGGTGGCAAAAACCAATGTGGGATCTAGTAAGAGCAACAGTAATAAATACTAATAATAATTTATTATTTATATACCGCCCATCTGCTGGGTTGCCCCAGCCGCTCTGGGCAGCTTTCAACAAATTAAAACACAATAAAACATCAAACATTAAAAACTTTCCTATACAGGGATGCCTTCAGATGTCTTCTAAAAGTCAGGTGTTTATTTCCTTGGCATCTGATGGGAGGGTGTTCCCCAGAGCGGGCACCACTACTAAGAAGGTTCTCTGCCTGGTTCCCTGAAACCTCACTTCTCACAATGAGAGAACCTCCAGAAGGCCCCTGGAGCTGGATCTCGGTGTACAGGCTGAAAAATGGGTTCAGTGTTGCACCCTTCCTTAGCTCCAGAAGACACACAATGATTATAATAGAGAGAGTGTGTGCTTTCTGAAAGAAGAAAAAAAGACAAACAAAGAAATGTCAATTTGCAGTAAAAATTGGACCATAGTGTAGAGCTATGGTCAAATGGATTGAAGCTGTAGATGGATGCTGAATCCAAAGGAAAATGAGTAAAACCTGTTCCTAAGCCTAATTGATGATACTTGGTTTCTTCTGATCAGCAAGGTTTGCAATGGGACCATCCATAAATCTTGTCACAAATTCAAATGCTTTTTAAATCACCTATGCCAGCTTCACAATTTGACCCTTTTTGACCAATGCCTAATTCTTCCTTGGTCACAACCCTCCCCATTTCTTGATCCACAGCATATTTTATGGACACAGGGCCACTCTCTTTCATGAAAAAATTCCCTGGGAAAAGGTTGCATAAGCTCTTTCAGTGGTTGATTTCAATTTTGAAGTACCACTCTGGTTAAATACCGGTAATCAAATTTCTGTAGGCTGCCATAGTACAAAACATCCCAGCTATCCGACAACGCAGGCAGAGCCTCAACCCATCTTTCTTATCTTCCTTCCCACCATTGCCTTGCTATGGCAGGATTCTGCCCTGTGGCTGTCAGTCTGTTTGGGATTAACATTTCTGTTCTACAGAACCATAAATGATGCATTCTGAAAGGCTCACTCTTCCTGTGTTGTAGCAGAAATGGATCTCTCTCCCTCTCTTTCTGCCTTTTTAGGCCACTCTAGAGAGAGTGCAGTGTTTCTCAGCACTTTGTTTGAGTTAGAGATGTCAGCATCTGTTGCCAAGGAAATTGAATTCTAAAATTACACTAGTAACCACGGTTATCTTGCACTATATCACATTTTTCATGAAATGCTCCAGCAATATAGAACTATAGGACAGCATAATTTGAAGTACATGGATATTTGTGTGTGTGTGTGTGTGTGTGTGTGTGTGTGTGTGTGTTATTCTAACATGCAACTCTCTTCCTCCCATCATGTGAAATGTTACTGGCTAGGAAAAGCTGTATTATTTGTTAATTAAATAAACTTAGAATCATTTTTTTTTTAAAAGAGTTGGACCTTTGAGGTGAGTGAGTGGCCACCAGCTGCTCAAGTGAAAAATAGCAGCTGCACCACTTAAAAATGACCATGTTAAGCAGTATATACAGTATATTGTTGAAAAAAAATAAAATAAAGAACACTGCAATATGGGACCAAATCTGCACTACGTAGCTATGGGTTCATACAGGGGCAACAGGTCATTTTATTTCTCCCCATTTCCAGGATCCCTACGTTATATAAGCAAAACCTTCCCACTCATACACACCCCTAACAGCCAACATTTTACTAGCCATGTGAAACAATTCATGAATTCAGTCAATAGTTGTTGTCTCACCTTCTCTTTCATACATTTATTGAATGTGTGGAGGATTTCCTCCCTTTGCCCTCTCATTGACCAGAAGCTGAGAATGGGGCTCCATGTGCGATCAGAAGCCCTGGTGTAAGTGGTCTTCTCGATTGTTGGGGTAGGCCATACAGGTCAGTCTTTTGGAGAGTGACAAATGAAGTGTGGGGGGAATTTTTTATTATGTGGGTATAGGGCGCTATACAAATTTAATTAATTAATAATAATAATAAGGTGTCCATTCCCACCTTGATAAAAGTGCTGTGGATGCCAGCACAAAATGGCTGCCTTGAGCAGCAAAAAAAGAGGTGACTGTACTCAGTACTAGTGAGCACTATTGCTCCCCAAAAGCACCATTACTGTTGCATTTTCACAGTGCCTTTTGGATCATAGAATCATAGAAATGTAGAGTTGGAAAAAGGGTCCTGGATCATGTAATATGCAGTTGTCCCATACAGGGATTGAACCTGCAGCCTTGTTGTTATCAGCACTACATTCTAACCAATTGAGCTGTCTAGTCTGGTGAATGTAGGGATGTTGGGGCCAGGCACAGGCCAGGGGGTGCACTTCTGTGTGTGTGTTCAGAAATGGATGTAACAAAAAGTAAAAACTCTTTGGCTTCTAAAGTGATTCTGTGTGCTTTACAATGTAGGCTACTTGGGTTGGAAAGTACGTAGTCAGCCAAGTGCAGATATTGCTTACCTGCTTGTCTCTTTTGGTCATGTACAATACATGGCTGTTTGCTTTTGGTTGACGAGAGAATCGATTCAGATCCATGCTATGCACCGTATGGTATAAACAGGCAACTTTCTAGGTGAGCCATGTCAGGCAAGAATTCAAAGATTATGGATTTCAAAATGCACTTGGCTCCACTCATTGATTAGTTGAAGCCTGGGTCAGGTTATTTGCAGTTCTGTACAGCAAGCACACAAAAGAGTGCTGTGATGTATTGTGTGCATGTGGTAGGAGCCTTAAGATGAGCTGTTGCTTGAACATCTGCTGCTTAATCCTGAAAAGGGAAAAGGAGACTGCCAATGTATTGGTGTGTGCATGGGGGAGGGATATGTATTATAAAGTATATTGTTCAGATAGGATTTAGGATAATGAATGCTAGCCTGTATGTGTGGTTTTCCCCCCTCTGTGCTAAACGTTTCGTTTTCTTCTGATGAGCAGAGTCGGCAAAGCTGCTTAGGCCTCTGCCAACAGCTAATTGGGTAAGTGTGGACATTCAGGGTAAATCTGAAACTGCAGCTCTATTTGTTGTCTCATTAAGGCTTTTATTGTTTGTGTTCCTGGAGCCAGGGATTCTCCAGCTGGGACCAAAACATTGATAAATTGCCATTGCATACGCTAGCAGAGCTAACTTTTGAGTTTTGAAATGTACCAGATTGCATTTGGCATCTTTTAATTGCTGCTTGAAAAATTTATATGATGTTGCAGTTTTAAAAGGATACCAGCTTTCCTCTTAGCCCCATTAACGCAGCATCTTTCTTCCATGAGATGAAGGCTTTCAAAAGGTGTTCTTCCTTTGGGTTATAAATGCAGGAGCTGTAATGGTCTGCTGAATCTTTGTAGATGACCCACTTCTCTTTATATTTTTCCAAGCTATGTATAGGGCTGCAAATGGGTAACATGGCCACCTTAAACAGTAACAACAGCAACTGGGCATACAGAAATTGTATATTTAATGTCTGTCAAACACTGTGGTGTGGTACTGGATCTTCCTTCTTCCCAGTCAATGCAAACTCACTTGCCACCAACTGCCTTCACATTAGAGTCCAGCAGCAACCAGGCTACAGTGCCACCGGCTGAAGAGATGGACCAGGTTCCTAGTGCTGAGTCTGTAGCTGATAATCAAGGAACATAAGGAAGTGGCCTTATACTCTTGGTCCATCTAGCTCAATATTGTTTGCATTGATGGACAGTGACTCTGCAGGGTTTCAGACGGGGGTCTGATTATGGAGATTGAAATTAGGACCTTCTGCTTGTAAAGCAAATGCTTTCCCACTGAGTTATGACTCCTTCCTGAACCTGGTAGGCAGGAGCCTATTGAAATGAATGCTATAGCATCAGGGTCTGTAGAACATTCCCGTGGGCCCAAGAAACTGAGTTCACTCTGCAGGAAGAACACCAGGCAGGATGCTAAAGAAAGGAAGGGGAGAACCATCTTCAGGCCAGAGGTGTTTTCTAACAAAAGGGGTAGAGCATTTGAGAGCTAGGCTGGGGGCAGAGGCTCAGTATGTATTAACTTAGCTGCAGCCCACTAAAGGTTCTTCTTGGTGCTGCAGCAGCCTTACCTGTGGCCTCCTTCTAAAAGCAGGACACCAACTACCTTATGTTTGCTTCCAGTTACTTTCTCTGAGCTTTGTGCCATGTTATCTTTGCCCGTCTCTCTCTCTCTTCGTTTGTGGCAGATCTTAAAGCCCAGGCAAGACAGGAGAGGCCCTCCTTCAGATGACTGGGTCTTGAGTCATTCAGCCCTTCATACATAAGCACTAAAGCCTTGAACTGACCCCAGTAGCTTATAAACAGTGCAAGCTCTTCACTTATATGAAGTGCTTATTGTTCCATCTGCTTTTCAAAAAAAGTCTCACTGACAGAGATCAAAATGAAGGAGTGGGGACCCTCAGGCCTAGGGACCAAGTGCCTTTCTCCAGAGCTCTCCATGCAACGCTCTCATGAACCCTGCTCTGTGCTCTCCCTTAGCCTTTTTTCCTCACTGGAATGTGTTCTGGAACTGTAATCCTGTATCTTGCTTGCCTGGATGTATGGTAGAGGTGTGTATATGTGTGCATGGTTTTTGCATGGTTGGAATGCAGTTATTGTTCAAAGCTACCCATCGCACCCAGAGTCTCACTTGCTTTTGCCTCTTGCCTCACCCATCGCTGGCAAGCAGCCCTCAGAACATTCCCCGCAAGGGAATCACCAGGGTCATACACACCCTCTCTTCAGGGCAACCAAAGCAGTTTAGCTCCAACTAAACTATGCCACACTTATATATGTTCCAAGACTGAGTATCCTTGGGTGAAAAATGTTCCCTATCCCAGCCTTAATGTATCCCCCCTTTCTCCTTTCATTTCCCTCACTAAAAAAATGCTTTAAACAGATTTTTAATATTGTACATAAAGCACCTTAAGCAATATGTGACAGGGACAGACAACAGGCTTGATTTTATTGCCCCCCCCAACCAGTGGGCACAGAGCTTAGATATTCAAAATGATGAGTTGGCCTCATAAACTTATACGAGAGGTGAACAAGATATGGAACCTGGAAATAGTCCCTGCGGAGTTCTCCTTATCTGCTAGCTCGTTTTTTTAGAATGGTGAACCCACTGCCATTATGTTTGTAGTATATGCAGCACAATGAGAGTTGAAATGTACTCCTTTCATAAAACTAAAAAATAATAATTAAAGCTCAAGCGCCTTGGGGGATTCTAACCAGAGCCTGTAGGCTAACATGTAGATGTCCCAAAGGTGGGAGGTGGGAATGTAAGGACGGCTGGTGATGTGGCCCACCCCTTCATTAAAGGAACTTGAAGGAGAAATTTCAAAGGTCAAATTGCTGCAGATGTATTCATGACTTTCTAGCCCTGGAGAAATGAATATGATAATGGCTTCTTTTCTCAGGAAGAATGAAGAGTTCCAATGGTGTCCGTTGCCACATTTATCTCTACAAAATATTTAACTTTCGTACAATTACACTGAAAGCTTGCACAAGGAAAGGACTGAAATTAACATCAAAATGTTTAGGCGTCTCACCCTCCCCCCTTATCCCTTTTTAAGTGATTTGAAAAAATTCTCTCCCTTGTGCCCAGATTTGTTTGCATTGTGACAATCACACCACTTTTCCAAGCAGTGAGAAGTTCCAGGGGGTGTAGCATTGACCCAGGTTTGATTTCCTTTTGAAGGAAACCACAGGAGGCATATTGGAATTCTGTAATATTTGTGTTCCTTTGCAAATATGCAGGTAGTAGTATTTCTCAAACCAGGGGAAGGGAACCTGTGGCTCCCCAGTTACTGCTGGACTTAAACTCCCATCAGCCTCAACCAGCATGGCCAGTGGCCAGGAATCATGGAAGTTGTAGTTCTTCAGCATCTGGAGGGCCACAGGACTCCTATAACTGGGGTGGGGAACCTCCAGATGCTTCCTCTGTCCCCAACCGTGGGCCATACTGGATGGGGATGGTGGCAACTGGAGCCTAATAAACATTTCCCAATATTTGGCTTAAACACTGCAACAGACAGCCAAAGTCTACTGCTCCCACATCAGATCTCTGGGGAGGGAGGCAGCACCCTAAGATAGTGTACAGAGACCAAACTCTGCAATCTGCTGAGCAATCTTATTTTTATCATTCTCCCTGTTCAGTTACTTCCTGAATTGAGGGCAGGGAGGGAGGCGAGAGATATTCCCTGATTAAGGTATTTCTCAGTGACTGAGAAGGCCAATCATTAAGAGCCCTCAACCAATCTACCTAACAAAAATGAGTTATTTGGAAATTATGCAGGAGCTGGAGGCTGCCTTAATAGTTCTGTTAGCCATCTCCTCTCCAGATTTCAGATCTACAGCATGAGACATACCACCACTTGTTAAATCAGGGCTGGGGAACCTGTGGTGATCCATATGTCGTTGGACTACCACTCCCATCATCCCTGATCATTGGCCATGCTGGCAGGGACTCACTGATGGGAGCTGGAGTCCAACAACATCTGGAGGGCCACAGGTTACTCCGTCCTGTGTTATACGTTGAGGCTTGGAGCTATTTTACATACTAGCTTTTTAGCTGGAAGGGATCGGTGCTACTCAAAAATCCAGCGTTAGTTGCAGGTCAGGCCAGAATGGTGTTAACATCTGAGTTTCCATGATATTGGCATTTGTCCCCAGGTCAAACCTTCCTAGGTGATCTTTACTCTGGACTATGGGTTAAGCAATATAGTCAGCTGCTCTGTCTCTTCACTAGGCATCAGGCTCCTGTCATAGGTCCGTAGGTCCAATTTTTGTAAAAGCCGCTAAGAGCCCTGATGACAATCTAAATCTCATTTCCTTTCTTACCAGTATTTAAGGATAGTGCCTGTTAAGTTGTCCTTTGAGCTATCAGAAGACAAGTGTATGGAACAAAGAGATGAGAACCATATGCAACCTCTCATTCAGATGTGCAGCTTATTGAGTGTGTCCTTGCAATTGTGCATGAATAATAATGTCCAATATAAATTGGCACTGAAACATAAGAAGCAGTCCTACTATAACTTCACTTTTTGAGCGACTGGATTACTCTGGAGTGATGTTCCTTTGAGCTAAGACATTTTCAGAAGGCCAAATATATATTCTAATTTCTAAGCTATGCATTAGCTCATATACATCTGATTTCCACACCCAGCAGCTAAAGAAACATAAAACAAACAAAAAATGCTAGGGACAACCAGTAGAACTCACTTTCTGCATTTAATTGGATGGATTTGTTTTACTGTTTGCAGGACAGCTGCACACTGAAGAATGGCACAATTTCCCTTTTGAAACATTCTCAGAATCAGTACATTAGCATAAGTGACTTATAAAAAATGGGATTTGGTCTGCAAAACCGAGACACCTGACTAGTCAACCTCTCCAAATTCAAACACACCCCTATCTGGCATGTTTCTGGCGCACGTGTGATTCTCTCATTGTTTTGCACATTTTCCTGGCATCAATGTTGATATTTGGGTCAGAAAAAGGATATTCCCTTTTGAGATTTATTTAGTTTAACAGGTGCAAACTCCTGAGTTGGATATGCTTCATTTGCTTCAAGGCTGTAAACAGGCTCAGCATAATTCACTGGGATCTGCAGGAAAATCTTAAATGGCACGTGCACGCTCAATAGTGGTAAGACCAAGCATTCCCCCCCCCTCCATTGTAAAATGTAGCCATAATGTGCCATCTGTTTGTTCCTTCCTTAGTCAGCAGAAACGCTCCATATGATAGAAGAAAGAAACGGTATCCTGAACAAAGTTTCAATTAGCTGCTGTTGTTGGGGTTTTATTTGCAGGGGGGAGGCATTAATTGTTATGTGTGTAAGAGGCGTAAACATTTCGACTGCAACAACAACCCATGGGTCGTTGGGCACAACAGCATGCCCAGGTGCACATATGACCCTACAGTGCAGGAATCTCCATCTGCTTGGTGGTCTGTAGGGCCAGATAAAGGAAGCAGGGCTAGATCTACTTCTTGCCTACCTTCAGCAGGTGATGGTTGCTGCTGAGCATGCAAACCATCTGTTTGGACTGTGCTTTTTAGAGTTGGCACCCCATATATCCACTCACTTATCCATATCATTGGGTGGGGCAAGGAGACACCCACTCAGGCAGCTGATGTTGTGAGTTCCATTAAAGAGCAGCACAATGCTAAGACTTCAATCCATTGTTTATAAAATGTTTTGTACTGATTATCCCTTGCCCCACCTGACGGCAACAATAGATGCTGAATTTTCTCCCCATGCACCAGTCATTTGTGCACATGGAACACATACATATACTGTTACACGCCATCCCAATCTCTGCCGAGTGGCTGAATGAGATTCCAGGGGCTTACTCAGGGTTGTGTTTCTGTTGGCACAGCGGAGACTAGTTTCTTTGAGAAATATGGTTTATTAACAAGACTTGGAAGTCTGCAATGGAGAGAGTGCAGAACATTATACCCAAGAGTGTCTGTCATTGCCCCTCTGATAACTTCAACAAGCTTGGGGCCAAAGCAGCAGTCAGTCATGTCTCCCAGCTCATGGAGGACTGCTTTTGTTCTCCTTCCTAGCACACCTCTCACCCAAAAAAACCCGTACCTCCTGCAAAATGACACTTTTCCCTGTCACCTCAAACCACTCCCCATCACCTTGGCAATCCCAGTTTTGCACAGACCTGAGAACCTTCTTTGATGTGTAAATGCCTAGCTATTGTTTCATATTAATGGCTTGCATTCAACCAGCCTGGCCAGGCCGATTTGCATAAACCAGTCCAGGAATTCCTTATCTGGCCCAGTTTAGCTTGCATGTTCGCTTCCTATCCCAAATATTACCTAGATTCTGAAAGTCATTAATTTATTGGGTTTCGAAGGGGAGGGGTCTCCTCCCACCCCAAACTTATAACAATGCTAAGGTGGTCCATGGACAGATCATACAAGCTAAACAGTGGTCTGCCTTTAAACACAATCACAGCTATAATTCCACTGTTTTCCATAATTACTTGTGATCCATTTCTTTTTGTCAGGGGGGCAGGATTAAACACCTGCATTGTGAGATGCCTATTATATGCAAAAGAGATGATTTGCACAGCTGATGTTGGTCATATTGACAAAGTGCATATGTGAGCTGGGAGATGGTGGTAGCTTGCATTAAGAGCATGAATGATGATGCTGTTGCTGTGAGAATCCTGGGGCATGACTCTGAAGCAGGAAAATGTTGATGGAGTTTAATATAGACATTTGTTGTTGTTTCCTGGGGCTGGATAGGTGTTTTGATTTGGTATTACTGCAGAAGTAGCGCCTTGAAAAGATGAGAATTTAATATACCTCTGACACCAACATCTAAAAGCTATGCTCATGTAAATGGTGCAACAGCAGGAAGGTTAAATAAGGTTAATGCACTATTTGATTATTCTAGTTTGCAATTTGCCTTTTTTTTATTCTGAGAAATCCACTTTTTTAACAGAATGTGAAAATTCTGGCTTCAACCTGTCAAAGCCATGCAAATGAAATATCAATATTGTGTCTACGGAATACATTTTAAACCCATGACATGGTGATCTGCATTGACACAGAAGAGAAAAAGCCCACTTCCCCTCCCACTATAGATAGAGAATTAAAAATTGGACTTCCTAAAACAGTATTGATTTCCTTTAAGTGAATAAAGAGGAAATTCCCATCACAAAAAGGCTTCTGACAAAAACCCATCAATAATGGAGGAAGATTAGAAGACAGTGAGATAAAATAGAATTACATGTGCTTCTTTCTCAGATGTTTTCTTTGAACAATCTCTTTAAAAACATCTAGAAGGAAATGGGATCAGTAGAGAAAATGTCCTTTGTTGTCTTGCATTTCATTGTAGCTGCTTCTGCCATGGAACCAGAAAGATGTTGAAATGATTTTCTGGAAGGGGGCCAAATGGGATTTTAAAAACAAGGACCCATGAAAGTGGGGTTTAAAGGTCGTACTGAAGAAAGAAAACAGAATCAGTAATATGTAGCATTAAATATACAATTCTTTCCCCAGAAATATGGAAAACGTGAGTGGTAGATGCAGGGTGTCAAAACATTTGGGGACATATGCCAGGGAACAGAGGTTGATTTATTGCAGCACAACTGCTTCCCCTGCAACAGGGCGCAGGGGTCAGGGGGGCGCCTTCCCACATCCTTCCCAAAGCCTAGCTCATGCTTGCCCAGCTTTGGGATTGTGCCTTGTCTGCCTCCTTCCAGTAACTCCTACAGCCAAGGTAGTGCCAAATGTAGTGTGCTTGCATGCATATCTCTCACTATGCTGTGATTGATTGGGACTGTTAGCTCAGATAAGGTGGGATGTCACCTTATCTGGGCATCACCTTTCCCCCAATAAGTGGATAGTACAATGACAGCGGGTGGCGCTGTGGTCTAAACCACTACTGAGCCTAGGGCTTGCCAATCAGAAGGTTGGCGGTCCGAATCCCCACAACGGGGTGAGCTCCTGTTGCTCAGTCCCTGCTCCTGCCAACCTAGCAGTTCGAAAGCACGTCAAAGTGCAAGTAGATAAATAGGTACCACTCCAGCAGGAAGGTAAGCGGCATCTCAGTGTGCAGCTCTGGTTTTGCCAGAAGCGGCCTAGTCATGCTGGCCACATGACCTGGAAAAACTGTCTGTGGACAAACAGTAAAGAGAGATGAGCACCGCAACCCCAGAGTCGTTCGCTACTGGACTTAACTGTCAGGGGTCCATTACAATGACAGCTGACCACACCAGCAGCCCCCTTGGTGAAACATAGGGTGTGCAACATAGCTTGGAGGTGGAATAAAATTTGCCTCCCTCACCATTGTCCTTAACGCCTCATATAGTTTCACACCTCCTGTAGAGTGCTTTTCTTCTCACTGCAGTAATGAGAAAAACTGGGCTTTTTGCTGAAGAGCAGAGAGAGCTATTCCCCCCCACCCCTGCCATCTGGGAATGCAGCCCTCAGGCCAAAGAGGTTAGCTACCCTTGTCTTAGTGGAAGATGCTGTGCAAGTGGGAGTAAATCTACCCCCACTTGCTAGTGCCTGTTCTAGTTAAATACAAACGCTATGGTAGCCATTACTTAACAGAGGAACCCAGAACCCAGAATAGAAGCAGCATATCTCTTCAGGAGGATTTTAGGTAGATGCTGTGTAAGTATTAAAACTGGAGTCAGTCCACATTGTGCACGTGCCCATTATGTCCTAAAATAACCAGTTTGACCCAGTTCCCTTTCTAGGTCATGCAGCGGCTAATTTTTCTTCCACTATCCATGGTACATTTTATTGTATTTGCTTCTTCATAATCATGTGTCCTTCTGCTGCTTGTGCAGTTGCACAATGCAGACGCTGTATTCTGTAACAATGCAGCTTTCTTACCCTTCAGAGGACAAAGAGCCCATTATTCAGTGCTGTAGTAGGAAGAAGCGGAATTCTGTGGGGATGACTAAAAAACAGGAGTGGGAAGCAAAGTCAACTGAAGGAAAGCAACACAGGCATCCCTATCCTTCCTGCTATTTGCACATGACGGACAAATGACATTAATAATAGTACTGTGCTGGGTGTATATTGTCCTAATAGCTGCAGCCAGGATCTGAAGTAGTTCTGCATGCCCAGTGAATCTTTCATAATGTTTCTTGAATTAATTGTGAATGTCAGGTGCAGAAATCCATGGGATTTTCACAATTACTTTGTAATAGAGAGGGGGGGGAATTGAAATCCTATCTGCCCCCAGGACTCTGCCCAGTGGCCCTCCCCCCTGGCCATACTTCTCAGTGGTCCTGAATTGTGTCCCCCCTCCAATGATTTTACCTGTCCGAGACATGCCCTTGAGCTGTGTTGAAAAATGTCTTGTTTGCCTGTATGGAAGATGGAGAGTTGTGGATGTCTGGCTGCTACCCCCACTTTTGCCACCCCCACCATTCTCACCCTGCCCCTGAGAAGATTGCCCTAAGGGAATGCAGCATCTGGACTGAAAAGATTTTCCCTCCCTACCCCAGAGGTTGAAGCTGAAATAGGTCTTCAGATCTCTGCCTGTGCGTAAAAGGTGCTTTGCACTCTGCTTCACAAAGAAACAGGTACAAAACATTTAAGTGCAGGAAAGTCTGGGAAAAGTACTATACTGCAATGAAGTCTGCCATGTAAACTGTCCTGCTTGTACTGGTCTTGCCTTCTTCTGCGTTAGTCATGGAGACACTGGTCTAATGATTTAGACTGGAGTCATAGGAGAAAATAGGCTGCACAGTTTGTTTTGCCCAGTTCCCAGAAAAATTGGTTTGTGCATTTACCCCTGAGATGGAAGAAAAGGAAGAGCAAACAAATGATTAAAATCTATCCACTAGACATATATCTGAATATCTCAGCAAGCTGTCAACTACTGTTGTGGCAGCCTTTTGTCTCTAGAAAGAGGGATTGAAAGAAGGCCAGCGCGCTAACATGGCACCAATGACTGCTTTGATTGCAATTATCACTAACAAGGTTATACATGCAGATGAATAAATTGAGAGCAAGAAATTACTTAATAATAACCCTGCAGACACTCTATGCATCATGATGCTTGGACATTTGCTGGCATACACATTTTTCTTCTTAGACTTTGCAATACAATAGCACAGCTGAACCTATATGCTCTGCAGTGCATTCTCATTATCTTGACATCCTCTCTTCGTGATGTGTAGAACTCCATGTTAGCTCTATAGAAACAGATTTTTCGCACTGCTGTCTAAATGTTTTTTGTTTCTGTATGCGGTGCCTATAACCCAAACCGTTTGGCTAAATGAAATTTCCACTCTGCAAATAGCAAAAGAAGCACCAAGATTTCTAAAAACTCAGCACTCCTACTTCACCAAGTTAGGCTCTTCATAGGCGCTACTAAATAAATATAAAGGACAATGGAGCATTTGCAGGGCTGTACTTACACAAAAATGAATTGTGAGTGCACAAAATGGAATGACTTGCTAATATCCCCCCAGATTCCATTCATATTTGAAGATTTGATGGCAAGTGCATTTTCACTCTAGTTTTAATTTACAGTGGTTTGCAATTCTGAGTCACCACCATTCACATTTTATTATAAAGTCAGAGCATAGTTCAGGGGGGTTGTCGAAATACTGCATTGCTTCTGACAGTAACACATGCAGAGAGATACAATGAAAGTGAGAAGGTTGTAATTCATAATTAAAAAGTAAACTCTCAATTGGATTTATTCATCTCCCCAAGTTTATTGTGTTATCTATGGGTCATTACTGGCAATGAAGGGCAGAGATGGAAATAACAGTTGGATTTAAAGGATGAATTACATATACATGTGTGTGTTTGCTATGATAATCAAAAGTATTACAGGTGAGGGCTGTTGGCGATGGGCAAAATCCAGATACAGTGGTACCTCCGGTTAAGAACTTAGCTAATGAGGCCTTCCGCTGCCGCCACGCTGCCGCCGCCCAATTTCTGTTCTCATCCTGAAGCAAAGTTCTTAACCAGAGGTAATAATAATAAGAAATTTTATTTATATCCCGCCCTCCCCAGCCAAAGCCGGGCTCAGGGCGGCTAACAACAATAAAACAGTACAAAAGTACAACACAAACAACACTCTAAAATCATTCATTATAAAATTAATTAATTCAAGCCACTGGCAACCATTGGGCCAGAGCTCCGTGAAGATTGCCGAGGGAGGAAGTCAGGCTGCGCCCTGACCAAAGGCCTGGTGGAACAGCTCTGTCTTGCAGGCCCTGCGGAAAGATGTCAAGTCCCGCAGGGCCCTAGTCTCTTGTGACAGAGTGTTCCACCAGATCGGAGCCACAGCCGAAAAAGCCCTGGCTCTAGTTGAGGCCAGCCTAACTTCTCTGTGGCCTGGGACCTTCAAGATGTTTTTATTTGAGGACCGTAAGTTTCTCTGTGGGGCATACCAGGAGAGGCGGTCCCGTAGGTACGAGGGTCCTAGGCCGTATAAAGCCCTATACGGTTAACCCTTTAAGGTTAAAATCAGCACCTTAAACCTGATCCTGTACTCCACCGGGAGCCAGTGCAGCTGGTATAGCACCGGGTGAATGTGATCTCGCAGCGAAGACCCTGTAAGGAGTCTCGCTGCAGCATTCTGCACCCGCTGGAGTTTCTGGGTCAGTCTCAAGCAGTGGCGTAGCGTGGGAGTGCAGGGGGGGCCGGCCGCACCGGGCACAACATCTGGGGGGGGGCGCTCGCACTCGAGTGCTAAAATCCATGGGTTAGGGGGCGCAAATTACTTACCTTGCCCCGGGTGCTGACAACCTACGCTACGCCACTGGTCTCAAGGGCAGCCCCACGTAGAGCGAGTTACAATAATCCAGTCTGAAGGTGACCGTCGCGTGGATCACAGTGGCTAGGTCAGGGCGAGAGAGGTAAGGAGCCAACTGCTTAGCTTGGCGGAGATGGAAAAATGCCACCTTTGTTATAGCTGCAATCTGTGCCTCCATGGAAAGGGAGGTGTCGAAGATTACACCCAAACTCTTAACGGACGGTGCTGGCACTAATTGCACCCCCGCAAGAGATGGGAGTTGCCCCCCCAATCCCATATCGCCCCATCGCAGCCACAGGACCTCTGTCTTCGAAGGATTTAACTTCAACCATCTCCCACGTAACCATCCAGCCACAGCTTCCAAACATCTGGTCAGAGTGTCTCGGGCCGAGTCAGGATGGCCATCCATCAACAGATAGAGTTGGGTGTCATCGGCATACTGGTGGCAACCCAGCCCAAAACTCCGGACAAGCTGGGCGAGGGTGCGCATAAAGATGTTGAAAAGCATCGGGGAGAGTATTGCATCCTGAGGTACTCCACACATCAAGGAGTGGCGCGATGACAATTCCCCCCCAAGCGCCACCCTCTGTTCCCGACCAGAGAGAAACGAGCGCAGCCATTGAAGGACTGTGCCCTGGATCCCCACTTCGGCAAGGCGGTGGTCCAGAAGTTCGTGATCGACCATGTCGAAAGCTGCTGACAGATCTAGAGGAATCAGCAGCCCCGACCCGCCTCGATCCAGCTGTCTACGAAGATCATCTGTTAGGGCAACCAGAGCCGTCTCAGTCCCATGACCAGCGCGGAAGCCGGACTGGAATAGATCCAGAGCCGATGTTTCATCCAGAAACCCACCAAGCTGTTCAGCAACCGCTCTCTCAATCACTTTACCCAGGAACGGAAGATTCGAAACCGGGCGGTAATTGGATAGATCTAAAGGATCTAATGATGTTTTCTTTAAGAGCGGGCACACCGCTGCCTCCTTCAGTTCCCCTGGGAATGTCCCCGTGCCAAGGGACAAATTGATGATATCCCCCAGGAGGGCCCGCACCTCATCTGCACACACTCTAATCAGCCAAGACAGGCACGGGTCGAGAGGACAGGTGGTGGGCTTTCCAGCTCGGAGGAGTCTGTCCACATCGGCTGGGGATATCCGATCGAAGTGGTCCAATACTGGACCCGAGGACAGTTGAGGGGCCTCCAGTTCCTTTATTGTATCCAAATTGGCAGGGAGGTCATGGCGGAGCAACAAGACCTTCTCCGCAAAAAAGCTCGCAAATGCCTCACAGCTGTGTGTCAAATTGTTATTTAAATTTGGCTGTCCCTCAAGGGACGTTAAAGACCTGATTATACTAAATAATTGCGCCGGGCGAGAGCTAGCGGATGCAATGGAGGCCGAGAAGTAAGACTTCTTAGCAGCCTTCACCGCCAACTCGTAGGTTTTCATAAAAGCCCTATAAGATGTTCTTGAGGCTCCGTCACGGGCACCCCGCCATACTCGCTCTAGCCGTCTGAGGTCCCGCTTCATTTTTCGGAGCTCCTTGGTAAACCAGGGAGCCCGGTTTCTGCGGGGTCGCAGCGGGCGCTTAGGTGCGATCTCATCGATGGCTGCCAGGAGCTGGATATTCCAGCCCTCAACAAGCTCAGTCAGTGAGTCGCCAGGGGGAGCAAGGTCCCGCAAGGCTTGGCGGAATCTATCAGGGTCCATCAGCCTCTGCAGGCGAGCCCAAATCGGCTCACCACCTAAGCAGGGTGGGGGTGGAAAGTCAATCCTGGCTTTCAGAGCGTAGTGATCAGACCATGGCACCTTCGTCAAAGGAGACATGATCACATCTATACCTACGCCAAAGATCAAATCCAGCGTGTGGCCTGCTTGATGTGTGGGGCCCAAAACAAACTGGGAGAGCCCTAGTGTCGCCATGGAAGACACCAGGTCCAGAGCCTGTGAGGAGGGAGTGGCATCAGCATGGATGTTGAAGTCCCCCAATACCAATAGGTTAGGGAACTCCAAGGCCCAGCCAGCCACCGCCTCCAATAGGCTTGACAGGGTGGCTGCTGGTGCACTAGGTGGCCGGTACACCAGCCAAACAGCCAAGCTCTCCTCGGGGCCCCACACTAGGCCAACACATTCAATGCCGGGGATCGATGGCGATGGTAGAGCCCTGAAAGGACAGTCTTCCCGGATTAATAATGTCACCCCTCCCCCCCCGGCCCACAATCCACGACTGGTGGAGGACGGAGAAACCCGGGGGCGCCATCTCTCGTAAGGTAACTGTTGCCCCTTCGCGCACCCAGGTCTCCGTCACACAAGCCAGGTCAACCCCCTGCGAGATAAAGAAATCCTGCAGGGTGGCGGTTTTGTTGCCTATAGACCTGGCATTGCACAGCACCAGTGACGGAGGTGAGTAATCCTTGCTCACCCTACCCTCGTCCCTCAGGATGAGGCACAGATTGGAAGGGGTACAAGCATATCCATATCTCGATCCCCTTCGCCTATAAAATCTGCCCCCACCACCATACCTCCCTCGCCCTTCCACGGTAGCAATCCCAAGCCTCATAGTAGCCTCCATTGATGGCAATTAATGTTATTCTTTCGCAGCCTAAAACAATAAAACAATACAAATAAAAACTGCAAAAATTACAAATTCATCAAAATCTAACAAATTCCCAAGCCCACCCAAACATCCATCCCACCCCCATATATAAAAAATCTAAAGGGAAAGAAAAATTTTAAAACATGTTAAAAAGAACTCTGCACCCCTCCAGGTCCTCCTGGGCAGTAGCAGCATCAGTGGCAACAACCGTCCTTGTGAGGCCCCGCCCCAGGCCAGATGGTAAGTGGCAGGAAGGAGCAGGGCCCTCAGGCACTCACACAGGAGAGTCTCCTCCTGGGCAGCAGAGCAGTCCTTATGAGGCTTCAGGCCCCGCCCCAGGCCAGATGGTAAGTGGCAAGAGCAGGGCCCTCAGGCACTCACACAGGGGAGTCCTCCTGGGCAGCAGAACAGTCCTTTTGAGGCTTCAGGCCCCGCCCCAGGCCAGGTGGTAAGTGGGAAGAGCAGGGCCCTCAGGCACTCATACAGGGGACTATAGGTACTATTTCTGGGTTAGCGGAGTCTGTAACCTGAAGCATCTGTAACCTGAGGTACCACTGTACATTTTCCCTGTCCTTTTTATGAGCAAGACAGGCGGCCCAATCTAGAAAATGAGGTCTGCAAATGGAAGTTCAGCTCAAATTGTTGTCGTTGTTTTGTAGGGCCTTGATTTGTGCCCTGTTCTTGCTAGTGACATTCTATAACCTGTGATTGTTTCTTGTGTTGGATTTGATCAGATTCAGTCAAATGCTCTGTGCTGTGCCTTCTTGCCTAGCTGGTTATTCATCCTGGCTTTTGACAACTTTCCATGTCAGAGTGGTGACCATGAAGGAGAAAGTGCCTGTTGACATTGAAAGAGGGTGTTGGTGTTGTTGTTAAAAAATTCTCTTGGCTCTTTAGATTTTAAAAATTATAGGCCAGTATCAAACCTCCCTTTTCTGGAGAAGCAAGGGAGCTTCAGGCTGTACTGGATTAAGTGGATTTTCTTGTTTCATTTCATTCTGGAGGCACTGTTCCACTTGGGAACAGTGCGTTCTTGGTGTGGCTTCTATTTCATGGAACTTTCAACAAAACTATACCAGATGCACACAGACGAGCACTAAAACATTTTTTATTCTGCCTGAGCTTTAACACCATTGTGTTGCTGGTGGGTTGTTTTTTTAATTGTACTTATTTTATGCTCTCTGTTGTTGATATATTTTCAGTTGGCAGTATTCTTTAATTACAGTTTGGATCGAACACTGCTTTACAAAGTACAAAGTTGAAAAGTGGCCTATAAAGTGGGATAATCGGTTGCCATAATCTGTGATTGCATCCATGTCTTTAGAATTTCAATTTAGTTGAATGGGATAGCATGTGATCACACAAAGGGAAGTGACTCTGACACCACTGTAACTGAACGTTTGCCTTCTCACTATCACTTAAACTGATCAAATCCATCTTTAGGTTACATACATCTTCAACTAAGCCCCAGAAATTATTTTCAAAGCCAGAGTTCAGCCCTGGATTCTTGAGATACATACTTTCATTCTCAGCCCATGTCCATCCATTTGACACCTACTGTACTACTGCAGAGAGATTCTCAGCCTTTATGGTGGTAGAATCACACAGATCTACAATCTAGATCCCATGGATGGCAACGTCTTAACCATTGCAGGATTTAGAGTTAGACAGGAAAGGGTTAAGTGCTCTTTGGAACTGCCTTCATGTCTCTTTGGTTGTTAACTGCAGTAGACACTGATGGCGCTGCAGTAATAATCACCAGATTTCTCCAGTGACTTTCAAAATCTTCTTGGTCAAGAGCCCAGAATCTAGTCTGCATCTGAAAAAAGACTGCAGCTCAATGTCTGGCACTATAACAAAATGCTATCCTAAAGCATGACAATTGAGCATCCTTGGAGCAGCAGCCTTACCTATTTTCAACCATTTTGGTCCCGTTTTTACCATTGGATCCATTTTAAGGAACAAGCCCAAAAAAGGAATCTATGGAATCACTTCCAAACAAAAATAAGAAAATGATGAAATAAATATTTAGAAAATACTGGATAAAGTAATATTTTCCACAAGTATTCATAAATTTTCTGCAATAGGAAAAATAAGGGGGGTGGAACATCAAGTGTATGGATGCTGAAAAGAAGGACCATAGCTTAGAAGTAAAGCACATGTTTTGTTTGCAAAAGATGCCATATTCCATCTCTAGCAACTCCACTTATCAGGTGATGTGAAAGACCTCTCTCTGAGACCTCAAGGAAGAGAGAGATGCTGTCAATCAGAGTAGGAAATGCCATGTCTGACCTGATTTGTTCCTGTAAATGCTGTTTAGCAAAGGAAATAAAGCAGGAATAGGGGGGGTTGTTCTCTACCTTTTTATGAATGGTGGAAGGTTATGTGATCAGTTTCCTCAGGGCCAGACCTGCCATAAGGCATAATAAGCAGGCCATCTCGACTGGCAGATACCAAAGGACTGGTGGTTGGATCCTGGTGGTTGGATCCTGGAGGAAAGAACTGTTTGTACCACACAGCCTGCCCTGAACATACTAATACTAGGACACACTAGTCTGTTGGTCTCAGTTGCTATCAAGGAACCTGTGTATTGAAGTAGGTTGAATCAAGATTTAGCTGCCTGACCAGTTGGCTTCTGCATGTGGAATTTACAGCAGGGTGAGGCTGCCTCTGCCTTGCTTTTCACCCCAAGGAGCAAAAAGTCTTGAGTTTCCTTCTGACAGACTGATTGCTGGCGACCCTTTCTCAACATAAAGTTTCTAGGTCAGGTCTCAGGCATTTTGTCTGAACAACAGTCCATTTGGCTCTGTGTTAGTGGGTGGAGCCTTGCTCTTCACTCTTTGCCCTTCATCTGTCTGAAGCTAACCCAGTGCTGTCCTACATTCCCTTATTCACATGTTCATAACCTAGTCAGCATTGTCAATTCTAGGAACACAAACATACTTATGCTTGCTATTGGAGGATTAAAGAGCCCTAGGCTTAGAGGGGTGGCCTATGAAAAACTAAAACAGAACGTGGGTTGAGCATGGATTCAAAAGAAGAAACTGAGAGGAATTCTCCAGAGTTCTGCGTCTGAAAGGCTTGATTATTCACAGATGCAAGTTTGCAAAATAGGCTTTGATTGTTTGCATACTGCCTCGTGGCTAATGCCAACCCTACCATAACTGTCTGGGACAAAACATGTCTAATAGGGAAATGCAGAAAATGTGAGAGCACCTTGTTTTTGAATGTGTTTAACCATCCAGGTGATACCCAGTCATGGTTACCATGTGTTGCCAAATGTATACAGCACTGAATTAATATGATGTGGAGCAAATTTACGGCTAAAGTTTAAGAGCACAACCCAGCAACCCAGGAGCAGCATTTCCACTGGGAATCCAGCCATTTAGGATCAGACCTATCGGTAGGAAAAGTGTGGCTTGATTTTGATATTTTATCTGATATAATATTTGTATACTGATTTTTCAACAGATGTTGAGCTCAAAGTGACTCACAATAATCACAATAGCATTAACGCAAACATACATTGCAATATTATAATATTAAATTCAATAGCATATAAATGAGGAAAAACAACAACAAAATTATCAAAACAATTAATACAATTCAGTAAAGCAATCATAACTCATGGTATTGCCAAGCTACTTCCTAATCACAATGAACCTTATTCCAGAACAACAACAACATGGATTAGCTATGCCTTGTTGGTTATCAAACACATTGTTTTGCAACACTGCAATAGATAGAAGTCTCATTCACTGTATGTGAACTGCTGCCTTAAACAGGGGATGCTGGGAACAGGTAGTGGTGGTGAGGCACTAGAGTTTCAAATCAGTGGATGTAACAATTAAATTTGATGCTACACACAGTGTATTGTTATGGGCTTGGGCTCTAGGGATTCCTTCCCAGCTCATTGGTATCCATATCATAATGGATAAGAAACCCACTTTTACACCTTTGCTCACTTCTTTCCCACAGCCCTCCTAAATGGCACCTATGACATTTTGCAAGATGAGATCCCATGACTTTGATGGAGATCTATAGTACTATATATTCTAGCCTATATATGCTATTCAGTGCCACAGTCAGCCTATTTATAGACCCTGCTCTTTAGGTGGTTTTCCTTCCTGGCATAGAAAGTGTCATATGCGTTTTTAATGATGAAACGTTGAGCTCTATGTTGAGTGCTTGTTAAAATTACATTGCCACTTGCACTCGATGATTGCCACTGTGATTCAAAGCCTGCTTGATAGCTTTCCTTCAGTCAGCTAATGCATTCAGAGACCTATAACTAATTCCGGGAGTGATGAAAACATGTCATCTTTCTGACATGTGTTCGTAACGAAGAGGCTTTTACTTGTCTCCTACAAGTACAATAGACAGTCTGCAATATTTCCACCTCAGCTGTAAGATTCCTGGCCTAGACTGTGAAGCATTTTCTGTATCCTACAGAAAGCTAATGAACACAGGAAAACACGCTTGGCCCCACAGAAGCAAACTGACTCATGTGAACGAAAGGTCAGAGGCCTCCATATTGTGATTTAATCTATTAAAAAAATTATGAATAGTTTTTGGAATAAAAGGGGGGGACCCCACACAGTGTAGTTATGTAATTGTATACAGAGTGGTGATTTCACCATTTAGAAACGTGATTCTGATACACTAAAGTTAAGAGGGTTGCCACTGACATTAAGGGATGTGATTTTCACCCAGTACTTATTGAAAATGGCACTTGTTTCCAAGAAATATTCTTTAGAATCTATTCAGATACTTTAGGATGAAGATCCTAAGACTATGTGTAATATGCTTTATGTTAAAGACAATTCATTTCACTAAAGCTGCAAAAATCATTTTGCTGAAAACGTTAATGTGCATAATCTGTTCATAGAGCAATTAATTTTCAGAGTTAAATGTAAGGCACTTCTTTGAGAAGCTAAATGTAAGCCCACATCCAGTCAAAGCGAGCATGGGGGGGGGGGCAGAATTGCAGGAGCAGCTAAAGTAAAATAAAAGCTTTTCATTGAGCAGTGTAACAATTAAGCTGCATTGTTATACAACATTCATTGTTTTCTATAATGAGTGCTGTTCCATGGCTTTATATTTCTGGTGGAGAAAATTCAAGGTGATTTCCACCTATACAGTGAAGCAGGCATTGCCTGGAGCTTTTCTTTGAAAGTGGGACCCAGGCTGTCACAGGTGGAAAGTGTTGCAGATGATAATCTGTCTCTAGTGCCTCTAGAAGGAGCACATATCCAATTATTTTAAGGAAGTGCTGGCTGTACAGTAAACACTTCTCTTTTAATAGTGACAGACCTGCTGGAAAAAAGGGGATCATCAACCTTCCTGTCTAAAGGGGGCCTGGCCAAGCCTACTGAGAAATGGAAATCACCCGGGTACGAGTGAAGTTTGCATCCTACATTCAGGCGACAGCAAGAGAAAACTATGCTTTTCTTCTTCTTTTCCTTTAATGGATCAGCTCTTAAATAGCAGTGCTACTTCACCTTCACTGGGCCTTTTAACTGTTAAAACATACACATATATTAACTAATTCTTATATTTAGTGGAAAAGGAAGGCTTGGTGCTGCTGATATGGTTGTCAAGCAACCCACAAGGATAAAACCACTATTATTTTTCAATGCATTCACACTGCCTTTCCAAACAAGCATTGCTGAGGACATCTTATAACAACAACCCAGGCTGCAAACAATATGAACAAGCCTTTGCCTACCTTGGTTCCCCAGGTGTTTCCAGACTACAACTGCCATCAGGGATGATGGGAGTTGTAATCCAACAACACCTAAAAGGCCAGAATTGGGAAAGACTGGGACGAATATAACCCAAGTAAAATGAGGCTGGTTCTTACCTCCAAATAGATTGTTAGGCCTGCCAGAACTGACAATGCTGGACTGCTGGTCATCGATTTGGCAGCACAACATTGTAGGACTGTACCCGTGTTACATGTATCAATGCATGTTTTGGGGAAAGTGAGATCACCTCTATTTGCCCCTTTCCGATACCTGCGTAAATTCAGCATAGTTAAGAAAGAGCTACATGAAAACAAAACTTTATCTTTGTTAGTTATGGTCACACAACAACAAAAGCTGAGTAGCAGATCATTTGTACAGAGTCTTCCCTAGTAGGCTTGTTCTCAACATATTCTGAAAGCCAAGGGATGAGACCAGGGGTATGATCTTGCCCACCACTTCATACACATTGACTATATTCATATTTAATGATAGTATAATCCTGTGAATGCCTGATGCACAGAGTTATCCCCCCCCCCAAAAGCCTGGATCATGCTTTTATAACCTAATAATTGGTTGTACATTATTTGCAGCCTTCTCAGCTGATGAAATGGATCTGTCAGCTTTAGTAATGTATCTGTCTGCTCAAAGAAATTGTTAGTTTGGGGGGGGCGGTTTGTCTGTGTATTCTTAGAAACCTGCACAGCTCACCTAAATGCAGAAATGTAGGTGAATTTTGCCTGTTTTGCCATAATGGCAAGTGTTTTGAATTAATTTAATACTGCAAAATGTTAGAAGGTCAGCAGTCAAGGCATCTTCTCCTCTGTTCTCTTGTAAATTGCAGTGGCATGTTTTATAAATAGCAGACTATTAATTATCTGTAACAATGAATTATAAATAAGTATATAATTATATAATTATAAACAATATTGAATTATAAATAACTAGTAACTAATTATAAATATAAAATGCAAATTAATTAGCTGTTGCTAAGTTTTCTATTAAGCCAACAATCAAAATGTGAAATGATGTATTATGGCTATGCTCCTAGCCATGCTGGCTGTGCTCTGCCTCCATGTTTCTGCATATCAGTTGCTGGAAGCCATCAAAAGGGAGAGGGCTCTTGTGTTCAGGTTCTGCTTGCGGGTGTCCCACAGGCATCTGGGTGGCCACTGTGAGAACAGGATGCTGAACTCAAAGGGCCATCCAGTAGCTTTTCTTATGTTCTTATGTATCTGATACAACAGATGAAACAATGGGAGGCCCATTGGTGAGTTCTCTGTGAATTTTGGAAACAAAGATCCTGAATTTCTAGTGATGTGTTTGATACTGTGTAGACAAGATCCGTTCACCATTAAAACCATTTCTCGCTATATGTTCCAACTCACTGAGGGAGGCTGGCACACTTCACTTCCCCTCCCTCTCTCTGGGCTAGGGATGCTTAAGGAATTTGATATTTCTTTTATTAGCATAGCTGCATTGTGGGAGCACATCCTATGATATGCAAGCAATACCATGATGTAAAAAACAAACAAACACCACCCACTGGAGCCCTCAAATAACAGCAAAATTACCTTCTCTGCAAAGGAGCTACAAAGCTCAGGAGCCAAAAACTTCATTTCCCCCAAAGGAGCTCCTTGTTTCCTTGTCCAGACACAATCCTATTGACATGAGAAAGTTATTTCTAGCTATTTCTTAATGGAGAGTCTTCATCTAGGATGTTACCTTTCTCCGTTCTGCATGTGTGGTTTCACTGTGTAGATGCACGTATGAGGCATGCCTGCACCTGTGGGCAGGTGTGAGAGACAGGGGCAGCCTGGGTGACACCTGCTTTCCCTTTGGCACGGGCCCTTGAAGTGTTGGCCATCTTTGAACCAAAAAAGTTAACCATTCTTGGTCTACTATCTAATGGAAAAACCTGTCTCTTGCCTGTAGTTTCAAAATGCCTTGACCTTTTCAACCCTTGATAAAAGAAGTGTTAGGGAGAAACAAAAATAGAACAAGAGAATATGAAACGAGTGTTACAAAAGCCTGAAGAGACAATGAACTAGCTAAATCTTTTGCTTCATAGATGGCATGACAGTATGACATGTGCTTTCCTATTAGGAGTTGGATGGAGACCAAGCAGGACAGATGTTTAACTAAGACTGAGGAATGAACCCTTTTTTTCATACCTCTCAGGTCCTTTTATGTGGAATCGCTGTCATTGATGCCCCTGGGAAAACATGAGTAGCGGCAGTAGTCAAGATTATAGCATACGTGGAAACTATTTAAATTAAGAATCATGGAGAAATATAAACCAGTTGTACATTTACATAAATCTCCTTGCATCCTTGATTTTGCATATTAAATCTGTGCCGCAGCTTGAAGACATTTTGAAAGGTTCATGGAGCCACCACACATCTTCCCATTACCATGGCTACATATCTGATGAGATCCGGATGAATAAATTAGCTCATCAAAGGTCAGTTGTGTAACGGCATACATAGATACTTAATATGAGACTACGTTCACCTAGGGAAAATGGGACTGTTGTTTAGTCTCTTATAATGAGTAACATTTATTATGATTCAAGCCAGCTTAGCGCCTGCAGCCATTACAGGAACAAAACAAAACATTGACTGGAGAGATAATTTTTTTTTTGTTCTAACTGTAGTAAGATCTTCCCTTGGAACGATGGAAATAAAAGTCATTATCTGCCTATGAACTTCTAAGCCAGAATTTAATTAAGTCACTATGTCATATTTAATGTTTGTTCCTTGTATTTTATTTGTTCCTTGTATTTTTATTTTTGTCCTTCTTTGAAGAAGCTAGTAGAGTGCATGGTTCTTCCTCCACCCATCCTATTCTCACAAAAATCCTGAAGGAGAGGTTAGGGTTGAGAGAGAATGATTAGTCCAAAATCATCCAGAGCTTTATGGCTGAGTGGGGATTTGAACCTGTGTATTCCCTGGTCTGACAATATCAAACACACAGACGTACACATGTGTATGTGTGTGTTCTCTCTCACACACACATGCACACATACACTTCTCTTTTCCTTATAAATCTTCTTGGTTTTCCAAGTGTAGGATTAATCTAAACTAGTGGTGGATAATTTGTGGACCTCTAGCACTCAGGTCCTGCTTGTGAGCCTCCCATAGGCCATTGGCTAGACACTATGAGAACAGGAAGCTCTCCTTAGTTGTTGTTCTTTTGGTCTGGTTTGACTTCAACTCCCAGCTGCCCTGGGCAACAGCCCCTGTCAGGGATGATTGAAATTGTACTCCAGCAACATCCGGATGACAACATATTTCGCCACCCCTTTTCCATATTGATGTCCTGCCAGTATACTGTTACAGATTTGGAGTAACAGAGTTTCAGGGTGCAAGAGTTACTGCTAGAATAATGAATGTTAGAAATTGGTGAAAGGGTAGAATGTTAAAAAAATAGTAAAATGGTAGAATTTAGATATCATTTGGGATATTGAAGGGAAAATACAGACTGCAGAAGTTCTCCTGAATTGTGCCAAACACAAAGATTCCTGGGTTTAGCCTACACAAACTATCCTGCCTGGGCTAGGATTTTTATGTTTTATATTAAAGATTTTCTTGGGTAAAAATAGAACATACAGTGTTCCCATTTTCAAGTTATAGAATCATTCAAACAAATCAATCATAGTCCAAGTGAGACATGACTGTTATAGGCAATAGGGGGTTGAGGTAAAAGGAGTGGAAAGAGAGATGGGTGGAAAGTGGGAGATAGTAAAATGTAATTCTTTTACATAGTATATGAGCAAAGCTTTTGTGTCAGCATCATGTAAACCGGTGGTATATTTTTGCTGGTGGTGCAAGAGTCCAGAGGGCCCAGGGAATCTTGCTACCGCTCAGCAGAGATTGGGGGTGGCATGCAGCCTCAAAGCAATACCTTACATCAGGCTTCTCCAACCTGGTGTTCTCCGGATATTCTGGGCTACTGATTCCACCACCCTGGCTAGCATGGCAAATGATCTGGGCTGATGAGAGTTGTGGTACAAGCCATTTGGACAGTACCAGGTTGTGGACAGCTGCCTTACATTGAGTGAAAATGATGCCATGTATTATAATAATGTTTGAGAGTTGAGTGGGAAGTTGGCAATAGCTTAAGCACACATACCACCCTGACTATACCTTGAGATACATGTCAGAGAGCCTGCTTGAACGCCCCGCAGGAAAGACAATTAGGCTGACAAACACTTATAACAGGGTTTTCTCAGTGGTGGTGCTGGAATTCTGGAACTCAGTACCTTCTCAAATAAGGCAGACTCCATCCTTTATGTCCCTTAAATGAGCCTTTAGTGCCCATTTCTCTTTGTGGGTTTTAATTGCTAATATAAATTGCGGCTGCTGTGCTTGGATCTGGTTAGTTTTGTTGTCTATCCGTGTGCTGTTTTTTAAGCATCATTATGAAATTGGTATTTCAATGGGTTTTTATATTGCATCGTAGTTAAATAAATAATGTTTGGAGGACCACAACTTCCCTTGCCCTGCTCTCACATGATCGATAGACGGTACCTCTGTCCCATCAATACTGAGATGAAGATTGTTGGCCAAAGCTACGAATGGAGTCTCAGTACACTAAATGCCAAAGTCAAGTTTAGAAAGCTGATAGTATCCATGCGCCTCTGAAGCTGGATATTGGCTGCTCACTAAATGAAACGTTGAAAGCGGTATGTCTGGCTGAGGAATCTGTATCCAGGTTTGTTTCTTTGAACAAAGTCCAAACAATTGTATCTTTTGGGCCATCTGGCCTCCTGCCTTCCTTAACGATGCATTAATAACCTCAGCCAGCAAAAGGCTCGGATTTTCTCAGCTGCCTTTCACTAGCCAGGATGGGCATAGGTCCAGCTCACAAGTGGTTGCCCGCCAAGCACAGCCTCTCCATCAACAAGTGAGATAGATTGAAGCCAGAGTGTTAAAATGGGAGAAGACCAGGACACCTGATAGATCAAACCGTGCCTCTTCTTCTAATGTAGGAAGCTGTAACTTTGTCCCAAAACTACAGAAAAGTCATCACAGTAGGCAGAAGAAAGCCTCATTTCTGGACAAAGAAAATCCTGATTTGTTCTGCAGTGAAGAATGTGGTTCTTAGCTACCACCATGCATGCTTATTAAAAAGCTGGGCTGGATCAAAATCTAGACTCTGTTCTAGTGAATGAATTGCTGTTCCATCAGTCACAAGCAGACCTTCCCCCTCAAGGCAGAGTGAACAGCCCACAAGTTGTTAGCATATCAACCCTCTTTTCACATTCCTGCATGTATAGGAGGGGACTGGGCAATATATCCTGTCCCCTGGCTTTGATGTGTTCATAGGCCTTTTTGTACTGTGCCTTTTGCCCAGTCCTTGACCTTGTGTATAAATCTATGATTGTATGTGTGTAGCCACATTCCAGACAGGCAAATGAGCAGGCATATCACAGGGGGTTGCTGCTTGCTGCTGTTACAATTTCATTCCCTGCTACACATAGCGGGTAATGGGGAAATGGCTGCAGCGTCCATCAAGGCCAGTGGGAACTTTCCCAGAGAGCTCAGGAATTAGAATGGTGGCCCAATCTTAGTAGACCAACAGGCAGAGTTCTTCTGTCTTGAGAAGGTAATGTAATGGTGTGGGTTGTTTTGGTTTTTACACCCCCAATTACTGAAGCATGTATTTCTAGGTCAGTGCAAAGCCCATTACTTTCAATTTGAAATTAATGAGGGTGAAGTAAGGTTAACAGTAGCTGAATGGCTTAGTCAAAGTGTTGGCAATGGAAGTTCAGGGTGGTAGTTTTATTTTGCAAGCAGTTCAGATAATGCTTGGCCACAATGGTATCATTGAAATGCATAAGGATGGGTAGTTATGACAGCACTGTGTAAAGTGATGCTGCTTTCTGTGTTGGCGGATATGCTGTTGAATTAGTGAACTCAGAAATTGCTTGGGGATCTGGCAGTATATCTATAGTACATTTGTGTACTGATGTACCTATGAATCAGGGATGCTGCCACTTGCTGATATGTGAATGTGTGGGAAACTATACAAGTGAGAGATTTTAAATGATACACCTAAAACTTAACCCTTCCTTGTTGTATCATACTCAGAACCACCCGAATGACACCATAATCCGAATGATGGGGCACAATGTTTTCATTTCAAAGTTCTTATTGTTTTATTGCAATAATACAACCTTCATTAACCTGATGCCATTAAGATGATTTAGACTAAAGCTCTTATCATCCACAGTCACAAATCATGCTGGCTGGGGCTGATGGGAATTTCATTCCCAAACATTTGGAGAGCACCATTCAGGCAAAGGATTATTGAGGTGTTTCAAACCAGTTTTATAAATCCCACGTTGTGAACTTTGAGATCTGCCTGAAATACTCATTAATGGCTGTAAACAATATTAAAAATTGATTGCTAGGATATTTGTGCTGGGTATTGGGGAAAGTACGGTTGTGTGACTGTTGGGGAGAGTTCTTTCTGGGTCAGGGTTTAGACTCGAACTGGCAGGTCCATGTGTGTGCGTAAGGATGAACACACGCTTTTTAAACGTTGGGTTTGCCATGCCAGCTGCAGTGTTTGTTTTCAGCCCAATACATCTGTATAGATCAACATACCAGTGTGAGTATTAAGACAAAAATACTGCATGGGCATACTTCTCACTTATTGCAAGGTAAACACCTTGTACATAAGTGTCAGCCTGTATGTAAAAAATCAACTGTATCAGGAGAGCATTGTAAGCCTTCAAGGCAATTCTTACATTCTCAAATAAAATGAAAAGAGGACACCCACTTCCCCATTCCTTTCTGTTATTCAAGGCATTTACTGCTTCAGAACTGTATGATATGGTATTGGTATTGGTATTAGTATTATTAGTATTAGTAGGCGAGTCTGCAAGAAGCCTGCTGGCTTTATCAAACAAACAAAAAAGACGATTACTGGAAAAGTGAGTCTTTTATTTCAGTCTGAATTGGATACTGCATGAAGGCTTTAAAATACCTCCCCCTCCACTTGTTTTCCTTTCAAATGAATTATTCTTCAAAGGAAGCAAATTTACCTTTAAAGAAAAGAAAGGCCTCTTGCACTTGTTTGGCACAATGCTGAGATTCTATTCAGAAAGTAGACCAGGAATAAAACAGCAGAGGGGATATTGCCAGTCAAGAAATTAGCTAAATTAGAATAGTTCTATGAATATTCTTATGAAATGTCTGATCACATAGACTTTGCCAGTATTTGTTGGCACCCGACAATTGCACAATGAATTGACTGAATCAGAGACACAGAACAAAATGATTTGTACCACATGCCTTTAAGCAATCTATGCACAGAAGCAATCTGGTCATACTGAACAAGAACTTCTAATGCATTTTTAAGTTGTTGCAACGTTTTGAAAGAGTACAGATTTTTTACATTTCACATATTTGGAGATATATTAATACTCATCTATTTGGTGTGATAATTCTTATGTTCTGTGTTCAAAACATCCTAGGCATTGTCCACAAAGAGGAAAACAGTCACAACCAAAAAGAAGGTCAAACAAGGACATGTCTTTGATATATGCATGCTGACTTATATATACAAATGCACATTTTGAAATAATTATAATAATCTTAATAGAAATACAATACATTTCAGCATACTATGACCAAGTGGCTTAAGTGTCTGTTTAGTTGGCTGGCCAGGTGCTATTGATGGATAATTTTCCTTCTTATGGGTCTTTATTTTTATGTTAAATTTGAACGAGACAGTCCTTCAGATAGAATACTATCCTGTCTGAGGCTCCCCTATGGTAATCCATAGTTTATCACCATGGCCAAATGTAGCCAATTTCTCTTATTAAAGACTTGGGTTTGATGTTAGAAAACAATGATCAACTGGGTATTTTTCTTTTGTATGCTCTCCAGAAACTTTGCAATGAATTTCACTTGCAGTCACTGTGTAAAAATAATAGCTACAAGAAAGGAGATACCAACTAAACATTGGGAAGAACTTTCTGACAGTAAGAACTGTTCAACAGTGGAACAGAGTCCCTTGGAAGGTGGTGGACTCTCCTTTCTTAGATGTTTTTAAGCAGAGGTTGGATGGCCATCTGTAATTGATGTTTTAGTTGAAATTCCTGCATTGCAGGGGGTTGGACTAGATGACCCTTCGGGGTCCCTTCCATGTGGATTTTTGTTTACCTTTGGCAGATTCCATTTAGGATTTACTGGAAATCTGATAGGAAGAAAAATTATATATGTGATAAAATTAATCAAAAAATGATAATACTCATTAACTTTGTAAAATGCCATAAAGTTATTCAATCTGCCCAAGACCCACCAGAGTCATTACTGTGTATTTATTCCATAAGCATTTTCACTTGGTAGCTTTAGAACATCCCCCCAATAATATACATATCACTCAGGGATATACACATGCAATTCTAAATTGACACTCTAATTACTGCAGCTAACATCCCAACACCCTTGAGGTATGTATACATTTCACTTCAACTCTGGGATCTACAAAGTAGAGTATTCCATGTTATCAAATATATGCCTCATATTTAGTGATTTATTTCTCATCTAATTTTCCTAGACATCACTTACCAGAAGCCCTCTTAATGAGTGCTTGGAGAGGTTGCCTATCCATTATGCTCTTCAAGAAGCTGAGACAGCACATTCTTTCAAATCCAGGATTTGTTTGGCTCCCATCCAATGCTCAATCAAGTGTTAATGTATTTTAAATACCCATCTTTAGCTTGGTAGATAAGAGTTCCTAAAGCTCACAAATACATGCAAGAACACACATAATAGCGATAGGCAGAAGATTACCACATTTACATCTTTTTGCTAGGAAAATGACTACAGGTAGACAACCTGTCTCTAAACTCATAGTTGATATTCGGTGATCATGAAGATCTGTCTCTGAATCCCTGTTCAGCAATAAAGTTACTGGGTGATCTTGGGCCAGTCAATCTCTTAGCTTAATCTACCTCACATGGCTGTTGTGAGGATTATCCAAGCCCTATATATGCCATTCTGCAATGCAGGGAGGAAGAGCATGATACAAATCTGATTAATGCAATCAGCTAGCTATAAATACTCAGGTAAATACCACCCATCCATTTTAAACATTACAACTTTACATGTTGTGCATCCTTATGCTGGCATATTAGAATCGACGTTTTCAAAGTCGAACTAATACATACCTGCAGTCAGTTTGGCAGAAAAGAAAGAATAATATTCATTACAGATGGCCATCCAACCTCTGCTTAAAAACATCCAAGAAATAATAATAATAATAATAATAATAATAATAATAATAATAATAATAATTTTTTATTTATACCCCGCCCTCCCCAGCCAAGACTGGGCTCACCACCTTCCAAGGGACTCTGTTCCACTGTTGAACTGTCAGAAAGTTCTTCCTGATGTTTAATTGGAATCTCCTTTCTTGTAACTTGAAGCCATTGATCTGGGGACTGCAGCTGGTGCAAAAAGCAGCAGCCAAAGTGCTAACTGGCATGTCTGCATGGGACCATATAACATCAGTGTTGAAAGATCTGCGGTGGCTGCCAGGTCCAAACTGAGGTGTTAGTTTTGACATATAAAGCCCTCAATAGCATAGAACTCTGAAAGAGCACTTCTCCTCATATTGCCCTACCTGGATTTGGAGGTCATTTGGGATGCCCTTCTCCAACAGGAGCTGAGATCAAGTGATTTGGGACCCATCAGAGGACCTTCTCTACAATGGCATTCTCCCCAGCTGGCGCCTCCGATCTGTTTTCCAGTGTCAGCCAGCTGAAGTCGGACCCCTTTTCCTCCAGTTTTTTTTTTTACAGGCTTTCTGAATCTTTGGGAATAGATATGATAGATGGAGGTGTTGTTGATATGTTTCACTTGCATTTTATTGGTTTTTAAAATATTGTTTTGATTTGCCTTGGGGATCCCTTGTGATGAGGGTTGAAATATAAACATAAATAGAACACAATACTTTAGAGTTCTATGTGAAAGCAAACACATTGCAATTTTGTGTGGGGAAATTGATGAGGGAACTTTATAAATGTCCCTTTTCCTCTCAAGTCAAAACCCTGCACTTGGAAACATTCCAATTTCTGAGGCAAACCTTCAAGCATGTCAGAGTTTTCTGTGAATATGTGGTAAAATTAATGTCATGGCATTTCTCTGCTGAGACAGGATATTTCTCGATTTTAACCTACCTTTCTAGGTGGCTAGACACAGTACTGCCAATCTTGCTTCAGACCCATTTTATCACCTTTGCTTTACTGCTTACATCACATAATAAGAATATAATAACAACAGTAGCAGCAAGAGTTGAATTTCATGTTGCTGTTCTTCAGACCCACAAGCAAGAAAGCCCACCCATGACATGGATTGCATGGAAATCTTATATTCATTTTTCTGGATAACTTTGGTGACAGTCCATTCTTTACTGCTACCAGCCTAATTATTTGGCTGCTTCCAGCTGTTGTGCAGCAGCTTACACCACAACAGGCATTCCCAAACAGTGATCCATGGACCACCAGTGGTCTGCAAGCTTCATTTAGGGGGTCTGCGGCATCCTCACATTAAATATTCATATTGGTTTGTAATTGTATTTTTATTGCTTTTGTTAGTTCTATACTGTATTAAAATCTGAAATTCAGTGAACTGCAAATTGCAATACAATAAAGTAAAACATAAGAAATATGAGAAGCAATAAAAATACAGTTAAAAATCACCCAGCACCCAGCACAGTGCACTACAAAGGCAGAAAGATCATTAAGTGGTCCATTGAAACTATTGAGAGCTGCTGCTCTACAACCTTCTGAGCAAGACGAGGGAAGACCTGGACAACTTTACCTAGCTTGCCTCCAAAAGCAACAGGATGCCCTACCCCAGTAGCAGTGATCCTGCCCACTGATGGAGGATTTGGGGGAGAAACCTAAATTGCCACCCCCAGCCATTAACACCGCCCTGGGGGGGGGGAGTTAGGATTGCTATGCAACAGCTTAATCCTAGTCACAGCTACTCAAAAGTGAGGTTCCATTGAGTTCAATGTGTTTTACTCCCAAGTCACAACACAATCCTAACCATATTGAAGTCCTGTTGAATTCTGTTGTGCTTACCCCCAGGTAATAAGGGTTGGGATAGCAGCCTATTTGTCTATATGTTTGCAGCATAAATTGGGTATCCGTACCTTTTTTCATCTTCAAATAAGGAATGCATGTGCTCTTCTTGAGTGAATATTTTATACCTTTGTGCTTCTGAAAGCTGATCTGCAGCTATATCGTCTTATACTGGAAGCACAGCCTTGAAAGGGTTTTATAATTTTGTTTTCTAATACCCCCCCCAAATACATATCAATGTTATCTAATTTGAAAAACGTCTCTCTCCTCAGTCCTGGATCCCTAAAACCATTTCTCTCTGAATAAAGCCATTCATGCTTAGTTTGGCTTCTGTAGAGAATTCTATTAGCGATGTAAGACATTTTGAGAAAGGCAAATGGTTGTTGTGTTGCTATCTTGAGAAAGAAAGCATTCAGGATGTGAAATACCACATTCAAGGAGAAGGGGGATCACTTAAGAGTTCGACAAGTGAAGATAACAGACTGACAGATTTGCCTTCATTCAGACATGGCATACAACTTCAGCTGACAGTAAAGTTCATCATTAAATTAGCATACTTGAACCACATTGGCATTTACAAATCCCACACAACCTAGGATTCTGACATCCCTAATGATTTTATGTGACACAGAATAGTAAAAAGTTTCATGTTGCTTCATTTGCATTCATCAGTGTGCACTGCATGGATTTCAGTCTTGCTGTGCACATATTGTTGCACACCACCCCAATCTTCACGTGATGTGAGATTCCAGGGTTTCCAGGCACTTTACTCAGAGTTCATGTTTCCTTGTGGGAATAAGGCACATAAAGACTGTGGTGTCTTTATGATAAATGGTTTGTTTACACATATGGTTTATTTACACATACAACCTGGGCCTATGACAGAGGGGTTCACGGCGCCCCCAAAAGAGCCTTAAGGTAAAGGTAAAGGGACCCCTGACCATTAGGTCCAGTCGTGACTGACTCTTTATTGGCCGAAGGAGCCGGCGTACAGCTTCCAGGTCATGTGGCCAGAATGACTAAGCAGTTTCTGGCGAACCAGAGCAGCGCACGGAAACGCCGTTTACCTTCCCGTTGGAGCGGTACCTATTTATCTACTTGCACTTTGACGTGCTTTCAAACTGCTAGGTTGGCAGGAGCAGGGACCAAGCAACGGGAGCTCACCCCGTCGCGGGAATTCGAACCGCCGACCTACTTCCCACATAGTTGCAGCACTGGAGTCAAGCAGAAATCAAACACTGCTCTCTCTTTAGTGTGCTGCTTTCCTTCCTAGGTCAGATCCCTCACTCCTTTCAACTCTAAACTCTGGCTTTTGTCTTTCTCACTGTGAGTTGAGGGAGGGGCCCCACCTATTTGCCATCTCCCACAGGGCCCCTTTCTTTGTTTTCCTTCAGACTCACCAGGAGGCTAGTCAGGCTGTTTCAAAAATTAGAAACCTTGATTAGATTTTAACACTTGCTGGGTCCAGGGATTAGAAGGGTGTGACATACAGTTTAACACCCCAACTCATAACAATATGCATGAAAAATGAAATTTAATAAGGATAATTAGAATTTCAATAAAATAGACTAGTTATTTCAATATAATTACAATTACAGCTCTTTTCATTTATTGCATGGTGGTTATACAATATATATGCAAAGATGCAAATTGAATAAATAGCAGAAGTTACTGTTCCTTCATTTGCATTAGCATTCCATGATTGTACAACAACAAATCCTCTGTTTATATAGAAGTTCATTCGGCTTTCATTGAAACTCCTTATCATGATTAAAAACCTACTTAAACTGGTACATTTGCTCATATAAAAGCAGGAGATCTGAAAGAAAAGTATATGGAAGATAAAATAAAAATTTAGAAGGATTTATGTTCTTGTTCTCCTACTGCTTATGCTTCTACTGCATTTGATCTCTCTCTAAAAAGGTGTCACTACAAATCCTCTTCCCTAGTTTGATGCTAGGGTGAAATTCCCACAGACTAAGGCCACATCTAAGTTATACATTTAAAGCACTACCAAAAATTATGCGGCTTCATGCAAAGAATCTTGGGAACAATAGTTTAAGTGTTCTGAGAGTTGTTAGGATACCCCTAGTCCCCTCACAGAGCTACAATTCCTAGAGTTACCTGAAAAGAAGTACCTGTATTGTGTACTAGAGCAGAAATTAAGCTGGCTGATTGCTTGGGTTAGTTGCCACCAATTTTTTTGAGCTAGGAGGCACATTTTGAATTTTTTAAAATTGGCTGCTATATGTGCGTGACATAACACAAAATGGTTGTTGTGCCAGAGCAAATTTATATAGTATTTTTGGACTTCCCTAGCTTAAACAGCTTTGGGTATCTGTTGTGATGGAAATTAAAAACAAAATATATCTAGGTAATGACCTGGGCTCAGTGCTAGCTGAAGATGTGGAAATGGTAACTTATTTCTTAATAGCAGCCCAACTGACTATCACTCAGAACTGGAAAAAGGTAATGCTGCTCTCCATAAATGACTCGTGTCTTAAAATTTGGGTAAGAGTGGAGATGCTCAGCTGTCCTGACTAAGCTAGCTTCCTGCCAGGAGTTAAATGTACAGGCAGCCAGGTCACTATCAGGCTCCTCCTCAGAGGCAGCCAGCAGAAAGCCTCAAAGCAGGGCATTGTGGAGGGGCTTGGGCTGAGCCAGTCGAGAGCCACTGGATCCCAAGCTGGTTTCACTGCTGTTGTGCGCTGACAAGAGACCTAATCCATGTCTGAAAACTACATTGGCTTCAGGCTGCTGCAGCGTCTTACTGGCCCCCCATCTTCTACTTGTGAGCAGCTGTGAATGCCGTGGTTGCCCCACTGGTCCATAAAGTCCCATCAATGGGGTGGATGACACCCTAATATGAGAATTAGAGAAGGGAAACAGCAAAACAATGTATTTATTGAGAGCCTTTTCATTCAATACTGAAGCAAAAATGCACAGGACGGCGTATAAACTGTTTCAGAATAGATTTAAAATACCATTTTCTTCCTTCACTTTTCCTTGCTTGGATATTTTGGTTCTTTCATTACTATTTCTTAGTTCTATACATAGTTTTGCATTGCTACATTAATGTAAAAATTATTAACAATTATTATGATAGCTGTTACTGTTGGACTGAATAAACAAAGAACCATGTATGCCATCTTGAGCTCTTTGGAAGGAAGGTGGGATACAAATGTAATAATAAAACTTTATTGACCCTGAAGTTTATTAAAAGGGGTGGATACATTTGCTTGATTTTTATATGTATATAAGGATTCTGAAAAGTAAGAGGGTGTGATCCTTTGTCCTCACCCACTTATTTAGCACTTCTGAATCCTCTGTTTTTCTCATTTCACTGGCTCCCCCTCCCCGTCCTATAATTTGGTCCTTCATCAAAGAACCTGATGCACAGACACATTGATTGCTACAGCATTGCAGCACTGGCCCTTTGCAATGTTAAATAGAGCTCTCCACTGATAGAGGACTTATCTTTCCAAATTACCTTTACTTTGATTGGTAGTTTTAAAAGTTTGGCTGCCTTTTTCTAACTAGAAAAAAGAAGAAAAAGGTGGATTTTAACCCTCTCCATAAAATAGATTTTTAACAAGTGGTTTGAAACTTGCTTGTAGGCGTGAGCACAGATTGCTTAATGTGGTATGAAATGAAAAGCTCATTTGTCGAGCTCATTTGTAGTTCAATATATAATCTTAAATTAACAGAGTCACTGGTTTCACATCACTTTTTAACAGCAGATAGTTATTCAGTGGACTCAATCAGGTTTTATTTAGAACAATTAACAAACAGCACAGCAGTACAGGACTGAATAATTTTCCTCAGCCCCCAAAGCATAAGTCAAATGATAACAGTATTTTTCAAAGGTGTAAAATTATTACTAGGTCGACTGAATCTCCATGGCTATGTGCTGAGACATTTTTAGGTATACTGTATGAAAATAGAATATTTACAGTGCAACCCAAAGCATATCTTATGAGAAGTCCCACTGAGTTAATGGAACTTACTCCCATGTAAGTGGAGATTCCACTGCAGCCTGAGGCACAATTACGTGGAAGTTAAGTCTCACTGGTGTTTAGGATTGCACTGTCAATCTATTAGACCCAAGGTTTAAAGCTCAATCTTGCATTAGTTAACCAAGAAGTAAGTCTGCATGCATTAACTTGGGTTGACTCTAGTAAATGTGTTTAGGATTGCAATCTTGCAGTGCAGTCTTATGCATGTCAACTCAAAAGTAAATCTGAGATCAATGAGATCTACCCCCAGGTAAGGGTGCATAGCATACAGGACAATTTTCTTTCTTTCGAGGGCTGCATTCTCTCAGAGAGAATTCTGCTGAGGGCCAGAAGTTGCTGGTGGAGCCAGACACAAGTGTTCTCAATTAACTAATCTAGAATACAGTTCTGCTTCATTTTCACCATGGCTACCACAGATTAACATTTCCAGTCCTATGCAAGTCCACTCAGAGGTAAGTCTAACTGGGTTTGATGGGCAGGGGCTTGCCTCTTTCTGAGGTAATTTTTGAGGTAACATACTTCTGCATACCTTGGGGTTTCCCCAGTTTGCCGAAACTTCTTGTTTGTTGGTGGCCCCATTTTGACTCGAAATGAATTGGCATTCTGCAGCCATTTAACAACGATTCCTGATTAATAGCATGAGAAAGACACATACTCCCTCCCATCCATCTGAACCATTTCCCCCCTCAAACCAACAATCTGAATGCAGGCTACTCTGGTGCAAGTGGCTGATTACTCCTGACCAGAAATTCCACTCTTAAAATTGATATTTGCCCTTCTCACATCAAGACAGTTCACTCTTGGAAAGAGAAGCAGAGTTTGCAGTCTCCATTCATTTACATGCTACCTCTGCATTTTCTGAGCACACTTGTAAAAGATCTTCTCCTTACTCAGTGTAGGGTGGGCAAGCACCCTAGCATGTGTACAGCGCTAAGAAGGTGCATTCTTGGGGTTTTTTTAATCCAAGAGGACAGTTGTCAGTTATTTCATGAAAGATGATCACAGCCCAGGGAAACGCAAGCCAGTATTAACTTATAAACTTTTTACTCTTTAGCAATTTAAAATCACCTATAATGAATTCATTATCTGATTCAGGTCCCATTCTCAGGTAAGCATACACAAGATTTAATATGGATTACATTTGACCAGGAAATCCGTGCAAAATCTGCCTGCTGATATGCAGATTGTTGAAATGTCAAAAGAAGTCAGTAGAAAATAACACATTTTAGAACAGTATTTAAAAAGTGCTCAGTCAACAAATATCAAAATGCTTGACCTGTATATATAAATGCTTACATCCTTTGTTTAGAGTAAATGTTTGTAACTTCTGAAAGTGTAGTTTTAAAAGTGTGTGTAGCTCTTGAAAGTACTCCCGTGGTTTTCTTCAGAAAAAGAATGACAAGAGATTCTAGAACTGTCCTTTCGTGGAGTGGCTACTGTGCCTTCACGTAGCATCTTCACAGCAGGTAGACATTCAAAAGTTGAAGCCTACCCTGACATGAAGATATAGCAATGACGTGTGCAAACTCCACCCATTGAATGCAGCTGTTGAAGGCTCCCATTGGGAGCAGTACCGGGGGGGGGGGGGAGTAAATGCAAAGTACACTCAAGTCAACCAGACTAATAATAATAATAATAATAATAATAATCATTCTTGTGCTGCTGTTTCTCATCCTGTTTTTGTTTTAATTTTATTACCCTGAGTCACTGCGCTGGCAAAATATTTCTGAGAAAGCTCCCAGCCTTGCCTCTCCCCACCCCCACCCCCTTTGTGTGCCTGCGTATGAGAAGTTCAGGAACTTGTTTTCTTCCTTGTTGGAAAAGATGACACGCTCTTCCGATCTTCCATGTGGAAAAGCGGCGGCGGCGGCTCCCGCCCCCCTCCCGACCAAGTAGCGGTTTCTCCCTCTCTCTCGTGTCACGCTCCAAAGTGATGCAATGGAGCAATGCGCTGCGCCTTTAAGGGGGCTTCGCTGCTGCACATGCTCAGCTCTTCTTTGTGTGGTAGTTTCTCGGCACGACTCCCCTGCAAAGCTGTAGGGGAGGCTGAAGCAGCAGCGGCAGCAGAAGGGGAAACAGATACACACGGCGTTGCAATCCTTTCTGCTGCCTCCAAAAAGGCGGCGGGGTGACGCTCCTGCCCTTCTTGAGGCTTCCTTCTGGGGCGGCTGGGACAGGAACTTTCGGAGAGGGCGGGGGGGGAGAGGGAGGGAACCTGCCGCCAGCAGAAGCCTCTGCGCCTCCTCTTTCCCTTCACTTCCAGCTGGGAGCGGGGCTCGGAGCCCCCCAAACCCTTTCTCGGCGCAGTTGCTTCAGCAACGAGTGGCCTGAGGCGGCGGGGACGGAGCCGCGGGGAATTCCTGCTTTCTCGCGCGCTGGCTGAGGAGGGGCCTGGCAGTCCAGAGAGAGAGGGACGGCTCTGCACAGACCCGGCGGAGCGGGAAGAGGGGGGGGGAAGGAAGAGGAGGGATTCAGCCCCAGCGAGCCGCCCGCCTCGGAAAAAAGCAGATTACCAATTAGCCTTTTAAAAATGGCTGCTTCCAAACTGTCAGCTGGGACAGGAGGAGAGGGCTTTTAACTAAGCAAGCGCGCGCCCCTCGCCCCATCTCGGCGGGGACGGACGGGCGGGCGAGGAACTCGGGGCCCACTTGGGGCGGGAGGCTCTGAGGGGATCCTGAGGGCGCTTCTCTCAGCCGCCCGCCCGTGGGAGGAAGAAGCATCCCTTCCACCGCCGTCCTTGCCCGGCTGTTGCTGCTTAAAGAGGGCGAGCTACAAAGGAGACTGAGAAAGGGGGTGCGGAGAGAGGGAGATATATATATATATTGGGGGGCGGCCGGCGGTGGAGGAGCAGCTGCAGCGTTACCCTGGGTGGGTTGAACGGGGGCATGTCGTGAGGGGAAGCGACAAGGTCAGGAAGGAGTCCATGGAAGACGGAGGCAATGAGCCCTGAGGACGACGAGGAAGAAGAGGCGGGAAGGCTGCTGCTGCTGGTGGCGTCGTTTCACCTGAGGGATAAACGGGAGGTGTTGTGAGGAGCCCGTGGACAGACGGAGGGGGAAGCAGGGCTTGGCGGTCTCCCTTATTTCGCACTATAGACCGAATTAACCAGTTCTCTTCAGGACACATTTTCCCCATCGGTCTCTTGTTTTGTGCTGCTTCTTTTTTGAGGAGGGGGCGCGCAGTCTCTGCTCCTCCTCATCTCTGCGTTCAACTCGCTCTCTCCCTGACCTGGGTGATGTTCCTGGAGCGGCGGGGCTTGTTTTCCTCCTCGTCAGACCTGCACAAGGAACTGGGTTAATCTCGCTTCCCGGCCCGCCCGCCCCCTCCGCGCACCGGGTCCCGGCTCTTGCGGATGTGCTCTGTGGCAAAGATGCTGGATCCTTTGGGGAAAGTCCTGCGCAGGATAGGAGGCCCTCCTGTGATCTCTGGTGCCTGGAGACCTTTTTCTTGCTCCTCCTGCTGCTTCGCCACCCTTCTGGATATGCACAATTGGCTGCTTTTCTATGGATTACTGTACCTGGTGCTGTATGCCCAAGTCTCCCAGTCCAAGCCTTGCGAGAGGACCTCCTGCTTCTCGGGCCGATGTCTGAATTCTACCTGCATCTGTGACCAAGGCTGGGTAGGAGACCAGTGCCAGCACTGCCAAGGCAGGTTCAAGTAAGTGTCACCATCTTCTGATCATACTCTTTCCCCCCACCCCCTTTTTCCTTTTCCTGCTGTTATGTTTTATACCCAAAGTGTCTTTGCAGAAGTACAAAAACTAAAGCCGTCTTCCAAGAATCCCTAGATCATCGTGTGCTTGCTTTTAATGAGAAGACAAGGAGGAATCTGATAGGGACTTTCCCTTTGATATGATCATGAGAGCGATAATTCTATCTCCCTGAAAAAAGAGAGAAAAAGTTAATTCTTAAGGTCTTTCCTTCAAAGCAAATGTTTTTATTCCATTTAATGTTCCCCTCCCCCAATACTGTTCATCCAAGTTCTCTCACAAAGGTGTAATATATTAATCTACACCTAACCCTGTTTAAATGCGTTTCACTCATTATCAAACTAGCCAGCTTTCTCTGAAGGTTATAGTAATCCCCAGTAATTTAAGAAACCTCTTCTGTTAAAGCTGAATGAGTGAGTCATAGACAGCAAAAGAGGATTGAAAATAGTGGTTTGGATGTGTGGTGCACACTAAGGACTGTGTGCTGTGGATATAAGTTGTAGTAGCTTGCTCATTTATATGAAACATGCTTAAAAAGAGGAACCTGTGCAGTTTTGTGGCTAGAGTTATGGAGTAAAGGTTAGTAATGCAAGGATTTCATCCCACTTCTGCTACTGATCTGAGCAGTTACCTTGTGCAGGTTCATTTGCTTCTGCATGCTTTCTTTTTGTGCAGTGTGTAAAAGTGGGAATCAATACTTACCTTTGTGCACTTAATTGAGATTTATAATCCAAGATAATTTTAACAGCTAGGTGTTAAAATAAGGCAACATGTGTGTATTTACACACACAATTTCTGGGCAGTTGGGAAAACCAGACATTAAAACAGCTCATCTGATAAGAGAGCTGGCTAGAATCCATATTTTACAGGAGTACAGTTTTTTGCTCATGCTCATTTTTATTGATGTACGTGGTGAGCTACTTGCTTGCTTGAGAAAGAAACATTCTGCAGAAAATGGGGGGGGGTATCAACTTTAATGGAGTATTTGTAAGAGTGAAAGTGGTTACTTAAGCAAGTTCATATTTTGATGACCAAGTTCTTGTTTGTCTTGTAACAATCCACAAAATAAGTTTTTCTTACTATGTAGTTCCACTCAGAAAGTCTGCATTTAGGGATTAGAATGTGATTCCTTCAAAACAGTTAATTTTATCTGAGTGTCAACTGCATTCTATTTTATACCTTAGTCTAAGTCTCTCATAATTTAAGACAAATAAAATTTCCAGATTATAATGTCTCCCTTAGCTAATGTCTACAAAAATCAGTACCTCCAGTAATGATACTATAATAGGGGGATTTTCTTGGTTGTTTAGTATTAAAGGATTTATTCTTTGTCATGCACAATATTTGCATGAGGAAAGTGAAACTAACAGAGGGAACATTACCTAAAGCTTGCTTGTAGAATATTGTAATGCTTTTTCCAAGTTAGTGTTGGGAATATTTAGCTGAATGTTCAAGGTATAATTCTCCATTAGCAGAAGAGTGTTTTAATGAGGAAAACTTGAGGACTTCTGGTAAAGTATAAAAATAAACGTACAAGTTTTTGTTTTATCTCTGTGTTGAATGACTTTGAACGTGTTATTGATGTCATTATTGTTCTATAAATGAAAAATAGGTTTGGGATTCTGTAAATGCTGTAAAGTTAATCTGAAAAAGAAGGGTTATAATGCACCTTTACTGTAGTATTGAAGTATTTTTTTGATATAAGATACATCTGTTTCTGTATCTGAAGCATAGCAGAACAAACCATATACCTGATAAAGTATCTCACAAGACTTGAAGTTCAATTTATTTAAAATATTTATCAATTGACTTTCCTCTAAAGGGGCTCAGGGCAACGTACAACAAACATATAAGCATAACTGCATAAACAGTAAAACCATAATCTTAAAAATAGATATTTACAACGCCTTAAAGCACTGTTTCAAATGTAGTTGCTGAGGATTAAATACTCCATGGTTATTCTACAAAAATAAAAATGTTTCAGTTGATGTCTGCAGAGTGAGAGTGACAATTCCAGAGTTAGAGTTCCACCACAGAGAAGGCCCTTCAATGCAGATTGTCTCCTCAAAATCTGATTGGGACTGTGTAGGGGCGGGGGGGGGGGGATCTACTATGAAACTAATGAATCTTAAGTTTCAGGGCCCCTAATCCCAGGCGGACCCCAGAAGCGACTTTAGTCTGCATTGCTTAAAAATGTTGTGTCTGTTAGACCCAGTTTAAATCACATGACTGATTGATTTTTAAAAATGTATATCAACAATTCCAGGTTTGTGAGTCAGTAGCTCAGTAGTTTGTAAAAGTGTGTGATCTGTCATGGAACAACCCCAGTGAAGAAGATAACAGACCTCGTTGCTGGTTGTGAAGAGGCCTCCATGACAGTTCAAGCTTCAGGCTCCCAAAAATGTAGGTCCACTACTGAGACTGTGGATAGAGCTCTCCCTTGCCAGTCTTAAACTTAGTTGGCTGGTAATGGAGAAGGCACTCTTACATACTGTATATTTGGGTCCTGCTCCATTGAGGGCTGTATAAACCAGGCGCAGTAGCACACAAGAATCCCAAACAGATATATTATAAACTATATAAGGCACAGTTCTTACACTCTAAACCATGGGTAGGCAAACTAAGGCCCGTGGGCCAGATCAGGCCCAATTGCGTTCTGGATCCGTCCCGCGGACAGTCCGGGAATTGCCACGTGGATTGCCAGCGCACGCGTTCTTTCCCTCTCCCTCCCTCACATGGTGGCGGCGGCGCCTCCTCCCTCCCTCCCGGCTTCTCCCTGCCCTGCCTAGAGGAGGAAGGGGGCAGGGCTTTGTTGGGGCCAGCTGCAGCAGTGCTCGAGCAGCCGCCATTTTAAGCAGCCCCTCTCCGGAGCCCTTTTGTGCACTGCTCATCGTCCCGCCGTCACCAGCCCCGGCCGCTTACAAGACAAGTAAGCAGCCACCAGGGCTCATGGTGCTTTTGCATCATTTCCCTCCGCCTCCAAATATAGTCTGGCTCCCACAAGGTCTGAGGGACAGTGGACTGGCCCTCTGCTGAAAAAGTTTGCTTACCCCTGCCCTAAACTCAGCTCCCGTTGCCGGGGTTGGTTAATTTAAAATATGACAGAGAAAAAGCCAAATTTGAAACATGGTTTAATTTTTGTACTTCAGGTATTTCACAGATTGGATCATATGGCTTGATATAAGTTGTTATAAATTAAGGCTTTTGCTTTTTATAAATTTCGCATTGCATTCAGTTTTCTTTCTAAAACATCCTTTGTTTGTGTGTGTTTAAAAGGCTTAATCGTATAATTTATATAAAAGAGCCCTAACTTAAATACATTGTTTTGAAGTGTTAATGTGTTAATTTTCAATGATGTTAAAAATATATAAATTTAATTTGTAAAGGTTTGTGTTTCTTGTATGATCTGTAAAAGAATTCAGTAAAATAAGACTCTTGTTCTTTCTTGATTCCTATCTTATATGACGTGAACCAAGAGGATATGCAGCAAGCTTAACTCATTGTGTAATGAGTGATTGGCATTAGCAAATGCTGCTGGTATTGACACCAGGGCAGTATCAGTTTAGGCAATTTGGGTGTTAATCTCATGTGAGATTTCCTCTCCATTCCTGAAAAACAATAACTTAGCAGGCAGACATCAGAAATGATTGATCAATCTTGGTAAGCATGTGTCAAAGTTAATTGACTGATTCCATGGTAACATAGCATTTCCTCTATAGGGAATTCGTTAAGATTGTAAGATTATTCTTTAAATGCTGTTCAGGGATGGATAAAGGATGAGGAAGAAACAACTAGGGGTCAACTTGATTTTTTACCATAAAAATAAGCATATCTCTATTAAACTATTAGGCTTCCAGCCTCTTGTTTTTTCACAGCCAAAGGTCAAACGAAATTAACCTTTCCAAAACAGAATTAGCATTAGCATAGCACACAAATTGCAGGGAGAGAACCCTCCATTGGGCAGTACCTTTATTGGCACAAACCAAGATGTCACAAAAGTATTACGTACAAGTTTTTGAATTCCCAAGAACTCTTTCTTAGGCAAAATGTGACATAAAAAAGGAGTTTGTGGCATTTTGACTGGTTACAATAAAGATATTGCCCATCCGTGGATTATGAAGTTTACTCTTATGGACTAACACAGCTACGTGTGTGTGTGTGTGTGTGTGTGTGTGTGTTTGCATGATAAAAGAAAGGCTTTAAAGGGATTTTGAAGAACATAGATATAGCAAACATACTATATATACTATATGCAGGTGTCTTTACTGTGTCTGGTGAACTATCAAGATTTTCTGATATTAACTAAATAATATTGTTTTCCCCTACTTTTGCTGCTGTTGCTTAGATCAGTGGTTCTCCGTTTGTGAAGCAAGGAAAAGCAGAACAATATAAGCTGTGTTTAGGGTGGGTGGAATCTCCTCCATGATCTCTCCATGTGAAACTTGCTTAGAAATGGAAAGCAAAAGGTTCCTTTTCCCAACGGTTTAGTATAAGCTATTTTCTATCTGGCATGTTGAAATCTGGTGTCAGGCAGCAGCAATTTTTAGTTCATGTTTTCTCTAACATGCCTAAGGACCTCATTCTGCCTGCTATTATCAGCTTGCCCTGAGGCCACTGCAGTTCCAAGTTCTAGGAAATATACAAGAATAATGGGAGACAAGTTAAAATTACAAATTCTTGAAGAATACTCATTATAGCAACATTAAAACCAATGCAATAAAATGGTAACAGCCTACTTACCGGTATTAAAAGGATCAAGTGAAAAGGTGATAGAAACATGGATGCACATAGGTATAATGGAAACTAAAGCAAGCTATTAGACTCAGTGAGTACCCCTGGCCGCTGTCGCCCCATGATACCAGAGTCAATACAGGCCTGTAAATAAGTGCCTTGCCATTAATCAAGCACAATTTTTATCACCCAAGTTGGATAACTGTGAAGGATGCAATACCTGCTTAGAGTTAAAAAGCATGCCTGCGCCCATGGGCATAGCCAAGATTTTTGTTGGGGGAGGGGCAGGCTTTTGTAGGGGGAGGGAGAACCTTACTGTAGTATTTTTATTGATTTATGGGGGCAGCTGCCCCCTGCCTCCATTTGGCTATGCCCATGTCTGTGCCTTACACCTTGGCACCAAACCCTAAGGTGCCCCACTTACCTTTCATGGTGTGAGAGCCACACAGAATTCCATTAGCTGCTCCACTGGAACTGGCCACTCCTGCAAGAACCCTTTGAGGATCTGAAAAACACTGAACTCCATACCTGTTCTGCAATAGTTTGTTCAAGTGGCAACTTTATGACCCTGTCTGCCTCAGTCTTCCAAGATTTCATAGCTCTACTGGCATAAACTCCAGTTCCTTCCAGGCCATTAGGGTACACTCCTGAAAATGTGTCATCTGGTTCTGTGACAACACCATTGGCAGTGCCATGCTGAGTTCTGAAACATGGTGAGCAAGAAAAGATCAAACTGAAAAGGAGACAACAGAGCACAAAGGTCCCAACCATGGACATGACTCTAGAGTGCTTAGATGTAAGAGACTTATTGATGGATTGTGGCCTGGTTGTCACATCAAAAGTGGGCAACTGAGTTAACCAAATCAGGAGGCCACTGCCAAATTGCCACTACAAAAGGGAAAACTCCAAAAAGTTAAACCCCTGCTTGAGCCTTTATCAACCCAGTTCTAGGACAATATAGCAGAACACCATTTGTCCTGGGAAATAACCTCAAAGCCAGCTGACCCAACTGCAACTGAGTTCCTTTTCCAGCAACAAATCTTGTTTCCAAAAGGAAATACTATTGTGCTCATACCTTTTTATTTTATTTTATCAGACAGCCAATTCTAGCCTCATGTCCCTGGAACCGTGGATTATCTTGTGAGGTTAACTGAGGTCCTCCATTGCATCACAAAATCTATGCAAGAGGGCTTGACCAAGAGCTATCGCTTGACAGGCAGAGTTAAGGTAGCCACTGATTTCTGCAGGTTCTTAAGCATTAACTGATGTATCCTTCCCACAGAAATGGCCCCAAGCCTAAGCTTTGCCAGCAGGAAGACAGGTGGCAGTACTGGTGAAGGGAATCCAATTCAATACCTAGTAAGGTAATCACCAAGCAGGGACCTCTGTCTTTTCTTCTGCCATTGGCACTCCCAATTGAGCAGGCAGATAGCAAACTCCTGTATCAAAAGCCAGCATGAGCTTTATTACTTTTCCATTCCTATTTCCCTCTTCCTCCAGTTTTGAGCTGCCAGCAAATGTGTTATAATACTGTTTAGCAATATTAAACTGAGTGCACACTGTCAAGCTTACCTAAGAACAGAAGACTCTGTTGGTACTTTATCCCAGTAATTTGATTTATTCTGTTTACTACATTTCCCCAGTATTGCCAGTATCCCTGAGTTTCACCAGATACATCTGAAATCAGCTTGATTTCAAATGTACATCTCCAGCACAGAGCCATAGGAAGTTGAAAACCTATATAGTTATCTATCCTTGACTTTTATTTGATTACATGGTGATTTCCTCTATAATTTATGGGGTCATATTAGAACATTGAAAATTATTGGCCTTTAAAAACCTTTTAAAGAAGTTGAAACTAGAAACTGGCATATGCCTCAGTGAAACCATGTAGAAATATTCTTTTAGCTATGTCCAAATATTTGTAGAAGAAGCTTTACTGATGGTTTTAAGGAAGAAACTACTATCTTCCAGATCTTAGTGTGCTTTTACTTTAAAATGACTGCCCTTCCCCCTGAAGCTAATACAGTAGTCAACTGATCTGTCATGCTTATATGAAGATTCTTGTCATGTGTTATAATGGCTATAACGCTCAAGTGAGCTTAACATTGATAAAATATTAATGCCCAGGTACAGTTCTAGTCACATGTGATTATGCATGACTAGTTGCACAATGATGGGAATGCACATTCAGATGTGCATCTCAATGCACATGTGATTGAAAGTAATGCAGCATGCATGGGCAACCATCAGCTGCATGTGTATAGGCATCTTGATTTACACCTTCACTTCCAGCTTCAACAAGTAAGCAGAAGCCCATTTCCACATGTGGCTATTAGGATTGAATTCAGCTGAATTGGATGTATAATATGAAACAGAGGTGGTGATTAGTATTTTCAAATATTTATTAGCATTTGACTGCCATGCTTGCAGTTCTGAGTAAGATCCATTATCTCCTGAATTGACAAATTGGCTCTCAAATTTGAATTTCATGGCAAGGTCCTGAGCCACACCACCTTTCTTAGATAATGAAACACATGGACATCAATATTTTGGGTTAATGGGATAAATAAGGCCACAACTTTATTGGTTACAGATGTGAGTGGTATTGGCTTAGGCCAGGGATGTTCAACAGGTCGATCGGGATCGACTGGTCGATCCCTGGGAGGTTGCAGTCGATCGCTGTTGATCGCGGACTCATTTTCCTTTGCTTTTGCCTAAGAGCACTTGGCCCGGCCCCCTCTCTCCTGCCTGGATTTTCTCCTGATCTCTGTAACGGAAGACAGAGTTTTTGCTGTGTGGCAAAATGCTCCCACATCACTACTTTTTTTTTTTTTGGCAACTAACCCCCTCCCCCTTAAAAGTACCCCCACAAAATGGACATAAAACGGGGTAGTTCCCACCCCTAAAAAAGCTCAACAACTTTGACCTGAACCCCCCGAAAGGGAGTAGATCACTGCCAGATTTTAATTCTGAAAGTAAATCTCAGTTCCTCTGGAGTTGGCCACCCCTGGCTTAGGCATCGGAAGTGAACCAACTATATCTGACTCCTGCCCGTCATGCAGGTAGTCTCACAAGGGTCAACCACCAGTAGGGGGAGCCCTGTTGATGTACATCAACTGTGAGCTCCCCCAGGGTCCCCAATGAAGTCATGGCATGGCCATAGCCCATATCCTGGCTTTGGACAGGATCCACACCCCAGGATCCCTTTAACGGAATACCCTTAACGGAAGGCCACAACCTCCTTCCCATAAAACAGGTTTACCAATGCCTAACCGCCAAACCTTACAAAGTTGTGACGATTGCTACAAGGCAGGCGAAAACCACATGACTGGTGCCAGTATGCCAAGTGGGAAAATTCCTACCTGGCCCCCTCAACAGGAGACCAACCATAGTCCATAGCAAGGCCAAGATGGCGAGCACATGAAAATAGAGCGGGAGGGTGGGAGATCCAATGCAGGAGGAGAAAGGAGACAGAGCCCTGGCTGCAGGAGGTTTAAATCAGGTAAGCCACGCCCCAAGTCACCCGATTGGTTGGCTGTGGGGCGTGACGAGGCCGGGGCTCTCAATGATGTGGGAGGCATCGCCACGCCCCCCTGCTGTACACGGGGAGAGCTCGTGGCCAGCCTGCAACTCCGCTGCCTTGGGAAGTGGAGTGGTTTTGCTAAAGTAATTCTCTCAAATAGTTTGAGGACTATTAGAAACTTTCTATAGTGTGTGTGTGTGTGTGTGTGTGTGTGTGTGTGTGTGTGTCTGTCTGTCATGTCTCTTTACGATATGTGTCTGTGATAGAAACTCCCCACGTCTCTCTGAGTGTGATTCCATCTAAAGTTTAGTGGGGACTACCGTATTTTTTGCACCATAACACTCACTTTTTTCCTCCTAGAAAGTAAGGGGAAATGTCTGTGCGTGTTATGGAGGGAATGCCTACGGGTGGCATGCCTACGGATTTTCCTCCTCTAAAAACTATGTGCGTGTTATGGTCGGGTGCGTGCTATAGAGCAAAAAATACGGTAGTTGAAACTTTAGTTTTACCCAAATAGCAAGTTCTAACTGCCATGTTGAGTTGTTGATCTGCTGTTTACAAATAAATACATCTATTGAAGTTTCCCTAACTCCTGTTGCTTCCTAGTATTCACGCAGACATATTGCAAGTTGCCCCTTCATGGATCACTGCCTTGCCGTGGCGAAGGGGCTTGAATAACTCAGAGAAGCTATGAACTATGCCGAGCAGGGCACCCAAAATGAACAGATCATAGTGGAGAGTTTTGACCAAACGTGATCCACCTGGAGGAGGAACCGGCAAGCCACTCCAGTATCCCTGCCAAGAAAACTCCATGGACAAAGACAACAGGCATATAAAAGTTATGACGCTGGAAGATGAGCCCCTCAGGTCGGAAGGTGTCCAACGTGCTACTGGGTAAGAGCGGAGGACAAGTACAAGTAGATCCAGAGCTGATGAAGCGGCTGGGCCAAAGCCGAAAGGACGCTCAGTTGCGGATATGCATGGAAGCGAAAGGAAAGTCCAATGCTGTAAAGAAAAATATTGCATAGGAACCTGGAATGTAAGAACCATGAACCTGGGTAAGTTGGATGTGGTCAAAAATGAGATGGCAAGAATAAATATTGACTTCCTGGGCATCAGTGAACTAAAATGGACGGGAATGGGCGAATTCAGTTCGGATGACTATCATATCTACTACTGTGGGCAAGAAACCCGTAAAAGAAATGGAGTGGCCCTCCATTCCACTCAAAAGAGTGGCGAAAGCTGTACTGGGATGTAATCTCAAAAATGGTAGAATGATCTCGATACGAATCCAAGGCAGACCTTTTAACATCACAGTAATCCAAGTTTATGCACCAACTACTGGTGCTGAAGAAACTGAAATTGACCAATTCTATGAAGACTTACAACACCTTATAGAAGTGACACCAAAGAAGGATGTTCTTCTCATTATAGGGGATTGGAATGCTAAAGTAGGGAATCGAGAGATAAAAGGAACAACTGGCAAGTTTGGCCTTGGAGATCAAAACGAAGCAGGGCAAAGGCTAATAGAGTTCTGTCAAGAGAACAAGCTGGTCATCACAAACACGCTTTTCCAACAACACAAGAGACGACCCTACACATGGACATCACCAGATGGGCAACATCGAAATCAGATTGATTATATTCTCTGCAGCCAAAGATGGAGACGCTCTATACAGTCAGCAAAAACAAGACCTGGAGCTGACTGTGGCTCAGATCATCAGCTTCTTATAGCAAAATTCAAGCTTAAACTGAAGAAAGTAGGAAAAACCACTGGGCCAGTAAGATACAATCTAAATCAAATCCCTTATGAATACACGGTGGAAGTGAGGAACAGGTTTAAGGATTTAGATTTGCTGGACAGAGTGCCTGAAGAACTATGGATGGAGGCTTGCAACATTATACAGGAGGCAGCAACGAAAACCATCCCAATGAAAAGGAAATGCAAGAAAGCAAAGTAGCTATGTAACGAGGCCTTACAAATAGCGGGGGAGAGAAGGCAAGCAAAATTCGAGGGAGATAGTGAAAGATACAGGAAATTGAATGCAGATTTCCAAAGAATAGCAAGGAGAGACAAGAAGGCCTTCTTAAATGAGCAATGCAAAGAAATAGAGGAAAACAACAGAATGGGAAGAACCAGAGATCTGTTCAAGAAAATTGGAGATATGAAAGGAACATTTCGTACAAAGATTGCCATAATAAAGGACAAAAGTGGTAAGGACCTAACAGAAGCAGAAGACATCAAGAAGAGGTGGCAAGAATACACTGAGGAATTATACCAGAAAGATATGGATGTCTCGTACACCCCAGGTAGTGTGGTTGCTGACCTTGAGCCAGACATCCTGGAGAGTGAAGTCAAATGGGCCTTAGAAAGCACTGCAAATAACAAGGCCAGTGGAAGTGATGGTATTCCAGCTGAACTATTTAAAATTGTAAAAGCTGATGCTGTTAAGGTGCTACACTCAATATGCCAGCAAGTTTGGAAAACTCAGCAGTGGCCAGAGGATTGGAGAAGATCAGTCTACATCCCAATCCCAAAGATGGGCAGTGCCAAAGAATGCTCCAACTACTGCACAATTGCACTCATTTCACACGCTAGCAAGGTTATGCTTAAAATTCTACAAGGAAGGCTCAAGCAGTATGTGGACCGAGAACTCCCAGAAGTGCAAGCTGGATTTCGAAGAGGCAGAGGAACCAGAGACCAAATTGCAAACATGCGTTGGATTATGGAGAAAGCTAGAGAGTTCCAGAAAGACATCTATTTCTGCTTCATTGACTATGCAAAAGCCTTCAACTGTGTCAACCACAGCAAACTATGGCAAGTTCTTAAAGAAATGGGAGTGCCGGATCACCTCATCTGTTTCCTGAGAAATCTCTATGTGGGACAAGAAGCTACAGTTAGAACTGGATATGGAACAACTGATTGGTTCAAAATTGGGAAAGGAGTACGACAAGGCTGTATATTGTCTCCCTGCTTATTTAACTTATATGCAGAATTCATCATGCGAAAGGCTGGGCTGGATGACTCCGAAGCCGGAATTAAGATTGCCGGAAGAAATATCAACAACCTCAGATATGCAGATGACACAACCTTGATGGCAGAAAGTGAGGAGGAATTAAAGAACCTTTTATTGAGGGTGAAAGAGGAGAGCGCAAAATATGGTCTGAAGCTCAACACCAAAAAAACGAAGATCATGGCCACTGGTCCCGTCACCTCCTGGCAAATAGAAGGGGAAGAAATGGAGGCAGTAAGAGATTTTACATTCTTGGGCTCCATGATCACTGCAGATGGTGACAGCAGTCACGAAATTAAAATACGCCTGCTTCTTGGGAGAAAAGCAATGACAAACCTAGACAGCATCTTAAAAAGTAGAGACATCAGCTTGCCAACAAAGGTTCGTATAGTAAAAGCTATGGTTTTCCCAGTAGTGATGTATGGAAGTGAGAGCTGGACCATAAAGAAGGCTGATCGCGGAAGAATTGATGCTTTTGAATTATGGTGCTGGAGGAGACTCTTGAGAGTCCCATGGACTGCAAGAACATCAAACGTATCCATTCTTAAGGAAATTGGCCCTAAGTGCTCACTGGAAGGACAGATCGTGAAGCTGGGGCTCCAATACTTTGGCCACCTCATGAGAAGAGAAGACTCCCTGGAAAAGACCCTGATGTTGGGAAAGATGGAGGGCACAAGGAGAAGGGGACGGCAGAGGATGAGATGGTTGGATGGTGTTCTTGAAGCTACCAGCATGAATTTGATCAAGCTGCGGGAGGCAGTGGAAGACAGAAGTGCCTGGCGTGCTCTGGTCCATGGGGTCACGAAGAGTCGGACACGACTAAACGACTAAACAACAACATTGCAAGTTGTCCTCACATAGTGATTACCCTTCCCAACCCACTGGAAGCTACAGTTTCCATTTTCTCTTTTTGCTGTCCTCAGGTGCTGTTCTGTAGTTTCTTGGTCCTTAATACGATGCACAATGAATTCATTCACTTATTCATTTCTTGTAAAAAACAAATCAATCTCAAAGCAATTTTGGAAAAGGTAAAACAATAAAATCAATATTAAAGCAAATTAAAATTACCTCAATTTTCTAAGCATCTGGGTAGGCTTGTCTAAACAAAAATGTTCTTAGCAGGTGCCAAAAAGAGAACAGTGAAGGTGTCTGCTTGATATCAATAGGCAGGGAGTTCCAAACTGTAGGTGCTACTACACTAAACAATTGGGCCCTTAAAATGCAGAATGGGTATTGTGCGGGAGCTGTAGGAGTGCCAATTCTGCGGGATCAAAGTGGTTGAGTAGGCACATGTGGGGTAAGGCGATCTCTTAGATCTCTGAGCACGGGTTTCTTATGCTGACCAGGCTCACTCCTGGTTAGACCACAATTGCTCATACATGTATGGTACAAGTATTTTAGTTGACCAATCCAATGCCTTCTATCTACAGTGTGCTCTGGTTGCAAGTGGTTTTAATAGAAATGCATACTATGTCAAATATCTGCAAAGGAAATAGCCCACCTTGCAGATGAGACTAACTGCACTTTATACTGCTATCTGGTTAGTGTTTTTTTCTTCTGGAAAGTGTGGAAAATTAATATTTCTGCATTCTCCTCCAAATCCCTGCCTGCCTGCAGAAAGGACTGCAGAGATATGTATATTTTAATGGTTTAATAAGATTGGTACTGCTTATGAAGGATGATAGTATTTACTATTTGCTAAGTTGTTCAATAATTTTATCTCAGTGTGCAGTATTTATTTAGCTTTCAGTTTAACTTGCTAATAGCCTGTTAAATTTCTAAATGCAGATTTATTTGGGAGTTATACAATAAATTCTAATTTTACAAGTAAAATATAGAATACTGAGGAGACCAGGGAGAATGTTAAAACCTGCATCGCTTATGAATGACTTGTTTAAATTTTGACCTAATTCTGAGGGAGCATGCACTGGCCTACTTCTTCTCTTACTGAAAACACCAGTAAAGAATATATCTAGTGTACTTCTGCAATATGCTGATTCTTTGTGACATGATAAACAAACCTAAAAGCAATTTAGGAAACATTAACATGTTAAAAGTTATACTATTTTTAAAATAAATTCTCCATGGGTCAGGAACATATAGACTTCATAACAGAAACCACAAATTATAAACCCAGTATCATGATATGGTCTTCAAACTGGATTTGGATTATATATTGATATATTGCCCAGTCTTAATAGGATGCTCCTGCATTTATAAATTTATAAACAATGGAAGCATTTTAGACCATTGCTTTCCTGAAGCTTTTAGTTTGTTTTAGCAGTGTAGCCCATGGCCTTATTGCTGTTTATCAATTCATCAATTGTTTATTAAATCTATATCAATCTGTGGCAATGCAATGGATTATTAAATTAGAATACCAGTGAGAGTCAGGCCACAGCAGTTATAGTTCACAATGTATTAATAAAGCCTATAAACAATTATAATACACCATCAACACATTGGACAAAAGATTCCTGCATTGCAGGGCATTGGACTAGATGACCCTCATGGTCCCTTCCAACTCTACAATTCTATGGCAAGTAGTTGGGGGGGCAGAATTAAATTCAGTACTCATTTCAGGATGAACTTAACTAATTCACACTTTCTGAAACAATTTGAGAGCCAAAACTCAGTTATACTTTGAAATACATACCCAAATTTTGTGATGCAGTTTTCTAACCAATGTGTGTGTGTGTGTGTGAGGAATGTGCATAAAAATGAATGTATTCATTTAAATAACATACAAAAAATCATTACCTTAGAGGAAATGGCTTGTAGAAATGTGTTCATTAGTCAGAATTGCATAGAAACATATGCTTATTAGAAGTTAGCACTGAAATGCTGACAAATTTTAAGGATTTTTTTTTCCCATGGCAAATTGCTACAGAAGTGTGGAGAACTGAATTTTAGAATGGAAAAATAAGAAATTGGCGCACCTGAAATTCAAAGACTCACTCATTCCTAATGGCAAGAAACAGGACCTGGATTACTTAGTTCAATGGAATATTGAAAGAGACAGAACCAAAAAACCTTAGTTTGCATAAAAAGAAAAGACACCGCTTGGCATTCACCCAGCATATTGGAAGTATACGAAGAACCTCCACCCGTTGTGGTGGGGACACACACACACACACGTTTTTTTGGATCTGTGTGTATGGGTAGAGTGAATGATTTACTGAGCACTCAAATTCTAAGCATTTGTCTCATCCTTTGCAGAATGTATATGTTCCAGAAAGGCAGAGTATGAAGGATCATTTGAGGCTCACAGATTGAACTGTATCCTGAACTGAACATTATGGTGTCATTAGCCCAAACATCACTTTTCTTGTTGAGACTTATGCCCTCAGCAGAGATAAGAAAATACATACTGGATGCTTGCCCGGAGCTTCTGGAGCTCCTTTGTGTCTTATTTACACTCAACTAAAACTGCATACAGCATTCCTAGCCTATGATGCCAAACTGAAATAGTTGAGGGGAGGAAAATAGGTCAGTTAACATTCCTCAAGTAACATTTCCAGTCATGCTTTGTTTCTAGCCATGTTTCTTCCAATGGAGAAATCAGGTGATATTTCATTCATGGTAGTATAATTTCTTTTTTTGTCCTAAATACCAATGACGGATGAAAAATCAATGACTTGAAGGCATGCAGTATTAAGCAGTAATTGGCTTGCAGGAGCCCTTTATTTCATTCTGGGTATGTGGTGGATCTGTGATGATGGAGAGGCAAACTGAGTGGTTCAAGGTGTGGGACTGGATGGGATATTCCCTTCTGGCCCTTCCCAACTTTGTGGTTCTCATTTTCACTTATTTTGTGTCTCCTCCTGTGTGGCTTGTATGACTATAAGCATATTGCTTCAAGTGCAGGATTTACAGAGGGCAGAAACAAAGTTTACAGACACATTACACATTTAGCATATTATTTTCCTTATATAACCGATCTTTAGACCCTAGCCTAGCCTATTTTTCTACAATGATAAGCCCACTGAGGATGGAATGAGGATGTCTGAAGCTAGTCCACCTCTCCCTTAAGATCTTGAGGGGTGTACGGTTCAATTTTCATGGATGATTCATCAGGAACTAATACACAGCTGTGTAGTGATGTGGTGAGATGTAATATATAAGAGCACAATTTAATGCTGGTCAATGAAGCACTTCTTCCTACAAGCTAGGAGCATTGGGACTACATCTCAATTTTACTTCCTCCTGTTCCAGGAGTTTCAAGGTCTAAATGGAGGACAGCTGTACAAGTTTGTTGTTGTTTGATTTTTATGGCTGCCCATAAATAAATAAAAGGATTAAGCTCTTGGACAGCCTTATGCTGAACCTGCTTTTACTGGTTGGTTTGTATCTCTGGAGTTTTATATAAAACAAAGAAGGCATACATATATAACAAGGAGCTGCAACAAAATGTTGCAGTCCGGAGTGCTGCTCCTGAGCATTCTTACTTTCTGCTTGCTGCTTCTGACTGACAGCTTCTGCAAAACACTACTAAACCTTAGGTTATAGGCTACAGACACAGCCAAAGGGTGCATAACTAAAAAAAAAAGTATTGAAAATTTTATTTGATGTCATTTTATCCTGAAACACAGTCTGGAGAACAGTTTGAATGACAATGTTTTTTATTTGGGATAAGTTGTCTGTTTTTAGCAACTTATCAAATATTATCAATATTATCAAATTGGTCAAAGCCAATTTGGCAATATTAGCTGCTTTCATTAAAGAGTAAAGACTTGTTTATTATTATAGTACTTTCCTTGTTAAAGTGGGGTGTCCCCCCAAATAGGGGGCATCTTATATACAGAAAAATACGGTATATATTTGTCTCAGCATGTGGAGAATGCATTTAATGATGCTGTTTCAGTTAATATGTGTCAATACTAAAAAGTAACTTTTATAATTCCCCCACCCGGATTCTTAAAACACACACACAAACCAATTCCTTAAGGGTAACATTACTATCTGCTTCTAAGGCTGCTTCTAAGTATTCTTATGGACAATTGTATACAGTTCTTACGATGTATGTTCATAATTTAACTGCAATTATAGTATGGATAGAAGGCAGCGAGAATGTTTTCGTTTGTCAGGCTGTTTGCTGCAGCTTTTGTGTCCATTGAAAACATGATACACACACACACGCACACACACTCTTCAAGTCGCTGGGATATAATACTTGAAAATATTTGTGTGCTGCAATGGAAGCCTCCAAAGTGATTACAGAGTTAGTTAGTTGCCAAAGGGAGTGGTCGTGACATGTGTTTAGATCTGGAAAACAGCTTTCACATGAACAAATGTCAGAATTGGTTGCTGATTATGGACCCTCACTCTGAATTAGCCATTTGGGAAGCAAACATCTGTTTTGGACAAATTTTGTTGCAAAGGTATAGTTTGTGAGGTAAGAAACAGCAGTTGTGAAATATATTTTGTGTGTGTGTGTGTGTGTGTGTGTGTGTGTGTGTGTGTGTTGGAAGTGATTAGCAAATAATATTGTGTTTCATGTTTCATTCTTCTGGATGGTTCTCTCTCCATAGGGACATTCAAAGTAGTATACACATCTGATTCAGAAGAAATTCCTTTATTTATTTATTTTTTAGTAGGTAGTTTTGCAAGGTAGTCTGAAACAGCAAATATTTGGGCGTGGTGGTGGGATGTAGCTTTCTAGATTAATAATAATAATAATAATTTATTATTTATACCCCGCCCATCTGGCTGGGCTTCCCCAGCCACTCTGGGTGGCTTCCAAAAAAATATTAAAATACTGTAATACATCAAACATCAAAAGCTTCCCTAAACAGGGCTGCCTACAGATGGTAGTTGTTGTTCTCTTTGACATCTGGTGGGAGGGCGAGAAGGCCCTCTGCCTGGTTCCCTGTAACTTTGCTTCTCGCAGTGTGGGAACCACCAGAAGGCCCTCAGTGCTGGACCTCAGTGTCCGGGTAGAACAATGGGGGTGGAGACCAATGCACGCTGCCACCAGATTTTATTCATAGTATTGTTTCAAGTCTGCAGTTGCCTACTATCTACTTTGTTATCTTGCTCACATAGATGAAATGTGGAAAAATTGTTGAAATAAAGACAGGAGATGTACTGCAGAGAGACGCCCATGCTCCTCCTATGTGGTTTTTAAAAAGAAGACTGTTAGATGTAGCTAGGCGCTGCTGTAGGAGAATAGTAGTGTACGGCTAAGGAGAAGGATGCCTATCCAATTGGCTAGTCTTAAGAATAACAATTCAGACTGAGAACTGATCCTGTTGAAATATCAGGTTGTTGCTATTTATACATTATACAATCAAAGCACATTGCTTCCAGAAAGAATCCTGGGAACTGTACTCCCAAGCTGCAATTATTATATTCCCACCACACTTTACAATTAAAATTAAATAATCCATTAAGTACAGTTTCCAGGATTCTTCACATAAAGTAATGTGCTTTAAATGTATTGTGTGTACATAGCCATTGTCTCCCTTCTTGGTTTAAAAAATACCATATTTTTCGCTATATAAGACTCACTTTTTCCCTCCTAAAAAGTAAGGGGAAATGTGTGTGTATCTTACGGTGCGAATGCAGGCTGCGCAGCACTCCCTCCTGCTGTTCTAGCTTCTGGCTTCGCCGTGCGAAGCCTCTTCAGGGCACGGGGAGCCTTCATCCCACTGCCCTGAGGAGGCTTCGTGCGGCTATCCCTGGCTTTTGCGGGAGGTGGGGGAAGGGACAGGGATTGCCCTCTGTTCCTGCCCCCACCTCCTGGAAAAGCCCGCAAGAGCCGCACTCCCTTTAAAGAGCTGCGTGGAGCGTGTGTGCGGCTCTTGGGGGCTTTTCCCCGAGGAAGGAGAAGCCTGCAAGCACCGCACACACGCTCCCCGCAGCTCGTAAAAGGGAGCGCTGAGCAGAGCCTGGGATGCATACAGGCTCTGCTCAGCGCTCCCTTTAAAGAATTTTTTTCCCCCTTGCATTCCGCCTCTAAAAACTAGGTGCGTCTTATGGTCAGGTGTCTTATGGTATGGAAAATGAAAAATACGGTAGATAGATGATGGCAGGAATCACTGTCCTAGGAACAGAAATATTGAAGGCTAGAATCTCAAGGGGGGGGGAACTTCTCTGATCTCTGGGCTGTATGAACAAACTGTATGTGCTGGCGTGTCAAGTCCCACCACAGCATGTGTGGGAAACCTCTAAGAGTTCATGTGCTTCTGCTTATCCCGATTCCATATTTGTCTGCCTATTTCCCCTTGATTCTTCTTTGAAAGGGAGTGATAGCTGTCATAACTTACCTACATGAATGCTCCTAATGTTGCTGTTTAGACAGTTCTTAACCTTAATTCAAATATACATTTAATTCCAGTATTTCTTCATAATTTATATTTTTTGTGATAGGTTTATATTCACTGTACTAGACAGCTTCTGTAAAAACCGAATAAATCTGCTGTGATAGGCAGTAGGGTAACATGTCAAATAAAAACAAACTCTTGGAACTGGCTGGATATATGTAGTAAAATAGAAATTGCTACAGGAAAACCATCGCTTGTGTATGAGAAAGGTAGCTGTCAGACACTGAGAATGTTCTGCTTTGTATCACTTTAAGGTCTCCATCTTTGAGGAGGCTGTATGTGTATCCAATAAGCTGATGGTATAGAGGCATCTGACCAAGGGACAGGGCTGAGGCTGGTCAACAGACTCTTGGGCTGTTATTGTTGGGTTGTTGTTGTTAATATTATATCTTTATTTTTAGTTACTGTGATTTACATGGAAATTGTTCAGTTTGGTTGTGTACTATATGTGTGTGTGTGTGTCTACTTATGCTATATTTGTAGCATAAGCATTATAATCATATCATATCCCATGTAAAATATCCCACATGAGACTCTTCATCTCAAGATCATGGGTTAAGCCCCATATTGGGCAAAAGATTCCTGCATTGCAGGGCGTTGGACCAGATGGGAGAGTATCATGGGAGAGTTCCAAACCAGCCTGCTCTGCTAGATTCCTGTTTGCAGTGAGGTGTTTTTTTAAGTGCCAGCAAGAGCAAAAAGGCACAGTACACTGTACCTCCTTTAAAATGGCACAGTGCATTGTACCTCCTTATCCAGGTACATGTATAGATTAGCCCAAAGTCTGCTGGCAGGAAATAGAAATGTAACCAGGAAAAGGTAATACAGTGATTAGCCACAGAGAAGAGAGCAAATACAGGAGCCAATAAGGCTTGAGCACAGGCTTTATCAGAGTCCAGTATAATAAATTTGTAATAGTGCCCCTCCCCTCCCCATGAAGGTCCCTGTGTGTGTTTTTTTTTAAAAAAGATGAATTTACCTTAGGTACATTAGATCCTCTTTTCAGCTTCCTGTCTTCCTGACTTGCATTTACAGCATAACCAGAGGCATGATAAAATGACATGTATTAACATAAGTGACAAGCGTTTCCAGCTGGTTGAAAAGGTCTCTACCTTAGGTGTGTGTTTTGTATCGTTTTTAAACATATTTGAAATTCCCTTTTCTACTGTTTGAGATACTATACGACTTAGACTGTGTGTGTGTGTCCGAAAATAAGTTGTATGCTGGAGGACCATGATAGAAGTAGCATTATGAATGTCTCACAGGGAATAAGAAATACTTGTGTACAGTTCATGCAGATGCTAATGTTAAGAAAACAAGCAGATGTTTACCAGTTTCTAAACCTCTTACTAGGGCAAATCTGTGCAGCATTGCTTATCCCAATTAGCAGACCATGTCCAAAAGATCTAGCTAAGGGTTTTTCCGTAACAAAACATATCTCAAATATGATTTATTTGGAATGCTGCAAGCTAGCACCTTTTACAGTAGCTTGAACATTGTAAGCACAAGGTTTATGTTATTAAGAAAAACATTTTCCATAATAGTCATCTTGTAATCTGTTTTCATTTTTGTGCGGCTTTTATTGCATTATAATGGTTGCAATCCGCTTTGATTTTTTTAAATGAATTGCAGTATACAGATATTTTTATAAATAAATGAAGCTTTCCTGAAAGGCTCTCTTCTGTGTGCTGTTGATATAAGCATATGTTCACATGCAAAATTGTAATATGTATTCAAGAGTTTATTTGAAAATAGATTTTTTATTGCCTTTGCCCCAGGTGTTCTTAATTTCCAACTGATATTTTTGCAACATATGAAGAATGCGGGTCAAATAGAAAAGAGAGATTAATCTGTGTTCTCGAAAGCCGTTAGAGCAGGGGTCAGCAAACTTTTTCAGCAGGGGACCACTTCACTGTCCCTCAGACCTTGTGGGGGGCCGGACTATATTTTGGGGGGGGGGAATGAACGAATTTCTATGCCCCACAAATAACCCAGAGATGCATTTTAAATAAAAGCACACATTCTACTCATGTAAAAACACCAGGCATGCAGGCCTCACAAATAATCCAGAGATGCATTTTAAATGAAAGGACACATTCTACTCATGTAAAAACATGCTGATTCCTGGACCGCCCGCAGGCCGGATTTAGAAGGCAATTGGGCCGGATCCAGCCCCTGGGCCTTAGTTTGCCTACCTATGCATTAGTGCTCTGTGGCTATCCCTCCCTTCCTTCCTTCCTCCCTCCCTCCTTCCCTCCCTTCCTTCCTTCCATTTGATGTTATGGCAGGATAATCTGATGTGCCTTATGACGTGTACAGTTCCCTTTATGTCCCTAAGTGGGTTATTGAGATTGGAATCCATCTAAAACTAGAATTGAAATGCCATGCAAAGTGAGTATAATTTTGCTTGAGCTAGCCATACCACATGAATGGATTTGCCCTGCAGCTGGGAGCCACCTCTCAGTGAAGTTTAATGTAGTCACCATTCACCAGTTGACACATCTGTTTCATTTTTTTTAAAGATATTTATTGAGATTTTACAAAAACATAAGTTTACAAAATAGAAAAAAGTCATATAGAAAGAAAAAGATAAAAAAGAGAACATACAAAAATACATAAAAAAGAAAAAAGAGGAATGAAAATACAAAATACAAAAAACAGATAAAAAAAAGTTAAAAACAAATCCGTTTTTTGTAACTTTAAACTCATTAGCTTGTTTCCTTGGCCTCCTCACACCTCCCCTTTTTGTATTCCCATTTAAATAATCAAATCAGCAAATCCTTACCCTCTTTCGTTTATCTTGACTCTATATCTTAACATATTATAACTCTATATTTTCATCCATTATCAATTCATTTTTGCATATTCTTATTAACTTTGTTGCTAATGCCACTTATTTTCAATCCAACATCATTTTAACATTCATTAATTTTACAGTGTTTCTGCAGATAGTCTTTAAATTTCTTCCAGTCTTCTTCCACCAACTCTTCTCCCAGGTCTCGGATTCTGCCAGTCATTTCCGCCAATTCCATATAGTCCATCACCTTCATCTGCCACTCTTCCAGGGTGGGTAAATCTTGTGTCTTCCAATACTTTGCAATAAGTATTCTTGCTGCTGTTGTTGCATACATAAAGAAAGTTCTATCCTTCTTTGGCACCAATTGGCCGACTATGCCCAGGAGAAAGGCCTCTGGTTTCTTCAGAAAGGTATATTTAAATACCTTTTTCATTTTATTATAAATTATCTCCCAGAAAGCCTTAATCTTTGGGCACGTCCACCAAAGGTGAAAGAATGTACCTTCATTTTCTTTACATTTCCAACATTTATTATCGGGCAAATGATATATTTTTGCAAGCTTGACTGGTGTCATGTACCACCTGTATATCATTTTCATAATATTCTCTCTTAAGGCATTACATGCCGTAAATTTCATACCGGTGGTCCACAACTGTTCCCAGTCCGCAAACATAATGTTATGACCAATATCTTGTGCCCATTTAATCATAGCAAATTTAACCGTTTCATCCTGCGTATTCCATTTCAACAGCAAGTTATACATTCTTGAAAGTATCTTAGTTTTGGGATCTAACAATTCTGTTTCCAATTTTGATTTTTCCACCTGGAAGCCAATTTTTTTTTTGTCCAAATTATAGGCCTCTCTTATTTGATAATAATGAAGCCAGTCTCACACTTTATCTTTTAATTTCTCAAAACTCTGCAATTTCAATTTGTCTCCTTCTTGTTCCAATATTTCCCAATATTTCGGCCATTTGGCCTCCATATTGAGCTTTTTCTGAGCCTTCGCTTCCATTGGTGACAGCCACCTTGGGGTTTTATTTTCCAGTAAATCTTTGTATCTTATCCAGACATTGAACAATGCTTTCCTGACAATATGGTTTTTAAATGCTTTATGTGCTTTAACCTTGTCGTACCACAAATATGCATGCCATCCAAAAACGTTGTTAAAACCTTCTAGGTCCAAAATGTCTGTGTTCTCAAGAAGCAGCCAGTCTTTCAACCAGCAGAATGCTGCTGATTCATAGTAAAGTTTAAGGTCTGGCAGGGCAAATCCACCTCTTTCCCTTGCGTCAGTTAATATTTTAAATTTTATTCTAGGCTTCTTGCCCTGCCAGACAAATCTGGAAATGTCTCTCTGCCACTTCTTGAAACAGTCCATCTTGTCCAAAATTTGCAATGATTGAAACAGAAATAACATTTTTGGCAATACATTCATCTTTATAGCTGCAATTCGACCCAACAAGGAAAGCTTCAAATTTGACCATATTTCCAAATCTTTTTTCACTTCTATCCAACATTTCTCATAGTTATCTTTAAATAAATTTAAATTCTTAGCAGTCATATTAACCCCCAAATATTTTACTTTCTTAACTAATGTTAAACCTGTCTCCTTCTGAAACCTCTCTTTCTCAATTGGTGTAAAATTTTTCTCAAGCACTATAGTTTTTGACTTGTTCAGCTTAAATCCTGCCACATGACCAAATTCTTGAATCAATTCTAATACTCGTTTCGTACTAGATTCTGGCTCCTGTAACGTCAAAACTAGGTCATCTGCAAAGGCTTTCAATTTATATTGTTTGGCTCCGACCTGAATACCTTTAATCAGACGGTCCCTTCTAATCATATTCAGCAAAACCTCCAGAACCGAAATAAAAAGCAATGGGGAAATTGGGCAGCCTTGTCGTGTCCCTTTCTCTATCTTAAATTCCTCTGTCATCACATTATTGACTATTAACTTAGCCTTTTGTTCTGAGTAAATTGCACTTATACCATTTTCAAACCCTTGGCCCACCCCCATTCCCTGAAGATTTTTCTTCATAAAATTCCAAGAAATATTATCAAAAGCTTTTTCCGCATCTATAAAAATTAAAACTGCTTTGGTATTGATGTTCACTTGCAGCTTCTCCAAAATGTTAATTATATTCCTCGTATTGTCAGACAGATGTCTACCTGGGAGAAAGCCGGCTTGATCTTTATGTATCTCTTCAACTAATACCTTTTTTAATCTATTAGCCAAGATATCAGCAAAAATTTTGTAATCCACATTAAGCAGGGATATGGGGCTGACACATCTGTTTCATCCCATAGACACTTTATTTTAGAAAGCTTCATTAAAATATCCGAGATCTTGGAAATAAAGAATTGCTGTTTCGGCTTTTTTATGATGCTACAATAGGGTTTTTTTTTCTGACAGAGCTTTGTTGCTTGAATATATAATGAAGTTATGAACCTAGGTTTTACATGTGTCGGTTGCTATGAAACCAATCATTATTTTACAAGTAGAACACTGATTCTCACAAATCTAGCTCCTCTTCCTATTACATTCTGAAGTAGCAAAAATTAAATAGCTTTTCTGGTTAGCTAGTACCCAAAATGAAAAGAACAATAGAAAAAAAAGAATTCTGTTCACTTTCAGCTTTTAACAGTTGATCTGCTGTTCAATCAATATATAATCTCTCTCGTTCTATACAGATAAGATAATTTATTGATCAGATAATTTATTGGTTTTAGCATTTTCATGTTACCTATTTTCCACAGTTTTCGCCGCTCATGTAGAAAAAATGCTGGTTAGGCCCCACACTGTGTTTTAGGTTGGACTGTGGGCAGTCTAGGGTGTGGAATCCTTTTGATATTTGCTCTTTTGTGTATACACATATTACATACGTATGGTGATAACATTGCCTTAGCATGTAACAGCCTATTTGGGTAGTTGTCACTATTGCTGGAATGATGTGTGGCTTAGTGATGAAGGTGCATGTTGTTGACCAGATATGCTTCCAAGTCTTTGTTCAGAGGTCTGAAATATTCAAATTATGGGGAGAAAGGTAGGGAGTCATTTGTGAATCTTGCCCTATGACTTCTGCCTTTAATCGATTCATGCCCCACTCCTGGTACCTTCTGTAAAAAACAAACAAACAAACAAACAAAAACTGCTAAGGGGGCCATCACAAAAAGTAAGGGGCCTGGGGCTCCTCTGGTCTCCATCTTGTAATTTGAGCTCCAGTTGTTCGCTTCCAACTTTCTTTTATTGACAAAATGGTACTTTCTGTTGCAATCTGCAATAATTTGACAAATTACTTTGAAACTGTGCCCATTCTAACTAAAGTGAGTTCATGGCTAATGCCAGTGTTATCTATTTCTGGTTTCTAACATGTCACCTAGAAATTGTATGGGTCTGCTTCCATTTCTATAAAGAAAGAGTAAGAAAATATATTCGTTTTTGCATTGAATCATGTGATGTTTTGCTACCCCATTATGAGACTTAGCAGTAGAAGTTACAAATAGCGATTTAACATTGAATCTGAATGAAATAAGTCTAAACGTTGCTCTCCTATTTGTATGGTAATTTATAGCTGTAATTTACATAGATCTATAATTTTGTGGTATCTCAATGAAAGCGTTTGATTCTGCAAGATTCTTGACTTCCTACTTAAGCAAAATAAATCAAAACCTGACTTTTATGGAGCAAGTACCTCTTGCTAAAATAGCAAGATTAAATTTGCAGTTAGTTCAAATGAATAGTTTTTGACTTTCAGGGTGAACTATATTATTCAGATCTAAGAACTCAGTAAAACAAAAACAGCCCCTACGCCTTCATTCAGTTCCTAGGCTGTGATCTATGTTGGATTGGATCAACACACACAAATATGGCTTAAAAGATAAAGGTAAAGGTACCCCTGCCCGTACGGGCCAGTCGTGTCCGACTCTGGGGTTGCGCGCCCATCTCGCTTAAGAGGCCGGGGGCCAGCACTGTCCCGAGACACGTCCGGGTCATGTGGCCAGCGTGACAAGCTGCATCTGGCGAGCCAGCGCAGCACACGGAAACGCCGTTTACCTTCCCGCTAGTAAGCGGTCCCTATTTATCTACTTGCACCCGGGGGTGCTTTCGAACTGCTAGGTTGGCAGGCTCTGGGACCGAGCAACAGGAGCGCACCCCGCCGCGGGGATTCGAACCGCCGACCTGATGATTGGCAAGTCCTAGGCGCTGAGGTTTTACCCACAGCGTCACCCGCTTCCCTAGATATGGCTTAAGAAGGGGCTATTCTGTAAATTGCCCTGATTATTCTGTAAACTGCCCTGAGACCTGTGGGTATAGGGTGGTACAGTGGTGCCTCGCAAGACAAAATTAATCCGTTCCGCGAGTCTCTTCGTCTTGCGGTTTTTTCGTCTTGCGAAGCACGGCTATTAGCGGCTTAGCGGCTATTAACGGCTTAGCGGCTTAGCGGCTTTAAGAAAAAGGAAACAAACTCGCAAAGAACTCGCAAGACGTTTCGTCTTGCGAAGCAAGCCCATAGGGAAATTCGTCTTGCGGAACGACTCAAAAAACGGAAAACTCTTTCGTCTTGCGCGTTTTTCGTCTTGCGAGGCATTCGTCTTGCGAGGTACCACTGTATATAAATTCTAATTCAAATTCAAATTCTAATAATAATAATGCTTAATAATAAAAAATTAAAAATACTGACTTTTTCAGTTTTGACAGCTCTGGCCACCTAGATAAGTAGTGTTTTCAAAGGTTATTGCAACACTTAACTTATTTGGTGAGTGTATGCATGTGCAGGGCTAATTTATTTTAAACTGTCAGTTGAATTTGCATCAATGAGTATATCATTAAAAATATAAGTTTGGATACAGAGTTCTGTGAATGTAATTTTTCTAAAGCAGTGGGGCTTTCTTAGCACCACTTCCAGACTGTAGTTCCCTGTAAATCCTCTCAAGAATGCCAAGGGACCCTCCAGAATGGCGTGGCATGTGTCAGATGGAGCTGCATTCAAGGATGGGAATTGGTGAGAATTAGGCATCCTAACACATAGTATTCTTGTGAATCATGCACTATCAAATACTTCTGGGCAGCAGTCGTAAGCTTTGCAGTATTGTGGTCCCCTGGAGACTGGAACTACTGTACAACATTTGCCTGGTCATGTAAGATATATTATTTGGCTATGCAGTAACCAACTTGTTGGGTATATCTGCAGGGGTGTGGCTGCCTGTGCTGGTGCTAGCAGTGTGTGTGTGTGTGTGTGGGGGGGGAGAGAGAGAGAGAGAGAGAGAGAGAGAGAGAGAGAGAGAGAGAGAGAGAGAGAAACTGAAGCATTGTTATGGTTTACAGAAATACTTCATAAATGTAAAAATTTAAAATTATCTCTCTCACACATTTCCCTCCCTTAGTTCCTTCCTATCCTTCTCCTAACAGCATTCCATATCTCCACCTCAACCTTTTGTCTATGAACTACCAAAAAAAGAATCTGGAGGCCATTAGTTTGTTGCATTCCAATCTCTGATATTTCCAAAGTATTTGAAAATTAAGTCCAGATACTTTCTCAGGTCTCTTTTGTATTTTTGTTAAAGAAATAGATTATTCTTATACAGACTGTACTGACATTTATATGAACAAGGAGCAACTTGCAGGCTTATGTTTTATCTTCCATCTTGTTGATAAGCTACCAGTGCTACTCAAGAAGTAAACACCATATATTCTTTACATAGGAACCAAATTATTGACAAGCCCAATATTGGCTGTAGAAAAGAGAAATAATAAATTGTGACTAATTTATCGTATATCATTCAAGACACCACACCTCAATGGAGAATAATGTTACATTACCCACACAAGGTATTAAAATGGCAATGGGAGCCATGCCAATTAAGCCATGCTTTGATTCAGTTTTCCCACATTCTTTATTTTCTTACATTTCTATCCCCTCTTCCTTCCATCATGAAAGCCAAGGCAGCGTACACGGTGGTCACCCATCCTGGCACTGACCAGGCCCAGATCAGCTTAGCTTCAGCAGAGTGGTAGTTTAGCATATATTCATTCAGACTAGCATATATTGTACAAAGGTTGGCACTTCAAGATGTATTCCATAATGTGGCCTAGGTCTTATGCTTCTAACATCTGGATTTTAACTGATAAATGTCTACTGGTATTTACAATTGAACTTTATAATTGTGGGGATTTTATGCTTGTTACCACATTGTGAGAAAGATCATTTGCACTTACTGTGGATAGGGTGTTCATGCCATTTCTTCAGCAAAAGTGTTCTGTAGTATAGTTGTTTAGGGTATTAAGTCAGCTGGGAGCCCTAGTGTAGTTCCCCAAAAGCGACTCCATGCCCCCAAGAAAGGCATGAAATAAGACCACAAAATAAGTATTGTGGTATCTTAGAAATGAATTAAATTTATTATGGAATAAGCTTTTGTGGATTACAAAGAAATACTCAGAGCATGTGCAGCTCCACAAACAAGCTCAGCAGAAAACAAGTTAAAGTACAAGCAGTGGGAATTTTAATGCTGCTGCTGTATGATGTTTGATGATTTTATGGCTTGTATTTGCTGGTTGGTTTTGTATTTTGAATTCTATAGTTTTGTTTTATGGTTTACCATGAAATAATAAATAATATCCTTGTGAGCACCAGCAGGAAGCCTAATTTATTTCATGAATAATGTTTAACTCCAAGTAAAACATACCAAAAGCAGCGCACTTTAGAGGCAGCAGTCTTGCAGAGTGAATGAAATAATGTGGACACAGACGAAAGATGCACACACTTAGCAGTATTTAAGCAAACGTATCCTACTGTACATACAGTGCATGGACCAGCGTCTTCCACACACTTTCCTCTGCCTTCAGTGGCAGCTCTATGCTAGCAGCAGCAAGTTGCTCCTCTTTTTGCTACTGCTCTGGGAGGTCCACTTTCACGTGCCAGGTGGAGGTGGCCAGCTGGTTACCAGCATGGCAGTGAAGTCCACAATGACAGGCAGCTACAGCAGTACACAAGACTGAGGCAGCAGTGAGAGCGAAAGCATAGCATTGGTGCACTATGCTTTTTGAGCATGGCTGCTGCCTGCAGCCACTTCCTCCTGTATTTGCTTCTGCCCACTCTGCAACATCTTTCTGACTGTGTGGTGTGCATGTGTGTGTGTGCCCCATGCCTGCTGCCTTGTCCTTAATGATTATGAGAAGCAGCTGTAGGGTGTGTATGTGTGTGTGCTCTGACCTCATTGTTGTCATTAATGATGTTGTCAGTGCTGGTTCCCAACCAACCTAGTCATGTGTTGCTTCTGCCAGCAGGGCAAAAGGGCCCTTTGCAGGTATGGCCCTGGTTCAGTTCCTCCAGTTGAGCCATTATAATTTGGCAATGAGCTGTAGTGGTTTTGCACTGTGCAAGGTGGAATAAAGAGAGGTAAAAACCATGGTTACAAAGATGTTTCTTTTAAAGAAAAATCTGCAAGCAAAGCGATGTCTAACACTTTTATCTAGGAGGTGATGTACATATTCATTATATCATTGAACAGGTAGCTTGAAGTGATGCTTCAGCAGGTGTATCACAATGTAACCGTACCATATCTACTGCAGCAGCTTGTCCTAATAGCCCATCACCATTCAGGAACAAACCTCATTACACCTGAAAATGTGCCTAGTGTTCTGTTGCATTATGATTGTATTAGTATAGTCTTCTTAAGAAGTCTGTAGTTTTTGAGAGATGCCACAGAACCAGTAATCTTTTTAAATCTTTGACATTTTCCTTTTGTAATAAATGTCAAGTTAAGGAGCATCCTGATAGTACTGAGTTGAGTAATTTCTGATGCACATTTTAAAATTGATTTTTAAACGTCAATTATTGGAAGTACTGTGAGTTCACTATGAGGTAGCAGTTGCATTTCCTAGAGTTCATATTATTGCTTTTTTTGTTTTTATGTTATTGTTTCTTAGTGTTTTAACATCTTGCAAACTGCCCTGGGATCAATTGAGTAGGTTATGCTGTATATAAATTCCTAAAACATAAAGTTTGCTTACATCTAGAAGCCATTGGCATTCACCTCAGATTCCTCTGTAAATAGTTGCTTCATACCATTCTCTAGAACACTGAAGCAGAATTAACAATAAGCCTTTATAATCTGTGATACCATTCTGCAAGAGATGCTGAAGCAGCCGTGCCACACTTCATTATTTTAAAATTATAGCTCAAAGTTATATATTGTTATATTATGCAGATGGAAAGTATTAACCTTCACGATCTTTGAGAGAATTTGAGTTTTTAATTCTTGCACAGAAATCATTGTTTGCTTCTAGAAAGTTTACAAGTGGCATCAGCAGCAAAATGCTGCTGTTATCATCATTATCTAAGATGAGTGCTCCTATTCTGGTCTCCATTCAGCCTGCAACAGCAGCCTGGGGGAGTTCAGACCTTGGGAGAAGGGGAGTTAAGGAGGAGGGAAGAGAAAGGAACGTCTCCTCGCTCCCTAGCCTTCCCATGCTGTACCATATAGTGCTAGAAGATTCGGGTTTATGGCTGCTTGTGAGCTCTATACTGTATAATTTTATTGCTACCCAGGGGGGACTGGTGGATCTGAAGAGTGAGAAAGGGAAAAGGTCTCTTTTCTTATTGTGTCTTATATTTCTCTTAAAGTGCAGGGAGAAGAGGTTTGTGTGTGTTTTTTAAAAAAACACTCGATGCATATTGCCCAACCTATTTTGTTTCCAGTTTCAAAATGCTTCCTATATATACTGTTAGGGGATTTCCGAGCCCACTTGAAGAGTGACTGACGGTTATGGGGAAGAGGCAAATTCTCATCAAAAAGTACTTCGCTAGACTAGATTCTAGCACGTTTGGCATTAATTGCTTTGCATTGTCTTAAAGATGGTGTGGTCCTTTATATTATAATGGTTCTATGAAAGCCTTTCTCAACATGGCTCTGTCCAGATGTTGTTGCAACTTCCATCAGCCCCAGGCAACCTAGCCAATGGTAAAAGGAGTTACAGTCCAACAATATTAAGATAACACCAGGTTGAGGAAGGCTGAGATACGCAAACTCTGGCCTCCAGATGTTTTGGGACTACAACTCCCATAATCCCTAGCTAACAGGACCAGTGGTCAGGGATGAGAGTTGTAGTCCGAAAACATCTGGAGGGCCAAGTTTGCCTATGCCTGCCTTAGACTCACTGAACCTGGTGAGTGTATTTTGAGTCAGACAGCATAGCTCTCAGTTGTCTTTTATAATAAGCCCAATATTTTATTTTTTCATTTGATGATTCTCAATTTTGGTTACCTTCTGTTGTTAGTTAGATCAGCACCATTCAAAGCATTATCTGTGATGAAGCAGAACAGTGATGTTTGATACAAAGTATCCTAAACATCAGCAAAACACTTAAATTCTGCTAACACTGGGTTGTATTCAACTATAATTTACTTCAATGGCCATGACTAACTTTGGTCCATGAGTTTCAGTGGGTCTACTCTGAGTAAAAATTAGTTGACTACAACCCATTGTTCCTGAAACAATGTAGTTGCTGGAAGAGAGTTTGCTTTAACAACCATGGCAGTCAAGATTTTGTGGTTTGTTTGGTCATCTTAAATATCTCACTAAAGAACTTCACGTTTGAAATCTCAGGGGCCCATGGCTAGTTTGGAACATTTTGATCTAATTAGGAAGTACGCTCTCTGTTTACTAGAGGAAAGGGCACAGCCCAGTTTTTCAAAGTCAAAATATTTCTTGGGAAATATTAAATTTTTTACTCTCTGCTTTTGTTTGACATAATCAATCACATCTTGGTTGCCTTCTAGTGATTACTGATGTTCTTGGTATCTTCCTTGTCTTATGTAACCTCAGCCTATTCTAGTAAGTTGCAAGAGAGGTTTCCTTGGCCACATATTAGTGTATCCTGAAGGAGACATGAAGAGTTGTGCATCTTATTTTCTATTGCTTTGGCATGCTATTCCTCATACCTTTACAGAAAGAATGTCCCTCGCCCAACAACTATGCGTGCAGAAGCACCTGTCTTTCCATTACAATTTAAGATTTCCCTGATGCTGTCTCCGGTCATTCCTATGAATGACAGAAAGTTATCTGACTTAGAATTTCCCTAGGGCTTTTTTTGTGTTGCAATTTTATTACAAACAGAAGGAAGTTAGTTTGGGACAAATGGGTGAGAAGGAGGACAATCAAAGTAATAATTGTAAACAGGAGAACAGTAAGAATACATGATAGCATTTTGACTGCTGAAAAATTTCATTTCTAAACTACATCAAAACTACTTTTTGCCCTTTGAGCAAAAGGGTGGGAACAAAATGTGTTCAGCTTTGTGTAACAGACATGAATGAATCTGTTTTAACTGTGCTGCATGTTACCTTGGTCAGACAGCATAATCTTAAAGGTCTGTATTACCTTTTTTAATACACTGAGTCATATCCAGCTGTGATGGGATGATGAGCTGCTTGTGCGTAAAATCCTGATCCCTCAGAGTTTGGCTAAGTTCCCAAACCTCTGTCTGTGATGGAGCTCCTTAAGCGTGGCTCCATCAATCGCTCGTTGAATCGGACAGTGGGCGTTTACGGAACTTCTTCCAGCATAAAAGCTCCTTAACGGAAACACGTCTTCTGGACTCTCGGCGTGACAGTTTCCGCCGAGGAGTGGGTGTTCCTACGGGAGGTCCTGAAAACCCCCCACTGTTCTCGCTTGAAGTATCTCTGAGCTCTCCCTCCGACTCACTTTCCCTTGGAACTCCACTTCTCCCCCTGCTGGTCCCCTCCTCCGCTGAGTGGTCTCTCTCACCCTCCATGAGCCCTTTCACCTCCTTCGTCTCAGATGACAGTTCCCTGACATCCACCTCCCCTCCAGGGCCCCCTTCACCCCCTTCCCTCCCCTCCTCCGCGGGAGGCGAGGGAGCAAAACCCCTGAAGGAACCTCCCTCATCTTCCGAAGTTTCGAACACTTCCCTCCACCTTTTGCTGTTCCCGGTTTCCAAGTACTCCTCCTCCTCGGAGTCGGTACCTCCTTCCAACTCCGATTCCCTGAATCCCTCCAGTTCCTCCTCATCGTCGGTGGTGCCAAAGTACTCCCTTCGGAACCTCGCTACTGGCTGAGGTTTCCTGGGGAACCTTTGGTGGAACGTTTCGATCAAGACCTCGTCATGGACCTCCTCTGCCTTCACCCAGGTGTTTTCTGACTCTGGTTCCCCTTCCCACGCGACCAAATACTCCACCTGATTCCCCTTCCACCTGGAGTCGATGATTTCCGCCACATAGTTGCGGCTTTCCCTTTCTTCTATGGCTGGCCCCCGTGTGGATACCCCTTCACCTTCCCCCCGGTATGGTGACAGTAATGACCTGTGGAATACTGGGTGCAGTTTCATGTGGTTCGGTAACCGGAGTCTGAAAGCCACTGGGTTGATCTGTTGGATGACCTCAAATGGTCCCAATCTTTTGGGTCTCAATTTCTTGCAACCCCCCTTGTACGGCAACCCTTGGGTTGATAGCCAGACCCGACTCCCCACCCTAATTGTTTCACCTTCCCTTCTGCTCTTGTCTGCCTGCCTCTTATATTCTTCTTTGGCCCTTTCTAAGTTGTGTTGGAGTTGACGATGGATCGCTTCCATTTCTTCTACAAAAAGTTCAGCGGCCGGAACACTCCATCTCTCTCCTCCTTCCCCTGGAAACGCCCTGGGGTGGCACCCATAATTAGCCAAAAATGGGCTCATCCCGGTGGACACATTCTCTGCATTATTGTAAGCAAATTCCGCTAGTGCCAACTTTTCGACCCAATCGTTTTCTCTGTCATTGACATAGCACCTCAGGTATTGTTGAAGGATACCGTTTGCCCTCTCCGCCTGCCCATTGGTCTCAGGGTGCCTGGCAGTCGAAAAGTTGACCTCTACGTGCAACAAGCTCATAAGCTTCCTCCAGAATCTGGACGTGAACTGTTTCCCTCTGTCGGACACCAGCCTCAAGGGGGCGCCATGCAGCCTAAAAATATGTTCTACAAACAATTTCGCTGTCTCTTCCGCCGTGACTGCATGTGAGCAAGCTACAAAGTGACCCATCTTAGTTAACTGGTCTACTACGACTAGTATGGCGGTTTTCCCCTGGGATTTGGGCAGATCAGTCATAAAATCTATCGACACCGCCTCCCACGGTCGTTCTGGTGTGGGTAACGGTTCTAATAAACCCGCTGGTGCCCGCCTTTCTCCTTTGGCTCTCTGGCATTGGTCACACCTTCTCACATACTCCCGTACATCCTCCCTCACCTTGGGCCACCAAAACTCCCTGGTCACCAACCACATGGTCTTGTGTTGCCCAAAATGCCCCGCTGTGGGATTGTCGTGCAACTGTTTGAGTACTCTCCCCCTCAATTCCCCTTCGGGTATATATAGTGCCCCTTTGTAATACAATGCCCCGTTTCTTTCTTCAAAACCTCCGGGGTCTTCTCCCTCTCTCCTTAAACCTCTGAGCTTATCCTGGGCGTACTCATCATTTACCGTCCCCTCTACCAGTTCTCTTTGCCCCACCCAGGCCGCACCACACACCCAGTGGTCCTCTGGGATAATATGTCTCTCTTCTGGCGCTCCCTCCCCCTCCAAATATTCAGGTTTGCGAGAGAGAGCGTCCGCTCTGATGTTTTCTGGACCTGGCACGTAGCAGATTTCAAAATGGAATTTGGAGAACTCCTGGGCCCATCTCACTTGTCGTTGGTTGAGCACTCGTGCTGTTCTCCAATACTCCAAATTCTTGTGGTCCGTACACACTTGCACCTTATGCTGTGCGCCAATTAGTAAGTGTCTCCATCTCCGGAACGCTTCGTGAATGGCGAGTAGTTCTCGGTCATATACCGTGTAGTTCCTCTCGGATTTGTTCAGCTTACGCGAAAAGAAGGCACACGGTCTCCATTCCGACTTATTGCTCCCTGGCTGAAGCAGCACTGCCCCCACCGCCCGGTCTGAGGCATCAGTTTCCACTCTCATGGGTTTTTGTAAATCCACATGCAGGAGCTGTTCTTCCGAAGCGAATGCCTTTTTCAATTCCTCAAAAGCGTGCTCCGCCTCTGCCGTCCAAACGAATTTCTTCTTGCTGCTTAGACAGTCCGTGATGGGAGCCGTTAAGTGGGCAAAGTTCTTGATGAATTTACGGTAAAAGTTCCCAAACCCTAAGAACCTTTGCACATCTTTTTTGGTTTTCGGTGTCTTCCATTCCAGCACCGCCTGGACCTTGCCTGGATCCATGGCTAATCCCTTGTCTGATAAGCGGTACCCCAGGAATTCCACCTCCTTGGTGTGGAACTGACACTTCTCCAATTTCACCCACAACTGGTTTGCTTGCAGCTGGCTCAGCACTTCCCTGACATCCTTCACATGCTGCTCCTCATTCTCCGAATATATCAGCACGTCATCGAGGAATGCCACGCAATTCTTGTAGAGCAAAGGTCCCAGTACATGGTTCATGAGCGATTGAAAACAGGCGGAGCCTGATTGCAATCCGAATGGCATAACGAGATATTCGAAAGCCCCTAGGGGGGTGAACATCGTTGTCTTCCATTCATCCCCCTTCTTTATTCGTATCAGGTTGTACGCTCCTCTCAAGTCCAGTTTCGTGAATATCTTTCCCTTCCTCACCCTGGTCAAAATGTCATCAATCCTGGGCATGGGGAAAGTCACTGGTTCTGACACGGCATTCAGGGCCCGGTAGTCCACGACCAATCTCGGTTTATCCGTGTTTTTTTTGTCCACAAAAAACACTGGACTGCCCCCCACCGCTCTGGACTCTCTGATGAAACCTCTCTTCAGGTTTTTGTCAATAAACTCCCTCAACTCCTGCATTTCCCTGTCTGACATGGCGTACAGCTTGCCCACGGGTAGCTGGGCCCCAGGGACCAGATTAATCTGGCAGTCAAAGTCTCTATGCGGTGGTAGTTTATCTGCTTCCCTTTCGCTGAAGACCTTGCTCAGGTCAGCGTATTGTTTGGGCACCTCCCCTTTGTTCGCCACTTCCGTCCCTGCTATGGAGGCTTTTGCCCCTTCTGGCACCTTTCCCTCTTTGCAGTGTTCCAGGCAATGTCCTGACCCAAAGGACACCACTCTCTGATGCCAGCCCACTAGCGGGTCATGCAACGCTAGCCAGCTCATTCCCAAAATGACTGGCGCCCCTCCCAGGGTGGCTACATTGAACGCTATCCTTTCGGTGTGCCTTGCCACCCTCATAACCATTGGGACGGTCTGTAGGCTAACTTCTCCCCCCAACAGCTCCCTCCCATCGATCGTGGTGACCTGCAGGGGGTTGCTTAAAGGGAGTGTCTGTATCTGGTGTTCCGCTGCAAACTCCTTGCTCATAAAATTACAGGAGCTGCCTGAGTCTAACAGCGCCTTGGTCTTTAGTGGGTATCCGTTTGCCAGCTCTAGCAACACCTCTATTACTAGGGCTGGTCTTGGAGGTTCCGGAGTGGGCACTTTTACTGCTCCTTGGCCTGTCTGCAGTGCCCTGACAGAGGCAGACAGGCGTTGGCTTTTACTGGCTCCTGGACTTCCTCCTCCTTTCCCCCAACAGCCCCCGCCATCCCTTGCCATTCCTTTCTTTGCGGGCAGACTCTGGCAAAGTGACCTGGCTGCTGGCAGAGGTAACATTTCTTGGCGCTCTTTCCCTCCTTCTTCCTCCCTTCACTGGGATTTGAAACTGCGCGCGCGCGCGCTGTTCCAACTTCCATCGGCTCTCCGGGCGGGAAACTTGGCTCTGGAATCTCTGGAATGCGGAAATCCCTCCAACGCTCTCCTTTCCCCTCCCGCTTCTCCAAGGCTCTTGCCTCCTGGCGCGCTCCAATGGTCAGCGCTGATTTGGTCAGCTGGTCCATAGACTCCGCCCTGGGCGCCCGGGAAAGTTCGTCTTTCACCGCCGAAGAAAGCCCCTCTTCAAATAGCATTTGAATGGGTTCCGCCGATAGGTCCCACCCCAATCTATGTATCAACATTGTAAACTCAGTCCAGTACTCACGAACCGATCGGCTCCCCTGTTTGCAAGCCATCAATTGTCTGCGTACCAGTCCCTGTTCAATCTCGCTGGAAAACATCAAATCCATGGCGCGAAAAAACTTCCTCGCGTCCTTCAGCATGTCACTATTCCCTGCCATCAGGGGCCTGACCCAGTCTCTCGCCCCTCCTTCGAGATGGCCAATCACAAACGCCACTCGCGATGCCTCATCGGGAAAGTCATTAAACTGCAGTTCAAGAGCATACTGCATCTCTGTCCTAAAGGCTTGGTAGTTCCTGGGGTCCCCCCCAAACTTCTGCACCATTCCTGGCATCTTTCTTGCTAGTGTAGCGCCTTTTGCCTTTTCTGCATCCTGCGCCCTCCTTTCTTCTAGCCTCGCCGTTTGCATTGCTAGCTGGAGTTCCAACATTCTGTACCTTTCTTCCAGAGTTGGACCTTCTCCAGCTCCTCCTGCTCCTCCGGCTCCGGCTGGGTCACTCATGATGCCTCTCTGCACAAGCTGCTTTCAGGGACTGTCCGATTGCTGTGATGGGATGATGAGCTGCTTGTGCGTAAAATCCTGATCCCTCAGAGTTTGGCTAAGTTCCCAAACCTCTGTCTGTGATGGAGCTCCTTAAGCGTGGCTCCATCAATCGCTCGTTGAATCGGACAGTGGGCGTTTACGGAACTTCTTCCAGCATAAAAGCTCCTTAACGGAAACACGTCTTCTGGACTCTCGGCGTGACAGTTTCCGCCGAGGAGTGGGTGTTCCTACGGGAGGTCCTGAAACCCCCCCACTGTTCTCGCTTGAAGTATCTCTGAGCTCTCCCTCCGACTCACTTTCCCTTGGAACTCCACTTCTCCCCCTGCTGGTCCCCTCCTCCGCTGAGTGGTCTCTCTCACCCTCCATGAGCCCTTTCACCTCCTTCGTCTCAGATGACAGTTCCCTGACACCAGCACTGCAGTTCCACTGGTGCAAGGGACTTCCATGTGTGCAATAAAGATTCCTCTTCCTTTCCTGTTCCCTACACACATGACTGAAAGAGCTACTTTAAATAGGCCCCAAGTGTTGTATGTGCCCCATGGGACTTGTTCAAACACCAGACTTCATGCCATATCACAAATTGCTTTTAAACTTCCTATTTCAAAAGATGTTTGCCATGCAGTGCAGGCTGGGGAGGCTATTTTGAGCAACCTATGCCCAAATTTATTTAAGTATGCAAAATATTTGTATGATTCTTTGGATCCTAGTATGACACTCCAGAAAAAAACCTGAGTTGTGCCTAGCGTTTATCCTAAGATCTTAATGGACTCCATATGAACAACATTATAACTTTATCTCCCAAACACTTACCCTGATAGGATCTTTGCTGAATGCAAATACTATTGCTCTTTTGGGGGCTTTGAAGATAACCATCATTTATGTATGGAGATGATTGTTATAGCAAAATGAACACTTAACACTCAGGTTTTTAGTGCTGTTGTCTTTGTAAATTACAGCCTTAATATTCATGCATTGCATATGGCCAGAGTTATACTTGAAGTAGACCCATTGAAATTGATGGACAAGTTAGTCATGAATAACTTAAGCCCGCTGATTTTAGTGAGTATGAGTATGACTTAGTTGGATACATCCCTGAATCATTGCTAGGCCCATGTAGTGGCAAGGAACAATGATGCTCTTCATTCTGCTTATGAAGGTGTTCCTGAATATATTGCTTTAAATACAGAGAATACCATCTTTTACATCATGCTTTAAGAAGAACAAAATGTTAGTTCCAGTGCAAGAAAAAATTATGTTAATAAATGTGTCACAAAGTAGCGTATGGATTACTCAACAGCCATGAATAATATTATAACCTGATATGATACTGCAACTGTAATGACTTTCATAAAAACCTTGTGAATAAATTACTTGCAATTGCTGTTTGGCATATCATTAAGGTTATTCAGTACTGTAGAATTTTGTACTTCAGGGCAGTAGCAGAAATCCTTTCATTCTCAGCCTCTGTATTTAATAAATGTTTCCAGGAGTTGCCACTTCTGTACTAAACTCTAGCACCATAGAAACAAAACATACCTTGCTGTGTGTGTAACAGAATATTTTAGCAGCTGTGGTATATTAGTACATTCACCATTTTTAAATCTTTGAATGTTAATGGTTCATTTACAGCACAATATAAACTTAATGTCATAGCTAAGTGCCATGCAGCCTTCAACCAAAATGTCTATAGAAAAAAATGTTGTAAAATGTAGTCATTTTAATACTTCACTTAGTAATCTGTATAATTATGTGAATTTGCAACTAGACTATTCTTGTAGGCTAAAGCAAATTCTTACCAATGCAGTTCAAAAATAAAGCACAAAGAATTTCTTTTCCAGACAAAATAAGTGGATGCAGGTAGTATTGGTGGATGTTTCTGGACAGCTTTTAGTATACAGTCAGTTACTGTGGTTCATATTATGACGTTTGATGGTTTCTGGTTCTGGCATTTCTTAAAAACCTGTTGTACACTGACTTCTGCAGGAGAGTGTATATTTACTCTTTTTGAACTGCGCACCCAACAACAATAAAATATAAGAATGCAATAGAGTAAAGTGCACACACAGAATATGCTAAAAGAGCAGGTAAAAAATTGCCAAACTAAAACTACAAGCCAACAGCAGGTCTAAACCTTGTCTAACGAACAAAGTGTTTTCCTCTTGGACAAAGGCTATAAGAAAAACAACTTGATGTTCCTCCCTAGGAAAGGAGTTCTCACGCTTGCGCAGAGCCACTGGGAAAGCTCTCTACCACATCCTTGTCAAATACACTTTCGATATTAGTGAGATGCAGAAACAATCCCATCCCCCAATGGACCCAAGCCATTTAGGGCCTTTAAGGGCATAATCAGTACTTCAAACTGGGTATGAAAACTACTGGTAACTGGAAGCCAGTGCAATCACCATAATTGTGAGGTCACATGGTCTAATCTTGTTGGACTACTATTGAAAAGGTGTAATTTCCAAACACTTTTTGAAACCTATCTCAGAGAAAGTATTTTTTCCTGCTTATTTTGCCAGGGTAGAGGTACAGCTTAGAAGAAATGTATATTGTGGAGAAATGAGGGAGCAGGAAGTTGCACTTACCTTTCTAATGGTATGAGGTTGTCAAGAGGTGTGGGTCTTTATTTTTGTTCTGCTACATATTCAAAAGCCCCCCCCCCCCCGAAATATGGGACTCTTGACATACAGGTCTTCTTGCCTGCAGCACTGTATAGAATGCACATTGATGTTGTGAGGTCCTACAGGCATTCTAGGAAATGCTGCAGGCAGGAGAGCCTGTGTATGAAGAGCCCTGTACTTTTGTGAGTGGAGGCCATTTTGAAGATGCTGTAGAATAAAACTAAGACCCCGTCCATAGAAATTTTTGTTGAAGTTCTTTTCCTTTTCAGTGGCCATTTCACCCCACCTGCTGAAAAACAGACAGCGAATTATTTGACACAGTGCTAGTATTAAGCTTCAATTTGTTTGCTCTCATCTAGTCAATTACCGATGCCAAGCATCAGTTCAGATACATGTGGTCTGTTCCTGCATGGTATTCTGTAATGGCAGCTGGCATACCCTGAGATAATACAATAATGATCAAGCCAAAAACCATCCCTATGTACTTCACTTCAAAAGAAGATATATATTTTCATCTCTAGTCTGGCTCTATCTTCATGTGCTTGATCAACCCATTCTGTATATGTGATTGAACATCCCTTTCAAAAAAATCCAACTAAATTCTGCTCACTGTTCAGTAGGGGTGCCACCTTGAATAAACTATTGATCACATAATGCAGTGCACACACATCATTTGAATCGGAATGCCCATCAACTTTAAGGGGCACCAGCCCCTCAAATATTTTATTGTGGGGGCGGAAGCCTCCACAGCTCCTAGGAATTGCCTCCTATGCTGATCAGAGTAGGCCCACTGGTATATATAACTATAATAATATTTTGGAGCACTCTGAGAACCCTTTTCTCCTGCTGTAGTTCAGCCTCCTCACCCCTCCTGCTTCAGTTCAGGTGGGACGTGGGTGGCGCTGTGACCTAAACCGCCGAGCCTCTTGGGCTTGCCGATTAGAAGGTCGGTGGTTTGAATCCGTGCGACAGGGTGAGCTCCCACTGCTCTGTCCCAGCTTTTGCTAACCTAGCAGTTTGAAGGCACACCAGTACAAGTAGATAAATAGGTACTTCCGGAGGAAAGGTAAACAGTGTTTCTGTGTGCTCTGGCTTCCATCATGGTGTTCTGTTGCACCAGAAGCAGTTTAGTCATGCTAGCCACATGGCTCGGCAAGCTATCTGTGGACAATATCCACAGTGTGGAATTCTTATATCAATCTTGTAGTGTTCCACATGAAGATGCTTTTACAAGGAATTATCCTGGAATCCTTGTCTTATTTTCTGCATGTGCCATTCTTCCAACTTTTTCGTCTGATACCTGCATACAAGGAACACTAGAATTCTTAAAATTATCTTCACATGGAACACTACAAGATTGAAATAAGAATTCCAAACCGTGGATATTACCAATATAAGAACTGAATAGATTGTATTTCCTGATCAATCTGCTGGACTTTAATTTCTCAGATTTTGTTTCGTTTATATAATAAGTTGGTTTATAGAACAATATATTTTGACATGATATGTTGAATCACATTTAAAAAGAATTTATTTAGTTACATATAGCCTGTTATGTTGTTTGTGATGTTATCAGTTTTGTATTTACGTGACAAAGGGTTTGGTAGTGTTTTGAATGTGGACAAACACCAGCTCCCTCAGCCTGGAAAGCGAGATGAGTGTCACAACCCCATAGACACCTTTGACTGGACTTAACTGCTCAGGGGTCCTTTACCTTGCCTTTTACCTTTCAGTTCAGGTCACAGAAAGAGAATTTCATGTCTTCTCCTCCTAGCAGCCTCATACCACATTGTTCAGGAGGCCCCCACCCAAAAAATACTTCTCCAGGGAGGCTTTCTGATTATCACAGGTAGTAGTGGAGAGAAGAGGAAAACATTCTAAAGTTATTTTAATTTAGGATCCAAGTCTGTGTAATTGGAAAAATGAAAGTAGTTTTCCTTTGTCTTAAAAATTATTGGGAAAATGCACAAACTTTTAAAATATTTTAAAGGAATGAGTAATTCTTTCACACACTGGAATGTGTATTAGTCTTGTGAAATTGTTTGGCAGCATATATAAAGTATTGGCAGTATGTATAAAGTATGGTTGTTGGTTTTTTTTTTGCACAGCACATATTTAAATGTATTTATTGTCAAAAAATTTGGTGATGGATTTTTATATAAGGTTACATTTTATGGTGGATGGGTATGTTGGGGGGCTGATAGTGAGGATGACTGAAAATAGAATCTGCACAGTCCATACAGCCAATTTATTCTATGCTGGGATCAATGTATAGGGTAGTTGGCATCTCAAAGACCCCATCTGTGAACATTTAGGGGCATTTGCTGGCTGCCCTTGGAGACTGTGCTGGACTACATGAACATTTTCTCTGCTCTCCCAAAATTATTTCCCTGTTTTTCTTGATTACATTCATCCGATGACTAATACACAACTATAGTTTTAATTTTGAAGTGGTAAATGACTATAGAATCATAGATTTGTAGAGTTGGAAGGGAACCTGAGGGTCATATAGTCCAGCCCCCTGCAATACAGGAATCTTCTCATCTAGCTCTTATATGGCCACCCAACCTCTGCTTAAAAACTTCCAAGGAAAGTCCACCACCTCTCATGGGAGTCTGTTCCACTGTTGAACAGCACTTACTGTCAGAATGTTCTTGCTGATATTTAGTTGGAATCTTCTTTCCTGTAACTTGATCAATTGGTTTGGGTCCTTGCTTTTAAAAATTCACCCATATATACAGAACTCCCTATGCGCCTTTTGGATTGCATCTGTATGTTTCCCCCTCTGTGTCAAATAACTTGGGTCAAATAAGTGTTGTTTACTTTTTATAATACAATGGTACCTCAGGTTAAGAACTTAATTCGTTCTGGAGGTCCGTTCTTAACCGGAAACTGTTCTTAACCTGAAGCACCATTTTAGCTAATGGGGCCTCCCGCTGCCACCGCGCCGCCAGAGCACGATTTCTGTTCTCATCCTGAAGCAAAGTTCTTAACCTGAGGAACTATTTCAGGGTTAGAGGAGTCTGTAACCTGAAGCATTTGTAACCTGAAGTGTCTGTAACCCGAGGTACCACTGTACATGAAAGATGGATCTCCTTCGAGAGGTTCTGGACTCTTCTTCCTTGGAGGTTTCTAATTAGAGGTTGGATGGCCATCTGTCATAGATGTTTTAGCTGAGTTTCCTATGTTGTAGGCGGCTGCGCTAGAAAGATGACCCTTGGGGTCCCTTCCACCTCCATGATTATATGCTTTTCTGCTTCAACAATATTTCATTATGTTCCTATCATTTTGTGTAATTATATTTTGTATAGATTATAAAAATTATAAATAAAACATATTCAATTTGTAAACAAAACATTTAAATAGCTATCTTTCTACTGGTGTGGGGGGGTTAAGGGCATAGCCAGGATTTTTGCTGGGGGGGGTAGGTCTTTGTTAGGGGGGACAGCACCTCAGATTTGTATTGATTTGTATTTGATTTTTACTTATTAGGGTGGGCAGTTGCCCCCCTGCACCCCCGGCTACGCCCATGAGGGGGCCACAGGAAGGAAACAAGGTCAGAAGGGGGCCATGGTTGGAAAAAAGGTGGGAAATTGGACTTGATGACCCCGAGAACCCTTCCAACTCGACTGTTCTATGATTCTATGAAATCTTGTATGCTTCTGGTGGTGTGCTCTGATTGGCTGCAGGGCTCTTATAAATCATCTTCTCTGATGTGGTGGGAAAGAAGAGGTGAACATGATGGTAAGGGGGTCCTTTTGGATTCTCTCTTGGCTTCAATGGGAATATATTAACTGGAGCCAGTTTCCTCTTGTAGCATTATTGGTGGGAGGATGGAGTGACTATGCCCTGGGCACCCACAAAAGTTCTGCTTTGTGTGCCTGGCCTCTAGCACCCTCTGCCCAGCACTGCCTTACCTCTGGTGCTCTGGTGACAACTGGGCTGGGGTCTGCGCCTCCATTGCAGGGCCTGTGTTCAGGCCTGCTGTAGTTGTGGACATGTGTCTAGGGTGCTTCTGCAGCTGCAGTGGGCCCCAAAAGAGGCCCCATGGAGGAGGCGAGGTGCTGGCCCAGTCTCCAGAATGTGTGTTCACCCCGCATTGATGTGGCGTCATGATGTTGCGGTGCAACACGCGTGCACTGGGCGCCAACAGTCTGGGGGCCAAGTTGGTGCCACTGGGTGGTGGAATTATTTTATATATTTATTCAGTGCTATTTTTCTAGAAAAAGTGGTGCTGGAACTCACTATGAACACCTCTTGTTCTCTTACAATGGCAATAGCACCCACCTGAGACATGCTGGAACTCTGGTAAGTTCCAGCTGAAAAAGAGCCCCGTATTTATTGCTGCTCATTGTGCACTGCCTTGGGATTTTTATTATTTTTTAGCTGATTGGTGACATTTAAAAATGTCAATATAAAATATTGTAGATGTGGTGCAGAGGCTGAAAAAAATAACTGTTTGCATCAGCAAAGATAGAAAAAATACAAACCAGAGACTTTGTCTCACCACTAATTCAGGGAATCATAGAACAGCTTCTTTGTATAATGTTCCCATTTAATTTAAAATACAGTGATTATCTGGATGGGATTAGATTGATATTTATTGAATCTGCAATTTTTTTAGTGACCTACGAAAATCATTTGATTGTACTGTGATCTAACTCATATGAGGTTGGAAGTGATTTGAAAAGGATAATGTTAATGAATAACAAATATTTTTCAGTGACTGATTTGAGACAAATTGATCATACGGAGCAGAAGCCGATAATGAGACAAGTGTGAGAAAATGCATTCAAAAATAAGTACCAGGATCAATAAACATACTCAGTGTGCAATTATAAAAAAATAGTATGAATTAGTATGAGTCAATCTGTGCTGCAAAAAAGTAACTTTTTCTCGAAGTAGGTCCAGGAGAATCAAAGCTGGTTCTGAACTTTATGTAGTGGTACCTCGGGTTACAGATGCTTCAGGTTACAGACTCCGCTAACCCAGAAATAGTACCTCAGGTTAAGAACTTTGCTTCAGGATGAGAACAGAAATCGTGCGGCGGCGGCGCATTGGCAGCGGGAGTCCCCATTAGCTAAAGTGGGACCTCAGGTTAAGAACAGACCTCCAGAATGAATTAAGTTCTTAACCCGAGGTACCACTGTAATGGAAAGCAGAGGACTAATAGTGTTCACTGCTGTATAAGAAAATGAGCTTGGAAGTTAGTCTGAGTCTGTTTCTGAAATGGTACAAGGATTATATTCCTTCACTGCCTTGCAAGTAAACTAGGTTTTGCAGTAGGTCAGTTCATATTGCTTGTCCTACATAAGTGAGATGAAAGGTTCTTGTTGACGAGACATGACTGTGTTTGAAAACATCCTTGTTAGTGTAATGTAGCAGGTCTGGCTGAAAGGGGGAAAGAACATATAAAATTATGCAGCACAGAGGTCACTGTGGACACATGAAAGAGAGAAAGTTAAGATTTGAAATTCTCCTTAGTAGTAGATTAAAAACATTTATATAGCAAACTTTTTGAAAACTAAAAAAAAAAATCATACAATAAACGTGTCTGATTATTCCAAGAGTTTTGAATTTTTGAGGGTTGCTTCTGTGCACCAGATGTTTAACGTCCAGCATCAGTTTGTCCCAAGAGTAAAGGAAAACTGCTTCTTGCATTGATGGGAAGTCCTTGGTCTTTAATAGACCTTTACTGGTTTTCACAGGATTGAATAAATTATTTCAAGGAATTGGTCTGTGACTGATGCAGCTGCATTTATCTTTCTACAAAAAAATGATAAATTAGGCTCTTACATGCTAGAAAAAGGTAAAATTAATAAATATGCAATGGAATCTCACACCTGTTTCCTTGGAAGTAAGTCCCATTGAGTTCATTGGAGCTCATGTCTAAGTAAACATCCATAGGCTTATGCTCTTTTTTTACAGTGTGGTTTCCGGAATATGTATATGGTCCACAAATGCTTTCATGCTCTTTTTAACGCCATAACAGTTTTTATTTCATTTTCCCATTTGACTGCCACTTTATATTTCCTTTGCAACTTAGAAGATCAGCCAAACGCTTACTTCTATTTAATGTTCAGTCTCTTATGTTTGCCTTGGGCCTCCCATTCTGAATTCTCTGCAGAAATTAAATTTTTCACATGGAAAAGCATGTACCAATTTCTCCACTGGCCATCTGTGTTCCTATTAGTGGCTGGGGAAGAAAGAAATATATGATTATTTCAAAAGAGTGGAGCACTGAAGTATATTACTGTAAAATTTGAACAAGCTAGAAACAAGAATTCAAATACAGAGATCCACAGGCCAAACTTTGACATACAATTACCAAAATGGATGATGGCCATATTTAAAAAAATAAAACGAATTTAATGAAAACCTTTACTCAGAGTAACTTTTCATTGCTAGTTGTGACAACAGTGTTTAATTATATATGCAGTATTCATTTTATCACCTGTAATTTGTAGTGTACAGCTTCTTCTCCTGTTGCAACTCATGGTGCTTCCACAAATTATCTTGCAGTCTTAGGATGTCTCTGCATTTATAAAAAAAAAGCATTGTGAAAGCACTTTAGACCATTGTTGTCCATAAATTTGAGCTTGCTGCTCTAGCTATAGGGTTTGTTTTAGAAGTGTAACCCATGGTCTTATTATTGTTTATCAGTTTATCAATTGTTTACTAAATCTATATCAGTATGTGGCAAGGCAATAGATTGTTAAACTGGAGTACCAGTGAAAAGTCAGGCAACAGCAGCTAGAGTACAGGATGTATTAAGAAAGCCTATAGACAATTATAGTACACTAACACAAGATCCTTGCTTAGGAAACAACAAAACAAGGTAAAACAGGAGAGGACTCTGTCATCTATGGTAAATTTCCACAGATGGCGCTCTTACTATAAAAACACCTTAAAACTCAAGAAATCCCTTTATAGGAAAGAACAATGGGAGGCACTTGATAAGGCGATTAAATCGCGAGACGATAGAAAATTTTGGGCAATAGTAGCACAGGGAGTCTCATCCAAAGGAAAAATTGTAAACAACAGTATTCCATCCGATGTGTGGTTTCAACACTTTTTCCAGCTATACACACCCTTAAATATTGCTAATTCGAGTCCGTCCCTCCCATTGAAGAATGTTCATCTAGCTAGTTGGGATCCTGTTACGGAATCAGAGTGCCTACAGCTAATTAAAACATTAAAAAATGGCAAAGCTCCTGGTGAGGATATGATCCCCCCTGAGGTATTTAAATCAAATACCCAATGGTGGGCCATCTTTTTGGCCAAACTTTTTACGGCAATAAACAACACATGTAAAATCCCAGCAAACTGGAAACTAAGTGTGGTAGCCCCTATCTACAAGAAGGGAGATATTCAAGATCCAGCAAACTACCGCCCTGTAAGCCTTCTGGACATCGCATACAAACTTTATACCCGGTACTTATTAAACAAGTTGGTAGACTGGGCGGACCACTCTAACCTGTTCAACCAGGAACAGGCAGGATTTAGAAAGGGCCACAATACGATAGGTCACTGTATGGTACTACAGACCCTGGTAGCTAAATATGCAAAAGCGTATAAGAGCAGACAAGGAGTTGAACTAGTTGACCCTCATGGTCCCTTCCAACGCTACATTTCTGTGAGTCTATGACTGTAAGTTACTGGATGAATTTGCCAAGATGTACTATTGCCAGTGTCTAAAGATCTAACTACATGAGACTCTTAGAAGGTCTGTATCTGAGACATGTGCCTACTGAGGAGGCTGAATAGCAATCCCTTATTTTAAGGTATTTCCATGTTTACTAGTTGTAGGAACGGTATCTTGTCTCGATAGTGGACTGAATGAGAGCAAACAAACTGAAACTCAATCCAGATAAGACTGAGAAACTGTTAGTGGGTGGTTTCTTTGACCAGATGACTGGGTTGCCTGTTCTAGATGGGGTTACATTTCCTCTGAAGGAGCAGGTTCATAGCTTGGGGGTACTCCTGGATCCTTTGCTGCCACGGCTCAAGTGGCCTCAGTGGCACAGAGTGCATTCCATCAGCTTCAGCTGGTGGCCTAGCTGTGCCCTTATCTGGACAAGGATAGCCCAACTAGCCTATGCTCTGGTAACTTCAAGGTTAGATTACTGCAATGCATTATACGTAGGGCTGCCTCTGAAGACTGTTCGGAAACTTCATCTAGTACAGAATTCAGCAGCCAGGTTGCTCGCCGGGGCAAGACAGTTTGAGCATATTACACTTATCTAGGCCCAACTGCGCTGGCTATCAATTAGTTTCCAGGCCCAATTCAAAGTGCTGGTTTAGACTAGGGTTACCAGACATCCCTGGTTCCTGGGGACAGTCCCTGGATTCACGGGGACAGTCCCCAGATTCACCAATCTGTCCCTGGACAAAATCTGTCCCCGGAATGTCCCCAGATTTTAATCAATGTCCCCGGATTTATGCCTGGGGACTTCTGGCAAGGCAACAGCCAGCCAATCCGCTGGCGGGGGGGGGGGTGGTGGCTATTTAAACTGAGGCGCGAGCCGGAGAGCTTCCTTCTGGCTCATTTCCTTGATCAATGCTCACCCTGAACTCACACAGAGCCGCCCGCAGCAGAAGAGCCCAAGTTGGGGTGAGTGAGGCACTGAGGTGGGGAAGAAGAGGAGAAGCATAGAAAAGAGCGGTGCCGCGTTGCGAGAGAGAGATGGAGCGCGGTGGTGGCTTCTCACAGGGACAAATAGGCGCAAAAGCGAAGGCTGAGGGAGAAACGGGGGGAGGAAGGCAGGCGGGCAGGCTCCTTTCTCTCCCTTCTCTCTCTCTCCAACGGCCACTGCAGAGATGGTGAGTTTAATGGGGGGGAGCAAGGAAGGCGCTGCGATGCCCCTTGTCCCTGGCAGTGCCACGCTGCCATCCTGCCAGGAGTGGGGCGCGGGGGTGGGGGTTGAAACGTTCTCAGGAGACGGAGCCTCCCTCCTCGCCTCCTCCGGCACCAGCAGCCTCGTGTGAGGAGGGCTGTGTGTGAGTCTGCTGTTTGTCCACCTCTGGTAACAAGACACCACCACCTCCAGTTAAATCTCCATAAAGATTACACTCGCCCTCCAGCGGTCTCCCGGTTATGGGAAGCCAGTACCTTGTATGTGTGTGTTAATGCGTGTTTTCCCAAGACCAGTGAGCACCTTTACTCAATCTCTCCCTCCCCCCAACCTCTCTTTTTTTTGGTGTTTGTGTGTTTGTAGATGGGCTTTTCCGCCTACCTTGTGTCAAGGTGCGCACCCGACAACTTTGGGGTCCCCCCTTAAAAACAGGTCAAGAACTCTGGGCAACCCTTTCCTAAAATAATAAAGCATGAAATTTAAAAGAAAAAGAAAAAGTGTTCCCGGATTCCTTGAAAAAAATCTGGTAACCATAGTTTAGACCTATAAAGCCTTAAATGGCTGAGGACTGCAATGCTTCAAGGACCACATCTTTCCATATGAACCTACCCAGACCATGAGATCATCTTCTGAGGCCCTTTTTTGTTTGCCCCCTCCATGAGAGGTCTGGAGGGTGGCAACATGAAAACGGACCTTTTCTGCAGTGGCTCCCCGTTTGTGGAATGCTCTCTTGAGGCAGGTTCACTTGGTGCATTCATTATACACCTTTAGGCACCAGGCAAAGGCATTCCTCTTTAACCAGGCCTTTGGCTGATTAACATCTAATGCCCTTTTGAAATGTGTTTGAGGGGAGGTTATTGGGTTGCTTTTGTTTTTAATTCTGATTGTGTATTTCATGTTTTTATATTGTGATTTTATCTTGTGAACTGCCCTGAGACCTGTAGGTATAGGGTGTTATATAAATTTAATAAATAATAAATATTAATAACAGGATTGACCATGATGAATAAATCAGGCTGAAGAAAATGGCAGACTGATCATCTCTTGTTCATATTTGTTTTTAAAATTAAGAAGGCTGAACAAGACACAAGTCACTTGTTAATGCAAAGGCCTGTAATGTGATGGTTCATTTAGATAAGGGAAAATAGCTTCCAGTGGGAGCAATTAGAGAAGGGGGCACAAGACTTCACCTCTGCTCAATATTTACAGCATTGCCTCCACAGGGTTTAAAATGCAAATTTAAAATGGGCTGTTAGATGATAGTTGTGTGCATTGCAACCTATAGTTTGGCCACAGAAAAATGCATTTTATGTTTGTTCCTACTTGCTTGTTGACCAGATATCCAGTAATTTTAATGTTTTATGTTCCTCTTTTCTCTTCTCTCCCACTTGCAAGGTAAAACATGGGGAAAGGGAAATACAGTTTCCTTTTATCTTATGAAATCCATAAATAGGAGTGGTTCAGACACTTTCTATACTAAGTCAAAAGCTATGGTGAAGTGCAATTAAAGCTGACAGCACACATGAATAATTTAAGTTAAAACACTAGGATGTATAAATTATAACATCTCTAATCACTACAACCTTGGCTCGAACTAAAGAAATTGTCCAGAAATTTTAAGTTACAGAAACAGGGTCAAGTGAAGAGATGAGAGGAGCCCTCAAAGGAAGGAGATTATTCCCAGAGAATGGGATGGCAGCGGGGGAGAATTTACAGTTAAGTCAGTAGACCATGAGACTCTTAACCTCACTTGTGGGTTTGAGCCCCATGTTGGGCAAAATAATCTCAGGGTTGTGGATGCTGGACAAAAGATTCCTGCATTGCAGGGAGATGGACCAGATGACCCTTGTTGTTCCTTTCAAGTCTACATTTCTTTGATCTATGACCTGCTTGAGGATCTGATCATTTTTAAATAGTCAGCTTGGTATTAAAACATGGGGGAAATAGTGCCAAACTTTGTGGCATCACTCTTTCCCCACCTCTGTGATGGTAGTGGGGCTACTTCAGAATCTAGGCCAGATCATGGAGTAGTGGGGGCTCATGAAGCAGTTGGTATTCAGACAATACTGTGTTTTGAGCATTCTTTTTCTCTGGAAGTTTCTAAACAGAAGTTGGATGGATGTGTGCCATGGATTCTTTAACTGTGATTCTTATATTGTTGAAGGTTGGACTGTATGACCCTTTGGGTCCCTTTGAACACTACAATTCTGGGTTTTTGTTCTATGATTATTACAAGTACAATGGGAGTAAAAAAAATTGCTTGTAAAATTTTTGCGTTGCAAAAAAAATCTTTTCTGTCTTCTTAGCTCTTTTGATTGAGCCAAATTTCTAATCAAGCTGGGGTGGGGGCCTTCTTCAACTGATGGACTCTGTTGGTGACATGCTTAATGTTGTTTGCTAAAATAGAAGTAGAAAAAAGTTCCATACTCTTATTCTGCTAAAGAGCAAGACTTAAGGTGAAATACTAAATTATGAGTTCACAAACATGAAAGTATTTCTATATCGCATAAGATAAAATGTACACTACAGACAAATATTAGGAATGCACTCCTATATTTACTTATAGGCCAAATGCCAGTTAAAAGCAAGTGCTCCTTAGATGAATTGGCCAAACCCTGTTTGTCGTCTTCAGTTGCCAAACATTTGTAATCCATAGGCTTCATAGCTGGACTAGCTATAAAACTTGTACAAATGCAATATATTTAAATCCCCTTTACAGACTTCCAAGAAAGGATGATAACTATTTTCAAAATAAATAAATAAAGCAAATAAATAATACATGATATTGTGTTTAAAGATTGAGCCTTGGCATTTCTTAGCAAATTCTGATACTGAGACTTGGTGTGACCAGGCTCAAACGAAGCCCTGGTGTGCAGATGACTACCTCCATAGTTGTCATGAGGATGACTTTTAAACTTTCAGCAGTATGCTTTCCTTTCCCCAAAGCATCTTTAAAGTAGTATGCAGCTAATGACTTGCCCTGATATAATGTTTGCTAAAAGGGTGAGAATGCCAAGTAAACTGCTTCTGGTTCTTCTGTCAGAGGTTGCAGCTTAAATTATTTTTAGCAGGATGCAATTATTTTTGCTAAGCAGACCAGTGCCCCAGAAAGCACATTGCATGATAATCATCTATCTTGAGGCTCAGAATGTAGGTAGAAATCCTTTGTCCTCTTGGGGGTAATTGTTGATTAGAAGCTTGTCATAAATATATGTATGAGAAAGTGAGAAGTTAGAAGACACATGCAGCATTAGAAAGCTTTAGCTGGCTACCTCAGAAGGCTTAAGTTAAAACTCTGAACTAGGTTTTAGGTAACAATGACTTTAAAGACTGATGCACTATATAGTGGTACCTCGGTTTAAGTACTTAATTTGTTCCGGAGGTCCGTTCTTAACCTGAAACTGTTCTTAACCGGAAGCACCACTTTAACTAATGGGGCCTCCTGCTGCTGCCATGCCACCGGAGCACAATTTCTGTTCTCATCCTGAAGCAAAGTTCTTAACCCGAGGTACTATTTCTGGGTTAGCGGAGTCTGTAACCTGAACCTATGTAACCTGAAGCGTATGTAACCCGAGGTACCACTGTATTAAAGTGGTTCTACCTAACCATAAATTGCCAGTGTGTTTCCCTTCTCTTTATTCTGTTTACAGATTATGATAGGCTAGCTCTGTTTGTTCAACATATTCATGAATACGGGAGGAAGAAGCTCCGTTTGCCATGTTTATTTGAAATTGTTAACCAAGCCTATGCGTATGCAAGCACCCTGCATGGACAGGCTCTGTTTATATGTGATCAGGTACTTCTGCCGAATGAGGGTCCTGAACACACAGAAGCAGGCTATCTGTGTAGGCTTCATATAGAGTTTCAAATGAACATGTGGCTGTTTAATAGACAGAGTCAGCATATGAGATGAATAAGGCTTACATGGTGCTTAGTACAGTACTGTACAGTGTACAGATAAAGTGCCCAGATAAAGACTTTCTTTTGAGCATCTGTATTTGTGGCATAAGTCCTATTTTTATTGTGTCTTTTCTTACTGGGATTGTTGATTAGCCTGAATATAATATAAGTTTGCCTTGCTTCAGAGCACCAGCTGGATGTGTAAGAACGCTGCCTCTCTTTCCAAGTAGTATGGGTGACATAAAATATGCAAGATTTTCTCTCTGCAGGCTTATTTTCAGTTATGAAATCAGGAAAATGTTTGTATTTGCCTTTGAACCTCATGTCAGCCAAATCTTTTCTGCTTGCTTTTAGCTAGAAAAGTGCAGTTGCTTGAAAGAGCAGTAACAATGATTACTTGATCAATGTAGGAAGATGCATTTTCCAAATTCCTAGAAAGACAACCAGCTTATGTTAGCTTTTGCTGTTTCTTCTCAATTCCCATCTTCCAGAAAGAGAATCAATATGGCTTCATAATGGGGATGCAGTTATTACTTTATTTAGAAGATGGATATTTCCCTTTTTTCATAGTGATTGAAAGTAGCTTCTGAGTTTTTAAAAATGTAATTATTAAATAGAATCACACTATTATTAATAAAACCGCTACTTTGATAATACAATAAGTGCCTTGTTATGCTTCATATATTTTGAGCTAGATTGCCATTTCTCAAGTTTTATCAAATCATCAAATCTTTCTGCACTATTAGATTTCTGTTCTTCCATCCATCCATCCATCCATCCATCCCCAGGCTAGAGACCTGTTAGGGCATTTCTTCCAGTTCTTGTTCTCACTGTACTGTACGCTGCTTCTATACCCCGCCCCCCAGGAAAGCTGCTTCCTCCACTTTTAGTACCTTCATCCCCAGAATCACAGCGTCCCCTTGGCATCCCCTTGATACAGGGAAAGATCACGATAATCGGAGGTAACTGAATCTGCAGCAGTCAGGGATTCTGCTCATCTCTGTTCATGCATCCTTCACAATACAATATGACATCACCTCACTCTAATTTCACTCTGTTCAGATAGATAGACTTTCATTATGAAAATAAATAGCTGAAAATGAAAATTACGTGCTTTTGCGTTTGCTGTTAGTACAAGTCAGTCAGGCCTTGAACTTCATGATACACTCACTGAGCCTGATTAGGCCTATTTAGGTGAGAGTGTGTGTCACAGCAACTGCTGCTTCAGAAAGAAAGGTTGACCTCATAGCAAGTACTCTGCAGCTTTTATGTGCCCAGCATCACCTATTCTTTTGAGGTTCAGATCTTGAGATTCAAGCAGGTAGAGAAGAATTTGGGAATTAAAAGGATGATACCTTGCAGATCATTGGGTGAATGCCAGTATATAAAGGGACAATATGTTTCAGTGTACTCATGGTGCGTGGCATGCACCAGCATTTTAGTGACAGAACACACACCTTGAGTGATTTAGAAGACTGTTGCAGCCTCTGCATCATCAGCACTTTGGGAGCTTTTTACATATGCCAAAGGTAAAGGTAAAGGGACCCCTGACAGTTAAGTCTAGTCGCGAACGACTCTGGGGTTGCGGCGCTCATCTTGCTTTACAGGCCAAGAGAGCTGGCGTTTGTCCGCTCCGCAGACAGTTTTTCCGGGTCATGAGGCCAATATGGCTAAGCCACTTCTGGTGAAACGGAACACTGACACCAGAGCAGCGCATGGAAATGCCATTTACCTTCCCGACGGAGCGGTACCTATTAATCTACTTTTGCTGTGCTTTCGAACTGCTAGGTTGGCAGGAGCTGGGACCGAGCAACGGGAGCTCACCCCATCGCGGGGATTCAAACCACTGACCTTTTGATTGGCAAGCCCAAGGCTCAGTAGTTTAGACCACAGTGCCACCCACGTCCCATACATATGCCAAAGGATGGTTCAAATGTTACTTCCTCCACATGTATGTCACCACCCATATGGCCTTTCCCACAACCTATATAGGATCATTGTCTTACCAAATTTAAAGGATTTTTTTGTGGTGTTGGTTTTCTTTGCAAACTTGCTCATGTACTGGTATGTCCTCAATTTCCATAGACTTTATGCAAGGTTATAATTCTATTTAATTGAGAGTGATGGCTGAGATAGCTGCTTATCTAATTCCCCGTAATTGTAATGTTTCTATAGCTGTCTAATAGAGTTTTTTATGACCATTGTTTCCTTGGTTCCAAGAATATTTGAAACACGCTTATCAATTTAAGTTGTCTTAGGAGAGAATCCTATCAGATACCTTCATATTGGTCATTTATAGGACATTGTTCACTTACAACACATACAAAGCTGGGAGTACTGTAGTTTGAGCTGAGTTTCTACTGGCTTGTTTGAGATACAGCAGAATACTATTAGATTTTCATTGATTTCTGCTGGAGATAAATTATTTAAGGAATGGAGAAGTGTGCTTGGATACTGTCAGCACTTCATTTAGTCCATATATCAGGTGCTGAAACTTGACCTATTTTGTTATATGAACCTTCACTTGTGCAGTGCTGGGCTTTTTTGGTAATGTTTATAGTGGTTATATTCTGAGAACACTGGAATTTTTGTCCTTTCCATGTTTTTGAAAGCTCATGTTGTAGTGCACCTGCTACCTTGCTACTGCTTCAAGGAGATGTTTCTATTGCAAGTAATTTGTATATGAATCTAATAATACACATTATGCTTTTTGAAATTAATTGTTTTATATGTATGTTTGTCTATCTATACCTATATATATTTATACCTATATCTAACCTCAGCTAAAACCATATAGCTGAGTTCATACAGTTCATACAGTCAAATTCTCCTATACAGTGGTACCTCGAGCTACAAACCCCTCAGGTTACAAATGCTTCAGGTTACAAACTCTGCTAACCTGGAAGAGTTACCTCGAGTTGAGAACTTTGCCCCAGGATGAGAACAGAAATTGTGTGCCGGTGGCACAGCAGCAGCAAGAGGCCCCATTAGCGAAAGCATGCCTCTAGTTAAGAACAGTTTCAGGTTAAAAACGGACCTCTGGAATGAATTAAGTTCGTAACTAGAGGTACCACTGTATTTGAGTACCCCTGTGGTGGATGGGGAGTATTAATGTGAATCAGGCTTGGAAACCGCTGGTAGCCATTCCATTATAATCAAGTGTGCACAGGTTTTGTCTAGAGATATTGGTTATGCAATCAGTTGTAGTTGTCAGCACCCTATCAATATTTCTCGAGGAAAAGGGGGAAACATGCACTGTTGGGTGTTGCTGCTTGAAAGTTCTCTATGCACCTATGCACCTTGAGACAGTGATCCTTGCCTGACCTTTCCTGAAGGATTGAATGCCACTGCCTGCAAGCGCTGTGAGTTTGTTCAGGCAGCTGTGTCCTATATTCACCCCTCCTTAGGAGCAGAAAATGCCTAGATGCCAGGAATAGGCTTGCTAGTTTGGCCTTATTCGCTCAAGGTTCATTGGTCACCTTGGTCATACAGGTGCGCATTTCCCCTTTGGGGTGGTGGCTAGAGCATTTGCTGAAGCATATTGTGACTACAGTGTTTTCAGGTGCCATATTCACTGAAAAACCTACAGCCCAGTTTGTATTCCACGACGGCACATGTGTGACCAAGGAGGAGCCTGGAATGCTTGCATGCAGAAGATACTTACTGTGTGAATTGGTTCTAAGTTTCATTGATTATATAAACTTGCAGCCATGTTTCTATTTTATGTAAGGAAATGCACATTCTGTATATTAACATAATACAGGAATGGGTTAAATGTTTTTGTCAATCTCTTACAGGCCTTCCATTTTATAATTATTATTAATGGTCTTGTAACCAGAATATTTGATTTACACATGATGATAGAATTATTGTTGCATAAAATTTAAAGTAACCTTGTACATAATGGCGAGATAAAAAAAAATTAGAAAAAGTATTTGGTTATTTCAAATAACTAGCCTTTTTATCACATCCAATAGGGTATGTGTAATTTTATCAATGGTAATTATTTGCAGCTTGTACAGGGATGGCTTTGAAGATTGGCATGCATATTCCAGAAAGAACTAAGCCAAGCGCTTGAAACCAGTGAGGCAGAGTAGCAAGTGAAGAAAAACATGATTGTGTTCTCTCTCTCTCTCTCTCTCTCTCTCTCTCTCTCTCTCTCTCTCTCTGTGTGTGTGTGTGTGTGTGTGTGTGTGTGTGTTGGGGTCCAAAATCTTGAGGGCAATAGCTATTGATTAGAACTTTCTATTGCATTTGTCCCAATAGAGAACTAGCACTACTATATTAATTACTGTTCCCACCATCTGTAAAATTGTACTGTCTAGAAGTTTAAATATAAAAAAAGTGCTGTTTTATTTAAGAGAAGTAAAAAGAAAATATGTTTTAATTTATAGGGTTGCTATAGTTGTTGAGCGATTTTCGATTGACTTGCTTAAGATCCACATTCCGCCTTTGAAATACCAGTAATGTCTGGGAAAGTCCAGACGTATGGCAGCCCTAATTAACCTTACCTATTAAATCAGGGATGGGGAACCTGTGTCGCTCCAGATATTGTTAAGTTCCAACTCCTAACATCCTTTGTCATGGTCCAAACTAAATGAATGCCACAACTTTAGTAGTGTCCAGTGGAGTTACAACTTCTAACTCTTTAAAGCAGGTTAACCCTGCCAAGCTGCCCAGTTTGACAACCAAGGCCATTTCCGCCAGCTGGTGGGTGGTAGGACAGTGTTAAATCCTGCATTGGTTGTACAGCCAAGGCAACAGGTTTTAACACACACACACACCCGGCATCAGCCGATAAGCAGGGGTTAAACTCTGCTCAGTTTGGCAGAATTCTATGCAGATGCCTGCTAAATATTTGTTCCTTTTAGCAGGGAATTCTGATGCAAACTCATTCCTTTTTCATGATGAAGTTTGCATTGAAATCTTGATTAAATGATGTGCTTTCAAACAAATGAAGGGCTTGCTAAAAAGAAAGGTCCTGCCCACCTGTCCCGTCCAATGATCTAGCTGGCTTTTAATATATTCCTGTCTGTAATGAATTTCTATAGTATTCCATATTTTCCAGAACCATTTTTATATTTTGCTTGTTGAGCTGCTTTGGTGCTTTGGTACCCACAATGAGCCCTCAGAGGCAGGTTGGAAATTCATTACAAGTTTTCTTAAAGGAGTAATTCTGTTTTGATACTTTGCAATAGTCTTCTGTTTAAGTGACTTTTTTTATTTCATTAGTCGTTCACCCGGCAGTATTAAACTTCTGTCAAAAATAATTGCTTATCTGTCTTTATTCATCCTTTGCGACTGCAGCTGTCTCAATGCAGTACTGATTTGACAGTCAACTTATCTTTTTTCTTTGCACCAGCTTCATGAGAACAGTATCTTTCTATTGCCTATATGTAATTGTTTAAATTTACCTTGGCTGGTAAAGTATCCTCAGGCAAATAAAAAGCAAAATATTATTCTATGGAAATATTTATGATTGACCAACCAGACCATTTCCCCCCCCCCCCCAGCTTGTAAAGTAAATATTTTGAAGAATTTTTCTTCTCACACAAAAACAAATATTTACCATTTGCAGGCCTTTGTCAGTATAGTTTAGTAAAAAATGTAATACTATGCACTTCTCAAAGTATTCTATGCTAATGCTATACATGGTGAGTCTCTTCTAAGGGTGCTGCCTTGTTGATTTCACCCATAGGAGCAATTCCTTTTATATGGGAGTGGTGGGGAAATGAGACAGCATGCAGACAATATATGAGTTTATTTACTATAACTAAGGTTTCAAATAGGGTTACAAATGATACACTGGCGGTGTATTTTAATTTTTGCATTGGTAATTATTTTGGATTGATTACTTCCACATGCTCTATTGCTCTTGAAAATTATATAGAAGCTTCATATGCCTCAAAATACCGCTACCTGCCTCAGGAGAGGAAATGGAACTTCAGCATTCTTTAATGCTTTACAATGGTATCTTGTCATATTTCAGATATTATGCAAAGTGTTGATTTTGATTTATAAATTGTTTAGGTCCAATGCATATCTGGGCTTCCTATCACTTCAGCTCCTCCACTTAATCAGAAAATGTTGGGTTTTTTTAATTATACCAGCTGCCACCAGACTAAATCTTGAATCTTAACACCATCATTCTTTACAGCTTTATTGTTCCTCTGCTACCATTTATTTCACACCTTTATTCGTTTTACACATAGCATATCTAGGTATTGGCATGAAACAAAGAGATTAAGGATTCATACTTAAAAGTTCAAGACAAATAATGTATTAAATATGATTTATAATATAATGTGTTTACTTATAGGTTGACCCCTTCATTCTTCATCAGTTGTCAGCCACTGCTGCCACTACATCTGTCTTCCTTCTGTCTCTTCTTATGCATGCTCATCTTCTTCATAGTGTTCCTAATGGAATTCCAAATGCACTTTGGCCATATCATTATGGACCAATTTGTTTGAAAGGGATGTGCACTAAATGACCATTGGTTGTATTTATATGCCACACTAAACATGGTTTTAACATGGCTTGCACAAGCAGGAATAAGTGGCATGCTTCCCTTTCTCTTTCTCCTTGCATGTGACTGAGACAAGGGTTTGGAAGTCTCTGTGTTTGGTTACTCATGGTTTTTGTTGTTGCATGGACCAACAGTTATAATTAACTGTGGTTAGTTTAAACCAAGCTGTCTTCAAACTTTGGTTTCTAATGGCTTGTTTAACTAACCATTGATAATATTAATTCTGAGTCTAAACCATAATTCTGAGTCTGGACAACATGGCAAGCAGGGGTTAACCAAAAGCAGAAGAGAGATTTTGAATGTCTCCCAGCCATATAGGAGGGTTTCTGTAACAGAGCCTAAGACACACTGTGGTTGTTCCTGTTCCTGTTCATGTACATCACACTAAACCATATTTTAGCAGGACACATGATAACGGCCATTGAAGATAGGTCAATACTAAGACCACCCACCTTAGTTTATTCCACAATACACACTTTTTAAGCGGACTCGATGCATAGTAGACCTGTTCAGATATTTTTCACCTTTTATTTTAATATTATTTTATTATATTTTTATTGTTGCATTACAAGTCACTTTAGGGCAAGCAGCTGAGAAATATTAACAAGAGGAATGTAGGAAATATTTTTATGTCAATTAAGTTTGTGTTTTTGAAACATATTTTTACTCAAGTTAAATATATATTTATATATAGGTATGTTCTTAAGGAGAGGAAAATACATGGGCTTATAAGGCTAATTATTCCTGGTTTATTCTTTTGTAGGTTAACTGAACCTTCTGGATATTTAACAGATGGACCAATTAATTATAAATACAAAACTAAATGTACATGGTTAATTGAAGGATAGTAAGTATATATTTTGCATTAATGTCTTCTTGCAAAGCAAGGCTGGGGATTTGGTGGCCCTCCAAATGTTGTTGGACTCCCATAAGTACCAGCCTGCCTGGCCAGTTGTAAAGGATGATGGGATTTGTAATTGAACAACATCTGGAGGACTGGTTCTCCAACACTGTAATAAACTAGGCTTTTAACTTCAGAGCATAGTGTTATGCAAAGAGTATTGTTCTGTGTAACATTTCCCCTCGATAAACAGTTACTAATGTTTGCTCTAAGGTTTCACTATCTCCTGGTGAATTTCCAAATCAGGACACAGCTTAATTTTGGAAACGGGAATAGGGAAGCTTTGCATTGAACGTTGAATCAGAAATGCATCATGGACCAGGAGGACTTAACACTAATGTTTGTTGCATGTCTGGGTCCAGCTTGAAGTATGGATGCCATGCCCGCCTCAGGCTTACCTTGCAGCAGAGGCTGGGTAGTCACCTGTCATGTTAAATTTATTTCAGTTCCCCACAGTTTCTGAAATAGATGCTGTGTTGGGTGTTGTGGGCAATTTTAACATAGTGGACAGTTTCCTAGACCAGGCTGCTGCCAGCATGCAATCCTGCAGCTAGAGAACAGGTGGTTGACAGAGCAAAACAGGTGTCAGTACCAGTGTGCCAGGCCAAGGATGCCAGGTACTGGTGCCAGCTCCATGCATATCCTTAATCTGCAAATGGCTTTTATTGATTTAGCTGCTTCCGAACCACAGTTAATGGATGTGTTGCACTTGAAATATACCATGCACTGAAATTAATAAAGATGAAAATTGCAATAACTGATTACTCATTTCTAATACTTTTGATTTCTGTTTTGCACGTGCATTTCTCTAGCTTGTTCCAGCAATCCTAGACCTGGTTTAGTATGCCATGGTTTTATGGGAACAAGCCTTTTACCCCTACACTTCCTCTTCTCTCCCCATACATTCTCTGCTTGAAATTTGAACCTGGTTACCTGAGAGTAAGCCCCACTGATATCTGTGAGACTGACATTTGAATCGTCATGTATACAATTTTATTATTAGTTTCTTAAATAATAGTTTCCCATAATGTCTGAACTGGGAAGCTATGGTTTTAGGTTTCTCCCTCAGCTATGGATTCATATCCACATTTGGAGGGGGTCTTTGAACCACAGCTAACCAGTTCATGGAAAACTGTGGTTTAAAAAACTAAAATAACTTTTCTGAAGCTAGGTGCAGAAAGTTGAGAAAAAGAGAAATGGGAAGACGGACATGCTGAGTTGGCCCCAACATGGGGCTGGGCTGGGCTGTTGCACATGCATGATGTCACATACATGCTGCCCCCAACCTGGCCAGGCCAGCTTGGCCGGACAGTTCCCCACCCCCTCCATCACCAGCCACCTTTTTTTTTGTTCGCTGCCGCAAGGTCAAGGCCACCTCAGCAAGCCCTCCTCCTCCTCCTCCTCCTTGAGGCCCGTCAAGATCACCAAGCACCTTCCCCCAGGCAGTCGTGAAAGGGACGTGCTAGTACAAAGACACTTTGCACTGGTGCATCCCTGGTGGAGATCACCAGAACACTTTCCTGGTAGGCGCCCTGGAAATCCTGAAAGGGACACGCCAGCGCGAAGACATTTCACGCTGGTATGTCCCTGGCGGAGACTGACAGAGCACTTTCCTGGGAGGCACCCTGGCTTGTCAAAGGGATGCGCCAGGGCAAAGATGCTTTGCCCTGGCACATTCTTTTGAGTAGTGCCGTGGAATTGGGCGGTGGGTGGGCTCCTCCTTGATAATATGGGGGCTGGTCCCCTGGCCCCCCCCCAATGGTGCCCCTGTGGGAGGACGACATACAGCTGCATAGCTTGTTCTCAGGTTGATAAACTCTGATTTACTTAAGATAGTGAATTAACAACATTTTCCTATATACTTACAAGTAAGATAGGTGTTTACTGTTAATCAGTATGTAAATATAATAATTTGAGGTTTATTGATTTGTTTTTGTTTTTATGTATTTTTTATTTTTATGTTCTGAGTCACCCTAAGATTTACGGATGACGGACAGTATACAAATTTAATAAAATAATAATAATAACAGTAACACTGTACATACAAAACTGTTGCTTTCACGCACAATTATAAGTAAGAAGGCTTACAGTTGCATTTGAAAATTATACTTGCCTTTTTCATACTACTTTATTGCATCCTTATATTTATTTACATTGTATTATAAGCTACGCTATTTCTGAACAGGCTATTGCTAACGTTCTTGCTGTTTTTTTCTTCTCTTCTAGTCCTAATTCAGTTTTAAGACTAAGATTTAATCATTTTGCCACAGAATGTAGTTGGGACCATATGTATGTTTACGATGGAGATTCAATATATGCACCTTTAATAGCAGTATTTAGGTAAGTACTTTAGCTTAATAGCTTCTACTACAATTTTATGAAAATCTTTTTGTGAATGGAAATTTAGCATTACAGTTTAAATTTGCTGTAGGACAGGTGGGTGTGGCTTGGCCAAAATGGCCTTGCCGGCCAAATGAGGAACACCGCTGGGCCCAATTAGCCCAGGGGCTAGTGGTTCTCCACCACGGATTGGCATGTTCAGTTTTTAATCAGTCCTTGAGTGAACCCATGTTCTTAAAAGTTTACCACATTTGACTTTTCTATGCATCCCATCCTGCACAGTTCTTCCAACCCTAAATATAATTATGAACATGGTTATTTTTATTGGTTTCAAGTCAGCTCAGTACATTTTGAAACAAACAGATTGAAACTAAAAGTTCCTTCACTGTTTTTCTATTCTTTCAACATGAACTTGGTTCCAAGCATTTCACACTTAATGTAGGAAAGAGTAAATATTGCTTTCTACATACTTTAATTTATCATGCAATCTTTTCACACCAATAGCTATTTTCATATGAATTTTCCTAATATAGTATTTAAATTGCAGTGCATAGAAATCTGAGACAGGCTCTTTTAATTAAGAAAAAAGACACAGTCCCATTAAGAATGCATGAATTTCTGTATTTTTTACACTCTGCTTCAATCAGGGCAATGGAATGAAATTCTGAAATGTTTCTAAATTGTACTGAGCACCCACTGAATTATTCACATTCTTATTTTTTTTATTTGCAATGTTACTCGTTACGTTAACCTTCTCATGTTTAATCTTTTGCAGTGGTCTTATAGTTCCTGAAGTACGTGGAAATGAAACTGTACCTGAAGTTGTTACTACTTCAGGATATGCATTGCTACACTTTTTTAGTGATGCTGCTTATAATCTAACAGGATTTAATATTTTTTACTCGTAAGTATCATTTTGTTGTTTATTAATCAGCAGAGATATATTTCTCTTAGTAGATAAGTTTTGGGGCTTACAATATTTGAAGACGTCTTATGCAAATTGGGAGTTTGGCAAAGAATGGGTTAGAATTCATACAAATTCATATAAAGATGCTCATGAGAAGAAATGCAATCAGAAAGGTTCTTTCAGGAACAACAATTAGTATAAATATTATGTTCTTCCATGACTGAGTTGTTGATTTATGAGGCTGTGTGATAATTTATTGTGGAACAAATTAAATCAAGTAGAACAAAAGGATTTTAATATGATATGAACAAATCAGGTCAAGACATTGTATATTAGTAATGTTTGTAGACCTTGAGTAGATAAGACAGCTTGGCTGGAATGGCTCTTGGAGTGGGTCCCTTGGCCTAGGGTTGTGAAGGTATGCTACACCCAGTGCTAGGAGGTTAATGTGAGTGACCTCTTTACATCTGTCTGCAAGGGAAATACATTGCCAGGTGTATCATCCTATCCATGCCAGTCTCCCTAAGCATCTCATAGGAACACAGGTTAGAACTACTACACTGACCTGAGATGATGCTATTTACCAAGGGGGTAAATCAGGCATAGGCAAACTCGGCCCTCCAGCTGTTTTGAGACTACAATTCCCATCATCCCTGACCACTAGTCTTGTTAGCTAGGGATGATGCGAGTTGTAGTCCCAAAACAGCTGGAGGGCTGAGTTTGCCTATGCCTGGGGTAAATTCTACTATACTATAGTATAGTGTGTGGGTAAATTCTTGGTAAACCAGTTATCTGCACCATCCTGTCAGGTTCCTAGGATAATTTTATCCATCTGTGGTAAAAATATTAAGTGCTTGGTAGTATCCTGCAGTCAGCAAGTGTTACCACCTGGTAAAAATACATCAGTAAGGCCAGGCTCTAATAAGTGGAGTTTTAGGACCCAGGGGAGTTGGCTGTCATCCCAAGTGGTCCAGAGACAAAAGCATGATCCCAAACAGCCAGAAATTGGATTTCAGAGAAGGCAAACAAAGTTCTGAAGGGTCAGAAGCAACGTAGGGCTGCATCTGAAGATGGTTTGGAAATTTCAGCTAATGCAAAATTTGATGCCAGGTTGCTCACCAGGGTAAGACAGTTTGAGGATATGCCTACTACACTGAATTTGGCCCAGAAAATAATTGGCAGCCAAAGTGCTGGTTTTAAATTATAAAGGCTTAAACGGCTCAGGATCAGAATACCTTAAGGACCGCCTCTCTCCATATGAACCTACCTGCACCCTGCAATCATCATCTGAGGCCCTTCTATATATGGCTCCTCCATGAGAGGTCTGGAGGGTAGCAACACGAGGACAGGCCCTTTCTGCAGCGGCCTCCCGTTTGTGGAATGCTCTGCCCAGGGAAGTTCATCAGGCGCCTTTAGGCACCAGGCAAAAACATTTATCTTTAACCAGGCCTTTGGCTGATTAGCATCCTATACCCTTCTAAATGCGTTGCTGAGGGGATGGAGGGAGCAGAGTTATTGTTTTGTTCATGTATTTTTTATCCTGTGAACCACCCTGAGATCTATACATGAAGGGCAGTGTACCAATTCAGTAAATAAAATAAATAAGAAGCAGATAGATAATTAAAGACAAACAGAAGTAAAACCTAGCTAAATTCCTGCATCCTAGAGACAGGTTGGAGGGACTGAGGAGCAAGCTCTGGTCTTTACAGGGTACTATGTGCTGGGATTGGCCTTTGAGGTCTATTAATATAGGCTCAGGCTTGATAGTGTCCCTGAAGTCTATATGCAGCCCTGGTCTTGGAATAGATTTGTTCTTTTTACCAAACTGAGGATTAAGATTAAGATATTAATACTCTGGCTCTTTGCACATAACACATACATTATTTTATTCCTTTCATTCTTTGATCAATAAATATAATCATAATATTTTGAGGGACAGTGTAAGGCTAGCATTAAAATGTTATGACATTAAGAACTCATTGAATATTATAAATTTCCTGCATGGAAACCATCAAAAGAAAAATACTGCAAATAATTGTTTCACTTGCAGTGAAGCTGAAATCCATGTCATGTTCATTTTCAGCTGAAAGAAAAGTGTATTTTGCGTCCATTGTTTTCTTGGCTTGCCACTTGCTTATTCAGATTTGCCCCTCTAGGTCTAACTTTATAACAGTATAATAAGATACTAGACAGGAAAAATAAAAACATAACCTCTTGAATGACCTCTTGATATTTTTGCCGTTTGAATGGCTCATCAGATAGCTCCATTTGACTTCCGTGAGATAACACTGATGTAAGAAGTTTGAAGGTTACAGCTAGAAACCATTTTCTTATCTCTTTCATGAAATGATTTCCTCACCAATTATATTAAAGTATAAATAAAGGCCTGAAAATCAGCGTGTCATTTCTCCATTTCCTTCCTTTCTTCTGATCTTTTTTATTACAGAATAAATTCATGTCCTAATAATTGCTCAGGGCATGGAAAGTGTACAACTAGTAGCTCCATTCCAAGCCAGGTGTATTGTGAATGTGACAAATACTGGAAGGGAGAATCCTGTGATATTCCTTACTGTAAAGCTAATTGTGGAAGTCCGGATCATGGCTACTGTGATTTGACTGGAGAGAAACTCTGTGTGTGCAATGACAGCTGGCAAGGTGAGTTGGAAAAATCTTTCCTGAAAGCTGCTGCCCTACTTGAAATGTCCAGAGTGTCTATTATTTATTTGTTTTCCAAATTATTGCTACCCGCACTTAGGCGAGAACTCAGAATGACATCTTATTCATCCTCTGTCATTCAAATAAAGCAAGAGCCTCTGGATTAAGGACTTGTCCCTTAGCCTCAAGATGGATCAGGTTAAACATTTAAATAGATTTCCTACAGCTTGTTGCTTGAGCAATCCAACTTACTTTAACCTGGGACACCTCCTATTTTATATGCAACTACTTTAATGGCACCTTTGGAATATATTAAGCACACCAGTTTTCTGTTTTTTCTTCAAACTAATAAACACACCAGTGGCTTTTAACATGCACTCTCTCCCCACATAATTAGGGTCATTTACTCATTGAGCATGTTTATGCAAATTCCCTACCATAGAGTATCACTTAATTGACAGGTGTCCTTCAGCCATATTTTATTTACAGGGATAATGCCTTAGCCATTATCTCTTGGACTCTTTGATACTGTTTGAAGCCTGAGTTTATGTGTAACTATGAACAGTCAGGAAATGTCATGGTAAGCAGAAGCTCCCAGGCTGTGGAGCAGTAGCTGCATTTGACAGGTGAACCTACTTACCGTATTTTTCGCCCTATAGGACGCACTTTTTCCCCTCCAAAAATGAAAGGGAAATGTGTGTGCGTCCTATGGGGCGAATGCAGGCTTTCGCTGAAGCCTGGAGAGCGAGAGGGGTCGGTGCGCACCGACCCCTCTCGCTCTCCAGGCTTCGCGGACCTCTCCGCAAGCAGCGGGAGTGCTCCCGCTGGTTGCGGAGAGTTGACTGCATGCTGAAGCCTGCGTGCGCTGAGATCAGCGCGTCCAGGCTTTGCGGACCTCTCCGCAAGCAGCGGGAGCGCTCCCGCTGCTTGCGGAGAGTTGACTGCATGCTGAAGCCTGCCCTCGCTGAGCTCAGCGCGTCCAGGCTTCGCGGACCTCTCAGCAAGCAGCGCGATCCAGCGCTGGGCTCCCACGGCTTGCAGAGAGCTGTCTGTTTGGGGGCTGGGGTCGGGGGAAGCTCGGGCCTCCCCCGCCCCAGCCCCGCGCCTGGGGGAAAAATAATTTTTTCCCCTTTATTTCCCCCCCAAAAAAACTAGGTGCGCCTTATGGGACGGTGCGTCCTATAGGGCGAAAAATACGGTAACTCCAATGTTAGGAGCTAATATTTTGATGTTGAAATGATATGAAGGTAGTGGTTGGGAAACCATCTCTTAAGACACTTTCACTTGATCTCGAAGATTGAATGTTAGTTGTTACAATCACAAATATTTCCTTCTGTGTGCGGTGCTCAAGAGAGTGGCAGCTATCTAGGTGTGCTTGGATGAAATAGATTATCTAGACTGAATTCATTCTGGGTTTAGGTTGGTGTTTGGAAACCTTGATGTATAACTTTGGATGTTCTCAAGCATGATACCTTGTTAGGCCTGCCTTGCAGGTCTGGGTTGGAAGCCATGGTGATACAGTGGTTGCACTTGTTACCTGTAGGGATGGTTTCAAAAAGCAGTGTTGGGGGATTTCTGCTTCAGCCAGTAGACTTTGAGTTTTTGAGTTCCTGCAGAGTTCCATCTTATCCTTCAGGTTCTTTAACATCAATATGAAGTTGCTGGGTGAGGTTATTGGGGCATTTGGAGTTGGGTGTCTTTAGTCTCCTTGTCAGCTGTCAGCTGTATCAGGTGAAGCTGTGAAGGTGCTGAACTGCTATCTGGGCTTGGTAATAAACCTTTTAGTACAGGGTATAAAGAGAACATTTAGTACTATACTGTGTTTTTCTGAGCAATTGTGACATCTGGTGGATACTTTGGAATGAGCATCTAGTATAGGAAACAGAATTATGAAAGAAAATAAAATTAGTATTCAGGCACCTTCTAAAAAGTTCGTTTAAAAGCAAAAAATATTTCTGATATGGTAGCTCAGTATTCACTGTAATATTGTCCATTCAAGGTTTTTGTATAGGTATTTAGTAATCCCTAGCTTACTATATCTAACATGCATTAGAATAGCAATACTAAAGATGGGATATACAGAAAGAATAGAAAGAAATGTAGCTTTTTGCTTTTCAGCCATCCTCTGCATGTCCTCCCCTATCTGTACTCAAAAAAACAGCAAAAAGCTTGTGGATAAGAAATCCAAATACTTGCACTCAAGTATTTGTAGTGCTTTCCCTACTACTGTCTCTGAATTCCATAGGAGCAACTCAGACATAAAATTATATCCACTTCATATAGTAGATTGACCATAATTAATACCACATATTGTCAATCTTTTCTCCTTTTCTTTTCTTTTCTTTTCTTTTTTTGACCCTTGGGTACATTTGGTATTCTGGGAGTATGCAATGGAACAATACTATCTATACTCCCTCCCTCTCTCAGATTTCTCCCCCTTCCTTCCAGCTTCTCCCATGTCAGTTTTTATGTACATTTCAGATCTGAACTGCTGATCTAAACCTTGAAAAGCATACGGAGCTGAAAAAGGATGTGGGCAAGAGTGGTATTCTTCCAACTCCTCCCTTCAGATCTATATATTTTCCAAGGGGAAAAAAGTAACCATCCTCAATACAAAGGGAGTAGTGGATGGTGGGGGTGGGAAGTGGAGCTCAGAGGCTTTGCAGATACCAGAGCGACATTATAAAAGCTTGCTGGTCTAGGCCATTCTAGTCTAGAATCCTTTTCTTCCTGTGGTCAACTGGATGCCTATGGGAAGTCTGAGCAGGAATGTCCTTAAGAGCACCACTACACCCATAGTAACCATAATGTCAACTTTGGAGCTAGGCAATTTACAAAGACTACAAGCTATTAGGTGTAGTTCCCTTCTTTTGTACTGAGTTTTGTGATGGGTGTACAGACTCCATCTGCTATTCCCTAGGCTCTAGGTTCAAGAACTGCTGTAGGGTCAAGTGCTAATGTTTCATTGGAATATTCAAATTTTATTGGATTGTGATTGTATAGGAAATGATGTTGTGATTGACTAGAAATCTGCATGTATTAAGAATTCTGCTTTTTCAGGCCCTGTGTTATCATAAAATAAAATAGTGGTCAGAAACCTCTGGCCTCACAGACCAAAGTAGGCCATTTTCACCAAAGCACAACTACCTGCCTTACAGCTGATATCATACATAATTTCAGTTTTAGGGCTGGTAAACACAGGGGTCCTTAAAGTACTCTTCTGGTTTTTCCTTGGTAAGCAGGGCTTGCTCACAGCACTAACTACCTCCATTAAATCAGTCCGTTGGGATTCTGACTGCTTCTGCAATTGGACACTTTTCCTTTGCAAACAGTTTTGCTATTCAGCAGAGGAAAAATGTCCATTTGCAGGTGTAGTTTGAATTCAAGTCTCACCTACAAATAGCAAAAGCCAGGTTTGCTATCTGTATTTATCAACTAATTTGTGCTGACAGTATGCTGCTTTGAAGTGGCCCATGGAGCCATTCTTTCTGGTTCTTGGAAGGAAAAATATTTCCCATCCCTGGCATGAAATCGTGACACAGCTGAGGGGATCTCCTTTTACATTCATCTCACCATTCTTTAGTTGGCCTGTGAAGATAAGGAGCTGTCCAAAGTACTGGAACGTGAAAATTACTTTTAACACAGACACACACCTATATAGCTATATGCATTCTTAGCTCTAATGGTCTCTGAAGTTAAGTATGACACCAGGGTAACTAATTTTTAACTTCAGACACTGGTTGTTTTAAATGTAGTACTCTGTGCTCAGATTCAAAAAGTAATTTTAGAAAGTAGAGAGGGAGGGGGAGGCAGGAACTATGACTTGTATGGGAAGAGTTAGTAAAGTTGATGCTGTAGTTGAACCAGTGTTTTAGTTTGGTATAAGGCAGCTTCTTATGTCCCCAAAGGAGAAGGAAGTTGGCAGAAAACACTTCCTACTATGTGAATAGAAAGAGTAACTTAGGAGTCAGGCTGAAGTCTCTAGGAATTATTTATTTTAGATGACACATCAGAAGGACAAGCAGGATATAATTTATCACAGCAGTTTACAGAAAACAAAACAAAACAATGGAATCAATAAAATAAAATTATTAAACAACACCAGAACAGCAGAAAAAACCCCACAAAGTCAAGACAGTAAAAATTGTCAAAGATGGTAGGTTCAGCTTAGCATATGGGTCAGGTTCATTATGGCTGTTGTGCCCTATTGCAGTGTTATTCTCAAGAGCATCACCCCCCCCCCCCGTTGACATGACTGGATTAGAGCATGTAGTGAACATGCTCTCTCATAATTTTGCCATTGGAACTAAATAGATCAGTGGCTATTTTCGTAGTTGACAAGGTTTACAATAAAAATAAAGTATTATTTATTCCTGTTTTTGATATTTTCTTATTTGGTATAATGAAGTTAATTTACAAACTTCGTATTAGCAAAATACTACTATGGTTTCAGTTTGTGTTTGAAAATCTATTACAAGATGTATGCATTGCTTATATAGATATCTCTGATGTAAAGCAATTCTGTAGTATAAATCTCAAATATATTTTTGCCAGTATCACAACGTTGACATCCTTCTCCTCACTACCTACCTTTATTTCAAGGAGCCAAGATGGTATACATGGTTCTCATCCTCATTTTAGCCTCACAACAACCCTGTTAAGTAGTATGTTAGGCTAAGAGATGGTGACTGGCCAAATGTCACACAGTGAGTTTCATGGCTGTGTGGGGATTTGTGGGGCTGTGTGGGGATTTAAACCCTGGTATGACATGTCCTAGTCTGACGCTTGATAACACAGTGGTTCCCAACCGGGGACCCGGGGACCTGAGGAGTCCACATAATGCACCAAGGAGGTCTGTGGCACCATTCACATAACTAAATCTATCATAAGAGATATTAAAATTTTCAAAATTGGAGGGTCCATGGCGTGGTGTTTGAAAAACAGGGGGTTTATATTACTTAGCTAATTGGGAACCACTACTGTAACACACTACATCAGTACCGACTCCTCTGGTTTTTTCCCTGCTATGGAAGAAAAAACTGTAAAAACTATAGCAGTTTAATGATACACCGTTTGTTGAAATATGCTACAAAAGTATATATAAAAGTAGTGAGCTTAGATTTTATGTGGATAGCTTTCTGTTTCTGCAGAGGCATAGCTGAGATATCAAATGAAAGATTTCTCAAACACATAGACTTTCCTCCCAAAGAAGTGTAGAACTAGGGGTCAAATGGCTAAATCCGTTTCTGGAAAACTTCCTAAGACACCACATTTCTAGCATCTACAGGAAAGTGTGAAGTAACAAAAAGCCAGCTTGTAAAAGTCAGATTGCCTACAGCTCCCACTTGTCAGTCTTTACCTGTAGGTGAATTTCAAAGAAAGCAGATCTGTTGTTTGTTTCACCTTCAGCTATAAGTGGGCATGGTGACATATTCAGTTCAAAGTGCTCACATTCTGAAGGTAAGTGACATTTAGTGGGAGAATGGAAGGAAATCATCTTTTCTCTTTCATCCTTTAGTTCTTATTTGTCCTATTGTTCTCTCTAAACTATATTTGTTGTCCTGTATTTGAACAAGAGTTATGCTTGCAGCACTCAAAATTGCTTCATCAAGAACAGAAGTTATACATGTGCTAGGAAAACATCAGGTAAAATAATCCTGAAATAAATTTTAGTAGCCTCTTTTAGGCATTTTTGTTGATGTAGGTTTTTGAATGGCTTCTAGGCATTTCCCATGAGGTGTCCAACTAATGTAACAATTCACTTAATACAAAAGCCTGCTCATTTCTGTAGTTTGGACCACCAGCTACACATGTAGAGAAACCAAGGATCCAAGCAAATTATTTAGGTGCACCCAGGCACTTTCTTGGGCACACAGAAGTAGCTGTATGATTGTTTTGATCCCAGCTAGGTGTTTTCCAGCATGAGAACAATCAGCAGCAAGGTAGAGCCTTTAAGGAGTTTATCCTTCTAACACATGACACACAGCAGAAATCTCTGGTGTTTTATCCTAATGATGCCAGCCACCAAGAAATACCTGCTGCTTAATCACCCTCCGGGACGTAGAGGGCATGCCCTAAAACTCGAGAGAGAGCAGCAAGCACATGTAGATTAAAACTATTGCAGGTAAAGGTACAATCAGCTGCATCATACAGATGTACAGGCTCCAGGAAATGAAAAGCCAAGCTGTTCATAAATGCCTGGCACATATGTTATTTAATAATACTGTTACTCTTGTACAGCCAGTGGGTTTTCTGGCAGTACCAAATATATTGTTCTTAAAAATACAACACATAAATGATTTTTAAAAATGGACAACAATTGCTAAAGAGTTAGTTGATTATCTGGGGCCAAACTATGCATTGGTGTTAGTAAAAAACATGGTGGAGCCAACCAGATGCACAGTTTGCATCTGGGCAGTCTGCACAACTTAACTCTGCTCATTTCGCCTTTATGCTGTCCACTATGTGAGGCTGCAGACACTACAGGGATTAGAGATATTGCAGCACTGGTGGTGAATAGATTCCTAGTGCACCATGAACAACTCTTTTACAGAAAATGCCTCTCATTCTAACCAATTACAATATCTATTTCCATTTAAGTCTTGGGATGCACACACAGGAGCAGTTTAAAGTGGATTCATTGCACCCCATGGGTTCATGGGCTTTCCTTTTTTGTGTCATCTCCATTCAAGTAATAATAATAATATTATAACAATTTATTATTTATACTCTGACCATCTGGGCAGCTCCCAACAGATTAAAAACTTAATAAAACATCAAACATTAAAAACTTCCCTAAACAGAGCTGCCTATTTCCTTGACATCTGATGGGAGGGCGTTCCACAGGGCAGGCACCATCACCTAGAAGGCCCTCTAGTAGCCTACACTTTCCCCCCTTTAAATTTGTTTTTCTTGATTGGTGGAGTGTGGATGCATTAAATCACACTGTGTTTTGTTTTGTTACATATATGGCAATGTTTTGATGGGTGCTGTCACCACAACTCCCAGTTCTGCTTGCTCAGTGCCTGAGCACAGCCTAGCTATTCTGTTTTCTTCCGCTCAAATGAAAGAACATAGTGTGTCCAGTGCCACTGGTTGTTGCTGGAGGCAATTTTTCACCGTTGTTTTTAAATTTTTAAAAACAATTTCACATTCTTAAAACAGCTGTGCAGACCTGCTCTTGTCGAAAATGGCTGCGTTAAAATAAAAATAGGATTAGTCCTCACAGCTAATAGTTGGCAGGAAAGGAAAAGGGGCAAGAAAAAGAAAAAACACTTTCTATAATCCCACTTGCAGTTGCTCTTCCCCACCATGCCTAGGCCATGTGTGGTTATTCTCCAACCAACACAATGACTTTTTACGTTGGGCGGGGGAAGAGTCAGGAGATCTGTTGTTCCTCTACCTCCCTCACCATTCTTTGTCCTCAGCAAGGCATTTCTCGATGAGCTGCTGGCTCTCTACCTGGTGTGGTCAGGTGTGTATGTTTCTCTCTGTGTGTAAATTTCATGTATTTCAGTTTTTGTTTTTATTTTTAAATCAGCCCTTTTGTCTACTATGAAACATAATTGAAAATTTAACTGTGGTGATTGTTCATAATTGTGCTATTCCATGGGCCTTAAAAAAAAGAAAGAAAAATGTTTGCATGCATAGGTAAACAAAATCCTGTTTGCATACCCACAACAGACTTCAGGTTTCCTGAACTTCCAGAGGTCATGGAAATAGTAATTGAGAGATGGGACTACATCACACAGTGTAAATGCATCTCATTAAGCACTGCCTGCTTGGATCTGTGGATGGGAAATACTGAGATAGATTTTAATTGAAAGAGCTCATGTGTGAATAAAAGTGAACAAAAACACACATGGAAAAACTGGATCTATGTAACCCATGCACATATTAACACCCTGTTGTGTACACAACCTTTTACTCTACTTGATATATTTTAATTCACATATATTTCAGTGAATTTTCCCCAAACAAAACATGATTTTGTTTTTTTCAGATAAATGGTAAAGTTCAATATTTTTCACAATTACTCTAAATGTTGTATGCCATGTCAAAGTATCAGATACTGGCATTATGTGTGTCTTGAATATTTTTATGACTTGCTTATTAAAAATTTGTTACACAAAAAAGTAAAAACGTGTTTATTTAAAATTGGTATGTTTCAGTGCTTTGTATATATTTTACCACTTGGTGTCACTGTTTTTCCAAAAATATCCCTTCCATAAATTAAAACTAATACACATTTGATTTAAGCATATTTAAAAAAAGTAAGGGGACAACTTGCAATTTTAAAAACCAGGATATAATTTGTAAACAAAAGAATAGAATGTAATCGGTCTGTTAAGAATAATTGCTTACATGTTGATTCATGTAACTGTTGGTTGTGTGTATAGCTCAAGAACTTCTTTAAATAAATAAAATGCTTGTTGCTGCTGAAATGTGACAGCTATAACTCATAGTAGTCTTAAATCTGATTGAAGAACTTAGATTGTGTTTAGGGTTCTGATGAGATGAAGATTTGATCTATTCACTATCCTTTATTAAAGTAGAAATATAGGTATGATCTAAGATTATGAACTGAATTGATTTCATACCTATGTCAAAGGCAGATCCATTAACTTGTAATGGTCTTAGCATAGTGTTTGGGTGGGAGAACCGTTTTAATAGTGTGATGTCAGATTTCATCTATAAATATTATTATTATTATTATTATCTATTATTATTAACCTAAATGAGTAGCAAGTGTATTTGAAGTAATTTCAAATGTGTCGCCAGAAGTTATATCGAAGTTTCTGTTCAATTCTCAGCAAGCTAATGAATTTTAGTTTATAGCCAAATCTTTTAAAGTTTGTTCAGATTTTCTTTTAGAACAAAGACTAATATGCCCAAAGACATTGAAAAAGAAGTATTTTGCTGGGGAAACCCCCCCCCTAAATAAATGGGACTGTTTCATTTTTGCTTGCCATCATACCTAACCTTTTTTTAAAGAAAGCATATAAACTTCACACTACTATATTCCTAAAAGTCTGGTCCTATGTAAATCTTTGTTTAAAAATCATACGGCTTTCTGCAATGACTGTCCACTTATCTTTATCTCTTTACATTATTTATCTCTCTTCCCTCTCTACCCAACTACTAAAACTATTTTACAATATTTTACTTTTGTATGGATGGTTCTTCAGTGAATCTAGAGTAGTTTCTACAATGAACATTGGTTTTGTCAGCATAGTTTTTCCATCTAACCTTCACATAATTTTAACACTTTTGCCTAGGAGGCTGTACAGCTCAGGTGTCACTATTTCTCCCCATTATTATTTTTTTTAAATACACAGGTCCTGATTGTTCTTTGAATGTTCCTTCAACGGAGTCATACTGGATTCTACCTAATGTGAAGCCATTTAGTCCATCTGTAAGCCGGGCTTCGCATAAAGCAGTTCTACATGGAAAGTTTATGTGGGTGATTGGGGGATATGCATTTAACTACAGCACATTCCAAATGATATTAAAGTAAGTAATTTCCTTGGCCTTTCATTACTGTTTTGTGTGAATTTATTGTTACTTAATAAATAGCATTTACCCTATACACCACCCACACCAGCGTAAATCACCCTAAACTTTAGGGTTGTCTTGTCCGAAGGATTCTAAACTTTGTAGCATTACTCCTGGACATTTTGCTGCTCAGGAAAATGAGGGAGTATGTTCTAGCATACATATTATGGTTTTCACACTGATAACTTTCAAATAGACTAGGAATCGAGATGAAGACATTGTCTGTTGAAAAGAAAACTGCTGTGAGAACATTTTCGCTACTTGTATTATCTGTTTTATACAAAGGGAATTAAGTTCCATTAACCCCAGCCTCTGGTTATTGTCCTCTTGAATTATAGTTTATTATTTCACCTTAGTAATATTCTTAGAGTTAAATGAAGTGAAATATAGCCGATCAAGTGGCTCATAGAATTCAAAATACCATCTTATGATTAGAATACATCTGTATTTTTAATATTTTAAAATTAGTTTTCAACTATACCCCAATAATAGCCCAACTATAACAATTAATTCCCAAATTATATAGTTATGATGACTAAACTGAAAATAATGATTTTGTTTCCAAAATTTATATACTTAGAATTCCCTTGGTTGACACATTTATTTATTTATATTTATTTTTACCCTTTTTAGTTATAATTTGGAAAGCAGCATCTGGAATGTAGTACCGGTATCGAAAGGACCTCTTCAGAGATATGGACACACTATTGCTTTATATCAGGTTTGGCTCATCTAGGGTAATATTTAACTTTATAAATTTCTGAGCTTTTGAACACCTGTATTGAAGTTATTTCATAACCATGCTTTAAACTCCATTCTTTACGGACAATTAATCTTTTTGGTCTATGTGGTCTTGTTAGTTCATTCTTTGAATGTCCTATTCATTTTGGTAGTTTCCTACACACTTCAGAATTCTGAGTAAAGAATTGTTTTATCCTATTTTGCAGTAAATCACCATATTGTAAAAACCAGACGAAACCAAACCTTAGGTTATGAATTAAGCTTTTATGTCCCAAACTGTTGCTGCCTGCCTTCAATTTGTGAGCTGAGCCCAAACCCAGTCTGCTGACCTTTAATTGAGAACATAAAACTGTATTTCAGATAGCTGCAATTGTACTGTTTCCAGCACATCAGTTGGGGTAAGGGGATCATTCCCAACAGTGACTAGCCATGCATGGAAATACAGAACAATTTGGTTTTGAAGCCCCACTTGGACTATGACTTCAAAGTTGTATGTTTTGCATTTGTGATTTACACTGGTTGAGCCGAAGAGCTAGTTTCTAACATTTCTGCTTTCTTCTTGGCTGTGTAGTAGTTAAGGTTGTAAAGTGGGCATCTATTTGGTAGGTAGAGATCTGAACTTGATCCTGTTTTTGAATATCAAACAAAAGCTTCCAGAAAATAGGAAGAATGATCACAAGGCTGTGGAAGGATAAATTAGATGATTATTTATAAAGCACTTTTCAAATTATTGTTCCATCCTGCAGATATTTAATTTCATTGCTGTAGTTTAGGTTGTAATGTTATGCAGGAATAACTGATCATCTTAAGTGACAGTTCGTTTAAAAACGTTTTAGACTGTGATCCTAAAACTACTGTCACAGCAAAAACAACATTTATTTCAATAAAACTTGCCTGTATGGTGCTTTGAGACTCAGGGTATTAATTTCATTCCTTTGCTATTCATCAGTACAAGGTCTACTGAGCACAGTGGAAGGAAGAGAAAATTATCTAATTGATAAGTTTCTCTCCCTGTATTAATTTGGTGTCTCTGTGCAGTTTCCACACAATGATTCTGAGAGTCGCTGACATTCTGCGAAACTCATCTCCCCTTCCCCACCCCCACTCCCTGTCTTTCATTTTGTTTAAGGAAAGCAAGAGATGCAGAGGTAGGAATATTTATTAGATGGCTCCTGGTTTAATATCATTTTTGGAGTTTTAGGCCAGTCACTTCTCTCTCTCTCTCTCTCTCTCTCTCTCTCTCTCTCTCTCTCGGTGTGTGTGTGTGTGTGTGTGTGTGTGTGTATGTATTCTGAAGTGCTTGTAATCCATACATGATATTCATGTGGCGGTTGTGTCTATAATAAAAGGAAACTATTTAAATCTGTATCTGATTATTGTGTCTATAACTGAAGTGGAAATGTTCTGCTCTGAGTTCTGCCCTTCACTCAAAGCAGGCAGCATACTTAAAAGCCAGGCTCCTGATGGAAACGTAGGTGAGAAAAGAAGTGGTTAATGAAACGGTGCCAGGATGGTCATGGAAAACTTTACAGAACAGAATAAGTTGAATGGGCTTGGCTTCAGTGAGAGGCAGGAGTAGACTCAGGCCTGCTTAGAGTCAGAATTGCTAAACAATGTGACAAGAGTAATAGGAAGGCTGAGAAACAGGGTAGCTGAGAAAACAGCAGGTGGTGCAGGCACCATGAATTAAAAGAAGAGAGTGGCAAAGCAGAATATGGGCCTGTGGCCAGTAGAGGGTATATACATGGATTATAGGAAGGAAGTGGTCAGGCAAGGAATGATGAAATACTGTAGACAGTAAGTCAGGAAGCTCATAGGTTTGTACAGTCTTCATCACTGGAATCGCCTACATCTTTGATTTGCAGTGAAAGGCAAATTCTTCAAGGCATGCCTTTTTGCTGTAATCCAGCATTTCGACAAGGGAAACATAGCTGGTTAAATTATCATTTCTATCCATCTATTAGGAAGAGACAGATTTTTGATGGATCTGGCCCTGGAAATACATTCAGGGTTGGTAGACATGAATGACTGTGTGGAGATAGAAAAGTTTAATTTCAGACAAGAAGAGCCTAGGCTGAGTCACTTCATGCAGGTCTCTTCCTTGCTCTTTCAGATCCGTAGCTCATAAATGTGACATTGTTGTTCTGTAGTACAGTACCATTCTACAGTTTGCAGCTTTGGGAGGAAATGTAAAAGAGCAATTGATAATCACTTATTACCTCTCTTGGTAATTAAAGGAACAATTAAGTCATGCTGAGATTTGGTTATATGAATAGCAGTAATTAAAAGTTAATAACAATTGCTGCAATGGCCCAAGGTGATGTGGTTAATTCATCACTGCCCATCAATAATGGGCAAGTTCACCTCGAAATTGGCTTGTCTTTTTTGAGTTTGCACAATGGGTTCTTGTAGCACTCAGAAACATGGAGTGTTTCCAAGCCTTTTTCTAGAGGTCGTAAGGATGAGAACTTTGAGGAAGTGAAGACTTGGATTTAGCCAATGTCACCTCCAATTAAAAAAAAATGTAATTCAGTTACATTAAATGGAATTGAATTTTATAAGACAGTGACTCAAGCAAATTCAAAAGTGACCATTTGTATTACACAATGAAAATCAGGAGAGTCCCGTTTCTCAACTTTGTACCAATTCATCTGATTGGGCTTGGTTAACTTTCAATTTAATTAGATACCTATGTCTGTGCTATGGAAAGTTTGGGACATTTTTGATTAAACACTGAACAAAATTAGGCCAACTTCAAGCATTTAAAAGGCACTGCATTTTTTCTGGAGACTTACAAATAAAAATGGTTTTGGACTGATAAGTAGCTCACCTACATGCACAGTAACTCTCCCCTCCAATGGACTGTGTGAAAATCCCCTTCCCCCATGTTCATCCCCTCCCCAATCACCATTAACACAATCTCTATTAACCATTAACACAAACTTACTCTCTGGCTTTCTTATCCATCCTCTCAGTCTTTTTCCTTTCTACTTTCTCTTCCTGCTTGAGTGTATGTTCCCTGCACGAACTGTTTGTGGCAAAGCTTCACTGCCACAAGCACCATACAAGATTGGATCTCCTCCCCACAGTGCTTTTCTAGGCAAACTTTGATAGTTTTGCATTTACACACCAGCTGCAAACTTCTAGGGAAGAGGTGGGGTGGGAAATCTCCAGTTACAGGTTAGATACAGCCCACAGGGCCTCCTCATCCAAGCACACTGGCCTTTATCCAGGTCCTTTCCCATCTCACCCACTGCTCAGTCTCTCCTGCCCACCTGCTGATTGACAAGAATCAAAGAGCAATGAAGATAGGAGAATGAATCAAGTCTTTCAGAGACAGTACAGCTGTATGCATTTTGTTTCAAGCATAGTCATTAGCTTGCCATGTAGAAAGGCTTCTCAATATATTGAGCAACTTCTCCCACCACCACCCCCCACAATCAGATAATAATGTAACACTCACTCATCTTTCCTTAGTAAGCAGCTAGAGGAGGAGTGATATGCAGAGGCCAGATGAAGATCTGTGAGTGGAGGGATGTCCTATCTGCCATCCTTAGGACCCTCCAGGAAACTTGCCAAACCAAACTTGCTGTAGTCTAGAACTGGGGTGTGTAGCATAGCTAACTGTCGAATGAGACATAGTTTGCAGCAGCCTAAGGAAACTCCATCCACCTTGCTGCCTGCTCATATAAACAAGCCTACAGTGAGAGACTAGGATGCTGTCAGGAGTTTCTAGGAACCTGGTTGTGAGATATTGTGGGGGAATTATGAGTTTGTTTGGGCTCTGGGTGAACTGGGAGGCTGAGAGGGGGAGCTGTGTCAGAATAAGTAGGAATTGATCTTGGTCTATATTTGTTAGCAATTTGTATCAATGTAATATTCTTTTTAAAATTTTTATTGAATTTATATACAGCCATATACCCACAGGTCTCATATATGTAACAATGTACATTTTTAATAATTTGTTGTTTAAGTTACTTATTATTGTTTTAGTTTTCTGTACACCCCCTAGAGATACTTTCATGTTTTAAGCAGTACAGTGGTACCTCGGGTTAAGTACTTAATTTGTTCCGGAGGTCCGTTCTTAACCTGAAACTGTTCTTAACCTGAAGAACCACTTTAGCTAATGGGGCCTCCAGCTGCCGCCACGTCGCTGGAGCATGATTTCTGCTCTCATCCTGAAACAAAGTTCTTAACTGGAGGTACCATTTCTGCGTTAGCAGAGTCTGTAACCTGAAGCGTCTGTAACCTGAAGCGTATGTAACCCGAGGTACCACTGTATGTTGTTGTTTAGTCGTTTAGTTGTGTCCGACTCTTCATGACCCCATGGACAAGAGCACGCTAGGCACTTCTGTCTTCCACTGCTTCCCACAGTTTTGTCAAACTCATGCTGGTAGCTTCGAGAACACTGTCCAACCATCTCATCCTCTGTCGTTCCCTTCTCCTTGTGCCCTCAATCTTTCCCAGCATCAGGGTCTTTTCCAGGGAGTCTTCTCTTCTCATGAGGTGGCCAAAGTATTGGAGCCTCACCTTTAAGCAGTATAGAATGGTCTAAACAAACAAACAAACAGTATTGTCAAAGATGTAGGGCAAGTTGGGTTTTGATTAGGTGGCACTTGGGTCCCTTCCAACTCTACAGTTCTATGAAGTTAAGTTAAAAGAGCAAGGTGTCCTCACATTCCTTTATATATTTTTTCAAACGTCTACTCAGAAATAGTTTCACTGAATTCAGTGGAGCGTACTCCCAGGTAAGCAGGCATAGGATTGTAGCAGAGCTATATTCCTTTGTTTTGAAGACTGCTTTTCTACCTAAACTGTTATATCATAAGTGTACATTATTACATTATTATACCATTAGATAGTAAATACTTTTAATTTGGAAGAAGTGAGTTCAGTGTGACATATTCCCAAGTAAATGGTATACGATTGCAACTTAAATGTGTGTTATATTGGAATGCAGTATAAATGAATTCTACATGTTTTTCTCTTAATGAGGAGATATGTAATCAAGTTCCCCTAGCAGCTGATGCAGGCAACACTGGTTGGGGACAATCTGCTTCTCAGATTCACCTACTGCTGCAAGCAAAACTCATTCCAACATTCAGTTGCTATTAACTGGGAGATTACTTAACCACAAGATTAATCTCAGCTTTGAAGCATTTTAACTTAGATATATTTTGAGGGAATTGTTTAGGAACAATATTTCATAAAGGACGGAAGCATATGGGAATAGGGAATAGATTGTGGCATGGGTATTGTGAACTGTTCCCAACAAACAACAAAATGTATGGGAAAAGACAATAGTTCAAAGGGCAAGAAGGTAACAGAGGAATGCCAATGTGGATAGAGATGAAGGCCTACCTCATGGTGGGGTTTGCAGCTGAAGCTTTATTCTGAGGCATCATGTTATTTTAGGGGGGCTGTTTTCTCACTGTGTATCTGTTGATGTACTGAGAGAGAATAGGGAGGGATAAGATGAGTGCAGTTTATTCTAAACTTGGAATAATAATAAAATGAATAATGAAACTAGAAACCAGTAGATACCCAGGGGTTCTGAAGGGTAAACACTGGACTATGTCCATTGCGTGTAAGAGCTGATTTACATGTATTATAAATTAAATTATTACATGTATTATAAATCAAGTGTAATTTAGAAGCCAGTGTCATTTCCATAGCATAACATTATCACAATTTTAGTGTTTTGCTGGTTTTTGCTTTGTACTTTTTGACATTTGTATTAATTTCATTTTGTTTTCTCTCTCTCTCCCCCCCCCCCTTCCAAACAGGATGACATTTACATGTATGGAGGCAAAATTGAAACAAATACTGGTAATGTCACTGATGAATTATGGATTTTCAACATACCCAGTCAGACATGGAGTACCAGAATTCCAGCAGTACTTGTTCATGGCCAGCAATATGCAGTCGAGGGTCATTCTGCACACATAGTGGAGCTGGATAGCAGGGATGTTGTCATGGTCGTGATTTTTGGTTACTCTGTCATATATGGTTACACGAGCAGCGTGCAAGAGTACTATATCAGTAAGTTTTTTTCCTTTTCAGTGTTTTCATATTAATAGATCCAAGGCATTCTGATGCAAATAGGGGACAACAGAGAGAGATAGATTTTAAAATTACATGAATCCTTATTGAGATATGCATGAGCTGACCCTTTATCAGAAGTATGTTTTATCTGATGTGCTGATAGAGATACAAATCTTTTAAAAAAAAACTGTGAAGAGGATGTAATTTTTTATTTGAAGTGAGGAAGATTCTCATACAGACGTTTTGTGGATCACCAAGAAATGGGGAAAGATAGTGAAAGCTGGAAAAAGTTAAATTTCTTGGGAAATGTCCAAAGAAGGAGCATTAGAAGGAAATAGCCCCGCTTGAACACTACCCTCCATTGTATCTGGCCAATGGGATCTAGTTTCTAATATTAGCTCACCTATCTTAAAAGTTCATTCCATTAAAGCAACCATTAATAACCCCAAATTTACACCACCTCTCTAAGTCATGTGCCCAGCACATCTGACATTTACTTCTCCTGAAGCAAAACCTGCTCTCAAACATTAAAAGACCTTAAAATTGGATTTTGGCAGCTGACTAAAGGGTCAGGTGCTGTTATTGACATTTCCAGATCCATTGCAGAAAACATCAGGTTTGATAAGAGGGTAAGACTTGGTTCCTGCCTCACTTGTCTTCTGAAAACAATTTAGTTCAGTATTTACCATGTTTGATTTTAATGCTCTTGCATATTAGACTTTGGGGTTATTATCTGCACTACTTTAAAGAAATAAAAATTTATCTGTCATTTTTAACTGCAGTTTTACTAAAGTCCAGCAGGATGCACTCCTGCACCACCCTTTTCACCATTGAGTACCGTATAAAGAAAAATAATGTTCAACAGCTGAAAGTATCCTTTTGCACATTTTTTCTCCTACTTTGAATGTGTTAAAGGGCATTGTTTTGTAGTTGCAACATGAAAAAATAGCAATTAATTAATGATGTCACATTCACTAAACAGTAACTAGGATGTGAAGAAGTATACTTTTTAACGTTCAGATACATTAATCTTTTTTTTAAAAAAAACACTATGCTCTTTAATGATCTTTAATTGCTGGTTGCTACTATACTAGTTGGTTGCTACTTTATACTAGTGAGCCATAAGTGGTTCATTAAACTAAGTCAGGACTGTAGTAATATTTAAAAGTAACTATATAGTATTTCTAACATTCATAAACATTGTAGCATCTCAGGCATTTGACTATGGGTAGGGAGAAGGAATTGGGCTCAGAAACAGGCAATCACAAACTTTTTAGTCCATTAAGTATACAAGATTACTGTGAAGTATCAAATTCTCAATTGTAATTTGATTTATGTGATGTTTTAAAGTAATATTGGCTCAATTTAGCAATCAATTAATTTGCCCAATCCTACTTTAAAGCTGCGTAAACTGGGTCCATCATGACATAGTGGCCCAGATCACACAATCAAATTCTGGCTTAATAAACCAGGACATTTACCGCATTTTTCGCTCCATAAGACACACTTTTTCCCTCTTAAAAAGTAAGGGGAAATGTGTGTGCGTCTTATGGAGCGAATGCAGGCGGGAGGCTCTGCTCAGCGCTCAATTTAAAGAGCTGCGCGGAGCGTGTGTGCGGCTCTTGCTGGCTTTTCCCCGAGGAGGGAGAAGGGACTGACAGGCTGCTCTTCTCCCTCCTGGGGAAAAGCCAGCAAGAGCCGCACACACGCTCTGCATGGCTCTTTAAAAGGAGGGCTGAGCAGAGCCTGTATGCAACCCAGATGCGAATGCAGGCGGGAGGCTCTGCTGCTCTTGCTGGCTTTTCCCCGAGGAGGGAGAAGGGACTGGCGGGCTGCTCTCTGTCCCTTCCCCCACCTCCCAGAAAAGCCAGCAAGAGCCGCTGCCAGGCTCTGCTCAGTGCTCCCTTGTAAGGGCTCCCTTTCGTCCCTCATCGTGCTTTGCTAGGAAGCCAGCAGAAGAAGAGGCGCTGCACAGCTATCGCTCTTGCTCTGCTGGCTTCAGCGAGAGCTACACAGCTTGCTCTGCTGGCTTCTCATCGAAGCGGGAGGAGGGATGGAAGGGTTTAAAGGAAGAAAAGCGAGAGCCGCTTACATGCTCTGCGCAGAATATTTTTTTTCTTGCTTTCCTCCTCTAAAAACTAGGTGTGTCTTATGGTCAGGTGCGTCTTATGGAGCGAAAAATATGGTGTTTTATTTATTTAATGAATGTGTACCCTACCTTTTAAGGATAACTTATAAGGTGCTTGAAAAACAAATTTATAACAATATATAAAACAAAAAAAGTTAAAACCACAACCATAATATGGTAACTAAATAAAAACTGCCAGCAATAAGTATTAAAACAACACAGCCCATCCCATAAAATAACAAAATAGAATAATGCAATAACAGCAGTTCGATTAACATGATGGGAAGGCATCAGTAAATAGTAGGCTTTTAATGTCCAGTTAAAAGCTTGCAGGAGGTTGTCAGATCCCAACTGCCAAAAAAACCCTCTCTCCCTTGTGCCCGCCAGCTAGCTAATAGCTTTCACCAGCAAGTAGGTCCTCAGAAGCAGATATTACAGCGCATGTGCATGCAACCCTTAGCGGCTGCTTTGCTTCTGTGAAGTGGTATGATAAACTAGAAATGTGCAGTTAACTATAGCTTCCCATTTTATGTGACCTGGGTACCATGGTTAATGATTTCCAAACAATCCAGAGTTCAGAAATTGATTTCAAAATCTTGACTTGTGTGGAAGCCACAAACTGTAGTTTCTGGTACACATATAAGAGGAAGCCGTGGTAAGCCGTGGCTTCCTGGCCTGTTTTTCTGCTCACCTAAAAGGTTAAAAATAAAGTGGCAGCAAATATTTTCTATAGGTATATGCAACTTTTGCATATCCTGGCTTATTCAGCTAGGATTTGATTGTGTAGATGCAGCCATTGCAGCAGTGAATTACAATATTTAGTTATTCATTTTGTGAAGAAGGGCTTTATTTTCTCTGTCCTGAATCTATTTTACCATTAATGTCATTGGGTGACTTTCTGCTACAGAGTTATAGGGGGGGGGGAGGGAGAATAAATTTATGTCTACCTAAGCTAGGACTAGGGAGTCCAAAGAGACAGAGTAGATGGAAGGGTTCAGAAGTGATATAGATATAGAAATCACACACACACTCATATTCATATTCATATTCTCAGAGTAGACCCATTGAAATTACTGAACATGACTAAGTTAGGTCTATTAATTTCAATAGTTCTACTCTGATTAAGTTAGTTGAATACCACTCAAATAGTATATGGATTTATACTAGCCTCCTAGCTCTGCTGCACTGGCTTTGTTTAAAATGGAGCTGGAACATAGCTGTAGAGTTTCTCATGCTGTTAACATCAAATATTGTTTTCATGAGCATAGAGCTAACATTAGCTTCTTTTAATCTCTACTGAAATTCTGCACCTGAAGAAAGACTTGACAACTAATACTGGAGCCATCAATTCCCTACGGTCTCTACAAGCCAGACAGGAGTTGAGCTCTTATACAAAGTCAGAAACAAAAATATACTTTGTATAGTTTACTATGTAGACATTGTAATACACATGATGAAGCAAAATGAGAAACATGTCATACTAACTTCTTATTGTGACACTGCATTGCTCATTAATAGTCAGCATTGTGGAAATTTATATTTCTGAGTACTAAGTACTTGGAGGAGTTCCAGACTCGAATGTATGTAAGATATATGGTTAGCTAGATTACAGAGAGGGCTTCTGCTTCACTTAGAAACTAAAATGAAAATTTCACTGTTCATTGAATATTTTATTGCTGGGGAAGGTGTTTAGGACTTGTTTCCATTTTATGACTTCCTTTAAAATGTTAAAAATATATTAGTAGAGGGTTAGTAAAACAGATTCTACTCCAGAGCAGATTTTAATAAACTTTAGTTCATGGCTTTAAGCTTTGTGTGGTGGCAAAATGCATTTTGTACTGTTAGCTATTGTTATGATTCAGGATTAATCTCAAAATTCTGTGTTTCTATATAATGATAATAGTTTGTCTACATCAAATATTAATGATAAATTTATAATGGAGGGCACATTTTGCTGTTACAAGCATTGTAGCCAGGAATTATTTTATTACAAATGCCACTGGGTATTTATGTAAGCATGGATTCATTTTATAAAGCTTTAGTTTGTAGGATCTGGTCTATACTATGTAGTTCATTTTCTGAAGTTGATAATCCTCCTGTTTCATTTCACCTCCAAACCTTATTTCCACTAAAGCTGAATACATTTTGTAGTAAACTTTTGTGAATTCCCAGGCAGCATTTATCTACAGGGCTGCAGCTGTAGGATCATTTTTAAACTATAAAATTCCAGATGGTGACTCTTAACTCAATACAACCTGCTTTTTTTGGAACTCGGCAACACAGAAAACAGATCAGGAAAATCTGAATTCTGATAGATATAGTTACTGTAAAAGCACAGTTTGGTCCTGTTTAGAAAAATAAATCCTTGAAAGGAAATATGTTCATTTTTATCTCTGTTCCTACTTTATTTGTGTTACGTTCCTATGTCCAGTAAATTGAATCTGGGGCACAGCTGACAGGGACAATCCTGCCCCTTATCCCTTGGTATTACTGGATGTACCTCTTTACTTCTTCTGTAGGAGTGAATGGTTGCTCAGTGGTAGAGCAAGTTCAGTCCCTGGCATCTTCAGGCAGACCTGGGAAAGCCTTTCAGCCTGAAATGCTTAAGAACTGCTACCAGTTAGTGTAGACTATAGTGAGCTAGGTGAACCATTGGTCTGACTCTGAATAAGGTGGTTTCCTGTGTTCCTATGGCAAAGATAGACGCAGCGCACACATGTGGTGAGGTCAAAACCCGTTCTTCCCCACAGATAGAAATCCTACAGAGGCAGAATGCAAAGGTTCACTGAACATGTCTGCTGAGGTCCATAGGAAGTGGGTTAAAAAAAAAAAGTTCTGATACTTATAGCTTGATAAAAGTGCCATTGATGCCATGATGCCAGCACAAAGTGGCTCCCAAAGGCAGCAAGAAAAAGTGGGTGCCACTCTGTGCCAATGAGTATCATCACAAAGCAGTTAATGTGCCTAACAACCAGCTACTGTGCATATTCGCAGACTCCTGGAGAACATGCACATAATTCTTCCATTAAGAGGGAATTGTGCACATTTCCTGGTCCATATACATACTATATCTTGTTCACTTGAGAGAGTTCTTACATGAACTGTTACCTGAGAAATTTTATACTTCTTAAACTATACCTCCATTTGTTGATAATTTCTAGACTTGATTCTGTGTGTAGCTACTATCTACTCATACTTCACATATGAGAAAATGGATTCCAGTAGTGAGGATTGCACAATGGTTCTTCACAGCTTAAAAAACATACTGGTGATCCTTCATTTTGAAATTGCCTATCCAAAAAGAGGGTTTTATAATAGAATTTTCACCTTGACTTGTTCTTTCCACTACTGTGTAAAATACATTGGGGGAGAGTGTTCAGAAGGAGAATGTTGCCAAAATGAACTTCAAAGTCTAATTATCATTACATTTCCCTTAGATATTTTCCCCTAGAGCATTTTGGCAAAATCTCAGTGGGAGGGCAGAAGCAGCATACATTACTCTCCTGCAAGAGGTGGGTGGTGAGGAGTAGCTGCTTAGAGCCAAAAAGGCTCTTAGGTTTTTTTGGATAGTTTTTTTAAAAGACGCTTCAATTGGCTCTGAATGCAGACGCCTGTCTGCTACAAATTCAAACAAGTCAGTCCAGTAGAGGCTTTATTCAGAAATTTTCCAAGATACAAAAGCAGTGTCTTGCTTTAGCTAAAGCGAAGCAATAATATTATATTCTCCTTGAGACTCACATTGAGATTCTTAGAGAGTTTATGAGGTATTGCTAACCTAAAGCAAAATAAATTTCCCTGTGGACTAGCCCAGAAAAGCTTTATGGTTCAAGTTAGTAAAACCATCCACACAATTCCCCTCCTGAGATTTATAGATTCCCCACCAAAGCCATAATTCTCATAACAGAATGAAAGGGCAAAAGGAAGCTCCTTTGCTCTAGTATCAGACCCAGAGGTGATGATAACACCTCAAAAGCATAAACACAATTCTAGACTTCCAAGTAGCAGAAACTCCTGCTGAAACGTTTATCAACCTCTTCTCAATTTTTAATTTCTGTTTCAAATATAATAGCTTTTTAGCTTTTACCTGGTGAGAGCAGATGCAACTTGGAGGAAATTGAGATGCTTCCAATAGCTGTTTGTTAGTCTAAGTATATCAATAGAGAAGGGGATCCACACAATAAGAAAGAAATAAGTGTTCATATAATCACCAATATCATTTACATATACTCTGAGACAATGTTTAAAGCACACATATAGTTGTATATGATACTCCTTTATGATGGGGATGGTGAATCGAAACCCACATTATCCCTAACCACTGACCATGCTGGATAGAGCAGATGAGTGGCATCTGAAGGGTCACAAGTTCCCTATCCCTGCTTATTGATCTACTCGGGATGCCTTAGTCTCAGTTCTTTCCCTTTATGAAGGGCATTCTCAGATCAGGGGCTTCTCTGTGGTTGTGTTGCAACTTTGGGAACACTTCACTAGGGAGACCTGTCAGGCCACATGGTTGCTAATATTTAGGTACAAAGCTGAAACCTTACTCTGATGATTCTCTTTTTAAATTATATTTTTTAAATAAGGACTTGGGAAGGGGGAGAAACTGACAGGAAGGAAAAATAAACAGGTGACTGAATCCAGATTGATCAGTACTAATGCTTTCATTGGTGTTTGTCTACTGATCATGCCTGTTTAGTTGCTTCTGTTCTTATGGTGGCTTTTGGGAGTTCTTCTTGGCTATCCATAGGTTATATGTGCATATGACATTGGTATTACTTGGCTTTGACCTAAACTGGTCTACTTTCTAAGCAGGCTAAACTTTCTATCAAGAGTTTTGATGTTGCTGAACTATACTTCTGAAACATTTGCTCCTTTTCTTGTCACACTAGACTAAGACTCAAAATGAGCCAAACGATGGTTATGAGTTAGTTTTAATAAATGTAAACATTTAACCACAGTTGAGACTAGTTTTAGTCTCATGGAAATGGCAGGGGAAATGCTGGATATGTAATGCCTGATGTTGTTTGACAGAGATGATTAGGAATGGGGCAGCACATGACCTTTTCTTTTGCACTTGACAAACCCAATTATCTTAACAATAATGCTTTAGTTAAGCACTTCCCAACAAAGTAGTTCAGCTTTGTATAACTTTTGGAAAACTGTCCAAACCTTTAAATGTGCAGTATAATTTCTTTTAAAATATTTTAAGAAATGAAGTACATACTGAAAGGCACCATATCATGGTATAGATAAAATTCAAGTGGATATCCCCCCCCCCCCGATATAAGAAACATAAACCATTACATCATTAGATTTCTTCTCCAAAGAACATTATAGTCATGCAATATAGTGTTCTTAAATAAAGAATATGAGAGCTTCTAATGGAATAGATATATAGTTTTGCCCACCTACTTTGACCATAAACTTAAATCTGGAAAAGAGTGAGTAACAAGGAAAAGCTCTTATTTCTATCAGTGTCCAAATTACATCCCTCTTCAGGGTTAGTAAAGGGCCCCATACATTTGAAGATACATACATACATAGATAGTTTTCTTCTCTTAAGCATACATATTCAGTTTATTTCATTATCTCTTATCTTTATGTAGCCATTCCTTCAGAAAGGGTGCAACATTGTACCTCCTACTTCTAGCAAACAAAATCCTCGTTGCAGTCAGTAAATTCTAAACCAGGTATCTCCAACCTTTGGCCCTCCAGATGTTTTGGACTACAATTCCCATCATCCCTGACCACTGGTCCTGTTAGCTAGGGGTCATGGGAGTCGTAGGCCAAAACATCTGGAGGGCCACAGGTTGGGGATGCCTGTTCTAAACCATTTCTTTAGGTCTAGAATCTACCTGCTTTCCTTTAAAACCAATCAATAGGATGTACGTAGAGAAATGTGGTGATATTGTTAGGATTCTTGCCCCGTGCTTGCAGTCATGGGATTGTTTTATCACATGATGGTGTATGTTTTCATTCCATATAGTGCGAAGTGACGGAGACAGGATGTTTAGATTACTGTGTTCCATGATGTAGGACTATTATCCTTTGTTCTTTCTCTTTGCTGTCTGATGAGAAAGGAGGAGCTGAGTCAGAATGCTCCGAGTGTATTGTATGTAAATAAAGTAGTTTAGCCAAAATGCTGTGCTGCTGAGTCTGTCACGCGAACTGCCAAGACTCTGCAGGATCCTAAAGTGTGCTGATGCCTCTTGGTATCAGTCGCTGTGATGTCTGGGCTAGAGAAAGCTTTTGAAGCTCCCGAACGAACGACCAGGAGGGAGAGAACATGCCAGTCGGGCATGTGTCTCTATTGGGTTCCTACTCGCGTATAGGATGTTCCTGACAGTTATTAGCACTGCAAATAAAATTTTTCTCCTAGAGTTATTATAGGGCAGTTCCACCAAATATGCTTAAAATTAGATTTAGTTGGCAAGTACTGTAACTTACCTTTCTGTGATTCAGATGTTAGGATACTGCATTAAGGAAACTAATGCCAATTTTGTTGCTTCAGAAATCTATAATAAATACTTCATCTGAACATCACAGAGTGGTTCACAACATAAAAATATAAAACAACAACACAAAATACATAATTGGGAGCTTTTTAAAAAAAGTCAGATGATAATATTATCCTAAGCCACATAACAATTATATGGAGTTTGACAGCTGGTCAATGTAGATGGACATTTCATGCCCTTACTTCTGCAAAAATACTGATATTGATTCACAGGAATAAGTGGATAGAAGATATGACAACTCTTGCAACATATGAATAGATTGCTTTTAGACGCAGATTGTGCATGATATTTGGAATACATTTATAGAAACTATTGTGACTTCTTAATAATTATATATTCATTGGAATAGTAACATTACTTATATACATATCTTATATTGTATTACAGTTTTAACCACCTTTTTGTTTTTGTTCGTCCACTGAAATTTTTCCATAAAATAAAGTTTCCAAACCATCTTCAGAAGCAGCCACATATATAATTACATTGCAGTAATTACCAAAGCATAGACAACAGAAGTAAAGCTTTCTTGGTCCAGATAGGGATGTAGCTGGGTCACCAGTTGAAGCTCATGGAAGGCACTCCACACCAGCGATGCCACCTGAGCCAAAAGTGACATCAAGGGATCGAGAAGTACCTCTAAGCTGCGTACCTGCTCCTTCAGAGGAAGTGTAACCACATCAAGAGGAGGCAACCTCCCATCCATCCAGTCTAGGGAACTGCCCACTAACAATGCCTCAGTCTTATCGGGAATGAGCCTCAGTTTATTGGCTCTCATCCAGTCCATTACTGAGGCAAGATCATAGTCTGGCTCATCCACTGCCAAACCTGTAGATGTAAAGGAGGAGTAGAGCTGCATGTCATCAGCATATTGCTGACAACGTACTCCAAAACTCTGGATGACGCTACTTAGTGGTTTCATGATGTTAAACAGCACAGGGGATAAAATTGAGCCCTGAGAAACCCCACATTGAAGGCTACACAATTTAAAACATTTTAAAAATACTGGTCTGTTTCTATGTATCTCATTGTGTGTATTCCGGGTTTAGACAGGAGACCGAGTTAGAGCTATGCTGAGCTGGTTCTTGGGCTGGTTAGGTGTTCTGGCTTGTTTATCTGTGGAGACATCAGTGACTAATGTGATCAAGTAAAATACTATGTGATGTCTCAAAATGAAAATTACTGAGAGAGATAAGCTATCTCACTGTGGTATAAATAGCAGGGATATGAGTTTTGTCTAAAAGAAGAGGAAAGCACTTAGGATATGAGGCGATGTCAAGTCCGTAGTTAAGAAATCTGAAGTGTGTAGACTAGATTCTTGTGCATTCTTATCCGAGCTGTATTTAACAGTTATAAGTACCTTTTTGAAAGAGAAAACAAGCATGTTCATAGAATAACAATCGGGAATTATTTCTAGGCCTCTTCCTAAGAAGTAGTTAATGTAAGTGTTTCTAATACCACTTATGTCTCTTTAGACCAGTGATGGCCAAACTTGGCCCTCCAGCTGTTTTGGGACTACAACTCCCATCATTCCTAACTAACAGGACCAGTGGTCAGGGATGATGGGAACTATAGTCCTAAAACAGCTGGAGGGACAAGTTTGGTCATCACTGCTTTAGACTATGAACCTGACAGCAGGAACTGTCTAGTTTTTGTGTACTGCTAGCCTTTTTTTGACTAGAGGTTTAGCTATAAATTCAATTAATTAATTACATGAGGCTGCTTTATAGATGGTGAAGGAGACAAATTTGGAAGTTGTTGAGACAGTCACTGCCTCTCGAGCTATCCACCTGTTTCTAGTAGACTGAGAATCTACAGACTTTGAAGCCTTGCAGCATAAAATGTAAATAATCTATGAATACTTCTTTTAAGTCATTCTGTAAAGTTGCTAAATCAGCTTTCAGATTTTAATGAAAATACTCTTTACATCTTACAATTTTGCTGAGTAAATTAATATTCAAGGTGCTACTTCACAGTATGACAGACAACACAACAACACATTTCCAGGCTAGCTTTTAGCTATGATTTCCAGTGCCAGAGTTCACATAGCTCAACAATATTGATGGGAATGGCAACAAACACAGAGACTTCTTAAGAAGTTTCTTTTATAGCTCTTTTCTCTATGTAGTTCATTTTACCCATAATCTTTTCTCCTGCTGCTATACTTAAGAAGAATTCACTAGCAAAAAGACACATAAACCTTATAAATCTAGCTATATTACATGTTGCTGAAGTGAAAGAATGCAAAATGGAAAACAGTACAATGCTTCATATGCATATAGGCTTATTCATCTTGGTCATATGAAAATATTTGTCTCTACTCTAGAGATCCAAACTAGGCAAACTCCGTTTGGCTTGAGTCAGACTCAGCTTGGTAATTATGAGCTTTTTTGGCATGTGTTCAGAAAACAAATGCTCTCTTTCCTGAATGTTATCTTCCAACTTGCATTGTTGCTGTATGCGTACTCATGATACTGTGTTCCCACTGGTGTATTGATAAAAATTGAAGTGCAGGAGCTCATGATGACAGCCGCAATAGCCATCTCCCAAGGAAAATCCTTATCCATGTTGCAAGGAGAGTCCAAATATGTAGGCAGCTGTATTGATCTATTATTACACCCACCCACTCACCATCACGCTAACTTTATTAGGATCTCATGACTGTAACTGTATTGATAGTTACCTTGGAATAAGTAGTGTTTACTTCTGACAGCATCACTGCAGCTTATAAAACTCCCTATTAAAAGATTATCAGCCCGCTGATATGCACATTTTAGCTTTTGATTAGAAACGCAAACAATATGCAAAGATATGCTAATGCTAGTGTGAAGAAGGAACCCTATCAAATAAAAGGAAAACATAACCAGCCTCGTTGCACCTGGAAGGTAGCACACCTCCGAGGACAATCTGTTACCTCTGTATACTATTGCCTCTGCCCCTCAGTAGAGAGCCACCTGCTGCCAACACACTTCTCTTCCTCTTCTGGGGAGTGGCAGGAATTGTTCTGTACACTGTACCTTCAACAGCCACCTCAGTGTATTCTGAGATCTGCAACTGCTGTCCTTGTTCCTCTTGCCCAGAATCGGTGTCCGAGGTGAGGGCCTATAATCAATTTTGCAGCTCTCGCGACACAGTATTAGTTGGATTGTGAAATGTGTTGAATTGCTCTTTTTATATTACTGTATAGGTTTTATATGTTTTTGCTAGATGACTTCGAGCTTTCTTTTGGAGGAAAATGTGGGGATGCAAATATTAACACTGAAATGGAACCATTGTTTTCTTTAAATGCAACTCTTGTTCCAGTAAAGCTGGGAAGGCCAAGGAAATAATGGGGCCACCAAAAACACTGCTTCTGGAAATCAGTACAAAATTGTGAATATACTTACATTTGCTTTAAAATAGTGCAGAGAATGACCAATTCTTTACTTTTATATAACAGGACAATTTGGTCAATGTTTAAGTTAATATAATATATCATATAGAAAAAGAATCTAAGATACAATGGTACCTCGGGTTAAGAACTTAATTCATTCCGGAGGTCTGTTCTTAACCTGAAACTGTTCTTAACCTGAAGCACCACATTAGCTAATGGGGCCTCCTGCTGCCACTGTGCTGCCAGAGCACGATTTCTGTTCTTATCCTGAAGCAAAGTTCTTAACCTGAGGTACTATTTCTGGGTTAGTGGAGTCTGTAACCTGAAGCATATGTAACCTGAGGTACCACTGTATTATCACTGTAAGTACTCACCTGTACAAAGCCCATATAAGCCAATGCATGTTTACAAAGGACAATTACAAAGGACAATTCAATTCTACAATTTTGTGATTCCTCTTCTGTTATTGCAGCCTAACGGAGAATCCTCTGCATTCTAGCTATTTATTCTAAACAGTACTAATGTCAAGGACTTAATAAGTTTTGTCCATCTTTCTTATGTAGAGAACTCTCTTCTTACACATAGTACCTGGTGAAGACAGTACCTGGTAAAGGTAGATGTTGAGGAGGGCACATGCTGCTTTAATTGCTAAATAAATTTGATAGTTAATATGAATTAATGTTTTAAATGCATTAAGGTGAATTTTTATATATCTGAAGTACTTGGATAAAGTAATGTAGACAGGGTTTGGCATCAAGTTTCATAATTATTCTAAATTAATTACTTGATGAAAGAACTCTATGGTGTGAGAGTAACATTGTATTTGATTTCTTTCCCTTTTTCTTTTGCTATATTATTTTTCTTTCCAAGGGTCAAATTCTTGGCTTGTTCCTGAAACAAAAGGTGCAATTGTACAAGGTGGATATGGCCATACCAGTGTCTATGATGAGACAACGAAGTCAGTTTATGTTCATGGTGGATACAAAGCTTTGCCTGGTAATAAATATGGATTGGTTGACGATCTTTACAGATACGAAGTAAACAGCAGGACGTGGTATGATTCTTTTTTTCAAGTTGAAAATGAATGTAACATTATTTGATTTTTCATGTTAGGAAATAGCAAAGGATAATTCCTGTTATAACCAAATTGAGAAAGGGACATCATGCCCCTCAGGGCTCTTACATGGCTTTTGGGCAAGGTGTTGATTCCTCTGCTCATAGGTTGCTCACCCAGTGCTTTTTCTTCTTCAGGAGGTACTCAAGGGTACGCAGTACCACTACCTCTTTATTGTTACTGTTTAAAATTGTGGCACTTATTGTAAGAATTTCCCTTACTGGCACCTATTTTTCTAGAAAAAAAAGCCCTGTGCTCACCCCCTAGGAATTGAGAGCTTCTCAGTCTCCCAACGTAGAAAACAGCTTTTTCAGAGCATCAGAGGTTAATCCTCTGTTCATTCTTATCTCCAGAGTGAATTTGCTAGCCAAGATTTATGCCTGGCTATCATTAATAACCACATAATTATCTCTGTTGGCAACCTGCCAACAAAAGAGGTTCAGTCTGCCATGTTCCTTCTCTGGAAATGGACTAAATGAAACCATTGTAATTTTTTTCTTAAATCCATATATACGTCCTTACATATATGTTCTCTCCTCCACCCGCACAATAGGACAATTCTGAAAGAGAGTGGTTTTGCAAGATATCTCCATTCAGCTGTCTTGATCAGTGGAGCTATGTTAATTTTTGGTGGAAACACCCATAATGATACTTCATTAAGTAATGGAGCAAAGTGCTTTTCTGCTGATTTCCTCGCCTATGACATAGGTAAGTATTATATGTAAGAGTCAGTGTTTGAAATGTAAGAATTCTAGGCTTAATGTGTAAAGCATTGTTAATATTATTTTACATTATCTCATTTTAAAAATGTGTTATGCTATGTTAAAATTAGTTTTAAGACATTTTTGCTACAATAGGGCAGGCCACATTTTTATCACAACAGCATTGAGATAGATACAAATATGGAATGTTTGTGGAAGCAAAACCAATTTGTTGTTGCTTCAGGCTTATAACAACAGGAATTCAAGTCTCTCCTTTATTAAGTTATATAAATAGGATGCAACTGTTTACAACTGTTTAGTAATGTCTGCTATTTGAACTATTGCTATTGTGCTGTTAAAGTGGAAATAACACCATCCACAAAAACCTGTGGATAACACCAAAAATTCAATACATTATAAAGTCCACACCTTCTCCAAATTCTGTTATTTCCACTTTGGGTTCCAGTCCTGGCAGGTCTTTTCCTTAAATATATCCCTTCTTTACCACTTACCAGTTCCATAAATAAAGGTATTTCTGTCAGCATTGACCAGTGGGTGTGTCTTTCTTGCATGCTGCATCATTCTAATGTGTCTGAAGTTGATTAGGCAAAGAGTTTTCTGTGTAATTGGTTCTCCCAGAAATAGTTCCTGAAGTCTGAATGAAATACTCGTTAACTACTGTTATACCCAGATGTAACTGACCTGCATGTTAGAATGCATGTCCCAGGTATGGTCTGACTTATAACTCATACCAACTTGCTGAAGCTAAGCAGGTCTAGTTCTGGTGACTGCCTAGAAACCACATGAATGCCACTTGAGGTTCTATGACAGAAGACATGTGGAATATAAATGTATGAAAATAAATAAATAAAAATTTAATGTCATAATGATGTTGAAAATATACAGTTTAATTATATGAAAGCATTAGAGTTTTATCAGTAATATAGTAATTCTCAGTAATATAGTACTTTACATGCTATGTAGTTTTTTCTTGGACACAAAGAAAGATGTCATAATATGTGGTAATCTTAAAGACAAATAGCTAAAAGTAGATTTTTGAGGCCCCCCCCCAATTGAGGTGGATTTCAGGAATATGGGAATGTAACCACATGGATGAGATTAGTAACAAATGGGAGGAAAGGGAGGTTTCTGAAACGATATAGGCTATAGAAAATACCAGCTGGGAAGTTGAAAGGAATAGGAACAATATAGCAAATGTGTGCTCCAATCTAAAGAGATCCATCTATATAAGCAAGCTTCTGTGTTTCTGTTAACAGCTGGATCAGGAGCAACAGGTGCAAATTGGATATGCACCTCAAAATTCATGCTGGAATGAGCATCTGAGTGTGAATGGCATCTTATCAGATATGCATTGCTTTCAGTGAGATATACATTGCTATCAATATTCTGGGAAAAATTATTGTGCCTAAACACATTAAGTGCTGCTAGACCTATATCAGATCACTAGTCTCCACAAGCAGTTCTGGTTGTCTCCAGAATGCATGTTGTAGAGTGGAAAGGGTGGATAGAGTCAAAGGGTCAAAGAAGTGGATAGAGAGAAATTCCCCCCCTAATAATACTGGAAGTTGGGGTCTTCCAATAACATGAATGCTGGAAGATTCACAGTAGACTAAATAATGTAATTCATCACACAGAGCACATAGTTAAAGTGTAGAATTTACTCCCACAAGATGTAGTGATGGCTACCAACTTGGATGGCTTTAAATTTATGATGCTAGTAGCCACAATATTTATATGCTACCTCCACTATTGCGAGAGCACTGTTAGCCTCAGGTTCTGTTTGCAAGCTTCCCATAGGCATCTGGACTAGACGGGCCTATGGCCTAATCCTGCAGTGCTCTTTGTATGTTCTTACAAAGAGCACTGCAGGATCTGGAAAACCTCCACGTTTGGCATTCTCACAATCCTGTTGAATTTTCTTAGCAAAAGTTATTGTTTATATTGGGGAGTAGGAAAATGTGCCTACTGTTAGTGACGCAGTCTTTTCTAATAGTTCTTTGATATTTGAAATCAGCATATACCCAGATGTTTTTGAAAACACATAAAGTGGGTCCTGATATGAAGTTTCAGATTATATTATTAAACTTATTAGTACTTTTTTGCCACAGGCAACTCACAGTGACTTACAAAAATATATAGAATAGGTTTATTACATTTGTCACAGCCTCGTTAGCAGGACTTTATTAGACTGAGCTGAAGAAATATGACAGGAAGAAAGCCTTTCCTTAAATTGCTGTTTGCTTAAAAGTTTCCTGCTATGTACTTCAGTGTTGGTTTGTAGACTTGGTTTTTTTCTTTCTTTCCTTCTTTCCTTCTTTCTTTCTTTCTTTCTTTCTTTCTTTCTTTCTTATTTTGTTGATTTACAAAAGTGTGTGCAATGTCTCTCTCTCGTATTCCCCCCCCCATGTAACATTTTTACAAATCCGTTTCATTTGTTGAGACATTAGGAAGAAAAGGGGGAAAGAGGTGGAGGGGGGGAAAGATGGGTGTTTCTATTTTACTTACTATATGCAGAGTTTGGTGTCAGCGTTGCTTGTGCAGGTTCTTTGCTGTTCACTTGTGTTCCTTTGGTGGTGAGAGAGGCTGGGGTTGGCCTAGGGCTTGGTTTCTGAAGTGAAAAGAACACCAATGTAGACCAGTTCCCCTGAGCCAATTTTGCTTAAGCACACATCTTTACTCATGACATCCTATTTTGTTTCTTTCAACTGCCTGCATTATCGATATTTCAAATATGTTTGAATTTGATTACAACTTTAATACAGAGAGTTCTGTATTAATTTATTATGGGAAGAAGTATTGAATTGTTTAAAGGCTGTGTTTCTTCTTTGTAACACTGAATTAAAATGTGTAGGCCCCATGAGTCACTTCAATTGATTACCTCTAATGGTTATATTTTCTTGTCACATAATATAGAAATGGAAATCAACTATGTGTGTACTGGGACAGTCATGAATGTAATGCTAGACACTTTGCATAATTTATCTTTATTTTTTTTACATAAAAATTAACAATCTGCTTTATTTTGAAGACTGTAATGTTACATTATTTCTGCTCCTAGATAATTAAAGCACTTAACATATATTATATATAATTTTTACCAGTCTCATTTTCCATGCATTATTAATCTGATAGAATACAAATGGAACAGATATAATTTCTTTATTATTTTAAAATTCATGTAAAGATTAATTAGATGCAAGTTTAATCTTCCACGCCATTCCCTTGGCCAGATTAAAAACATACTCCTATGTTTGTGAGTGAAAATTCTCACTTCTAAAAATAGCAATATGTGTACATCAGAGATAAGCAGTTTCACCCAAGTCCATTATGTGTTTGATTAAAAACAACCGTATTAATTCAGATGATACCCAAATTGCATTTTTAAAGCTTATAATTGCCCTGTAGTCCCTTTCCTTTGCCCAGGGCCTCACAGGTTAGTATAGATTTTAAACATAGGAAGTTGCCTTTATAGTAAGCCTGGCCATTGGTCCACTTAGCTTAGCATTGTCTACACTGACTGGCAGCAGCACTCTGAGAAAGAAGCCTTTCCCAGGCCTGCCTGGAGAAGCCAGAGGTTGTACCTGGGACAGTCAACTGAGTCTTCTGGGGGTGGGAAGTCACTCTAGAATCCTAAATTGAGTCTAGACCAACCTACTGTAGAATTCAGCACCAGTACATGAATATAAGACTCAACAGTGGTTGGAAACTATTGATCACATACTTCTCTGCTTAAATGTTAGTTTCTACTTCAAATTCATGACAATTGTAGTTTAAATACACTAATTTAATGTAGCTACTGCTTTATTCTTCAGAGATACTCACTGTTACAGAGGGGCTGCTTGGCACCATCCTGCCCCTGCCTGGTCTGGATGTTTTTTGACCACATCAGTGTAATTTTTTGCCTGTTTGCCTGTTTGCTTTGTGTGCTTGAAGGTTAGAGTGAGGTGTTTGCTGATTGCTGAGGATTGTTATCTGATTACTATGTGCAGCTAATATGTGTGTGGGCCAAAACCTTTACTGAACTATAAAGCAGACCTAGCTGTGTACAGTGAGGTCAATGCCAAAGGGATTTTCTTCTTTGGATCCTCACTTCAGGGATTCACAGGAGCATCCCCACAGGGATTCAAGGCCAGGTCCTGTAGGACAAGCAGGGCTGTTATCCCTGACCCAGCGTGAGAGGCTACATAGCCAGAGGCAGCAGGTGTCTGATTCTGGTGCAGTTTCCTTGAGCAGGAGGCAGGCAGACAAGTTTAGTTAATCTAATTACAGGCTTCTGCCTGGTGCTGTAGGATGTGCTTGTTATTATTAGTCCTTAGCTTATCATCTTTGGCCCTAACACCTGTCCTGTACAAAGTGTTATTGGATGGTGGTGCTAAGATGTGTCTGGGTCTATATGCGTCAGAGAGTTACAGTGATACCTCAGTTTCAGTGGTTGTGGGCAGGGAGAGATATAATTTGGGTGGAGGGCTGATTACCATTTTGGGTGGAGGCCTAGATGTTTTGTCTTTGTTCCCCTTCTCAGCCCCTACACTCATTCAGCAGTTCATGGTATCCTTCCATTGAGTCAGGTGGTGCTATTACTTAATGCCAGGTTGGCCCAGATCAAGACTATGCTCATCCATGATTTGATTGTGGATGAAAGGGCTGACTTGGACTTGGATGGATGAGCTGGGTGGCCCTGATCTAACTCAGCTGTGCCACCTGGGTACTTGGTATAGTGTGAGATCAGACTGAAAGGTTGAGTGGGTGGCTTCCCTGATTGAGCTGGTTGAAACAGTTTTCAGTGTGGTGTTGGATGACTCAAGGGTGATAATCCACACATAGACTTCTATTGGGCTAGCTTGAGACTTAATGGCTTCAGTGGCAACCATGAGGCTTCCTCAAAGAGTCTTCTCTCCAACATATCAAGCAGGGCATGCCCTTGATGTAGTCTTTCCCCCAAATAATAAGAAAGATGGACTGAAGGTATAGCATGCATTGCTCTCCCTTGTTATGACTGGACCATTGTTTGGTGAAGTTTGGGTTGCGAAAGTTGAATGTTTCCTTGGGAGCAAGCTGCATGAAGACTAGACAAATGGTGCAAGTCTCACTACAAAATCTATCAATCATAGGTCAGTGCTCATAATCCTGCCTACCTGGCAGTGTGGGCAACAAAGAGGGCTTACTCCGCAGCCTGCATTGCATCCTTGCAATGACAGGGAAAGGACCCCTGGAACCTTTGAAGGACATGCTGTGACTGACTGGCCTCACATTTTGATGACAAAGTTGCTCAACATCAGAGTGACCTTGACTCAGCCTGGGGCCCACACACCGAAGGAACTGTCCTTTTCCATGTGTTCACAGTGTATGACTTAAGGAAATCTGTGACACAGAACATGGCCTTTACCACATTTGGTTGCATTTGTGAAATGACCTGCCCAATGAGGTTCAGAGCTATTCTGCTTCTATGACTTTCTCCTCTAGTAAGCCTTTGGCTGGTGAGTAAACAGTGTTGCTTCTATGGATGTGTTTTGTTTTTTTTTTTTTGCAATGCTTATTTTCTGAAAGTTGCTTTGACATTTGGAGAGATATGGTAAGAATGTTTTAAAATAAACCCAAGCTGCCAACATGTTGCTTTATGACTCTAAATACTAGAAACTTACCGTACATACTCAAGTATAAGCAGACTTTTTCAGCACATTTTTTATGCTGAAAAAGCCCCCCATGGCTTATACTTGAGTGAGGCAGGTGGAAGCGGTGGAGGGACGAGTGGCCCAAAAGGGAGCCCTTTCTTGCCACTGGTCCCACCGCCCGCCTCTCGCAAAGGCAGGCATCTACTGGGATATACCGTATTTTTCGCCCTTAGGACGCACTTTTTCCCCTCCAAAAATGAAGGGGAAATGTGTGTGTCCTATGGAGCGAATGCAGGCTCCTTGGCTTCGCTGCGACGTGCCTGACCTGGAAGCCGGAGGAGGAACAGAAGGGTCTCCTTCTGTTCCTTCTCCAGCTTCACTGAAGGGGTGCTGCGCCTTCTCCCTCTCTGCGCAACGCCTCTCCTGTGAAGGAGAGGCGCTGCGCAGAGAGAGAGAACTGTGCGGCACCCCTTGAGCAACGCGCCTGTCCTGGAAGCCGGAGGAGGAACAGAAGGGACTCCTTCTGTTCCTCCTCCGGCTTCGCAGCGTCCTGGAAGCCAGAGGAGGAAAAGAAGGGTCTCCTTCTGTTCCTTCTCCAGCTTCGCTGAAGGGGCGCTGCGCCTTCTCCCTCTCTGCGCAGTGCCTCTCCTGTGAAGGAGAGGCGCTGCACACACAGAGAGAACTGCACAGCGCCCCTTGAGCGACACGCCTGTCCTGGAAGCCGGAGGAGGAACAGAAGGGTCTCCTTCTGTTCCTTCTCCAGCTTCGCTGAAGGGCGCTGCGCCTTCTCCCTCTCTGCGCAGCGCCTCTCTTGTGACGGAGAGGCGTTGCGCAGAGAGAGAGAAGGCGCAGCGCCCCTTGAGCGACGCGCCTGTCCTGCCTTCTGCCTTAGCCCTGCGCAGCCTCTTTGGGCAGGGGGAGGCTTGGCGCGGTTATCCCAGAAGCCAGAACAGCCACACGGTATCCCAGAAGCAAGATCCCTCTTTCTGTTCTGGCTTCTGGGATTCAGAATAATTTTTTCTTGTTTTCCTCCTCCCAAAACTAGGTGCGCCCTATGGTCCGGTGCGCCCTATGGAGCGAAAAATACGGTAGTCTACCTGAAAACCCTTATGTATGCCACCCTGAGTTCCATCATGAGAGTGTAATGGAGAAATATTTTGGAGGGGGTCCAGGTTTCTGAGAAAAGCTTTTAGAATTTCATATTTTGCTTTATTAAGTACCGTATATACTTGAGTATAAGCCGACCCAAATATAAGCCAAGGCTCCTAATTTTAGCACAAAAAACTGGGAAAACTTACTGACTCAAGTATAAGCCGGTTCACCACACCACAAACCTGGTGGTGGTGGCAGTAGAGGAAGAACAAGCCGCCCGAAAGGGCTGCTTTTGGGCTGCTCGTTCTTCCGCAACTGCCACCGACAGTGGCAAAGGAGGAGGCAGGAGCAGCCCGAAAGGGCTTCTTTTGGGCCGCTCGTTCCTCTGCCACAGCCTCTGCCGCTCGCAAGAGCAGGCATAGGAGCCACAGTTGGGAGAGGCACAGCGCAGCGCAGTGCCTCTCTCAACCACAGCTAATGTGCCTGCCCTTCTAAATTCTAAAAGCTTTTCTCAGAAACCTGGACCCCCTCCAAAATATTTCTCTATTACACTCTCATGATGGAACTCAGGGTGGCGTACATAAGGGTTTCCAGGTAGACTATATCCCGGTAGATGCCAAAGAATTTGATGCTAGTTCATAAGAGCATGATAAAGTGGCAAGGTGTTGGGGTTTTTGTGTATGTATAAACCATGGGTTTATAAACTTACATTAGGTTTACTGAAATGAATCTAATATAGTTTTTCCTATATGGAAGGAAGTTTCTGTACTGAAACTGGTGTTTTGTGAATTACTTTATTTTTGTTTGTGTTTAACTGTTTCCTTTCTTGGTATTAAAATAGATTTTTCACAGCTGAAATAGAGGTGCTCCATATCTTTTTAAAGCAACAATTAATATCAATATTGCCACAAACCCTTACTCATGTTGATAAGAAAAAATGGAGTGGGGGACGACCTACCTTTGTACAAAAAGATTGTAATTGAGTGAATTGTTGACCTGTTTTCTCCCAAAATGTAAAGTAGCAGTTGCAATTAATTACATTTTATGTATTTGTGAGTACTTAGAAGTCATAAATTTAGCTCTGGTGCAATCTGCAGCAGCAAATTGGCTTTAGTGCTTCAGCATTAGAAAAACAACATCATACCCATATAGGACACCAATTGCTTCATTTAGTTGAGAAAACCAAGCTTCTTTGTTTTTTAAGGGTGTTTGGGGGAGAATCTTTTGTTATATGTAGGCTGTAGTGTAGACTGTTATACCTGTAGTTAAAATTTATTGTATGCTATTTCAAACAGGCCTGGCTTTGTGTTTTGCTGAGAAAGGGCCCTTTTTTATGACACGAATAAAGACAGGGATTTATTTGACATGAAGTAAACTGGAAAAGAAGTTTCCTATACTTGTGCCAAACTTCAACGATATTTTATTTGTTGTCTTGCCATCCAGAGTCCTGAAGCACTAAGCCAAACAAACAGATATTTTAAGTCCACAGTGAGTGATGTTACCTGGTAGTCCCCGGCACAGACAAGCTGGAAGTAATTTTTTATTTTCAGTGAAACTCAATTATCTGAATGTAATGTGTGCACCTCCTATAATTCCATTCTAGTGCAATGCTTTATAAAATACCATTTATAATTAGTTGAATTTCTGAGGTCCCTGAGGTCACTTTGATCAGAGAAGGTGTACACATACTAATAAATTTACCTTGGAAATATATGTATTTGGAATATATGTCTAAAGCGAACAGACTTGTATACATTTTACACTGTCTAAACGTTCACATGGTTTGCCTTAGGCAAGGACTGGTTGAAACCGGTTGCACAGAAGACAAATAATATTGTAGCCTGTGTTAAGTGTATATCTGCTTTGAAATGAATGCACTTGATGTGAATGAATATGTGCTTCATAGAAAAGCTATACTCGGGATTTTTAAAGCTAAGCAAAACTATTTTTCTAGCATAGAGCTCTGTTCAATGTTCAGCAGTTATTGAGAAGGCTAGGGAAGATAAGAAGAAAGGCTATTTATATCATGTTTCTTTTTCTTTCTATCCTCTATTGAAAAGACCTGCCAGTTTGACAAATAACACGAGCAAGCAAGGAATTATTATATCTGGAGGCTGCAAGGTTTCCTTATCTTAAACTTGGCTTTTAATAATTATATTTGTGTGGTTTTTTTGGTCAATGCTAAATCCCACCTTTTTACCCCCTAAGAAAAAGAATGCAAAGAAAGCCCTTGAGCTGGCCCGCCGCCTGATCAAATGAAAATGTATTGTGTGTGTGGCTTTTATTTGCAGGCTTCCCCCCCTCCCCGGTCACTATACACATAGATCTTCTTATGTGCTCCAGTAAGCTGTCTGAAACATCCACTGAAATATAGGAACTGGAAGACACTTGAATTTATAGCATAATTGAAGGATCTTGCTGGGAAGCTGTTGTGATAAAATATGTCTGCCTTGTATAGTTCTCATGAAAAAATGTTCCTGAAATAGAATTCATAATTGTTCATCACTTTTATTTTCCTATAAATAATATAACTATCTGAGGCTCATGCAATCTAAATAGTATAAGTGCATCTAGGGGTTTCATGCATTGGAATATGGGAAATACACAACCCGTTCTTAATACCACCCAAGCCTTGTCCTGCACCCATTCATTGTTGCGCTATTATTGGTGGTGACATTCTTTTAATGCTCAGACATTCCTGATGCTACTTATTACTGCCTGTCCCACTAATAGGAAGATAGTGACATTATGAACCACAGTAATCTTGGCAGGTTCATGGTCTACTGAGGAGTCTAGGTGAAGGTTTTTAATTGACACATTCTAGTTTTTTATTTGCACAGGTGTTGAGCCATAAGGCAGACCGATAACTTGCTTTCTGCAAGCAAGAAAGGGTCTGAAAGGGTGTGTGTTGATGTTGAAGGATAGCATAGCTTCTGGTCAGAGGCCATAACTGCCTGATTTAATATGGAATCATTGAATGAAAGGACTAGCAAGGGCATGAGACCACGAAAGTGAGAATCTTGGACAAAAATGGAGATAATATAGATTGGTTGCAGAGTTATGTTGTAGTGTAAATATTGATCTGGTTTGCTTAGGATAAGTGTTCTCAGGAAGTGAGAATTGAACCAATGCATCTGAGATAGCACAACAGCAACCAGACTTTGGTTTAGGATGGGGAACTTGTGGTCCTTCATATGTTGTTGGTACTCCAGCTCCTCTCAGCCCCAGACAACCTGACCAATGATTAAGTATGATGGTCCTCCAGTTTTGGTTTAGGACCTCTGGTAGTATACTTCTGAGATTTTAATGCTATTTCATGTTAAGGATTTAAAAAAACAAAACCACATTTAATGAGGATTTTATCACATTGCAAAATACGCTGCTGTTATAGTGGTGTGTGAACTAAAAAAACCCCTTCAAAATGAAAGCCTCCTTCATCTTAGCAGCACATCAGTATGGTTATTTGATTATCAGTATTTAATAAGGCATCACTTTGTGTCTATTTGAAAAATCGATGGCATCTTCAAACATGCCACTATACTCAGATCCCTTAGAGCAAGTCCAATCCTTTTACAACAAGGAATATGACACACAACATCGGATGATTGAACAGTGCTATTCCTTCACACTTCCAGTTTGGTTTTATTTATGAATTTATTTAGAACAGGAATGAGCACCTTCTTCAGCTGGATCCTCCCCAACCAAGTAGCTGGGGGCTGGACAGCCCTGGCCATTATGTCACTGCTGAATCCCCACATCTTGGCTGGGTATCCTTTAAGTACTAAAAGTGAGAAAATGTTGGAGGCCTTTCTGGTTACACAGAAGCTTCTATGGGAAGCTTCCTTTAACCTATCATACATGTATGTGCCTTATGTCCTTATTTTGGGGAGGGTGCATATGAAGTACTTGGGACAAGTGAAAGTAAATGCTAGTGGTTGTTGATTTCAAAATGTCAGTTATTTCTAATACTGAGCTATATCTTCTTGAACCTTAGTAAGAGGAAATCATATTATCTTACCTTGTCTTACTAGCTTGTGATGAATGGAAAATTCTTCCAAAACCTAATCTTCATCGTGATGTGAACAGATTTGGTCACTCTGCAGTTGTCAGCAATGGGTAAATATACTTTTCTAAAAATGAGTCAAAAGAAAATAAACATATTCTAACACATTATCTTAAATATACATTTTTAATGAACAACTGATGTTCTTTGTTATCTTATTAATGATGAGCTTATGAAAGCCAGAGTTGTGTACTCTACTTGAACTGGGAAGACCTGAAATAAAATCCTTATTTAGCTATGAAGTTTGCTGGGTATTTTCAGCCATTTACTTTTATTTTGGCCTAATATGGCCTCGCAACACCACTGTGAAGACAAAAGGGTCATGGGAACCTCTGTTTCATTGAACTGACTCCCTTGGTTTGGGGGGGGGGACTGCCAATTTTGTTCACCTGATTGAGAAGATAGAGGAAAGAGAGCTGAAATTGTTTGGATAGGATCTACAAATCTTATGCTATGTTATTTATTTCATTTAAATAGTTACGGACAGTCTTTCTATGTAAAGCTCTCTCATTGTGATTTACATGATACAAATTTCCAAAATATAACAGTAATACAAAATATAAATAAAAAATAATTTCAAAAATAACTTTATGCTACATCAAGTTTAAAAGTATAATGATTAAATTTGGAGTTTGATATTTCTTGGTATACCTTGGAACAAAAGTATGTTCAATTATAATTAGCTTCCTGACCTTGTTATTACACTGGGGTGGGATTAAAGCAGTGATAATGTACCGGTATATAGTTAGCATACACAAGAATATTGGAAGCTGTTTGAAATCGATACCATTGATATACTGTATTCATCAGTGCTTGAGGGGCAGGAGAGGTGAGAGGAAGTGGAAGAGTTTCATTTCAAAGTATGCCAGAGTACAATTTGTTCTATGCATCATTTAGCACCTTTATAAGAACTGTATAATCTATTGGATAACAAGCATGGATTGGTATACATACAATAAAATAATTGTAGTTGTTTATCACTACCATGATCCTGCTGGCCAATTTTTAGACAGTTCTACCCTACAGTTCCACATGATACAGATCTTACTGTTCAAGAGTGCTATCAAAGCTCTGGAAGAGTTTATTGGGTGCTACAGGGGACTCTTGGGGGAGGAGGGAAAGAAAAAGATTGGTTGTGCAGGCTGCCTACCACTCCCACAAGTGGATACAGCCTGCTATAACTGACGTCAAAACTCCTAATAAATGTGAACATACTTTCAAAAGAGTTTTCAGATATTCTTTGTAACTTGATGCACGGCAGAGGCAGACAGGCACTCAAACAGACAGCTTCAACTTTCTTCAAGACTCAGAGAGCTGCTTTTGAAAGTGCCTGCCTCACCTGGATCAAATGATTTTTTTGAAATTTTTGTGTAAGCCTATTCCGTATAGCATTCTGGGATTACATTCATTGAAAAAGTGTGAGATTGTTTTAGGTTCACCAGAGAATGTGAGCTACAGAGTGTCAGGCTAGGCTTCTCTGCCCCCTGCATCACCCTATATATTTTATTTTATTTCTTTTTGATGTTAACCAAAACAGTGGGATCTTCCGAAAGGAGGTTAGCTACACACTTCTTAGGACTAGTAAGTGTGAATACTCTCTCACATAAAATGGAGATGGCAAGAGTCGTGGCCTTGGATGATTCATGTCCTAAAATCACAATATTACTTTCTATTACTTTATAGGTCCATGTATATATTTGGAGGTTTTTCAAGCGTTCTGTTAAATGACATCCTTGTGTACAAACCTCCCAACTGTGAAGCATTCAGAGATGAAGAGCTTTGTAAAACTGCTGGGCCAGGGTTAAGATGCTTATGGAACAAAAACCGCTGTGTGTCGTGGGAATCTGGTCATGCTAACAACATTCTTAGGGCAAAGTGTCCCAGAAAAACAGGTAAGTGAATTGTCCCTTGGTAATTATTATTTTAATCATAGCAATGATAGCAGTGCTATGATATCATAGCACTTTCTACAAGTTTAACGAAATGCAAGTACAGACGGATTGGGACTGCATGTGCTGGTGCTGCTCTGTAAATATATTCCGATTGTGAATTTAGAAACAGTTTGATAGTGTTATATAAATATTCTTAGTATATTATTAGCCTATGTGTTGCTTTATGTTTATCAGATTGTTCTGTTTTGCAACACAGGGGATTTTTTGTTGTTGCATAACTCTGTAAATATATTCATCAGGATGTGTCAAAGTTCCTACATGTGTACATGTGTACCACTGTATAGGTAAGATCCATGATTGCGCAGGCAGAATCTGTACATGTAGCATTGGTATGCATGGGCTCTCTTGCATTTCTGATGAATACACGTATGGGACAGGGTCAGCAGCCATAATCCCACTTCCCCTTTTCTATGCAGGTTCTGTATAAATTTGAAAGGTATTCCTAGAAATGTTTATTAGCATCTATAAAGGTGTTTAGTCCCAGGTAAAAAAAGAATCAATGTAGATATATTATTTTAATAATATATTTATTATACCCTGCCTTTTTCTCTGACAGGGATTCAGGGCATCTTACAGATAAAAATAAGCACAGCTAAATATATAATTCCTTTCGTAAACTGAATATGATTTACCTCTGCTGAGTGCCATATAAAGATATACATACATACATACATACATACATCCTTTTATTTGTATGCCACCTTTATATTGTTAAAACCATGCTCAAGGAGACTTACAACATGAAAGAAATTGCATAATTACAAATATAAAAAGTGTTAAGTTGTGGGTGAGCATATCAGACGACACAGCGATTCTTCAAACAGCTCTTGTTTATTCACAGAACAGAACTGAACTGAAGGGTTCAGCCAGCCTGCTTATATAGAGCTCCACTACAACGCAACTGTAACCATTTTCTGTAACCATCCAATCACTGAACGTCACTTTCAATCCCCTATTTGCATATGTGGACCTGAGTGAAAACTATCTACAGTATCCCCCTGCTGGCCCAGGGTGAGAACTTCAGTACATAACAAAAAGAAATAGTCAAACAATAAATAAAACACATCAAAAAATACACAACCAAATTGAATAACGTCCATATTAAATTAGTACAGTGGTATCTCAGTTTAAGAACAGCCCTGTTTATGAACTATTCGGTTTACAAACTCCATAAAACCGGAAGTAGTGTCCCGGTTTGTGAACTTTACCTCGCTCTAAGAATGAAAGTCGAACAGTGGAAGGGCACTGGCGGCGGGAGGCCTCATTAGGGAAAGCGCACCTCGGTTTAAGAACGGTTTCGGTTTAAAAACGGACTTCTGGAACGGATTAAGTTCGTAATCCGAGGTACTACTGTACTTGAAGTTTGTAGATTACCATCAATTTCCTTCAGTATTATTTTAGTAGTTCATTAGGAAATATACCAGTATTGAAAGAAAAAATAACAACCTCACAGTCTTTTATCCATAAATATGCAAGCGAAGGCCTGTGCGCAGGACTTTCTGGCCCATTCTGCCACTGTATAGCTCCTGTAGCCTTGCCCCACCAACTGTTCTTGAGGGAGCTGCTCTAGGAGAGAGGGGGTAGTGGAGATGCAGCAGGAAGGAGTAATTAGTAAAAGTTGGGGAGAGGGGGGTTTAGAATCAATAAGGATTAATTCTACTGTAGCGCATTAATATTACAAAGATACAGTTCATTTCTTTTAAAAAACAGTTAGAAAAGGAAAATATATATATATATTGCAAGGGAAACAGCTCAAAGCATGTAAAACCGGAAAATATTTGAGAAGTGGTATGAATTGGGGATGATATATTGTAAGGGCTTTTTCAGGGCACAAGAAGATACTTCTTGAATAAGGACAAAACAGTTCTTTAGTTATTGAGAACCTCATTAATAAAAGGTAAAGAGATGAGACGTGAATACTGGACTGAAAGGTGAGGTAAAATGAAAGGTCTTTGAAAAGTGTAAGAGTAAGGATGAGATGCTTCAAAAGCATAAAGAAAGGCCATCATGGGCTTTGTGATAAGGAGAAGAGTTAGAAATGAATGTGTCAAGGATCAGAATGTAATAAAGGGTTTCAAATATAGGAGAGAGTGTGATGACATGATTGAAGCAGGAGGCTGCAGTTGAATTTTGACGTAAATTTGCTTCAGGCAGGTGGCTTTTTTCCTGAAGTAACCTCTTGATAGTATTTCATGGTCTGCCTCTCATGGTTTTCCTTGGTGAAATGATTAAAATGATTGCTTCTCTTTGAGCTTGTATGACGCTTGTGATAAATTAAACTTTTCTATGAATACTTTAAGACAGATTTCATTTTATTTTGAATCAAGCAGGCCTCTTTTTGAACACTGATTTAAATCCTACACGTTGATCTCTCAATAGGTCCTTTTCTAACAGAACCTCTTTTTATTAGCCTTTTGTATGGTTAAGCCCATTCCTGTAGTGTAGCTGAAAACCAGTGAGACACAGTTATTTCTGATCCACAAGTTTACTTAATAGCATTTCACCTGCCAAGGTACTGGTAGAAAACGACCTTCTGAGAGCACACTAAACTGCAGTTCAGCATTCAAGTTGCATTCCCAGTATTCGCAGCATTCCCAGCCCTCACCCACCTTACATTTGGAGTCACTTAAATTGTAGCTACTCCATTTCTTCCAAGACGTCTGTGTTTATCTAGGACTTTATTTCCTGAAGAAAACCCACCCTCCAAATATATTGTTTGTCAGCAAACTTTTATCTCTTTACCTCTCCCTTTCTCCCTATTTTAGCATTATACATCATCATCATCAGTAGTAGTAGTAGTAAATTTTTTTTTATGTTGTGAACCACCCTGAGACCTGTGAGTATAGAGCAGTATACAAATTTAATAAATCATAATAGATAAATAAAATGTATGTCAATGGCAGCTATAACTGAAGCCCAGCATAGGTGTTACAAATTAAATGGCTATAGTCTGCATGCCAGTTATATGCTTCATGATGTCCACCTGAAACGTGATATATATTGTAAATAAATAAACATTTAGCTTTGCCTGGGGAGATCTGGGTTCAAATCCCCTTTTGGCCATGAAGCACAGTTGGTGTCCTTGGCCCAGCTGTGATTTCACAGCTTAACATTTTCATAGAGTTGCTGTGAGTGTAAAATGAGGCAAAGGGGCACAAAGTTCACAACTCTGAGCTTTTTTTCATATTTGGATATATGTCTTTGGCTCACCATAGGGTTACAAAATAAGTAGAAGATGTGGCCGACCACTATCTCAGGGGCTAGCTCGGTTCTGGTGATACACAAGTCAGCCACAGAAAGCATCCATTTTGGTTAGTTTCTCAGTCCAGGTAAATGCTTGTTTTGAATTGTGCAATAAAGTAAAATTAAATAGCCATCCCCATTTTGCTAAATAAATGAAGAAGACAGCACAAAAAATAGTTTCTAGCACATTTGTATACAGTATTTGGGCACATCTCATGCTTTGGATTTTGTTTCAAGAAGGATTTTTTTTTTTTTTATTGGCAGAAATCCTTCAAGAAAAGTGTTGCAGACAGATAATGGGGTATAAATAACATATAGTTAACATGTTTAGCTTCATGTTAAGAAACTTTATTCTCAGACTGAAGGTCATACTTACAATGAATAAATGCTGGATATTGTTTCCAGCAGCTGTTAAAAAATGCGTGAATTAAAAAGTGCAACATCCTTTGTCTCTCATCTTGATGCTTCACCATGTCTTTCGTTTGTATTATAGCTGCGGCAGATGACAGATGTTACAGATATGCAGACTGTGCCAGCTGTACTGCCAATACAAATGGCTGTCAATGGTGTGATGACAAGAAGTGCATTTCTGCAAACAGTAACTGCAGTGTGGTGAGTATTTATATGTGGCAGTTTCATTAATGACACTGCTTTGTAACCATTTATTTGCTCTTTTGGTGCCTTCAAAATGTAAATGTCACATTATAATCAGATGCTTGAAATACATACGAAATAAACTTCATCATAAATTAATTGCGAAGTCGTATAATATAATTGGAAAGAGAAATAATGAAAGTAATAGAACCACCTGCTTTACAAATTGGTTTGGCCAATCAAGCACATAGTTTAAGCCTTTGCTGACAATCCACATCATCTAGAGTTCTCTGAAATATTCTTACATGGCCATTTGGGAATTGCAGGGTTATCATCTAGGAAAAAGTACACCTGAGCTACCTCTTATTCATCATCATCTTCATCTTAAAAGCCTTGTCTAAACTACTGGATTTCCAGACATAGCAAAGTTTATGAATATTAAGTAGTTGTTCAATCTTTCTCAAAAGAAGAATATAATAAAAATCCTTAACTATTGTAGCTAATCTCAAAACTTCGTTCACTATGGATATATCCAAAAAGTTAAACAAGTATGGTCTAAAGTGCAAGTGCACTTCCAGCATGACTGCTCTTGGATGCCTCCTTAATGAAAGATAGAGGGTTGTGATGCAAGACAGGGCGTTCTTGGTGGTGGTCTCCTATTTATTGAACTGGTGGTTATATTTATACATCAATTGAAAATATTTTTGTTTTTCCAGGCTTTTGGTTCATAATTGGTTTTCTGTTAATAATTGGTGTGTGTGTGGTCCCTTTAGGTTTTACACTGATGTTCTGTTGTACTTTCATGTAATGTAATGATTTTATGGCTTTTTTAATTTTAGACGGTGGTTTAATGATTTCTTATATGAAGCTGTGCTGTGCTCTGGATTGGAGGAAGTCCAGGGTATAAAGAGATCAGAATAAATAAATAACATTTACAGGATGAGTTTAAGATAGAGCCACTGAAGATATACATATTATATTAAGTTTATGTATCTTGAACTAAAATATTGTTCTTAAATAAGAACTAATATCAGTTTTTAAAGTGTGCCAATCTTCACTGTCCTTGCTGTTAAAATAGCTCTCTGGGATAGTTCAGTGTTGCCCACCCTGAGCTGGGATTAAAACAGATACATGGCCTCCAGTTTAATGCTCCAGCTTGCTTACTCAGCTGTAATTCCCATTGAGTTCAATGGGAGCTTAACTCCCGGTAAATGTGTTTAGGATTTAAGCACAGATCACCTAGTGAATTTAGGGACATTGTCCTGTGTTTTTGTTTTTGTTTTTGGTCTGCTACCTTGAATGCACGTGGCAATATATGGTAAATGAGAATATTAATTTAATCATTTAATTTGTGAGATACAGCAATAGTGACACATTTAGGGATTTGCAATTCTCCACGTTTATAAACGGATATATATATATATATATATATATATATATATATTCTCCCCACAGTTAACTTTAACATAACAATGTGAATACATTAATGTTTCCTCTTATTACTATTAAGTTGTGTTTTTAAAAAATGTTTTTCTGGCTTCACGTGTTTTCTATAGTATATAAAACTGTTAGTAAGAAAATGAAGGGGGAAACATCTACCACTACTTTACTTTTTTGCATTTTAAAAAAAGATTCCACCTTTGCACCTGCCCCTAACCACCCTGATACATGTTCCCTTGAGAAGAAACATGAAGATTATTATCAAAAGTGATTGACTTTACTTATGTGTTATCGGTGGCATACAGTAGTGCTTTTGACAGCAGAGTAAAATTACTTGCGATAAGGCAAACCCTCTGAAGCACATCAAAATGCTGTGGGTATTTTTCATGAGTTGATAAAAACATTTATAGCAATGATAAATATTTCTCTTTTAAAAGCAAACAAATATTAGAAAAAACTGCATGTAATGATTTTTGAAAAGAAAGTTCCAAATCTCTGGTTATGTGATATTTCATACATGGTGCTTAGAAATGCAAAGGTAAAAAAATCTAGATAGGAAATGAAAAAAAGAGAAGCTCTAAAGCAAGAATATTACATTACAAGTATATATCATTTAAGGCCTGTTAGGCAAGGACAGCTGGATAATGAACAGAAATTATACTTTAGACTTTCCCCACATCATATATTATCTTTATTGAGAAAGCAATGAAGCTGAAATTCCAAATAGGTCAGGAATGCTAAACCGCAGAAAACATAGTTGAAATGTAAAGTGTGTTAAAGCTCATCTTGCTTAATCATTTGCTGTTGCCTGCAGCCCACTGTTTTACCTTCAAAAAACAGACCTGGTCCATTTTATACCCTACACATGGCAGTAGGTACACAGTGCCAGTGTAGCTCTCTGTGTGCACACGATGGGGGGTATATGTGTTCCCAATCTGGGTGTGTGACAGGGGATTCCTTTCCGCTTGTAGCTGTGTTCAATATACAGAAATGTGGTATAAAACTAGATTACCTCCCAAGCTTGTGAATAATGTGAATGATTTCTTGGCTATTGTAACGTCAGATAATTTGCTAGGTTTTTTTTGGGTAACGTTAAACCATATCTTTGTATCCAAAAAGGGAAATTCTGGTTGCTTCTGGGATATACAAAGCTCATATATCTTCAGTATAATTCTTGACATTGTGATTGAAATTGTTGCTATTTAGCAAATAGTTTCTAGCAGGCCAGAGCAATCTAAACTATTTGGATTTATTCAGACATAAAAAGGCAACATTATATTAATATACTAGGCACATATTGCTAAATCTATACTAAATTTTAAGATACAGACATTTAATACGTCTCCTGCAACTTACTCCCTACACCCAGTTTTTAACTGCAAATTTTGAGTGCAATGTTTCAGGAACTTTAGCTGAGTAGGCTTATTATACATGTTCACTCTATGGAAAACCCTTTCTAGGCAAAGACTGTAACATTGTAACTTGGTATGAATGAGAGGCCAAATACAAATCAGTTCATATAAATTGGGCAAACTAATGGCGTGGTTTGATTTTCCCTGCATTGAACAATGACACTTCCTTTTGTGTTCACATGAACATAGGCAAGCTTATAGGGATGACTCAGAAATATTTACCTGAGTGCCACATAATTTCTTAATGAAAAAAGGACCTTTAGTTGAGATGCTATTCCTTTCTTCACCTGTAATATGAGAAGTCTGGCTCCATGAGTGAAATTCAGTGTTGTGTTCTTCGAATGATTCTGTCTGTGCAAGCATTTCAGCTTGCCAGATGTAATGATTCCCCCTATCCTCACCCGCATTCTGTTTAAGTTATCCCAGCCCCCAAGCCAATTTTTTTTTGGGGGGGGCATGTGGGGTAGGAGAGAAGGGGGGAAAGTGCTATTGCATTCGCAGAAGTCATTGTGCAGGGCTTCCACTGATGTGACTAGTTAGGTGAATCCCATTCCATGACTCCCAGCACACCCTTCTACCTTAACACAAAAGTACATACTTTGGGTGTTGTACTCTACGCTTGCTTAATTCCTCTCAGAACTAAACTTTATTCACATACTTGTTTAGATAATCATTTCTTAGCTTTGAAAGCTGAGACACAAATAAGCCTTGTGTCCATCCAAACAACCCCTTCTCTCAGCCCACTGTGATTAAACCCACAAGTCTTCAATTAAACATATATTCCCGTTTCTATTTCATTCAGATTGGGAAACTATGATTACCTGGGTTAGAACAAGCCAGTACCTTAAACAGTGGTTTTGAAGTTGGTCTAAGGTTCTTCCAAACTTTTTGGCTAAAGGGTAGGTTATAAATGCCTTTAAATAAATATAAACATCAACATTAATAATTATGTCACTCTGAAAACGAAGGAAGCAACGGGCTGTGTGTGCGTGTGTGGGGACAACGACAATATATCTTATGATCAGCCAAACAAAAAGTCTATAGCTGTATAAAAGATAACTCTTGTTTTGAGATCTAGCAAATCAGGACTCAAGGATGGAATGGAAAAACAAATATGAGGGGAAAGTCTTTCTAGACCTTCTGTAGATAAATGTTGCTGTTTAGATATCTTAGAATCATTGTGCAACTTTTAATAAGAAAACACAAGCATTCACAAAAACTTAGGCAGAAAATGAACTGTCATTTGTAGTGTTGATAAGGAACAAGGGAGTATTTAAAATAGCCAGAAACTGGCATAAACAAACCAAACCTTGAACTATTTCAATAAGTTGGGCAACTGTAGATGCTTCTTCAGATCTTAAGGGGATAAACAATGAACATACTGAGCTGCTAGCAATTATTTTTGATAAGTCATGTAAAACATTGAAGGCATCAGAAGATTTTTTTGTGGGAGGAGGTGGAACAAACAGTTTCAGTTTTATCAGGATGAAAATATAAGAGCAACTACTGTCATGTGAGTCTAACTGGGTTTTGAAGTGACATTGGGTCCAGGCAGCAGCTTTCTTTACGACTGATTTGAACTGTGGTGCTAACCCCCAATTATTCAGGTGTGGAGAGAAAGTCCTGGGAATAGATGCCAAAAAGTATAGTGCAGAACTTTCCAAACTGTGTGTCGCGACACGTTAGTGTGTCAGCTGCAGTTTGTAGGTTTGTTGCACAAATGCTCCCCACACACCTCTCAGGGCTGGAAAGGGGTTAGTTTAACCTCTGGTTTGCTAGGAAAATTGAATTATTGTGTTGCAAAATGATGCATGTCTAAAAAGTGTGTCACCAACATGAAAAGTTTGGAAAGCTCTGGTGTAGTGGGTCTGTATCATAGATGCTTATGTAGATTCTGCTTTGTGCACATGCAAATTTACCATTCATGAAACAACATCCCACTCAGGAAGATAGTGGGACTTCCTGGAATATATCCTCCCACTGTGTAAGAAAATATGACAGTTGGAAATTAGTCTGTTTATTCATACCCTTCTATTTATGTATTTTTACACTTACACCTATAATAAAACTTGTGCAACAGATGTTAGCTCCAACTAAGACCTTAGTGTTAACAAGAACCACCTATTGGATTTGCATTTACACTAGGTTACTGAGATTTGTCCAGAAATGAATGTGTAAATTGGATTTAAAGGAAATAAAGCTTGGAAGCAGGTGACTACGGAGAATACAGACAGTAGTTATTAGTAGTTCTTTTTAAAGTCAAACATTGTTAAATAGCCTTTGGTTATCTATAGTCAGAAAACCATACTGTGAAACCAGTAAGAATACTCCCCCCCCAAGCTTTTCTTTTTTACCCTCAATGCTACTTACTACCATATGGGTTCATTTTCGAAAGCAGCCTGAACTTTTCAGGATTTTGACATTGCGATAATGACATGTTAACAAGGAATATTAGGTGAGGACAGTGTTAAGTGAGCAGATGGTGCTTACTTGCAATTTAAAATTCATTGTAATGTACCTCACAGGCAGCATTGTCAATAATGTATAATGGCTGAGCCAAACTAAATGCAAATAGGTATAAAAAGGTCTTCTGAAATTCATCTGTGCATTTTTTACAGGCTTACCTTCTGTCGCTTTGCATATTTTACTCTAGCTAATTGGTTATGCACATAGCTCTGTAGAGTTCTTATAACAGAACATGGTTGTGTTTCTGTGTTTATATCTAAACACCTTGTAATACCTTTCTTCAATACCTGAAAAATAATTTGTATTTCATGGTGTATTCCACATGGTTCAATATGATCTTGTCTACAACTGGTATTTTTAAAAATGAATGTAGTATTTAAAAAGGACAGCGTTCCTAATTCTCAATATTAGTACCAACACTGTACTACTGCTATACAGGCAATTGCTTTGTCCATTAAATAATTTTATTTAATAATCTATGTGCTTTTAATTGGCCAAAGAAAAAGATGGCACAGGTCACTTAATTCAAAATATTGCAACGTCAAGATTTCCTACACTTCATTCCTTCCTCCACAAACACTTATCTGTTCTCCCCCACAGAAGGAAACATCACTGTTTCCGTTGTACATATGTTACGGCAGCTGGGTTTTTTCCTTCAAAAACCCCTATCATGTTCCCCCCTTAATCTGTTTTTCTCTGTACACAGCATGCTTCATTCCTTTCAGCTTTTCCCCAGATGTCATACATTCTAAACTCTCCTCATTTTTTGTTGCTTTCTTCTTAAGGCTAACTCTCACTTTACATTTTATGTTCTAGCATGGATGCCTGAGCACAGAATAAACTAAGCTCTAATTAAGTGTGAAGGGAGCACCCAGGTAAAATTTGATGTGTGTCCATTACATTACTTGGAACTGGAGGCCTATGCTTTCTTTTGTTCTTCTATTCCATAACTTTATTTTTCATTTTCTGAAAATACATGTAGCAACAATCCCCATATGCCTCCATTGTTGTTGTTGTTGTCATCCATCTGTCTCAGGAAAAATGGAGGAATGTGCCTTTCAGGGTGAAGTCAAATAGTTGGAAGGTTACAATGCCTGCTGTGGCAGTAGAGAGAGTATGGGAGAGGTATGTTTTGTTGCAGCTGGGTAGATGAAGTTGTCTGGTTGTGCAGATGCACTATGCCATTTCTTCTCTCTGCATCCTTCCCAATGGTCATTCCTCCTCTGGTCACTGCCATGGATGCAGCCTGGCTTAAGATGGTCAGTAGCTGACCAGTGAGACACGATGATCTCTCCCACTGCCGAAGGCAACCTGTAGCACTTGGACCTTACATCAATCAGACTGATCTTCTAACTTGTAACTGCGGCCACCTACATCTGGGCCCGCCCAGATGGCAAGCCCCACCCCCACCCTTGCTGAGGTGGTCCAAAGGAAAGGAAAGCAATACATTTGGCACCAGCTGGGCTGCAGGAGTTCCTGGAAGGAGACATACAAGACATCATCAGACCGCCTTAGTGACTCCACTCCAGTTTTGTATAGGGTTTACTTCTTCTGAAAATGCACATGTAGATCTTGACATTTTTTATACAGAAATTGAAAGAAAATAGCAGTTGTGTTATGTGCTAAAGCAGGACCAATATCATTATCTTTATCTCCACAAGCTGCATGAGCCAACGTTGGGGCTGTCCACCTGTCAGTCACCTGATGTCATAATGACATCAGGTGACAATGCCTCTGAAGTGTTTCCAAGCAGTTTCAGTAGAAATCAGCTCATTAATTAGCCAAAACAGAAGTGGATGGTTCATAGTTATGCTGGTTTGATGGTAATACTTTAGACCACCAAATGAATTATGACTATGTACGTCCTTCAACTCAGGCATTCCCAATGCTAATTGAGCACTCTGTCCACATGACCCTAACCGTCGGGAAAAAAACAAGTTCACTAGCCCAAGAAACAGGCATCTAACATTTATTTATGAAGTAATTATTAGTCTGTGCTGTTTCTAAACAACTGAATGACAGTTGCCAGATTCTTAAAAGCAGTCTTTTAAAAGCTTGTTTTCATTAATATTAGACTTTATTGTTTAATTATTTTTTCAGGATTATTTTTAAATGATGAATTTTAAAATTTAGAAAATGGTTGCAATGTATTATTTACATTATTATGGGTAAGTGCCATGACTTTAACTCTATTAACATTTACCTTCCTATTACTCGTATATTTAGGTCAGTCAGTTCCTTCAGAATTTTTAAGCTTTCTGCATTCTGAGAATTGACATGGTATGTATGTGTGCTTATATTCTAGTCTGTGAAAAACTACACCAAATGTCATGTAAGAAATGAACAGATCTGTAATAAGCTGACAAGCTGTAAAAGTTGTTCACTAAACCTCAACTGCCAGTGGGACCAACGACAGCAAGAATGCCAAGCATTACCAGGTAAAGGGGAAATAATGTGTTTGAAAATAATTTTTAAAGCATTATTGGGTAAAAGGGGAAGAAATTTCAGATCCGTGTTAGGAATGCAGACTTTTCAAAATTCAACACAGAGAACTATAGCCTTGACTACTGGGTGTAATCCATCCAAAATGACAAGGAATAGGCACAAGTTTAGCTGTGTTCTTCTAGATAATATGTTATTTCTGTATAGTTTTCTATGGTATCCACATGCCACCTTCATGTTGATGCAAAGCGTAGTATTGCAAATAATCTTGCACAAATCACAAACCTTATTTTCCTGAGATTTGGCAGTAACCCATTGTATATCACACAGTGCTCCTATTATTGTACTTTTACTTCACCAATTGAAAATGCTAGTTTTGTTGGCTATTCTAATGTAAAGCATTTGTTGCCATGACCTTCTGTTTTACTCTGGAGGAAGTGTATAGGGGAGGAGGTGCTTTTTGTTGAATCTTCCTCCCGCAGATCCCTGTGCTCAAGAAAGTTTTTTTGGGGGATCACCTGGGGGAGCGTGAGGAGTGATGCAGGAAGGGAGAATGGTAAAAAATCCCCTACCTTCCTCCTTGAGCAGGGAGCCTCTGCTGGATCTTGGTTGCTTCTGTGAACAGAAGGAGCCCTTCCATCCATGGAAGTCATACCCTGGTTCCAGCTCAGTGGTTCCCAACCTTTTTTTTGGTCACGCCCCACCAAGCATCTCTAAAATCCTGATCCCCCCCCTTGTGACATATTATTATTGTTATTATTATTATTATTCAAAAAGTGAACTCCTGTTCACATGGAGGAAGCCTAAAAGGCCATTAACTGTTAATAACTCATTCTCGAATTGCCCCCCTTAAAAATCAAATTGCCCCCCCTGTGGGGCTTGTGCCCCACGTTGGGAACCACGGTTCTAGCTGAATATGTAGGTGATGTGCCTTTTAGGTGAACTGTGTTCTGAAAAGATAATTCTAAAGCCTAGTTCTAAATGTGATGTTTTTTTCTTTCACAACTACTTTAAGCTTGTGTAACTCTTTACTAGCTCATCTGTGTGGAGAAGGATGGAATCATGTTGGAGATGCCTGCCTTCGTATAAACTCTAGTCGTGAAAACTATGACAACGCAAGACTTTACTGCTATGGCTTACATGGCATCCTTGCTTCATTAACAACCTCAAAAGAAGTTGAGTTCGTTTTGGATGAAATACAGAAATATACCCTCCAGGTAACCCGAGTGTCTAATTCATAAGTGCATATATGCAAATGTTTTTGTAAACTGCTCTAAGAATTTATTTATTTTTTACAATCAAGCGGCTATAAATGAAATGAATGAATGAATGAATGAATAAAAGTAGGTTAATGATTGGTTTTGTTAATTAAATTGATGAAACCCATATACTGTATTTTTCCGTGTATAACACGCCCCCAAGTCCACCCTATGCACTATCCATGTATAAGACGGCCCCAGTTTTTTTTACATAATTTTAAAGTAAAAAAAACCTCGTCTTATACACGGAAAAATACAGTACATTTTAGAAGCATTTGCTGTAGTGCACACGGTGGTAATTCTGCCTACAGGATCTCTTGGGATAGTAATTATTTCTAAATGTATATCTCTTCATATAAATGAGCATATCCAAATTTTATGCAAATAATTTGCTTTCATTTTGAGCTTTTTGTGTTACACATTCCCTCTTTATTGGCAATGCACAAGTGCCCACTCTAAGGAAATGCCTGTTGATGGGACCAGTTAACAAGCTGGAACAAAGAAAACACCAGATCAAAGGGCTAACCTGCACACAGGTTTGCAAAGCAGTTCAGAAGTGAGGACCATAGAATAACCAATGATTTAGGAAGACACCAGAGCTCAGATGTGTTGCTTGAGCATGGCTTAGCTAGAATTGGAAACAAGCACCTTTCCTTTTCTCAGAAGGATCCAGAGTTTTAACACATGGGGGAGGTTCACACAGATCTGGCAGCTCCTAGCACTCTCCTTCTGATCCATTGTATCTTCTTCTGAAAGCAAGCAGAGTAGTTCCCGAAGTTCAGCACCTAAGAATGCAGTGGCAAGATTTGTGGGCAGTTTTGTTTTGACCTGCCTTAATGTAGGTTTGCACACACATATGCTCACACACATATATACAGACACACATCTCTAGATGAAATGGTAAAAGAAGCTTCATGAATCTGAGAATACCGCTGATGACAGCCTGTCATTTTGACAAGTTTGGTAACTGGAGAAATGGTTGTTTTCATTTTCTGAAATTTCTGAAGGTGACACCGTACCAAACATACCTTTATTCAAATGAATTATGTGTTGAGACACCTAAGCTATATAAATTTGAGATAAGTCACTTGCAGTATACACTACAGGTAGACAAATCCATGCACTTTAAGGAGGTATTTTGGGTCAAATGATTATTTACTTATCAAAAACTTCTAATGAAATGTTACAGTGATTTATGCTTTATCTCGCTTCTGTTCCCCCCCCTCCAAAAAAGTAATTTCTCTTTCATTCCTATCTCTCTATCCGTCCCATTCCATTTATTGTGTGTAAGTCATTTTGAATGTGCTATCAGTTGCCAGAGAAGCTTGCTGAGATTTCCCTTGATTTCCCTTCATATGCCTGCTCTTTCAGGCTCGAATCATAATGATTTAGGACATACGATTTCATTTCAGATGACTTCTTTGTTACAGATACTTTAGTAAGGTTCACAAATGTAGGCAGAACAGCTGAGAAATGTCTGCTAATCTGAAATATTTGTGCTTGTTTGAGTCTTAAAACCTTTTCATATTTAAAGCAATGATTTTTGTAAAATAAAAGTTTTTTTGATTAATATAAACTATTTGAAAATAAGAATATAAATGCATGTCTGACTGAATGATGTTTTTATTTAGGAAAGAATAAATGCTTGGATTATTATTATTTATAAAATTTATGTAACTGCACTGTGTCTTCTGCATACCCCTAATGTCATTCACTCAAGCAGCCTCTCATCCATAGAATTGGAAACCACCTCTCAGCAAAGTAGTAATGTCAGATCTACAGGGCTGACACCACTTACTTCATTTCCTCCCTCATCTGCATGTGATAACCTTGGAGGTTACCATACTCAGGTTATCATGCTCATACTCCAGACTACCCCTCATTTTCTCCATCCTTCCAAAGTTGTGATCTAGGGACGCAGGTGGTGCTGTGGGTTAAACCACAGAGCCTAGGTTCGCTGCTCTGATTCGCCAGAAGCGGCTTAGTCATGCTGGCCACATGACCCTGAAGCTGTACACCAGCTCCCTCGGCCAATAAAGCAAGATGAGCGCCGCAACCTGAGTCGGCCATGACGGGACCTAATGGTCAGGGGTCCCTTTACCTTAAGGATGAATTTTGTATGCGTATTTAAAGGAGAGGCACTCCCTAGATTCAAAACAACAATAAAGACCAAGAAACTGATCCATGCCAGGATTTGACTGAAGACTGTTAGGGGCAGAGTAGGTTGAAGCAACATCAGTGCATTACAGCTGCTTATCCATTGAGTGCTAGTGTTTGTATGGCAAATACCAGTTGAGGGACTGGCCTTGCCTCTGTGAGTTCTGCATGTCTACCTGTAGAGAAGCAAGGTAATTATCTCATCTCCAGAATGAGTTTCAGCTAAATAGATAGTATATACAACAAAGTGTTGGGACGCGGGTAGCACTGCGGGTTAAACCACAGAGCCTAGGACTTGCCAATCAGAAGGTCAGCGGTTCAAATCCCCACAACGGGGTGAGCTCCCGTTGCTTGGTCCCTGCTCCTGCCAACCTAGCAGTTCGAAAGCACGTCAAAGTGCAAGTAGATAAAAAGGTACCGCTCCGTCGGGAAAGTAAACGGTGTTTCTGTGCGCTGCTCTGGTTCGCCAGAAGTGGCTTAGTCATGCTGGCCACATGACCCGGAAGCTGTACACCGGCTCCCTCAGCCAATAAAGCGAGATGAGCACCGCAACCCTGGAGTCGGTCACGACTGGACCTAATGGTCAGGGGTCCCTTTACCTTTACAACAAAGTGTTGAATTAAAAGCCAGTATAAAAGTTATATATGAAAAGCCTTGTGGAATGAAAAGACTTTCAGGGGCTGCCTAAACAAGAAGTGGAGAACCTTTCAGCCCTCCTGATGTTGCTGAACTACAACTTATGTGAGTGCTATCAGGCATGGCCAGTGGCCAGGAATGATAATGAGTTCTAGTTCCGCAACATCTGGAGGGCGAAGGGTTTCCTACACCTAGTTCAGCCTAAAGACAAGGATCATGACTGAACAGTTCACAAGGCTCAACCTAGCTCCTCTCATACACATTCTGAATATATGGTTATGTGATTCATGTCACCCTACATTCTTTACTAGAGAGTGTATACTGGAAGATAGGGTTTTATCAAGAGACACTTATTTACAGTGGATCGTGTTGCATTGCAATATTTGTTCAGCTTCTTTAATCTTATTCTTATCCTCCAATTATGCCCCTTCAAAGAAGGATACAGCAGAGCAGATAATTTAGCCAACACAACAACAATGAACAAATGGTTCAACATCCGGGGCCTGGTGGCCTGTGCTCTCCTTTCTCTTCGGAACATTCTTACCAGTGTGGAGGCAGTACTTGTTCCCCATGTTCTTGTGTGTACAATCTGGACCACTAATGTCCTGGTGTTCTGTGTAGCCATATTTGTTTTAGCAACTAGAAGTCATGGGACTGTGAGGTTTAGGCATTGGCCTTCCATCTTGCCTAGTGGAACCTCCCTTGCTTATCTAAGTGGAATGCTTTGTCCTTGTACTCGTTCTATGTAATCTTACAAATGGAAGGCACATATACTGTATATCTGAGACTTTGTGAAAGTGGAATGAAGAGTTTAATCTTGGGTTTAGAGCAGAGTTCACTTTAAGAGAATAGACGCTTTATACACTGCAGCATTTTTTAGGAAGACCTAATACACAGGATAAAATATGTTCCACATATGCACAAATGTTGAAGAAACCACCACGAATGTATTTGAAACAATACAAAAGAATTGATGAGAGGGCTGAGGAGAGAAAGCAATGCTACTGATTCATGTGATTCTCCTTTTCATCCTTCACAGAAAATATCACCCTGGGTTGGGCTACGGAAGATCAACATCTCCTATTGGGGATGGGATGATATGTCTCCCTTTACGAACACAACATTGCAGTGGCTTCCTGGAGAACCAAATGACTCTGGATTCTGTGCCTATCTTGAAAGGGCAGAGGTTGCTGGTCTGAAAGCAAATCCATGTACGGCTATGGTCGATGGCCTCGTATGTGAGAAACCTGTTGGTAAGAGAGCTTACCATATTGCAAATATTCTTTTTCGAACAATTTGCTCCAGCATGTTTTCTTTAGTACGGTATGTGCATAATGAATGTTGGAAGAAAGGTTGGTTCAGAGAGAACAGTCTCCTCCTAGTCTGAGATAGTCTTTGAATCCATAGCTTCTTCCTCTGAGAATGGGGAGTCTCTCAATCCAGAGAAACGTTTCATATAGATTTGAAAGCACTTTTCCATTTTTCACTTTGCATAGCACATTCTAATTCCCTAATCCATACTTTCTGAGTTTCTGAACATGTGCTTTTCAAAGTTCCAGTAAGCATTTAGAAACAGCAGTCATGAGTTTAGTTTTAGTGCATGCTAAAATGTATGCTTTATGGAATAAATTAATGTCTGGAAAATTTAATCCTCCTTCCAATACTGGCAGCTGAATTTTATTAAGTGAGAAGTAAGGAGGAGGATTATCCCAAATAATTTCCAAAATACCTACTAATCTTTTGAAAATAGTTGGGGAATACATAAAAGATGTCTTGTAACACATATATTATCCATAGCAGAATATTCATTTTAAGTTTATTAACCTTACCACAAATAAGTTTAAGTGAATTATGTTTCATCTTTTAACCAAAAAATAAATAAATAATTTTTTTTAAAATGCAGTGGAAAGTCTTATAGTGAGATACCTTGGCAGTGTAAGTTGTTAGTTAACTCTAAAAATGTTTTTAATGGATAGATATGGCAGAAATAAGGCAGTTTTCCATATCACTTCACTTACACTACCTGCAAACATTGAACGTTCTTTCTCTTGAGGGATAAAATTCATCTCTTGAACACTTTTAGAACAGCTAATTTTACTGCAGCTGTTACACCAGCTCCATGAGTATATGAACAGAGTTTCATATAACTAGGGTTGCTATATTTAGATTTCTTTTGCAATATTGAAAAGTGGCTTTTGGATAAATCTATTGTAAAGATTTTTTTTGAAGCTTGGTAGAAAGGACTGAGCCTCTCTACAGTCATTAGATGGAGGTATGATGCTGTAGAATAGAGAAGATCAAACAGAAATAGATCAACTCTTCTGTTTTGGGAATGAGGAGCCACAGTTGTTTGGCATAAATATATCCTATAAAGGGAAACATCATAGGAACATGTTCTCTATGCACTAGATTTGAATGTGATTGACATGTAAAACCATGATGGTAAACAGCCATATGTATTTTATGCTATCAAACCCTAAATTCAGCATGGTTACAGGTGATTGTGTGAGTCCATTAGGAATAGTTTGTTGTTAAATTAGTACTATAAAAAAATTGAAGTTTAAAGCAACACAATTGGATGATTTACATAATTTTCTTTCCTATGCTCTCACATATAAAGAAGGAGCTTTTCATGGAAACTACTAAATATCATAAATAAAACATGAATTCTACAAATTGTTTGCTTACTTATGCACACATTTGTACTACCGAAAATGATGAAGCTATCAAAGTTACTGCATTTTTTGTTTCATGATATTGATTCTCTGGATATAACTGTCTGCATTTTGGAACAATAGATGCATAGATGCTGTGATCTTGGTTTTTTTCCTATAAAAAGACAGGAACTACAATTTAAGTGTGGATGTTAGATGCTTTTTGAAGCATAGAACTCTTTGCAGTTGCCAATTTTTCTTCTATTGCAAATTTTATGCTCTTTTGAGAATCTTTGCTGCCTTTCTTAGTTTTATTATAAAGCAATTGCTAATAAACTCAAATTTCAAAACAGTGGAACAATTTGCAAGATCCTTTCTCTTTTTATTTTGGAATGTTGCCTTCCAGAAAACTGGAATAATGTTTGTCATGTATAAAACATTAGGTAATTCATCAGGTGGTTAAGGATATAGACTGCTGTGCATTAATAATAAAAGGTATGCTTCTGTGGGCAGTATGTAATTGGGAATTCCTCTGTTCTCATACTTCAGTTGTTTGACAGCAAAACATATATATATATATAGTACATTTCTACCTCTCTGTTTTATATAACTAGTTGATTCAGTTTCCTGAGAAATGCATGATTCCAAGCGAGACAGAATGCATCCTGTGCTGAAAAATATTCTCTTTTATGTTTAAAAAAATGTTTCTCTTGTTTTTGAATTTTTAGCGACTGCAAATATATACAGCAGGGGGCAGATGTTCACTTGACAAATCATACTTTTAGACAAAATGCACACTGTTTAAGGGAGAATGTATCACCAGTGAAGTAAATAGCTATTGCTTATGCACTATTTAACAAATGCAGTAGAACCAAAAGGTCATGCCTCACTGTACCTATTCAAGTATACACAGTCAAGGTTTACAATATGTGTATGGCTTACTATGTCCCATATACTAATAACTGAAGAAAAGGATAATGGCTTGTATATTATATTTTTCCTTGAAAAAAATGAAGCCCAAGCTTTGATTGTAGAAGTGTGCATTATTATAAATGCAGCCGAAAAACCCTAAACAAAACACAAAGAGCAAGACCCTACATGTAGCAAAGTGAAAGCATTCCTGAATAAAGCAAAGGAAAAATATTTGTATAGTATCATATATACTCATATAACATGAGTTTGGGAAAAATACTGAAATTCTACTTTCACTTTCTTTCTCCTTCAGTTAGTCCAAATCAAAATGCAAGGCCCTGCAAAAAGCCGTGTTCCTTAAGGACGACGTGTTCAAACTGCACAAGCAGTGGCATGGAGTGCATGTGGTGTAGCAGCACAAAGCGATGTGTTGATTCAAATGCCTACATAATCTCCTTTCCATATGGGCAGTGTCTAGAGTGGCAGACTACCACCTGTTCTCGTAAGTATTTTTGTGAAATGATTATGGTAATGAGTTGAAGTACAAAACTTATATAACAAGCGGGACCTGCTAGAAAATGTTGCATTGTGGATTGCTCCTGTTCCAGGTTCTAGCTAAGTCTTTTCATTCTCTTTACCAATGTTCATGTTGCGCCCCGCCCCCCTGCCCCCAGGTTAGCAAGCATTCTGTTCCGACTAAGCATGTTCAATCCGCATGGGACTGTGTGCGCACTCTAAAGTTGCAAACTTTGGAATTCTTCCATGTCTGCTGATACCTCCCTCTTGTTTGTGGGTGATGCCCTTTTGCCCTTAAAACAATGGAGTTTGTAGTTTCCTTTGGCTACTTACTGAGAAGAAGAGTTTGGATCTGATATCCCGCTTTATCATTACCCGAAGGAGTCTCAAAGCGGCTAACATTCTCTTTTCCCTTCCTCCCCCACAACAAACACTCTGTGAGGTGAGTGGGGCTGAGAGACTTCAGAGAAGTGTGACTGGCCCAAGGTCACCCAGCAGCTGCATGTGGAGGAGCAGGGAATCAAACCCGGTTCACCAGATTACGAGTCCACCGCTCTTAACCACTACACCACACCGGCTCTGAGTCTGTAACTATGCTGAAATTTGAACTGATCATTCTTTTAGCCATACTCCCAGGTGAAAACTTATAAGTTTGTATGTGGGAGCTTCAAAACTCATTTCCCACATTTCTGTTTAGTAGGGTAACAGGCTTAGAATGACCTCTGCTTGAGATCTTGGGGAACCACTAGCAGTCAGGATGGCGATACTGTCTAGGTCAACCTTTCTCAACCTTGGGTCCCTAGATGTTGTTGGACTACAACTCCCATCATTCCTAGCCAGCATGGCCAGTTGTCAGGGATTATGGGAGCTGTTGTTCAAGAACATCTGAGGACCTAAGGTTGAGAAAGTCTGGTCTAGGCAGACCAATGGTCAATAGGAACTTTATTTTCTAACCACTAGCCACTCTGGAATGTTTCATCAATCATTTTTTGAGTTCTAGTTAAGCAAATGCATAGTTGTACTCTGTCTATGCTCCAGTAATCTTGTCCTTCTTTTTTCTCCATCCCAACTACCTGTAAATCAGGGATAGCTTTTGTAGCAAAGCAAAGTTAGACCACTCCTGGGGCCAATCACGTCAATCTGACATTCTTCAGTAAATGTGTTGGCGATTCTGTGGCCTGAACTGTGTTCTGAGACTACGATATAAGCTATGGTATAAGCTAGGGAGCTACTGTGGACTGTATAAGTGTTCAGGCGTCATACCTCACATCAGCTGAGGAAGGAAACAGAGCTGCAAAACATTGGCCTTTGGCAATGGGCAGACTGTACAGAGCTCATGGATTGGATAGGCTTAATATAATTACAAAGAAACTGGAGTTTTGTCCTTGCCTGGTCAACCCTTAACTAATGATACATCTAGTTTCTGAGTGGGAGAAGTGGGTTGGTTTTGCTTGACCTAAATGGAAATACAGAGGCATCTGCTTGTAACATGAATAATGTCATATGGCCTAGATGCCATTGGACCTATCCTACTTTTCAGCTTCAACCATTAAAGTTAGGAGTCCTAAGCTGGAGAAGAGCCCCTTCTCTCTTGGTCTGTATTCTGGTATGCTTGGTCACGTGCCTGACTTGTACCTTACACAAGTTCACTCTTATCGAGCTGAGTAAGGAAGATCCCACCGCAGCTTCTACGTTTGTCAAAACTCTGCAGAGCTACCTGACAAACTTATATCTTTGTAGAAATCAAGTTGCACATGGCATATAAGCCTTGTTTTTGTGTCTTGGAGTTTTCTGGGATGTGTGTATGCTGTGTTAAGCTCTATATTTAAAAGACCTTTCTGTGTATTTAGTTGAAGGCCATCCAGCTTTCTTGCATGCAAGAAGAACAGCAAAAAACTATGTTTAATTTAGTTGTCATTTGAGGCAGGTCTATAAAATTTTATATTAAGTAAACCTAATGGGATTTCTTGCATGTCAGTTCAATATCATATGTAAGAAGCTCTCTCTGAAATTGTATTTTCTATCCAGCCAATACAAAAAATTAAATTTCCATAAGACATTTTATCAGAACCTAGCTATTTAAAGTTTGAGAGCAAAGAAAACAAAAACAAAACTGTAAAACACATTTTTCCTATGACTTGCATCTGAAACAAACATTTCATAAATGATTTTTTTAAGTCTTGCTCATTTGCACAGAAAATGTCTGTCTATCTAGTAAGAGTGGGGAGAACTTTGTGTCATTTTCCATAGCAGTATATTTGATTAAAGACTGCAGTAGGTATTTGATAACACCATAAATGTCAGTGTGTAAGAGCAAATTTTCCACATAAACTGTGTGAATGAGACTATTTATATATTTCATAGCTGTGAATACATTTTCATATTCATTTTCACAGCTAAGAAGGAAAATAAAACATTTACTTATTGAAGGCAATTAAGTCACAATAAAAATGTGAAGCTTTGAGAACATCTATTCCTGGGGAATATACTTATGCCCGCCTTATAAATGCAGGAAAGGGTTCCTCAGTATTATGAAAAATGCAAGGGTGGAGACTAATAAAGCAGGAAATCCCCGTTGGTATACTACTGCAAGAAAATCACCACAAGCCTTCCATATTAATTGACTCAGATCCAGCAATCATCAGCTGAGGCCCTTCTTCATGTGCCTCTTCCATGAGCGGTCTGGAGGGTGGCAACACAAGAACAAGTGTTTCTGCTGTTTGTGGAACTCTCTCCCAAGGGAGGCTTGCCGGGGTCCTTCATCACATTTCTTTAGGCACCACGTGAAAATGTTTTTTCTTCAACCAGGCGTTTGGCCGATAAACATTCTATGGCTTGTGTGTGTGTAGGGGTTATTGGTTTGTTTCTGCTTCATTATGTGTTTTGTTTTCTCATTTTGCATTTTTCAGTTGTGAACTACCCTGGGATCTTCAGATGAAGGGTGGTATACAAATAAAATAATGATAATACTACTAATTCCATCACTAAAGTCCTTAACCATTTTTGTTTTGGAACTCAAATACTGGCAGTGGGCTCTTTCAAAGCTAGATATGTGGCTATAACCATAGCTAAAAATTATGCTATTGTTAATGGTATCTTGGGGCACAGTGTGTAATATATTGATTACATATGATGCCAGTTAGGATACATTATATAAATAGTATTATGAAGTCCCTATGATGGAGGAGGTGCAATGAGAGGCACACTTTTTCCACATGTGGTGGCATTGTCCCTTATTAGTCTCCTTAAGTTATTATATTATCTAACATTGCCAAAAAAAGTTGTATAGCCTTGCCTGGCCTTAACTGTTTTATAAAACACAGAGAATTAAAAAAAAACACAACTAATTGTGTTTTAATTAGCACTTGCAGAACAGGAAAATGGTCTGAGTTAGTATAATGTAGCTTCTTAACAAATATTGCATCACATATAACTGTTTATTCTTAACTGTAATTTACTAGAACAAACTGTCTCCAAGTCATGGTTTATTTCAGTAAACTATAGTGAAGATTCTTGTACTTGTCCTCCGCTCTTCCTCAATAGCATGTTGGACGCCTTCTGACCTGAGGGGCTCATCTTCCAGCGTCATAACTTTTATATGCCTGTTGTCTTTGTCCATGGAGTTTTCTTGGCAGGGATACTGGAGTGGCTTGCCGGTTCCTCCTCCAGGTGGATCACGTTTGGTCAAAACTCTCCACTATGATCTGTTCATTTTGGGTGCCCTGCTCGGCATAGTTCATAGCTTCTCTGAGTTATTCAAGCCCCTACGCCACGGCAAGGCAGTGATCCATGAAGGGGAGAAGAATCTTCACAAGTAGATCCAGAGCTGATGAAGCGGCTGGGCCAAAGCCGAAAGGACGCTCAGTTGCGGATATGCCTGGAAGCGAAAGGAAAGTCCAGTGCTGTAAAGAAAAATATTGCATAGGAACCTGGAATGTAAGAACCATGAACCTGGGTAAGTTGAATGTGGTCAAAAATGAGATGGCAAGAATAAATATTGACATCCTGGGCATCAGTGAACTAAAATGGACGGGAATGGGCGAATTCAGTTCGGATGACCATCATATCTACTACTGTGGACAAGAAACCCACAAAAGAAATGGAGTGGCCCTCATAGTCAACAAAAGAGTGTCGAAAGCTGTACTGGGATACAATCTCAAAAATGATAGAATGATCTCGACACGAATCCAAGGCAGACCTTTTAACATCACAGTAATCCAAGTTTATGCACCAACTACTGGTGCTGAAGAAACTGAAATTGACCAATTCTATGAAGACTTACAACACCTTATAGAAGCGACACCAAAGAAGGATGTTCTTCTCATTATAGGGGATTGGAATGCTAAAGTAGGGAATCAAGAGAGAAAAGGAACAACGGGCAAGTTTGGCCTTGGAGAGCAAAACGAAGCAGGGCAAAGGCTAATAGAGTTCTGTCAAGAGAACAAGCTGGTCATCACAAACACGCTTTTCCAACAACACAAGAGACGACTCTACACGAGGACATCACCAGATGGGCAGCATCGAAATCAGATTGATTATATTCTCTGCAGCCAAAGATGGAGAAGCTCAATACAGTCAGCAAAAACAAGACCTGGAGCTGACTGTGGCTCAGATCATCAGCTTCTTATAGCAAAATTCAAGCTTAAACTGAAGAAAGTAGGAAAAACCACTGGCCCGGTAAGATACAATCTAAATCAAATCCCTTATGAATACACAGTGGAAGTGAGGAACAGGTTTAAGGATTTAGATTTGCTGGACAGAGTGCCTGAAGAACTATGGATGGAGGCTTGCAACATTATACAGGAGGCAGCAACTAAAACCATCCCAATGAAAAGGAAATGCAAGAAAGCAAAGTAGCTATGTAACGAGGCCTTACAAATAGCGGGGGAGAGAAGGCAAGCAAAATTCGAGGGAGATAGTGAAAGATACAGGAAATTGAATGCAGATTTCCAAAAAATAGCAAGGAGAGACACGAAGGCCTTCTTAAATGAGCAATGCAAAGAAATAGAGGAAAACAACAGAATGGGAAGAACCAGAGATCTGTTCAAGAAAATTGGAGATATGAAAGGAACATTTCGTACAAAGATTACCATAATAAAGGACAAAAGTGGTAAGGACCTAACAGAAGCAGAAGACATCAAGAAGAGGTGGCAAGAATACATAGAGGAATTATACCAGAAGGATATGGATGGCTCATACACCCCAGGTAGTGTGGTTGCTGACCTTGAGCCAGACATCCTAGAGAGTGAAGTCAAATGGGCCTTAGAAAGCACTGCAAATAACAAGGCCAGTGGAAGTGATGGTATTCCAGCTGAACTATTTAAAATTGTAAAAGATGATGCTGTTAAGATGCTACACTCAATATGCCAGCAAGTTTGGAAAACTCAGCAGTGGCCAGAGGATTGGAGAAAATCAGTCTACATCCCAATCCCAAAGAAGGGCAGTGCCACAGAATGCTCCAACTACCGCACAATTGCACTCATTTCACACGCTAGCAAGGTTATGCTTAAAATTCTACAAGGAAGGCTCAAGCAGTATGTGGATCGAGAACTCCCAGAAGTGCAAGCTGGATTTAGAAGAGGCAGAGGAACCAGAGACCAAATTGCAAACATGCGCTGGATTATGGAGAAAGCTAGAGAGTTCCAGAAAGACATCTACTTCTGCTTCATTGACTATGCAAAAGCCTTCGACTGTGTCAACCACAGCAAACTATGGCAAGTTCTTAAAGAAATGGGAGTGCCTGATCACCTCATCTGTCTCCTGAGAAATCTCTATGTGGGACAAGAAGCTACAGTTAGAACTGGATATGGAACAACTGATTGGTTCAAAATTGGGAAAGGAGTACGGCAAGGCTGTATATTGTCTCCCTGCTTATTTAACTTTTATGCAGAATTCATCATGCGAAAGGCTGGGCTGGATGAATCCCTAGCCGGAATTAAGATTGCCGGAAGAAATATCAACAACCTCAGATACGCAGATGACACAACCTTGATGGCAGAAAGTGAGGAGGAATTAAAGAACCTTTTATTAAGGGCGAAAGAGGAGAGCGCAAAATATGGTCTGAAGCTCAATATCAAAAAAATGAAGATCATGGCCACTGGTCCCATCACCTCCTGGCAAATAGAAGGAGAAGAAATGGAGGCAGTGAGAGATTTTACTTTCTTGGGCTCCATGATCACTGCAGATGGTGACAGCAGCCATGAAATTAAAAGACACCTGCTTCTTGGGAGAAAAGCAATGACAAACCTAGACAGCATCTTAAAAAGTAGAGACATCACCTTGCCAACAAAGGTCCGTATAGTAAAAGCTATGGTTTTCCCAGTAGTGATGTATGGAAGTGAAAGCTGGACCATAAAGAATGCTGATCGCCGAAGAATTGATGCTTTTGAATTATGGTGCTGGAGGAGACTCTTGAGAGTCCCATGGACTGCAAGAAGATCAAACCTATCCATTCTTAAGGAAATCAGCCTTGAGTGCTCACTGGAAGGACAGATTGTGAAGCTGAGGCTCCAATACTTTGGCCACCTCATGAGAAGAGAAGACTCCCTGGAAAAGACCCTGATATTGGGAAAGATGGAGGGCACAAGGAGAAGGGGACGGCAGAGGATGAGATGGTTGGATAGTGTTCTCGAAGCTACCAGCATGAGTTTGACCAAACTGCAGGAGGCAGTGGAAGACAGAAGTGCCTGGCGTGCTCTGGTCCATGGGGTCACAAAGAGTCGGACATGACTAAACGACTAAACAGCAACATAGTGAAGATTAATTTAGGTTTGGGGTATAACCCTAAACTTTGGTTTAGAACTGAAGAAAGAAGCGAGGCTTTCAATCTCCACACAGCTGTGCCAGAGGAAGGTGTGTGTGGAGGGAATATAGGAGCCTGAGGTTCATGCATGTAATGGTAAGCCAAAGTTGAGCAACTTAACACATACCTTTTCTTTGTGCTTTGTATTATTATTGTTTATTGTCACAGGACAGTTCACAGCATCAAAATACAAAATGAGAACACAAAATACATAATAAAAGTAAGAACAAAAACAATTCAATAACCTCCCTTCGAAAGGACATGGAATGATAATCAGCCAAAGGCCTGGTTAAAGAGAAATGTTTTCGCTTGGTGCCTATGTAGTTTATATTATATCTGCTTATTATTTCATCCTATTTCTACAGTATCACATGAATGCTGTGGGAAAGCATTGACATACAAAGTATGAAAGGCTTGTGTTTGCTCCTTTTGTTCTGTATAGAAGTGCAATAGTAGCATGGCACCATTTACTAGAGTGGTGATTAAGTAGTATGTTCAGCAAGCTAAAGTCACCCTCTGCTGTTCTTTGGATTGGGAGAAGAGAGAAGAGGATTTTAAAGCCAGCTTTCAATCCCATTTCTCCTTTATATTTTTCACATGCAGATCCCTGCCCTCAATTGCTCATTCAAATCCCAAAGGGGCTGTGTATCTGTCGCATTCTGCATTTTGATCTCATGTTTAAAAAAGTGGGGTAGTTATAGGCTTTTCCCCACAAATGTATAATTTTGTCTAAGAACAAAAAAAAGGTTTGCCACAGACTAGATTCACTAGTTTATTATGCAAGGACTTCAATACAAGAATTTTCTACTTCATCAGATATATTAGCATTCCAAAGAGCACTGTGGTATTATGAGGAAAACAGTGGATGACTGCCAAGAAATATGTAGTTAGCTCCTTAGGTTTTCCTTCTAAAGGAGTGAATGCTGCTACAGCATCAGTAATTTTTGTTAATGCTTTCCTTTAATAGCAGGACAGGATGTTACCATTCTACTGTTTATTGTTTCTGCACTATGGTTTAGCATCCCTGCTGTTCTGGAGGGCATTGTGTTCTCTTAATGTCAATAATGGTAATATAAATCCAGGGTCAACAAGAGTGATGTGTTTTAATAGAAATATTTTCTATTAAAAATGTGCTATAATAAGAACGAAGAAACTTTCTTAAATCTGTATCTGCAAATGGCTCGTATGCTAGTACTATTATTATGAAATCATTTCTGATCTGAAAAATAACAGACTGATAGAAGGCAGTCCAGAGAGAACCTTTGATCATAAATGTAAGAAACTTAAGTAGAAGCAGAGGTTTATATAAATGCCACCATTTTGGCCCACATGTAGAATAGTTGGTTTGTTTATATACGTTGTATTGCTTTTTCCATAAAACCATTGTGCCCATAGTGCATCAAAAACTATGTTACAACAGTCTAAATACAAGAATAGCATGTATTATATGTAATACAAATTGTATTAACCATAATATCAGTTATACTAGCCATGTTACCTAATATAAATTTACATATGTTATTCATAGTATAAAATATGCATTGAAAAACCATTTACATAATCTAAAAATGGTAATATATAAAATACTGAGTTCATTAGTTCATTCAAAGCCAATGCAATTCTGGGCTGCATCAATAGGAGTATAGCATCTAGATCAAGGGAAGTAATAGTGCCACTGTATTCTGCTCTGGTCAGACCTCACCTGGAGTACTGTGTCCAGTTCTGGGCACCACAGTTCAAGAAGGACACTGACAAACTGGAACGTGTCCAGAGGAGGGCAACCAAAATGGTCAAAGGCCTGGAAACGATGCCTTATGAGGAACGGCTAAAGGAGCTGGGCATGTTTAGCCTGGAGAAGAGGAGGTTAAGGGGTGATATGATAGCCATGTTCAAATATATAAAAGGATGTCACATAGAGGAGGGAGAAAGGTTGTTTTCTGCTGCTCCAGAGAAGCGGACACGGAGCAATGGTTCCAAACTACAAGAAAGAAGATTCCACCTAAACATTAGGAAGAACTTCCTGACAGTAAGAGCTGTTCGACAGTGGAATTTGCTGCCAAGGAGTGTGGTGGAGTCTCCTTCTTTGGAGGTCTTTAAGCAGAGGCTTGACAACCATATGTCAGGAGTGCTCTGATGGTGTTTCCTGCTTGGCAGGGGGTTGGACTCGATGGCCCTTGTGGTCTCTTCCAACTCTATGATTCTATGATTCTATGATTAAGAATTCATAAGATCGTTAAAGGAGCTCCGCTGGATGAGACAGAAGACCTATCTAGTCTTGAAACTCTTCTTGTAAAATGCCCATGGGAAGCTCAACAGGGCATGATGGCTATAGCCCAGATTTATTTCAAACAGGTCAATTTTATGAAAAGTATAAAACAGGGTGTTATCTAGTTGGGGCATTCCGCTTGCACAGTGAATGTCCATTTGCACAAATGGGACTGCCATCTTCCCTTTCTTCCTTTTTCAGACCCCCACATCCTCTTATCTGCTCTGAAGGGTGTGTGATCCTCTAAAGTTCCAAGACCGTGAGGTTTATGATGGTGTTAGAGATAAAATACATAATGCTATCATATTTCTGAACAGGTTATGCTTTGGCATAAACTGCACCAGCCAGGATTATTAATGGTAACAGTCTGCATTAAGTTCCAAAAGGTTCTTTGTGACCAAGGCCTTCCAGTTGCTCTTCTCCTTTACATTGCCATTAGTAAAAGATTCTTTAACTCGCTTTTGTTTTAATTCTATGTATCCCCCTTCATCAAAGTTATAACTAAAGTTTGATATGTGGAAGCTCATATGGCCTTTTAATAAATTGGAAATTAATGTTCCACAGGTGATTGTTTTGTAAGCAAATTCTGTCTGAGCCTGCTTTCTTACTAGTATTGATTTAGAGCAGGCATGTCCAAAGTCCGGCCTGGGGGCCAAATCCGGCCCCCTGGTTGATTTAATCCGGACCCCCAAGCAATTCTGAGAAATGAATCTGTTGCTGCCCCCGGGCGCCTGCTGCTCGGCTTGTTCTGCCCAGGAGCCAATGCATCACCGGAGAGCTGCAGCTCACCAGCATCGACCCTTGGAACCTCCCACCAGCTGGCTCGCACATGCGCCCTGTTCTATTTTCTGGCCGCTGGCCGGCTCGTGTAGGCGCCCTGCGTGCGGCTCTCTATCGTAGCCGCTGGGTGCCCGGTGTGCAGCTCGCTCTCCCGTGCGGCTCGCTCTCCCACCCTCCTGCCTGCGGGTTTCTTGCCTGCTTATTTAACCCTCAGTGAGCAACAACTTTCAGGGGGACATTCCCCCCAAAAAAGGAATAAGTTTGTCAACGATGACTTCAATCCTTAAGAAAGCTCAACAAATTTGGGGTAAAATCCTAAAAAAAGCTCAACATGTTCACTTCATCAAATCTGGCCCATTGAAAAGTTTGGACACCACTGACTTAGAACATTAACGGTGATCGTCAGAAAACCTAAATGTTCTTGGCAAGTGTGAAGCACAATACTGAAGTTCATACATGTGTCAACTAACGGAACCCATGCTAGACATGGAAGGATATGCTTCCATTGATTAAAATGATTTACATTAATAAAGAAGAAAATCATCATGTTGCAACAGACAAATATGTGTAACTTAATGGGTATATTTCTCCTAGTTCAGTTAAAGTTGAAGTGTGGGGAGTGTCCACAGACACACATGTATCCTGCTGAGTATCTTCTAGTGGTCAGTGGGATATTTTTGCTCAAATCTATGTGACCCTTCAAATGACGCTAAAAGCATAGGTCAGGTTCCTTCTCTTTCTTCCTTCTTTGCATCTTTTAGAATTGGTACTGAAAATAAACATCCTAATCAGCCTTTAATGTGGTGCACATTACCCACAACATAGAAGCTTTAATTGCACTTTGATTCTTTTTTTGGGGGGTGTTGTTTCACTGTATTGTCAACTGCTATTAATTCATGCTCCATGTTGCAGTGATGATTGATTTTTTACATGCCAATTTTTTCTGAGAACATTTCCCCTCTTTAGGATGTAATTTATTTCCTTCCCATTGATAGAATGCTTTTTGGCAAAAATTGTATACTGGTTTTTTTCCCTGATGAGTGTACCAAAGGTGATTGGGTCCTAATGTGGTATGATGGCTAGTGCTAACAGGCTTGGCCAGTCCCCAGGGGTCCTAAAATATGTTTCTGAATCCTTTGCAGCATACTGGTGTTCTGTGGCAGACGCCGAGGGGCTCTGAAACATGCACATTGATCTAGAAAGTGTCCCCTGTGCACAAAAGCAGCTACTATTCAAACTTACTCAAATTTTTTGTTTTTAAAAAAATCAGTTTAAGTTTAACATCTTGTTGGTGACTAGTGGAGTGCTCGCTCCCTGCCTGTTTGGAATGCTATCCTCAAGGAAGCCTGCTTGGACTTTCTTCTCCGTTTCATTTAGGCACTAGGCAAAACATATTTCTGTTTTATTTTGTTTAAAAAAATGTGTTTGTGTTGTACTTTTTATATCTTATTACTTTATTAGCTGCCCTGGGCACATGAATTTATGCTGAAGGTATGGGACATAAATTACTGTATGTTATCAACTAAGTATCAGGTCTGCTGCCCATTGTGCAGGTCAGAGAAGCCTTGCAAAGCCAAATAGCCCATATACACTGACTAAACTGTTGCCCTAGCCCCTGGTTATGTCATGGCACACCATTTTAGGCGATTCCCTGCTTATCAAGAGCATCCTCTGTTTCCAGATATGGCTCATTAGATTTGTGTGTGGTCTGTTATTGCTGGCTTTCTGTTTGTCAGGAATTCTAGCTGGAGACAATAAAGCTTGCCTGAGCCTTTTCCTATGTATAGTAGGGAGAAAGGAGTTGTCATCCGTAAGTTTATAACAGAAGATTGTCTGTGGTTATTTAAATGATAAATGCATGACTTAAAATGTTGGGCATAGTTTGAAACAATATATGAAACAAAGATACTCACATATGTGTGAAGCTTCCCACAATGAAAAGGATTGTGAACACATTACAGTGGTACCTTAGTTTTTGAAAGTAATCTGTTCCGGAAGTCCTTTCCGGAAGACTGTTCAACTTCTGAAACATTCCAAAACTGAGGCACAAAGGGTGGTCTGCAAATTCAATAGAGAAAATTGAAAAAAACCTCAGTGGAAGCCATTTGACGTCCGAGGCACGTTCAAAAACGGAAGCATTTACTTCCGGGTTTTTGGTGTTCGAAAACCAAAACATTTGACTTCCAAGATGGTCGAAAACCGAGGTACCACTGTACCTTTAACCCATAAAGACCAATAGCAAAAAGATTTTACTGAACAATATGTGCAATCCAGGATATTCTCTCAAAATTCATCTCTTGAAGACTGTAATTCTATGAACACAGCAAGACTGAACTTGGAGTAAACTTGTTTATGATTCTGCTGTACAAGCTTTAAAATGATGTCACTCCTTTACAGAACAACCCTATGCAAGTTTGCTCAGAATTAAATCCTGTTGAGTTTAGAGTTGCAGCCTGAAATGGTGAAGTGTGTTTGAAAAACAAGGGACTTGACAGATTACCAACCTTATTTTTATTACTTGAACTCTGGAAAGTAGAAACTTTTGAGCACACAGTTGTTTCTGGTATTGTTTTGTAAAATGAGAGCTCAAGATTCTAACAAGATCCCAAAGGGCACACATAAGTGCTTTGAGAGAGAGGACTTGGTCTAGTAAAAAGACATTGTGTTATCTCTGATATATCTCACCATTTGGAACTAAATTGGGAATCACTCTCAAACTACTAGGGAAAATATATAATCAGCCAAACAAATTCTTTAGAAGAAACAAAACTCTTCGAAACTCTTAAGGGGAAGGGATGAACCACAACAGCTACTGATTTGAGTAGCTTTTGGCTCTGCTTGTGGGGCAGGAAATATGTTGGCTGGAGAAAGGAGTGTGGGAGCCCAGGTTCCTGAAGATTCTTGGACACCCTGTCATACTCTGGTATGTTCCCAAACAACTCTATTTGGGTCATGTAGGACAGTCATGGTAATGGAGAGCTGCACCACTGTCCAAGGAGGACCTTTGGTAGAAGACTTCCTCTCTACAGGCTATAGAAAGTCAAGTTCACACTATCTTATGTCTTCCAAATCACCCCCATGGGTTGTAGGATTGTATCCTTAGGAACCACTATATATTTCCATGTTTTTAATACTATTGAATTTGGATGTGCTGGTTTTTATTGCTTATAAAACTGTTGATCTGCACTTGAAGTTTAGGTAAATTTAGATGTGGCGTTAGTTTGTTAAATGCCTGAATTATATATGTGCAGAAAGGTGGGGGTATATACCTCTTAAACAGGACATTGCATACCTTGTTCTGCTTCAGAGGGATGAAACAACTTTTGCTTACGATATTATATCTTCAGTATTTTATCACCTTTATAGCAATAGTAATGTATGCTTTTCTTCAGAATAATTGGCATGAAAGCAGTATAAAAGGCTGGCAGAAAAGTTGAATTACTTTCAGCCGTTTTCAGAACATTAACTGTACTAGAGACCTCTCACAGATACTCTGTTTTTAAAGACTGTTGATTATAACCTGTGTATTATAGCTCAAAACTGCTCTGGATTGAGAACGTGTGGACAATGTTTGGAACACCCAGGATGTGGATGGTGCAACGATCCCAGCAACACAGGCAAAGGCCATTGTGTGGAAGGGTCTTCAAGGGGGCCAATGAAGTTGAATGGGATACATTCTACTGAGATGGTTCTTGACAACAATCTTTGTCCCAAAGAGAAAAATTATGATTGGTCTTTTATCCAGTGCCCAGGTAGGATCTCCTAATTATTATTGTTACCTAGATGCAATTAAATTAAAGAACTGTTGTGCTGGGTAGGAGATATATATGCACACTCCTTCTGCCAGTTTCTGAATATTAAAATAAATGGAAGCAGAGGAAAGAAGCAAGTAGGTGGAAGAAGTAAAGTCAAGGGCAGAAGGGAAAAGTAGTTGAACTCTAGAGCAGATTTATGTGGAACCTTTGAACTTATTCAGCTATTCTAATTTGGTTCTAATCCATGATTAATAAATCACAGATACCTCAGCTAGATACAAAGGCAGTTTTTCATTACAGAATAAATAGAGGTTCTGGAACTTCACATCTTGATGCATTTACAGTCAACACCACTCCTGACTCAAGTGATTAAGCATCATGGGTTTGCAATTTCTTCTCATTTCACCAGTAAGTTTTAAAAACCAAATTTCAGTGCAGTTAAAATCCTGAAGAGATTTGCTGTTCTGCAGCAAGGAAGAAATGAGGACTCAATATAGGCTTTTATCCCTATCTTTAATTGTATTTTTTTTTTAGAATTTTATAAATCTAACTCCTTATTCAAGCATCCAGTGAGATATGCAGAACACAAAAACTCACAATAAAAATAAATCAAAACCACTATACTTTTATAATCAATTTTCAAAGGCTTATATGAACAAGTTGGGTTTAAGAATTTCCCTTGAACACAGTTACAGGTCACAACTGTCTGAATCTCAAGCTGCATGTTTGCCCTTCTCTGCATGCTCTCTTACTAAGTTATCAAAGCAGAAAGACTATATTAGTAACTGTTGGGACAATTAGGGCAGAGCTAAGATGGGGAAGGCACTTTTCATGAACATTTTTGTCTTTTGTGAAAAATGTCCCCAGTGTTAGGTAACTTTAAGGGAACCATCTGCAAACCATAGTGCTCATAGAGTAACAGCCATGCTTCTCCCTGACACCCATTCAGAACACAGTGGCAATGCAATGTTTCTTGCTATTATGTTGACATCACAAGACAATTCAATTATCCAGACCTAATAGACTCAATGGTGTTGCATGGTCATCGTATAATCTTGGCTATTGGGCATGATATAGGCAGCAAGTAGGATTTTTTAAAAAAAGAATAGGAAGAAAGACACTAAAGCACCAATGCCAAGTGGAGCAGCAAAGAGACACAAAGGCATGCTTGTGTGGTTGGTGTCTAGGGAGGATCTTGGGCATCCTGATGAAGACTCTCTTTTTCTTTTTTCTCTTTAGCCCAGGTACACTCTCATGAACATTCAGCACAGTCCTAGTAATACTATTCCAAATAATGAATTGATTGCTGATCAGTTGGTTTAATTTAGCACTGTGACATTTGTAACAGACCAGATAAATATCAAAGCTAATAAGTGACGTTAACTATTCCTAAATTTGAGACCATCATCAGGTTTATTAAATTACACAGCAATCTTTAGTTAATCAGTGTTACAAGAAATAATTCAATAACAGAGAAACAATGGATGCCGAATCAAAACAATTTAGCAGTGCTCCGTGAAGAAAAGAATGTAACATCTGCTCATAAAAAACGAATGAGACTAATCCGTTATTAACCTCTGATTATTGTACAAGCACTGAAGCATAATCTGTTTAATAGGTGAAACATGCAGTGTGGTGAAAAAGGCACTTAAGGCATTGGATTGTGGGAAGAAAACTTTTTCTGTTCACTCATTTAACACATAGCTGCTGTCTAGTCTGGCCAATGTAAAAACAGCAGGGAGAAACTGTTTTCATTACAGTTGTGCAGCTGAGTACATTAGTACTTCAGTATATGGTTTCTGTAACTGAATGGAAAAATGAAGTATATAATATTCAAGTGTATTATTGAAGGTTCTAGGATCAGAGCCGTGCTTTCTCTCCTAGCATGACACTCTTGGATTAAGCAGTATGAAGTTGGACACTTGATTAATGGTGCAGTAGAGAATGCTTTACAGTATATGGTAAAATGGAATAAAGATCCTAGACATGATAAAGGGGTTAAACTAAGACTAAAACTGAAGCAGTGGTCACTTGGGGTGGTAGCAGTAGCACTGAAAACTATACAGCGGACTGTGTTAATAACATTATAAATATAAATAGCCAAGCCTACACTCTATCCTTGCTTTCTGACATCAGACTGGACCAACTCCTGGAGTCTTGTGCTTCATTCTTCAGAGGGGTGCAGGAAAAACTGCTTTCTTCTTTTATTCATTAACTGGTAATTTTATTCAATAAATGAACTGCAAGCAATGACATCACTTGCTTTATGACATCATTTTCTTTATAGTCCTCTGTTAGCTAGTTTCAAATTGTTAATTTCACTAAAACCTTCCATTACTTCTAAAGTACTAAGCACAATATTCTGTTATCATTTTTGTGAGGAATTATTATTATTTTGTTTAATTTGTATACTGTCCTTGATCTGTAGATCTCAGAGCAGTTTGCAACATAAAATTTCAATATTAAAAACAAAAAATACAAAATAAAAGCAAGAACAAAAATCAATAATCCCCCCCAACACATTTAAAAGGGCATTGGCCAAAGGCCTTGTTGAAGAGGAATGTTTTCACCTGGTGACTAAAGGTGTATAATGCAGGTGCCAGCCAAGCATCCCTGGGGAGAGCATTCCACAAATGGGAAGCCACTGCAGAAAAGGCCCGTTCTCATGTTGCTACCTTCCAGATCTCTGGTGGAGGAGGCACATGAAGAAGGGCCTCAGAGGATGATCTCAGGGTCTGGGTAAGTTCAAATGGAGAGAGACAGTCCTTAAGGTATTGTGGTCCTGAGCCATTTAAAGCTTTATAGGTCAAAACCAGCACTTTGTAATGGCCCCTTAAACCAATTGGCAGCCAGTGCAGTCGGGCTCAAACCGTCTTGCCCTGGTGAGCAACTTGGCCAATGAATTCTGCACTAGTTGAAGTTTCTGAACTGTCTTCAGAGGCATCCCTATGTATAACACATTGCAATGATCTAACCTAGAGGTTACCAGAGCATAGTAGTTTTCTGTCCCTGTCCAGATAGCCATGTAGCTGGGCCACCGGCTAAAGCAGATGGAAGGTACTCCACACTACTGAGACCACCTGAGCCTCAAGTGACAGCAAGGGATCCAGAAGTACCCCCAATCTGTGTACCCACTTTTTCGGAGGAAGTGTAACTCTATCAAGAGCAAGCAACTTCCCATCCATCCAGGGAGCCATCCACTAACAGTGCCTCAGTCTTATCTAGATTGAGCTTCAGTTTGTTGGCTCTCATCTAGTCCATTACCTAGGCAAGACAATGGCCCAGCACATCCACTGCCTCACCTGTAGATGTAAAGGAGTAGATCTGTGCGTCATCAGCATATTGCCAACAACATACTGCAAACCGCTGGATAACAGCACTTAGCAGTTTCATGTAGATGCTAAACAATATGGGATATAAAATCAAACCCTGAGAAACTCAATATTGAAGGCTGCATGGGGCTGAAGAACACTCCCCAAGCAACACCGTCTGGAAACATTCATCCAAGTAGGACCGGAACTACCACAGAGCAGTGCCACCCACCCCTAACTCGGACAGCCGCTCCAGAAGGATACCATAGTTGATGGTAGTGAAAGCCACTGAGAGGTCAAGGAGAATTAACAGAGACACATTTATTCCCTCTCCAGATAGAATTAGTATTTTGCTCTTCTTTTTCATTCTCTGCTACAAAATAGTTCTGTCTTTTTTTAATTGCAGCTTGCCAGTGCAATGGACATAGCACCTGTGTTAATGGTAATGTTTGTGATCAGTGCAAAAACCTAACTACAGGAAAACAGTGCGAAACATGTATGCCAGGATATTATGGAGATCCAACAAACGGTGGGCAGTGTACAGGTAAGTGCCTTTAAAACTGTTTCATAATTGAATATCAGGAAAAATATTTCATAGTTTGATGGATTACTTTTTTAAAAAAATACTAAACATTAAATTTGACATTTAGGGAGTAATCCATAAATGTGTTACTTTAGCTGCTATACTAATGAATTCGATTTATACCAGATTATAAAATATCTCCACTTTTGTACTGAATTTTCCATTTTGCTGCACTGCAGAAGTTAGTACAAAGTGAAAACAAACTCTGCTAATTGGCTAGGACATTTGATGGGACAGAGGTTCTACTTCTGATCAGCTGTCATGTTCTCTCACAAAGAACCTTTGGATTGTTGCTGTGTAAGCTTTTTTTGAATTGCAAAAATGTCCCCAGTTCCCTCCCCTCTCTGAGCTACAGTTTGCTGAACTATTTGGGATGGAGCTATTGCACTATTGTGTTGACAGGTTGGCTGAGTGAGTTAGCATGAAAATATGGAGAACATTTCTTAGGCATATTTAGATTTGATGATAAATAGAATCACAAGCTCCAGAGGCAGTGGGCACATGTTTAGCACAGTGTGGATGAGCCTCTATAAGCCAGAGGAAAGTGCTCAACTCCCATGCTACTTGCTCCCCTTCTCTTCTTTTGTGGCTGAGAGCAGGACTTCTGTTAATTTTACTTTCAGTTGCAAAGAATCTTAGCTTAATGTTATGCCTGAACCAGGAATCCTAGCGGCTAGGACCTAGCAGCTAGGTTAGTTTCTAAACAAACCAACTTCAAGTCATGGGTTATGAAACTGGCTTGTTTAATGGTCAACTCTGAATTACGGTGTAAAGATATACACAAGCTTCAGGTATATTCCAGGTACCGTTCTGATGTCCTTTTCAGTGGGATGAGCCAATTACTAGATCTTATCAAGGGGTGTTCCTTCTTCACTTGCTCAGTTTCAGATTACAGTGAAACATTCTTGTGTAACCTTGAAAACGAATGCAGTCTTCTCATCTGACCATTGTAAGAGGATGTGCGGAATCGCACCGACTTCTGCATTTATAATGGAAATTTCAAAATACTCATGCAAGGATAGATCTTGAATCCATTGAAAAGGCACAGAATTTTAACTGACATATTTCGTATGTGACAGTTAAGTCGATCTGTTAATTTACAGGACCCTTTAATCACTGAAGGTGTTAATTTGTTAATGGGCTTTCCTGGCCTTTTGGCAATTTAAAATGTAACACTGGTTATGTGGACGTGCACATTTGATAAGCTAAAGCTAAATACATTGTGAGAATATTCAAGTGAAAGATTTATGGCTACCCTTATTGACAGTTGCACATTTTCTTGGTGTTTTATGAAGCTTTAAATAATTCTTAATAGTTTTCTTATTTCCTGAAGTTGACAAAATGTTCTTTTGCTCTCACTAGTTGCTGAATGGCAAAGTGATATATTAAAGCAGCTTTTACTCTTCAGGGAAGCATTAGCTATCTAACTAAATAAGCATACTGTCACCTTTAGTGAATGATTAATGTAAAAATGACTAAAATCAATTTATGAGCCCTATGAAATTATAAATTTTACTACTACTTTCTGGAGTTCTAGCTACATGCTGAGAGTTCCCAGGACACATGAATTCTGAGCTGGCTACTTAATATAGTTAGAAATTACGGTTGGAAATAGAAATGATAGTTACATTATTAAAAAAAATACATAGCTTTGGACACTTGCATATTTTATATTTCTAGAATAAATACAATATTATTTCAGGGATTTATTAATCTTTCACAAAGCAGTTTAAAATATTTTAAAATCCAAATTCATAAAACCATTTAAAACACATAGGCCAGAGTACAAAATTAAAATGGGAAAAGAATAATTTATTAATATTGCCCACCAATTTTCTCATAACAGCTTAATCTATCACCTGTACAGTAATTTCAGGGTTTCAATATAATGTCTGCATATAGGTTTGAATATTGGTATCCCTCTCATAGTAAGTAAATGAATCAATATGAGTTTAAAAATAATGTGTAGGTTGAAATAGAGCCTGCTTTCATGGTGCCACACCCACTCTACTTGTTCATTGGTAAACAACATTTCTGTGTGCTCTGGCTTCATGGTGTCCCATTGTGCAAGAAGCGGTTTAGTCATGTTGGCCACATGACCCGGAAAGCTGTCTGTGGACAAATGCCGGCTACCTCGGCCTGAAGTAAGATGAGTGCCACACCCTATAGTTGCCTTTGACTGGACCAGGGGTACTTTACCTTTTTACCTTACCTTACTTGCTCATTGTACCCAGTTTTAATGTCTAAAAAGAGACTCAGTATGTTTGGATATTATGCAGAAGTTTATTTATGGCAAGACTGAGAAGAAAAATAGTTGCTGTTATAATAAGACTATTCCTTGCCTTTAACCCACCTTCCAAATAAAAGTTTTCAACACTCAGGTAACACATTCAAAAGACATTTTATTTATTCTTCTCTCATATTTCCCCATTTTCAAGGAAGTTCCTGCTCTTATTTTGGTTAAGATGTATGTGAATGTACACTATTTTTGAGCTAAATGTGTGAATTTTCATGCACAGGGAGATGAAATAGTAGCATGACAATGCATAACTAGTAAAGCATAGTAAGAGATGTGGGATGGAAAGAAAAGCAACATGTGGGAGAGTTTGATTGGTTTACTTAACATTATTCTCTTAACGTCTTCTTTAGGGAATACTGTATTTTGTACACCCATCTAAATGAAATAATTTCAAAATGAGAGAATCTCAAGAATGAAAGGTTTCTGTTTTCACCAATATTTTATTCACCATCAGTTTCATTTTCTTTAATTCTGGTGTTCCCACTTGCAGTGATGTAGGACCAAAACAAATTAAACCCTTTTGTTTCTTAATTACAATTCTGACTAGCAACTTGTAACTAAAGCGTCTTGCTAACAACTTTGATTTTTAAGAGAATTGTAGCATCTAATGTGGATGCATGCCTTGTTAACAATTTCTGAAAATAAGTTTATTTGAGGTTCTCTGTAACAAAGACTTCCTTCCGTGGGAAAAATAAGACTTGTTAACACTTATATTGCACTATCTGAAACAGTTCTGGCTCAACTTCCTTTAAGTGGTGTGCATTTTGTGCTAACTCAGCAACTTATCCCAAGAACACGGTGAACTCAGAGGCCCTGTAATTGATGACTACTTATTACTTCGATTGGTACAGAAGAGATCCAGCAGCTTGATTTATGTATCATCCTTTTATCTTTTTCATGCTCATTTGATAGTTTCCAAAGGATTAATGGTAATCTTATAACAGGTTGCATTTGATGTTAGTGATCAAGCCTTCCTACAAACTACTGGGTATTCTTGGTTGTGGCAATGAAATATTATGTTTGCTTGGAATTTTCTGTTTATCTTTATCTATTTTTCTCTCTGGTACAAAATTTCTTGGCATAGCAGACTTTCTTTTAGAGTTGGTTTCTTGACTTGTTCTTTTTCAGTCAGAGGCATGCTTCCATGAGTGGAAGTCTTTTTTGCATGCAGGGATTTTGCTGACAGCACAAAATTATTGCATGACCAAAGAGAAATGAAATTCAGAGATATACACAGTCTCTTGCCAAGGTCATGCACAGTGGTTTCCACTAGTGGTTAATTAATGGAACAGCAACACTGCAGAATTTATTTCACTCATGTATCTCTAGATCCAACTAGACTTTATGTTCCTTTTTATTTATATTTACCTTGTAAATTTTTGTTATTGATTGTTTAGCATTTTTTATCCAGCTTTTCAAGTAAACATTTCACTCCTGCCAACTCCCTCTAACCAATTTTCCCCAATTCTCTCCCACTTCAGCCCTCTGTCCCATATTCAAGGTAGCTGTTACTCAAGGGAAGGGTTTCTGGAGGGTGGGGTGGATATAGCTGACTGCAGTAGGGGAGTGAGTGGGAATTCTATTTGCATGAGCACTCAGCTAACTTAGGTTTGCAGGAATTATAATGATTATAATGATGCAATTTCACCTTCTGATTACATGGCTTAAAATGCTCCCACAAATAATTCTGATGGGGATGCCAAAGGCATGGCATTTAGCAAGGATCCTACCATTCCTTTGAGAATGCACAGAAAAATTATATATTACACTATGAAAACTTGATCAAGCATACCTGTCAGACACTACTTAAGCTACATCACCCAGCTGCCTACATTGCAGATCTATAATGGATATGACTCAATCTGCATCTTGTGCCCTTGTGGCTAATGTAGTAGCTAGACACACACAATGACTTAGACACTGGTATGCAGACTCCCCATCTCATGCCAACCTCTCCATTGCTCTTTACAAGTGTTAAGCTCTTCAGGAGGAAGTTTCTTAAGGACATTCTGGCTGAATCCATAGGTAAGCACAAGGTCTTATGGACACGCAAGAGAGAGGACAAGAAGCAAAATAGATGTTATTCACCTTATTTCTACAACCAATCCTTTACAATAGTAGGAAGTTTTATTTTTATTTTTAAATGATGGTTCAGAGTGCAGCAATACCCACCCCCATATTCTCCCATCTCAGAGCCCTGCTTTAGCTAATGCTCTAGGGATGTTTGGAGGAATCAGTATTCTAAGAAAACTCGAAGGAAAGGGTATCTACGTGCTGGTAGCTTTATTGGTAACTTAGAAACAGATATAAAAATGTGATCTCTTATTAGACTAACCAGTGGTCTTAAAGAAGCAGCTAGCTTTTGAATTAAAATAACTCTTCACTAGGCACAATAAATATTCAGAACACTTGCTCACAGAGGGAGAAGGAATGCATGAGTATTTGAGCAAAGGAGTTTCTGCCAAATATATGCTCTGTACTGCCAGTTCTCATTGGGTTTAGCAGTGTGCAAGATCAAACTCCTTTTCATAGAATGCTGTGAAGGAGACTCATTAAATTGTATTGACTAGGGGTTTTCATAAGCCAAGACTGTGTCCCATATTAATTGTGCATTAAATGTCCTGGAACAATGTTTTCTCACCCCTCAGCCTCAAATTCTATTTTTCTATGTGTACAACACATTTTTCATACTGAATAATATAGATTGAACAAAGAATGTGATTTCAGAAAGAACTAAGCTTCTTCCAAAAGTTTAATTTGATTTTCTCTGTGTTAATATTCACCATATGGTACTGGGAGAGTACAGTAATTTTTGACGCATGAAGCATAAGCCATGAAAATTGTGAACTTATAGTGTCAAGAGTTCATTAATTTTCAGATGGTATGATCAGTCATGCATAGCAGTATATCTCTTCATTGAATGACATTTAGTTCAGTTTACCCTAAGAAAGATTTATCTTTTGATATGCTTTTAGATTAATTTTCAATGTTACATTCCCTGTTTGTTTAAGATAATAATCTTCTCTATTTTTCTGTTTTTAATACCGTTTTCTGATCTTGAAAGCTGACAAATGCACATGCAACATTAGCATGGCCCTAGGGCTGTCTGCGAGAGTATGCACAAATAACAATAAACTTCCTGGGGGCCAATAAACTTCCTAGGCATCATAATACTCAGTATTTTCCATTTGTAAAAAAAATGGAAGTATTCGTGAATTCCCTCGTGAGTGTTTTATTAGAGGTGTAACACCTCAAAAATTGTACTAATTCTAGCATAAACGCTTCTAACTTTTTTCATAAATGTTACAGAAACGTTTGCCTGGGCAAAACCCTATAAATCCATCTCCAATTTCACTTCAGTCAAAATTGAACATCAACAGAGTAATGTGCAAGATCTTGTGAGTAATGTAAGCGATCTCTGCATTTTTAACACTTTCATTAGAATTCCTATAGATGTTTCATTTCAGCTGGGATTGTTCAAATTCCACTAGAATCTCACTTTACAGAGTTTGATGATTTAGTCTGTCATTTTCTTAATGACAGTGGGTGATTATCAGGATTGCAATATACTTTACGTATAAAGTGCTATTTGTTGACTTTGGAGGTAAATGGCTGCACTTTATTACAAGACTATTTACAATGTGCAATAGCTTGTTATACCTTTAATCTTTCTAGACATCCTTTTATCATGTTTCAGTAGTGCCCATGAACATTAGAATGTTCCAGTCTGCATTAGTTTGGTTCAGTATTGCCCTGAATGTTAATAAATCAGTGTAATATGCTGAGTTAATATAAATAGCATACATTTTATTAATGTTTCTTGAGAGAGACACATTGAAACTATGCATTTAAAAATTATTCATGTACACCCTTTTTTGTGTAATAATCCAAGGTAAACAAATAACCTGTGTAGTGAACTCATTTTGAAACGGAAATTCCTTTTCAGCAGTACTTGAAATAATGGCGAAAGCAACCACTGCATTTTAAATTAAATTGCTTAAAATGTGTACTTCATGAAAATGTTTGTGGTTATTCTGTTGTCAGCATAAGTAACTACATTTTTTTATGCTGAGCCAGCAAGCAAGAAACAATCACACCACAGGCTTATTATTAAATAAGTTTTATATGGGTGGTAATTTTACTGCATGGATTTTCTTTAGTAAATTATATTGTCTTCAAAGAACCTTTATTTTCTTCTTACAATCTCCATATTGCATACAACAGTATGCACATATTTATTTGCCCTAAATAGCATTAAAATTTCTTGCTGCCTCAAAGACGTTTCTGTACTGTTTTCATGAATGAATGAATGAATGAATGTGCTGGTACCTAAGTTGCTGCTTTTAAAGGATTATTTTCTGCAGTGACCAATATTTGTCTGAATTTTTTTATTGTTGTGATGAAAATTTGTGTGTATACACAAATGTTACTTTTACAGTGGGCTAGTAATAACATATTAAGCAGATGCATGTTCAGAAGGAGGAATAGAGTGGTCAAATGTGATGCAGAGCCGGTTCAGATATAACTGTCATCTTAATAACACATAGTTGATTGAACATATATATAAATTATTTCAGTGTTTCATAGATTTCATAAAGGTTTTCAAGTACAACATCTTCTTCCAATCCTCTGATTTACTTTCAAGAGCAATTTTGATGGAAACCTTTCATCTAACACGACACTCTGTTTTGAGCCTTACGTGGAATATTATAATTTTGAAACGCTCATCTTGGTATGCTTTATGAAATTGGTAATGGCAGACCTAAGATCCACCTGCCATATCGGTCACATCAGTTATAGATTATCGTAATCTTAAAGCTGGGTGGTCTTTCTTCCCAAATTCTTGGCCAAATGTTATGTGACTTGGCAAAGTCCAGGTTAGAAGATGAGTACTGAAGCTTTGTGGTGCCTGACTGACGGCTATAATCCATGATAGTGCCCCCAAAACTTAATTGTATGTAAGTAGGTAGTCCATTTTGCCCAGCTTTCAGTGCAGGAATAGAAGACAATAATCACTACCCTTACAATGAAAATCATTCAGTATGTTTACTAGTTCAGTGTAATTGCAAATAGCTATTCTACAATTTGAGGTTCTTTAACTGTCTGACTGTCTTTTAATCATTTACTATAAAATCAAGCATTTAAGCTTTAGGTTGTGGTAAATTAAACAGTACACATTGCTTATATTAAAAGCTTGTAATTTCTTCTGCATTTGTCAAGGGCAGACAAGTGGAAAAAAAGAAACACATACTTGCAAACATAATGAAGTGCAGTGTATGTTTCTTACTAAAAGTGCTATAAAAACATGCCATTGCTGCTCCTGCATTTTTACATTAACAGGAATATTTATATTGATGGCGTCTGAAGAGGATTTTACACTATTTAGTGTTAGACTTACCCTGTAAATATGTGTCATTTTATTAGCAATTTAAACTATTCTGGAATCTGTTTGTTTATATAACTGGAAGCAATATAGCTGCCAGCTGCAGCTGTAACAAATATTTATTTTGCAATGTAGAGGGCGGCATTTAACTACCGTGTCCCATCAGTGCAAGGATTTCCATTTGCGCAATGGGACTTTCATCCCTCTCCTTGAAAAAGACCATAGCCCATTGGTAGAACATCTGCTTTGTATGCAGAAGATCCCAGATTCAATCCTTGGCATCTCCACGTAGGACTAGGATGGTACCCCATTTGAAACCCTAGAGAGTTGTTGCCAGTCAGTATAGTCAATACTGAACTTCTAAGTTGTGACAAGTCATAGTTAGCAGCTTCATCCTAATGCAGCTAGGTATAAATTGTGTCAACCAGGATCACAGCTAGGTGCTGTTTCAGTTGCAAATTATGGGACAAAACGGCAAATTATGGTTTTGTCACAAATTGAAAACCAACTGCTTCTTATCTCTTGGAGGAGGAGGAGGGACCCTGCAAGCCTCAGGCTTGCTGCAACTCATTTGTGATTGTTGGAATTAAGCCTGTATCTCTTCTTTCACTTCAGTCATTATTTCCTCAGTTTTCACAAGCCCTGCAAATGTCCCTTTTCCTCCTCCCTCACCATCTGCCTCTCCCTCCTTAGTGCCAGCTTGTGTGCTGCAGCTGAAGAAACATTTTGTTCATTGGCCTTTTTAGATTCATTTAGCTGGAAGTACTAATCATTAGATAAATTAACGACCATCAGGAGAGGAGGGTAGGGGTTGGTTCTGGAGAGCTGAGTGGAGGGCAGAGAGATAAGTGAGCAGAGTCCAGGGGTGCAAATTTTCTGCCTCCTGCTGCCATTCCTAATTTTGTGTCATGATAGAGCTGATTCTGAGGCACTATACCTGTAAATACCACTCACAATGGAATGACAGGACTAGAGGGCTATTGCCATCATGTCTTGTATGTGGGCTACTAGAAGGCATTTGGTTGGCTACTGCGAGAAACAGGATACTTGTCTAGATAGACCTTTGGTCTGATCCAGGAGGCATCATTTTATTTCTAAGTTATCTGATTAAAGGTTTTCTTATAGCTTAAAAGGTACCCTGAATAAAGAGACAACAGTTATTTGGTTTTTGGTTTTTTAATAAGTTAACTTCCTGGACCTTGTAAGAATTTTGTATGCCCATGGCTAGTACATTCAAGTAGCAAATATTGTGTGCACAGTTGTGACAGAAGCAGAGTTTGATGGTGCAATATAGGCAAAATTTCACCAGTGTCAGGGACTGGGCAGAGGAGTAATGGTGGTAACCGCCTCCCCAGCCTGACAATTCCAGAGAAGTAGTTTGGAATTACAACAGGGGTTTGAAGGAGGTCACAGCTCGAAGGAAGATGAGGGGAATAGTTGGGAAATAATGGGAGAGGAGGAGGAGGAGGCAGAGTTGGAGCCGCTGGCTGATATGTTATCACTAGAAAGCATTCCAGACCCACCATCTCCAAGAACCAGATGAGCTTTAAAAGTAGGAGAGCAAAGAGCTTGAAGGCAGATGGCCCTAAGTGGCAACCGTAGAGGGAGTGGTGCTGTTGACGAATGAGGAAGTGGGAGAGAAGGGGGGTGGAGATTTACTCGGGACAGCACCATTATTCCAAGAGGCTGCATTCCCAAGCCTCTCTCTGCAAATATTGAATAAAAAGCAGATGGTAAGGACTTTTCCATGTCTTATCCATTCCTGGCAACTTGCCAGCCATGGGGGATGGTTCCTCTGCTGCCTGACAACCAGAGAGATATAGCTGAGTTAGAGCTTCACTCTGATTGGCTGTAGGTACAGTAGCCAGAAGTGGGTGGAGACAGCGCTTTGAGAGGGAAAGGAAAAAATCAGTTCCTGGAATTCAGCTCAATAACAGCATAACCTCTGAGCTGTGTAAAATCTGCCCTGAGGGAAAAATTTTAGCCAGAGAAGGCAGTCTCTGAGCAGGGGGTTAGCTTAAAGGACAGGGTTATTGTCTTTAAAGAGTATACAGACATGCAATAACTGGGAAGCTGAATTTTGGGAGAGGAGAAGTGGAGTTGTGAGGGAACACTCTACTTAAATCTCAATTCAGAAGGAAGGGAAAATATCTTCTAGTGAGAGAATAATCCCAAACCAGTTAGAAAGGGAGTGTGCGCTTGTCCCCTGGTCTGGTTTACTAAGTAAGTCTAATAGAGGAGCCTCAAGGTTGGGAATCTCAAGAACAGTAGGCAGTTTAGTACTAGTGTGGCCTGGCAGAAAGTACTGGCCTGTTTCAGAACCCGCAAGTTGTTGAAACCTAAATTGTGACACCTCTGATAAGCCAGTGTGGTGTAGTGGTTAGGAGCGGTAGTCTCGTAATCTGGTGAACCGGGTTCGCGTCTCCGCTCCTCCACATGCAGCTGCTGGGTGACCTTGGGCCAGTCACACTTCTTTGAAGTCTCTCAGCCCCACTCACCTCACAGAGTGTTTGTTGTGGGGGAGGAAGGAAAAGGAGATTGTTAGCCGCTTTGAGACTCCTTCGGGTAGTGATAAAGCGGGATATCAAATCCAAACTCTTCTTCCTCTTCTTCTTAAATGGCTGAAGTAAATCTAAGCTGTACACTTACCATTTTACCATCTTACTGAAAAGCCTGTGACTTTTACTGAATCCATAGAAAAATATAATCATAGAATGGTAGAGTTGGAGGGGACCACAAGGGTAATCTAGTCCACCCCTGCAATGCAGGAACCTTTCACCCAACATGGGGCTCGAACCTATGGCCCTGAGATTAAGAGTCTCATGCTCTACCGACTGAGCTATCCAGCCTCAATATATATTGTATATATCGTTTACTGATTCTTTAAAGACTCAACTCTTGACAGACCACTTTTTACAATTCTAGTTGTGAAATAATAATAATAATAATAATAAATTTTATTTATATCCCACCCTCCCCAGCTGAAGCCGGGCTCAGGGCGGCTAACAACAATAAAACAGTACAACAGTACAACACAACACAACACTCTAAAATAATTCATTATAAAATTAATTCAAATCAAACCAATGGCAACCATTGGGCCAGAGCTCCGCGAAGATTGCCGAAGGAGGGAGTCGGGCTGCGCCCTGGCCAAAGGCATGGTGGAACAACTCTGTGGAAAGATGTCAAGTCCCGCAGGGCCCTAGTCTCTTGTGACAGAGCGTTCCACCAGATCGGAGCCACAGCCGAAAAAGCCCTGGCTCTAGTTGAGGCCAGCCTAACCTCTCTGTGGCCTGGGACCTTCAAGATGTTTTTATTTATTTTATTTATTTCAAAGTGCCAGTTTTTTTAAAAAGGGGGTTGGCTGTACAGTGGTACCTTGGGTTACATACACTTCAGATTACAGACTCCGCTAACCCAGAAATAGTACCTCGGGTTAAGAACTTTACCTCAGGATGAGAACAGAAATCGTGCTCTGGCGGCGCGGCAGCAGCAGGAGGCCCCATTAGCTAAAGTGGGACTTCAGGTTAAGAACAGTTTCGGGTTAAGAACGGACCTCCAGAACGAATTAAGTTCTTAACCCGAGGTACCAATGTATTAAATAAAGGCTCACTGCATCTGTTCTGGGGCTGAGTTATATAGCCAAGAGACAATATTTTTGGGAAGGTGGGACAATATTTTAAGCCAAGCCTAAGAACTACACATGCTACCACAAGCGTGCGTAGTTCTTAGGCTTGGTTTCCCAGTATTGACCTCAAATCAGGGGGAAAGGTGCAGGGTCTGCCTCAGCAGTCATAAATGTACGAGGAGTAATATGATATACTACTCTGAAAGGGTATGCGTGGCTAATGAAAAAAAAATTCTATTTGGTCAGTCTTGCTTAGTATGTGTTTCTGCTCTAATATAGAAATTCGGTGCATGCTTTGAAATATGGCCTCATCATCATTCATCAAAAATCTCTTTTAGTTTATGATTGATATTTGAACTCAATATACAGATATGAGGAAGCATACCTTATTAGAGAGAAGCTCATGCTGCTGATGGATTTTCAGATCATGCATAATGCACTAGTATCTAGTAATAATACTAATATTGCATTACAAGGAGATGGTTCTTTTCATCTGATATATTCTCTGTCATTACCTGTTCTTGTCAAATCTTGCACACTTCCATACAAGCAGGCTCTGCCAGTGATTTAGCAACATACTCAACATTGACATAGGTCACAAATATCATTGCCCCAAGTTCCTTAATAAATTTGCACGGTGGAAAGTACCTCATAATTGGTGTTACACAGTTAATTGAAGTCAAAATTTAGATAAGTTCTGAAACCATAATTGCTCACAGTGATAAAAACTAGTCCTCAACATCAATTGAGGACATTTCCTTCCTCCTCATTGGCATATGTGCCACACCAATCCTTTGGTTAGTGCTTTGACTCCATTGGTTCTTCGTGATTTGTCTTTGTTTCTAGTGATATATATTTGGAATGATGCAAGTGTTGAAAAGAAATTATTTGTTTGGGAACCTTTGATATGTATTGTTTTCTTCAAATTCCACATGTGTTCTAGGATATTATTTGGTGGCTTACTTTTTATGAAATTACCAAATCGCACAGATTCTCTCTCCACTATGTACACATACAAAAAGAAAGAATGGAGCTGTATTCTGGAGCATCTTAAGAGGGAAATGTATGAGTACTATCTGTCTACAGTACACCTGTTTTCATTGGCTCCCTCTTTCAATTTGGTGATTGTTAACAATATTTATAATGTTATATGTTTGGGGAGAATGCTAGAGGGTTACTCAGAGTGCCACACTGTGGGGATATTTCCATATCTGGGGCTCAGATACAATCCACAATAGCCGATATCAATTTTTGTTTTTTTAAATGCCTATAATTCTGTGTACAGTTCATTCCATTGGTCAATAAGCACCGACAACAAGAAAATATTAAAACAGCATGACACAAAGCACAGTGCAAGATGACAAATACAGCAGTTCCAAATCTCTGTGAATTCCTTGCTAAGTTTCCGCTACTGAATTTATTCTAATTTTATCAAATGTATTACTAGTCAGAAAATTAGTCTTACCATTACCTCTAGCTAATAAATAATTATCAAGGTATGTTAATCTGTATACAAAGCTACACTGGAATGAGAGACTTTAGCAGTTTCCTCTTTGTTTTTTATAGCTTGCACATGCAGTGGACATGCAAATATTTGTCACATGCAAACAGGAAAATGTTTCTGCACAACTAAAGGGATCAAAGGAGATCAATGTCAACTGTGAGTACAAGTAATCAAGCTCTCAGTCATTTAAATGTATAGTTAAACTCCACTTGTCAGCAATTTTTGGGTGGGATGTTGATCCATAAACAGATTTCATTATTTTTTCCAGCCCTTCCTATAATGGTTTTTCTTTTAGAGAAATAATGTTCCCTTTTTAAAAAGAACATTGCAAATAGTAATGAGCTATTTCAAGTATTAGATATATGTAAAATAATCCACTAGGAAAAGTTGGCTGTAGACTGCATTTTATTTGTATTTGGAATCCAAATCAATCGTTCCATTGTATAAATTATTCTCTATAAAACATTCAGATATTTTATTTTGGGAACAGGTTGGTAATTCTTCAGGACACCCCCCCCCCCCCCATAATAAGATGCTGAAATGAGTTTGCTGGTCTTTTGCCAGTAAATGAAATCAGTAAATGAAATCATTGTTACCAGGTGCATATATCTGAAGTGCTTTAATTCTTAATGCCATACTGTAAAAGCTCAAATAAATCCAATAATGCACAACACTTTGCACTGAATCTCATAATTTTGTTACTTCATTAAGCAAGAGAGATGTAACTAATGGTCTTTGAAACTTCCGTATTACATTGGGACTTCTTCAAAGACTTATTTAAATACATAATTCCTGTGTTCCTTATCAATAGAAAAAAGTTCTATCTGCTATTTATTAACAATTTAGGAGAAGCTAACTGTTGCTACAATTGGGATTTGTAATTGGGAACCCCCTGGTTTTCTCAGCCCCTTTTCTTCATCAATGTTGTTTTGCAGCCTATACATGCTTAAGACTGCTTGCAACAGCTAGGACATGATGTGTGTGGGAAAATGTGCACAGAGCAACCCAGCTGAACTCCCCTGCTGCTCATTGTCTGGTGGTGGTGATGTCTCATAATGCAACGGCTTCATTAGAATATTAAATGTTTTGGGGGTATCTAGAAATGTTACCTCTTTGTCATGACCGGAATGCATATGTAGCCAGTCTACATGAGGGTAGTTGTAACCCTGGCTTGCTGTGTTAATTACTCAGTTGGTGGTGGTGGTACAAAATGCAGGGTTCACAGCACAAAATGAGCACCAAACTTTGGCATCATTTTGGAGGGGATCAGAAATTTTGGAGTTACACATTAATGCAGCTGGCTAATAGAACACTTCCAGTACTAAATTACTCTTGGGTCAAGGTGTTCCTTAGATGTACAGCAGCATCAAGAGACGAAGTAGTTTTATGAATCCTAACATTTTAGTAAGGTCATCAGGATTGATGCAAAACACATCTCCTGTAGGCTTTTGTGCCAGGAATGTTACAAGGGAAGTGCCAAATATCTAATGTGGACATATCAGTAAGAAGCTGCTTGGCAGAGGACAGCTGGTTGCAGGTCAAGCCCAATAGAGAGGGGAGTTTGGCTCACCTTGTAATGGGCTTAGCCCTTCTGAACTTGAGTGCTAAAGTCCCAACAGTCCTTTTCTGCAGCTACAGCCATCGTGTCCAAGTTGGAAGAGCTCAGCCTACTTAATTTGTCGCATACAGCTGTTAGAAGCAAACTTTTCATCTGTGCAAGACACACTTGTATAAAATGAATCAGGAGAACTGCATTATTGTTCTCTGTTCAGAAAAATTGACTTAGTTGTAGTCTCCGGCTGCTATTAAAAAAACCAATTTTTTAACTAGAATTTTAATTAACACTACTTAGGAAATACGGTGGTAAGGTTTAGTGTTTGTTACAGAGCTTGATCCTTTCTTTGTGCTGTTCCTCTCTTCCTCTCTCTTCCCCCCATACTGCCCCAATATCCATCTGTTCTATCACAGTCAAGAATGCTGTTCACACAAACAAGTGCACATATGATTGCAACCTTAATTTGTTTAAAGCAGGGTAATCAGTAGATTAAACTATGTATGTAATGTGTTGATAATTCAAATGAGATTATTAATGTGTGTGTGTGTGTTTTTCTAAAGGCACATCACATACAAAATGATGTTCAAAATTATGAAGGCACTAACAGTCATTTTCAATATTAGTTAATGTTATATTTGTTATGTTGTGCACTACTGCTGTTTGGACCATGAACTATATACAATACATACTCAAATACTGGTAAACTGTAGCTAAGAATATAAATTGTTTCCCAGTTGTTGGGCAGGACATTGTGCAATCTCAGCAGCAAGCCTATAAATCTGTGATTACTAAAGTAAGGATTTCCATGAAAATTTCAAACTTTAGCTGTTCACTGTGTAAGTTAGATTTATATTCCTGTCAAGAATTGTATTGATTACAAAGTCATAGCTGCAGGGCAGAACATTGCTCCTCCCACCCCTCCCTTTATAACTGTTCACAGTGTGCAGTGAATACTGTGCCCTATGAAGAGAGACTTTTTAAAAATCAGAGAGGCTGTATAAAACAAATTATTTTAAACTGGAAGAGGCTGCAGAGGGAGGGAGGGAGAAAAATATGCTTATCCCTTTCAAGACATGAATGCATTCCTTTCAGAAGTGACTGGTTTTTCATTTCTAGTTTTAAAAAAAGAAATAAAATTAAGAATTAAGAGTAATAATGTTAAGTAATGTTTTTAATTACTGTACTGTGATTTGTCATATAAGGGCTTTCTAAATTAACAAGGCATATTGCTTAATCCTATTGGATTTCTGAGCTCAACTGCTAGTGCACAGTATCCTTTGACACCAATGACACAATTGCCTGAACATGACAAACGCCCTATGAATGATGCTGAACACTGCTTCTGCCTTGTGACACTCCAACTGTGTCTTATGCTAACCCTAGCTAAGAAGCCGTGCTGTGGTTTGAGCTCTGAGATAGACAACAAGCAAACCTTGATTTATAGGTCTCGTCTACTTTTGTTTTCCATCTGCTCAGCATTCATGAGTTCATGCCTATCCCCACAGCACTCAGTGTGTGGGCTGTCAATTATCTGTCGAACTGTGGTTTCAGATCCTGGTTCTCATTGTCAGAAACAATTATCTTCTTTGGACAGGCTCAGGTTTAGACATTAAAACAAATCATGTTTAAGCAAAACGCAGCCTCCATGTGGGAGTTAAAACATTTCTGAACATTTTAACACTATTTGGGTTGATCATGTGAAGTCCCTAGCCCTATTCAAGCATGCTGCTCACTTGTACAGCTTACACATGAACAAAACATGTCGGAATACTGGGGACCTAGAAGGAGCAGCAAAGGAGCTGCCAGCACAGCTCTTCTGCATTTGCTGCCTGAAGTTATCACCTCACTTGACCTAATAGTAGGGTAAGTGTTATTCTGCAAAAAAAGGCAAGGGAGATAGAAATGGGAAAGTGATTTGAAATAAAAGCAAGTGGCATATAGAGGGATTGAAGAATGGTAAAGGCAGGCCAATTAGAGCAAGTGAGGTGTAGGACCATGCTAAATGTTTTGCTGTGGATATTTGGTGCAAAAAGTAGCACATCTGAGGGCACAAAATGTCCCCAGAAGTTTACATCATTTTTATTTAAGGTTGTTCTCCGTGTCTTTCTCTGCTCCTATGCCCCATTTGTAATTGTCGTTTGCTATAGAGCATCTGTCAGCCAGGATTGTTACAGTTTCATTCTGGCTTACTACAGTAAGGTATCCCCAGTTGCTTTAAGAAAGGGGAAATGTTCCTGTGCACACACACTGCAGAAAGCACAAACATTTTTGCAAATAAATTGCTGAAAATGGTTTGGTTTGGGAGTGTTTGCAAACCATGCTCAGTCAGAGTTGTCCCATGTTCTGGCTGAGTCCCAATGGATGTGCAAGAGATGGTAGGATCAGTGGGAAAGAGGGGGATTTGGATGAGTTAGAAAGTAAGTAGGAAACTGGGAAGAGGTGAAGTGCATTTTATGCAGAAGGAAGAGATTGGATATTTATTTATTTATCTTTATCTATATTCCACATTTCTCAACAGAGTACTCAGAGCTTAAGGTGCCAGAAAGTGCTATGTTGAATTTCTTATGTTGGTTCTACATTGTCCTGTGACTTCCTTATCAAATTGTTTTTTTATGCATTCTCATGGTACATCTTCACAGTTATATGGCTCAGCACAAATCTCAAAAGTACAGGAAGTGGCAAAAAGAGGTTAGACTGTACTGTATAGTATTTCCTGAGTCCATCCTTTGCATGGACTGCACACTCCCCCAGTCTGACCCCATGAATCCTATAGCTTGGCCTGCCATATAGTTATTGCAAGCTCTGTGATTTAAGCTTCTGGGTGTGTATAATACATTGCTTCATCACATCAAAACGTTCATCCTATCCCAGGCTTCCTCAACCTTGGCCCTCCAGATGTTTTTGGCCTACAACTCCCATAATGCCTAGCTAGCAGGACCAGTGGTCAGGGATGATGGGAATTATAGTCTCAGAACATCTGAAGGGCCAAGTTTGAGGAAGCCTGCCCTATGCAAATGCAATACTGACAATACTGTCAGACATTTTGAGAAGACACTCACAAAACAATGTGAGCTGCTATTTGAGGGTTAGTGCTTTATTAAAGACTCAGAGTTAATGGACAAAACCATTTCCTGTTCTCAAATTACTTAACAATTTACTTCTTGTTCTTTTCCTATTGCTTGATTGTAGAGATGGGCTAAGATAAAACCGAAACTGACAAATGATGCCTTAAAAAATGTGGTCTATATGCACAGCTAGGAAATTTTTTACTCCGGTTAGATGAGGAAAAGAGAGAGCAATGCATGATCTAGAGACGTGCAGCCACACCTCTTTGAATTTACTGCTTTCTACTGTCATTCAGGCAAAAGTAAAGAGGCCATGTTGTGAATCCATTCTTTAAGGAGTAAAGTGATGCAGAAACTGGATAAATAATATAGTAAACCGTGGATAATAATTTGTTCACCATTGTGCACAACAACAGTTTTGAGAACAAAGACCTGCTTTTTTTCTGTCTCCATTGTGTTAATAGACATTAAAGATCATTTTAAGAAATCTGTTTTTCTTTTTCTCCCTTTGCCACTAATAGGACTAGCCAAAAATAACTTTGGTTTCTGTGCTTTATAGGGGTTTTACAAAGTCTCTGTTTAATAACACAGGTTTGCTCTCCATTTGTGGGGCTTATTTTTTCTTTTGTAAACTGCTTTGCCAAACATGGTAAAACAATTCTCTGAATTTTCCTTCTGAAATCTGTGATTAGACTTGCCTTTGTGTTTGACATGTTAAAACTGCATTTCATTTTCTGCCTTTTCTCCTCATCTAGTCAGTGACCTTAAGTCAATCTTTCCCTCTCTCCCCCAGTGCAAGTTACGTTAACATAGCTGATGTTTGTGCATATTTTCCTTTCAGCTATTTTGTGCATTTCAATTACCTTTATTATTTCATAGACAAACATTTGTCCTTAAAATTTCTTTTTTCTTAATGTCAACAATACTAGGAAATGTTCATCAGCTTGTTATAATGAGCTGGTCAGGACATCATGATAGACTATGGTTTATCATGACAGGAGCAAGATACAGTGAGGCTTGGGCTTGCACATCCATCCATCCCCCTGAATCCTCTTGTGTGCTGCTTTCGATGATCTTCAGATTCTACACAGACAGCAAACATCATATCTAAATGCATAATAAAGGAACCTGGCCCTCTTTAAAATACCAGTTGAAGTGATGCCCCAGCAAAGGAAGGCCATCATGTTTGCTTGTTTCAAAAGAGCCAGAGCTAAACTTAACACAGTTTGTCAGATTTAGACAAACAAATAAACAGCAGTTAATCTAAAACAGAAGAGGTGTTTTTTAAACAAAAAGTACATTTTGTAATTAGTTTCCTTTATCTTTTGTATTGATGAACATGTTCGTTAAAGTGCAGAGTCTCAACATGTATTAATATAATATAAAAAATAGAATAGATGGATTTTCTAATGAAACCTGAATTCTAATTAATTTCTTATAAAAGAAAAAAAGAGAAATATACAAATATACAAGCCTGCACTGTATATTTGGGTGCACACCTTCTTGTCCCAGAATAAGTGGCTAAACAGCACCTAATTGATTCTCCCTTCAGTCTCTGTTGTAGAGTTTGAACAGTGGATAACAAAATGCTATACTTTTTTATGAAATAACAAAATCTGATTTACTTCTCATTCAGTTGAATTTTCATATTAGAAAGAGCATGTGTGCATTTTGTGATGATGACTGGCAAAAACCAATGTTTATCATTGATTAACCAGATTTGGCGTGACAGAGCAAAGGATAGCCAGTGTTAAGCCAGTATTGCTTAACTGGCAGGAAGGATAATGCACAATGATTCTAACTTTCCTAGATATTATCAATTGCAAAAATAAATAAATCTCTTTCTCATTATACAGAAACACCAAATTAGTTTATACACTGCCCATCCCTTCCTTTGCACACCCATTTAATGCCATGGAAGTTCTTCTAGAAATTAAGCCAAGCCATGTCAAGTCCAGCGGCAATAAGGAGATACTTAATTCAACTGGAGTAGTTTTTCTTTCTTGAAAAATGTGTGTCTTTCTTGTTAATGGCACTGTTAAATCTCAAACAATTAAAATGAACAGCCAAGGCCTTGTCATATCCCCTTTACTTGGCAATTTATCAAGCAAGAAACACTTTCGGGTTTATTTCAAAGGAATTTTGAATAATCAATGTGATTGTTTGCATTTTTCTTATCTGCATTCTGTACATAATCTCTGCTCCCTGGGTATTTGTCATAAATGTAGGACACTAAAAGTTGTGCCATAAGGACACATGGGAGTTGAAAGTGCATGATACAAATGTATAAAAGTATAAATGAATGAATGAATGCATCCAGCCAAGCTGCTGAACAGTGAATGAAACTGGAAGAGAAACAGGGGTCATTACAGGTCATCAAGACTATAAAAATGTTGTTAACAGTTCCAAATTCTAAGATGTTTTCAGCTGAGCAAAGGTCCCAGACTTCTTTAAAGTGCCCCTTTTGCTTGATGAACATGGGTCCCCCATGCCACTTATTACAAACATTCATCTCTTGTAAAAAGCTCACGTGGCAACATCAGAATGTGGAGGAAGAACTTTCTGAAGGAATGGCTAGAAATCATGGTATCTGTGTGCTTTAACTGGCATTCTAACAATCTGTATCAAGCTTGTTTAGTGTCATAACCAGTTTGTAATTGTTGGGGGATATGGTGCTTTCCTAGTCAGTGGAACATGCAACAGAAAAACAGTAACAGTTGTGTCCCTGTGGGTGTACTCCGGGGTAGCTGGCATGGTAATCTCCAGAAGTTTCTGGGACTACAGAATCTAATCATCCCTGATGATTGGCCTTGCTGGTGGGTGCTGATAGATGTTGGCATCAAGCAACATCTGGAGGGCAACATGTGGACTACCCTCGCTGTTCGCTGCTTAAATGGGCCGTAATTCTTTTGAGTGCTATGCATGAAGTGCTAGGGCAGCATGGTGTTTGTGTCTTTCCACAAGAGAGTTGTCAGATTATTGTTTAGGTCAGTCATTAAGGGATGATTCATATGTCCATGTACTTTACTTGACTTTCAGCTCTTGTTCATTCTGAATGTATTAACAGTTTCCATTACAATGTTTTCAGTTATTGTAGTGCTACGGCTTGTAAGCTCATACTGGGAGTCATTGCTGGGGAAGAGCCACAGTATTTTCCTGCTCCAACTTTCAATAAACTTTGAATAAGAACATAAGATTAGCAAAGTTTCATTAAAATCACAACCAAAAAAATTAGGAAACAGTTAAACACTTAATTGAATATGCTTCAGTAAGAATAATGTAGTTCTTAACTTTGGAATTCTTCTCCCCACTGTCTCCCTCCCCCATTTTCAGACTGAACGTCAGCTGAGGGTTTATGTTTTGTTTGTACTGGTCTATGCATCAAATACATTGTAGGATGCTCAATATAACTACAACAAAAAAGAAGAAAACAATATGCACTTTATTTATTTCAGAATTTATAAACTCATCTACATTAAAACAATACCAAAGTGGTGTGCAAAAATAGAACATAAAATGCAATACAAATAAGAAAACAATGCTAAAAACACGAAACCAACAAGAATTAAAAACTACAAAATAAAATGAACTAATCCATGAATTAGAAAAAAGGAAGTTTTCAACTAACGTCAAAAACAACAGTATTGGGACTTCCATGCAAATTGTATTATAAAATCCATAAACAATCAGAAATACTTTAAAACACAGACTATTTTGTATAAGTGCTGACATGGCTTAGCCATGGAAAACTGTAGGTTTCTTTTTCTATGCTGAATGTGGATGATGTAGATCGATAGGATCAGAGGTAAATGAAGCCTGTTATAAAGTTTTCACTGCTTGTGTGCTCCAGTGCATAGTGGTATGTAATTTATTTATTATTTTTTTGATTCCCAATGAAATACTGGCTCAACAACAAATTTCCTAATAGTTGTTTCTCTTTAAATAAAGGCAGAAAACATACTCTCTTATTTTTTAAAAAAGAGTCTGCCATTTGGCTTGGTTTTGTTGTTTTTCTCTGTTCCTGTGTAAAAATGTGATTCAGTGAATTGTGGACTGTATTTAAAACTTTTCTGACATTATAGTTACTCTGTTATTTCATAGTTAATCAATATGTTGTATAAATTGGTTTTCAGTAAAGCCATTTGTTGAGCTGGCAGATTGTTCTAAATTAAGGGGGGGGGAGTCTTCTTAGAAAACTATTTTTCTAACAATTGGAAGTAGTTAGAAAAAATGAAATATTACTGAAAACATAATTTGATTGAATTGATCTATAGTGGTGATATGAAAAGTTAACCTCTGCCAAGGGCCTATATAAACTTCAAATATACCTCCTGGGTTAATAGTCCCAGAAGGAAATTATAAAATTCTAGAGCAAAGCTTCCACTTGTTTGGGTATGAATAGGCAATGTACGGGGGGATGTGGATAGCGCTGTGGTCTAAACTACTGAGCCTAGGGCTTGCTGATTGGAAGCTTGGCAGTTCGAATCCCCGCGACGGGGTGAGCTCCCGTTGCTCGATCCCAGCTCCTGCCAACCTAGCAGTTCGAAAGCACGTCAAAGTGCAAGTAGATAAATAGGTACCGCTCTGGCGGGAAGGTAAACAGCGTTTCTGTGCGCTGCTCTGGTTTCACCAGAAGCGGCTTAGTCATGCCGACCACATCACTCAGAAAAACTGTCTGCGGACAAAGTCGGCTCCCTCAGCCAGTAAAGCGAGATGAGTGCTGCAACCCCAGAGTCGTTCGCAGCTGGACTGAACTGTCAGGGGTCTTTTACATTTACCTTTAGGCAATGTAAAGGGTCTGATGCAAATCTGTACCTGAAACTGTGGAGAGACAGTATTAGGCAAGATGGGCCCAGTGGTCTGACTTGGTATAAGGCAGGAATAGCAGGTCAAGAGTACAGGGCCTTGAACCCATATATGTGAATAAGGAAGTCTGGAGTGGTGCCCTGGGCAGATGCCCTAGACTCTGAGCTTTCTTTCTTTCTTTCTTTCTTTCTTTCTTTCTTTCTTTCTTTCTTTGGAACATAACTAAGTTTGATCCATTAATTTCTGTGGGTTTACTCTGAGTAAAGTTTAGTTGAATACCATCCTTTTTATTTTAAAATGCAGCTATACTAAGTCAGATATTAAAAAAATACAAAACTAGAGGAATGTCTTTTATGTTGCTCTCTAATTCTTGGGAAGCAGGTAAATTGTCTTGCTTATGATTTTAAACTTGCTTGGAAAACTGTGATTTTAATAATTGCTTGTATGTTCTGGCACATGCACACACACAAACAGAAGGACAGCTGGGAAGGGGTGAGGAAGCATTCCTTCTCTCAAGTCTGTTCTATCATTTTTCCTAGGCACCCCCAGCCAAGGGGTTAATTCTGTATTGACAAACACACAAACTCCCATGGTGGCCCAGATACATATGTACACACACTTCTAGCCTCTAGGCAGCTGTCCTCAGGTCTGTGCCCTGAGGAGCAGTTGCCTCCTAACCAACTTATGTACCATCATTTGACAGGGTGTGCGTGTGCAGCCTGAGGCTTCTCCTACATGGAAGCCATCACCCCTCCTGGTTCTAGGATTCAGTGGGGTAGGGAAAGGAAGGGAAGGGATTCAACTGGTGTGTCCCTCACCTGTACAGCCTTTTCCTCTTGACACTTCCTGCACACTCATCTCTGACTCAGGTGGCTGTGACCATTACACACACACCCCGCCGCTTCTGCCTTATGGGTGGCACCAAACCATATAAATCATTGGCCTTCTCTCCTAGGTCAATCCCCTGGCCTCTTGCCTCTGTTAGACACTGGTCAGAGTCCTTCCAGTCCCTGACATTCGTATTTGGAAAGTGGAACAAAAGGAGCTAATAAAGAAACACTAAGTTGGATTGGTATTGGTATTGGTGAAAGGATGTGTTTATTAGTAAGCTCTTGGAGTAGCAAAGAAATGCTTTCTTTTTATGGCCTCTAATGGATGCAGTGTACATCAACCTACTGCTATTTTCATTACCCTTTTCCCCCTCTCTTTTAGGCAGTAGTGTGAAGTGTGAATAAAGAATGTTTTAGCTATAGTGTTCATCTTTCTGCTTGAAGACAGAGAGTAGCCTTTCATGTTACGTTTCCATCTTGTTGCCTGCTATCATTAATACCACTTGCTCTGGTGCTCTTCAAATGTATAAGAAAGCCATTACATAACGGGCCTGTAGTAATTAGGCAGTGATAAGAAACTGGTTTCACTTTTTGACAAATACAAAATGGGCAAAAGCAAACCTTTCTTTGTTATGTTTTTCTGATTTCCTTTAGTTTTGTTCTTGTGTGCTGATATTTATTTGAGAAATTCTTAATTGGTACTAAAATCCATTCATTCTGGCATAGATACTATTTGTTTTGACCTTACTGCCTTTTTTAATTGCCTACAGAGATGCCAGTTGCAGCCTACTCCTTCCATATATATCAAAATGATTAGGCTGACATTAATAAACTTAGCATAGTGTAAATTGGACTTCCACTATTCAGATGAGAGAAAAAGAAAAGACAGAACTTTAACCCCAGGATCATTAAGCAAGGTTATAGAGATATGAGAACTCAACTCTACACAATAAAAATTTATGGTATAAAATGACTTCATTTTAAGTACTATGCTCTGATGGTTGTTATTCTCAAGGTTTGATATAAAAATATATAAAATACCATTGGAATGAAACTCTTCTCAGTTACAAGCCTCCATGTTCAGGCATTGTCCCAGACACCATTTCCTTTGCATATAGGTGGCAGGAGGAACTGTCACTTGCAAGCACAAAAACTTGGATTTCAACTGGGTTTTCTCACTGAAAAGAGAAAATATATCTTGTGACTGAGAGGTACAAGAACTCTGGGTGCACGAATCTGATTGATTTTCTTTTTTGCCAACACAAGCATCTAACCACAATCAAAAACTTTCTTCTGTCTGGCATTGTCCTACCTGTAACCTTATCAACATTCATATGCATCTTTTAACATTAAGTTGTTCCACTTCTATACTGCATGTGGGATACTCAGGTATGGAATGGACTCCAGACGTGTTGCCCTGATTGGCAATTCTTGTGGGAAATATTTATTGTCCTATCACCAGTTGCTTAGCATTCAACTTTTTGTGTTGCAGTAGCCTCTTAGCCTGAAACAAATTACCTTGGAGGGCAGGTGTTCAACCCCTGCAAACCTCAGAGCTACCCCAAGTGTGCCGATAACTCCCTTATGTGTAAGGGTTGTGTGGTTTTGGCTACATGTTTAAGAGCAAGCAAAGACTTGAATTAGAAAGAGGGAATTATCATTAGGAACATTCTGTGACTGGTCTACTTGTGTGAGCAGCATAGCATCAGTGTTACCAACTCAGCCAAGATCATGACACCATTTACATGTGGGGAAAACAGCTACAAATGCTTGTAGCTGTTCATTGAGAGGGTGGACTCAGGCAATGATAGCACATATGCTTTGTCTTCATGCTGTTCTATGTTCAGTCCTTGTTATGTCTAGATGGGGCAGGGAAAGATTGCTGTATAAAATCATGGATACCCACTTCCAGTTATTGAAGACAATACTGAGCTAGCTAGAGTTGGTAGTATGACTCAAGTATAAGGTAGCTTCCTATTAATACCATGCGAGTAGGATGTTTTCCACAAGTTTAATAATAATATTAATAATAATAATATGTCAATGTCAAAAGCAATTCTATAGAAATAAACAGATTAATTGGTGTTAGTTCCTCTGTTTCTAGGAAGCAGTGTCTGAGACTACATTCAATAAAATACACAGTATAAAGTATGGTGTATTTGAGTCTTCCCCCTGAGAACTCAGGGAATGTGATAGAAACTCTCCCAAGCTATTCAGCTCTCAGAATGGGAAAACATAAACAGCAGTATCCTGTTTGGTGTGGGTGTGCAGGAGATGAGGTTGATTGTACTGCTGCCAGTATGTTTTTGCTTTATTGATGAAATGGTGTTCTTGGCTACACTCATTGCCCACATTATTCTTGGGTGTTAGCTGTTTGTTTTTATGCAGAGGTAGATTTTGTGGTGATTGTATCTTCCTTATTGAAGGTTGAATGATTTATGCGAGTGTCTGAAAAAGGAAAGGTTGTGGGGTGTGTGTATTTTTATTTTTTTAAAAATCTGTATATGTCTAAAATGTCTAACTATAATTTAACTAGATAACCTAGAAAATACCTGGAAACTGAAAGTTTGGATACTTTAATGGTCAGGTTCTGGTTTTATTTATATTTCCATGCTTATGTAGTTTGAAAATTGATCCATAAGGCAATCTGAATGCTTAATAAAACTAATTTTCTTGTCAGAATTATGTAGATGATACCCTAGGGGACCTAATGACCTTGTTGATATAGCCCATGACTAATGCTTCTCCAAGACTTAAGTCTAATCACAATCATAACAGTCTGAGTGAAATCTTTATCCACAGGGATCCAATCATTTGAACTTCGCCATTGCCCTCCTATAGCACATGGTAATTAGTCCTTCAAATAAGAAATTGGTTTAATCACAGTAGAACTTTCCTCTTTAATATATATTATTTCATATGTTTTAAAAGGGGGAAATAGCTAATAGCGCTATTATGGTTAGGCGATTTACTTTTCCCCTACAAGGTGAAAGCAGCTGCCCAGCACCACAAGTCAGACTGGGGTTGGAATGTTCAGGAACGAGTAGTTAGCCCTTTCCCCAGTTTCCTAATCTGGATTACCTGCCCTTATAGCTATTCGTTCTGCTTTATACCTACATTTTTTTCCTTGGGGAAAATAACAGATTGGGCAGCAATTAAGGAATCAGGGAAACAATTTGAGCAGCTTGTGGTTACGCTGACCTTTGTGGGTGGGGGAAACACAGGAAATCTTATCACAAGTTTCCTGATGTCACATCTAGCTTGGCCCTTAGATTTGCATTTTTAGAGAAAGTAGCACTAAATATTGGAACAAATTCTGACTTTTTTTGGCCAAGATTTCCCCCAGTACATATGTTGAAAGTATTTCCATGCACGCAATGGGGACTATTTTCTTAGAAACCATCATGTCTTCAAGGAGACACTTTGGAAAGATCTCAGGGGTATGTGAAACTACTAATGAAAGACCCTATTAACAGAATGCTGCCTTCAGAGCTTTAGCTCTTACACCTGTGTCATACGAACAACAATGAAGGGACTATTTTCTGCTTAGAAGACTATCTGTAGTCCCTGTGTAGATATAATAAGATGATCCCTTCAACCTTTCCAGTGTGTGTTCAGTGAAACTAATTGATTACCAGTATTTATAGAATGGAAATAGGTGTTAAAACTTTTGCAAAAATCAGATTAAGTTCATTTTATATATGCATGGTGTGTGTGCCACTGATGTAAATGAACACCCCCCCAAGTTTCTAATTGCAAGTTAGCCATCTTGTAATAATCAGAAGCATCCCATTTGTGCATTGTTATCCTCATAAATACTTCAATGGGTTGGGATGTAGAATGAGCTTTTGCACATGCTCAGAACATGATTTTAATTTAATTATTGTCCAAGTCAAGGACACTAATCATTGCTAGTACAGAGCTGATCATACATGCTCCTAAACACTTATTTTTAAGATTCCAGGGATCTATAGGCAAGCATAAGAAAGCTTCTAACCCTTTCAACATGAGAGTTCTGCAATCCCTAGAGCTTATCTGGAACCAACCACAGGGAAGACTCTTGATTCATCTTAGTTAAATTATTTAATTTACACAGCCTTTGTGGAACAACGTGTTTCACCTCACCACCATAATATAAAAAAGTCAAGGAATTAGGGATTTGGGATGGGCAGGAAAAGAGAGCAGGAAAAGATGTTCTGCCTAAGATTCAGCATAGTCAAATGGCTAAGCTTCATCTTGCTTGGTCAGACAACACGAGATAATGCACATTTCCAGGGCCCAGCAATTTCACTGGCTTTGCTCACTAGAGATTTTAAAGCCCACCCTGTGATGGCTACCAAATCTGTGATAATTATGCAGGGATTTTGGCAAAAGCAGATGGCGTTTTAAGGGATAATTGAAACCAGTAAGGCAGTATTATAGGAGCTAGGATTTCATAAAAGTTCAGGCAGGGGAGCTGACAGCCTATTCAAATTCTTAAAAACTGCAGGGAAAGAATTAGAGCTCCAAGGGGCCACCACTTGCTACCTTGTACTGAACAGGAAGGTCAACTTCCCACTCCCTGGGATAGGATGCAATAGCAGACAGTCATGGGAACTGAGATCTTAGAGCATTCAAGTGGAGCTCTTAAAGGGCTTAATTCCCTTTATTTGGGCAAGCAGTAATATCTAATGGCAACCATTTGAGCCTGGAGAGAACTCTTGGGGGGGAAATATGCGTACCACCCACGCTGAGGTCTCTGAATAACACTGTAATTTAAAGACCTAGTTTCAAGCTGACCAGAGGAAAGTTTTCCCGTCACCAATTTTGATGCATTTTAAAATGCCTTTTTCAAAGAGTCTCTGCAGTACAAATGTTAAAAATGGATGATGTGTAGATCAAACACAAAATATTCCATTATGCCGTCAGTTTATGATTTTGTCTGTTCTGTCACTTCAAGCAGGGGTTGGGCTTACTGTGAGAATGCAAATTAGAGTAAAATTCAACCAAGGACTCTGTTTTCATCCTCTTTTCTTATCCTGGCATCTTCAGGTAGAACTGAACGGGACCCTCACTTGAAACTCTGGGGAGTCACTATCAGTCAGTGCAGACAATACTGAAGTAGATGGACTAATGGTACCTAGGTTCCTATGTACATTCTTTGGTGTAGCCATTAGATTAGTCCCCGTCCCCCCAACTCCCGTTGTCTTCCCCTGTTGTCTTTTCTTTTTGTTTTTGTTTTTGGGAGTGAGAAAAAAAGTTGGAGAAGGGAACTGTGCATAAACCTTTTTTTTTTGTAGCATAGTTTTGTATTTATATTCTTCTTTCAGCTGTTTAACATGGAGAACTGTGCATATTTTGGCATGCTATCTAGCAGAGCCTGTTAGCCCATGAGGCAGACTGAGGCAACCGCCTCAAGTGGCAGAAGCCTACAAGTTAGTGCCGCTTGTAGGTGTCCCACCCAACCCGCCGCCTCTGCAGTTGTGGAAAAGTGGCATCAGCAGTGGTGGCAGTTTCCTGTTAGATTTCTGGTTTCTGCTGCGTAACCTAGATAAAGGAGGCTTCGTGGGGGTGGCAGAATTGTGACACCTTCACATTTTGCCTCAGGCAGCAAAATGGAACATACTGCCCCTGGAAACAAGTAATATTAAATTGTAAGCATGAAGAACATGTCCTTACATTAAAAATTAACTTGTGTTCAAAGCTGCTACATCCTTTAGCAGAATGAAAGAAAATGATTTTGCCCCTGAATGATATTGAGAATATATACATGAACACATTAATCTGACAGCTCTTAAAACAAAAGCTCAAACACTTGCTATGTAAACCAGACCAAAGAAGAGTTTGTTGTGTGGTTGTAGAATATTCTGCAAACATTAAATAATGATAGAGTGGATTCTCTGGAATGTTTTCATGCAGAACTTGCCAAGAGAGCTTTTCCTTTCCCAGAAGCAATTTCCCCTTCAGCTATTTCACTACTGATTTTATACAAAATATTTGTTTTCCTATATAGTAGTCCTCATCCATCACTGGAGACAGTGCTTGAGGTGGCATTAACTCAGAGTGCACTTTGTTACATTCCAAATATTATTATTATTATTGCATATCTTTGTTTTGAAGGTAGTTTTTGAAGCTAAAATCCTGAACCGGGAAGCTTTTAGATGCAAGAAGGCTTTTATGGGGGTGAAGTGGGGGTAGGGGGTTCCACTACAGTTCTTTTCACTGCCCATTTATCTGCTCCTGAAAGTTGGGGGGGGGCTTCCACAGCAGGATTGAGTGGAACGTGAAGGGCTGCATTTGCGAAGAAAAGTGCTTGTGAATAAAGCAAGTCCTTTTTAAAAGGCCAGTGCAATGCAACTGAGCTGAAAACAAGTAAAGCTGTTTTACAGCATTGCTGTACTTGTGTGACTTCAGAGCTAACAGTTTTATACTTTTTTTTATTTAAAAAGGGGGAAAGAAAAAGTAAATGTCTAAATACAACTACTAAAAATAGATGTTAATATGTTTGGCTTAGGAAGAGCTTGTATTATTATGACATGGCACTGGTTTTGATTTTGGCATGCAGAACTAATTTAATTCAAATAAAGATAAAAGTCTTTAATTGTCCTTAGAGCCTGTTATTTATGATGTGTTTAGAAGTTTCAGGTGTTTCAACAATCATACAGTGAAGGCAAAAAGAAAGGGACTAGGTGGACTGATTGAGGCAGACACAAGCTCAGTTCAGAGTTGTGTGTAGAAGCTTGAGATGTTAACTGGACTGGAGGTGGTTGAGAGGCAGAGGAAAAGCAAATGTTTTGAGCCCTCAGTTGTTTCTATTGCAGACAGAAAAGAGTTCTTCACTGTGAAATCTACGCCATGGATACATGGTTCTTCTGGATGTCCTCTGTGCCAGAAAAAGGTGTAGTTCTTCTCTCAGAGGCTGCCAGTCAAAGTGACTCTGGTCCTCTCTACAGTGGCAATGTCAATGTTAAGCGTTTTCAGCTCATGGCCAGTGATGGCCATCTTCTACACATGTAATGCCTAGGAGACCTGGCAGGCTGTAAGTCTATACCCTTCTTTAATAAAGCACTAGAATTGATCACTCTGGTGTTTGAGGCATCATTCTTCTGTATACCTGCACCTAACCACTCCCACAAGCCCTCTGTTGGGCCTACGGTTCAGAAAAGTTGTTGACCTGCCACAGGTTAGTGGACAAGCCAGGACACATGGTCCTGATGTTCCAGCTTGATAGGTGAAAGAAGATTGGTTTCTTTTCTGTTTTGCTGGTGCAGTAGTTCAGTCCTCTTGTCAAGTGATACTCTGAGCTCCAAGCACCCACTGAAGCAGGTGGACAGTGGTGGGTCAACACTTTATTGACTGGCGGCTGCCAAGCTTAAGGCGGATTGTGCCCAGTACGTTTCTGGGCACAATTCAAAGTGTTGGTGCTGACCTTTAAAGCCCTAAACGGCCTCGGCCCAGTATACCTGAAGGAGCGTCTCCACCCCCATCGTTCCGCCTGGACACTGAGGTCCAGCGCCGAGGGACTTCTGGTGGTTTCCTCACTGCGAGAAGTGAAGTTGCAGGAAACCAGGCAGAGGGCCTTCTCAGTAGTCGCGCCTACCCTGTGGAACGCCATCCCATCAGATGTCACAGAAATAAACAACTATCAGACTTTTAAAAGACATCTGAAGGCAGCCCTGTTTAAGGAAGATTTTAATACTGGATGAATCATTGTATTTTAATATTCTGTTGGAAGCCACCCAGAGTGGCTGGGGAAACCCAGCCAGATGGGCTGGGTATAAATAAATTACTGTTATTATTATTAACCTGACCAGTGAGACACAATGATTTCTCCCACCAACAAAGACAACCCATAGCACTTGTACCGTATTCCATTCAAGTTGAGCTTATAACTCATAACTGCTGCCTCCTGCATTGATTTTGCTATGTTTGCAGCACCAAAGTGACCTCACCAGGGCAGTATGTATGGAGGTCCTGGGCCACCCATACGACACCCCCCCCCCGGCTTGGCCTTATTGATGTGGTCCAAAGGAAAAGAAAGAAATACATTTGGCACCAGCTTGACTGCAGGAGTTGCCAGAAGGAGGCAATACAAGACACTATCCACCTGCCTTAAGGACTCCACTCTGGATTTGTGTGTGGTTTACTGCCCAATGCAACAAAGTCTGCAAAATGTTTCTGTATTACTAGGGCCTTTTCCTTAGACAAACTTTGCCCACAATGACAAGCCTGTGAGTGAGTTGCCCCACACCAGATGCTTGCAGCTGTATGATCCATTGGAAATATTGTCTTTGTTGATGGATAAGATTTAGCTCGGTCTTGCCATTGATTGTCTGGGATCAAACAGTTGTGATGCTGGAGAACCACAATTGCCTTCTTTTTAGTTTATAGCAACTGCAATAGGCTCCACTCTTTATTAGAACATTGGCAGTGTGGGAGATGGGTAATTAAGCTCTTCCTCCTCACACCATTTCCCCAATCTATCACTTGCCAAAAAAGTAGAATGCTGCCCTTTATAGTATGTGTAGATATATTCCACTTTCAAGGAGGAACAGATCAAACTCCACTTCTCCCAATCAAAATTGGACCTTCCCTGTGCTTCTCCATCCAAAAAGTTGGGAGATCCAAGCAATGTCCTGCGGCATCACATCTTCTTTATTCTTCCGTCTAGTTTAAAGTAAATATAATATGACATAGAGGATTATAACAACAATAACAGAGGATGAAAACAATGGATGACAAGATTCGTACCTATTGAGAGGTGTACCCGCTAACCTGGGGACCTAGTTAGTTTATTCCTGCATAACCCATACGTAAATAAATGTAAAAATAATGTAGTATTACAATAAAATCTAAAAGTAGCAGATTTTTTTAAAAAGCATCATAAAAACAGAATTAATTTTTCACATTTAAAAGGCTTAGGAAAATGAAATGATCTTTGGCCTGCATTGAAATGCTATTAAGGTAGGCACCAAGGGGAGTCTTCCTAGCCACTCCACAAATGAGGTTCTACTCATGGGCACCAATGCTGAGAAGGCCCTCTCCCCACAATATCCACTGCAACTTGTGCATCTTCTAGGACTATACTGTATCAGTGAAAATGGGAACTATCAAAACTGAGCTTAGAGGAGTTCTGGGGAATCCTTGTTAAATATAAGCCATGTTCATATTTCTTGCTAATGAGGTAAGCCAGTGAGACAACACAAAATGGAGCCTACTGTTTTCTGTAGGCTACTGCTTACTTTATGTATCAATATCTGAAAGATTGATTTTTAGCACTTGCAAATTAGCTTCCCCAGCAGCCAGTTTAGGAATCTTTATATTGCAGCACTTAGATACTCTAATTTTCATTTGCTGTGATGAGGAAATTTCAACATCAAGGAGAAACATAATATAATAGTGATGCCAAAGTGCCTCATCATGAGCCATAGCTATTACGAAGTAGGCAGAGAGGAAGATGTACAGAATCAAATGAAAGACCATCTTGAACAATAATATGCTAAAAGATACTAGCTCTAGAGCAATACTTGAAAGTTTCCTGGTGATTTGTTTTTGAAATGCTTATTTAAAATGCATTGTCACAATTTACATAAATTGGGATAATAGTTGGATGTCATTTTAAACGTATTTATTATGTTTACTTCTTTGAAACCTCTTATAAATATTTCATTCCAAATCTATGTTTTGTGTCTTGCTTGCTGTTTGGTTTAGTGTGTCTGGAAAAAGATACTCTGACTCATTTTGTATTACATTTTTAATCATATCATTTAGAAACTTGGTTGAAAACATTTTCTTCATAATGATTTGTCCAGTGATTGATCCTTCGTCCTCTAGAAATACATTAACATACAATAATTCTTATTTTAACAATCTCTGTGTGTATCTGTGGGGCAAAATTAGCAAATATTTGTTGGACTTGTAGTATCTTGTATGAACTACTACAACAGAGGGATGTGAAAATCCAGGACTTTTGTAATACTGAATTATTTACTAGAGAACATGGATTGTTCAGCCAGAAATACAGATTTTGCTACTGGACAGCTGTATACTTTAACATAATGGTTGAATTTGATTTTTGACATTGATTCGTAACTTTTATTCACTTCCTTGGGGTAAGAAACAGAAGGGGAAGGTAAAGGAAAGAAGGAAGCAGTGAGGATAGACATAGACTTGGGGGAAAGCTAATGATTGTGCTAAGTGAAGTGTTGAATTCTATCTTATCTAGAGATCACCTTTTCTTACATGTCTACATGTGTGGAAAACCAAGGAAAGTTTTGCTGTTGATTTATGCAAGGGATGGGAAACCTGTGGTCCTCTGGATGATTTCTATTTCCTGTCAGCCCTAACCAGCTTGGCCACTGATCATGCATGATGAGAGTTGTGGTCCAGTAACATCTGTAGGATAGCATGTTCCTCACATCTGATGCATTCATTCATAGAATCAAAGAATTGTAGAGTTGGAAGGGACCCAAAGGATAATCTAGTGAGCCTCTGCCATGCAGAAATGTCAGCTAAAGCAGCCATGACAGATGGCCATCCAACCTCTGGTTAAAAACCTCCAATGAAGGAGAGTACAAACCTCCTGAGGGAAACCATTCCACCGTTGAACAGTTCTTACTGTCAGAAAGTTCTTCCTGATGTTTAATCGGAATCTGCTTTCTTGTAACTTGAAGCCATTGGTTCAGGTCCTACCCTCCAGAGCAAGAGAAAACAAGTTTGTTCCCTCTTCCATGTGACAGCCCTTCAGATATTTGAAGAGGATTATCATATCACCTCTCAGTCTCCTCTTTTCCTGGCTAAACATACTCAGCCCCTTCAACCGTTCCTCATAAGGCTTGGTTTCCAGACCCTTGTTCATCTTGGTTGCCCTCCTCTGTGCATGTTCTAGCTTGTCAACATCTTTCTTAAATTGTGGTGCCCAGAATTGGACACAGGATTCCAGGTGTGTTATGAGCAAGGCAGAAAAGAATGGTACTATTACTTTCCTTGATCTGGACACTGTACTTCTGTTGATGCAGCCTATAATAGCATTAGCTTTTTTTGCTGTGTGCGTTACACTGTTGACTCACATTAAGCTTGTGGTCCACCAAGACCCCTAGATTCTTTTCACATGTACAGCAGTAAGCCAGTGGTACCCCATCTTATACTGGTGCAGCTGGCTCTTCCTGTCTAAGTGCAGAACCTTACACTTGCCCCTATTGAAATTTATTTTGTTAGTTTGGGCTCTGCTCTCCAATCTGTTACGGTCATTTTGAATCCCGATTCTGTCTGCAGCATTAGCTACCCTCCCAGTTTAGCGTCATCTACAAATTTGATGAACATCCCCTCAATTCCTTCATCCAAATAATTTGCAAAGATGTTGAACAACAATGGGTCCAGGACAGAACCCTGTGCCACCCCACTTGTCCCATTTTTTCCAGGATGACAAGGAACCATTAATGAGTATTCTTTGGGTTCGGTCAGTTAATCAACTACAAAGCCCCGTAACAGTTACCTCATTCAGCCCACATTTTACCAGTGGTAAATTCCTCACAAGATATTCCTTGCAAGAATAGTATGGGGGGACTTTTGTCAAAAGCCTTACTGAAATCAAGAGACACCATGTCCACAGCATTCCCCTGATCCACCAAGCTTGTAACTCCATCAAAAAAAGAAATGAGAATCATCTCGCATAACTTGTTATTGAGAAACCTATGGTATGTCTTAGTAATCACAGCATCCTTTTCTAAGTGCTCAGAGACCGACTGCTGAATTATCTGTTTAAGGATCTTTCCTTGGTATCATATCAAGCTCACTTTTTTCACCTTTTGGAAGATGGGGACAACATTTGTCCACCTCCAGTTTGCAGGGACCTCACCTGTTCTCCAAGAAATCTCAAAGATTATAGACAAAGGCTCTGAGATTACATCTGCATACTGTTGATTAAAATTATGTGTGATGCTGTTGTCTGCTGCATATACCATATGGAAAGAATTCATAGCCCGCCCTTCTTCCTTTATTAGAAATTCCCAGCTAAAACTGTTAAACTTTATACCTTACACTTTTTAAGTACTGTATGCTTAAGGGAATTGAAAGGCCAAGGGGGACCTTGATTATTTAGAGTAGATGATATTAGTGTGACAAAGTAGCTTGGAATCTATCCAGGTTTCACATTAGGGCACATTTCTTTTTATATAGATCTATGAACTATTATAGATAAGAGAATAGATACTGCAGGATCACAAATAAGTTAGCATAATATTAAAATTCCTGCAACTTGTGCCTGAGAAATACAGATGCTGTGCTTGATTCTTTGGCTGTTGCATTCAGCTGGAGTTTATGGCAGTTGGTTTGAATAACCCCTGAACTGATCATATACTGCTCAACCATCCCGATTTAAGCAGGACATCCCGGAATTACAGAAGCCATTCTTGGCTTATGGTTGTACCCAGGAATCTCCTGGTTTTTGGTCCTATGCTCTGGTGCGAGTCAGCTGGCTGTCGTGGGAGCTCGGGACCAAAAAAACAAGCATCCTGATTTGGATCTCCTGTATGTTGGGAGCATATGGAATCATGGGGTTCTCAATAATCACTTAAGGGACAAAGCAATACCTTTTTCTCAGGAACTCATAAAATATTCAATACTATATATATACTGGATGTTTAAATAAGACTTTCAAGCATAACTTTTAAACTGACATTGTCCCTCTGAAAGCCAGCTTATTTTCATGGTTACATGTTACATTTCTGGAGACTGTTATCAAATTGTTTTTAAAATTGGTAAGTTATGATGTTAACCTTTTTGGATTCATTCTGTAAAGGTGGGGTGTGAATGTTTAAAATAATAAAAATAATCTCTGCAACATAGATATAAAGATTTCCATTCTAAATTCTGTTGACACCCGTCAACAGAAGACATATATTCTGCCTATTTGTCAAATGACAACATTGTTATTTGACAAATCCCATCAATTTACGCTGTTTAAATTCACAGTATCTCACTACTTGATTTACCTTAGTTACTACAAGTAAATAATGTTACAATGCTAAATGCAAGTGAGTAGTTAAAAGCCTCAGTCCTTTAACCAACCAAATGGAAAATATGTTGAAAATAAAACAGGGTGTTGGTATAGTGACCACCTTGTATGCATGAAACATGCATCAATTTGTTTTCTTCTGGCCTATATATTGACCTCCCAAGAAGGACTCAGAGAGATATTAAGGAATAACTATTAATAGCCAGTCAACAGAAGGGTAATGAGTTTGACAGACTGAGTATTATTGGAACAAACTAGAGATTTTGTTAATATTTTAAAAATGCTGTTGCATTTGTCCTTGGAAATGTACTTTTTGGTATCATGCCAAAGCAGTAGTAGTATTTCATTAGTGCCATTTAGGACAAATGATCACTGATCTATATGTTTAATTTTCTACCTATAACTAGTCACATTCAAGTTGTGAGCTCAAGGAAACTGGCAGCCCCCATAATGCCTTAAAGTACTAACTGGACAGGGAAGTGGTGATGGAGAGGAAGTGCTGCAGGTCAACAGCACAGTGTGGGAAATTGGTCTTTAAATTTCCTATCCACATGCTTATCCACAGCCCTGAACCTGTACACTTTCACAGCTGGGATTTTTTAGAGCTTTTCTTCTAACTCTGTAACAGAGTGTCAGGGCTAGGTGCTCTGTGGTCTGGACAGTGAGATCAAAATCTAAGTGCTGTAGCAATGTAAGTTAGTGGCCAAGGTCTAGGAGGTGAGTAAAGCTGCATAGCCAGTCCCCAACCTCAACAATACAGCAAGTCTGGCAGAGTTTAATTATTTCGCTCTGGAGCCAATTTCCTACCCATTTGAACAGAAGGGGCCTTCAGCAGAAAGGGGGCCTTCCTATCTTTGGAGGTATTTGATTAGTTTTAATTCTGCTACTGCTACAAATTTATGTTGAATTGGCTCCAGAAATGTGACTTTGGAAGAAATTCTGGCAGTGGTAGAGTTCTATGAAGTGTTGTTCAAGAGCTAGCTACACACACACACACACACACACACACCTTTCTTCTGTCACCTGCACAACCTGAAAATCTGCTCTTGGAGGCTGGTGGACCCTCTAGAACAGCATAGCATGTGGCAAGAGCTTTGCAGCAGAAAGGGGGAATTGCTGAAAATTGGGAACCCTCTTTGCACAAATGGAAATGACTTCTGTTCATGCAACTACACCTTTAGATCCAAGGTTTTGTCTTGTATTTGCAGCTTTTTATTGACGGTATTTTGACAAGAGTATTTTACTGTATTTTATATGCATTTTGTTAGCGTCTTTGAGGACTTTTACAGATTTCCTAAATAAACAAGACAACGTGTAAAAGAGCAGAAATAAACAAATAGATCAGTTAATTGCTTTTGAAAACTCAAAAAACCAGGACTAACTTGACATTTAAAGGATAATGATGATGATACCAGGTGAATATGCCTAGCATATGTACACAGTGAAAGAGTTGTATTCCTGCTCACTTGGGAATGAATGAATGGATGAATGTGATATTGAGAATATATTCTGTGCGCTATATTGTTGCTAGCTACAAATTTTCAAAACCAATTCTTGTCTATCATGGAAGTTCCACAATATAAGCAAGGAAAAGTAGAGAGACTACTAGTTTGTGCTTGTATTCATCTTTTAACAGAGGTGAGGGAGGGTTATCTCTGCCAAAAAAAAAAAAAAAAGGTTTGAGAGATGGTGGTAGATTCTACTATCAAAATATCTATGAAAACAAATATCTGTCATTCATTTTTGCAAACAAAATGTGAGGAATACATCATGTATTATTTGCAGTTGCTAAAGTATTGTAGCTGAAGATAGCAAAATAAAAAATTGGTGCAACTGAAGTTTATTGTTGCAGTGAAAAGTGAGCTATTACCAGCAAACTGATTTTGCTGTATAAAATATGTATACTCTAATCATAAGTGATGGCATTACGAAGTAAAGAAATGTAAAGGAGGATGTATAATGGCTTTAAAGTTCTTAGTCTAGTATAGCCCCACTAATGGGCTCATTTAGGGGTTTCTTGATTCTATAGAAGTCTTCACTTACTATTATGCTGCCTTTTCAAACCTTGAAGATAAACAAATGAGCTGTTTGAGACATATAGAAGACAAAATAGTTAAACATATAACAAAAACCCTGAATAAAGATTCAGGTTGTATTTTAAAAATGTCGCTGATTATATATTTTGTGCTATTACATAAAATCATTCTGTGCTAATCTTTCACATTTTTTTAGAATAAAATGAGTATACTATGTATTTGATTGGGATGTACAGTATTAAGATGAACAACACAGAGGTACATAATGAAAATGGAGATAAATTCACCTTCCCACCTCTATGCATTTCCATATTCTTGGAGACCTAAGTGTGGGATGCTTCTAAAGCTTTGGGATAAGCCAAGGCACCCATACCTGCATCGGCCATGAGGTTGTGCATATGCAAGGCAAGCATGTTTTTGCTTAGCTCTTTCCTGCCCAAAGACACAAACAGATGGGCTTCAGCTTCAGTGGTAACTAAAGGCTCGTCCACGCTTTTTCAGTTGCTTTCCATATTCTTACTCTCTGTTTTGTGCTGTCAATTCCTGATCCACAAGAGGACCTTTCCTCTCATTCCATGACTGCTAAGCTGACTCGGGAGTCTTTAGTGAGGTGCCTTTTTTAAAGTCCATGTATGCTATGTCAGCTGGATCACCTGTATCTATATGCTTCAAAGAACTCTAATAGGATAGTGAGACAGGACTGGCTCTTGCAAAATCTACAGTGGCTCTGCTTCAGCATGGCTTGTTCTTCAGTATGCTTAGTTATTTTATCTTCAACAATACTTTCCATCAGTTTTCCGAGGACAGATGCTAAGATGAAATGTTTTCTTCATTTTTACCTCCTCTTGTCAAAAGACAGAATTTGAGTACTGAAGGTGAATTAAACTGGAAAGTCAGCTTTGTATTAGGAAATACAGTAGTACCTCGGGTTAAGAACTTAATTCGTTCTGGAGGTCTGTTCTTAACTTGAAACTGTTCTTAACCTGAAGCACCACTTTAACTAATGGGGCCTCCTGCTGCCGCTGCACCGCTGCTGCACAATTTCTGTTCTCATCTTGAAGCAAAGTTCTTAACCCGAAGTAATATTTCTGGGTTAGCGGAGTCTGTAACCTGAAGTGTATGTAACCTTTAGCGTATGTAACCCGAGGTACCACTGTACAAGATATTAGATTCTTTCTTACATGAGAGGGATCTTTTAGCCTCTGGTTTTGTTATATACTGCCTGGATGACTATTGTAGTTTTTTATTGTATTTGCTTATATAGCTGTTAAATCATCATTATTAGATGAATGTTGCGAGAACCAGTGTGCTGCAATAGTTAGTGGCAGGAGTCCTCATGTTCAAATCCCCATACAGTAACTGGGTGGGGAGTGGTTGCAACATGGCACAGGGAGCAACATTGGGCAGTTGGCCAACAGTTGGGGGATTCCCCAAGCCGGCCACTTTGGTGGGCAGACTTTCCCACCGGCCAGTGTTTTTGTTTGGGCCCAGTTCACTGGGGAAGGGTTGCTGTGAGTGAGTCCTCAAGGGGAGGGGGGTGAGAAGCAAGGATGTCAACTTAAGCTCCACTCCTTGGAGGAAAGACAGAATATAAATGAATTGTTAACATCCATCTGTCTTGAGAGACAATGGAGTGCACCTACAGGGGTGAAGTCAAACTACTGCATTAGCAGCACCAAAGTGACCTCCCCAAAGCACAAGCCTGGGCAGTGTGTATAGAGGTCCTGGAGCTGCCCAGATGACAAAATAAGACCTCCTCTTAGCCTTATTGATGTGGTCCAAAGGAAAGCACAGCACTACTTTTGGCATCACCTTGTCTGTAGGAATTGCTGGAAGGAGGCAGACAAGGCGCCATCCAATCATCTTAAGGATTCCACTCTAGATTTGTATAGGGTTTACTCTTTAGCCTTTTCTTCTTCTGAAGGTATCTCTCAAGAGTTTTTCTTCTGCTAGATGGACTACCTTGTCAGGTTGATGAGCCCCATCTGCCGCTATAGATGGAGTAAATAATAACAAAAACACACTTTATTTTCTGGGGAAAATTAAATAAATTCTTATGTATGTTTAATTGCCAAAATATTTCATTCATACAAAAAATGTTTAATTAGCTGTGTTATTTGATAATGCTCAGATTATTTCTTTTCTCTTCTGCAGTTGTGACTCTGAAAACAGATACCTTGGTAATCCACTCAGGGGAACATGCTACTGTAAGTATTAGTATAATTCATTGCCCTTTGATGTTGCACATTAAATAATATGCATGTTAACTCCTGACTGAGGTCCATTAGTTATCATTTCATTTGTGATGTGTATTTCATCTAGTAATATATTAGTCAACGGCACCGTGGAGTAATGGATCTGGAAATTAAGTAGACCTGGGTTTAATTCTGTCTTGGGTATAGCTGAGGCTTGGACAAGTGAGTTTCCCTCAGCCTAATCATACTGCAAGATGATTTTGAGGGATAATCTCATGTACGCTATTCTGAATTCCTAGGGAAGGGCAAGAGACACTTGTGAAAAGCAGAATCTTTATCTTAGGGCTTTTCCATACTTACTCTTACTCCACTCTTTCCAGGTACTGTCTGTGTTTTAAAGCTCCGTGTCTGAACACTTGCGGGGGGGGGGGGGGGCTCTGGAGCTTTCCCCATGAAAACACACTCCTTAAAGTTCAAATGGCAATCTGTAGAAAACCCAAATTGATGATTGCTCTGATTGAGCACTAAAGAATAGGTTTTCACAGGGAAAGCTCTGGGGCAAAAACAAAACAAAAAACCACACACACTCAAATGTGGAGCTTTTAAGTGTGGACCTATGCCTGGAAAGAGCAAGGCAAAAGGTAAGTATGGATAACTATGGATTTGTTATTATGATTGCCCTGTGTGTGAAATTAGTATAATTCTCAATGAAAATAGAATAAAAGTGGGAAATAATAACTGGCTCACATCTACCAATGAGGCTAATGCTGACCTGGAGTTTATAAAGGTAGTAAGAGATAACTTTAAATTTCTAGATGTTCTGTATCTTGCTATATTAAATGACAATAGTGCCAGATGTATGTAGCTTTTGTTAATTTTATTTAAGCTTGTTAGATAAAATTCAAAACTTGCACAAAGTTTTAAAAAGAAAACCAAGGCATCAGCCAGCTATTGTGTAAAGTATGCAAATTAAGCAGCGTTAAATAGTTTAGAGAATGTCAATAAGGTCTAAACAGTGATAGCCACAGAATCTGTTTTCTTTCTGTAGATATTCTGGTTTTCTGCAGATTTATTTTGCCCTCTAAAAATAAATGTAGACAAATTTAAGTGATGAACAAGATGTGACACCAACAGAACTGTGGGTTCTGGACACCTACAAGGACGGTCTTATTCATTATTGTTTTCTAGTAGCTCTGTTTCATAAATCTTCTTTGCCTGAGAAAAATTGTGCCATATCCAGATAGCCTTTCACCTCTAAATAACCAGAGCTATTTGTCTTCTATCAGGTTTTAAAATAATGTAAAGATTTGGTAGTGTTGCACTGATACTGTATGCCAGTTGTTAACCTTAACCCAATAGTGTGAATAAATTTCGAATTCTTGCATTAGTTTATATGCCCTCTTGATGCTTCATTAACCAGATCCTTTGTTCTCTTGGTGTTAGTACTCTGGCAGCAAGAAAAGGCATGTTGAGTTTCACTGGGGGGCGGGGGATACCTTAATGGTGGAACCCTTAGGATGGACCTCATTGATTTAATGGGGGCTCTTCGCTCTGCTTTAAAGTGCCTAAGGATGACAGGCTAATTGGTTTGTTTGTTTCTATATCAAGAGTGACTTTTCAATTCACAGTTAATGGTCCAGAATTTTCACTTAATGGTCCAGAATTTCTGCAGTGGAGCATTTAAAAAAGAGGAACCATGAATTCATATATAATTATAATGAAGTTTATCAAGTGCATATGGTCATATATGTGCGTGCACACAATTTTTATTACATGAGGAAACATATTCTATCCAATTGTTCCATGTTGCTCCCTAATGCTAGACTTTGTGGGAAGCTGTTCACATTTGTAGAGATGCAGTCCCCGTCCTATAGAAATAAAAGGACATGCTCCCTTTGATCTTAATGGATTAGTACTGAGGTCATTAATGTGTCTTTGCAGTACATTCAGTGAGCACAGACACCCACAGTTCAGGCGGCAATTGCTGGAGAAAGAGCAAGTACTTAGAGCAGGGGTTGAGCACGCTGACCAACTGAAGCCACCGAGGAGTCTAGTTTGTCAACCATCAGTTGCCCGGAGTGAGGAAATGCATGATACCTTTCTATATAATATGCCGTGATTCAGAAATGACTCTCTAGAAACAGCTGATTTCTAGGACCAGGGGGATTTTAGTCTCTGGTGTTATTAACTCATCTTGAATTGCCTTCAACTCTTTTACTGATCAGTTGCTCTGATGGGTGGTGCAGGGAATTGAAAATTGGTGCCTAATCCATGTAGATACTGGTGTAAGTTCCATGGTGCATGGCAATCAATAAAAGTTCCTTAGCATCAAGAAGAGTATGCTATTAACATCCACTTTAATGCAAAGTGAACATGATGTTAGCCTGCTCATTGAAATTATAGTAGCATCATGCTGGCAGTAAGACCCACACCCACACCCATGTGACTCATGTTGCAATTTAACACAAAATGGGAAATAGTAACATGTATTATAAACTCTCTGAAACCAAATGAAACCCTAAAAGCATTTGTATGAGGGTTTGAGTTAAGGGAGAAGGTTTTACCCCCTGTCTGCACCCATTTTAATTTAATCAAGCATTCCATACATTTCTAAAACTTCTTGTGAGATATTCTAGAGAAACAAAAGGAAGTATTTCTTTGCAGCCACAAGTAATGGTGATGAATGCAAATGCAGACAGCTTTAAAATGTGATTAGTAAAATTCCAAAATTTAATCACCTTTCACTTTCACATTGATTTTAAAAAGTTGAAAGAAACAGAGCTTTGGTGAAAGGTTTTAAAACCACAGTTTTACAATGAATTTCATGGAGGTCAATTGCATTTCATTGGGTGGTCTCTGCCTATTCACATTCACGTGGATAGCTTCTTTGTACAGCCAAATGTTCTGTACTTTCTGGAAAAGCAATCAGAAAAGTCGAACCAATGATCCATCCTTGCCAGCATCACTGACTAGCCATGACTGGATCCAGATATTTGCAAAAATTTATAACTGCACAAAGCAATAATAGCATGCTGTTGGAGACACTGTGTCCCCCTCCATCTGTTTCCTTCAGCTGAACTGTCCAGACATTGAAACAACCCTTTCTCAAAAAAGTCACTCAATGTTTCCTTTAAATTATATTTTGCTATGTCACAAAGATTTATGCTGATCACACGCTACTGTTCTGTCTTAAACTCATGAAAACAGAATTTTGATTTACTGATGAGTAACTGTTGGTCCTTGAAAAAACAAAAACATCCTTATCCCTTAAATAATCTTCTAAATTAAATTACAAATACCAATCAGGTGTTTAGGCGTGAATACTCAAGTGAAATCTTAGGTACATCCTGCTTGAATGCATAAAGCAGTTTTAGAAAGCAATGGAAATTTGTGGTATACATCATGTTGAGCAATTTTGCTTAACTTTTGCCAAATATCTCAGTAGCTTCTAGGACAACAGTTTCATGATCTTCCATATGTGTGAACATGCAGAAGCTTTTTTTGGAGGAACTTCTTCAAAATGTGGGTTATAAATTTTATAGAAAATAAAGCAGATCAATGATAAAATAAAGTAGGAGTTTATTTTGTGGTGTTTTGCACAGGTACCAGATTATTCAGGTTACAAATCCTCATGGGAATGGATGCAGTTTGAGGTGCTTATATAATTTAAAGGAAGAACGGATAGGATAGGAATGCATTTACTGAGAGTTGATTCTCAACTGTTCTAACAACTTCACATAATACTCATGGTTTGTGGAATATTTTTTATTTGGTAAATACTGATACCATAGCAAAGCTATACAACTCTGGAGGAGTTTTCTATTGTACTGATCTCCCAAGATCTTGAGTGTCTTTTTTTCTAAGTAAAGAGACTGGATTGCTCCTACAAATTTTTTTTTTCCTTCCAGTAGCACCTTAAAGACCAACTAAGTTGCTCCTAATGACACATGAAAGGGAGAGAGAGAAATCTATACATGCACAAATGTGTAGATAGAATAGGTGGATAAGTAATTATTATGTGAAAACGTAAGATACTGCAGACATTAGAAGCAATAAATTATTCAGCATTGAAGAAAACTGTAAGTAATTGTTGTTGTTGTTTAGTCGTGTCCGACTCTTTGTGACCCCATGGACCAGAGAACGCCAGGCACTCCTGTCTTCCACTGCCTCCCGCAGTTTGGTCAAACTTATGCTAGTAGCTTCGATAACACTGTCCAACCATCTCATCTTCTGTCGTCCCCTTCTCCTTGTGCCCTCAATCTTTCCCAACATCAGGGTCTTTTCCAGGGAGTCTTCTCTTCTCATGAGGTGGCCAAAGTATTGGAGCCTCAGCTTCAGGATCTGTCCTTCCAGGGAGCACTCAGGGCTGATTTCCTTAAGAATGGATAGGTTTGATCTTCTTGCAGTTGAAGGGAATCTCAATAGTCTCCTCCAGCACCATAATTAGCCTGATGTGTATAAGTAGCAGGTATTGATGTAATCAATGCTTTCCTTCTGGGAGTAATCAAGGGTATGCCGTACCAGCACATTTCCCCCCCACATGTTAAAAATGTGGCACTTACTGTGATGGTAATCATCACTAATATATTACTGCAACAAAATGTTACAGTGTGAAGTACTTCTATTCAGAATTCCAGCTAATCAGCCAGAAGATTTTGTTTTATTGCCTCCAGTTTTCTGGGTTTTCCTCCCACCTCAGACACTTATATGACTGCTGAGCACAATTACTCCTCATTAGGCTATTTTTTGGATCCTCCTCTAGAGTGGTTTTCATAAAGTGTTTACTTCTGCAAACCTTGGGATTCCCTCAAACCTACTGATCCCACACTCATGTGCATGGATGGTGCTGTTTTGGTTGCATAAGAACTGAAACTTCCAGAAAGAATCTGCGATTAGTATATAGAATAATGGAATCTTTTACCAAATGATGTCATTGTCATGCCATGATTTCACAATTAAGAAAGGAAAATGACAAGCTATGAAAACTGAAGCTACTGTTTAAAAATCAGTTTTGGAAGATGTTTTAAGGATAAACTTAGAATCATAGAATCATAGAGTTGGAATAGACCACAAGGGTCATCGAGTCCAACCCCCTGCCAAGCAGGAAACACCATCAGAGCACTCCTGACATATGGTTGTCAAGCCTCTGCTTAAAGACCTCCAAAGAAGGAGACTCCACCACACTCCTTGGCAGCAAATTCCACTGTCGAACAGCTCTTACTGTCAGGAAGTTCTTCCTAATGTTTAGGTGGAATCTTCTTTCTTGTAGTTTGGATCCATTGGTCCGTGTCCGCTTCTCCGGAGCAGCAGAAAACAACCTTTCTCCCTCCTCTATATGACATCCTTTTATATATTTGAACATTTCCCTGATGTTGGGAAAGATTGAGGGCACAAGGAGAAGGGGACGACAGAAGATGAGATGGTTGGACAGTGTTATCGAAGCTACTAGCATGAGTTTGACCAAACTGTGGGAGGCAGTGGAAGACAGGAGTGCCTGGCGTGCTCTGGTCCATGGGGTCACAAAGAGTCGGACACGACTGGGGACTTCCGGGTTAGCGCGATTGGCTAATGGCGGATTCCCTCCGAGCTCCGGAGGGAATCGGCTGCGCAGGAGCTGGGTCTGGCCGCTGCGGCGACGCGGGGACCCTCAGAAATCACAGGCGCTGAAGCCTGTGAACCTGGTGACTCGGCGGGCACCATTTGCGCCCCCCCGACCTGCGAAGGAGCCTTTTTAAAGGCTTCGGAACGGGGGACGGGGTGAGCGGCGCGGTGCTGAGAGTCGACTGCTCCTCCTGCGGAGTGAAGCCGCATGCCATGGTCGGAGAGCGCTGACTTCTTCTTGTGAACAATTGGACTCTAAAAGTAATAACCCGTGAGTAGTACGGAAATTGGACTTGTAAAGGAATTTTTTTTTGTTGAATTTGGCACGATCGGGGAAGGTGCAAACAGGAAGTCCGCCTCCCCGTCTTGTAAATAATTTAAAGCAAGGACTAGTTAACTAAGGTCGAGAGAATTTCTTTTTCTTTATTGGGTAAAAGATATTAATTTCACGATTTGGCAGTATAAGCATAAATAATCTTATCGGAAGATAAGAGCTAATTTTGAGAGCTGAAGTTCCACCCCCCCCCCGGACCCGGGAGTGATCTGTGAGAGAGCCTTTTGAGGAGATATAGAAGAGTTTGACAGCTGTCAAAGTTAGCTGTCAAGAAGGAAAAAGAGAACTTTGTTTCTGCTGTCTCTTCTGGAAATATTTGTTGCAATTTGGTTATATTTTGTTGAAAACAAGGAAGAACTGATACAAACTAACTTGACTTTTGGATTTGAACTGGAAAGAATACTAAGTTACCAAAATCCCTCTAGAGGGGGATTTGGGACATTACAAGAATGGCTGGAGGAGGGAAAATTCAAGCTGGGCTGGACAGAGCTTTTGTTCTCTTGGGAAAGTTACAAGGCCAAATGGATGTTTTTGCTGCAAATGTTGCAACTCTGAACTTAACAGTAAATAATATCATTGAATTTGATAAGGATTTGACTCAGGAAGCCCATGCAGCTGGACAAAAAGAGAAACTTGAGAGTTTTGAGAGTGTGGAGAAGGAGACATATGTTGTTTCTGAAGAAAAGGAAGGAGGAGCTGTAATTTTGCAGATGACAAAGGAGAGCCAGAGGCCGGACATGATGGTTACAAAGGAAAATAAGTACTGGATGATGAAAATCTGGTTTGAATTGGAGATTGAAGAATGAAGAGATCTCCTTATGTGGAGATCTGAAGACCTATGGATTACAAATTTGATCAGGGTGGAGGTTGGAGCTTTTGGGACAATTGGACTTAAAAGGAGTAAGAAACAAGATTTGGGCTCTACTTTTAAGTATGGAGGTCTGGCTGGAAGAAACATGGACTTTATGGGGACAGAGCTTCTCCGAGATCTGGTGTTTAATACTAAAGACTACCAAAAAACCGGCAGAGAGGAATTGAGAGAGAATTAAGAGCCTCGGATGTGAGGTCTCCAGGCTGATAGTAGATTAAAACTGATGGACATCTGCTGGGGATCGAAACTGGGAAAGGGGGTGGTGGGGTTTGGGAATCCAAAGGGTGTATAACTATAATCTGTTTTTTTCATTTTGTTTTGTTATTAGTAAGAAAATTGGGGAATTCGTGGAAGGGAATTTGGGTCGACTTTAGAAAAAGGTTTTAAGAATGAGTACTGATGTATAAATATGGATGTTTATAAGTTAAAATTGGTTTTTTCTTTAAAATGAACTAAATATAAAAAGGTTAAAAATTGGGGATAAGAACTTGTTGAACTAACAATTTGAATTGGAATATAAGAAGGGGAGGTGTGGGGAAGTCAGGGAAATATGTCATTGAAAATACGGATTGTAAATTTTATGTGTTTTTTAATTTTTTTCTTTCTTTTTTTTGATTTTTTTACTAAGATGGAAAATTTTAATAAACATTTATTAAAAAAAAAGAGTCGGACACGACTAAACAACAACAACAACAATGGAAGTTAGGATTGTATTCTAGGCACTCATTGGACTAAACAACTCTATATAAAGCAAGGTCGAAATACTGATAAATGTGTAGTAAGAAAATACAGATGGTACAAATTGCTGGATGTTTTGGTTTACTCTTTGATCTCTATATGTGCACACTAAATATCTGGTATTTGTATACATAAAATGTTTTATACATTCATATTACATATCCCAAGCCATTTTGATTTAGGCCAACATTATATTTAGTGACTAGTGAACAAATTGATTTGGCACATAAGTGTGAATTCTGACTGGATTCAAATGATAATTTTATGAGCCAAGACAGGCTGCAAATGCAGTATTTTGTCACAGTGTATTTATTCTTCTTTTGTTTTAGTAACTGCCAAATTTATAGATGTTGATGGATCCTAGATCATAAAAGAAGCATCCAAATTTTTGGATTAGTATTTCATATATCAGCATCTGCAATGCATGTGGTTTCAGAATCTGTGCTCCTGGGTATGAGTGAATAAGTTGTAGAAACAGATGGTTTTTAACTGATAGGCAAAATTGGTTGGCTCTGGTGCCACCATTGTGGTTTTAACAAATCATATTTCAGCTAAATGGTGAGAGCACAACATCATTGATAATTATATTTCTCGGAAAAAAAGATGTTTGAGTTAACAATTGTTTAGTGAGCCAAGTAAAAACTGGACCACTAGTGTTTGGGAAACAGAAAAGATGGGCTAATATTTTGTGAACTTGACTCGTGTAGAGGCTGAACACTTTCTCTATAACTATGGAACATATAACCAAATGAACAGATGGCAATTTCCAAGCAGCGTCGATAACATTCTCTTCAGATATATTTCTTGCCTTCCCTGAATGTGAGAGCTGTTGAGCTACAAAGAACGATGCTTTATCACAGGAACTGACATTTTTGATTTGAAGATATAGTCCTCGTTCAAACGCCGACCTGCATTCAGTTCAGACTGTGACCCCTTTATATATACCATTAAACCCCCTCCTATTCTTTCATACATTTTTATAGGCCCTGAACGAATTTAAATATTTCTCAGGAATAGCTGTGATCATATAGCCCAGATAACCCTCAATATCCTGATGTGGTCTGGACTGACGAACTGCCCCTGACTCTGCCCATCTGGGATGGATAAAAATGTTTATAAAAGGCTTGTCTTGATGCCTGAAGTCTTGCACTTAGTAACTGCTCAGCTTGACTAGCTGGGTGTGCTGTATGTGCCAGGTATCACATAGTGACTTCAGTAACTGCCTATATGAAAGGGCAGTGGAGGAGAGTGATTGGGATTAACAAATGAGAACTCTGATTCAAGTGTGGAAATATTCATGGGCACCCCCAAACCAAGCTGTGGAGAACAACATTCCTAATTATGTAACTAGATTATTTGTATGTATATATCTATATAGTAATTAAATTCGTTTTCCTCCACTGTGAAAGGTATTAAAATGAGTAAACCTTGTTGTACAAAGATACTTCTTATACTTAAGAGAATGCATTCTGCTCCTTTCAAATATACATTTTCACACATATAATTTCTAAGTAATCATGTGAATTTAATGCCACATTTTTGAATGTAAAAAAGTATTTAATTTTTTACTTTAAACATTAGTTAGTAAAGAATAGTAGAAAGTGTTATCCAGCACTAGGTGGCAGCCTTACTATACTTAAATAGCTTGTTATATTCAGAATGTTTTGTGGACATTAGTTTATATTCTAAAATAATGTGAGTATGCATTAGCAGGAATTGATTATAATCAATGAAGTTGAAATTTCCAATCAAGATCTTAAAAAAATGGCAGGTTTCAAAGGCAAAAAAACCCTACCACAAATAATTTCGGTGAAGTGTAAGATACGGCCTAGCAATTTGATTTTCTGCTACTGGCTTTTTATTGCTAGTTTTCTTTTGGGACACCATTTGTTTAAACTAAATACCTACTGTAATTGTAAAGCTGTCATGCTTGACTTGGAGTAATGAGTTTCAGCAATTATATCTGACACTAATTGACTTTGCAGATTGAGGCTATTTTTATTACTGTTAAATGTAGTAGTGATGATCACCACAAACTGTCATTGTACTTTCAATATTTGGTAATCTAGGAATAAAAGCTGTCTAAAAATCTCCGTAGTATTTAAGGATGGCTAGTGGAACAAATTGCATCTTGAATTAGAGTAGCAATATAATATGTAGGAAATAATAGATTTAGCAGATGGTTTATCCACAAAATGTGATATAACATAATGATGGTGTTAGACAAAAATAAGCATAGCCTTATTTAGAAATTTTTGTTCTGCAGTTTTTTCTAGTTTGCAGTTTTTTACTTCGGGGTGTCCTTAGGCTGTCATCTTGCCAGGAATGATGTGTATAGTATCAGTTTCTCACTGGAGATTCTGATACATAGTCCCATTCCCTGCTGGGAAAAGATACTTCTCCGGGGCTCTGCTGCAGCTTTTGGGCCTTGAGGCAAGGGAGATCATAACAGAGACAGGTATTTTGTGAATATTCGGTTTGAACTCTCACAAAGGCTTTACGAGAAGCACTTTGATCTGACCCCAAAGAATGCTTCTTAAATTCTTCAGCAACAGCCAAACCCATTTATCATTTCTACATCCCTGTTGTACTGACTCTAACAAACAACAACAACAACAACAACAACAACAACAACAACAACTACTACTACTACTACTAAGACTACTACTGTTTTATTTCCCTCCAAGGTACCCTTCAGAATTTATATTAATGTATTTCCAAGATCTTCCCAGTGTAATTTCCCACATTCTGAATATCAATTTGTCCTTCCATTCCCCACCACAAACCAAAGCAATTTTCCTATAAATATTCATTTCTACCATATTTATTTCAAACCCAGTTTTCATGCTCTGTTCATGTTGCTTTGTTTCACACTTTTGCATACATGAATATAATAGTAGAGCTAAATTAGGGTTGTTGTTGTTGTTGTTAAATTTATTACCTGTCCTTCATCCTAAGGTCCCAGGTGGTTGACAACATTAAAACACGATATTTAAACCAACTTACAATTACAGAAATAAGGAGGATCCTAAGAATATACATCTGTGTCAAAAGCCAGGGCAAAGAGGTGTACCTTCAGCAATCACGGGAAGCTACAAATCATTTTCTACCGAGGCTATTCCTCATGGCTCTGTTGTTGTTGTTGATGATGTCGTCATTATTAATTTGTTTTATATATCGCCCTTCATCTGCAGATAGATCCCAGAGTGGTGTATATTAAAAACATAAAATTCAAAATTACCTCCCTTTTTCTCTGCAAGGTAGAAACAGACTTTAGTCTGTTGTGAACAGAGGACAGATGTATTGTAATAAAATAATTGCTGGAAGCTTGTCCAGCAATATTTTTTGTCCAACTCCCCCATTGTAAAATAAAACAAGGTATTTTTTTAATGCGAAGAACTGTGGGGAAGAAGAAAAAATATGCTTTGTTAAGATGAAATATTTATGAGCCTGATGTGGGGCAATAGCAATAAGAGGGCCCTTCAGTAGGAAATCCATATGAAAAATGTAATAGTTGAAAGGACAAGTGCACCAAAGATATGGCAATGAACTTCGGCAATGCTCTGTGATGTACTGCATCTACATTGTACAAATACTCGTAACAGGTAATAAAGGTTAAAAACAGGTATCAAGTTCTGTCCAGCATCAAGCCCAGCATGGAAGTCAGTGGGTAGAGTAGCTTTTATTTTACCCCAGATATTTTCCTGTTGCAGATATCCGTTGTAAAAAGTATTTGACCCTGATTTTGTGAACATTGTGTATGGTTCTAGGTACAGATTGGAAATCTTGCTGGTGTGCTATCCTTAGCTGATCCGGCAAGCATTATATCGGATATCGTCCTGGTTTGAACATAACAATAAGCCATGGTTGTTTTTGACTATGACTTGTTAAATAAGCCAAGATTTGGCTCACTCATGTTCAAACAAACTGTATCTCTTTGCATTGCCCAAGAAGTGACAAAGCATCACTGAATCAACAGTTCTCTTACTATTAGCTAGCTGCAGTAATGGGGCAAGAAACACAAATGCTCTCCTCCTTGAAGATTCAAATAACCCTAAAGCATATCTCCCTTCCTAGACTGACCCCAAGAAGGCTTCCTAGACCTCTTTGTTAATGCATCTGTTTCAATCCCTTCCTACTGTGGCTGTTCTTTCAATAAAAACATTTTTTTCAGTGCTATAACTTGAGCAAGCAAAGAACAGGTGTTAGTATTAACTTAGGTTATAAAAGGAAGTCGGTAAATTGTTGCAGAAGCAAAGATTAATGGGAAGTGAGGGAGTAGTGGCAACTACTGGAGTATTTGGGGTTAAACTGTGTAATTGCATCTGTTGAACTGTTGGTATAACTTGCTAAGGGCAAACATGCTTTTAAAATACAAGCCTTTTGTATAAGGATAAAAGAATCCCTCTTACCCATACAAGGAACTGAGTTTGAGAGAGTGAGTTTGTCAGTGGAGAGGTGGGTGGGAAATGTGGATTGTTGCCAAGCGGAATAGCAGAAAGGGAGAGGACTGCAAAAACATAAGTGAAATCCTCTTAGTCATACCAGTGGTTTCATTTTTAGGCAACTCTAAAGCTAGAATTTCAGGGGACGCGGGTGGCGCTGTGGGTAAAACCTCAGCGCCTAGGGCTTGCCGATCGCATGGTTGGCGGTTCGAATCCCCGCGGCGGGGTGAGCTCCCGTCTTTCGGTCCCAGCTCCTGCCCACCTAGCAGTTTGAAAGTACCCTTAAGTGCAAGTAGATAAATAGGTACCGCTTTACAGCGGGAAGGTAAACGGCATTTCCGTGTGCTGCGCTGGTGCTGGCTCGCCAGAGCAGCTTCGTCACGCTGGCCACGTGACCCGGAAGTGTCTCCGGACAGCGCTGGCCCCCGGCCTCTTAAGTGAGATGGGCGCACAACCCTAGAGTCGGACACAACTGGCCCAGTAACATCTGGATACAAAATAAAGCAGGTTAACGATGAGAATCCCATATACCATGGATGACATTAAAATAGTTTACACCACTTGTTCAAAGCAACTTCACTTTTAGTCCAGCCTGTTATAGACCTAAGCACTTAAGAAAAATAAGTTATGCCAATTTGAAATAGCTTTGGCAGCGGTATTATAATAAACAATTCTGGCATGTTTTGTTTGCAGATGTATTCTGTATGGTTGCTAACAGCACTATCATGAAAGTCACACTTCTGGAAACATAAATGGATCTGACTAGTTTGTATTCAAATAACTCTTAGCAAAAATAAAAGACAACATCTGTACAGCGTACAGCTTGCAAAAGAAATATATATATACAATAGTTTGATAATGACATGCATTGTTTAAAATTAGAAAGTCTCCTAAAAAGATTTTTTAAAATGGATGAAACACATGTTACAATGTTGTTCTCATTAAACAAGTGAGCAAAAATACCACAAATATATTTTATAATACTGGTCCTTTAGAAGCTTTCCTTTGTCTGATGAATGCAATCTATACAATTCACAATTGTATTCTGTGACCTTGGGGCTGATGGAGGTTGGTGTCCAGAAGCATGTGAGAGGGCCACAGGATTCCTATCCCTCCTCTGAGTCTTAATTCTGTATGTTACTGTGCATAAATACTTTAATGACAATGCAATTTGTTAAGGAAAGGGAAGCTCTTCACAAAACAGATTAAATGTGTGGATGTGTTGACCTTCTCTCCATATTGTGCATCAAGACTTTACGTGCCATTTAAACAACCTGCACCCTTATGCTGAAATTGCTCATTCAGTGTGGTACTTGGTTCTTTGCAAAGTTGAGTACTGCTAACCACACTTTTGAAAAATAGTCACTTTCGATTTAAGCAACTGCTGTAGTGGCTCACTAAGCAGGTGGAGGCTGGAGGCAGTGGTGTCCTCTCACTGGTGATCTGCTGCTTCTTGGAACAGGGATGGGATGAGGTGGCAGCAAGGTCAGAGGAGCTCTGGCTTGGTAATAGTGAGCAAGTGGCACCTGGAGAGCTGCTACCAACAGAGAGTTCCACTGCCTTGCCCTTGCTTTGCCTTGTCCCACCCAGTCTCAGTTAAATGCAGTGGCTGCTGACACCAGCAAAATGCCACCCCCCCAAAAAAACTAACCACTGATAGTATGCAGACTAATCATGCTTTATGGAAGCTGAGTCTCCTTAGCGCTGACAGGTAGTTCAGTGAAAAGTACAATGCAGTTCCTACCTCGGACTGCCTTTAGTTGTAGGCAGACAGCTTAGAAATAGGTCTTCTCAGCAAATAGTCTCCCTGCAGAAATTCAGCATAGATCAGTGCCTGCCTGCCAGCCACCCCACCCCAACTGCGTTACAAATACAGGGCTACTTATACTCTAATTTGTGCTGAGTCACTGGCAGCTCCTTCTGACTGATACCTCACATGAGCTCATCTAGGCGCAGACAATAACCCTTAATTAGTCATGATCAGTGCATGCGATACTCACTGGTTCACAGTACTGGCATCTCCCTGCCCAGAGATGCTCATCTGCATGGGGAGCCGCTGCATGAACAAAGTCCCACCAGAGTCTGGCCACCACCTACTGGGACTGGCTGAAGCACACGAGTCCTGCTCCCCGAGGAGCATGAGAGTAGGAAGCGCAGTTTGTGATGCGCTTACCTCACCATGCACTGTGCTCTGCTGCTGGCCCAGGGCACCCTGGTCACCATGCTGATAGCGCTTGTGATGGCTGGGGTAGAGCGGGCATAGAAGCCGCCAATGAGTACTGGCAACTTTTTTTTTCTAGAAAAAAGGAACTGGCTATGACCTGCTTTTTCTTTGCAAGCAAGCATAAACTAACATATTCCTAGGAGTTGGAGATACTAGCTCTGGTGCAAATGGACAGCTCAGGCTCAGCCCAGCTCACCCAAAGGAGTTCCCATTTGCTTGCCCATTCTAAAGAAACATCTTACTTGCCATGCTGAAGTCATTCCTTTCTCTCTTCTTTATAATAGTTGCCCAGGAGACATGTCACTTGTGGGATCAGTACCATAGCATGCATAGTCATGCCTTGCACTTGCTGTGTCACTGATCCTTGCCTCGCTTCTGTACTATACAGATTTGAGCATTAAAGTTCTTGGCAGAGAATATAGTCTGAGTCCTTCATCCAGATTGAGAGGCAGAACACTGAAGAGGTTAAAAAAAATGCACTAGTTGAATGCCTCCCACATCAAGTATACTGCTCCAATCAGGCTATTGTAGTTGATTAGAAGAGCCATATATACCAAATTCCACTTGTTGAATGGAAAAAGTGACTTTCGTGTGTTGGCAGTAGTTGGATTAATAGTTTACTGCATTAACATTGCCTCTCTGGAGGTTTAGGTTTTCCCTCAGTATGTTGTTTTCCTGAGCATTCATGGGCTACAGCCAAACATTTTAAGAGGCCAAATGTTAAGGCATATCTTATATGGATTTGACTAGAACAATGTCCGTATTCCCTACAGGATACAAAAACAAAATACTCGTTAACCTGCACTAGAGTCATTTACGCTCACTAGAAAGTGAATTGCTCCTTAATTGAGCAGCTTTACTGAAATTAAATGGTTGCTTACACGTTTTTCTTAGACTTTTATTTCCTTACTTAAATAGTGGTTTTTCTTTAGTTCTTGAGATATAGTTTTACAGTGCTCATTGCAGACATGTGGAGCTGATTCGGACAACTCTTGCTTATCCAGATGAATGCTCCAGTTTTGAAGTACTTCTGTGCATGTGTTAACTTTTCTTCAGAGAAATAACCACTAATGTCTCTTCTATTTGTAGCAAAATGTTCAAATTATTTATATGCACTGCTTGCTTGAGAATGGTCCTGACCTTTTGTAGACCTTAATGAGTCCATAGTGGGTATAAAAAAATTCTGCTCTGACTTAGTGCAGTATTTATACTGAGTGTGAAGTCATGTAATTGACTATACAAGATGTGATAGAAAAGAAAATATGCATACACACGCATGCTTCGCAAATGGTGTCGTAGACTGGCTGGAGGCAGAGGAGTGGTGGGAGGCACTAACTGGGGAACTCCTAAGGGAAGAAGGCTCAGAGTCAGGGGATTGATGGTGGGATGACAATGAGTGATCAGAGGAAGATAAGGGGCACACATAAACATAATAATTCAGCAAAAATGTTTTTTTCAAAATTGATACCCGGTAAATTAGCAATTATTTAAAATATCACTAGAAATTAAAATATTAATACAATAAAAGTCAATGTATACTTCAACTTCTGCTCCTCATTAAACTTTGTCTCATACTTAAGAAGGAAATCTGTATTGAATGTGAGACATTTAACAGCTAGCTCTAAGAAAATCCATTATAATTAACACTGTGGGGTTTTGTTTTTTGTTTTTTTATTACTACTATTGAAAAACATACTGTGAATTACACATGTATAAGAACGAAAAGATTTGAAAGTAAAGATGAATCTGGATAATTTGACTCAAGTACTACATTAAGTATATATTTCAAGCTGCAGAACAATATAATACTTACAGATCTGTAGCCAAAAGAGAAGTGTCTTATCTACAATTTTTTCACCATGCACATTGGCACATTGGCATTATGAATTTTTTTTGCATTTACATATGATTACATTGTATAAACCATATGCTGTTCAAATATGGGAGGACCTCTGAAATGTTTGCATTTCAAGCACTTGAATACCCCAAGATCCACCTGTCAATAAAACCATTGGTACTTCCCCTCCCTTTCTCCCCTCCCTCCCTGAGTCAAGATGTCATTCCACCACTAATGTGCTGTTCTATTCACAAGAACCCCCTTTATATTAATCGGGATAAAGTGCTGATATATGTTATCTGTTGCCATGGTTGTGCTTTCTTTTTTATTCCCTTTATGTAATTAGGTTGACCACTTGGGGGACAAATAAATTAAGTCACAAAGCATGCTAGAAAATTAGCTGTATGTTGTTCTTTGCTGGAATTCTGTTGTCTTGACCACAGGTAATGTGGCTCAGGGCTCATCCACAATTCCACTTGTGCATACAGTGGTACCTTGGGTTACATATGCTTCAGGTTACATACGATTGAGGTTACAGACTCCACTAACCCAGAAATAGTACCTCGGGTTAAGAACTTTGCTTCAGGATGAGAACAGAAATTGTGTGGCGGCAGCGGGAAGCCCCATTAGCTAAAGTGGTACCTCAGGTTAAGAACAGTTTCAGGTTAACTTCCGGGTTAGCGCCATCGGCAATGGCGGCGTTCCTCTGACAGGGAGGAACCCGCTCCGTGGAATTCGGGTCGTGCCGCCGCGGCGAAGGCAGAGACCCTTTAAAAATCCCAGGCGGAGGAAGCCTGGGAACGTGGGATTCGGCTGACACCAGGAGCGCCCCCTACCCACAGGGAAACCCCTTTTCGGGGGTTCCGAAGTGACGTGGGGTGAGCGGCGCGGTGTTTTGAATCGACCGCTATTTTTACGGAGTGAAGCCGCGTAGCCGGAGAGCGCTGACTTTTTTCTTGTGGACAATTGGATTTCTAACAACAACCCGTGAGTAAACGGAAATTGGATTTCTAAAGTATTTAAAGTTTTTTTTTTTTTAAATTGGCACCGATCGGGGAAGGTCTAAACAGGAAGTCCGCCTCCCCTTTCTGTATATAAACTGAAGCAAAGAACCTGTTAACTAAGGTTGTGGAGATTTTTATGTAAAGGACTTAAATTCCACTGATTGAAATTACCATCAATATTTTCTGTGGAAGCAGGGGAGCCTGCAGGAGAAGGCTAATTTGGGAATTGAAGTGCCACTTCCCCAAACCCGGGAGTGGTCTGTGAGATCCCGCTGACGGTGAATAGATAAATTTGACAGCTGTCAAGTTAGCTGTCAAGATATAAAAGAAGGACTTTGTTTCTACTGTTCGCTTTTGCTACAATTTACTGTTCGTCTTTGTTACAATCTTACGTCTAAAAGGAAGGAAGGATCTGTTACAATTTAACGTATGGGACCTTTGGGCCCGTGCTGGAAGGAGTGAAAAGAAACCAGAATCCCTCTAGAGGGAGCTTTGGGATATTGTCGTAAGGATGCAGCTGGGAAATTATTTTTAAAGATAAAAACCCTGAGAAACTAGTTTTTGACCTTGGACTGTGTAAGGATGGCAGTCGGGAAGAAAATTCAATGTGAGCTGAACAGGACATTTTATCTTTTGGGGAAACTGCAAGTCCAGATAAATGTTATGGCTACGAACGTAGTAACTTTGGAAACAAAAATGGGTACTGGAGAAGCTGACAAGAACTCGGCACAGGAACCTCTGCCAACTGAACAGACGGGAAAATTTGAGAAGGAGAACCTTGTTGTGAGTAAAGTGATGAAAGGGGGGGGGAGCGTAACCCTACAGAGGCAAATGGTGGATTACAACTTGAGGCCCAACATGATGGCAACTGAGAGAAGCAAATTTTTGGAGATGGAAGCCTGGCTCGGTTTAGAAAATGAAAGATGGAGAGATCATCCTATGTGGAGATCAAATGACCTTTGGGATATAAAGCTGAGCCAGGTGGAGGTTGAAGCGTTGGGGACCTTTGGATTTCAAAAATGTGTGAAACAAGATTTGGAATATTTTACAGGCCCTATCCTTAACTATGGAAGTTTGGTAGGAAAGAACATGATTACCGTTGGGTTGGAGCTCCCCCGAGATTTGGTGCTCAACATCAAAGACTATCAAAAAGATCGGCAGAGGGGACACGAAAGAGACTTAAGAGCCTCGGATTTAAGATCTCCGGGTTGATGGTTTTCTGAGATTTATGGAACTATTGCTAGGGGCCGAAACCGGGGAGGGGATCTGGTAGATGAAAAATGGGGAATTTAAAGTGTATACAATATAATTTGTTTTGTTTTTCTTTTAAAGAGAGAGGGGAAATCGTGGAATTGAATCTTCCTTTGACCCTAGGGGAAATGTTTTAAGAATAAGTACAGATATATAAGTTTTAATGAGAAATAAGATTAAATAAAGTAAAAGGGATGGTTATTTGGTGAAAGAAAGAAGGGAAAATTACAGCATATTAAGATAAGATATAAGGATAAAATCAAGATGAAGAACTTGTTGAAATAATTATATGAATTGGAATATAAAGAGGGGAATTATAGTGTGTTAAGATAAATTAGTAGGATAAAAACAAAGTTGGAAGGATTTGCTGAAATACCCAAATTGAATTAGAATACAAAAATGGGAGGTGTGAGGAAGTCAAGGATATAAGTGATTATATGCAAGTGAGTTTAAGGTTGGATTTGATTTTGATTTTTATTTTTTCCTTTTTTTCTTTTTCTGTTTTTTGATATGCATTGTCTTTTCTTTTTCTTCTTTGATTGTCTTTTTTATTCTTTTTTGTAACCTTTAAAATCTTAATAAAAATTTACTTAAAAAAAAAAAAAAGAACAGTTTCAGGTTAAGAACGGACCTCCAGAACGAATTAAGTACGTAACCAGAGGTACCACTGTACTAACAAAGACTGAGTGGTTCCTGATAACAAATCCTATATTAGTTGCCCTGTGTTGTGGCCCTTTTACCTACTCCAGTGATGCACCCTTGATACTGTTGCTTAAGCTGTTTTAACATGGATGCCACTGAGATGATAGGAACATAATGTCTGGCTGCTTTAAAGTCATCAGCCTTTCTGCTCTCCTAATGCTAAACATCTCACTTTAATTTGGTCACAATCAATACAGACTTCTTTCCTAATTAAAGTAATTTGTTTTTGTGAATCCGTCTTATGTAAACTCAAACAGGCTCTTGAATAGTCTGTGTTTTGAATGCAAAGGTTATGGATATATAATCTGTACCTTTGATTAAATGTTTGTGATAGAATTAAAAGTCTTTGTGCAGGCATGTTTGCTAACAGAAGAATTTTGGTAATAAACTGAACCTTCTGTTAACATACCAAGGTAAACATGTGTTGTTACATGGATCTTGCTTATTTTGCATTAAAAAAATAGCAATGTGATATGCTGCTTGTTCAGGTTCAATATTTTACCACATCTTAATTTTTTAAAACATCACAGACACCTGTAATATGGAATATCATTGAAACATAACCTCTTGGGGAAGCTATCCCATACTGAAACTTAGGAGCAAAAATGATAAAACTGCAGATAACCTCATAAATGTTGTGGCTGGGTATGGAAATCTAAAATTTCACTCCCAGCTGAGCTGCTCTCTTTTCCTTTGGTATTTATGTTAAATTAATGTAGCACTCCTGTGGCTGACATTAGTAATTGGATATAGCTGAAGGAAATCTAGCAGAGAAAATGGCACCCATTCTTCTTAAATTAAGGCATCAATTTTGCTAATACTGGTGACACATACTCTGACTGATGCTGGTGGAAGAAGTTAGGATTGCTACTAAATTTCCTATGTTGGTGGATCTCCAAATTTCACCATTGAAGTAAAGGTATTTTGATGACAATGGCGTAGCAATGACATTAATGACATAATGTTAAGTCAGTGTTAAGTGGAATTGGGGCATGACGAGTGCAGTTTAGTCAGAAGAATATGCTCACTGAGGGCTCAATTCCATGCTCAAGATCAGCATAACATTAGTTATGGGGGGGTGAAGAGTGGTGTATGTTTAAAGCACCAATAGAAATGTGATTTGTGGGTGTTCTCTGTCAAATCATTGACATTCATATGTACTTTAACCTTTCTGTTAAGGGTTTCTACATGTATGCCTCCTGACTAGTGAGCTGTGGAATTGTGGTTGGGGAGACACTATGTGCTCTTGCATTTTATGTGGGATAGGTTCTGTGTTATCATCTTGATATTTCTGCTGTTGCTGTGGGTCGGTACTTCCTATGCATGGGTAATGGGGGAATGACTGATTTCTTCTCGCAGTTACAATAGTTTACTCTAAAGAACATTTTGTCAACATGGGATGATAGCTACTCAAGTGGTTTGTGGCAAGTCTTTTTCTCCTGATAATTGTCACTGTCCTAGAAGTTCAAGAACATGTTTTGGGGATAATGACATCAAAGACAAATTAGGACTCCTGCCAGGACTGTTATCCAAGAATGATAACAGTTGAAATGCAAAACTATATTAGAAAAGATATGACCATGATTAGAATTCATGGACCTTTGTGCTGTGTGACTCAGATATATTGCATAGTACAGCTTTACAGGAATATTTAAATTTTTCAAATAGAATTCATGGTAAAAATCTGGCAATATTTTACTCTGACCCATAGTACTGTTGCATTCCACTTGCTTCTTTCCATGCTGTGGCTTGAGATAGAAGGACTGAGCAGACCAATGCAATACCACATACAGGTGAAAAGATTTGTAGGTCAATTCCATGATCTCCCAATCATACAGTATTAATTGAGCAGTGCTTCTCAAATTTTGTGGTTTCTTGAACCACTTAAAAATTGCAGGGGGACAGGTCTCAGTGGACCACTTAACAACACCCCCCCCAGCACTCTCATCAATATAAAAAAAACCTCCAGCAACATTACAAATACCACTGGAAAGGACCCTTTTAACTGATAAACTTTTAGGGGAAAATTAGCAGACTGGTTCAGTGCCACATTATGAAAATCATGGGCTATAGTCCAGGGACTTGTTAGTCTGTTGGAACATCTGTCTCTGGTCAAAATGGATTATTTCCATTATAAAAGCACAAACAAATCAAGTGAAGAACCATGTACAATATTCATGACTAAATAAACAAACAAATTGTCCAGTAGCACCTTAGAAACCAACTAAGTTTGTTCTGGTTATAAGCTTTCGTGTGCATTCACACTTCTTCAGATATATCTGAATATAAGACAATCTCATCTGCTAATTTCTAAATGTTTTGTCCACAGACAGCTTACTGATTGACTATCAGTTTACCTTCAGCTTATTACAAGAAGATGATCGCCATCACACTGCCATAAACTTCATTGCAAATCCTGAACAGGTGAGCTAATATAAGTAACTGCCTCTAATATGATTATTTAGTGATCATAGACTAGGTATCCATTATATCTGGTGGTTTTCTAAATCTGTTTGTAGGAACTAAAAGGTAGTAAGAAGGGATGATATAAACAACTTTCTGTTCAGGGAAAACAAGTGGTTTCCTCAGGTTTTGAATAATAACTGAACTCAGATTTTGAAGTAAAATATATATCCTCATCCATTAGGACTCAAATCAGTTTCCATTCCACACATATGTAAATTGTCTCACTCCTGCAGATGCCCAAATGTTTCTTAATGCTCTCATACTGGTTGCTGACTAGCTTCAGTCTTTCTGCAGTGGAGCATATCACAGTGCCTCCTCACTTGTATGCGGATGAATAGCTGCTTGTCACTGCAATTAATCCCTTGTTAAGGCTGCAATCCTTGCCCCACCGACTTGGGAGGAACACCTATTGAATTCAGTAGGACTAATGTCTTAGTAGACGTGGTTAGGATAGTACTGTAAGGTGTGAAACATATTTATTTTTTCTTGGACAAGGCAGTGGATAGGGCAGATGTTTATAGAAGTTAAATAAAGTGTGTGTGTTTGTGTGTGTGTGTTTTCATTCCATATTTAAAGTGTTGCTGTTTTAAAAGCCAGGATACCCATATATACTTCTCAAGACCTGAAGTTCATTTTCAGAGTTCCTTCTCCAGGTATCTCTACCAGTGAAGTGAGGTGGTAGCCATTAGGGACAGGGCTTCTCACTGATGGAAATGCTAACCTGGTGCTTACACTGTAGACTTTTTGGGAGCTGGTGTAGACTATATGTCCCAGATTTTTCATTTTTAGAAACAAGTTTTTTGCTTTTTAGACCTTGGGAACTACTGTTTTTACTGTTGTTGGTTTTATCCTGCTTATATTCTGATACTCATTTCTGTGTTCAAGCTGTATTCTTATTTTGATTATTTTCTGTGTACTGCAGATAAATGTTTGTTAATGGGCAGTATAAAAATATTGTTAATAACTACATGATAAATTTAAAAACCTTTAACTATGCAATGACACTAACTCTATGCAGAGTTAATGTAAAATTATTCCTTATGCTTTAGCAGATCTGAGAAGTGCAATAATTCTGCTCTGAAAACACTCATCAGCAACACATTAACTTGAAACATATCTTGTGTGGCTGTGAGATGGGAACGCTGCAGTTCGTAGCATTTTTCCTAATAATATCACATACTTTACAAATATAGTAGCAATTTAGATGCCTTTTTGTAGAGCTATTGACATTGATGGCTGAGCTTTTATTTCTCAGGAGCATGCAATTTGAAGAGGTGCTCCACACCTTAATTCTGAATTAACCAAATTACCGTGCAATCCTATGCATATCTGCTTAGAAGTAAGCTCATTGACTTCAGTTGGACTTACTCCCAGGTAAGTGTGTATAGGATTGCAACCTTCTTCTACGGTGTGAATCTGAAATCTTGCTTGAGAAAACAACTAATTTGGACTTTACTATAGCTAAAAAATATAGGAAAACATTTGGGTCTATGTTAATTTCATTGAATCTTATAAATAAAATTTCAAGTTGGATTTTATATTATCATGTGAAATGGATAGATTGTTAGTCTTATATTCTCTTGGATATATTCCTTTTCAGTTAAACATTCCTGAGTTTATTAGCTAATATCCTGATGTAATCAGCCATTTCCTACAACCCTACAGCTTCACTAGCAAGGGCAGGGAAGGTACTACTACTCCTTTCTTCTGTTATTGATGATAAGCAGCCTACTTTCTCTATAACAGGCTTCCTCAAACTCGGCCCGCCATATGTTTTTGGCATACAACTCCCTTGATCCCTAGCTAGCAGGACCAGTGGTCAGGGATGCTGGGAATTGTAGTCTCAAAACATCTGGAAGGCCGAGTTTGAGGAAGCCTGCTCTAGAAGAACAGCTTTTTTGGTGGCTGTGGGGAATTGTCCATTAGCAAATCAATGGGAAGCCCCTTGAAATCAGTAGTGATTGCACTCCAGAAACTACCGTATTTACTCAAATCTAATGCTCTATTTTTTTGGCCAAATTATGTTATGAATATTAAGATGTGCATTAGATTTGATAGAACATTTACATTTACCGGCAAATACTTTTTTTTGGTTTCAAGGTTCCGAAAATTGAGGTGTGCATTAGATTCGATGGTGCATTAGACTCTAGTAAATACGGTAACATGTACAAAGAGCTTCCGTTATTAGCTATGGCAGTTTTGCAAGTTCATGGAACCTTCACTGTCATCAGCTGTAGAGGACGAAGGCCTTGTAGCATGTGAAAAACTACGTCAGTGGAGCATGCCCAGTGTGTTTAAGATCAGGGCATATGTTTGAACACCTGTAGTTGAAATAAGGTCATTGCTTGTTTAAGCAATAGTCTTATGTAATTTTCATATTTTCTTTTTAATTTTTTTAGTCAAACAAAAATTTGGACATATCAATTAATGCATCAAACAACTTCAACCTGAATATCACTTGGTCAATTGGCTCTACAGGTAAGAAAGCCCATAATGTATTTCTACTTCCATATTCCCTCAAGTACTTATCATCTAACTATATTTACATGATTGCCTTTTTGTTTCTTATTAGTAAAGCTTTATAAAATGTATTCTTTTTCCATTCTCATTATGCCATTATTAATGATATTACTTAAAACTCAGATAATTTGCAATCTGAATAAAGGTTCATTAACATGTTAACTTTCTTCCCTATTCAATTAAAATTACTTGGGTAGCAAAACCTTGTATGCTCTTTAAATTTTTAGAATGGCAGTGTTATGAACGCAGTGATTTTAATTAAGATAAATTACTTTCTTAACTACTGCAGAGACTGAGATTTTAATTTCTTTGTTTCAGTGTTCAAGCCTGGAATTTAATTATTAACCTTAACGTTGATATCAAACAATAAAATCCTTCTGTGTGTGCTGATAAAAGAACCTGCTTATCTTTTTTTTCAAACTTTTGAACCCAATTTCTCCATTGGCTTTAATAAAAAGCTTTGTTTAGAAAGTTTCTTTGAATTGGTTCTGTTGACTTTCTGAAAATATATCCAAGGAGAGCACCATTGATTGCATTTTTAATTAATTATGCAGAATGGTTAAGAACAGGAGGCGCTTCACACTTTATGTGACAGATCTGTTTCTCCAGGTGTCAATTATGGTTTTACCTGTGGAACACTGCAACATTTGAAAGGGAGATGTGCATTTGTGAACATATGGTGTACACACACTGATGAATTGCAGCCAGGTGTAGCTCCACATTGTGTATCCACTGTATATCTCTGTATTTTGCAGACCTGCACTCCCTGTTCTTCTGAGATCTGTGCTAGAATTGCAGATTGTGTGTCATACCTAGGTGCACTACCACAAACTGCTGAATAGGAAGAACTTGATGTTAATAGTTCAAGGGGCTAATAGGGAGGCAAGGGATGGTGCCATGGGCAGTCAAACTGTACCATTCCCTAAAGAAATTTTTATGATTTTCAGTAAAATGAGACAAAGTTTCATTACTGCATAAAACTAGCACTAAGAGACATGTCATTGCATCCTTGTCCTTCAGTTAGTCCGTGTGTGTGTGTTTGTGTGTGTGTGTGTTTGTGTGTCTGTGTTTAAACATGTAAAAAATACAGTGACACAAATCCTCTTCAGGTATTCATCCTGCAAATGCAAGGCTGAAAATTTGCAGAAGGCTGGGGCACAGCTGTAGGTCCGACCTCTGTTACTAGTTATACCCCCTCAAGCCTGACTTTTGCATGTTTAGCATGAAGGTCCGAGAGCAGCTTTCAAGCACATTTACCTTATGTACTTAGGAATAATGCCTGATTATGAGGAGGCTTCTTAACTGTAAGGAGGCTTGCAAATATGCTTACAAGACCCTTTCAGACCTTTGCACTAAATAAGTGCAGTTTTGGAGTTGCACTGCACATAGAGACATTGGGAGTTGTGCTGCAGCACATATTCACATCCCTCTACACACTGTTAAGTAAACTGAGGGATGATTTACTATGCAAACATTTACTGGTGAAGCAGAATATGGGACTCCCACTCCAGATTTTAAAAGTGTACATTGTTGAATCTTAGTTCTGTTTAGTGTGGAACTAGATGCATGGTAAAAATGGAATTTTCATTCTCATGATTACTTCCAGCAATGAAAGTGAGTGCGGGTGGTCACTTGAAGGGAGAAGCAGCATGGGAAGGGGAGCTTAATACATTCATTCACCCATTTCCCACTGAAATCCTTTGTTCCAGCTGCTTTCTCCCCAGTACTTTCCCCTCCACGAGTCTGGAGAATACTTACAGAAGCAAAATGACAAATGGCCCCCCTGCTGTTCTTCCTGCAACCTCCAGCCCACACTGTACTCAGCATATCAGAGGCAGTCTCTTGTTTACTATCAAATGTGTGTTTCCCAATTAATAATACTTTCTCTGAGGTGTAGTTTCTTTTATTTCATTGTTGCTTGAAATCCCCTACTTTGGGGGGGGGGGCATCTTTTGTGTCTTTTTGCCAGATCAGCAATTTACAGATCAAACAGAATTGCTGAAGATTCTCATGTCTTACAAATGGAATAGGTTTATCTAGTTGAATATGAGATGTCCTGAGAATAGTTGAGATACTAAAGCAATATTTCACAATCAAGACAAATACATTTTTTACACACTTGAATAACTTATTCAATTTTAGTGTAACTTACTTGAGGAAACTGTATTAGCTGTGTGGTGAAATGGGATAAAGTTGATATAACTTTCAAATCCATTATATGTTTCATTAATCATTCATAATATCTGAACAACTATTCATAATCTTTGCTAGTATATAAAGGATATATGTATAAATGTTTGTTTTATATTCCTCATGCCATTTTTGAAAATGTATAGAAGTCACTTATAGAGATGTTATACTTTAGAGATCTTTCCCCATAATATTCCATCATAATTTTAAAGATGAATCCAGTGTGCTGTCTTGATCATATGAACTGTGTGCTTGATTCAAGCAGCAAAGTATGCAGAAAGGAACTCTGTCCAGCACAATTCAGTGTTCTTTTCTTCTCAATATTCATCCAAGGCTGAATGTGCATTTTCTGAAACTGTTTCTCCTTCCTTGGACTGGGTGGAATTAAGCAGCTTTGAGGAATTTAAATTTGTTTCCGTCTACAGTTTTGTTACAGTAATGGATATCTAGATACCTGTTAGTTTTATTGTTGTGCCCCACCATGTGTGTCCTTGAGATGGAATGGACTACAAGCTAATTATTTTTTTTAATGGGCTTGCTTTTCATTATTTTTATGTACTCTCATAGCTGGAACGATATCAGGAGAAGAGATTCCTGTAGTTTCAAGGGCTAATATAAAGGAATACAGAGATAGTTTTTCCTGTGAAAAATTCAACTTTCGGAGCAACCCAAACATCACTTTCTATGTATATGTCAGCAACTTTTCATGGCCAATCAAAATACAGGTTAGTATAAATAACAACTATGATACTTCTGTTATATTAAATTAACATTTTCCTCTGATCTGACCACCAGAAATGCAAAACTGGCTGTATTGTCTATGGAGGAAGGCCCTGTCATTGTCAATGCCTTGTGGTGTTTCCTTTAGTGTTAAATCTGTGTGGTTCATATTTTTTTAATGCATGGTTTATTTTTTTGATCATTTTAAAAAACAAGTAGTTCTCTGAAAACCTTGTGAATTAATGAGACCTGATTGCTGAAAGAAAAAAGTTTATACTTCTACAGAATGGAAACTTAGACTCAACTGCTTAGTCATATCGTTCCTAGCTGCTGCTGTGATAAAAAACTCCTTACCTTTCACCTACCTATTTATACATGTTGGGATATATACAAAGATTATGAAAATATATAATTATTTAGTAGATGGACCCAAGTATTCCATAACAATAAAACAAAGTTGGAAGTATTTGATTTAAGATGAACACAATGTTTAAATTTAGCTTCAGTGTCTCTTCTCTAATACTTCTTTTGCCATCTGACAGTATAAACATATACATGCCTACGCAGAGGTAAGTGTGGTGGGGCTTACTTCTACGTAAGGTGGTATAGGATTGAAGCCCAAAAGTTCAATCCTTAAAATATGTATTTAAGTCAATATTGCTTTGTTCTTGGGCTCAGGGATACTTAGAAATGTACAACAGACTCCACGAGACTGATGTGTCCGGCATTTATGACTGGATCCAAAATTAAAATTCTTAATTTTATTTTTTTTAAAAACACTGTTCCCATTATGTGTGCACGGGTAATTAGTATGTGGAGACCATGGGCAAAGACACCAGGTATTAACCCTGTTTCAGATATAATGCAAAACCATAGCTTGTTAACAAGCCATGACCATAAACCACAGTTTAATTTTGACTTGTTTGACCTCCCCAACCTGGTGCCCTTGATATGTTTTGGACTACAGCTCCCATAATCTCTGAGCATTTGATGTGCTACCTGGGGCACCAGCCTAGGGAAGGGTGTCTTAAACTAATTACATATTCCTGCAGGTTTGAGCACAACAATAGTTTAAATTGGGAAGTGGATGTTTCCAGCATCCTTCCAATCAATGCTAAGGGGAAATGGCCAACCCAAAGGCTTGCTTCTGCATGTTCACATAAAGCATATTTCAGTGTTACATCCAATGTAGGTCATTTGTAGCATAGCTTTGCAAACTCTTGGGACATTTGGATCTCTAGTGTACATGGGGCATTCAAAAAGTATGCAAAACTAATGAAAGGTATGGTATTTTATTACTACAAATCATTAATACCACACTGTCTCCTATGGTCTAACCTCCAAAATCCAAATGAAGTCAGCTGTACTTTTAATTCTTTCTGATCTGCTTATCAGAATATCTTATCTGCATGGTATAAATATTGTCCCATTTAGAAAGGTAGCATTTTATCCAGGTAATTAAACCTTTCACTCCCATTTCTGTTTTGACCTAATAACCTTGCTACTTTCTCCTTCCTCGTAATTACTGTTGAAAATATTTGTTTAACTTTATCTCCATGAGATCTCTGCTCTCATTCTTGAGTATCCATGGATATGTGAACATTATGAACATAAAAAACAGTACTGGAATAAAATACCCTTATACTGGCCTTTGCTTTTTTATACTTTTAACACCTTCAGTCATATGGGATATGTCTGCAGTGGGGCATTTCAGTGGGAAAAATAAGCTATTCACAAGGAATAAGATAATGAGCTGGTTTATAAATATTGCTACTAGGTTAGGCTATTTTTGAATCATCTTTGTATCACCTGTCTTCATATAGCATTAGCTTGCTATGGACTGAAAGACAGCGACAGAGAGTGATTGCTATGTTAATTCAAAACAAACAATCCAAAGGCTAAGAACTTGATTGCAGGAAATATATGTGTGCAAGGATGGTAAAAGATCACTAAAGAGTAACTGATTTTTGTTAGGTCATCTACTCAAACAGTGAATCATTTAATCAGTTAGCAGCTGGAATTTGTGTTCATTAAATGGCAGAATCATGCATGGAAGGTATTTCTTGCTTATATATTATATATATTTAGAATATGTTCTATATAATTACATGTATCTAGGTGAGTGAATAGATGCAGAAAACATACTGCCTTCCTCAAAAGCTCTTTACATGAATACCGAGGTTAAAATTTGACATTGGTATAAACTTTAAAAATACAAATGTACTAAAATGGGAGAGAAAAGTTAAATATGTTTTCTCCCCCACAGTTTCAAAGGCAATGTACTTCAGATGTGTAACAATATACAACACTGCAATAAAATTCAACATGTATTGGTCTTAATTCTTTCTGCACTGTTGAACACACAACATAAAAATGATTGTTTCGAACATTAGTGGTTCAGAGCTATTTCAGAATGCTTTCTTCAGCAAAAAGAACTTTCCAATGAAGTTTTTTCTTCTTCAGTTCAGTAGTGTCCTCTCTTGCTTACCCTGAGGTTTCAATATAATATTTTACAGCGTGTAACATCTGCAGAAATCATGCAGAAATTATGTCATAATGATATGTGACTTTTTTGTCAAAAATAGTACAATAGGACAACATTATTTTTCTCCTCCTTTAAACAGTATGATTAAGTAACAGGTTTAAAATACAAAGCCCAGATAGCAATGGATTTTCATCTAGAACTTTTACAGTGAAAGGTTTTTCATCTGCTGTCTTCAAAGTAGACCATGCAAACCACACATCTAAGAAGTAAAATTGGGAGTTTTAACATGGTGCCAAAATGAAGGCAAGATTGCTGCCAGGTGGCTCTCGGCGGGGAGAAAATTCTATAAGTGAGGTGCCAGTACAGAAAAAGCCCTTTCCTTTGTAACCATATCATATGTAACATTCAAATATGGGGTGCCCCTGAAAAGACCATTGCTTGGATAGGACGGTATTGAGAGCGGTGTTTCTTCAGTTATCAATTTTCCAAGCTGTTAAGGACTTCATAGTGCCTTCAGTTCAGAACAGAACATTGTTATATGACTCTAACTTAGTGCACCATATAACAGTCTAACAGCCATGTTTCATAGGCATGCAGTTTCCAAGGCATGTTTAAGGGCACCTCCACACAAAGCATGTGGTCACTATCACTATCCAGGAATTGATGTAGGATATGAAACAAGCAAAGTTGATATGCCCCATTTATTTAAACAAGAGGTCTTCACTGATCTGGTTTGGGTGTTACCATTTATAACTTGCCGGGAGTGAGGGAGGCACAACAATGGTATGTGAGGCCAAAACCTGCTACCAGGCTTGGCACATATAGAAAAGTGTGTGTGTGTAGAATAAGTATTGTTTAAATTGGGCCTTCATGATTTGTGCTCTGGGTATGAATGTGTGCTGCATTTGGAATCGGTAACTGTTCTTTCGTGATGCTTTGAGACCTCTGTCAATGTGGCTTTGCTCAGTTGCTTGATTCATCAATATCTATTTGCACAGCTGTGAATGAAAGTGTATTTATTGGCTAACTACTTATGATATACCTAAAACTGGATTATGAATGTTAATCTGAGGAGCTGAAGGAAGGGGCTTAGTATATGGAAGGGTCTAACCTTGTGGTGGAAGGCTGATGCTGATGACTTTGGAATACTTGCTTTGGGTGAGACCCAATGCCCACCCACCTGCTTTTGCTAAGCTTTTATTTCCAAAACCTGTAGCAGACAGTTTAACTTATAAACCTTTTTGCAACTTGTATTTTCTGCAATAATCCCCTCTCTGAATGGAAACTTGAACTTGATCACCTGTGGTCTGCGCCAGCCCTGTGACTCTGTGATAAACTGTCTTACAGATTTATTGGCTTGATTTCTGCAAATATATATTTTAAATGGTTAACAACAAATATACTTAAAACACTGATTTCACTGTCCATTAAGGCAGATTTTCGGTAGATTTGGAAACCCCTAACCAAAAAGCTTCTGAAGAACTGAACTTTTTTAATTCATTCATGTAACACAAGCAGATATTAGGTCAATTGCTGAAGAAGAACATGAGCCATTTCATATGCTAAGGCTTAAGGCTGTTTGTTATTTTCACATAGAAGGAATACATGCATACACACATACATGCTCAAGAGGCTGCAAATAGAGCCATTCACAGCAATGTAAGTAATGTAATAACAGTGATTTACTGTTCAAGGTTCAATTTTCTAAACATCTTAATGGCTTCCAGGGTGACTGTTAGTAATATGGCTGTATGCGAATATTATAAATCTTGAAATATTGATTGGGCATTGACAACATTGTGGCATGCCACATTAATTTTTTTAAAAACTATTCTGAATATATCATTTTAGTAAAGGTAAAATCTGTTGTGACATAAGGGTATAAAATGAATTCTTATAAAAACAGGACATAAAGCCCTCATAATGGTTCTTTGGGCTTGATACTTGAACATTCCTTTGATGTATGGGACAACCTTGAAGCCAATAGTTGTTGCCTCTGTTCAGAAGTCTTCAAATCCTGTCATTTTAGATAAACTCAAATGGATTTAGGATACATTTACATTATTTTATGGAATATTATTTTTAGATAGCTTTGTAAAGTACCAAAATTAAGTACCAAAATTTATATTCTTTAAGCATCAAATTGAGAACTTTGGGGTTTTTTAAAATTTAAATTCTGGATATTTCACTGCATTTAACTTTGCTTTCATTTTAGCTTTGGATAGTTCTAAACAGAAAAAGTTTAAAGTAAAATTTAACTTAAAATACTTTCAAGATATTATTCACCATTACATAGTACAAAATGTTGCTTTAACATAAATTGTAACTAATGTTAGTTGGAAAACAGGAAATAAGTGCAGTTGGATATAAAGAGAAAATTCTGGTGGTAGTTGTTTGGAAATAGAGCAATTTGGTTGGGAAACTGTGAGGTCGTAAAAGGTTTGATACATCTGAATAAATTTGCTTGGGGGACGTTATAGTTTTCTTTCACAGTCCAAGAGTTTAACTAGGTGGCATTCAACACTGCTTCTTGCTGCATCATTCTCTATCTCTTGGGTGACTGTACAAAAATTAACATATTTGAAACAACAGTTTGTCAGGGAGTGGGAATACTGTTCATAGTTCAGTTGATGTTTTAAAAACAAAGCACCTAATTGAGAAATAATTAGTCTCCAATCACACACTGTTTTAATTTGTATATCATTTGAATGCCTGAGATAAGATCTTTACAAACTAATGTACTGATTGCTTTGGGTTCTCCCTCACCCAGACCAAGACATGATCCACTGCTGATTTCTAGAACATAATGGATATATATATGTACATACTGTATTTCATATGAAAGATATAGCTGTGATATTTTACAAGCGTATAGTGAGATTTGCTTCTGCAATGTTTATTTCATTTATGCGATTAAGTAAAATGTAGCTATCACATTTAATGTTTAATAGCAAATCTAATCAATTATAGATTTTACTTTCATTCCAAAACAAAGGATGTGGCTGGTAACTCAGGCCATAGGGGTGTGCTGTGAGATCTTGGCTGTACCTTAAAGCATTAATAATTCATACTCATGATGTACTGGGCCATGGAAAGCTAGGAAGGTCATGGTTGATAATTTTTGCTCATAATTCTTATTGCAAATATATATATATGGTTTGGGCTGTCCAGTGAGCACCCCTTCTCAGCCCTTGGCCTTGTCAAGTACTTCAGGAGATGGTCACTCTAGCTATGAGAAGAGGACACCAGGGATCTGCTTCAAGGCAGTGTCCGTGCATTAAAATCCTCCTGGCTGTTTTAAAATAATACTTACATTGGTTAAGAGAATAAGACAGGATATTAAGCATTTCCTCAAGGAAATGTTTGTTTTCATACCACAGTCCTAAATATTTATAAGCATTCATTTCAAAGTGATGAAGAGGAAAGAATAAGGATAGAGTATATTCCTCTAGGATATTACTGGAGGATCCACAATAGCAAAATTGTGCATATCGATGACATATAAGAAAGAGGAGTATTTGTTATAGTCTACTAATGATTTGAATGAAATTTTGGGTTTGTTCTCCCAGTGGTTCCTCTAAAGTTTCTATTGATGTTAATGTGACATTATTATTTTTGACTGCTTATTCAAAACACAGCAGTCATACTGCAAAGCTAGTGATGTTCAATAACACCCTAAGAATGGTTAGCTGAGGTTCTTGAGTGAAAATAGTCATGAATAGCTCTAGATGGTTGTTTCTCCGCCTGACCTTATACAACCCATATATTAGGAAGTATTCAAGTGGTTAATCTCTTGTGCATCAATGGAAATAGATTCCCCCCCCCTCAGCTCTTACTTTTCCCATAGCTATTACAAAAGGGGGAAATGCTTCTTAATGCATACTGTGCCTGTAATAACCTCCCTAAGCTGATTAAGCACTTTTTGTAAAATGATTACACTGATTTTTCTAACCTAATAAAGTTAATTTAAATTCATGTATATTCACTATAAAAAACCCTGCATTTGTTTAGAAAATACTTCTTTAAAATTGTGTTTGTCTGTGCCAGTGAGGTGGTATGGGGAAAAAAAATCAATTGCAGTGGCATTACTTGCAAAGCAATCAATTTGCTTCTATTGTAAGTGGAAGGCGTATCCTGAAGGGTTGAAAGAGAGATCCATGATTACTGCTCTTTTCTTTCTTTAAGTGAATGAGCCACATTTTCTTCTTCTGATTATTGTTCAGGGTATATATAAAGTTTACAAGAACAGTATTTAAATGTTTGTATAAATTTGGCTTATCCCCTGTTTTGAACTGCTCCTTTGACAAGTCTCTCAGTAAACAGTTCAGCTGCCAGCTTAGTATTTTCACCAGAGGTGCAGACATAAACCCATTAACCAGGGAGTCTGCTCTGTTGAGCCCAATGAGTAGAAATGTGTAGGATTGCAGTATAAGTGTATGATGCCTTGGGAAGACTCGCTGCTTTCATTGTCAGCTTTAATGTTCAGAAAGTTTGCAGAGAATAAGTTGAAAAGACATTGTTTCCTGTTGTGCCACTGTTTCTAAGAACTGATAGCAACGTTTTATTTTCAAAACTAAGCTCACTTGGGTTTCACAGGTAGACCTTAAGTGCATATATTTTATTATAAGGAAGTAGTGGCTTTTCTATCTACTGTTTCTTGGGTTGCACCAACAATTCTGTTCAAGTAAATTCAAACTGTAGTGCAACTCCATACATAAGCTATGTAGTGCATGTGGAAGGAAAGATTTAATTGATTTTTTTTTTTTCAGAGGAGATGATGGGAGAAAATTTACATTTACACTGCGTCATGCAGTGCCTCCTCCCTTTTATAAAGTTGTTGGGCTAATGCTTCAAGCAACAGTAGCCTTGCTATCAGCAGAACATTATGTTCTCCACAATGCCTCATTATAATACTTTATTCACTAGAATTCACTTGTTAGTGGACCACCCATCTTTCCCCCAACAATTATTAATCAATCAATCAATCAATCAATTAAGTTCTATGTCACACTTCATCCAAAGATCACAGGGTGGTTTGTAATATAAAAACACAAAATACATACCATAATAATGAACAAAAACAGTAACTCCCTCCCACACATTTTTTAAAGCCATAGATTTTTTAATAAGCCAAAAGCCTGGGAATCATAGAGGAAAAACATGGAGAAGAGGAATGTTTTTGCCTGGTGCCTAAAGATATGTAATGAAAGTGCCAGGTGAGCCTCCCTGGGAAGAGCATTCCACAAGTGGGGAGCCATGACAGAAAAGGTGCACGTTTTTCAGATGATCATAGGTCAGTTCATATGGGGAGGGTGATCCTTGAGGTATTGCAGCCCTGAGCCGTTGAAGGCTCTGTAGCTTAAAACCAGCACTTTGAATTGGACCTGGAAACTAATTGCCAGTTTCTGAACCATCTTCAGAGGCAGCCCCACATATAATGTTTTGCAGTAATCTAACCCAGAGGTTACCAGAGAATAGATGTTAGAAGTTAGGTTAACCCTGTCCAGATAGGGGTGCAGCTGTAACACCAGCCAAGGCAGATAAAAGGCACTCTGCAGTGTCAGGGACTGACTGGACACTGAGGAGTGGTGACTAGATACGGATGAATGGGCACCGGGAGAAGGGGGTTGGCATCTGACTTGGAAGAAGGGATCATGATCTGGGAGAGCCTGTAACAGCCAGGAGACGAGTCAGAGGCAGGAGAAGCTGTAGGAATGGCGAGTGAAGAACAGGGGCAGGAGGAGGGAGAGATAGATACACACCACCACCACCTGCTCCCACCTCTCCTGCTCCACTGTCTCCCAGAACCAGCAGAGGATTGAAGCAGGAGGAGCAGAAACAGGTTACACACAGGCATAGTCTCCACCTGCTTGTGCGCAGCTCAGGTGGGCGAGATACATAAGCTGAGGTTGGGAGTGGGCCCTCTCTGTTACTGCAATTGGTCTTAATTTTATAAGGAGAGGCATGTTGGAGAACTAAAGTGAGAACACTGAAAAATTCAGGTAATTGTCTATATATAATATTGTCTATTGAGCAGCTTTATAGATATGAGAATGCCTAGATTATGAATGTTTACTATGTAACATAAAACAGATGCTCAAACCCAGAGAAAGTTAGTTTTACTGAAGTCTCATTGAAAAGTATCCTGTTTATTTCAGTGGAACATATGAACAACTAATTTTCTAAGTAAAGGCCACAATATTTGGGGAAAACTGTAAATGAAAGTATAAAATATAGCTATATATCCTTGCTCTTATATATATTTTTTTAATGCATAGCCACTTTGGTTTTTTTATGCTAGTCTAGAAAGATCTTGGTCCAGGGGTGGGGGCACTGAGCTATAGAATGTTGGTGAAAGAGTTTGTGAGAGGATGTTTTATAACACTGTCTAACCTTTTGCAAAACTTTTTGTTGTTTTAACCTTGTAGACTTTTAAAGCTTTGTAAAGATTGCTATATAGGGGACAGAAGAAGAGATCTAAATTAAATGCTAATGAATTTTCTTTTGCAAAACGTATTAACTTTTCTAGTTAACATTGATTACAAGACAAGGGAAGAAATCAGGCAATTAGAAACTAGTGCAGTATAAAAAGGTTGTAAGCAATGCTTCACAAATGTTAATTCCATTGAGTCTTCAAGTGACTTTCATTTAACTTTGCTATATATTTCCAAAGGGTAAGAATCACATTATATGGATGGTACCATATAGTACTAAATTAGACTGGGCGTAATCCAGTCCACTAAGAGTCCTCCCACCATGTGTGGTTGCAGGACATAGTAGAGAGCATTTGCACTTAGCTACAAACCCACATTACTTGAGAGAATTGTGGAGGGGAACAACTATATGGAAATATGGAAGATGGGTGCACAGGCTTCCCATTCCCCATAATGATACGATTTGGGGCATGCATGCATGCATGCATGCATGCACAGACCATGCACAGGAAAGAGAAAGCAGAGGTTTATTAAACCTTATGGTGATCCTTCTATATACAACTGCTGTAACAACTGGTGGGTCAGGGCCTGCTAGTGGGTCGCAGCAAGAGCACTGCCACCATGCAAATATATAGTAAAATATTAAGAAATACATGTTTGGGTAAAAGAGGGCCCTGGGTGTGAAAAGTTTGAAGATACTTCGACTAGACTGAGTCCAATCAAGTCTGAAGTTCAGATGTCATCCATGAAATAGATGAAATCATAAATTTCTGAAGTTATGTAAGAAAGAGAAAAAGGTCTAACAGCTCTGGGGCCCATTCTTTGAAAGAGACAGAAAGATGTGTTCCTCCATGATATTATCTCTCAAGGATAAATCACAGAATCTTAGTCCTTGTTTATACAAATAGAAGGATATGTCCCTGGACTGGAAGCAGGAGGGGAAAACCATAATAATCAGGGACAATGAGAGGCTGTGCTGCTGACGTGTTAAAAGGCTCAGAACACATGTTGGCAAATTGATTGGGTCTTTGATCACCAGAGAACTGACACTAGAGACCACAATCAGAGAACAGTGTTTAAAGGGCATTTGTCACTCCTGTATTATACTCCTGTATAATACATATGTTGCTAAATACAAATCAGGCAGTAAGAAACTAAGGAGTTTAAAAATAGTAACCAAGGCTGCAATACTGTTCACCAGGAATAGCAAAGGATGGTGCTTGACTATGGCTATACACACACCAAAGTATTAATGTGCACGTGGGTAACACAGATAGAATTTTTCATGTGCAATTTTGTGTGCTTTTTCTTCATCCACACTCAAGCACTTTCAGCTGTCATGTTTCCATCTACACTAGTGGGCAGTGCTTGATGGGATGTATTCACACTGTGTGTTGTCCCCTCCCCTCAGTTAGTACTTTCCCACCCTTCCTGGGTTTCAGAAATTGAGGGCCATTCTGGGAATGAGTGTATATATCTGTTTACCAGATGCTCTTTTTTTTTAAGATAACAATTTTTCCTATGTAGTTCAAACAATACGTACACAAAACAGTGGGTTAAATAAAATAATAAAATAAATTAAAAATGTGTGACACACTTAGGTTTGGAAACCTGAGGTCCATTTTGGGCATGCACGCTTGCATGATATACATGCAAAATTTCATGAGATACAAGTTTTCTGACATATGAGGCTTCCACAAAACAGCTTTAAAATATCATGTTTGTGTGTTGCACCAAACCAACCAGCGAGAAGAACCTCACCAATGGAAGTAGGGAGTGTGGTGATTAATGGCACCTAGCAAAACGTCAGCCCACATGTAAACTCACCCTGCCACCCGTTACAATGTGCTTCAGTACATCCACAGTTAAGTAACATATAATTTTATGTTGGATATATTTCCTTACTACCTTATTAGCAAAGCAGAAAAATCCAAATAAAATGTGGGGGATGGGGAGTGTGGGCTGCCACTTGGATGAGGACAGTGTTATGTATACAGTGTGAAAAACAAGTACAGATGAAATTCATTGAATCCACCTTGAACTGATGAGTGTACACAGCCAGCAACTACTGTCATTCCCAGCATAGCTAATGGTCTCAGTGGGACGACCTTAGAAGCAGGCATCTATAGAATTGCACTATTTAAGAAACTACTCCAATTTTTACTGTTTTAAGTTGGTATTGATCCTAGGGAAATAATGCTAGAACACTTCTCATTCAGGTTGGTAAGCAAGTGTTGAGGAAGCCAATGAGCTAAATTACCCCAAAAGGTAGAACAGAGAAATGAGTAACAGACGAAGAAAAAGGAAGAGGACTAGAAGCAAACACTATTTGTTCAGGAAGAAAGAGCAGGGATAGATTTGAATAGGGATAAAAAGCAAAGTCTGAAACATCTCTAAATAAGTGGCAGGAAGTGTCTACAAGGTAGTTTGAATCTACAGTAAAGCTGGCAAGCTGCATTTCATATGTGATTCGAAGGGAATGAACACAGAGTTTACTTGTGCATCGGTCCTTTATTCTATTATTTTATTCTATTCTTGATGTGCCTGACACAGGGAATTTAGATGACAGGTGCCAATAGAATTGGAGATGGAACAGAACTGTTTAAAAACATGAGGGGCATCCACAAAGTGTGGGGAACTCCAAAGTTTGCACAAGCACAAATATTTTGTTCTAAAACTGGGGGGACTATCCCAAAGAGGACTCAGCATGATTAGCAGTAGTGGAATTGTCAGGTTAGAGAATTTATTTTTTAATACTGTCTGGCCTTTTTCTGGCTTTATTTCAAACACCCTTTAATCAGTTAAATCTAAATGTGATCTGAAACGATCTTTCTATGGCTGCTGCAATTGTTATGATTATCATCGCCATCTAATAACAATGGCAAGTGCTGAGTGTCAACAGGATTGGAGTCAAAACAGGGCCATTGAGAATTAGGAGGGAGCTATCTACATGCTTGGATTAATCTCCAGCTATATAAAATTACAAAATGTTTTAAAAGCTCAGAATCCCTTCCAAAAACATTCTAAAGGGAACTGAATATGCTAAGTATCAGTTGGAAAATAAAAGGAGAGGAAGGAGCAAAATTATTTACCTGTTTGAGCCCCCTTTACATTTTAATTTATAGTTTAATGAAGGGGGCATAGTTGAAACCCTGAACAGAGCATCCATTATGGGTGAAGATACAGTGCAGCACTAGGTAAATGCATTATCTTAAAGCGCTGTGTGTCCTTATGTTGTGCACCAAAAGTTCTTGACTTTCCCTCTCTACTCCAGTGCAAAAAGAAGTTCTGTATACTAAGTGAATGGGCAAGTTTATGTGAGTGGGGGATTTTGTATGCATTCCCCATTTCCTTAAGGGCTTATGTACCTCTCCTATTGTGTATGTTGATTGCCTGTAAAATGTTTCAGTGGTTAAACCAATTTTGAGTCTCACTTTCTCATTCTGATTTAATCATAATGATATAAAATTGCACAGATATTGTGTAAATTGAATATTTAACGGACATCTTTCTAATTTGAACTGAAAACAAACATAATTAGATTGAACAACCTTCTAATTTCATTATGTACATATTAATACTGCTGTAGCAAGCTATTGAACAGCACACAGGGGCTTAATGCAATTTATTATCACACTGAAGTGAGCTAAAGCTTCAAAATCAGTATATCATGAAGTAAATCAAATAGCTCTTGCTTGTTTCCCCTCCTATTATATCAGAGAAGAACGTGAATTTCTGGAATAATTTGGTTAAGTTTCTAATAAGGCTCCACTTGTACTATATCCTCTGCATCATTATGAAAGATAGATTTCTCTTAATCAGCTGTCAAGTTTTGCAGTTGGTAACATATCTATTGGCTGCAGTTTTCAAAGGGATTTGGATATTCTCTGTCCATTAACTTTAATAGGAACAGTGCTTCAAATTTCCTTAGGTGACATTGGAAATCTCAGCCCTATTTAATATGATCATAATGTATTCAGAGTGAACAGAGGTTTTTGTTTTGAAATGATGGAAGTCTGTCTGCATAGCCAAGAGAGTAGTAAATTATTTTTTTTTTTAAAGAAATAATAATTGTGGCCATAGTAAACAGAACATAGGACCTCTGGCAGCTCCTAGCTCTTCCAAAAAGGGAGGCTGACTAAAGAAAGTGATTGAATGACCATCTGCAGATGAAGGGGAAGTTTAAAGTCTTGTGGCTGATTTGCCACATACCACATACATATAATGTAAAAGGGATGTGAAAGAGTTGTGTTAGTTTGGAGAAATTGTTGTGATTTGTAAAATGGCATGCTCCGGTGCTGGCAACCTGTTGGGCTCTTAAAGCAAGTATCAAAAGATATCAATCTTCTACTTGGAAACAGAATCATATGCATTCATTCACCTCCCAACATACAAATTGGTAGTAAGCAGTTCCACAAATATATGTATATCAAGATAGATAGATGGATAGATTGCATATAGACTTTCTCATGCTTACAGTAGGCTCATTGAAATTAATGGGACTTAAGTTAGTCATAGCTACCAAGTATGGCTAAGTCTGGAATACACACACAGGCTAGGTAAAAGCCTCAAGTTGCCTTCTGCCTTGATAGCTGTAAATGAACCAAACTTATAAATATAAGGGGCCTATGTGATGCACTATGCAACTATAATACCACAAGGACCACTGCTCCCCATATGAACTGATCCAGACCCTGCAATCAGGGTCCTTCCATGAGAAGTCTGGAGGGTGGCAATACAAGAATGGACCTTTACTGCAGTAGCTTCCCCAGAGAGGCTCTCCTGGTGCCTTCACTACATATCTTTAGGTGTCAGGTAACAAACATTCCATTTCACCCAGGCATTTGGCTTCTTAAACAATCTATGGTCTTTTAAATGTGTTGGGGGAGGGTATTTTGTATTTTGTGTTTTTATACTGTAAACCACCTTGTGATCTTTATATGAAGGAGGTATATAAATTTAATAAATAATGAGAATAAATAACTGCATGAAATTGTGCATTAGGCCATGACCTCAAGCACATTCAGTTAATGTACACAACCAGAATGCCCCTCCCCATGTGAAACATTGATTTGCTATCTGGAATTTTAGCACTGAAACATCAGAAATTCACACAACAATTGTATTAAATAATACCTTGCACTTGTCTTCCACTGATTTGAATTCCAGAATAACTGGCTAACTATTAATTTTGTTTTGTACTAATTATCCTTTGTCCTAAATGCTTGTTTTCTTGGCCTGCTGAAGACAATGGGTTTCGCGTAATTTCTCTCTGGCTCTACCTCTTACTATGTTATATGAATGCTAGGAAAAGAAACAGTGTTCTTTTTAATTAAAACATGCTTTATATAAATGCTAAAATGAAATATACATTTGTTTAAAAGAGAGATGCTTTTAATGCTTGAGCCCAAGATATTATTAAGTATTCAATCATATTGACAATCAAAAGCATGTCAAAGTCATGCTCATGAAGTGTGTGGGCATAAATGGCAACAATTTAAATCGTACATAATTCATACGTTACTATTTCATAGTGGACCTCAAAAGTGCATATAATTATGATATTTTGTGAGTTCTTATTGGAATGTGGTATAGTACTTTTCTGACCTTTTAGCAAGATTCACTATACATTATATATTAGCTAGAGCATTCTCATTTTTATTTTTATTTTTAGCCTTTTAGAATTGCTGGACTGACCTTGCTTCCATTTTTATCAGATTGTAGGCTATTTTGGAGGGTTAACTGCAAAACTTTCCCTGCTACTAGAGATAATATTTTATTAAACCCTGACCACAGATAAGTGGGGCAAATCAACTTTTTCCATCCATCTCTTTTATGTCTCTCCAACAAAGGTTTCAAGAACCTGGGACAGTATTTGGTAAATGCAGTTATTAATCTGATAAGCTTTACCTTTATATAGTTTCCTGTCAATAAAATAAAATTACAACTCAAATACCAGAGGGCAAAATTAATTGCTATTGCAAGCAAGTGCAGTTATCTTAAATGGAATGTACTTGGCCACATTTATGGTGAATGAAACACTTGTGTTTCAAATGGTTTCCTTCCACATATGCTTCATTTTCCCTTTTCTAATGTTCTCATCTTATCCTTTGGCAAAAAATCTTCTAAACCTATGTGCATCTTTGCATAAATCCTATTTATAGTGCCTAGGTGCCCATTACCAAGGTCTGTGCTCCATGTTTGCTTGGTACAGAGACAAGGAATTATTGTTGAACCATGGATTAATGAATAGGAACCAAATTCTGTTGCCTTTCCCTTATATTTGTTAACGTATTTTGGATGCACGCTGAAAAGGTTCCTCATTCTAGAGAGAAAAATTGTTTTGTAGTTATGTCTGTTCTGCAGCTCTTTCCCTCCCCCCCTTTTTAAAACAATTATGTAATCATTGTAAAGTGCAACAAATACAGCACAAGCAAATGTCTTATTACCCCAAAGCAGAACATTTTGCCAGAAAGTGAGCAAAATATCTAAATAAATTGAATCCCTTAAGCAAGAAACATTTATAGTTATATTAAGAAACAATGTAAAATTTGAGAAAAATAGCAAATTATAAAACTCTGTGTTTATAGGTATTATACGTTCTTTGAGTTACCTAAAGGTAGCATTTCCCATAATGTAATCTAAGGCTTTCTGAGGCAATTGTTCACATTTAATGAATACTGTAAATTTTTTTTAAAAATCCTTTTAAAATCACTCATGGAAAGCTTTAACATGCACTGTGCATCAGCATCGTGCATATAGACATTGCTTCCATAATTTTCTGTATGGAAAACACAGTGGCATATGTTAAAATTCATAGCTTAGTATTTAGTTTTAATTTCAACAGTATTGGAATGAAAGCAGTGGGTAGCCTGCTAGCATAAAAATATTTCAGTGTTTGTTTACTAATACTGTTCTTGACTCCAGAATGTCTTGTTACTCCCAATCTCCTGGGAGAAATTGCTTTAAGTGCACTTCTATACCACCTACAGAAAACATTAAGTAGGGAAACACTGCTCCTTTGTTTCACCTATGAAAGAATTAATTTTAAAATATATATTGTATCATTTTTTATATGATCTGAATGTTTCTACTGTACCGGATGGAAATCAAATATATGTTTAAAAATAATTCTGTTTTAGAAGCAATGCTGTTCAACTTATTTCTAAATTATCTAAAGTCATGTACAGTAAAGCAGACAGGGCTTGCTGAAGACAGCAAATTTGTCAGAATGAGTAAAGCCAGAACAAACTGTGAAGAGTCCCCAAAGGGCCTGTCCATACTGAGTGTCAGGGCAACAGTCTTACCATGCTTGCTAAGGTCACACTTCTCTGAACGCATTTTCAAACCACTTCTCCATGTCCAGGGCACAAACTTTTCTATAATATGAGTTATTCTTTCTTTTTCTTTTTTATTTTTGGTGTGTGGAGGGCAGGGAAGGGGGTAGATTTAGCCCAAATGTGCTAGGGTAGGGGTGGATGACCTGCAATCCTCCAGATGTTGTTGGACTCCTAACAGCCATTAACCTAAATCAGCATTACTAATGAATAGGGATTATGGGAATTGTAGTCCAGCAACATCTGAAAAGCTACAGATTCCCCATGCCTGTGCTGGGGAAGCACTCACTATTGTAACCCCACCTCTGCCCCCACCCCAGGTAAGTCCAGGTATATCCTCCCAAGGAGCTGCTGTTTAACGGGGGGAGCGGCGGAGAAGTTGTGTATTTTACAGTGAGAGTTACGGTACTTCTAAGGGACAGTAAGGCTTTGATTAGATGAAAACTGCAGGAAGGTTGGGCATTTACAATCTCAGGGGGTCCCACTGGAGCTTAATAGTGGATGGAACTGCTCTCTTGTCCATGCCACTAGAGAATTTCAGTAGGCAATTCACAACTTAACTCTCACAACACTGGTTTACCCAAGCTTAGGAATCCTTGCCTGCCTCTTTCCTTTGCTGTAGTTGCTAGGCATACAAATAAATTAGAATTTGGGAGGGGTGGTTGGAGTGGTGACTGATGCCACAGAGGAAGTGGAAAGCAGTGTTCCTTACAAGTGCAGTTCCCACTGCAATCTTCTCCAATCTGGTGCACTCCAGATGTTTTAGATGACAAAACCCACCATCCCTAACCATTAGCCATGCTGGTTGAGTCCAAGGGGAGTTGTAGTCCAAAACACCTGGAAGGCACCAAGTTGGGAAAGGCTACTCTAAGTAAACATAGCCTTGAACTTCAGCGTGCCTGAATAGGTAATGCAGCTTATCTTAAACTTGGATCTTGCTGTGTTTGAGTTCAGCTTGTGGAAGTTTTAGTGCTGGGTTTTCAGGCCAGGGCTGTTGACTGATTGGTTGTTCAAAGAAGTGATAAAATTTGCTTCCTGAGAGAATGGAAGCAGCCTTCTTGTCAAGCGCTCATACACTTAATTGGTATAGGTGTCTTAACTCCCTGCCTCAGCTCTGGCTCCTTGTGCATGCTCTGCAACATTTGTCAGATGAAATTAGATACAAATGTTTTACGTTAGGTGCAAGGATCATTCATCATAGAAGCTAATTTTGAAGCTTCTGGAGTTATTATATTCCCGCTTAAGAATTTTTGAAGCTCTTGTATTTCTTTACATCCTATGAATGCATATTTGTACTGTTAGATACATAATTTAATAGATGTTTCTAAGTTCAGCGTATCTTTGATAAATTGTTAGCTTCCTGTGAGAGTTCTGCCTTAGCCAGACATATATATTCTAATATTAGGTACTTCCATCACTACCACTCCACTCACTTGGATCCCTTTGCGCAGAGAACTCAATTTCTGGGCAGGACAAATAAGGTCCCAACCAGCCATTCTTGGAGTTATTGGTGTAAAAGGATTGAGGAGAGTTGTGCGGTATATAGGATGGAAGTTTTTGAGATTTTTAGTTGTTACTGAGTATGAAGCTACTAGTTCAGCCAATCTATTTCCTCCACAGGCCCTTCTTTTAGCCAGTGTGATTGTAGTAAGGTGTGGCTATAACAGGGTTCTAGCTAAGCTTTAAGGTCAGGGAGCTTTGCCAAGCATAGTCAGATAAGGTCAAATACAATGGTACCACGGTTTTCTAACGTAATCCATTTCAGAAGACTGTTTGGCTTCTGAAACATTCAAAAACTGAGGTACAAAGGGCGGTCTGCAATTTCAGTTGAGAAAATTGAAAAAAAACTCAGCGGAAGCTGGTCGACTTCCGAGGCGTGTTCAAAAATGGAAGCATTTCCTTCCGGGTTTTCAGCATTTGAAAACCAAAATGTTCAGCTTCTGAGATGCTCAAACACTGAGGTACCACTGTATTGCACTTCTCCTTTGCAACCAAAGCTCAGGAGCTTCTTTGAACTGTGCTTGATACTAGTAGCTTAGAAACTACATATAGCCCAGGAGACTTTTAAAAACAGCCTTTGGAAGCTTTTTTTGTAGCTCTGTCAGCAGAGCCCAAAATGCCCAAAAGAAGACTCACGAGGCAGCATTGGAATAATATTTTATTTATTAAAATATGACAAGATGGAGGAGCTGCAAACCAACATTGACCCCATTAAGCAAATTAAAAGAAGTGGGGATTGAACGTATTCTGGTAGGGACACATCCACTCAGAACTCTGGGTATGTGATGCAGCCACAGGCTGTGGCTCCCCTGCTAAGGATGGGGAGGAAATAACTGCCACCTTGCTAGGAAAACCTCGAGTATGAAGTCAGCACGCTCACCTAGGCCCCACTGTTGAGTGTTCACCTAAAATGTGGATGCTAGGTACCCCTTCCAAGTCCCCCTAGGCAATCAGCACTGGCAGATCCCTGAAGGGTATGCTTTACCCAACTATGTTTCAGTTTCCCAACTGTTTCCTCACACACTTCCTTCTTGCCACACTCAATGCCTACCAAGGGCTTCCAAACCACACCACTTCCAGAGTGCCAATGAAATTAGTCCTAGCAGTGTTAAGTAGGCAAAAAGCAGGGAGACCCTAAGTCCAATCAAGGAATCCCTCCCTCAAAAATTCCTGCTCAGCCCTTTCAACAGACAGCTGGCCAAGCCCAACATATTTCAGATGTCAAAGAAATAAACAACTATCGGACTTTTAGAAGACATCTGAAGGCAGCCTTGTTTAGGGAAGCTTTTAATATCTGGTGAATCATTGTATTTTTATATTCTGCTGGAAGCCACCTAGAGTGGCTGGGGAAACCCAGCCAGGTCGGTGGGGTATAAATATTAAGTTGTTGTTGTTGTTATATGGGAGGGAAGACACTTCAAATTTTCAAAGAAGAACAATTGGGGGACGAGCAGGCTTATAAAACCAAGCTCCTCCCTATCTGCTGGAGGGCCTCACATGACTACCCTCCTCCCCTCTCTTCGGGAGCAACTAACTCCTCATCCGTCATTTTATTAAGAGGGAAGGTGAAGGCAAATATGCCCCCTCCTTAGATATGGGAAGCAGTGTGCAAGACATGAAATACAGATCAGATCTATAGATTAGCCTTCCCCAGCCTGATGCCATCTAGGAATTGAACTGCAGCTGCCAAGGAATTGAACTGCAGCGTGATTTTCCTACTGGTGTTCATATACCCTTTGTTGTAATATGAAACACTAGTACGTATTGTGGCATGTCAAAAGAAAGCGCATTAACTCTGAGTAGTTGAAGCACTATTAACTTCAACAATTGAAAGACCACGCCGAGGTACAGTGCTTTGCATTCTTCAGCAGCAGAACTCATCAACATTTATACATCACAGTTTAAATTGAATTAAGTTTAATTTAATCTAAATTACATGGTTCTAAGTAAATTGGATTTGGTAATTCACTGTTAAGTTGATTGGCAACTGATGTCATAATTTAAATTTACTTTATATATGTGAATCAGACTCAGAATCATTCACTTTACAAATTCAATTTCTGGGCTTAGAAAAGGAGAGATGTGTTTAGTAAGATGATCAGGCTTAAAGCTAATCATCCCCCCCCCCCAGATAAGCTCTAAAAATTAATAAGTGTCAATGTGTGTATTACTTGGCAGGTCTTGAATTGGTAAGACATTAATTAAAAATATTAATTAAAAATATTGAGTAAGAGTGACTGGGCAAGCAGCTGATGGCCTGGTTCAGTCATAATACTCAACCATAGTTCATTAAACTAGTTTATTAAAATATAGCTTAGCAGTCTGTGTGAACATATGAACCTTGCTCAGCCACTCAACTGTGGTTTGCTTACCGTCCTTAAACCATGATTTGAAGCTATGGTTAGTTGTTTGCTTATGAACCTTGATTTGTTTTTAATTGTGACTGATGTTGTATGTGAATCCAGCATGCTTCCTTCACCATGGTTTGTTTGATCAGACCAGACCCAGTTAAACAAGCCATGACTTTTAACCCCCTCCCCTATATGGATTAGCATGATGTGTGAACCACACCAGTGTGTCAGCAGAAGTTAATTCAGATGACAGCAGCACTTTTCTGTGAGAATTATTTGTGAATCTTTTCATGCAAGGTGTTGTTTTATGGTTTTATGTTTTATAAGTTCACCTGTAAAATATAGTCCATATCACTAGGAACTCATTTTTAGGGCTAAGGTATAGAACTTTTCCTGTTACGTCAAATGTCACTACATAAAAAAACCAGTGTCTTGGTCCTTTAAATAGCTTTGCCCCAATCCCGATAGAGGCTGTATGCATATACCAATAAACTTTGTGGGCATTTTTCTCACTGTGAGAATCAAATGCACCATTAGGACTACATACATCTAGCCCTTAAACAATGCTTCACTTCCACTGTTTGGCTATTCAGAAGGGAGAGAGGGGAAGTGAATTCACTCCCCTCCCTCTTCCCAAACAATACCTAATCATTTTACCAGATGTTTGAGTGTAAGTAAGGATGTGCAATAAAGGGGACGTGGGTGGCACTGTGGGTAAAACCTCAGCGCCTAGGACTTGCCGATCGCATGGTCAGCGGTTCGAATCCCCGCGGCGGGGTGCGCTCCCGCCGTTCGGTCCCAGCGCCTGACAACCTAGCAGTTCGAAAGCACCCCCGGGTGCAAGTAGATAAATAGGGACCGCTTACCAGCGGGAAGGTAAACGGCATTCCGTGTGCTGCTCTGGCTCGCCAGATGCAGCTTGTCACGCTGGCCACGTGACCCGGAAGTGTCTGTGGACAGCGCTGGCTCCCGGCCTATAGAGTGAGATGAGTGCACAACCCTAGAGTCTGTCAAGACTGGCCCGTACGGGCAGGGGTACCTTTACCTTTACCTTTAAGGATGTGCAATATAAGGGTCCAAAGCACATTATTTTGGTGTCAACTCTTTCTTTATCCATAATACAGTATGTTACAACTAGAATTAATTCTTTTGTTTTTAGTACATATCTTGTTTTGGAAAGAAAGTATTGCTAAATACTAATGGATACTAATGTATTTCATATGATAACTAGTACATGCATCAACATACAGTGGTACCTCAGTTTAAGAACAGCCCTGTTTACGAAGGATTCGGTTTACAAATTCCACAAAACCAGAAGTAATGTCCTGGTTTGCAGACTTTACCTTGGTCTAAGAACAGAATCCAAATGGTGGAAGAGCACCGGCGGTGGGAGGCCTCATTAGGGAAATCGTGCCTCAGTTTAAGAACAGTTTCGGTTTAAAAACAGACTTCCGGAACGGATTAAGTTCATAAACCGAGGTACCACAGTATTCTAATCTTACTAGATATGCAAGATCTTCTCTAAGTCCACTATATAATATTGTAATCAAATGATTGACCTGCAAATGTTCCTGAGTTCTGATGTCTTTGATTCATGTTGGGGTGTAAAAAATGCTCAAAGTAAAAAATGCTCAAAGTCTTTTCAGGGTTGTCTAACCATGTATAGGGGAGGAGTGATGCAAGAATATGAAATACACTGTAGGGGAAAAAACACTGAAGTCTTTCTCTGGGTCTTTTAGGTCATAAAAAGAAAGGGCATCTAAGTTTTTTTTTAATTGAATATATATGAATATGATTCATAGCCGACGTTCCATTTTCTTTTTTGACATTTGCGTATTTGCTCCCCTGCCCCCCAAAACACAAAATGAGAAATGAGAAAAATGATCAATAATTATTGAATGTAAGCAGAAGTGAAAATAAATAGTTTTTCCTTTAGAAGATTCTGATGCTTTGGGAAATGTAAACAAATGTGCAGAAATAATTGGTGTGCTGATGTGTAGCACTGTGATATGTAAATAGTTTGCTTTTCATAGGATGCATTTTCCATTAAGACTGTAGGTAGAAATAATTGATTTTCAAGGAAGTGCATGGCTTGTAGAGAAGTGTTTTGGTTTGTGGGATTTTAATATGGCAAGGAAGGAAAGTTACTACTGTTTATATATCATAGGGTTCTGGAAGGTTCAAATTACATAGGTCTCACAGGGAGAATACTTGTAATGAACAAGATGCTTTGGCAAAATGTAGGTCTTTCTTCTGAGAGTACAGACACTAAGAACTGAAAAGCTAATGCTAATGATTTTCAACGGACTGTACAACCAGTAAATAATATAAGGCAACCCCCCCACCCCATTTATATGTGTTCAGTATGTGCATGGCCACACATGCACACATCACTCCAAACCAGAAAATGACCCAAAAATGTAAAAAAAAATCACAAAATGTTGAGGGTGGAGCAGCGTGTCTGCAGTCTTTTTCAATGGTGTTTCAAATATATGTGATTTCACTGATGCTCACGTTGCCTCAGAACATAACCCCCATGTAAATGGGAGGTTGCTTGTTTTTAAAATGTAGAATTGTAGCCAACAAATTTGTCCTGTTACCACAAGGACTTCTATCTTTGCAATGGGACTTCCTCTTCCTCTACTCTTCTTACATGCCCCCTTGAACTACTCCAGAAGGTTGAGGGTGCCCACAAAACAGATTTGAGTGTTTGTTTGAAAGGGCGCACAGGAAGAAGAGAGGAAAAGGAAGCCGCATTGTACAGGCAGAAGACCTTGTGCTAGTGGGATAACTTCACTGCATACAACTGTTAAACTTTTGAATTGAAAGAAAAATGCATTTTATTACGTTTATGGGAAAATGCAAAAATTGAAAACACCCTGTCCCTATATTTTCTGATTATGTATGTCACAAATTGGGCTTGAATGCATGGGTAGTCATTTGGCTTTGTGCTATAATGAAACATCATGATCCATGCTGCATCCTTCCTTACAGCTGTGAAGCAGACCTCTTAGCTCTTGGAATGGAAGTCATGACCCCTCCCATTTTGTGTTTCACTGTTTCACCCCATATTCCTATAGTACAGGCAGTTGACCCTAAATAAACCACAGGTATACTTGGGAGCAAGTGTCTTAAGTCACAGATCAATAAAGCGTGTTTCCCCATTCCTGACTGAGAGGTTTTGCAACTTGAAAGCCTGCAGTTCTTGGACACTGGAAGTACATCCTTTTCCCTCAACAAGATCCCATCATTCAGGCCATGGATTTTGCTGTGAAAATAGCAAATGGTTACCTTAATTAAAACAGCAGCTTGCAAACAGAATAAATCCATGTGTGGGGAAAAAATCATATCATGAAGGGACTATTAAGCATGAATATAAATCCCCCTTAGTTACAAAGAGAGAACTCCATATCTTGTAGAAGTACTGAAAATACACTTCTGGAATTTCAATGGGACTGTTATGAATATGTGTGAAGTGCGATGAAGTGCTATATTACAATTCCTTGAATTGCTGTGGTGACGTTCTGGCATCTTTCAATCAGAGGTTATGTTAAGAAGAGCATCTCAGGTTACCAGACTCTCAAGTTAATGTATTTGACATTTCCCCTAAGGGGCTACATAAAATATTCCCACCTCTTTATGAATTAAGGAACATAAGAAAATGCCAGGGTTCTCAAATAAAAGGCAGTAACATTCAGGCATACATGTAAATAAATTTAAAGTACTTGTTCTAGCGTTCACCCTTATTTAAGTACAGTGTTTGTTTACCATGGGATTATAAGACTAGCAGAGGGAGCAGTTTGCCATGCTTTGCAAGAAAAGATGCAGGCAAGTAAACTAGAATTAAATTGTGAATGACTTTTCTTGAGTATGATAACAAGCTGAGGAGAATGCTCTCAACTATCCACACAGTGATCCTTTAAAGGAAGGACTGGTTTGGAGTACACAGCCAGATCATTATCCTGCTATCAGGCTGTTTTTTTCCATAAGCCTATTTCAAAGTAGTGAGAGAAAGGAGTAAAAGAAGATAGCATTTTAGGAACAGTCAGCAACCATTGCTGTTCACCATCTCCTAGGCTTTTCCTCTAGGATGCTAGCAACCCATGTAACCATCCCAAACTTTTGAGTGACCTATCGTTTCCCATCTCATAAGGAAATGCTGCTGTGGACGTTGTTTTTTTTACTATTCCTCACTTCATCCAGAGGAATAGAAGGTTACCTTTGTTCTCCTGAGTCTTCTCTCATGTTCTCTAGCTGTATGCCACACTTCATCTGTAAAATAAGACCCAATCTCTCACATAGATTAAGACTTGCTTTACCAAATTCCAGGTGACATGATAATATAACCTGCTTCCCCACACTCATTGTTTATCAAATGTATGGTGCTGTTGATGACAGCTGGATGCAGTGGTCTGTGCAAGATCCTGTATGACAGGTATGAGGAAGCTATGGCCCTCCAGATGTTGTTGAACTCTTAACTCCTGCCCTGTTGTAACAGAAATTAGTATTGTTATTGGAAAACAGGTCACTTTGGATCCGAAATTACGTCTTTTATTCATTTTTGATGGTGCTAATGTCAATATTATTTGTCAGGAATTTTATATCTTCTGGTCGCCGCTCATTTGGTGATTTCTCAAGAATTGAAGGATGCAGCTTGTTACTCTTTGGACTTGGGGTTTTCAAAAGTTGTGTTTATTGCTGTCTCTGAATAACTGACCCATGAGATACATGTCGCCAGGGGCAGCATGGACCCCTCAGACATTGGATCTGTTTGGGGGCTGTTTGTGATTTATATGACCAAGCAATTTCATGGTTGTCACATTGCTACTAAATATTATTTTATCTGGTGAGGTTTATGAATAATTGATAAATTTTGTTTAAATATGAAACTTGTATCCCACTATAGAATATATTTTATGTTATTCATTTTTTAACTTTAAAAAAGCATGTACTTTTATTCTCCTTGCCTTTATGACTATTTTTATGGTGTATTTTACTTTGTTGTTTCATTTGCAAATATTATTTTTAATAATAATACAAAGCTTCCCTTTCATGGCACCTTAAATTAACTGCCTGGCGCAGTTGCCTCACTCTTCTTAATAGTAAGGCCAGCACTGAGCTGTACTAATGGAAACTTGTCTGTCCAGCATGAAGGTTTCCTTATCAAAATAGTTTCACTGGATTTACAAGATGAGTATGGTGGTCATAATGTTTATATAAAATAGACTTTTGGTTCTCATTTGATTGAAATATCCTGACTATGCCAACGAGAGAGACTGTGAGCATCTCTGTTTTTGATGGTATTATCAATGGCTGATCAAGACAAAGGCAGGTGCTACAAGAATGAGCCTGTATGATCTGCTGAGGGAAACTTGGTTTGGATGTTCAACGAAGTACAGATGAAATTGGTGCCACGCAAAGATCGCAAAATGGGATTTCTACAGAGTAGCACTAGAAACATAAATGTTATGAAAGGCAGATACCTTTGGGATATAATAGGCCACAGACTTCCATGTAATCTATTACTCCCGCTGATAAAAACCTTTTGATTTGTGGGTTAAACCTTGAGGCTCTGCAAGTAACCTCATAAATATGCTAATCTGGTGAAATCAAGTAAAGCACAAGCACTATTGCAAAAACACAGTTTTTATTATTCCATAGCTTCCATAGTTTTATAGCACTAGCTTCATTCATAAAAATAACATTTGAAAGATTGCTGTCTTTATATTTTGGAAACTGCTTTACCCTTTCCTTGGCATCTCACCAATGTCATGCAGATTTTCCAAATGCATTAAGCCTGCAACTTACGAATATTTAACTTGTGTGCATTCAGTCTTATGTGCATAGCATTTTTTAAAAATAAAATAAAACAGGCAGGGTTCTGGGATGAAAGACACTGGCAATCCCATCTCCCATTTAATCCAATAGGTTTTGACTTTACACAATTTTGACTTTAGATGTGATCTGTGGAATGTAACCTCTATAATTTGCAGGCTTAGTGTAGAATTATGAATGATTTCAATATTCAGGTAAAAAACTCATTTTAACTTTCTACATTTCCCAACCAACCTTTTCCAAACTGCAAGAACGCTTTGACAATTTGATTATTAAAAGAGAGAGTTATATGTGTATTAAAAACCCCACATGTGATTGTTACCACTTTTATTAGGTCACTGCAGCAAACCATTTGTTTAATAAGCGTGCTGCTCTAGGATAGCCAGAAATTATATATACATGTGCACACAAACACACATGTTTATATATAGTGCCTGCAAGGGTAAACATTTTGAACTTTGTATGGGTCTTCCAGCACTGTATGTTATGGAATATTTTTAAACAAATATAAAACTCATCAGTTACTTTAAACTTTAAATGCAGTAGTAGGCTATAATAATGGAGGACTGTGTCTGTGGGTTCTGTTTTATAACTAAATTGTTTCTATGAAGAATAATGATTTCAGTTTGTAAGCATTCAGACACCAGTCTGGGATTGCAATCAGGCCCTGGTGTGCTAATGTTCCTGTCAGCTTCAGAGCACCAGGGCCTAAGCACTTCTGGCATCATGAAAGAGAGGCCTTGGAGGGGGGGACCCACTTTGCACCTTACTTTTGGTCCTACTGAGAAATCTGATGTGGTATGTAGAGTGTCCTACTAAGATGGGGAAAACCAGGGTTCAAACCCTTTCATAATAGTTATGCTCACTAGGGGACCACTCAGTTGGTCACTAGAGCCCTTTTCAAATTAACTGTCTCCTCTTGTGCAGCAAACACATTGAAGGGGACTCTACCTTTAAAGGTAAAGGACCCCTGTATGGTTAAGTGCAGTCAAAGGCAACACTCATCTCACTGAGGCTGAGGGAGCCAGCGTTTGTCCGCAGACAGCTTTCCTGGTCATGTGGCCAGCATGACTTAGAATCATAGAATCATAGAATCTTAGAGTTGGAATAGACCACAAGGGCCATCGAGTCCAACCCCCTGCCAAGCAGGAAACACCATCAGAGCACTCCTGACATATGGTTGTCAAGCCTCTGCTTAAAGACCTCCAAAGAAGGAGACTCCACCACATTCCTTGGCAGCAAATTCCACTGTCGAACAGCTCTTACTGTCAGGAAGTTCTTCCTAATGTTTAGGTGGAATCTTCTTTCTTGTAGTTTGGATCCATTGGTCCGTGTCCGCTTCTCTGGAGCAGCAGAAAACAACCTTTCTCCCTCCTCTATATGACATCCTTTTATATATTTGAACATGGCTATCATATCACCCCTTAACCTCCTCTTCTCCAGGCTAAACATGCCCAGCTCCCTTAGCCGTTCCTCATAAGGCATCGTTTCCAGGCCTTTGACCATTTTGGTTGCCCTCCTCTGGACACGTTCCAGTTTGTCAGTGTCCTTCTTGAACTGTGGTGCCCAGAACTGGACACAGTACTCCAGGTGAGGTCTGACCAGAGCAGAATACAGTGGCACTATTACTTCCCTTGATCTAGATGCTATACTCCTATTGATGCAGCCCAGAATTGCATTGGCTTTTTTAGCTGCCGCGTCACACTGTTGGCTCATGTCAAGTTTGTGGTCAATCAAGACTCCTAGATCCTTTTCACATGTACTGCTCTCAAGCCAGGTGTCACCCATCTTGTATTTGTGCCTCTCATTTTTTGTGCCCAAGTGCAATACTTTACATTTCTCCCTGTTAAAGTTCATTTTGTTTGTTTTGGCCCAGTTCTCTAATCTGTCAAGGTCGTTTTGAAGTGTGATCCTGTCCTCTGGGGTGTTAGCCACCCCTCCCAGTTTGGTGTCATCTGCAAATTTGATCAGGATGCCCTTGAGTCCATCATCCAAGTCGTTGATAAAGATGTTGAATAAGACCGGGCCCAAGACAGAACCCTGTGGCACCCCACTAGTCACTCTTCTCCAGGATGAAGAGGAACCATTGATGAGCACCCTTTGGGTTCGGTCAGTCAGCCAGTTACCAATCCACTGAGTGGTAGCATAGTCAAGACCGCATTTTACCAGCTTCTTTACAAGAATATCATGGGGCACCTTGTCGAATGCCTTGCTGAAATCAAGGTAGGCTACATCCACTGCGTTCCCTTCATCTACCAGGCTTGTAATTCTGTTAAAAAACGAGATCAGGTTAGTCTGACATGACTTATTTTTCAGAAATCCATGCTGACTATTGGTGATCACGGCATTCCTTTCTAGGTGCTCACAGACTGTTTGCTTAATGATCTGCTCCAGAATCTTCCCTGGTATTGATGTCAGACTGACTGGGCGATAATTATTTGGGTCCTCTCTTTCCCCCTTTTTGAAAATAGGGACAACATTTGCCCTCCTCCAGTCTGCCGGGACTTCGCCTGTTCTCCAGGAATTCTCAAAGATGACTGCCAGTGGTTCTGAGATCACACCTGCCAGTTCTTTTAATACTCTTGGATGCAGTTCATCTGGCACTGGAGACTTGAATGCATCTAAACTAGCCAAGTATTCTTGTACTATCTCCTTAGTTATTCTGGGCTGTGTTTCCTCTGCTGAATCATTTGCTCCAAATTCTTCAGGTCGGGCATTGTTTTCTTTATTGGAGAAGACTGAGGCAAAGAAGGCATTGAGGAGTTCAGCCCTTTCTGTGTCCCCTGTTTGCATTTCACCATCTTCTCTTCTGAGTGACCCCACTGTTTCTTTGTTCTTCCATTTGCTACGGACATACCCATAAAAGCCTTTTTTGTTGCTTTTAACCTCTCTAGCAAGCCTGAGTTCATTCTGTGCTTTAGCTTTTCTGACTTTGTGTCTACATGTGCTGGCTATTTGTTTGAATTCCTCTTTGGTGGTTTCCCCCCTTTTCCATTTTTTGTACACATCCTTTTTTAATCTTAACTCAGTTAAAAGTTCTTTAGATAGCCACCCTGGCCTCTTTAGGCATCTTCTATGTTTCCGTCTCATTGGTATTGCCTGAAGTTGTGCTTTTACTATCTCCCTCTTAACAAACTCCCAGCCATCATGAACTCCCTTTCCTTTTAGTATTACTGTCCATGGGATCTTACTTAAACTGCTTCTGGCACATGGAACACCATAACAAGTGCCAGAGGACACGAAAACATTGTTTACCTTCCTGTCACAGCAGTACCTATTTATCTGCATGCACTGGTATGCTTTCAAACTGCTAGGTTGGCAAAAGTTGGGACAGAGCAATGGGAACTCACTCCTTCACGCAGATTCGAACTGCTGATCTTCTGATCGGCAAGGTCGATATACCTTTACCTCTACCTTTAATCCCACATTGACTGTCATCCATGAGTTCCCCAATATCTATCTGATGGATGTGATATGTGAAAACAGAACCTGCCATAGGTTCTTCACCCAGATGGGAATCTTTGAATGTTCAGCATTTGTGATAATGTAGAGAGCATTTGTCTTTTTTCAGATGTTGCTCCAAACATGTTGAGGTGGGTCAGTAGATGCTGTTTCACTTCCCCTCCTACACATTCTCCATACCTGTGGAAGGCATTTGCCTAAAAAGGGTTTATTTCAACCTCAAAAAATGGGACACAAGGGCAGTAGCACAGCTTAAAACAGTACTTTTTTATGACTGGCTTATGGAGCACCATAAGGTATTTTGTGTGGTCCCCCATCCACCCTGTTGCACCTGGTGGGAACTCTGCTCTACTCTGTTGAGAACAGATACCACAGAGATCACCCTCCCATTTACCACGTGTCTCAGATTTAATACAGAGCCGGTGGATGTGTCTATACACGTACACATATTTCAGCTGGAAATCAAGCACTGAGGAAGAAGAAGCTCCACAACCTGCAACATGGCAAGGCATTTTTAATACTAGCCCATATTAGTGTCATGTGTTCTAAAATGAATTATTATTTGGATATTTCACATATAGTGCATTTTATTTTAGGTAAAACGAGGCAGGAAATTGTAATTTGTTCTTTTCCTGTTCCTCTAAATGAAAATGCCACATAACATTTTTTCATTTGCCTCTTGTATCTAATTGTTGTCTCTTGTACTTCTAAAGTTGAAAGTTTGTCTTAGTCAGAAGGGGTGTTACTTGTTTTCCTTGGGAAAATATAGCAGACAATTGACACTAAAATGCGTTAATCTTAAGACTTTGTCAATACCAACTCCTTCTACGACAGAACATGCATTTTGGCTCTGTGGGAGTGCATAATAATTTTATCCAGGAAGAAATTCAATTACAATTTTTGATGATACTGTAAGAAGTAATAATTTTATAGAGTTTAAGTATCCATATCAGCACTCTCCAGGCAGTTTACTTTGCATTGTGCCCGACCGTATCATATTATATATGTCATCAGGGCTCAGTGATTAGTAACCCCTCTGCTAAAGTTTTACTGTCTTTTTTTGTTTTTCCTATTTATAATTTCTTAATTTATTAACAATGAAAAATGAAAGAATGTAATTAATGAATGTGAAAAGATTTTTTTTTTTTGCTGTCATAACTGATGCTGGCAGAAACATGTATTTTAGTGTGGAGCAAATAAAATAAAAACCTAGTCACCGAGAAGTATTGGAAGGTTTAGAGCAGGCTTCCTCAACCTCGGCCCTCCAGATGTTTTTGGCCTAAAACTCCCATGATCCCTAGCTAGCAGGGCCAGTGGACAGGGATGCTGGGAATTGTAGTCTCAAAACATCTGAAGGGCCGAAGTTGAGGAAGCCTGGTTTAGACTTTTTGTGGATTGGAGTCATTTATTGTAAATCTGAAGTTTCAAATCTGGTTTATCATGCTTAACTTTCCTAAACTTGATTTGTGATCATGCCTGTGAGCATGTCCTTCACATGTATTATGGCTTGAACTACCATAGTATAGGACTATGAGACTGTGGGCAGGAAGCTGAAGGGTTTTGGGGCACAAGTGGGTTTCTTCATCACTCCTTCCTGCTGAAGGTTGTGGACCAGGAAGAGAGAGGAGAATACTGGAAGTAAATCACTAGCCGCACAGGTGTTGTTTTCATGAAAGGTTTGGCTTCATAGAATCATAGAATTGTTGAGTTGAAAGGGACCACGAGGGTCATTTAGTCCACCCCCTGGAATGCAGGCACCCTTTTGCTCAATGTGGGGCTTGAACCCACGACCTTGAGATTAAGTGTCTCATGCCTTACTGACAAGGTCTCCACTTCCTTGAGGAAGGACTTCTGGTAAGAGATGGTGTGGCAGACAGCAGAGCCAGACCAGTGTCCAGTGATGCAGTCCCTCAGAAATTCCACCAGAGTGCTGGAGCCTCTCTCTGATTAAGCTACCAAGACAGCTAGCCAGAGCAGGGGGCAGGGGAGAGAATAAAATGAGCAGTTTCTGAGGGAGTTTCTTAAATTAGGGATAGAGAAAGAAAGAGCTGGAGTTTGACAGGGACAGAGATAGGACTTGATTTGAAATGTGAGGTAGGGATTAGGATAGGATTTGACTGAGGGAGAAATGGTTCTGATTTGAGATGTTCCACACCGAGGAGACTATCTATAGCACTATATGTAAAGGAAATTTATACTTGTGAAGAGGTCCATGGCCTGGGGCATGGAAGGCTAATTCAGAGTACATGAGTAAAAATTGTAGGGGAGGGAAACAGCAGTGACCTTACTGTGTGTTTCTGCTATACACTTCCAAGCCAGACTGAAAATTTGGGTGATGCCTTCCTAGAGGAGATTACAAAACATTAAAAAAGAGGGATTTGGTATTGACCGAGGCTCTGAGATTACATCCACAAGCTTCTTCAGTAATCTATACATCATTTATTCATTAATAGTGTATTTGGTTGCCTTTTGATATGATGAAAATTCACATACTTACCTCCTTATGAAATAACTGAGGTTAAAATATTTTCATATGACTACCGTGGTATAATCAACTGGACTGTGATTATTGATTGCAGTAGTTTTCCTTGATAATATATTTGTGTATGTGTGTAATGAACAATTCAAATGAATTCTGATACGATAAGTGAAAATTATTATCATCATGCAGAATGTAAAACCTCCTTCAACAAATGGCTTTTTAATAATATAACTATGATAGAACTCTGTTGGAAATTGTTTATATTTTATCTGTATTTTATCTTCCCATTTAAAACTAGTACTCTGAAGAAACCCTACAGACTGCAATATATGTCTTACATCATTGGTTTATGTTACAGATAGGTAGCCGTGTTGGTCTGCCATAGTCAAAACAAAAAAATGTTTTTCCTTCCAGTAGCACCTTAAAGACCAACTAAGTTAGTTCTTGGTATGAGCTTTCGTGTGCATGCACACTTCTTCAGATACACTGAAACAGAAGTTGCCACACTATATAGAAGGATCTGGCAACTTCTGTTTCAGTGTATCTGAAGAAGTGTGCATGCACACGAAAGCTCATACCAAGAACTAACTTAGTTGGTCTTTAAGGTGCTACTGGAAGGAAAAAAATTTTTTTGTTTTGATCATTGGTTTATGTAGCCCCAAATGGTCTCTCCTGTCTAATGACAGATCTCGAAAGCCTTAGGCAGAGGTCTTTTCTTGTTCTGCTGCCTGATACTGGCTTTTAACTGGGGGAAATTATTTCTGCAATTCACGTGCGTTTCTTTGGCTGTTTTCATGAAGCTGTAAGCCAGAACTTTCCAAACTGTGTGTCATGACTTGTTAGTGTGTCAGCTGCAGTGTGTAGGTGTGTTGCAGGAATGTTCCCCACACTCCTCCCAGGGCTTGAAAGGAGTTAGCTTAATCTCTAGTTTGCTAGTAAAACTAAATTACTGTGTCGTGAAATGATGCATGTCTAAAAAGTGTGTCACCGATATTAAAAGTTTGGACAGCTCTGCTGTAAGCCATAAACCATAGCTTACCATGCACAAGCAAATCACTCACTTTTCATTCACGCCAAGAGGAAGAGAAGGAAGAGAAGGAGCCACCACTGGAGCTGAGCCGCACTCAGCTCCGTGCTTTGCCTCCATGTTTTTTGGGCATGGAGCTGGCGCCCTTGGTCCCAGGTAAGCCCCTGGGCTTAATGATTTCACCCATGATAAATTAGTCTCTGCCTGACACTGTGTTGCAGCATCTAACATCCTGTGATACTATTATCTGTGGAAAGCGAAATTATGAAGAATTAAATGTATTCCGTACAATAATTTCCAGAGGTTTTTTTCTATAGGGCACATGAGTTGGGAAACAGGAGAAAAGACTTAAAGCCCCATCCACTCACTTTCCCTCTCCCTCCCGTCCCCATCCATTCTTCTTTTCTGTTGTGTCATTCAGACTGCAAAACTGAGAACAGGTATTATTTTATTGTTACTCTGTGTAAAAAATAAACTGGGAGCCTTTTTTTTGGCTGAAGAGTGGGAAATAATGCTTCAGTTAAATAAATAATCAAGCCACTTCCATTAGGAAAAGTTGAGGTGCAGAAGCCGATGCAGTATTTAATAATCCCCCCAAAATTGCTGTGCACGAAATGTGATGCTAAGAAGGTACGCAAGGAAATATGGTGGCAATGCAGGAAAAGGAACAGATTAGGATTAGAATATTTGGTTGTGGTGCAACAAGGAAGTAAATTATTCCATGACTATCACCTTTAAGTGGAAATATGCTCATGTAAGCAACTTGTGCAGTACTTTTTTGCAAAGTAATTGAAAACAGAATTACTGAAAGTTCTGCATATATACTACAAAACACTGAACCAGGTTGACTCTAGGGATATCATTAGCTGGTGCAGTTTTATTTTTGTTTTTTAAATGTTAAATATGTATTGAAAGTAGTTGTTTTTTTAAAAAACCCAACAACTAAGGATGTGTTGCAAAGAGAAGACTAGTGTAAGCTATTTTGAACCTTCCAAGAGACCTACATTCAACCATGGTTTGGAAATCTGTAATTGCCAACTGTCTGTTAAATCCAGTCTCCAGCAAGAAGAGTAGAGCGCTATTTTTTGAAAATGGCTCTGTGCATGCAGATGAACCTGGGAGCAGAACTTGCCTGTATTGCCATTTGCATGCATGCCTATTGTTCCTCATCTAGCAAGAAAGCTACATGTAGAAGTCTCTTTTCATGTGTTGGATTGAAATATCTTACAAGCTTCTTGTATACCATTTTTTTTAAATGTAATGATCAAAGACAAATGTTAGATTCAAGATTTCAGTGTTCAATGATGTAAGCTGGGATGGGAGGAGATGGCCAGGGTAATGGGGTGTGTGATATCACAGAAGAAAAAATGTGCCCTTTCACAAAATCAGAGGTTTTGAGGAAGTGGGGGCTTCATGCGGTGCTGGCTGGGAGAGACTACACTGAGAAACTGGGGAACATGAGTGGCTGCTGCTTGGTAACCAAGCTTGCTGAAGTTATGAGATGAGCAACAGGAAACACTCTTGGAATGTAATGTTCTGAACTTCCTGCATCAAAACCCAGGTTGTAAATATGTGTAAAATAAACCATATTTCTTAAAGACACTAGTCTCCAGTGTGTCTCATTCCAAAGGAACAAAAACCCTGGTTAAGTGCCAAGACCCCTGGCATTTTGCTATTGCTTGGCAGAATTAGGGTGGCGTGTAACAATATATTTGTTTTTTCTGAATTATTTTATTTGCTTTGTACTAATTTAACAATCTTAATTAACCAGCATAAAATACGTTTTGTGTTTTGTCACCAATATTCCCTCTTTCCCTGCCATAATTATAAACCCCTACCCCTGAATTATTTCCCCAAATATCCCTCCAAATTCAGGCAAAAACAAAAGACTAGCTGTCATATTATTCCTAAGTTCTTATGTTCTTACCCAAGTCAAATACTGTATATTGAATTGGGCTTAGGTTCGTATAGAATACATTCATGTTTCTAGTCTATCCAGCTCTTAATCTGGAGTTAAGATATTAGGCAGGACAAGGTTGTTTGTTTGATAAAATGTATATACCACTTGATTGTAAAAAAAAAAAACCCTCTCAAAATGGTTAGACTTGATGGATTGGTAACATAACTTGCTTACATAATGTAGGCCTTAGAAAATGATGTATATTATCAATAACAGGTTGACTTCAGCCATTCTGTTTTCATTTAACCAGCTAGACAGAACACCTTTGTCTAAAGCAGCCTCAGTAAAAAATGACCATGTTTCCCCCCCACTTTCTTTCTCTTTTCAGATCGCATTTTCACAACACAATACCATCATGGACCTGGTACAGTTTTTTGTTACCTTCTTCAGGTAAATTTTCCACTCTCAACAATTGATATATGCGAAGTTATGTGATGTTCAAACTTGGATATTTTACCCCTTTTGTATAATTCTTAAAAACATCGTAGACCACACAGTCTGCATTATGCAGGTACTGAAGTACCACAGCTCCCCCCCCCCCCTTTTTGGTGATTTGACTTGTGAATAGTCACACTCGCATTCTGACGGCTGTCTTCCCATATTTAAGGTTAAGTATTTTTTCTAACATGTGAAAATGGAATCATAACAAGTATATATTACATGGCTCGCTTCTTGATTATCTCAGAGTTTTCTTTGCTTGTGCTCTTATTTGGGTTTGATTGCAAGCTTTTTTTTCCCTGAATGGTGAGCCTCCTTTCAGGAAAGGAGCTTAAACTAGGGGTGAACAAAAACAGCCACTTCCAATCTCCCATCCTATTTGCAGATAGTAAATTTTGGCTGTTTCCAGTTTCATTTTGGGGAGCCAAACCACTTGAGGGAGGGAGCTTACAGTTGTGGCTGAGAGCTGCTTGGTTTGTCTTTCTCTTCTTCTCTTAATAGCTCTTAATAGCTTAATAGCTCACTTTGCTGGCAGCTTTTGCAGCAGAGTACCAAGAGGACTTGAACGGCTGTTACTCCCATTCTTTCTCTGCCCCCTCTGCAATTGTAACCTTCTTCCATTCCCCCAAATCATTTCTCCCTTTTTTCTGTTTTGATGAACCAGTGAGTAGTTATAAACCATTATTATGATTGGTGCTAACATATTTTAACCATGATGAAGTCATGTGGGGGGAATTAGTATGAGAGAGCAGGTAAGCACCTAGTGCAGCAGCTTACTCTAGACCTCTTAACCATAGATTGTGATCTGCACCAGTCCAATGAGCCCTTTTAATCTGCTTTGGTTCTGTTTTGTGTATGTATATATACATACACACACACACACATATACATATACATATACATATATATATGTGTGTGTATATATATGTGTGTGTGTGTGTGTGTGTGTGTGTGTGTGTGTGTAAATCTTATTTCACAGTTCATTTTGGGAACAAAGAAGGGATTTCAGATAATGGATAATAATCAACTAAGACACACTTAAATTACTTGTCTATTGATTTAAATGCGTCCATTCTGAGTATGAGCAATATTGGATGTCACCATTTAGCTTCAAAGACTGTATGACAAGTATAAACCCTTGGCTATTAAGTTTTCACTAATAACTTTTTATTTTGCATATCATGTATTTTCAAATAGAGTACAATAACTCCAAAATGCATTTCAACTTGGTTTAAATGTTCATTTATGTTTTAGATTTTACATTACAAACAATTACACATGCCACTTGTCCAGAGTAAGTGGAATTTATAGCCTCAGTTGTGCAAATGTCCTTGACATTTTATTCCACACGGAAAGCCCTTTCATTAAACACTCCATCCCCCTTTGACTCACTGCTCTCCTATCCCAATCAATGAAATGGTGGAGCAAAAAAAGGGGTTCTGTAATTCTTTTTAGCTTGATTCTTGGCAATGGCTTAACAGATTTACATTCTACCATTTGTGAGTCTCTGGGACAGATATTTATTATTAATGCATCTCTGAGTCTGGTGGAAATAAGTGTTTTGACAGTTAATAAGTTGGCTTAATGTAACTAATAAAGCTGTTTCCTTAAAACAAAACAGAAACACTTGTATATATTAGCTTTCTCATACATTTTTTTGAGAGTGGGGGCTTGATACTCAGAGCCTGAAATCCTGTTGTTTGCCATCCATTTTCTCATAGCAGTCTTACTTGGGAATGAGCAATTAACATTTCTTTGCTTGGAATGCCAAGATAGCTTGCCTCCCTCAGGTATCCCCTGGAGCTCCTTTAGAGGTGCATTTTCTCTGCAGCTGTGTAGGAATGGTTCCCTACCAGCATCTTTTGTATACTGTGTTCTTTTATGACTTGCTACAGGGATCTTATATTGGCTTGTGTATATTTTCTTTGTTTTTCCTTACAGCTTTGAGGAAATAATGTTTAAATAAGTTATAGAATTTGAAGCTGCTTCTTCCTTTTGCTTAGGATAGGCCCAAGGCTTCCCAGTGTGAATTATGAGATTGTGCCCACCCCGCTTTATTCCATGTACAGAATCGAACTAGACTAGCAGTTGAATGTTACTTCAACTCTGCTAATACACTGCTTAGGGGACATGGGGCAGGCCATGGTGTGCGCACACAGCTCTGTCTTTCAACACCTCTCCTGCTCCTCACATCCCAGCAACTATTGCCTGAGGCAGCCACCTCACTCTGCCTAATGGTTGGGCCAGCCCTGTACAGACTCTTCACTGTAGTTATTTGTTGCTTTTAATGTAATGCACCTATCTCCCATACTGATCTTCTTGGACCTGGGTGGCATTAGCACTGTCTAGGGATCCAAGACAGGAACTTTACTTTCTTTATAGAAATGCTTTGAATTATATTGGTCCAAGTGCTTGCTTGCCTTGTGTGCTGCCTGTAGCCTTATATTGGCTTCACTACTGTTCCCTTTCCCCATGGAGATAGAAACATCTAGGGGTCCTGGTCTGAGCCAGATGCTTTAAAACACTGGCTGAATTTGCCACATGGCTGAATTTACCACTTTTTTCCTTCCTGTGTTATTACTTTTGTCATTTTATTTTATTTCATGGTGTGTGCATTTTCTAATTAGCTAAATAATTAATTGTAGATTTCTAATTAATTAATTGCAGATAGATTACAAAATTAATTGTAGAATGATAAATACTTAATCCTAGATTGCCTACCTGATTAACCTGGGTTTGCTAATAGATTAACTCTCCTTGCTGCGCAACAATCAGTTGACCCCAGCCTTTATTTCTTATCTCCACAATCAGATGCAGCATTTAAATGACCTTTCCTTGCCTCCATCAATGTCAGTGGTTAGCCCCTAAGAAACTACAACCACAGGCTATAGTCCAGATCAGAGTAGAGGCAGTGGCAAGATATTTTAATGGCTACTTTCCCCCTGCCAATTCTCCAACTGCCAAATTAGACTCCATTAGTAGACACAGGGGACAACATCTGGTAGCCATTGGAGTGTGGCAGCCTAAAACACACAACACCTAGTTGTCATTTTGAGTGTATTGTTTACTTCTAGTGGCCATTTCTAAAAGAGAGGATTAATTAAATGAATTTTATTCAAAAAAATTAAAATGAAACAAAATAAATAAATTAGAAGAAATGAAATAATATTGGTACAGAACCCATAATCATAACATTTAATCACAGCAGAGAGTTCAGCCCCTGACACAAACTTTGCCATGGTGATTGCAGCTGCCCAGAGAACTACTGTTAACCCTTAAGGAAGCTTTGCAGGTGGACACCTCCAAGGCATAGCTGTCAACTTTTCCCTTTTCTTGCGAGGAATCCTATTCGGAATAAGGGAATTTCCCTTTAAAAAAGGGAAAAGTTGACAGCTATGCTCCAAGGAGATTCAAGCTTTGATTTCATCTGTAGTTCCAGCCCTGCAGTCTGCACCTCCTCAACAGCCACAGCTGCAATAGAACCATCCATCTGCTGAAGCGCAAATGGTTTCTAGGGCAGAGACTAGAAGGTGCATCAACCTAACAATAGTACAAATCTTATAGGCAATACCTCTTCTGGGGCAACAGACCACACCCAGACTATGAGTGATAACGAGGATGAATGGAGCGAAGAGTCTGATGCAGAGGATTGCTCATTGCGCTGGCCATTCCAACAGCAGCACGACATGACATTGCCGTGCAAGGTCACGTCAGTGCTAGAATAAATCATCCAGCAGACATTTCTGTGCTACCTACCTCAAGGAGTGCTTTGGTGGTGTGAGAAGTACACATGAAGTGAGAATCCATATCAGCCCACCCCATTTTTAGGAAAAGGTTCAAGGCCAGATGGCTATAAAATTGCAAAGCTGTGACATGCACGAACAATTACTACATCCTGAACCAAGCGATAATGGACAAGCTAAAGATGGCCCCATTGTGGCTCTTCTGCCTAAGACAATGAATCTCAAAGACTTGGATGTGCAACAGAGTGTAAGCTGGGTGTGGAGTTGAGAAGGTTACATTAATCAACAGGCTTGTTCCTTAAAACATCATGTCCTGCATCAACCTTTGCCCTCTTAACTCTCCTATGGCTAGATGACTTCTAGACGACCCTCAGCAGGATCCTGACAGACTACTAAAGTGTAACTCAAGACATGCTTTAAATGTATGTTGGAGATAATGAGCATGGCTTTTGGGCAAAGCCACACCCCAGCCCCTCTGAGTCAGAAATGATGCATATGACATAAATTATTGAATTCAAATGCTGTTTTTGAAGAAACAAACACAGTGATCACCAGCACCAACCAAATAAACAAATACATTAAAGCTTTTAATGTGTTGAGGAACAGTTACTCATGGTTGCATGCAGTTTGTTTTTTAACAGTTCAGACTTTCAGTAACGAAAGTATTATTTCTGTAAAACTACAAGAATGATTTGACAGCAGGCCATCAGAACATATTTCCGTACTGTGGCTTAGTCCTGGAAATATGAAATAATAACCTTTTACCATGTGTAGTGTAGCTTTCACCACTGACAAGTTACAACCAGTTTCCATATCCTGGATTAAGAATAACATCTGGCACTAATCCTTTGAATAATGATCCACATGATTGTCCACTTTAAAGCACCAGACATGGCAGCAAGGAGCAATCTCTCTCTCTCTCTCTCTCTCTCTCTCTCTCTCTCTCTCACACACACACACACACACACACACACAGCCTTTGGTGCAGATAGAGGGATGGTGCTAAGAGAGAAGGAGGTTACTTCAGACATGCACACAGAAAGTGGACATGCTGCAGACAGGAAAAATAGAGAAGTTACATAGCAAGGAGAAGAGTAAGATAGTTGACAAAGGGCCATAGGACCATAAAGACCTGCTGAGTTTATGCCTGTTGCCATTACTGCCCAACCTATTATTATTAAAGCCATGGTTTTCCCAGTAGTGATGTATGGAAGTGAGAGCTGGACCATAAAGAAGGCTGATTGCCGAAGAATTGATGCTTTTGAATTATGGTGCTGGAGGAGACTCTTGAGAGTCCCATGGACTGCAAGAAGATCAAACATATCCATTCTTAAGGAAATCAGCCCTGAGTGCTCACTTGAAGGACAGATCGTGAAGCTGAGGCTCCAATACTTTGGTCACCTCATGAGAAGAGAAGACTCCCTGGAAAAGACCCTGATGTTGGGAAAGATTGAGGGCACAAGAAGAAGGGGACAACAGAGGACGAGATGGTTGGACAGTGTTCTTGAAGCTACAAACATGAATCTGACCAAACTGCGGGAGGCAGTGGAAGACAGGAGTGCCTGGTGTGCTCTGGTCCATGGGTTCACGAAGAGTCGGACACGACTAAACGACTAAACAACAACATTATTATTTTCCTCCTTAGGTAGTAGCAGGTTAGGTGTTTGACTGGTGATGGGAGGAGCTTGAATTCCAACTCCTCTGCAGTTACTGGAAATCAGATGGCTTGGATCACAGGCAGAGAAGCTGTGAACAGGCAGGCCTGCAAGTGGCAGATTTGAGCCATGAGTATCATGGGAACAGGGCTTTGCATTCACTATAAAATAGACAACGGGGGAAGTTTGAAGAATACCTTTATTTTGAAGTGCTTTTATTATAAAATCAATTTGTTCATGTCATCCAATAAAAATACATTACACAGTGTGAAAATGTTGATTTTATAATAAAAGGGTTTGCATAAAATGGCAATACGAGCTGGTTAATATGTATGAATTGTAGCATAGAGAGGAAAAGCAGTAAAGCTCAAAATGTGTCAGGGCATTTTCTGGAATGAAAAGGCTACAGGGTCTTGGAATTTCTTCGTCTTTTTTCATGAGCTAGTATGTAGCTTTTGAGTTTCTTGATTGAATTTAGGATCAGCCTTCTAATGTTCATACTGCAGCTCAGGCATGACTTTAATGTCCATATAGAGGTCTAGTTTACAATGGCACGACTGCATAGCTTTCTGATTACATTTTATATTCATAAATCAATTTAAGTGAAAACAACCTACAATCAGACTCTAAAGGACAGTTTGGAAAGAACAACAGGTAATAAAATGCAGAAAGAACTCTAAGGCTGCAGTCCACATACTGTCTACTCATGTGCATTCATAATGTAGCCTCATAGATCTCGGTGGAAATACAGTGGAAATTTGCTGCGTAAAGTAGGCTGTGAGCTGTGACCAAATAGTCTGATTTAATTGGTAGCTGATATAAAATATGATAGCTGATACAGAATAACACTGGACAGTTGCGCCTACCATTGCATCCTGTTCCTGGAAGCAGAGATATCTAGAGGTGATACCCTTAAATACTCACCAGAGCCAAGGTAGTGAAATCAGCTGTGGAATGGTTGAAACCTGGGAGCTCAATTCTGTGGACTCCATTAGCAGGGTATGGGGCATAGGCTTGGGCACTAGCATAGCCAGGTGTCAAAATAGAAGATGAACAGCTTTCCCTCCCTTTTAAGCTTCTTGTAGGTTATTCAAGCGTAAATTATTGCATATACTTCTTCTGATACAGAAATTAATATCCATGTGTATTTTGGAAGGCATACTAAATGTATCATGTGAAGGACAGGGGTGCATTTCTGTTTAACACCTTGTCCTTTGGGGAAGGAACACATTGCATACACTAGCTTCCTGAAGCATTTATGTGGAATAAAATAGACATTCATGCATCCAGTCACACATTATGTTTTAAATCAAATTCATTTCTTTGAAGAAATATAAAATATTTTATCTTTCAGCATAGGCGCAGAATGTAAAATATGAAAGTCTTTTCCAGGAGTAACAGAAACAGAATCACACTTAATGGGTCAGAAGTTTTATTTATCCTATAAAGATCTATTTCCGTTTTTAAAAAATTAAACCACCCTGACTATAAATCTTTTTTATTTCTTCTTTGAAATAGATGAAAGGAGGTACTGCAGAGTTACTAGAGTTCAAATCTAGAACTTTATTAGGCCATCTACTATAAGATGTTTACAGAGTATTTGCTTTTATTTGACAGCATGTTGTTAAATTGTGAGAGCTTTGTCACTGCATGTTAAGCACATGCTGTCAATTAAGCTTTTTCTGGCATATGACGCATCCTTTATCTCAATTAAGCTTTTTCTGGCATATGACGCATCTTTTATCTCACATGGGATTAAGTACCAAAATCTATTCAGATTATGCATGATTTTCATGTGTTTGACATGATAGAGAATTTGGTAACATAAATATGACAAATCCAGTTGAATTTCTAAAGAGTAAAATCCATTGATTAGTCCTTCCAGTCATCTTTCTCTATGGTGCAACTACTCACCAAGAAGGTCATGGCTACCAGTTATTCTCTGTAGGGGGAATGTGCCTTAGGTAGTCTCATGGGTCATCCAAGTACCAAAATGGCTCCAGGTTTGAATATATGGAGCACAATCCGTGCCCACAAACTAAAGACCAGTGGCCTTTCTATGGTAGAATGGTAGATTTGTCCACCTTGCCATGTTTTGGGTGACATTTAGTTGGGTTGAAACAAGTTGGTTTATAGGATGAAGTTACCTGTAATAACTGTTTTTGAATGATATTACTAATCTTGTCAACTGTGGACATCCGTCCATTGTCAGCTCTTACTGTGTTATGGTGGAATGAATACAAACAAGTATAATTGCTAGGCACAATTTATAGGGAGTAAAGTGGCTAAGTGAGTGGCATTGTTCACAGAAGTATAAGCAATAGATATAAATAGACTTATATCTTCTATGCAAAACAGCACTGTTCTCTGTATGGTGTGTTTGAAATGAATTTGGGTTCTGCTACTTAATTTGAGAATTCCACTTCAGAAGCAAAACCACACATTATCATTTAAATGGCTTTTGATTGCACTTGCATTTTAATAGTTTATTTTATTTTATATAACCCATGTTTGAACTTTGCTTACATTTCTGGCTAAAAAGTGGTGTTTTAATGCCAGTAAAGAGGAAGGAGTTGCAAGTGAGCTAATTCTTTATAGATAGCCCACCTGACTATGGTTATATTAGCATAGTAATAATATGCTGAGATAGTAGCAGTTTCATGAAGATACTAAATAGCATAGAGCACTGAGCTGCCTTACAAACCAGTCCCCCTGTATCCCCTTCTGAAATCAGTCCTCCAGGAAGAACTGGAGCCACATAACATTGTGCTGTTATGGCCCAAAACAGCCAAATTGTCAAGCATGCCATATTCATTTTTTTCAGTTAGTTCTTGATTTCTTGCTTTGGCATGAAGGTTTATAGATAGATATCCACTGACATCTCTTGAGCTCTGCTTAGATGAACAACTTCAGATGCCATGTCACTGTACCTTCTTTTCTTCACACTGTTGAATCGTACAAGTTGTGAAGAGGTGATTGCTCAGCTTCAACTGACATCCTGTTCTGTGATACTCATGCCTTGCAAATCATATTTTCAAAATAAGTGAAAGAATGTGGCATAGTTCATAGGAAATCAACCACTAAAATAATTCTTGATGAGCAAAATATCAATCACACCTTATTATTCTAGTTGGCTCCACAAAGTGCAGGTATCCTGTTCACATGTATATCTGATTTGCTTCCCCAATTAAATATGTTGCTGAAGTCTGTAATTACTTGATTTGAATATGAATTTGTCTGCCTACAATGCTCACATATATTATGAGTTGAGTGCCATTTCCTCAAGGAGATAATCTCCAACCTGGAATAGTAAATGAAATTCTGCACATGTATAATTAACATTAAAACTGAACAAACTGCTTGGTAGGTGCATGAAAAAAACTTAAAATATTAACCTCTTAATCTAAAGGAAGCACTTTGTATACTGTTTTGAAGTATATGTGACCATAGAAACTAGTTAAGCAGTGTTTTGTTTGGCGAGTATCTTCTTTATTTAGGTTGATCAATTATTTTGATTATTTCTTATAAACTTTGAAAAAGTGGGCTGTTGTCTTTAATTCATCTCTTTCTAAGTAACTTTCCATCATGGCTTGTGCTGTAAAATGGGTGCCAGGGAGATGAAATCAAACTACTATTCCTGAGAGGCAAAATAATAATGCCTCTCAACATGCATGTGCAAACATCATAAGCTAGAGAGAACTCTCAGCAAACATTAATTTTTCACCCCAAGAGTCATCTGAAATTTTCATATATAAAAAGCCAATTATAAATTGAAGAACGGAGAATTTGCCTTTCACTATTCCCAATGCCATTGTCTGTTGGAAAATTCAGGACAGACTATAAAAAGTAGTTCTTCACACAATGCATAAACTTTGGAATTTGCTACCGTAAGATATAGTTAATGTTTGTCAGTTTACCTTTTTCATTCCATCACAGAAAAAAACCTCTGCAGGTTGATTTGTTGATTTGCAACAGAGTTTACATATTTTCTAGTTGAAAATATTGACAGGCCTGTTTCCTGTTCTTGTGCTGTGCAAGATGCATACTGTTGAAATCTCTGTAGAATTTATTCACAAGATTGAATGAGATTTTAAAAAATGATTCAATTCCTCGATCAGAATTAAATTAAGTGTTGTTTTCTTTAAGCAGAAAAGCAAATTTGAGAAATTCCAACATGCATCGAGGAAGAGCAACATATCCATGATGTCAGATTCCTCCATTTCAATCTTGCTGAGCTGTACCTTTATGTTATTTTTGGCAAATCATGGTCTCAACTACACTTTCATATATATGATTAAATGACAAGCAGTGATTTTTGTGTGTGACACCGCTGCCAATATGTTGGCTTTGCCAGATTTAAAAGCCTCTATTGTTTGGAAACTGAACAACCACAATGACGTAATCCTGGTAGACCTAGGTCTGAGTTGAATCTACACATATGGCCAGATTTATTTGGATGTCAAAAGAGACAGTCTCAGAAATTGCAAGGCCTCCTCCTGCTGACTTCAAGGAAGGGAGATGGTGTAGTCTCCATGATTAACACAGTAACAAAGTCACAGTAACTACATATGTGCTACACATCACCATTCTATTTGTCCTTGTCCTGAGCCACCTGGTGGCAAGTCCCTCTGGAGTGCACAATCCCACAGTAGATACTAGTGCACAGTCCAGCAGGGCAAAGTCCATGGTCCAATCAAGCCTGGTTCCTGTCTCTGCAGCTGATCCAGGGGTCAGGGCACCTGGAGGTCAGTCCCACACATGCATAGTCTCAAAGAGCTCCCTAGAACATCCAAGCCATGGTCCAACCAACCTGGGAAGTTGAGCAGACATTAGTTCTGCTTCCACTTTATACTTTGCATGCTGACTGCAACATCTGGGCTAGCTGAAGCATGCAACCCACACCTCTTCTGAGCCTACTCGACCTGATAAATCACACACCACCTTCCATAGCTAGCAATACCCCCACCCCCCGGTCAGCTAGTGAGCTGGGCTGTGGGCTCCTGCCTGCCTCAGCCTCTGCCTCCTAGAACATCCCTCCAGCTCCTCTCTATGCCTCAGAGCCCACCATGGGTCCTGCTGTTCTGTTTCCTGTGCACTAGCCCCCATCCCCTTGCCATCCTCCATCACCTCATGAGTACTTCCTATACCAGCCTCTCCTTCCCAGTCCCAGTCCCAGCTACACCCTTCAGCAGGATCATCTTCCTTCTCTTTCTTCTCCCTGTTGCCCTGCCAATTCATGACAGTCCTACTCATTCAGTTGTGAAATGTGATATCATGCTCAGGTAATCTATACTGTGGTTGCAGATTCTATTAGATCTTGTTGCTGATAATTCTGATTTGAGTTGGTCCTATAATTTAATTAAGCTGCATGGTCCACACAGCATTTCATTTTTATGAAGTAGGTGTTTCTGTACCTTAACAGCTCTGCTATGTTGAAAGGAGAGGTATTGACCAGCTGTTTGTATGCTCGTTCAACATTAAGACTTGAATGAGATGTTGAGTTTTGGAAAGCAGGTGCATGGAATCTGATCCACCAATAAGAGGAGGAGACCTTTTAAGCAGCTGAAAATTGTTTAAGAATTAGTTCATTCCCTTGGCTATTGTAGCAGAAGCATCTTTTCTCAGCCAGCAGTGAGATAACAATGTTACGTTCCTGGGATTTTGACTTCCAGTACTTTACACATCAGTCATGATATAATCTGCTTCCAAACTACTACCAGTAGCTGTGATTCACTCACCCTGCTTCTGTCATCAACCAGTCCCTCCAAGATTCTTCACATTCCCAGCTCCGGAAAATTCAAGCATAAAATAAATGAGAATCAATTAAGATTGTTTGTGAGGTGAAATATCCTTTCTTATCCTTTCACATAGAATCCCTTTGCATGCATGCAAGTTACAAACAGTTTAGGAAGTTCAGATTGCAGCTGCTGCTGTTGTTTTCACAGCAAGGATAAGCTAGTTTATGATAATTATTTAATCATGTTAAAGCGCTTTTCATATATGAAGTATTTTTATAATACTGATCCAGGTTAGCATTCACAACAAAGTCAAAATGAGGCTGAACGAGTAACAAATCCAAGATCATCTAACAACTTTATTATCTCTAATACATTTTATAGCAATGCTTGTATACAGATATATTGAGAAAGTAGTATCTCTGTCACTCAGTTTTACTGAAGTTTATACTAGCACCAAGCCTTCAACATAATGTCTTCTAAGTTGCAGTTGTTTTGATATTTCTATATAAATCAAATAGAATGGAATGTATAAAAAATTTCTTTGAAAATAAAGTTATACATTGATCAAACTAATACAAAAAGCCTTGGAAGCATGTGAAATATTTTATGCATGGAAAGATATGGAGCCATTTATGAATAAAAATATTTTCCAAATAAAAAGGCTTATAGGTTAATGTTAGGATTTGATTTTCTGTTAGTATTTTATTTAACCTTTCTTGAATTTGTAATGTTCATTACTCAAGTATATTTATACAAATAATTGTTGTGAAGTGTGTCTGTGTCTGTACAGGCACATAAATATTTTAAATTGGCATAATTAAACATGAATACTAATTCAGTTACAATGGGCAAATGATCTATAACAGCTGGAATTCATTACAGCCTTGAGTAACAATACTGTATGTTGTCTGCTGAGGAAATATAGTGATAATGAATAGAGTTCTACCATATATCTTGTTTTTTTTACCCCTCATTAGCATACCAGAGCAGAATATGCTGTCATGATAGTTATGAAATGCTTTGAAAGCACATATAGTAAACTAAAAAGGGAAACCAATGATTGAACACTTTTGCTTTTGATCAGGAAATGGCAGCACCAAAATTTTAACTAATGTGCTTATTATTAAGTATTCTGATGGTTTGCTGCAGTTTTGTGCATTGAATGATACATGTGCTATTCTGAATGTATTCTAATGAGAAACATAAAATATAATCAATGCGAGTTTCAGCATTTGTTTCAATGGATGATAGGTTGAAACTATCTTCATCACTTCTATTGCTTGCAAATAAAGCATCCTATCACTTCTTTATTTTATTTGTTTAAGGCATTTGTATACTGCTTAATGTCCAAGATTTCTAAGCTGTGTCCATAAAATAATTTAAAAATACAGATAATATGAACAGTTAAAATTTATCATAAAACAGAAGATGGCTTCAAAATTTTTGCTGAAATAGGAAAGTCTTCATCTAGTGCTGGAACTTCAGCAGGGAGAGAGTCTTTCAATCTCAGAAGGTGTAAGGGAAACACAACAGTCTATGGCATTAATATTAAGATGGTGAATGATAGGCATGTGCATTTGGGAATCCCTCTGTGAAACCATCACCCACGTGGTTGCCAAAACACACTCTCCCCAAATGATCCTTAGGTCCAGTCAAGCCAAGCACTGTCCAGTGTGCATAGCTGAATCCTCCCAGGCTAGAAGTATGTAAGACATAGATTATAGAAAAAGAAAGTATTTATTGTAAGTGTGGTTTTAACAATAAAGCACAGCATGCAGATACAGATAAAAGGTTCATTCAAATAAGTTGTACTCTGAGTTTGCCTGTTGAAATTAATGGATCATGGACATATTTATTACTTTTATTTATTAAATTTCTATTCTGCCCTTCATCCAAGGATCACAGGGTGGTTTGCAATATAAAAATGCAAAAATGCATAACATAGTAACAAACAAAAGCATTCATTAACTCAAAACAGTTGTTAATTCAATGGGTCTACTCTGAGTAAAGCCTAGTGGACTACCACCTATAGGCTGGGTTTATAATGAATGATTTTAACAACAATAAGAAAAGTTTTTTTTTTCAGTCCCATCAAACACCCTATAGTTAAGTAATAAATTCCTGTGGTGTGTTGGAACCTCTATGCATGACCAGAAGTCACATACAATAGTATTAGGGAAACTGCTTTAATTGCAAGTTGGTGTGCAATTCCAAAATGTGAGCCATGGGATTTATATTTTCTAGCAGAATTTTGCCATCCATATTTTAAGGAAATTACATTACTTGTGAATGTAATTCAGAGCCCCTCCAAGTGTCCCTATTTTCCAGGGACGGTCCCAGATTTACAGATGCTGTCCCAGTTTCTGATTTGATCCCAGAATGTCCCACTTTTCATTAGGACATTCCTGTTTTCATCAGAGAATGCTTATTATCACAAACTGGAGTCCACAAGGGAAGACATCAGAGGAAAGACACGAAGTACCATGAACATAAACCTTTCTCCAATTGCTCCCATTTCCCAGGATATAAATTACAGATAACTGAAAAAAGGGGGAAACTCCCCAATAATTTTGAGGCATCTCAACTTGTACACTTTCTTTCCTCCTATCAGTAATTGCAGTTCTATGAAAACTGGTTTTGCTGAAGTGCTGTTCTCTACAGAAGTGTAACAGAACAATTTTATTTTAAATGCTGTTCACAGCATTTCACACAGTGCACTGAAAAAACTAGTATTGCTTGATTTACCAACCCAAGCAATCTAAGAAATTAATATCTTGACCATCTAAAACCCCTGAATACTGTGAAACTACAGGAACTCAAAAGCATGAAAGCATTGGGAGCCTAAGAACAAAACCCACTTTTTATATTAATGCAAACTTAATTTCACTGTTGATATTTATCTACTGTACTTTTAAAAGTATTTTGGTGTTGGGGAATCCAATAATCAACCCCAAGTGAGACAGTAATAGGCTAAAAGTCTATGGCATATGAACATCTGACTCTTTTCTCTCTGTGAGAACTTTGTGATTCTCTGTAACAGCAGTTTTCTAAGAATCAGGCTTGAATTGCTGCTGGTGGGAAAGGTCCCTCCTCTTGAATTACCCCATTGCAGTTTCCCTTTATTTAGCTTTCTCTGAAAAACTGGTTTTGTTTTATTTACGTTGCAAACTGCCTTAGGATTTTTAGTTATAAAGGGTGGTGGCATATGAAATGCCATAAATAAATACAAAATGTCCTTGAATATTTCCCCAAAAGTTTCAGTGGGGATAAAAATTAGTTGTCAGGAGTGCATGGTAAGAAGGCACTTTCCCTCAACTTTGGTTTCAGTACAAAATGATTGTGATTTATTAGTGTTGTAAACTTCCTTGGTCATTTGTAGTGATGGAAAGCAATGCAGAAAATCTGCCAGTAAATAAATGCAAGTTTTTGCTGTGCTGTTGACCAAATATTTAACCAAATTACAGCTTCTGGATATGCATATTGGATAAGTGGCATTTGTTATCAGACACCAAGAGAACTAGGGGTTGGTGGACTATGTTTTTGTTTCGTTGCTAGTTCGCCTTTGTTAGAATATGCTCTCCAGTCTTATTGCCTTCATGCCATCAAATGTCAATGCTTTTCAGAAAGGGTTGTGCAAAAACACTCTAGTCTCTCATTCATTTTTCATGTTTTACTTTTGCAGCTGTTTCTTGTCGTTGTTGTTGGTCGCTGCCGTGGTCTGGAAAATCAAACAAACCTGCTGGGCTTCTCGACGAAGAGAGGTATCAGTAACACTGGAATTACTATGATGGTTTTTTGTCTCAGAGCTGCAGGTGAACATGCAACCTGCTTGTCACACTTGGGAAATTAAGCGAAATCTTTTCACACATAACATTTTTTTCTTGCCATATTCAGGCAGTACAGGATAATCTACTTTCTTTGCTTGGATAAACGTGGTTAGTTTACTACAAGTTTGACCTGTGAAAAAACTGTGCTGCTACTTTTTTACACCCCCTTTGTAAACAATAAATCAAAAATATCTGTTAAGGGTTAGCTGCAATTTTTCAAAGTTGGCCAAGGTCAAATTAGTTCGATATTTGCTCTGTTTTCATATATTTGGTGTACTCTGTCCACAACTGCTCTTTCTACATGTGCACCTGGATATTTTGCCCCTTTTTCTTGGCTTGTTTGGAGGGCAGGTAGGAGCGCCTAACTTTAAAAAGCAAACATAGCTTTGGATTTGCCCCACCTCTCCCTCTTCCTGGTTTTGTATACATGAAGTGATGCTCAGTTCTGTTATGGTGCCTGCTGTATTAAACTTGAAAACAAGAATATGAAGTACATTTAGATGGCACTCTTGATTCTTTCTTTGCACTTACAGCCATAGCTTCAGTTCAAGCTGCTGCTGCAAAAGAGGACACTTTGTGGTCACAGCTTGATTAAAATAAAAAATAAAAAAAATCATCATTTGCATCCACAGCTTAAATTGGGTCGGATCTTTTAAGACTCAATGAGCAATTGCATGACGGTATAATAGTATTGAATAAATTAGATGGTGATTTAAAACTGTTGCTCTGAGAAACTTCAAAATCACTGTGATAAGAATAAATGTTTTACCGGCTAAGCTGATCTTAGAAATACGTCACCCCTGTAGCCATCAAAGCTTCCATGTCAAACTTTCAGACATAATGACTTGGACACAAAGAAATACTTGTGCAAGTGTATCCATTTATTAGTAAAAGATATCGGGTTGGAATTGTGAGCACAACTCTGCTCATGAAATTATGCTTTCTTGACTCATCTCACCCACTGCAGCCACTTTGGCCTTCCAAAAGCCATTCCTGAGTCCCTCTCCAGAGGAATGGCATGGGGTGGGGCACGGGGAGCTTCATGGGGGTGGGGTTCAGGAGGATTCCTTGTGTGAACAGAAGTGCTTTTCCACTGGTGCATAGTGTCACACCAATATGCAAAGTAATTCATGTAATTCATAAGCGGGGGGGGGGGGGGGTCAATGGAAATTAAATATTGATATATCTTTTGAATATTGTATAACATTAGGATAAAATTGTGCAAATAGTTACTTATCAGAGACTAAATAGTTACTTCAAGGTACCCCAATTTATTGCTTAACTAGCTAGCTTCTTAAAATAGCTTGATATATTTTGTAACCTTCCTGAAAACCTCCAATAGCTCATTATTGACTGTAGAATGATAATGATGTCATCTGACCATTATCTTAATTACTTTAATTACGTCAATTTATAACATTATTTTAATTGGGAGGTGGGAAAATGAATACTATTCCAGAGTCATAGGAAAAATATTTAATTGCAAAGAAATTGATTTAACTATGATGTAGCTGTTGAGACTTCCATTGTACTGTTGCTTGTTACACTTTCCACAAAACATAGCACACATGCACTCTGAAAAGATTAGGTATGAAACATGTTTTGAAAACTCTTTCATGTACACATTCCTTTTGTGCTTAAATGCAGAGCAGAATGATACAGACTTGCATGTGTCAACCTTTTGCGTAAAAAGGGCATCCTTTTATATCTACAAACTGAAGATTGTAGCCTATATGTTCTACACATGAGGAACACATGAAAGAGTGTAGAGCTGGACTGTGTCTTTTGAGAGCCAGTGTGGTGTAGTGGTTAAGAGCGGTAGTCACGTAATCTGGGGAACCGGGTTCGCGTCTCCGCTCCTCCACATGCAGCTGCTGGGTGACCTTGGGCCAGTCACACTTCTTTGAAGTCTCTCAGCCCCACTCACCTCACAGAGTGTTTGTTGTGGGGGAGGAAGGGAAAGGAGATTGTTAGCCGCTTTGAGACTCCTTAAGGGGAGTGAAAGGCGGGATATCAAGTCCAAACTCTTCTTCTTCTTCTTCCTCCCTTGACATCACATTGCCTTCTTTCAACATCTATCCATTGCACACAGTTGTATGCAGAGAAAGTCCAACATGGGAGCTCCTACTCATGAGTAGAGGCTCTTCATAATCAAGTGCTCCTGCTCTGGACTTTCTTTGCATGTAACTGCATACAACATAAGTCACATAATACTATACTATGTGTGGGGAGAATGGTTTGAAATGCAAAAGCTAATTGAAACTAATTTAATCTTAAATTAAGGCACAGCAAAAAATACCAGAGCGAATATTCTGATTATTTGAACAAACCATTATTTTTATCCATGCTTATACACAAATCACTTATGAAGCATGACTTAATATATTTGGTTAGAATTAATATGACAGAGAACTAAAACACAACCTCTGTCAATTATTCCAATTTAAACAGTTTTTCTGCCAATAGAGAAATTGGATATATTTTTTAAGTACCTGTAAACATTGTTAATATCATGTTGTGTTGCTATATATGGTTAAATACATGTCAGAGATTTGAATAATGATTGTGTCCAAGTGTTTACTAATCCTGAATGGTTGGATTCAGTTCCTATTCTATTCAAAGGGACCCAAGTTTCACTGATTTTAAAATGGACTTAAGTTCAGCAAATTTACTTCATGTTTTTCTATGCATGTGTTCATGGAAGATAGTTCCATTATGTTCAGAGGCGCTTACTTCTTTGTAGGCCAAGTCCAGTGAAGCTGTAGGTGGGGGAGCATGCAGCAGATAACAACATATAGCCAGGTGTTGGATTGAAATTAGGCCACAAATTTATTGATTACAGCAGAATAGATTTGGCGTAGGTGTTGGTCATATATCCATTAATCAACCAGCCCACTTACTGATACATTGTTCACTAAAAGATGGGGGTTGGCTGATGCTGGGGTTCCTCATGGCACGAACCATTTCTGGTAGGCCCATTCAGCCACTGGTAAGGGATGCTCTGGCCCTTCAGCCCCCAAGCTGGGCTTCTGGACAGAGAATGCTACCCTCCAGGGTCACTTAAGGGAATTCCCATACATATGGGATGGGTAGAGTGCCTCTTCCTCCTAAGGATCCAGCCAGTGTCTCTCCCCTCTTCATAAGTTGTGATGATTGTTATGAGGTAGGTGGAAACTCCCCATAATTAAAGCCAGCCCTAAAATGAGCAACAGTCCATAGCAGTGTCATTGGTCAACAGGCTCATTTCTGTAGAGGAGTCAGAGGTTTACAATAGAGGGTGAGTGGGAGGGAAAGTCTGTCAATACTGAGGTAGGGTGAGCATGCAAGACCCACCTTTAATGCCCAAGGAGTGGACCAGAGGGCAGTCTATTTTCTTCATTTGAAGGATGGGCTGTGCCTGTCTCAGGCACTGTGTGCAGATGTAAGGTCTCATGAGCCAAACTAGAAGCTATATTAAGCTTATCATTGGTGCCTGTCAATAGCAGGATGTTCACAGTTGGATATGTTTGAAAGCCTTCTCACAATCAGGGGCCCTCATTTGCATTTCATGTTAAGGCACAACGCCCCAAAAGCACTGTAATTGCTGCTGCATCCTGCTTCTGGTTGCTATATGCTCCAAGCCCATTTCCTTCATGTCTTTCTACAGTGCTGGGTAGGCTCTTAGGCTGAATGGTGTAGAAGGCATTGTAAATCACTTGAGGAGGGAATGGAGCAAAACTGGTGAGAGCTGTGGCCTTGAAAGAGTCTTGAGGGCTGTATAGTGAGCCTAAAGTTCCTCACCCTGTTCACATAATTAAATATTTTTCACAAGTAAATGTTATTTCCATTTTTATGAACAAAATATTTTGTATGTGGGAAGTGTCTGTGGAATTAATACTAGCATTGTTCCTGGTGTTCTGCTCTCCAGAGGTAACATTGGGAGTTGGTCACCAAAATTATGTCTGCCTTCAAAGGTGAATAATCTCTAGTTTATGAATTATTTTTGTTAAGGGTCTGCATTAACTAATCCCCCTCATCAGTACTTGAAACAGAACTGCTTTGAAATGCAATGGCCCTGTGCTTCCTCATTAATGACAATTTTACATTCTGTTGGCATTGGGCATTTATACATCCATTGCAAAAGTTGAGGCAAGTAATTAGCCAGAGGTTCAGCAGCTTTTTAGTGAAGAGACTTTTAAGTGGTGTTATTATAAGTGAATGCTTTCTTCTTTATAGGTCTCTTATGCAAAAGTGCAGGCTTTGATGTTATTGACGTTGAATATTATAGTTGGAGTTCTTTTTTTAGTCATGTGGTTATTAGTAAGAAGCAAATACAGGTCAAAATGGAGATTCAGGTTTCACATTCAGTAGCTTTTTACATTTCCACTGACAGGAGCTGGGATCGAAATAACTGCTGACTCTTCTCTATACCCAGGATGGCTTTGGGATTGTGGCTCCATAGGAACTGGTTTTTACACCGATACCTTTTTATGAGGTGGCTTAGTGAGCATTTACTTATCAAAGACAGGCAGAGGGGAAAGCAAACACTGGGTTCACCCAAGTCCTATCTAGACTAACTCTTTGGATCTTCTTTGCCCTTTTAAATAACCACTTTTTTTGGTTTAAATAACCACTCTTCTTTGTATACAAAAACCACTCTTTTGTATTTTAATTCTTTGAGCAGCACAAAGTTGTTTCCAAATAATTTAAAATCATTATTTGATTTCAAATTGTGAGTAATTTTATTAGGTCTAATTAAATAATCATAGCTAACATAGTGAACATACATTGGTAGGAAGTAGCATCACAACAGCAAGCTATGCCCCTCCCCAGCCTATATGCAATCAGCCAGAGATGTCCCTGAGACCCCAAGTCCTGGCCTGGCTACCCTGCCAATTGACTCTAGGGACTCACTTAGCACTGAGCTGCCCCTACTGTATAATGATTCTTGCCTGGCAAGCTGTGCTGTGATCCAGCAAGAGATGCAAACTGAGCCCACTGATCTCATGAAATGCTGATGCAAGCCATCTGTGAAATAATCACATTTGAGTGTATAGAAAATGACTTATAAGTCTGGTAAATATTACAAACATAGGGTTTGCCAACACCATGTTTAACTGTGTGCTTGCAGCTGCCCCATTTAATTTGTGTAGTACACAAGATAATCCAATCTCAATGCTTTTCACATGTAAATTTGGGTTCACCTGATACAGGGATAATCCTGTAAATTAGAGGAAATTTCCAAACCACTCAAATTGGTCTTCACATACAATTTGTTTCAGTTTTTTTCAGTAGGTGGATCAGTTGTCATTTTTTACTACTTTCCTTTCCATTCGCCCTACTTCCTCACTTCTCTCATTTCATTTTCAGCTCTACTTATACAGTGGTACCTCGGGTTAAGAACGTAATTTGTTTTGGAGGTCCGTTCTTAACCTGAAACTGTTCTTAACCTGAGGTACCACTTTAGCTAATGAGGCATCCTGCTGCCGCTGCACCACCGCTGCACGATTTCTGTACTCATCCTGAAGCAAAGTTCTTAATCCAAGGTACTATTTCTGGATTAGCGGAGTCTGTAACCTGAAGCGTCTGTAACCCGAGGTACCACTGTAATGATTTCTGGTGTGCTCCTGAACAGAGGAATACATTTTTCTTTTGATTCTCTCAGATTTGCACAAAACCAGAAAACTGTACAACCAAACTACATAAAAAAAATCTACACCAGATATATTGGACAGCAATCTGAAAAGTGTGTGCTGAGGATTTACAGTTGCTTTAATTTCTTTTGCAGTGGGATAGTAGGGGCATGTCAGGAGCTTAGCTTTTTATATACATTTTTCTTTTGATCACTCAGATTTGCCTGTGTGCTTTTGCACAATACTTGGGCAGGGATTTTTTTAAAAGGGGGGAAAGGGGGGACAGTTTGAATGGGGGGGACTGTATTAACAGCTAAATGATGCTCAAATGTTGATGAGCCCACAGCATCCTATAGAATGTTATTTATCTTTGTCATGAACTAAAATCTTCACTGTAGACCATAATTTATTATAATGTCATTATTCTGAGCAGCTACTTATTTGCTTAACATGGATGCCAAGATAAATTAACCATACTTTTTTCCTATTTATAATTAATAATTTACATATAACCTTTGGCTTTTCTTTTATCTTCAAGTATTGATATAAGACATATAAAATCAGCCTGTGTGTGGAAAGAATGCTTTGAAATGCAAAATCTAATTAAAATGGATGCAGTGTTATTTTAGGACTGTTGAACGATACTATAGGGAATATCATGAATATTTGAACAGACCATTATTTTTTTATCTGTGCTATTCAATTTATGCACCAGTCAATTGTGAAAAATGAGCTGGTTCTTTTGGTTTGAGTATAGTGAACAAGAGAGGTAAATCAGCTGAAACACAAGTAATCAACACAATGAAACCATTTCTATACTTTTATTTGGGGATGTATACTTAGAATAAATTGTTAATTTGATCTGACATTACATGGGAAGTCATATAGATGCTTCATTTGCAGTTGCTGGTGATGAATTCCATCCTATACATGAGATAGAGCTGGCAGGCTCTACTCCCTTTCTCAGTGGGTTATGGCTAGCACAAGTTTTCTTCCTACTATGGTCAAAGAGGCCTTCAAAGCTTGATTGGTGGCAGCTGTAGAAAGCAAGGCTGATGGATTCCCACAGCACCTAGAGGAGAGAAGGGAACTGCTGCTTCCTCTCATAAGTGGAGAATAACTAAGGAAGTACAAGGAGGGCACTGCTCTAGCTCTCTGTAGGATGTATGCAAGTTGCTGCCAGCAGACTTAACTCAGTACCATGACTTACAGCTGCAGCAGTTCTGTGAGGACACAGGTAAGGAATGAAAGAGTTGAGATTGGTTTGGGTACAGCCAGCTAGTGAAGAAATGCAAAGCAGAAGCTCATAAAGGAACTATATTTGAATATACTAAACTGTCAGGGGTGCGCAGGAAGTAGATAGAAGTCCCATAAATCCCAGCCACAGAACTCATTCCCAGAAGGCTGGTGAATCTCTCTCAAAAGAGTAAGGACACTTCCAGATGTTCCTGGTTTTCAAGTGGGATTCATTCACATACCAGTAAATTCAGGTTGTACTATTAAAGCTGATTTTGATCTCTTGTGTGACAAACCCACTTCCCTAAAAGATCAGGCTTCTTGTGATAAGGAAAGTTACGGGGAAACAAATTAGAATGAACCAGGCCATCTAAAAGTGCTCTAAGAGTGACAGCTACCAATAAGTTCTGCAGGACTCTTCCAGGATCTGCAGGCTCCTTCCTACCAAGGAGCCCTCAAGATCAGCCTTCCCTAGAATTTCTCCTGGCCCTAAGCCTAGCCCGAGTACTGTTAGGAGACCCTACAATGCTGTAACTTGGACTTGGACTCAAGGAAAGTTTTGAGTGTTTCCCTGGGGACATGACACCCTCACAATCCCTTCTCTATCTCTATTCCTAACCCCTAGAAGAGTGTACTCAGAATATAAATGAATATCCATTTTAGAAGGGAATGGGATCCTTCTAAAAGATCACTTTACACTTTCTTGGAGTGATGAATCCCTGTTTCTAGGAGCGGAGTATCTGTCCGGCTGGGGTCAGGGCACCATGTCCCTGAAGGTCTCCTCTACATAGCTTCTCCAGTTCAGCTGTGTGAGCCAAAAAAGAACAGACTTGTAGAAAGCACAGGCCAACGAAGTCTGCCCTACAGGCTGATACTTTTACATGTGACACTCTGATTGATGCACTGCATAGTTTTCAAACCCTTCTGGCTTTCCAGCTTCATAATTGGCTCAGTCTTTAAGACAGCAACAATAGGGAGAAAGATGCTTGCTGTGGCCTTGATTGTGCCCTTGATGGAGGAACAGCTTTTCAGGCAGGAGAATTCATGGGGATTTGATTTTCACAAGGAGGTAGCTACTAAGGAGGGCCTATGTTCTCTGGGAAGCTACAATTGTGAGTAATACAAACCGTGTTATGGTTTGGGTTCAATGCTTAATTCCAAACAGTTCCAAATTGGAACTGCTCAGCCACATTCCTAGTTCAGATCTTTGGAAACCCTGAATTCTCCTGAAGAGTTTGTTTTAACACATTGTATTTTTTTTTTTAAGAAATATTTATTGAAGTTTTACAAAAACATAAATACAAGAACACATAATAAAATAAAAAAGAAAAATAAAGATACAACATACAAAAGCAAAGAAAAAATAAGAAAAATTAAAAACAATTCCATTTTTCATAACTTAAAACTCATTTGCTTGTTTCTTTTACCTCCTCACACCTCCCCTTCTTGTATTCCTATTTAAAAATCAAATCAGCAAATCCTTACCCTCTTTCATTTATCTTAACTCTATATCTTAACATTTTATAACTCTATATTTTCATCCATTATCAATTCATTTTTGCATATTCTTATTAACTTTGTTGCTAGTACCACTTATTTCCAATCCAACATCATTTTAACATTCACTAATTTTACAATGTTTCTGCAGATAATCTTTAAATTTCTTCCAATCTTCTTCCACCAACTCTTCTCCCAGGTCTCGGATTCTGCCAGTCATTTCCGCCAATTCCATAAAGTCCATCACTTTCATCTGCCACTCTTCCAGGGTGGGTAGCTCTTGTGTCTTCCAATACTTTGCAATAAGTATTCTTGCTGCTGTTGTTGCATACATAAAGAATGTTCTATCCTTCTTTGGCACCAATTGGCCGACTATGCCCAGGAGAAAGGCCTCTGGCTTCTTCAGAGAGGTATATTTAAATACCTTTTTCATTTCATTATAGATCATCTCCCAGAAAGCCTTAATCTTTGGGCACGTCCACCAAAGGTGAAAGAATGTACCTTCATTCTCTTTACATTTCCAACATTTATTATTGGGCAGATGATATATTTTTGCAAGCTTGATTGGTGTCATGTACCACCTATATATCATTTTCATAATATTCTCTCTCAAGGCATTACATGCCGTAAATTTCATACCAGTGGTCCACAACTGTTCCCAGTCAGCAAACATAATGTTATGACCAATGTCTTGTGCCCATTTAATCATAGCAGATTTAACCGTTTCATCCTGCGTATTCCATTTTAACAGCAAGTTATACATTCTTGAAAGTATCTTAGTTTTGGGATCTAACAGTTCTGTTTCCAATTTTGATTTTTCCACCTGGAAGCCAATTTTTTTATCCAAGTTATAGGCCTCTCTTATTTGATAATAATGCAGCCAATCTCGCACTTTATCTTTTAATTTCTCAAAACTCTGCAATTTCAATTTGTCTCCATCTTGTTCCAATATTTCCCAATATTTCGGCCATTTGGCCTCCATATTGAGCTTTTTCTGAGCCTTGGCTTCCATTGGTGACAACCACCTTGGGGTTTTATTTTCCAATAAGTCTTTGTATCTTATCCAGACATTAAACAATGCTTTCCTGACAATATGGTTGTTTTAACACATTGTAAACCAGACAGTAAGTTGAAGCTAGAGAAGGGAATCTTGAGGACAGTGCTCATGGAATCTCAGTTCCATATTCTGTTACCTTGTTGTCTTAAACACATCCAACTTCAGTCTGTTTCTCTCACTCACATTGTGCCATTTATGAGAAAATGGTATGGGGCATTTGTTGATGCATTTCTTAGTGTCTTCTGCTTGAGCCCTGTTGGTGCCTGGGAAGGCAACAATTCAGGTTGCTGAATTAACCCTTGCATGGCTTGGGATACCAGTACCTGAAGGAACACCTCTTTCTTTCAGATTCTTAAACAATCTTTACATTTTTATTAGTATTCTTTAACATTATTTATGGAGTTTCTTTGGTCTGTCCTTGAGGAGGCAATTTTTTTGTTGGTTTGTTAAGGCTGGTTATGCCATGTTAATTTGAAAGGTTGTATTTGTTTATATTGAATATCTTTAAATATTTTATTGTAAGTTACCTAGAGGCTTTGGCATAGGTGGCTCATGAATTTAATAAATAACTTAACTTGCTGGAACAGAGGTATTCAATAGTTTATCAACAAAACAATGAACCACTCGCTCATAAATCATATTATATATTGTGTTTATTTATTAAACAAGGTAATTGCCAATACAATTTGCATGGTTGGAAGCTGCATTTTCCCAATATCTTCAGCCAGCTGGCAAAGGGTAGCAAAGCAGTTTTCTCCACATGCAAGGGGGTGGGGGAGTGTGAAATTATGATATTTTAGATTGCAGTTCCCATACATGCTTTTAATCTTTTGATACCACTGGTCACTGCCCAAGGTTTTCCATTTAGTCTCATTTCCATTTGTTCTTTTGATACCACTGGTCACTGCCCAAGGTTTTCCATTTAGTCTCATTTCCATTTGTTCTTTTGATACCACTGGTCACTTCCCAAGGTTTTCCATTTAGTCTCATTTCCATTTGCTCTGCTGAACATATTTAATATGCTCCATTATTGCAATTGCAGTTTTCTTTTCTAAGATAGATGTTTGTTAAATCTCAACTGAAGGTGCCTTTGATGTTGAATGGCTGGCATTTATGATAACAATAAAATAACTTGTATAAATGCGGGTACACATAATCATGGCTGGCAGCAATTTATTGTTATATGTAGTGTGTGTCCTGCATATTTAATACAAGTTTCTGAGAAGATAATATGATTGTAGTTATGTGGGACTAATGGTAAGATAAGGAAATTGGTTGTTTTTCATACAACTTAGAGATTTGCAGTAATACTCAATTGCAAGCTAGGGAAAATCACAATTTAAATGAGAAAAATGCTTCAGGATTTCTTTGGCAAGGTTAATGCTTAGTTCTTCTGTGAAAGAAGGCTGTAAATATGCTGTTAGGAGTGTCACTGACTTTGTCTTTCTATTTCCTATAAAGATTTAATATTAAATAGTACATAGTAAGCTCTTTGGAATACACAAAGTACCCCAGAAAGAGCACTTCTCCTCCCATAACACCCCACACTGTAAAGAGTGCTCACAAACATTTGTCATCATTTCACATTTATTATAATAAGCATATTTTTTGCAAGCAATTTCCCCCATATGTATTTTTGTACCTTATCTTCACACACTCATTATAAGCATTCTTGTACACATTTATATGGCTGTAGAACAGCATTGCAGAATTCAGAGAAGTGTAAATTTCAAAGGTTAGCTGTGTTTCGGGGTGCCTATTCTTTCTGGAAGAGAGCATTAGAAGAGGACCAAAATTATGAGTCTTAAATCATCAGAGAGTTGGGGACTTGTCTGTCCCCTGCAAGGGAAGGCAGGCTCCAGTGGATTGAGAGGACAAGACCAATAGTGGATCCAATGGTCAAGAAGGTGGTTTCTGCATATGCTGAGATGAGGGGCAGGGGAAGGTAGCCCATCTAGGAGAAAGAAAACTCTGATCTGAAACCTCCACTGCCTTGCGGTTACACTCATTCATGAGAAAGGCCTTGCGAGTAAACCCTATGAATAATTTATCTGTTGCCTTGCAAGACATTTTTTGGGCAGCCCAGGACCTCCATATTACACTGCCGAGGCTTATGCCCCAGAATAAAAGCAAATAAAATCGAGAAGAGCAATTAAAAGCGACAGGTAAAAGCTAAAAATCTAATGCAGCAACAATACTGTAATCAAAACAGAAAGCCTGAAAAAAAGAAACTAGTCTTAAAAATAGCTGGTGATTGTTACTGAAAGGGTCCTGTCCCATGTTACTGCCAACTGCAACTCTCATGGTAGACACAATGCAAAGCTCCTCTGATGACAACAGTAGGGAGCCTTAAGAGTGCTTTGCCTTTCCTCACTCAACAGCATGATGCAATTGTGTTTTATCACACGTAAACCAAATTCCTAGAAATCAGGCTTGAAAAAACATAGGCTTATCAGAATGCAATGGACTAACAGCATCATATATGTGAGAGTGAACAAAGTATGGCGATTCCACAGAAAGTGGTTAGTGAGAAATCTGACATATTGATAGACTCATGATTTCATTTTACAATTTATACCTAGAAATCCATAACTGAAGGACAGATAGTACCATGAAACATTATCATTTGTCTGCACACTCACACTTTTTTTTAATTCTCTGTGACAATTTAGTTTGCTGCAGTAGTATTCTGAACTAAGGGACAGCAAAAAAAACAAAAAAAAACATAGCTAATCAGATCTTGGGTTTGTTATTTATGTACAGCATTAATTTTACAATTTCTGCAAGCCATGCTTTTATTAATGTTTTTAATTTAAGAAGCTGTTTCTGTCATTATTGGTATAGTTGCCATAATGGTGAAGCAGCGCAGAAATAGAAAAGGCATTCTGTAATATATGACTTAAATAAAGAAAACAAATGTAATGGATTAATAAGAATTTCAAGCAAAGCCAGCAAGCTGAAGTATTCTTCCTTCAAGCTGAGACATTTTGTGGGGAGTAAGAAATAAACTAGCTAACTCAGCCTTAGGACTAAATACAAATTATTATTATTATTATTATTGAATTTATATACCACCCTGTACCCGGAGGTTTCAGGGCGGTTCACAGAGTAAAATCAAACTACAAAGTACATAATCAAAATAAAAACAGCAAGCCAATAACACGCCCCCCACACATTTTAAAAGGGCATAGGATGTAAACCAGATCAACCAAAGGCCTGGTTAAAAAGGAACACTTTTTTTCTGGTGCCTAAAGGTGTATAATGAAGGTGCCAGGCAAACTTCCCTGGGGAGAGCATTCCACAGAAGGGGAGCCACCGCAGAGAAGGCCCGTTCTCATGTTGCCATCCTCCGGAAATCTCGAGGAGGAGGCACACAAAGAAGGGCCTCAGATGATGTAAACTGATCATTTTTTTCAACCATTTCTTATACCTGAAATATAAACACTTTGGGTATTAAAAATACTGTATTATTTCCAGACATAGTCATGCTTAAAGTAGACCCATTGGAATGAATCGGATTTAAGTTAGTCACTAATGAAAGTCCTATTAATTTCAATGGATCCATTCTAAGCATGTTTGAGTCTGGATGCAGTGCATTAGATTTTACTACTTCCAGATTTTCCTAGGTGGAATAAAGGACTAAATAACAGATGAGAAACAACAGAAAAATTGTCCCTTGATGGTGTGAAGTAAGTCATCATATGTATCAAATCAGCAAGTGCTGGACTTTGACCTCAAAAATCTAAGCTGTGAAGATTACTACTATATTCATTGAGCCATCCTTTGGGGGGAAAACCTCACAGTATTGTTGTGAATGTGAATCAGATATTACTTTCACAACTAAAAGGGGGAATTTGTTGTTTTATTAAAGGGTATAGCCAGTGACTTTATATAAAACAAGCCTGTTTTGAAAGTGGAAGATTGGAGTCAGGTCAGACTAAATGGTGAACAAGGTGAGCAAATGTTATCCCTTCTCCCCAGCCCAGCACCCACATTTTCCCTTTCAAGCCCCATATTTATCAATTCCAACCTTACAGACTTTGTTACAGTGACTTGAGCTAAGGAAAACAATAATGAGTGTCTAGTTAAGCCTCTCTTAAAGACATGTTTGGTCCTTTTGCTCTTAACATATTTGACAAATGTTTTGTTGAGGATCCAGAGAGCAAAGGCCCCTGATTATTTTTGAGTGTACGCAATTAAAAGGGAAACACGAAAAAGAAATTATTTCCTCATTTGGTTCTTAATTTGGTGTTTAATTTTTAAAATAGGTATCCTCCTACAAGTCTTAGAATTACAGTAACAGAACTTTTGAGTTAATTTTGTACCTGGTTTTCCAGAGCTGGACGTTTTTAAGGCCTTTCTCAGAAATGATACTTCATGATCAAGAGTAGCCACCAAAGATCTACCTTCAAACTTTTGTTATGATAATAAAGATAAGAGGGTAACTACTGGATTCTTTCTCTGTACTTGTGTATTCCTCATCCTACCCACAAGAGCTACCTATCAGAAAATAAGAGTTTGGCAAGATCAGACCAATGGTCCACCTGGTCCAGCAGCCAGCAGCTCCCCAGCAGCTTGTATTCAGGGGGATAGTACCTTTGAACCTGAAATTTATTTATTTATCTTTCCTAGACAGTAGCCACTGACTGACCTACAGACCTCAAAGTGTCCCTGTTTTCCAAGGATGTCCCTGATTTAGAGAAGCTATACCAGTTTCGGATTTGATCCTGGAATTTCCCACTTTTCCTTAGGATGTCCCTATTTTCATTGGAGGGTATGGACCTATCCTGGTCAGATTTGTTCAATTCCCTCTTTAAAGTCATCATCACATCTTGTGGCAGGGAATTTTATAAATGAATTATGTGTTGAGTGAAAAAAACCACTTCCTTTTGGTTTAGCTATCCTGAACCCATATCCAGGCAATTTTATTGAACAGCCAGAAGTTTGAGAATTATGGAGGAGCAAAGTTTTCTCTTCAGATTTTCCATACAATGCTCAACTTATAAAACTTTATCACACCTCTCCTCAATCATCTTTTTTCTTTAGCATCTGACAGGGGAAAGCTGTTCAAACTGCTTGACCATTTGAGGCCTTTTCTGTACCTTGTCCAGCTTTATTGCATTATTTTTGATGTGGGCTGAACAAATGTGGATGGTACATGTCAAAGTAGACATGACAGCATATCTTGCATGCAAACAGAAAAGTTAAAAGCAGCTGGCGAGAGGTTGGGGGACTTAGATTGGCTATGACTACACGGGGAGTGGGGTGGTCTGTTTTATGCACAGCTATTCCAATTAAAATTGACTCCCAGGTGCTATTTGCCCTTATCTGGTCATGCTGCTCATGTGGAACATATTGCAGTTTGTCTAAATTCTTTCCTCTGAAACATTGACTCTTTCAAAAGGTTTGAGAGGAAAACGTTGATCCTACCCCTACCCTAGCTTCCTGGTCTCAATTCAAATTATTCTCTCAATGGCCACTATTTTAAAATGCTTAAAATGTTAACAAAATGTGAGATCTTTTGTATTGGATTGCCTATATCATGTTTAATTGAATACAGTAATTCAAGGGACAAGACTTTTTTCAAGCTCTGTTGATTTCTACATTTGCATTGCTTTCTGCTGCTACTTCTTGTAGATTCTTTCTTTCATTCATTCATTCTGGCAAACACAGTGGTGAGGGAAATAAGGATAGAAATGGATTGTGGTGGAAGAGAAGCTGGAGAAATAAGATGGAATTGTGAGCATTTATTATGCAGTCCTGTAGCATATTCTTAGATCTCCCGTATGTACCGGTAGTTTCCTAAATACAGTGTAAAACATGGTAATGCAATCATTTTAAAAACTATAATACTATTGCTTACAATATAAACTCAAAATCACAAGCAATATCTGCAAGACCCATTGCATAGTTAATACCATAGGTCTGTCATTTTTTTATTGTAATGAATTGAAGCAGCATACTGCTCATATCAAATTCTGTTCTGCAGAGCATAGAGTTTTTTGTTAAGTTTTTAAAAAGCATGCAAAACTGCCTTTTTTAAAAAGGCAAACAATTCCCAGTACTCTTCCTTAATTTAGTGCCATGTTATTTCTGATTGACAGTATGCAGTATGATGCAAATATTCTAAAATACCGGTATGTTGTCTAGTGAACCCTAGAGACCTTTTGTATCTTAACTCATTACACAGCAATTTGAAAGAGGACAAATTTAAAGTTACCTATGTTGTAGGGATTTCGCAGTGAATTAGGGTGATTTTTATAAACTGTAGGATTTATGTGCATTTGACATTTATGTATATACTAGTTTGAAACATTTTGTGACACAAAACACTGTACCTTCAGTTGTTAATGACATTTCCCTTTTCATTTGATGACAAGAAACACAGGATTAGCCCGTGCCGAAAAGCAATTTGGGGCTTATGTCATTTTAAACTTGAAAGCTACTTGGTAGATAGTATAATTTTTTGTTTATTTGTAGAGTAGAGAACTTCTCAAGAGAAAACACTGGAACATATCTGATGATAGGCCCTCCAGGTTGGTCTATCAGAGTATAGATGCATCTGAAGATTCTTTGGAGAGTTTTGTTAGTGGCAGCTTGTCAGACCACATTATGCCAGTGCTTAAATGCCAATGCACACATAATGCCAAGGCTTCTGGGAATGATACAAGGTACTGCATTTGACCTATAAAGCACTAAATTACTTTAAACTTGCATACCTAGGGGAACTCTATATCTCATCACAATACCTGTGATGGACCAAGTGCAGCCAAGTAGTTCTTTCATCTATGCAACATTCACATGATATAGAGAGGTGCTCTCAGTGGTTTCCTAAAATTAATAAGCTTAATTTTATTTAAAAGCTTGCTAAGTCACCATGAGGAATTTTTAGTCTGTGGAGTGACCTCATTCCCTCCATAAACCTGGGCAAAGAAATGTGTTTTTAATTGAAATGAAAAGGTAAACAGTGTTGGCACTAGACACGTACTGTAGAGGAAAAGGGGACCACCATGGAAGAGGCCCTTCCCCTCAGAAAAAAATAGTTTCTCATCCAAACTCTATTGAAAACTCCTGTAACGTCTGAAAGGAAGAGGTTACTCAGACTCTCTAACTGGACCAACACCATTCTCTCCATTATATTGACACAAAAACCCTTAACTCAGGAAGAAAGCACTGCAATAAAACAATGTGTTGTATGCCGTTTTGGGGGAATGACACTAGAAATATTATCTAAATGTTTATTTGTACTTCAGCCTTGCCATTTTCTGTTATATAGAATTGTTAATGCCTCCAACAAGAGGTTAATGGAAAAAAAAGTCTTATAAGTAGATTCTCATAAAGTTTTTAAAGTTTATGAGAGATTTGTGCAAAAGGAACAATCTTACCCAGCAGATGAATTATAAACAGCTCTAAGGGTATGCTTTTCTCTTCAACTTCCCCTTTTATTTTCGATGATGATAAAGTGAGGGGGGGGAATCCATTTTATGCCCTTGCTACAAAGTTAACAAAGCATTATATCGCCACCTGGCCATCTGTTCGGCTAAAATGGCTGTTATTATCTGGGAAGGATGTTGCTTTGACTCTTTTTAGACTTGATATGCATGTTTATTCCATTATACAAAAACACCTTGCTTGGCGCTAGTTGAGCTGGAATTTCTGCTCAAGTGTGTTTTTACCTCACTAAATGTGCTTTTGTTCAATTCCTCACAAACAGTGGAAAAATAGAGAGCTTGAGCATGGAAGCAACTATTTGCAATGCAAATTTTTGCATGGTTAAGAGCCTTTGCCCATTAAACCTACCCCCACCCCATGCCAATACTGTATGAGCCAAGTTTTAAGTGGTTTTATTTTTCCATTAACCAGATTGTAGGAACTGGCAGTGAAGATCTCTTACGGATATTAACACTCCTTCTTTTCACCACATTGGCAAAGTGTTGTCTGATTGTTTGGCTAGCATTGAATCTTTCATGGTTGTTGCATGTAATCCCATAAACTTCATCACTATATAACCTTGATTTCAATAAGAGCATAAACACTGTTCTCATTTAAATGTTTTAATTAATGCTGCAATAAAAATAAAGTGTTTTATTTGTTTGTTGTGCACTTCAAGTGGATGTTTATGAGACAGACAGACTTAACATGGCATATTGTCACAGTATTTTTGAGCAGTAAAAAAAGTATTGCATGCCAAAATAAAACTGCCTCAAAAGATGAACCAAAATGAGTTCACAGTGTAAATTCCAATGACTTAAGATACTGGTGCAATTCTAGCATGCTTCTTTCTTTCTTTCTTTCTTCTGTTTGACGCATGCATACAAATCAAATTTGTCATAGAATCATCACGAGGATCATCTAGTCCAACCCCCTGTAATGCAGGGATCTCAACTAAAGCCTCCATGACAGATGGCCATCCAATCTCTGCTTTAAAAACTCCAATGGACAGTTCACCACCACCTTTCGAGGGAGTCTGTTCCACTGTTAATAATAATAATAAATTTATTTCTACCCCACCCATCTGGCTGGGTTTCACCAGCCACTATGGGCGGCTTTCAAGAGAACATTAAAAAGAGAATAAAACTTCAAACATTAAAAACTTCCCTAAACAGGGCTGCCTTCAGATGTCTTCTAAAAGTCAGATAGTTGTTTATTTCCTTGACATCTGATGGGACGGCATTCCACAGGGTGGGTGCCACTGCCAAGAAGGCCCTCTGCCTGGTCCCCTAACCTCACTTCTCACAGTGAGGGAACCGGCAGAAGGCCCTTGGCACTAGACCTCAGTGTCGGGGCTGAATGATGGCAATGGAGATGCTCCTTCAGGTATACTGAGCCGAGGTCGTATAGGGCAGTACCAACACTTTGAATGGTCAAACAGCTCTTACCATCAGAAAGCTATTCCTGATGTTTAGTCGGAATCTCCATTGTTCTAACTTGAAGCCATGGGTTCAGGTCCTACTCTCTGGAGTAGAAAAGAACAAGCTTGCTCCATCTTCAGTGTGACAGCCCTTTAGATATGTGAAGATGGCTATCATATTTCCTCTCAGTCACCTCTTATTCAGTGTAAACATACCCATATCCCTCAACTGTTCCTCATAAAGCTTGGTTTCCAGACCCTTGTATCATCTTGATTGCCAGTGCAAAAAACTGAGATATGAAAGCTAGGAGCTAAATGACACCTTAAACCTAGGTTATGGGCGCAACAGCGGAATGTCTAGGCATACTTTTTTATAACAAGAATACAAAGGTGAAAATGAAATAACTGCAGCTAAATATTATGTTCATTTTTCACATGGTCTAGTCCTTCCCCTGTCCACCCCCCTAATATTCTTAAGAGGGTCACTTCTCCAGTCTTCAGAGAATAGCTGGAAGTGGGGAGGCAGAAAGAGGTCGTCCTTTCCTTCCACTCTGCAGTTCTAATCTAAAATATTAGATGCAGTACTGCGCCCAGAACTCAGAAACTGCTTGCGCTAATGAAATTCCCTATCACAAAGTGTGCATAGAACAAAGGGAGTGTCAACAGAAAACTGTTGGTTACCCCCTTCTACACATGTTCCATCTTCTCTTCTTAAATTGGGGTGCCCAAAACTGGGTACAATGTCCTCCATCTTATATTTGTGCAACTGGTTCTTCCTGCCTGAGTGTAGAACCTTACATTTGTCCCTATTGAAATTCATTTTGTTAGTTTGGACCCAGTTCTCCCCTAATTACTTATATTTCACCCACATGAAGTGGTGTGTGTGTGTGTGTGTGTGTGTGTGTGTTTAATTAATTAATTAATTAATTAATCTTCCAGAGTTCTAAAGATTCTAAAGTTACTAGTAATACAGTATTGCTGTTTTTAATACAGAAGCAAAATTGAGTCTTGTATAAGTAGGTGGACCTAATATAGATGACCAGCTTATCATATTGCATACTATCTCAGTACATATTAACTATTTTGTGAGCACAAAACAGTATTTCAATAAACAAAGAAACAGGAAATGTTGACAAAAGGCTGTACTAACATATGGAAAGATAGGTAGAAATAATTTCATTCAACAGAAAACATACAAGCCAGTATCTGGAGGCTGGGAGCCATGTAGTACTTCAAAACTAGTGACACATCTGTATTGCACTGCTTTATTATATGTATAAGAAATGAACAAACTTCCCCACATTTCCTACGTGATAAACTGTGTGCCAATATTCATACATTATCTGAAATCAGTCAGTATTTTGACAATTAAAACGAAAATGTGCACTGCTGCAGCCGATGTAGCTAGTTGTTATAAAGTGGATTGTAATTTTTACAGAATAATGAAAATAGTACTTTTGTTTAAATACTTCCATTTAAAATCTCTGTTCTCTGCCTTCTGGAGGGGGCACATCCTTGTGCTAGGGGTAAGGAAGGGGACAGGTTTTGAGCAATTCAGAGATGGTTGGGTCAAGTAGGCAGATGTAGTTGATACCTCTGGTTGACACCCGGGTAATAAATAGGGTTCTGATTGTACAGTCTAAAATCTTCAGCTTCACAGGACATCTAAGGGAGGGGCATAATTGATTGCAAGCAAATTTGAAAATTATCCCCATTCAGCAACAACTATTTACTGCACAGTACAGGATAAAGTTCTGCAGCAGAAACACTTGTAAACACTTGATTTAATGATTCAGTGAAAGGGGTGTATAGGCTGCAGTTTTGCTCTGAGATTTTTTATTTTTATTTTTTGTAATTGGCCAGATATGACAAGAAACGAAGTGTTGGGGATATTAAGGACAAGGGAGCAATTAAGATATCCTCTTCATATGATGCTAGATCCTGATTTCATCCAAGCTTTCGGAAGTATTTTTAAATTGTATTTGCTTTTGAGTAACTCTGCCAATCTCCTTTTGTCTGCTGGCTCTTATCCAGCTCCCTCTGCTTTGCTAATTATTATTCCTCTGTTATATGCCTAGGGCTGATCTTGCAGACACTTGTGTCTTAATGCTTTTCGTTAAACCGTTAGAGGTGGTTGGGGTGGGTATGTCATCCAAGTACAAAATTTTGGCAAAGATTAAATGTATGCAAGTACATGCTGTTCAGCAGTAGACCAGCGATATCACATTTGTCCTCTTTCAAATTAAGGCCAGTTCATACCTGCATGTTTATCGGTCACTGACTATGTATGTATACATATTTGATGATATCCACATAATGGACTTCAGTCCATTTGTTTCCATGGGTCTGTTTTGAGTATAACTTTGTTAGCTATCACCCATTATAATGAACTTCTATAGGTTGTGACGGGCGGCTGATGGCACAAGTCCACTTCCCATCCATATATGTTCAGTGTACCAGAATGTACTTCTCAAGAGGGTTCAGGTGGTGACCAATATAGTGATGTCCATACATGTGTGAACCAGTCCTATGCATAATGTAAACCACAAGCTCATGCTCATATATTTTAGGCAACATTAGTATTCACATTCTACAGATGAATGACTGTAAAATTACAGAAACTGACAACAACCTGGAATGCTAGTAACTGAAAATCAGCAAGATGAATGGAGGTTTCACTGGACTGAAGTTGAATCAACTGCAAGCCAGAGAAAATTATAATTCATTTTGGTTATTGCAGAGTAGTTTCCACCTTGGAACACTGGTGCTTAAACCAAGTAGCTTACTAAGCTCCTCTGGTTTCCAATAAAATGGGGCGGGGGGCTTGTTTATTTTTAAAATACCTGCAATATTATATTTTGTAACTGCAAGGGATAGACTCCTATTCTATCAACAAGACTGCCATCCAATTTAATATGCATTATAACTTATTTGTGGTAATTTGGGCTTATGCTACTAGATGCTTCTCCAGAGAATATATCAGATAATTGTACTTACAAGGGGGTTGGATAGGGATGTGTGAGTAGAAGGCTGCTTATTTGAAAATTGAATCCAGTCTCCTCAAGCAATCCACCAGAACCTCAGCAAACACAGTGGCACTGTTACGTTTACATAAGTCGGTAAAAGCAAACTTCCTCTCTTCACTGGCCAGTATAAATCATTGGGATGTGAATTAGCAGATTCAAGGGGCAGCCTGCTCAAGGTAGTTTGCCCCCCCCAATTCTGCTTATATAAATTGAGTTTATGCCATCAGTATTCTAAATGTGGTTGCACCATAAAAAGGTAAAGGGACCCCTGACCATTAGGTCCAATCATGACCGACTCTGGGATTGCGGCACTCATCTCACTTTATTGGCCGAAGGAGCCGGTGTACAGCTTCCGGGTCATGTGGCCAGTATGACTAAGCCTCTTCTGGAGAACCAGAGCAGTGCATGGAAATGCTGTTTACCTTCCCGCCGGAGTGGTACCTATTTATCTGCTTGCACTTTGATGTGCTTTTGAACTGCTAGGTTGAAAGGAGCAGGGTCAGAGCAATGGGAGCTCACCCCGTCACGGGGATTCGAACCGCCAACCTTCCGATTGGCAAGTCTAGGCTCTGTGGTTTAACCCACAGCACCACCTGTGTCCCTTGGTTGCACCATAGATTTGTATAATGGCATTCTATTGGCAGTTTTATTTTCAATTCCTTTCTTAATGATCCCTAGCATGGGAATTTGGCTTTTTCACAGCTGCTGCTCACTAGGTCAACATTTTTAAAGCATTTATGAATATAGGACCAGTTGATCTTGAGTTTCTTGAAAGTTGCGCTTGGGAAAATGTACCAGAAATAGTACAGTGAACAAGATGATCAAAGCCTTCATGGCTACAATAGGCAAGGTGTTAATGAGCTACTCAGTAATCATCCACAAACTACATTTGGAAATCTCATTTATATTAAAAGAGAAGTGGCAGGAAATCATGGGGGTGGGTCTGCTGAAGATACGGACATTCCAGTAGCATTAAACTAAGCAAGTTCCCTGAACTTTCTGGTACCTGTGACATTAAATTGAGCATAAAGGCACAAGGGAGGTTAGGTCACCTATACATTTCCGAGAGGAATTCTGTAAGTGGTTTTGGAGGAATTGGGTACCCAAACATTCTTGTAGTTTGGGTGAGGCTAACAGTCCCCCTCCCCAAGGATAGCTAAAGGCAATAGTAATTAACTTTGCATAAATTTTTGGTTTATGATGTTCTCTCCTCATGTGAGAAATGAATGGTTTAGAGGTGTCATTCAGTGTTTTCATTTCAGGTGTGAAAATATTTGAGGCCAGCACTGATGGGCTGGTGGAATTGTTTTCAGTGGTGTTACTTGAGGCACATAGGCTTTTAACAGAAATCCAAATTTAGTATTTGTCTTCAATAAGTTTTCTGTTTTAATGAATAGTCATGTAATAATTCTAGCTGCTTAGCAGTGATTACAAATGTGACCTAGATTAATATACTTATGCTCCTCAGTGGCTATTTTAAGCTTTCCTGAATTCTTCAAATGATGTTTGCTTACTCAGCTTCTTCTCCCTCTCCTTCTTTTTTACAGTTTCCTCCCTTGAATCTCTTGGGCCAAAGCATTTACAAAAGCACAGCAGCTGAGCTGCTATAGCTAACATATACAATCCACAGATGGTTGTATTTTAAGCTCTTTTGACATGCCCTGCTTTTGAAAAAGTGTGTTTATTTAACATGTGTAATTTGTACGGAAGCCGCTTGTAACAGATTCATTTGAAATGATCCCTGATGAAAGACAGGGCCTTGAACCACCAATAAGAAAGGTCAGGGAAACGTGGTCAATAACAGCACAATCATGCTGAGACTCGAGGCAGTTTGCCCTCTGTGTTGCCATTGTTCATCAGCCAGTGGTATGAGATGGATGGAATTCTAGATGACACAGTGGGTGTATTAGCACTCGGTCAGGAAGCTTTAGCCCAGAAACTTATTTCAATAATGCAAAATGCACAACGCAGAATGTGGCGAGTCGAAAGAAATGAGTTCAGTTTCACCATTGTTAAATTGGAGAGCTATTGGCTGTGGCAGCTCTTAGAAAACCAATCTGAATGGTAAAGAGTCTGATTGTTAAATGATTACAATCGTTTATTGCCATAGGCCATAAAAATTAAAAGGGTCTAAGTGCTGCTTTCTGACAGAGATGTACAGACTAATTTTACATAAATGCATATCCTAACAAGATTAGCTGGCTTATTCAGGCATGTGAATTGCACTTTTGTTCTTCCTGTTGAACAAGCTTGTATCCTCAGAATCATTGTATGATTATCATGATCTCAATCTGGTTCTCATGGATACAGTTTGTTCTCTTTCTGGGTCACTTCAAAAAAAGAAAGAAAGAAACCTCTTAACTTTGTCCATTGGTTATGTTTTTGGTTTTCTGGTGTTGTATACTTCCTATCTAGGTTTTTCCTTGTTTGGTCCTACCCCCTCACCATATATGTGTAAGCTACTAAAGTCAAGTGCAAAGTCATTTTATGTAGCATTTTATTTTTCAGCTAATACCACCGTCACAACAGTTACTTTTCATTTCACAAAAAATGGATGTTTTGATATTACAACATTTCAATGATACCTTTTTACACTACATTCCTACTTGACCGCTATATGCTGCATACCAAACAATTTAGTGTAATCTTTAGAAGAATTTCTGTTCAGAATTTTCAACAAAGAATTCTTTATCAATCTTGAAATTAAAGATCAAGGCTCCTATAATAGCTACTCTATTGACAGTGAACACCAGAAAATGACTAGATTGTTCAATAGGTACAATAATAAATCCTTCTGACAGTTTCTTTTTTTCTGAGATAATAGTATTTTTGTTTGTTTGGATAAACAAATGTGACAAAGGAATTATAAGAACTAAGGCCTTTGTCATACTAGATGGTGGCAAATACTTTAATAGATGTTGCACCAAGAGAAGCTTTGGAAGGATTAGCAGAGTCTTCAGAAATGTTCATAAATCTAGGCAGTGGCTATGATCCAAATGAATGTGTGAATGTAAAGCTCTCTTTGGCTATGGCACACACTGCCCATTGATTATCTCTGTTTATATAGCCTGCAGCAGAGACACCCTGTTTGTGGTTTAAGTGCCATTTCTTAGTTGCAGTTACTGTCCCTGATCCAACTGTGCATGCAGATAGCCCTGTCAGAAAATATGCAGTCTTCATAATAACCATCATCATTATCATTACTTTTTACAAGGGTTACTCAAAACAACTTGCAACAACAAATAAATAATACATATATTAAAACCCATATAAAACAAAACAGAAGAACAGATTTTTATTCTTAAAAGGCAGGATTAAAAGGCACACACTTATAATTAAAAGTGAAAGGTCCGGCAAAAGAGAAATCTTTTTGCCTAGTGCCTAAAGCTATGCAATGATGTCACCAGACGAGCATCCCTGTGGAGAGCATTCTACAAGCAAGGAGTTAGCACAGAAAAGGCCCTTTTTCATGTTGCCACTTTCCAGAACTCCCATACAGAAGGACCTCAGATGATAATTGCAGGGTCTAGGTTGGTTCATATGGGGAGATACAATCCTTAAGGTAATGGGTTTCTGAGCCATAGTGTTTTATAAGTCAAAACCAGCACTTTGAATTGGGCCTGGAAACTAATTGGTAAGCAAATTGGGCCATGATAGGTCTTATGTGCTCAGACCGTTTTGCCCTGGTGAGGTGCCTGGCCACTGAATTCAGAATGAGTTTCCAGGTATCAGCTTCAGAGGCATCCCCATGTATAATGCATTGCAATAATTTTATCCCAAGACAAATGCTAACCAATCTAACCTAGAGGTTACCAGAGCATAGACAGAATAAATTAGGCTATCCCTGTCCAGATTATTGGGGGGGGGAGGGAGCTGGGTCACAAGCCAAAGCTGATGATAGGTACTTTGCACCACTGAGCCAATTGAGCCTCAAGTGACAGTGATCAATCCAGAAGATCCCTGAGCTACATACCTGCTCCTTCAGAGGGAGTATAACCACATCAAAAACAAGCCACCCCCCACCCATCTGGTCTAGGGAACCACCTACTATTGTCTCAGTCTTGTCTGGATTGAGCATCAGATTATCAGTCCTCATCCAGTCCATTACTAAGGCAAGACATTGGTCCTGCACATCCACTGCCATACCTGCATTAAAAGGAGAAGTAGAGCTGACAATGTACTCCAAGACTGGGAATCCTGTTAAAACAGGGTCATCAGTTGAGTACAGCAGTCTACTAGTGTTCAAGGGTGCCCTAGTGAACAGAAACCCCATTTAGACTGCACAACACAGGGAAGGGCTGGGAGGTCAAGGAAGGTCAAGGGCTGGGAGGAACATGATGCTCAAGAAGATATATGGGGCAGGACTTAGATCCACACTTTTGAGGGTTCATCTGAACAAGTCTGGTGGCTGTGCTAATATGCCCAGCATATGGCTGTTCACTAATTTGAATCCCAGCATTCCCATCTCACATTCAGTAGAAGACAATGGCTCTGAAGTAAAAAGATAATGAATGTCACAAAAGTGGAGGAAATGTTTTCCAAAACTTCCAAGAACTTTATTGAAAAGCTGTCCAAAACACGTTATTTCACTTGAAGAGTAGCACCATATCACACACACAATAGCTTAATTATAATGTAGAGTTACTTAATCTTACCTGATTACAACTGGTTGTATTTTTCAGAAATGCTATATATTATAGATGAAACTCACCTTCTCCAATATTTAAATCATTTGTCATCATGTCTCCTTACATTATTCCTTCTTTGTATTAAGTTCAGGGTCCCCCCCCCAACCTTGTTACTCAGATGAGCAATAATAATAAGGGTGAGATGAAAGCAAAGATGGCTAACCTGAATGTCCTCTGATCTTTTCGCTCATGGGTGAGAGCAAAGTAGTTTGAAAATAGGCAGAGAGAGAATTGTGCAACATAAGGAAAAAAAGTCAAATGGGGAACTAAAAATACAAATATTGTTTATAGTCAAATGCATAGCTGACACTATTTATTGTGGCACATTCTGTTTTTACTGTGTTTTTGGCATCATACTGCTTGTCCCCAATGGCTGTCAGACACAAAGCCCTAGGGATTGAATGAGACATCAGGTTGCTGAGTCTAGAAGTCAGAAGCAACCAAGGGACATTATCTGCTGCATTCCTGTTTCCCTTTTGAGATTCGGATGTCATAAAACTCCTAAGTGCACACACATTTTCTCCAGGCTTCACACCGTACCATCATGTAAGGACAGTGGAGGGGTTTTAATGAAAAACAGTGATTTTAGTTGTGCTACTTTTGTAGTGTCAAAGTACAAAGTCTTTTCTACAGCATGATGCTTAGCCGGAAGATTTTTTTCAGTCTCAATAATGTCGTGACACAATAAGTAACTACAAAAATGACAAAGGAGTTGTGGAAAGAAGTGGAAAAGCCCAGGGTGTGCATAAATTATAATTATGATGTTATTACCAACAGAGTTCGAACGTTTATTTTTAAAATGTTCTTGTCTGTTATTTATGTTGTAAAGTGTCCTACATAATGTGAAGCCATTAAATTGTCTGGGTGATGGGGACTCATTTTAATATATTGTAGCATTTCATCCAGAAGCTGGACAAAGGCATTGTTCAGGGCTGGAAATGGGAAAAGAAAACATGCCAGCATTTTAGGTAAATTAGTATTGTGTTTATCAGATTTTATTTTTCCCCAGGTAGCAGGGATTTGGGAATACAAGATCATCCTTTTAATTATTGTTGTTGTTGTTGTTGTTATTTATTTCTGGAATTTATGTTGGATCTAATAATAATAATAATATTTATACCCCGCCCATCTGGCTGGATTTCCCCAGTCACTAATAATAATAATAATAATAATAATAATAATAATAATAATAATAATAGGGTCCAACATAAATTCCAGAAATTACTTAAGTGGTTTCCTTTTTCTGAGTACCACAGTATCTGGAAATTTATTTATTTATATCATACCCTTCTTACACTGAGCTCCAAGAGGCATCTATAAATCATCTACTACTGCCACCATTTTAAACTCATAACAACTCTGTGAGGTAGGTTAGGCAGAGAGATTTCTGACTGTGTAGGGATTTGGTTCTCAGTATTTCAAATGTAGCGCCCGACAGCTACCTTGTCCGTTAGGCAGTAGTCAAATGTTAATACCACAACAGTATATAAGGCAGAGGTAACCACGATAGTTGCCCTCCAGATGCTGTTGGACTCCATCAGCCCCAGCCATCATGACCAAAGTTGGGAGTTGTTGTCCAACAATATCCTGGAGTCAGCACATGGGCTACCCCTTACATAAACAAATGAGAGTCTGACTATGAAACAATAGTCTATTCCAAGCTGTCATCCTGGACCCAGGTGGGAATAACTCATGTAGTTCACCAACTCCCACCCCACCCAAGACACCTTGCAAGCTCTCTGCATGCAAAAGAGACTCCTCTAAACATGTGGAGAGCACCTTTCCCTCCCCCCATCACACCAGGAATGATCTCATTAGTATATTCTGTTTTTCCTTGTCTCTTTCTACATTGCTGCATTGAAGATATTTATGAAACTCCTCCATGTACAAAAAAAGTTTCTTGATTGTGAGGTGCAGTTTCCCAAGCATTATGATGATATAACTTTTATATATTTTATTGGGGTTTCTCCTGGGGCACTTCTAAGTTCTGTGTCTCTTTAAGGATGACACTTTGTACTCAGTTATTGAAATGATAGGGAAAGCAGATATTCAATGATCATCATATATAAAAATTACTACTTGCATAGAGTTGGAGTTGTATCAGATTGAATAATTCAGACAAATAATTTTGGTTCCTTTGCACCAAGTTTGAGAAAAAAATTTCAGCCCAAGGGCTGAATTGCCTTGGTGTAAATAGATTTTTTTCTGTTGCGGACACTGGGGCCTCAATCTGCATTTGGATCCTAGCATTGGAGGAGAGGTAGAGGAACTATTCCCCCAATACTGTAGTGTCCAGTGCCTGCATTTTGCTGCCCTCCCCGTTCCTCATGCAGCCAACATGGAGCTCAAAGGAGGAGGAATAGGGCAAAACAGAAGATTCCCCCGGTTCCAGATGGGAACTTTCTGAGGACAGATAGATGGCTCCCCATCCCTGATTTACTCTTCTCCTTTGAGTAGTAATATGACTAATGGCTTAGGACAACAATCTTTTTTTCTTCTTTGTTTGAGGCTATTATGCCCTGCTATGCCTTATTAAGCTTTTGGTGTCTATTTTATTCTCGTGCTATTGCAAGGACAGGCTCATTGAAAAATGAGACAATGACTTATCATGACTTCTAGCTTTGTGACTTTGGAATGTATATTTATTTCTTTGTGCTGTAAAGCAACCTAGTGATGCATTTAAGATTTTTCCAAATATGTCAGGTTCTTGAAAGAACAAAGTTATCTTTTTCCTTTCTGCAAAATGAGTCATGAAATTCCAATGCTAAGCAGGAACTTTCCAGACAACCATCAAAACATGATTCAGTGCCCCCCCAATGTATTGTTTATGATTTACCTAGTTAATGCACTTATTCATTTTTAGAAATACTAATCAAACAATCTAGTGGTAATCTTCTAATTGATATAATGTGCGTTGAACATAGATAAGAAAGCTCATTGGTTTGCTTAGAGCTGTCTGAATAAACGAAGAATTGCCTTGGAAACTTAACACAGAAATTGAAAGCTCAGTAAAGACTTTAGTGAAAGTAGCACAATAGGCCGTTTCATTTTAGGAGGTGAAACTGGGCCTTCTTAATTTAGATCCTGGGTCATAATCTAGAGAAACATGGGGTCTAAATCTCATAAAAATGAACAGAATTTAGATTATGGGTTCTGCTCAGAAAGGTGATATACAAGTAATTTGATGACTGAATAATGTTTAGCTGCACACTAATGCCCCACCAATTTTCAGTGCAACTATTTGATGCCTTTTATTGGAAACCTGCTTGGATCTGACCAAAATGGATAGAATCCCTAATGTTATCTGCTCTGGCACCAGTGGCAGATCTTGGGGTCTCAAATTTCAGTGGTGCCCTATGCAATGCCAAAATGCAGCACCCCTCCGCCTCTTGTGCTCCATTCTGAATCATAGTTGTGACGTTGTCCCTCTGATACCCCCGAGGTGCCATGTCCAGTGCGACCAAACCGGTTGCGCTTGCTTAAACCCACTTCTGATGACACACATTCTTATACTTTCTACACAGAAAAGTAGTGGTTTCCTTGCAATTGATACAAATGTTTACAGCATCACAAAGGAACAATACAAATCCATAGCCCTTTAGTTGCAGGAATACAAAAATAAGTGGTAGTGCAAGTTAGATGTTTCTAGTAGCGCAGCTGCACACATTTTTTCTTTGATAAAAGCACACCTGGCTACTATTTCCAGCACTCTATAAGTGTCCCTGTTGAACTTAAATTACCCTCTTTGTAGACTGGAGAGAGTGACACTTGTCTGCCCTGGACGAGTTCTTGATTCACAACAAGACCCGTGAAGTGTATAGAATTAATAAGCTTATTCAGTGAAAGAAAAACTGACTGAGCTATCATAATAACATTCTTCAGCCCAATCCCCAGGGGCACAGTTGTTGCTGCTGCACTTCATTGATATTGGTCCTTGAGTTTTGTTTCTGTCATGTGAAAAGCTCAGAAAATATCAAAGCATATACTTAAAGCCCTTTTGCAGTATTCACCAAATCTATACATTCTGTAGCCTGTGTCTGCTTCAATTCACTTACCGCTCAGTTCAGGTCAATGATTGTAAAACATTTCTCCAATAATAAATATATGTATTCAGATCTGGTTATTATTATTTGCTTATTAACCTCAATGTGTATAATGTTGCTTTAATAGTTTTTATAGTGGCTTTTTATTAAAAGCTTCTGATGACCAGTTGAAACCCCCTCCCCCGTTTAAGCTTAGAAAGCAGCTTCTCTTGTCATCCTACCAACCTTATTGACTAAACTACTAATCACTCATTCTTTACTTCTCCCAATGCTCTGTTCAAAATCAGCAAAGATAGAACGCAAAGTACAAGCAACATATTCCTGAATAGCAGGGGTGCTGACAGAATTTTCTAGGCCCAGTAAAATAAAGGTAAAGGACCCTTGGACGGTTAAGTCCAGCCATGGGCAACTATGGGGTTGTGGTGCTCATCTCACTTTCAGGCCGAGGGACCCACCCTCTCCAATGGACTCTACTGCTGTACCAGAAACATGCAGACACATGCGTGTCAGATTCCACCACCACCTCCACCAGGCCTTGAGATGGTAGACAAAGTGATCCAATCTGCAAAGAGGCTCTCCTTTTTGCAATCCCCCAAGAAAAACAATCACCTTGAATGTCAGCCTCACAGGGGGGCGGGGATTGCTCACTATAGAAATCTAAAACCCAAGGCCTCAGGTCTCCCCCAGAGGCGTCACTAAGCATCAATTGGCTGGTGATTTGAGCAGCTTGCCCAGGAAATGCCCATATTGTGGTTCTCTTTTTCTTATCCTTACACCTGGTTTATCTCTTTGTTCTTTTCTTTCCAACCCCTGTCAGCGTGGTAGTGTCTCTCATTAGTCTTTCTATAAGTATTGTGATTTGCTGTTGGAAATCGTGGTGAAACACACACACACTATTTTACAGTGTTCCCGGCAGTAGTAGACTGATGCTGTGCCAGTTTAAGATGTTTTTTAAGGAAAAAAATGCAGATCAAGTGTGTGAAACAGAATCTGCATATTAGAATCAAATGGGTAAGTAGGCGCTGCCATTTCCATTAAATTAATTGCATAGCTGCCAAAACTAGTAATAGGAGGCGGTGACTTTAATTAGCATGTCTCAGAAAATTTACCCATATCCTGAATCTTTTGTCAAAAGTGTTCAGTAACTAATTCTCTTATCCCTTTCTCATTTCCATGGCACAGTTCTAAAATGTTCTAAAAGAGCATTTAGTTCTTTTAAATAATAATGTTCAGATTTTTTATGGACATTTAGTGAGGGAAAATGTGATTTGTGAGAATCTCTTGGAGAGCTGTTGTGATGTTCCAAGCTTCAGTCCTCACATGCAATTACTATGCAAATATTATTGCTACAGCAAATGGCCTTTGTCGTGATTTTTTTTTTAATAGAACAAGGCTACTAGATATAGGAGGGCAACACTATATAGAAACACATAGGTTTCTATGGCAGTGTTACACACAGAACCTTCAGATAAATTTGTCCAAGTTCTGAAGAGCAGCAAATACCTGTTTCTTTTGATGTGACATTATGAAGAACTGAGATGTTTAACTGGTTGTTTTAAATATATGCCATTTTCCTACTACACTTTTCTCAGCAACATGTGGGGCATGGGCAAAACATCCTCTCCAAGTAAATGTGAGAATTGTGATAGTGTCTAGCTTTTCCTTTCCAGCTGTCAGAAGAAAAGTGTCACAATGTGTGGAGATGTACAGTATACCTGTCAGAATCTGTTACAGTTCACTGATGCACGGTGATGTGTGAGGGACACGCAGACTTCTTATACAACTAACAGTATAAATGCAGTAATGATACTCCACAATTGCTTCTTGTTCAAGGTCAGCATAAAAGACTTGGTCTGTGGTACTTACCAGTTCACTGGCTAATTGACATTCCCAAACTTTGATTTAAACTTCTAAAATAGGGGTAATGAGGGATGTATGCTGTGATTTACCATAACACCATGTCTTTGGTGTTTACTTGAAACAAATAAGCTCCCATCTAAACTGGTAAGACCAATGCATGCTTTAGTTTTTTAGCAACTGAAATTTAAAACAAGGTGGGAGACGGCTTGAATGCAGTTGGAGTGCCTAGTGGCATTGAAGGCAGTAAAGAAGGCATACTTTGCTGCCTCCATTGCACCCTCATTATGTTGTCCAGCAGAGCTTTTACGGGGCCTTTTATAGGCTGACCCAAAGGAGGTGGTAGAACCAATGGTAGCTCGCTTTGACTTGTTTGCAAAGCATTTTGAGGATAAAATTGCTTGCATCCACCAAGACCTTGACTCTGCTGTTATAGCAGATGAATTCCATGGGGTGTCCAGAGCACAGTCTAGTCCTGTTGTGTTGGATGAGTTTCAGTTGGTAATGCTCAAAGATGTGGACAAGGTGCTTGGATCAGTCAGGGCGACCACTTGCGATCTGGACCCTTGTCGCTATTGGCTGATAAAATCCAGCAGGGAGGGAACAGCTGGCTGGGCCAGGGAGGTGATCAGTGCTGCTTTACGAGAGGGGACGGTCCCTGCCTGTTTGAAGGAGGCAGTGGTAAAACAACTCCTTAAGAAACCTCCTCTGGATTTGGAAAACCTAACTAATTACTAGCCAGTTGCTCATCTCCCTTTGCTGAGCAAGCTTTTGGAGTGAGTGCTTTTGAAATAAACTGATTTTCTGGATCTGTTTCAATTGGGGTTTAGGCCTGGGGTTTTTTGGGGGGGGTATTGGGTTGTTGTTATAATGTACTTTGTGGTTTTATATTTTGATTTTATTCTGTGTACTGTCCTGAGACCGCCGGGTATTGGGTGAATGAATGAATGTATGGTTCCTCATACATCTGGAGGAACCAAAGGGTCAACTACTATAGCACCTTGCTTTGAAACCAGTGGCAGGGAAGAGAGTATTATTATTATTATTATTATTAAATTTATATACTGCTAATGGTTGGATAGTGTTCTCGAAGCTACCAGCATGAGTTTGACCAAACTGCGGGAGGCATTGGAAGACAGGAGTGCCTGGCGTGCTCTGGTCCATGGGGTCACAAAGAGTCAGACACAACTAAACGACTAAACAACAACAACAATATGCCAAAATGGCTTCTACATGACCTGAAACTATAAAAGCAGTGCATAATTAAAACACACAATAGCAAACCCACTTGAAATCACCTGGTTCAGTCCAGACTGCAGTGTGGTGGAAAAGTCTGAGAGCAGCTGCCCTTCATGAAGGTCCTAACACAGCAAACTGCTTAGGATACCTCAGGTCTAGCCGCACATTGCAAGCAAACAAACAAATTATGTAGCAGGGAGAGTTGGAAATTATTTATGACAAATTTCTTCTTCCATTGCAATAACAAACTTAGAGGCCAAAGGAAATGTGCTGGAAGCTGAAGGTACAAACTGGTACCTTTCTGTCTTGAATTTGGATCTGGCAGGTGTACTTTGGCACTGTAACTCATTCCTGGCTATATTGTTTTGTTTTGTTTTTGTTCTGTAAGGTTTCTTATTCCAATAGCTATAACTGGGTCTGTTTTAGTGAATGACATTAGCAATAGCTACATTTTAGTTGTCAAACATCCACCTCACACTTCTCACCTCCATTGACCCACATAACAATTGGGTGAATGTTCTTCAATGCTTAGAGTTTGTCAAATGGCACATACCACGAGCAAATTTCTGGAGAGCGAATGATATCTTAGCGCCCAGGGATATTGTTTGTTTTTAGGGCAATACCAGTAAGAGCTGAAATGCAGGTATTGGCATATAATGCTTCTGGGTGTTCATTATAGCTTGTTCTTTTGAAACTGCTAACACGCCGAAATCATTGTGGACATGTTGAAATTGGACTTTGCAATGAAATTCACATGTCATGAAAATGTCATAAGATATATAACAAAGCTTACGGATATTGTGTCAGTCTGTATACTGGTTTCCTCAGAAATACACAAATAAAATGCTCCTTAAAAGTCCAACTTCAGTAGTTTTCTATAGGTTACCATATTAGCCCAAATATAAGCAGCGCCTTTAAAATTGGAGGGGGGAAAATAAAAAATACCCAAATATAAGCCGCTCCCTTCCTCGCTGCTCCTGGCTGCATACTGGGGTGGGGTGGGGTGGCGGCGGCGCTGCGTTGCTGGCAGCCTTTCCCCTTCCTCGTTCTCTACCTTCCCGGCCATGGGAGAGAGGATGGGGAACTGTGCGCAGGGCGGGCACCGCTTCACCACACTCCTGGCGCTGTTTGCCTCACGCTCCTGGCTGCATACCGGTACCTTAAGATTGAAAATATAAGCCACACTTTAACTTTTCACAGTCGGAATTTGGGGGGAAAGTGTTGCTTATATTTGGGCCAATACGGTATATCCAGCACTCCACTCACACAGTAGAACTTCCCCTTCCTCTCCAAGTATTTCCCAAATCTGCTACAGACACTCCTCCAATCCTCTGGAACAGGTTTTGAGAGTACACAGGGGACTGCAGGGGAGGAGGGAGAAGTTCTGTTATACAGATGAAATCTGTTGCAGCACTGGATAGAACCCTATGTATTTTGACAGACTGGATGGGGAGCTCACATGATTGAATGTTACCCCATATGGAAAACCAAACATTGGGAAGAAGGATTGTAGTCTTTCCTGTCTAAAGACTAGTTCTCCATGTACAAGAGTCTCTCTCTCTCTCTCTCTCTCTCTCTCTCTCTCTCTCTCTCTCTCTCTGTGTGTGTGTGTGTGTCTGAGAGACAGAGAGAGAGAGAGATTATTATATCATTTGAGCTCCCATCTGAATGGTAAAGTTCAGAAACAGGTGTATCATCCCTGTCTTGTATTGTATTGTGCTGTACTGTACATTGTTATGTTGTCCTTGAGCTTTGCAGATAAAGAAATGTCATAATCCACATGTTTTACTAGCTCTCTATTATTTCTTGAAGCTGGCATTAATTTCTCCAAACTGAAGTTGACTTTGAGAAATTTTCCCCTTTCCCCCATTGAGTAAGTAAAACTATATCATAGATTTTTCTTAATAATCTAGAAATAACTTGCAACTTCAACTACTCAGGAACAATTTATTTTTCATGCTGCTGTTTAATGAAAGGAGCTTTTGCTTTAATGACTTTTGACACAATTGTAGCCATTAATTCACTTTAGTCTCCCTTATTACGTCCTTTGAAAACTACTCAGATTTTAGATGTAGAAAATTTGTATAATCTGCAGATAATGAAGAAGTTATATAAAAATTAGTGACAGGTTGTATACATTTACTGTACCAGTGGCTGTTAGGATATGAGTCTAACTATTTCAGTTTCGCTGGTGGTCTGCCATAAAAGCCTGCCATGCAGTGAAAATTAAAGGGAGATATGTGTCACTAAAATATACTTCCTATTTTTAGCATTAGTAGCAGCTTAGACCTTTGAGTACTTTCAGATTGCAGCTCAAATTGTAATAGATCTCTTAAAGATAATCAACACTTGCTAATCCTTTAAAGCATTATTGTTTCAGAGACATCAATTAAAATGACCTTCCTTAAAGCTGCCCTCCCTGCTGAAAAGATTAATAGTCAGGAGATCTAAATGTTACTGTCAGATAAAGCTTGAAGCCAGTACATATACTGACACTGCAGTCTCTAGGGAAAGTTTAAGAAGAGACTGAACTCCCAAGTCAAAATTTTGCTAGTCATGGCCCTCTTGGTCAGAGAACAAAGACTGTAAAACTATAATGTTATTGAACAAAAGTTTATTATTACTGTACATTTAGATAGCCCCAATATGTCATAGGCGATTCATGATTATTACTGAAGCAATGCATTAATGTTGGCAGTCACTTTAAGAAATGATTCGTATATAATAGTTTCATTTACTATTACTTAAAGGTCTGTACTGCACTGTCAAAGCTATGTATTCTATTTGAAAACACTGGAATTATCCTGGAGACTTTTGGGGGTCACCAACCTTTTGTGCAAAACCTTTATGTGCCAGTTGTGACCAGACCCAGGTATCAAGAGGTGAGATACAAGTGATGGGTTGAACTACAGTCACGTTTTATTAATAACATCTTTGGGGAAATGAGAAGTGTGGGAAGGTAGCCTTAATTTCAACAAGGCATAGCCTCAAAGCCTGGGCCCCAACTCATGGTGTGTAAAGAGGCTTTCCTGCCCCACCCACTTCCAGGACCCTACAACCCATACAAGCTGGCCTCTGTAAATGCCCTTCATCTTCAAAGGTACCTAGAGTGCTCACCTATTACCTTATCAAACATTAACCTTTCCTGCACCTTCCTGCCAAACCATGTGACCAACTTCATCATGCATGCAATCAAACTAACCTATATTATTGCAACCATTCCCATATTCCTGCCACACCCCAGCATCCAGACAGAGTAGCCAAAAATACTTGCCCAGGCCAGCTAATTTGCAGGTAGGCATAAAAATCCTATTCAGCCCCAAACAACTGTAATTCCTGTACTGTAACAGAAAATAGACTGGGTGGGCACAAAAAGCAAGACAAAGAGGGGTATGGAGGACAACCAAGGTCTATAAAGGTAATAGGTTGCCCTCAGGATGCTCCCAGATGCAGTCATGGGCACCAGCTCATAGGGACTGAGATGTCTTTGCCCCCCCAAAGAAACATTTGGGGGGAGGGGCAGTTGATGGGCATTGCCCCTGTGAGAAAGCCCCAGGAACACGGTTGCTACCTGGCACTGGCTCTCGCTATTCAGGTCCCCTCCCTCTGTGACCCATCAACTTTGTTGAGGCTTGGGAGCGGAGACTGGGAGTGAGCCAAGGAGGGAAGGGAGCTGTGTGTGCCAGCTGGCTCTCACTTGCAGTCACAGCTCTTGTAATGGTCTGTGAATGTGCGCCCTTTCTTCTCTCCAAGCCCTTAATAAGCTTTTCTCTTCCACAAATACTTTAACACAGTATGTGACTGCTGGTTACACACACAAACACACACACACAGGGTTTTATTGTGTGGCGTCACATGTGTGACAGCAGCCCCCTCAGTCTTCAGCGCAAGTTGGTGCTTCTGGGTGCAGTGTTGTAAGGCTGGAGGGAGGGAAATATTGCTACTAAAGGATCCCATCCATCTTCTTTCCTAGCAGTTATTGCACAATCCTTAGTGCTCTTGGTATTTGCATCATAATAAATTTGATCAAACTTGAAAGTATGTTTTGAGGTTATAGTGAATACTGAAGGTGACATTCAAGTTAACAAATGCTATCATTAAGGGGAAAAGAGAGATGGAAAGGACTGTTTGGCTCATCTGAGTCAACTTTCTGCAACAGCAGCTGGATTTTCTGAAATTAAATAATATGTGATAGAAACTCATCTATTTTCTTTTAAATAAATCCAGAGAAGGAGCTTCTATTACTACTTATTTTGGTACTGTTTTTATACTTGACTGTTTTTCCTAGCATCAAATGATTTAATTCTATTTCTTGGCTAGTTTTCATAACCATACCTAACGTATTTGTTTATCATTCCCTCTAATAGCATACTCAGGTGGGTGACTGCCTATTAGTTTGGAAGTGAAATATCTCTACACAAAAATGAAGTAGTGATTCCGGCATGCTTGGGGTATACCTTGGGTATGCAGAAGTTATTACATTTGTAAATATATACTAAAAACTTATAAAGTCTCAAAATGGCCAGAAGGAGAAATTCAGGACTTACAGAAAGTTGATGGCAGTTGAGATTTAAGAAATGTAATAGCTCAGGGTCACAATAAATGGTAAAGATGGGAGGTCTTGTGATAGTTATTACCAGGAAAGGCATGATTTTTTATGAAAACACTGTGAGCCTAAAGTATAGATATGCACTAAGTAATTTATTTTATTCTATGTGGGCAAAATACATAACATTAAAAATGTATGTAGACAAAAACAAAAGATAAGGTATACTCTAGTTGTAGCCATCTTTGGGATTAAAGATGTTTCATCCTAGTCAGTTGTAAAACTGACTTTACTTCGTGCTTGACAAAACCTGCTGTTTGTTTACAACAGAAACTCCAGCGACATTTTAAGACAAAACTCATGCCCAACAATCATGTTAGCCTGCATTCAGAGAGAGGGACAAAACCTCCAGTTAGAATCTTCACTAAAGAACAGTAATTTCCTCCCACTGTAAATGCCTGTGGAAGTGGCTTCAATTTTCCTTTCTGATATCTTCATAAATCCTGAAACCATTCACAGTAACAGCACAAACAACTACTCTGTCATGCTTGTAAGTTCTTTTTAGCCCTGAGCTATAATGGAGCTGGAATTTAAATATAAATAAATAAGTGTCATAACCTTGCATATTTATTTACTGCAGCTTTTAATGGAACCTACTACTCTGGTAGTTTCACTTCATCAGATATATTCAGAAAGGCAGCTACAAACCACAGGACTGTTTTACTATTGTATTGTACCGGATGCAACAAAACAATGAAAGAGGTTTAATAAAGTGGAACTGATTGGGTCGGACATTTGTATACCTCTGTGGGTATTGTTTAATTGTCCATGAGATTGAGTTGTTAAAAAAGCAGACTGATATGAACTGAGCAACATAAAAAGCAAAGTACTAAGAGACTGCAAAAAAGAGAGAAAAGAATGGTTTCCAGTGTTTTGCTCTTAATTACCATGTGCTTGGAAGCTTCCATTTCATTTATATTTTGCAGAAAGCCCAGTAAGTCTTGTTTACCAACACCAGCATTTCTGGGTTCTCCCTGTTACATTTAATTCATAGTCAGTTTCAAAAGAATAACATGTATAAATTGTGCAATATCTAAATAAAACACTCAATTAGTCAGGGTGTATTTGGCCAGTCAGGATTTTTAAATTATGTATGTGCCCTGCAAACAAGTTTGTTCATACAAAAAATGTATATATCTTGCTTTTCTGCCTTGACCAGGGAGGTGCCCAAACGATTTACACAAAAGAACAAAGCAACAACAAATTAAACAAAAGCAGACAATCAAATAAATATGTGACCAATATTGTCTCAGTAAAGCCATTGCCTATCATGACTTGGAGACTATTTTACCTTGTTGGAGTAGCACTGGCCATGTCTGTGACCACACACTCCTCTTGTCCCCTCATAATCTCACCTTAATGGAACACTTAGATTATGATGTTGAAGAGAAGAGATATACAATACTATATCCAGTATGTGATTAAAGAAAGGTTCTTCTCATTAAATGCTATTCAAGAGGTAACAATCATCTCACAACGTGCAGGACTAGAAGACTAGATCCCTTTGGTGGTGGTTAAGCAACTTATGTAAAGCCTGGAATAGATTTCTACTGGTGTGTAGATTTAACACAGCTCTGGGGGTTAAGTCAGTATAGCATGGTTAGAGCCTTTTATCAATGGATACTTTGTGTTTCATTTTGTAACTGCCTGCTAATAATAAGCTGTGAGTCTGAAAATCTTTGTGGCTGTGAATGTGCAGCAAATCTTGAAAGCTGGCTTCCTTCATTTAATCTTTAGCGATTCTCAGGCACAATTTGCATGTCTTATTTTCATACAGTTAAGTCTTCATGCACTCCCCACACACCACCCTGGAACCATCATGAATTTGTCTAATTAGATTTCTCTTGGCTTTCTCATCCAGGAATGCTGCATCCAATTCTTCCAGCAATAAGGTCACTGTGGAATTGGTGTATATTGCTTAGCGAAGATACTCAGAATCACTGGCTTGCGTTGCTAGAAATTCATTGTGTTTTCATTATGAACTAGCAATGTGACTAGGAGACTGAGCTATGACTCTGAGAGTTCCCAGGTCAAATCTTGCTTCTGCCATAAATTCATGAAGTAGGCTAGCCACACTCTCTCAGCCTCAGCCCCTCCCACCCACCAACTCACTCCTTCAGCCTCAGCTTCAGACACTGTATCTCCCTCAATCTCTCTCACCCTGATCTGCACTGTGGGTGATTATAATAATGACTTACTTTATCATACCCACAAACCTAATTAAGCTTGGTAGGGGTCCTAACATAGCCTGCAAGCCCATTTTCCCTAAGCCATGCCCACCTGCCCCCCACCTGACATCAGGTATGGGGCAGATGAACACATGGTTGTAAAGGAGCAATCAGGATCATCAAAGTGCATTCCTGATTTTTCTTTGGAAGCAGGGCTTTCATTGCCACATTTTAAATTTGGTGCCAGAGTGCATCTGATTCATACCAATCCAGCAGAACTTGAAATCATTATTTATCGGATGATCTGTGGTGTCTTCAAGCCCCACTGAGCTTCTTTGCTGGAGCTGTTTGAATCCAGTTAGAAGTTTATGGAAAATCTTCTAGTGTAACCTTTGACTAGAACAATGATGAAACCAGTGAATACCTTAAAGGCTAATGTACATTAAGGGCTAATGTACATTAAGTTTGACAGGAAGCAGGTCTGTTCATAAGATTCATATAATAATCAGCCTTGGATAGATAAACACACAAGGAACACTCTAGAGGAAGGGAATGTTTTAGAAGAAGATAATTCTTCTGCCCCAACAGCAACAAAACACATCTCTCCTGTATCAGTCTCTACAGCAGGCACTGTAACTCTCCAAAAGTTTGACTTCACCCCCAAAGGCGCACTCCTCCATAGTCTCCCGAGATAGACAGATGCCGACAAATATAAGATAATCAAGAAGTAGTATAAATAATATCATACATGAAAAAACAGACTAAAGTCAACAAAATTCTATCACTTGGAGCTAATAAGCCCATGATGTAGATAAAATTATCCCATCAAACCAACTGGTAATTGACTTGTATAGTGTTTGTTTGTTTATTCTATTACATCATTTAATATCTCATACATTCAGCACATGCGCAGTCTGGAGTAGAGCACAGTTACAATAGGAACAATACACTCAAACGTAAGAATTGCCTAAAACAACATAAGACATAACAAAACAGAAGCAGCACACAACCAGGTCCAGATAAAACCATATATACCTCCCTCTTTAAAACCGGGAATTTTTTTAAAAAATGGCTTTCACTTTGCACGAAAAATTCAGCATGCTCAGCACCAGGTGAGTTTCCCTGGGGAAAGTATTTCAGAGTTGTGGCGCCGTGACTGAAAAGGCCCTGTCAGAGGATGCTGCCCACATTGCTTCAGCAAGTGGAGGGAACCAAAAAAGGGCCTCTCAGAGTGATCTTAAAATCACATAGCTACGGTTTGTAAACAATTAAAAAAAATATTCATAATGTCTGATCCAATGTTCAGACTGAGAGCTACAAGTCAGTTCTCTCCAGTTCAGCAGACCCATGTTCTATCTGTCCTCTTAACTCTCTTGCCACAGAACTCTCTGTGATATGGCCTACTGACATGGCTTTTTTTCTGAAATTTCTCTGCCTTTGTCTCTTATGATCTGTTCAGCCTGATGAACCTTTACCTTAGCCTTTTTACTTGCAGCCTTTTCAGCTTTAATCTTTCTTGACTGATTCACAAGTGAGTGAATGCCTTGCATTGCAACTCCTGTACAACCAGGCTGTTGAGTCAGTTGAATTTGGTTTGTCAGTAGATAACAATTATCATCACTGAGACAGTAAACAAAAGAGAAATTTAGCAGGATGCTTGAAATGACATGAACAATCTATGGTATTTCCTTTCTGTTTTAAGTGAGATGGAGCAGACCTCTATGAACAAATACATAGTTACTATATACAGTGGTACCTTGTTTTGAGTCCGGGATCTGTTCCGGAGCCCAGGACACTCGACAAAACGCCACTCTGCATGCGGAGCGGTTTGCGCTTCTGTGCATGAGTGAAGCGTGATTTAGTGCTTCTGCGCATGGGCGAGTGGCAAACCCGGAGGTAACCTATTCTGGTACTTCAGGGTTTGCCACGGATGTTCGCCGAAATGGACAGTCGGCGGGGTGGACGTTCACGGAGGTATTTCTGTATTATAGCCCATGCAGATTGTGCATACTGTTTCTTACAAGCACACACTCAGCAGCCACATTTTATGCATCTGTTGCAAGACTGTACCACTTCAGGCTGTAAGATGTTTGAATGCTTCATTCAGTTAAAAAAAGAAGCACTAACGTCAAGAAGAAGACTAGGCTATATCCTTCTCCTTGACATTATCATTTTACAAGGGCAATAAGTTACTGAACATGATAAAATATTAAGCTATACTATCTTTCACCTGCAGTCTTGAAGTGTTGTAGCCCAGTGTTCTTCAACCTGTGGTCCCCATTTTTGAACATGCTCCCTTGTGGAGTGTTCCTTCAGCCTCCTTTCCTCCACCTTCTCCTTGGGAGTCCTCTGGGCAGCCACTGGTCTTTGAGCTGTCCCCACCCCACCCCAGGTGCGTCCTCCCACTGCCTCACAGGGCCTGGGAAGTTCCCTCTGGCCAGTCCCAGAGGCACCATTTATTTGCCTGGGGAGCTTGTAGCCTGGGCTGCTGCAACAAACAGCTGTGCAAGCCTTTGGGAGACAGAGACACAAGAGGGCATCAGAGGAGGGAGAGAAGGAAAGAGAGACAGAGGCCAGTGTTGCTCGCAGCACCCCTGACCATCATTCAAGGCACCCCAGGGTGTCATGGCACACTGTTGAAAACTGTCTTAGACCATGTGCAGAAAAGCTTTTCCCTCACTAATTAGTAACCACCTCACAGCTAGTCCCTATAGACTTCTAATGGACAGAGAGAGCATGACACCTTAGCAGGCTTAAGCCCAGGGCTCAATCACCTTGCATATTCTTATTTTTACATTCCCCCCCCCCAAAAAATCTTTAGAATGGAAGTAATTATAAGAATGCCCCCTTCTCACCAATTAACAAAACTGTACCACTTGGTGCACCTCCTAAAACACACACACACACACACACACACACACACACACACACCCTGGGACTTGGTCTTACTTCTTGGTAGAGAATGCAGGAAGGAAAATGAATTGCCGTATTTTTCGCTCTATAACACGCACCAGACCATAACACGCACGTAGTTTTTAGAGGAGGAAAACAAGAAAAAAAATATTCTAAATGAAATAGTGGATATATGATTTTTGTGGTTCATGCTGTGGCCACAGACATGTGATCTGACAGTGAGTTTGGAGTAGCCCAATGCAAAAATCCTGAGGATCCATGTGGATCCATGCTTTGTAACCGCAGAGGAGGGAAGGAAGGGGAACCATGGATCCTCTGCTCACGACTGCAGCAGATCCCCCCCGCCACCCGCAGGCATTCACTCCATAACACGCACAGACATTTCCCCTTACTTTCTAGGAGGAAAAAAGTGAGTGTTGTGGTGCAAAAAAATACGGTAGTTAATATGAGAAGAGAGTCTCCTTCTTTCTTTCATATGCTCAGTTCTGCATCTTTCCTACTAAGGGGAGTGAGAAATGGTATCAAGTCAGGGGGATCATATTTATCCTGCAGGTCTCTTTTGCTGATCCCTAAATTAGTACATATTTTAAAAGTGTGAAATTCCTGAGAGAAAATTGCCATTAGTTTTTGAGGCAACAGATACCAAAGCCAATTTCATTAAATATAGTACACTTCCTCCCTCAACTCACCCCCTCTTTATGCAAACGCTTTCGTGAACAGTAACCGTATGATATAATTTAAATTGTGATTAGCTTCATCTCATTTGAACTGCAGTAGGAGCTCACGGTCATATTGTTGCAGGGGGAGGGCAGGCAATAACTGACACAGAAATGCTGTATAAAATATTTATATCATTTTTAGTCCTTCACTGAATTGTGAATTGAGGCTGGCATAAAAAATAATTATCTTGTGACGAGGTAAAGCATGAGAATAAAAGGCATGCCCCCAGGGTCTCTGTCAAATAAATTTAAAAGACTACAAGTTCCTACATAACTGTGTTGATTAGATTTTTGATGCTAAACTGTTTTGTGGCAAATATGTAAGACATACATTTAAAGTAATAATGGAAGTTTGACATCTGACATTTCATGGGTTATGTTGTCTGTCACATAAAGGATGGCAACAATCCTGGTGAATTATGAACCGAATACCTGGCAGCTAGCAGATATCAAGAACGAACAACTGCTAAGTAAAATATACAAGATAATATTCCTTTCATAAGCTAAATATATACACATGCACATAGATATAATTCCAATGAAACATTAAAACAATATAAAATCAATCAGTATAACAACAACTTTCTACAAACCTCAGTGGCCTAATACATAAAAACCTCCGATCATCAAAAGGCCTGGCGAAAGGGACAGGTTTTTAGCTGGCACTGGAAAACAACCAGTGTCAGTGACAGCTGGATTTCTGCTACTGGGGCCTCAGCTGGGCTCTTTCAGGAAGTGCCAAAAACTCAGCATTGTTGCTACCATCAAGTGGTGGATAATGAGCTCTGCTGGATAAATAACTAGCCAATACCGACAGTCAACCGGATGAAAATGGGGGAGATAGAATTGATAGGTTGAAGGTGTCTGGACAAATGATGAGGCATCTCATGACATGGATAAGCTGCATATTTACCTGAGAGAGACCCGTGGTCCATGCATGAATCACTGTGATTTAATATTAAACTGTGTATGTTTCTACTCTTTTTCCTGAACCTTATACCACTTATATAGTAGATTCGTGGTTTTCCACTGTGCTACTGCTCCGTGCAGGGCCCATTCCATACAAGGCTGTATGGTTGGAATCTCTGAAGAAAAGGGGGACATATCATAGCTGGGGGCCTGCACTCTCTGGCCCTGTGATGTTTAGGAAGGTGAATATTTGCATCTGCCTTATATATGCTCAGACCATTGGTCCATCCAGCTTCCACCCTTCCCCTTGAAAACATCACTTTACAACACACCTTTGTGCCATGATGCAAGAAGGAAGGGAAACTGTGTTTGATGTCACCACAAGAGCAGTGGCGCATCACCACACACATATACATCATACACTCTAACCCCTAAGTACGCCTCTGCATCCAAGTGTGAAATCTCTTATATCTAAATATCCTGGGACCTGAAACTTGGTCCTTTTGCATATCCCATAAGAGTATCAGAAAAGCACAGCCAACAAGGTTTCTTTCTCCAAGTATGTTGCTTTGTGGAGCCAGAGGCTAAAGTTTTGTTCCTGCTATTCAACCAAATTTATCTGACACTGTTTTGATATCTTGGATAGTAAGAAGTTCTTAAATCACTTTCCTGTTTTGGACATAATGGGCAGCTATGATTTAAAATGCCAGGTGTGCCAGGTAAAGGAAAAAGAAGAGAGAGAAGATGGGCACAAGTCCTGCTCCAATTAATCAGACTAGAATTGTTCATTCAACCAGTGAACCTGGTGAACCCTCTTCTCAAGCCATCACATGATCTAAATATTGGAAGAGGCATTTTCCTCATGCCATGTTAGCAAGGTTATACATTAATTTGTTTATTATGCAGAAGTCAATGCATATGTTTTTAACACTACATATTTCTTTCTTTAATTCTTGCTTGCTTGCCGTTTTTCTTTTCCTTCTTTAAATTTTGCAATTTTTATATCTAGTTGAAGTTTTCCATTTTGTATCTGCTTGGCCTTTCATTTTTTGAAGAAGAAAAGGAGAGGTTTCAAGTGTCAATTTAATTTGTATCCTAGTAGGTATTGATTAACATTTCAGGGCTGATTTGGATGTTTCTGTTGCTACAAAAGCCTTTCCTATGTGACATTTCATGGAACAGGTAGCATTTAAATCTTTTCTATTGCGTATTTCACCAGTCACGTGCAAAATAGGCACTCAGCATCAGAATACAGCAGGCTGTTCTACAGAAACATTTCTTTGTAGATAATTGATATATCCCTTTTCATCATGGTATGATTTTGAAGTCTAAGGACAAAACAGCACAATGCAGCATGTCTAACTTGTACTCCAGCCAAGATGGCTTAAGTTCATTTGAAACATCAGCTGTCTGAGTAATTAGGATGCTTACAGCTAACAGGGTTCTGGACTAAACAGTTTTGTATTTGGACCGTATATGATTTAGGCATCTGTCCTTGAATTAAATTCCTTAGTTGTACAATATGTTCTGTCTTGTGTTTGGCATATTTTGTTTCCAGTCCACTTAGAAATAAAAATCAGTGCTATGCTATAATATTTTTTACCTTTGACTCAAAAATTAGATTTATTTTTTATTATATTTTTGCACCAGGGTTGAAACTGTATACAGATATTTTCTGTTCAAGAGGATTTTACAGTTTGCCATTAACTCATTTTGTTTCTGAATCCCATGAAGCATTAAGAATCTCTTGTGTCCGTTGATTTTTTTTGTCCACACATCCTTAATAATAATATTGGAAACAGCACCCTTTTAATTACAGTCAATGATCCTAAGAGTTGTTATATAATGATGGAAGATTTTAAATTGATCTCTTCTATTATTAAAAGTACAAGGGCATTTCTTTCTTTGCTTTTTTCTGTCATAATCACATTGCAGTGAGCAACTTCTGTTTCCTTTCCTTGATATTGTTTGCCAAATTCAGCATGAGAATATTCCATGATGATGTCAGTGTTCAGTCTTGCCCAGCCCTTCCCCTTGTCACACACAGGGCAGCGGAAGCAGAGGAGAAAGTGCAACAGGTAGGAACTTCTGTGCCTCATGGGAAAGATGCCTGGCTAGTTGCATCATGGAAGACTACCCAGGAGGAAAGGAAAGCATGTACAAACATCTGCCTAGATCTGAGATCCAAGAAGGGACAGAGTCTCTTGCTCCTATATAATATCTCGGTCTGAGCCAAACAAATGCTGTAGCAGCATCTGCCTTATGGCTCCTATGGCCAGCCACCAATGTACCTGCAAACCTTTCCAGAACTGAGGAAACAATGGAGGAATCTAAGGAAATATCAATAATGTAGCACAATAATATCAGGTTATTGATATTGTCCAGGGGGGTTGTGTCTGGCAAAATGGATCCTGACACCCCGCCCCACTGGTGCCAGCTGCTGCCAGTGCTGCTTCTCTGCTTGTGGTGGAGCAGGCAGGTCACCCATAACAGTGCCACATCTTGGGCGGGCCAACCCTGATATTGGCAAATTCAACTCACTTGTGGAAAGCGTTTATAGCAGCACTTGCTCTTCGCTGGCTAACTTTGCTGAGTTTAGGGTTACATTTTCAGGAAAATTGTCAGAAGTCTGCTTCCTCCTCTCTCAATAAATCAAATACATGTCTAATTTTTTAAAAATCTACCTAGTTCCACCTGAACTTCCTCAGTCTTCTTCCCCTTCTTATATTCTTCCCACTTTCTCCCACTTTCCCCCAGAAGATGGAGGAAGGTGCTGAGATAAGAGGTTGATGTTTGAGGTTGGTTACTGGTCCCCCTCCACAGTTTTTTCCCCTTGCGCCCTTCCTATTTCTCCTAGAAGGTGGGAGCTGGGCCAGGAAGGATAGCCACCATTAGAGCTAGACTGTTCTTTCTAATTGCTATTTGGGTGGCTCTTTTTTCTTCCTAAGCTTCCATGGTCTGCATCTGAGGCAGTTCTACCTGGGAGAGAGTCACTGAGTCCCCACCCAGCCATAGCACAATGAAGTTTCAGTGTGGGCTTCTGCTTTTTAAGTCCGTTGTCTTCCATGACATGTGGAGAGAGAAAGCAGCCCAAATTCCTCAACAGCTGCAATTGAGGCAAAGAATTGTAGTAACTCTCTCCCAGCCAAACTCTGCCTGTATTTAAATTAAAGACAAAGGCGTTAACATTTCTGTTTATACAGTCGCATCGGTCCTGGTAGGTAGCATGTTCCTAGCCCATAGACCACACTTTGGCAGCCACTGGCACATGAAGTGATTTACCAAGAATGTGCTGCGCACCAATAGATAAATTTGGAATTGAGTAGACTTATTTTCTCCTGCAAATTGATTACTTCCTCTAATCTCTGCCTGTCATAATACCATCTGTGCATGATAACCTTTGATCAGTAGGGCACTATCAAAGGAATGGTGGAGTGGGTGTCATTAAAAGACATTACACTATGGCAGTTCTATTGAAATAAATGAAACTATAATAATGTCATTGAAGCATGCCCCTTTAAAAAAAATGTAAGAGGGGAGGCATGAAGAAAAATATTTTGATAAAACCTCAACCTTCTTTTCTTCTGTATTATTTAATGTATTAAGCCGTATCAAATAAATCCATATTTCTGATATGCAGTATATCATAATTATCATGCACTTTTATTATCTTTGCCAATTTATGCTTGCTGTTCTCTGACTGACTTCAGCTAGACAGATTTTCCATTTCATGCTACACAAAAAAGCAATTCATTAGTGCTTCTAATGACACTTGAATTTGATCAACCATATTAAGTAGTGACCTATTTACAGTATGGTTCAGAAGATTTGCGATACCTATGTTTGGGCTGAGATGGACTTGTGCCATTCTGAAATCTACACTCAGTTTTATGGCAGCTAAAATTAAACTGGAACAATGAGTTTAATTGGGCACTGGTTAGTAAGCAAATAATATGCAGAAAATCCATATACTTAGGAGTCAATTAAGCCTAATGGAGCCACTTTCCACATACTCAGGAATCGTTAGCCATAACATATTTTAAATCTAGCTATCATCCAGTGCTTTAGTAACTCATATTCACCTCATATTCAGATTAGAGTGAATATCTAATATAAAATACTTATGCTAGCACTTTGCTAAAATGAATTTCTTTTGCTATTGCAAAAATAATAGTAATAGATGCTAGTTGTGTTTGTGTATGTGTGTTTATTTGTTTTAACTTGTATGTTATCTAGAGCCTTTTGTGCAGGCTAATCATGAATTCAATAAATAGTAACAAAATTTTCCAGCAGCATCTTTAAGAGAGGTCTTCTGTACAGGGTTTTCATAAAGATTGTTGCAATATTGTAGATTAAATGCTTTTGAGCATGTAGAGCATGGGAGGCTAACCTGTTGCCCTCCAGATGTTGCTGCACTGCAACTCCCACTTTCCCTGAACGTTGGCCATGCTGGCTGGGGCTGACTGCAGTTGGTGTCTAACAACATATGGAGGGCCACAGATTAGAGGAAAGTTTCCTTCACCCTCTTATGTCAGGGTTACCTCTGATTGTTACAAAGACAAAACTCTTCTTCATCCATTTTTTGAGAGCTTTAGTACTAGATTGCCTTCAACCACAAAAAGAAATAACAACAACAGCCATAATTACAAAGCCAAACCTGGCAGGAAGCATGCAGTATTTAGTGGGACTGTTCATGCATATCACCTGTCACGTGTAGGTGGATTTTGAAAGTTGTTAGTAGCTGGTGTAAATGCAAAAATCTCTGTGCTCCCAGGTTCTAAGTTTGCAATTATAACTGCAATCCTGTGCATATTTGCTTTGGAGCAAGTCCCATTGAACTCAGGGAGATGTACTTTGAAGAAGACACGTTTAGGATTCTTCATGTAATACCTGTAAGAACCTTGCTGGTTGAGACACAGCTGCATCAGCCCAAATTCTCCAAAGCTTCTGAATTTCCTTCTGCCTTCAACACAACAATCTCCTTTATCCCTAATTGGAAGATCTCTACAGATAGAGGGGAATCTGTATACAGAGCGGCTGGCTTTCAGATTCCCCAAGGAAGCTTTTTGACCCATGTGTCTGGTTTTCCAGATGGTGTCTGGGATGTTCAGGAGTTTGATCATGGTCTGGATATTGAATAAACGATGTTTTCTTGGCTTCATTCCAAAAGAAGTTTGCCCAGGTCATTTGAAATCCCACAGCCTAGGGATAAGGAGAAGGTGACAGTCACTTAATGAAGACCCATGGCTCATTGTCTGCATGGTATTAAATATTATAACAAGATACAGTAATTAAAGTTTGTTAATTAGCCCTTGGATGGAAGTTCCACCTTGAAATATTATATTCTTAGTGCTGTAAAAGGAATTGTGTGTGTGTGTGTGTGTGTGTGTGTGTGTGTGTGTAATAAAACATACAGTTTACACAAAATAAAAACATGGGGAAGATAATTAGTTATGGGGTAATTCTTATGATCTTCTTCCCTAGCCCACTTTATTTTCTAGTGGAAGATTGTCCTTTATAAAAACACAATAGTGTGAATATGAAAAGGATAGAAAATTTGTCAGAAGAGGAGAATTGAAGGCTCCTCCAGTTTGTGAAATATGTACCTTTCTAGAACAGAAAGTGGCCAAGAGCCACTGATGATGTATTAATATAAGATATATTTTATTTTAGGTAATTTAAAATGCAACATGTAGGAAATACTTCTATGGATCCTAGAATATACTTTGCACAACAATTTTTGTTGTGGGGTTGGGAAATATCCATTGAAAGTTATATAACAGGCATAGGTGTTAATAGTACATCTCTTCCACCCACCCCTGCATGCTTGTTTCATCTTAGTCATTGACCAGAACAGTAACAAACTTTACTTCAGTTCTCGGCTTAGTTAAGCATTCCTCAACCTAAATTCAACAGCACAAGTATAAGCACGTCTTAGCAGAAGTAAGTCCCATTGAGTTAAATGGGATTTAATCCTAGATTAGTAGGTGTACAATTACAACCTAAGGCCTTTTCCAGAGATGGGCTATGCACAGCCAGAGCATTTGGACTGGAGAATGTTGTAGTCAGCTGAAGTTTTGTGCTGCAGTAGTTCCTCTTACCAAGCAGACACAGCAGTGCTCATTTTTAAGTTGATTGTCTCATTGATTGTTGGGGCAGTTGTATTGACAAAAATAACAAACATGACTCTGCATACATCTGTGTCTTTTGACTGTGCACTAAGTACCTAGGAAATGTAATCTTTGAAACACAATTCTGCAGTGCAGAAGCTGTGTGGTTGCTTTCCATGCTATTACCCCAACAAAAGTAAAGTAGTGGCACTAGTTTGGGAAGGAGCCATCCCTCTTGCCCCTCTAGTGGTACTCTACAAACATTAGCAAGACAGTGTAAGACTGGATCATGTCACACAGTAGCTCCTATACTGCAATATAAGTTTTAATTGAACCTATGTTAGACTGACTAACATATAAAATTTGTGGTGTAAAGTGTAAACAAGGGGTATAAAAGTATCTGCAGTGGTTTCAACATAAAATCCTTAGACATGTCTACCTGTGCATATCTGTATTTCTGGGAGCTTACGGGGACATGCCCACATGTACTTAAGTGTAACATAAGTGGATATTAGCCAGATATCCCATCTAATAGTTTAGTCTGCTCCATTTTTCTTCATACTTCATGTTACGTTAAGGCTGTAAAACTGATTATCCAAATTTCTCTGTTGGCTTTACATTTACAGCATTCCTTGGTGACACTGACATTAAAATCTGCACTAATTAAACAAAGTGCCAGTGGATTTGTTTGCCTTTTAAAGTGGGAGGCACTTGTTAATGAGTCAGGTATTTCAAATTACATGTCTGTTTCTCGTTCTTTAAGATATTGAATAATTGAAGACTAGTGGTATTGATCTCAAGCCCCCAAAGCCTAAGGGAAGTAGGACTGCATCCAGTGGTTATTCCTCTGCCTGCTACTCTTAATAATCTACATGGCACCTTTAATCTAACAAATACATTATTTATAGCTTCCTCCCCCTCCCCTTAACAACCCTTCAAAGGAGGCCATGAACATTCCCATTTTCCAGATACTGAATTGGAGTTGATGGCTGCTGACTTGCTTGAGGTACACAATGAGTCTGCCCTCATTGTTTCCTACCCCATTTCATTCACAAACTCAAGATGAGTAATCTGTGACAACTGAATTCCTAATCCATTGTTCCGGGCTCTAGTCCAGGGCCTTTAAAATCTAGTGAGGCTTTCCTGAACTTCAAACTGCCTAGTGACAGTAGAATCACATCAATTCTGTTTTACCTCAACTGGAATGGTAAGAATGTCAGGAATTGTTATGGTATTGATTCAGCTCAGCAATCTACATCTAAAAAGGTAAAGGTGCCCCTGCCCGTACGGGCCAGTCTTGCCAGACTCTAGGGTTGTGCGCTCATCTCACTCTATACGCAGACACTTCCGGGTCACATGGCCAGCGTTACAAGCTGCATCTGGCGAGCCAGCGCAGCACACGGAATGCCGTTTACCTTCCCGCTGGTAAGCGGTCCCTATTTATCTACTTGTACCCGGGGGTTCTTTCGAACTGCTAGGTTGGCAGGCGCTGGGACCGAACGACGGGAGCACACCCCGCCGCGGGGATTCGAACCGCCGACCATGCAATCGGCAAGTCCTAGGTGCTGAGGTTTTACCCACAGCGCTACCCGTGTCCCGAGAATCTACATCTAGTGGTGGCTTAAAAAAAAGTCAGTATAGGTTTTCTAAAGGCTGAGGACCTGAAAAGTACAGGAGTCAATCTGTGCTGGCTTCCTGGAATCTAGAAAAACATGCATCTTAAAAGCTGAGTAGACTCAGACCTGGGAAATGACCCCCTTTTCCTAAGGACAGTTGGATGAGGCCTCCACCTACAGGACAAAGGATGTTTCACTTGCATAATCTTGGAATAGTAAGGGGACATTCAGATGTGGCCATTATTGTACTAGCTATTCTGGTTATAGTGCTATCACATCTGTCCCAGTTTCTAATGTTCCTTTTACAATGCTTTACCTGTTGCGTTGTGGAACTGTGGTGTTTTGATTGATATGCCACCATGTTGCACTAAATTTCATTCACACTAGTGGATGTGGTGTGACACAACAACAGAAATCATCAGACATGTCACCACACCACACCCTTTACGATTGTGAGCACTTCTGTTTCCCCATGAAAATTGTGGGAAACAACTGTATGCTGGGATACCACCCCAAAATTGATCCCTTTATTTTCTGGGTTTTCCAGGTTAGCAGGGCTGAAATCGGATTTTTTTCTGGAAGCAATGAACACAGAAATTAGCACTGAACCTCCACTAAATGCTTCTAAGTTTCTAGAAGTGGCTTTTATGTTGTGTGAAAGATCACATGAAACACAAAAAAATCAAGTTAAGGAAACACTGAGAAAAAAGGAATAAAGCGCTGTCTGAATGCAACTTGAATGAGTGTGAAAACCAAAGGCTCACATGCTTCTGCATCTTGTGTGGAGAGGGGAGGTTAAGAAATAGTATCATTAATAATGAGACACCTTTTAAAAGGAAAAGTTAATATTTTACTTCAGTAAGGAGTACAGTGAAATCAGCATGAAATGTTAGAAGTCCTTTGTAAATAGAAGCTTGTAAGGTCAACAGCTATCATGTACTTGTTGTCTCTACTACCTGAGACAACAGTACAGTGCAGCTGGTTCTGACATATAATTTATTTGTTGTCTATTTCACGGCTGTTGTTATACCAAAATAAAACAATTTGATCATTGGTTTGTGTCAATAACATGCAGTAGTAGGTTCAGAGTGTGAAATTATTTATTCATGCTTAGTTAAATTTAACTGCAACATGAAATAAGTGATTACCTGTTTTGGAGATAATTTCATAATCAGGCCTTTGAAGGTCGTTTGAAATACTGTGCTAATTAATGTTTTATTTCCAGCCTTCCTTAATTATTCTTGCCAGATGGTGCTTTATTTATGTTATTGCTTAGAGTTTCCAGCCGAGGCTGTTTGATTGTTGAAGAAAAATACATGATGGCACCATAAGATAACTGTAATTGAATTGTTAGGTATGTTAGAACATTTGAGCCTTCTGTCCCTGCTTTAGCCACATCTGGGAAATAAGTTTGTTAACAAAGTGCTTTGGCACCTCATCCAACATTTGCAGTGATACACAGAAACATGCAGGAGAAATTCACAGTAAGAAAGCAGATAACCTAGATGCTTATCATGTCTTCAAGAAAGAAAAATCTGAGAAGCGTAATAAGTAAAACTTTTTTTAAAAAAAAGAAAAAAGAAAACTATTACATATATATTTTTAGTACTTAATCATAATGTGGAAACAGACTTAACTGAACTTCACATTCTGTGTGTAAATGTTACCCCCTGCTACCAAAAGACGCCATGACGCCTAAAACTTAATTGAAACTAAATGTCTGAAAATGTTATTGAGGGTTTCCTCCCCCCCCCCATTTCTTTACCAAATTAACTATAACAACAATCACCAACCAGATCATGATTTTCAGAAACATATTAGTAATAGCTACCCTAGACAAATAAAGGTATATCACTTGTCAGGCTCACTAAGAAAAAATACCCATAAGTCATAGTCCATTGGTTGTTACTCCACGATCAGAGTTTACACAAGTACACAAAATTTTAAAACCATAATTCTTACTGGATGAGGTTGGTGTGTGCCTGTCCTAAGAAATGGTCAGCATGCTCAGTGTTGTTAGTATACACAAATAGTGGTGGGGTGGGGGATCTGAATCCAGATTACCCCTGCCTGCCTTTATCCTTTTATTTACCGAAGGATGCTTTGCACCGAAGTGTGGCAAATCGCAACAGAGAAGGAATTTCTTTATAGTGGGACAGTAAAAAAACAACAAAATAAACTCCACAGCACTTCTTTATATGATTTAATTTGTCCCATTTAGCATAAAAATTATATTCTTTGTCACTCTTAGAAATTACACAATTGGATAATGAAAGCAGAAGGTCGGACACAGACTAACCAGGTATACTTAATAATGGGTGCATACAGCACTGCACAGCAACTCTGTACATAAATATGTTCAGAAAGATTCCTGAATGTTTCTAGTTTGGGGGAGGGCCTGCCATCCTACATGTTTGTTCTACCCAATTACCGTATTTTTCGCTCTATAAGACGCACCAGACCACAAGACGCATCTAGTTTTTGCAGGAGGAAAACAAGAAAAAAAAATATTCTGAATCTCAGAAGCCAGAACAAGAGGGATCGCTGCGCAGCGAAAGCAGTGATCCCTCTTGCTGTTCTGGCTTCTGGGATAGCTGCACAGCCTGCATTCGCTCCATAAGGCGCGCACACACATTTCCCCTTACTTTTTAGGAGGGAAAAAGTGTGTCTTATAGAGCAAAAAATACAATATGTCATCTGAAAGGGTTAATAGTTTACGGCTATCATATCTTTTCTCTCCTCTCATTTCCTCTTTACCAGGCTCAACATGCCATTCCACATAAAGCTTGGCTTCCAGACCCTTGATCATCCCAGTTGCCCTCCTCTCCAAATGTTCCAGTTTGTCAATACCCTTAAATTGTGAAGCACAGAACTAGACCCAGCACTCAATCAGGCAGAATATTACGGGACACTGTACTTCTGTAGATGCAGCCTAGAATAGCATCAGCTTTTTTTGCTCATGTTAAGCTTGTGGTCTACTAAGGCCCCTAGATATTTTTTCACAGGACTTGCTGGCATCTGTTAATAACATGCCTCCAGTGTTTTAGCAAATTCAACAGTCTTACTTATTGAGCCATTAAGTAAATGAACATCATTGTCCAATAGTATATATTGCTCTAATATCATACCCATTTCTCCAATGAAAATAGAGACTTCCTAAGGAAAAGTAGGACATTCCAGGATCAAATCAGAAACCAGGACGGCTTCTCTAAATCAGGGACATCCCTGGAAAATAGGGACACTTGGAGAGTCTATAATAGCAACCTTTGCTACGTTCTGAAAATGTTTTCCCTTGGTAGTTGTACAGTTTTTGGAAAACCAGCTTTACAGCATAGGCTTTCCCATGACCATCACGGATCTGATAGTGGGATCCTAAGATGTTGGCAACATGCAATTTCTCTTCAGCAATTTTGTTTTTGTTTTGTTTTTAAATTGTGAAACTCTAGCTGATGTACTCTCTTACTAAATCTGGTTTGATTGTCAAATTTAAATTTGTTTTACTTAGATGAGTTTGGTTTCCATCAAGAAATATATGCGTACGTGTGTGTGTGTGTGTGTGTGTGTGTGTGTGAAAAAAGAAGGATGCTAAAAAATATTCCCTCTAAAGCAAACTGTCAGAAGAGATTCTATCCAGGTTTGCTTACTTTACAGTGCAGAAAATGTCCTCCAGGGATGACACTTCTTTCCACACAGTGTGCAGTGCACAATTGCAACAAGGATTTGTGTATGTTTTGCCACTTGAACTTGCCATTAATAGGAGATATTCCCCACAAATCTGCATGATGCCATAAAATGGTGCATATATCACATTTCATGGTGTCTCTTGTGCGATAATCTTTATAGTTAGAGCCAAGTGAGAACTTTTCACTTAATACTTGATCTTGATTAATTCAATCTGTTGTGATTCAGTGTGTGTGTGTCTTTATATCACTCTGTATTAAAATACAATCAAGAGCCATTATCTAAATTTCTTTTGGCAAAATGGGCACACAATAGAAGTGGGGTCCTATACAATTGGTTCTTCACACCAGCTGCTAGATTTCTCCATTCATATTTAAATCCTTATGGTGAAAGAACAATTCAGGCAATAGGCCATGTTGATCCCAAATTTCCATCTTGTTTGCATCATTGAGCCACTGACTTGAATGCTATATGGGGAATGAGAGCAGCTAGGGGCACTGAACAAAAAGAGATAGGCTTCAAATTTGATGCCTTTTCACTTGTTATGCATCTCGCTGCATGATCCCATTCCCCTTTCCTTATTGTGTTAAATTTTTTAAAGCACATTGCTAGGAGCAGGGGCTGCATACTTTTGAAGGATCCCTGCTTCCCCTCACCCTACTTCATTGTGAGCATGCTTTTCTGATGCAAAGAGAGAATAACATGGCAACCAATTATTCTCTTTTGTTCAATCTCTCATCTATGTCTGTTGTTGACTCATAGAATCCCTCTTGTTCCTTTTCACCCCTCCCTCACTGCCATGCCCATCACAGCCTCATTCCTTTTGCAGTATCTGTCAAGAGAATCTCCATCTGGCATTTGCTCCCTTTCAATGTATTGCAGAGAGCAGATGACCAGCTGCAAACAGGAGAAAGGCAATAAGGAAAATTAACTGACCTCTGACTTGAATATCCTATAAGAGTGGCAGATTGGTCTGGAGACAGGCTCTTGCCACAGCATGGCATCCAAGTGTGAAATGCCAGTGTGGAAGTGCTAATTTATCAGGCTGATTAAGTTAGGCATAAGCGTGCCCTCCAAGCTGATATATTGGTAAAGTCACTGTGGTAATGAGTCGCTGTGTACAAACATGGATATTACCCTTGCTAAGGTGACATTAATATATGTCAGAGTAATTTAGTTTCCTTCCGTGATTCAACTAGAAAGCCAGTCTAACATTTTATAGTAATTCTAGAAATTTTGGTCATAGAAGTCAGGGAATCTCCAAACAAAAGGTTAAGTGTTGTCGCTTTTAAAATCATACTCTTCAAATCCTGTAACTTATTTTGACATTATACGTCTCTTCCATGGCTTACAAAATCAGTGTTGGTAGGTTGTTAATGCTCACATTGGAAGATATATTACTCACATTCTGCATCTTACTGGCCAACCAGTAGCATCTTTCTTTCTTTCTTTCTTTCTTTCTTTCTTTCTTTCTTTCTTTCTTTCTTTCTTTCTTTCCTTCCTTCCTTCCTTCCTTCCTTCCTTCCTTCCTTCTTTCCTTCTTTCCTTCTTTCCTTCTTTCCTTCTTTCCTTCTTTCATGCACATGTGCGTGCGCGCGCACACACGCACAAATTATATTTATCCTAATTTTAGGGTGTGTGTTTTTTCTGTGCTGGGTCTCATTATGCATTTTCAAAGGGTCAGATCATTCATCATCTTCAATTACAGAGATATAATCCACTGCATTCAATGTGAACTGAAAACCAGATGCCTGGAAAATTCCTACACTGACCAATAATATTAGGTCCCACAACGCTTCTGTTTTTAATACAACAGTAACCTGTTTGTTTCCTATTGAATTATTTGCAGACAATACATAGCCAATCAAACTTAAGTTGGACAGGTGGTTTGCAGAATGGGATACAATCAGGGAGACACAAAGCAATATAAACACACCAAGCATTGTTTATTTAAAAGCCCATAACATTTCAGCATTTTTTTAAAAGCAACAACTCCATTTTATTAAAGGGCCATCACTGTTCTCGCCTGCTGTGCTGAACCAGGAAGCTATTCAGTTTGTTTTTTTGTGCTATAGATCAGTCCTACGCCTTAGATTGATCCAGTGCTATACTGCAGTTGCATTAAATTTTAAATATTACTTTTATGTTACATTTTAAGACATGCATTCATGCATGAACTGAATGCAGAAGTTCAGCATGCCACAGCTTTCTTACTGAATGAAAAGAATTAAAGAGTTCCTTTCCATGGTTCATGGACAGACTGATTTCTCACTCTGTGCATTGGATTTTATAATCCCAGATTTCCTCTTCCTTTCTCCTGCATAAAGTAGCTAGGCTTGATTGCCCCTGGCTTGACAAGTTCCATATGCTTTGAGTGTAAAGAGATTTAAACTTTTCCTCTCTGGTCTTCACATCCTGTCAGCAAGCAGAGAAAATAGGGAGGTTTTACATATGGCTCTTCTGGTGTGAGTCTGTTCCCTGGTGTCTAAAGTTCCTTCAAGATCTAAATCTTGAAATATGAGCTACTCTTTCTATTATAATACACAAACTCCACTTCATTTAGATGGAGTTTGGAACAGGACAGATCCTATTAAATGTTTTAGATAGAATGATTTGATTGCCATTTCAATTGTTTCTGAAAGTGCAGTGAAAACATCTTTTACATGCAACATCTTGAGAAGTGTATAACTTATCAAAATGCAAACAAAGTTTTAGAATGCATAAAATACTACGGACAATATTACATGGGAATGTAGGAACCCATCAATTATCAAGTCAGAACACTGATTCACCTAACTCACTTTCATCTACATTGACTCCTGGTGGTTTTCTAGGGTTTCAGACAGGAGTCTTACAATCCTGCCTATAGATATTCAAATTCAAACTGGGCCCCTCAGCATATGAAGAATGTGCTCTGCCACTGAGCTGTAGTCCTTCTTTCCAAATCTAACAGTGTTTGGGGTTAACTGGAGATTAATGCCATGCTTCCTGTTTATTTTTTGAAAAAGGTATACCCCACTTTTCAATTTCAAATGCCCTAAGAAGGAAGGCTTACAAGATAAAAAACAAAACAAATTCTACTAATAAAAGAACAATAAACCAAACTATAAGAAATTTTAAAAGAGCAGCCAAACAATTTTCTAATACATCATCAAATTCTCAAGAGAATAAAAAAGTACTCAGCTGTTATCCAAGGGAGAGAAGAGATGGTGCAAGCTAGACATATCCAGTAATGGTATTGCATAACCACCACAGAAAAAGCCCTAACCCAGGTCTCCGCGGTCCTGTCTCTGAAGGTAGGAACACCTTTGATGGGTCTCCACTGAATATCTCATTATATGAGTAGGTTCACAAAGTCCTTCAGTCACCCTGACTGCCCACATCTGCAGCTTTTTAAAATGTGAGTTATGTGAGTGAATTAGTTAGCACTTTGAATTGCACATGGAAACAGACTGGTGAAGATTTTACAACATTGGATAATATAGTCTAATGGCAAATTTACTCTACCACCCCGCGCAAGACATAGCTGTGGTGGAGGGGGAAAAGGAAGCTGTTTGTGTTGTGACTTCCTGTCTCCTGCCTCCCACCAGCCCGCGCTGGCAACATGCTTCAAGGATTTGTTGGCAAACTCAGTTGGCAACAGTGGAGGAGGAGAGCATTGGGAAAGGCTGGGAACTTGGTGCTGGAGCACATGCTCTGTATGCTGAAAGTCCCAGCTTCAGTCCTTTGCATCTCCACTTAGGGTTTGGAAAGACTCCTGTCTGGAACCCTGGAGCGTGACTGCCAATCAGTTTAGGCAATGCTGAGCTAGATGGCCCAGTGGTCTGACTCTGTATAAAGCAGCTTCTTGTGTTCCTAACAAACAACTGTAAAAGAGCAACAGAGGCAGGGGACTGGACAGTAAGTTAATTAAGGAAAGGGCAAAGAGTTGGGTATGTTTAGACCAGAGGTAAGATGATTAAGAGGCTTTCATGATAGCCATCATCATCGTGCTTCATATATGGTGTAGCAAATTTGTTTTCTGTTGCTCCATAGTATAGGACCCAAACTGGTGGGTTTAAATTACAAGAAAAGAAGATTGCCTTATTCTGGAAAGAAGTTTATTAGGAGATATCCAAACTATTAAAAATCATTCAAATTTCTCCTCAGTTAACCCTACTGAATATGCAGACAGGTACTATGAAGACATGGGTGCTGGTAGCAGCCAGGATTTCTGTAGCACAACAAATGGAAATTGTTGTTTGTTTGTTTTTTTAAAAATGGCTTTATCCTTATGATATCAAAATTCTCTGGAGGTCAGTTATTGCAGAAGAAAAATAAGACATAAGTTACGGGTTTCTAAGGGACAGGAAGATTATGGTCATTTCTGCTCAGTATGGTGGGCTTCTATTTCATACACAGTAGTTTAGTTTCAGATTTACAGGTATCTCTCCCCAATGCTATCTAGAGGAACATGGATGTTATGCTCTTTTTAAATAGAGTGCTATTTAATTTGTTTAGGTTTTGTGTGCCCTGCCTTTCATTGGATATATTATGAATTTTTCCTATTGTTCATTTGTCTTCATGTTTCTGCAATAATTTGAAAACTAATAAAAATAAATTTTGAAAAAGAAGATTTAGACTGAACATTAGGAAGAAAATGATGGTTTGAACAGTTCTAGAATGGATCAGCTTGGAAGGCAGCGGAAGGTACCTTTAAAGCAGAGGTTGGATTACCACCAACCATTGATGCTGTAGATTTCTTGCATCAGTAATGGGCTGGATTAGATCATTTTTGTGGTTGCTTCCCACTCTATGATGTAAAAATGCACTGCTCTCACCACTCATAAACACACTGCTCTTTGCCCTTGGTGTGGCTCAATTTAAGCCCCATAAACAGCCTGAAGGAACTTTCAGTAGCAACAGATTTTTAAATTATCAATTGACCAAAGGAGTCTGGAAGGCTACAAAGCAACAAATAAAGGCAGGATGGAAGATTTTTGATCTTCAAGAGATACAGATAAATATATTAGCATATATAAAATAGCTGTAGCCCAAAATCATTTATCTCTTGCTGTAGCAAACCTGATTACAGGCTTCTTGGTAGTTACGCAAACAGCAAGAATAACTCAAAATCCAAGTTACTTTATTAAACAAAGCAATTCCTAGCATTCAGATCAGTACATTTTAAAACATACCTGCTGGGAAAGAAAAATAATGTTCTGGTGCTTTGGCTTAATGAATTGACTTTACAAAAAAACCAACAACCACCCACTTTGGGCTCTTTTGTATGCCAATCACATTTTGTTCTTTGAAAGGGTTCATAAATAGGTGAATTACAGAAGGTACACAAGAGAAATGTTGATTATCTGCAGTAACAACAAGCAGAGTAGGTATGCATTCTTTCACCTCTATTTCTTTACTAAACAAACTTTTCCAATTGACATTTGTAATCAACCAGTATCTGAAAATGCTTTTGCTTTTTAGAGGACATATTGGATATAACAAGATGTCAGAAGCTGATCTTTAATACATAGCCCATGAAATAAAATGCAGGCATTGAAGAAGGTGCTTTTTTTTTTTTCAGAAGAAAGCACTTATTATGGAAATAATAGGTTTAGGATTTTTAAAACATCCAGGTACTTCCAGCAAATGAATTGGGAAAGTCACAGTAAAGCTAAATAAAAGGGATGAGAAGATTCATACCTTCCATTATTTTCTCATTTATTCTTAAATCTTTAGTTTTGTGCCAGTTGTTTTCATGGTATGAAAAAGTCATTTGGGTATGTTTTGCATGTCACGCATTTTATCTTTTTTTAAAAAATATTTACTTTCTTCCCAAGCATTCCAGCATGGAAAAATGAACACACACACACACAATTTACTCTTATTTTCTTCAAGAGTACACCAGTTAAAAATTAAAAATTAAGCTACCGCTTCTAGTGAAGAAAATAAATGTGCTTATGTATTTGTATTTTATTTTGCAGTGGCATTCCTGTAGAGTGTAAAGTATGTGGAGGGGGGAGAGATTGTGGCATTTCTAAAATAAGGATTTTAAAACTTCTTTTTCCTTTTTTATTTCTGCATGACCCCTTAACTTAGTTTAATAGAATGTCTTCCTTCCTCCCAGAGTCCATTCATCATTATGTACAGCACAAATTGTAGAAGTATGGTTTTGGAAATACAATTTTGGAAGAACTACAGAATTCAACATTATCAGTACTGGTCTGGTAAAAGGTTCTGATAATTTCACAACCTAAACTCAAGGAAGAAATTAATCAAGGAGGACTTTTGCAAGCATCTTTATTAACTAGTTGCTCCATTGTAAGTGCATTATCCCCAGTGTCCCCAGCCACATGTTATTTTTGCTGCATTTGCAGCACCAAAGTGACCTCTCCATGGCACAAGCCTGGGCAGTGTATAGGGAACTTCTGGGCTACCCAGACGATAATACCTCCCTCTTGGGCTCGCTGATGTGGTCCAAAGGAAAGTGAAACAATACATTTGCCTTGATGAGCATCCCCTCAATACCTTCATCCAAGTCATTTATAAAGATGTTAAGCAACAACAGGCCCAGGACAGACCCCTGGTGCACCCCACTTGTCACTTTTTTCCAGGATGACAAGGAACATTTAGTGAAAACTGTTTGGGTTCTGTCAGTCAACCAACTACAAATCCACCTCACAGTTACCTCGTCCAGTCCACATATTACCAGATTCTCATCAGGCCCTGGATATTTGAATTCATTTAAAGTAGCTAGGTTTTCCTATCTTGGGCTGTAGCTCCCTCCTTGCATTGTTTCTTCTGTTATCCCCAGGTTAGGCACTGCTTTCATTCTGGATGAACACAGAGGCAAAGTAGGTGTTGAGCAGTTCCACCTTCTCTGTCACCCAATAGCATTTCTCTATCTTCTCCATGCAAGGGATCCACTGGTTGCTTGTTCTTCCTCTTGCTTCAGACATAGCCAAAGAAACATTCTTATTATTTTTAACTTTCCTTGTAAGTCTGAGTTCCCAAACTCACATACCCCAGTCCCTCAAAGTGGCCAGCAGTTCCTCCCTTCACATTACAACTCACTGTCACCCCCCACCAGATCTCGGGGGGCATTTTGGTAGTGGGTGATGGCAGTGCCACTTTTGAATGGGAGCCCAGCTTGACCCCCATCTTCAGTGATTGCTTGTCATCTTAATTTACCCAAAATGCAATGTATATTGATATATTACAGATCTATGAAATATAGGTGGGGTCTGTGAGTGGCAGCACAGCTGGATTGGATTGGTTGAGGTTCCTTCTCAGTAGCTGTGGCCCTCAACCTGTACCCAATCTGACCAATTGCTGACACAGTGTCTGGGAAAGAATTGTACAGTGGTACCTCGGGTTACAGACGCTTCAGGTTACAGACGTTTCAGGTTACAGACTCCGCTAACCCAGAAATAGTACCTCGGGTTAAGAACTTTGCTTCAGGGTGCGAACAGAAATCGTGCAGTGGCAGCAGAAGGCCCCATTTGCTAAAGTGGTACCTCATGTTAAGAACAGTTTCAGGTTAAGAACGGACCTCCAGAACTAATTAAGTTCTTAACCCAAGGTACCACTGTATTGGGGAAGGGGCCACCTAATTCCATGGCCTACATCTGATCTCTTACAAGATCAGAAAAATTACTGCCAAACCATCTAACAGGTAGGTGTTATTGAATACATGATAAGAACTGATATGGTACTGGGGGCAAGAGAATACCCCTAAAAACTGAACCTTACCATCCTACGTCTTATGTTGCAAGACACTTTTCCCTAAAGGGGTTGGACGCATGCTCCACACATCATTTGATCATACGTTTCTTTCTTTTATCATCAAAGTCAGACAACTTCCTGCTGCTGAATTTGATTCTTAACAGAAAAAACAATAAAATCAAACTCCATGCGGAATTATTTCTTTTATTTGAGCGCTTATCTCAGTTTAAGAATGATGAATGGAATAGTCTCTTGGAACTCACAAAAGCTGTAGCCTTTACTTCATAATCAATTTTTATGAAAATATGATATCTTTATTTCTTAATCCATAGTGGGTGATATTTATTAGTCAGCAGGATATATATCAAGGCATGATGATTTAATTTGGGAATGTGAAGGATAGGGTTGCTAACATAATAGCTCTTAGTAACCTTTACTCTGATACAGCTACTAAAAATAGTATTTTAGTTCTAATAAACTCATTTGTATTCCTTGGAGTAACATGTATTTGCGTTTAAGTACAGATTAATTGATGAATGGAGAACTCTTTTTGTTCACAGTTATTTCTTGGTGTGTGTGTGTGTGTGTGTGTGTGTGTATGGTATATAGGGATAAGTGGATTCTACTACGCACACGCCCCTCCATTATTATTATCATTACACGGTCTTCCTCTAACCCGCTTTCTGCTTCACCTTTTTGTTTCACTTGGAAAACCTATAGAGTTGAATTCAGAATGAGAGGTACATATGCTGTTTGCCAGTTTGTTATCAATTGGAACATGTGTAACTGTGTATGTAACAGGAAGGGCCGTAGCACAGTGGTAGAGTACGTTTAGAAGACATCTGAAGGCAGCCCTGTTTAGGGAAGTTTTTAATGACTGATGTTTTAATGTATTTTTAATCTTTTGTTGGAAGCCGCCCAGAGTGGCTGGGGAAACCCAGCCAGGTGGGCGGGGAGGAAACATTATTATTATTATTATTATTATTATTATTATTATTATTATTATCAGAAGGTCCCATATTCATTCCCCAGCATCTCGCAGGTAGGGCTGGGAGAGAATCCTGTCTGAAACCCTTGAGAGCCACTGCCAATCAGTGTAGACAATAATGAGCTAAAGGGACCAATGGTTTGATTCCGTATAAGGCAGTTTCCTATGCTCAACAAAGACTGGAAATCAGAAATGGAAGAATGAGTGATTTGATTATGAGATCAGTATGTTACCAAACAAGATCCAGTAATTTTGAGCTCTAGAATCTAGGGAGAAATGAGTATGGAGAGAATTTTGTAAGCATCCTTACTATCCATATCTTCTTAAGGAATAGATGGACCACCATTTTTTTCAAGGCAGTGGGCATTGCACACCCCTCAATGAAGTCTTCACAACCCCCTCAATGCACTCAGTCTGTCCTTTCAGACCTGCTTTTATAAGCCAAGATGGGGAAGTCTCATGAGAAGACTGCAGTAAGTGAAACTGGTCCCAGCCCAAGTGACTAAACTGTGTCCGATATATTTACTTAAGATTTGCATCAACTGTGGTGTTAGCAGTGGGCATTTTTTTATTAGGGGGTACTCAAAGGTACGCAGTGTGTGTGTGTGTGTGTGTGTGTGTGTGTGTGTGTGAGAGAGAGAGAGAGAGAGAGAGAGAGAGAGAGAGAGAGAGAGAGAGACGCTTACAGTAACAACCTCATGGTGAGTACCGGCACCTATTTTTCTAGGGGGAAAAAAGCACCGAGTGTTAGGGTCAGTGCAGATACTCTGCTCCACTCTACTTAGGGATGGGGGAGAAATTTGATTCAGGTCACATTTACAGGTGGATCTACGTAATTCTGGAGCAATACATAAATTGAAACAACATTTCTTTGTAATTATTTGAATTTTGCAACGCTGTTCTCCAATCACCTAATGTTTACAAAGATGTATATACTAGTACAAAGTGAATATATAAAGGCTTATATTTCTTGAAAACAACAGAGAAAAAATATATTATAATAGGGGAATTTGCTTTAATATGTATATTAGGCAAATTTGTATACAAAAAAATGGTATAAGGACAAATTTGCACTGAAATTTGTGATGCATTTTCATGAGGACTTTTTTAAGCTGCAAACTAAATTTAATATTGGGGGGGGGGAATGAGAAATACAGAGAAACTGAAATTGACATATTCTCACATCCCTATGTCACACCATATTGTATGCTACCTGAACCTGGGACCTTCTACATGCCAAACATGTGCCTTACTTCTGATTTATGTTCTTGCTAAAAGGTACAGAAAAACGTGCACAAAATGACCAAGTGGGTGAATTACATCTATAAGGAGAGGCTAAAGCATTTTGTGTTTTTTAGCTTAGAAATAAAGAGATTAAGGAGTAAGTGGAGAAGGACGTAATGGAAATTTATAAAATGATGTATGGCATGGAGAACTTGAAAAGATAACTTTCTCTCAAATATAGTACCAGGAGTCAGGGCTAGCCATTGTTAGCCCACATCCATATACAGAGAAACTGAATTTCTGAATGCCAGTTGCTGGGGGATAAACAAGGGGGTGGTTTGTGGAGTCTGCCTAGTCACTGAGTTAGATGGATTCTTGGTATTTTTATAATCTTTAGAATTAGGAAAGAAAAAATGTTTTCGGTTGCTGGGAACTATTTGTGAAATTGCTCTCCCCTTTGTCTTTCTGAGGAGTTTGTTTCCAAAGATGGCTGCATGTACAGTATCCCTCCGCCCAAAAAAAAACCCCACCTAATTTGAGGAGCTCTTTCCCTGGCAGCCATGATTCAAATGTGCTTTGTGCATTTTTGAGTCATTGCAAATAATCAGAGGAGTTAATATTTAGATCACTTGCAGTGCTCCAATTCACACTCTTTTGCCTGAAGTCTCACATAGGAACAAACCATCTTTCTTGTTGGAGATATTAGAAATTTCTCCTTTCACCTAAGAGAGCATGCAAACATATTGAAATCTGATTGCCTGCATCACCGTGTAATTTATATCAGCAGAATTCTGTGTTAGTAGTAGCCCTTTGTGCTTTTAATTATTTTTTTTCTTGTCTCCTATTATAAACTAGCTTTTGCTGGATAACATAAACAATGAAGCTCAGAAGTTAATGAGTCTGGAGGAACATCTGTTAAAAGGACCTTGATTACCATATATTTGCAGGGAAATGAGAACATAAGGAAAGACAGAAGCTGATGAAGGGCCTGTTTGGCTTAAGCAAATAAATCATGCAATCCAGGCCCCAAGATGAGTTTTTCAATTGGAGACTAATAAGCACTGCTCTTTCCCCCCCAGTGGTTAACACCAAATGCTAATTTGATGCCATCTCCAATTGTTTTGTCATGTTTTCCTGCCAATGTAAATCATTAGTGCTGGCAGAATGTACCTTCTCCTTCATTCTTCTAAAGGAAGCAACTTCATATGTATTTTTTTAATGCTTTGCTTCATTTACACAGAGGATGGTCAATGGGATACCCTCCAGATATTGTCACACTTCAACTCCCATCCTGCCTTATGGGAGCCATCGTCCAACATTTAGAGGGCACCACACTAGTAACCTAATTTAAGTATAAGATGTTCCGAAAAGTTTGCGTGGTTTCACAAATGGATAAATTTTGCCATAAAATGCATGCTCTTTTCATTTAGTGAGCTGTATTTAGTGCAGAAAAGGCACTTTACTATGTCTGCATCCTGATTAGGCACTTTACTATGTCTGCATCCCAAATATTCTATACTATTGTACTGTTCATTTTTTTGCCATAACCTAGGCAGGGTTAGCTAGTGGCCCATCACATGTTGATAGATTAAAGATCCATTGATCATTGGAGTTGATGGCTGCTGGAATCCAACAACATTTGGAGGGTCACAGGTTCCAATTCCCTGTGTTAAAGTGAAGGAAATGGGTAGAGTGGGGTGGGGAACCTCAAGGCTGAGGACCAAATGCAGCCCTCCAAGTTTCTCAGTCTGGCCCTTGGGAGTCCCCAGGACTTGCCCCTCTCCAGCCTCCTTGAGGATTTTTGCCTGATTAGAATTTGCCCTTGAACGTTGATAATGCCAGGATGAGGCATGCATAGATGCTGTGTGCATCTGTGTGCACATACAGAAACCTCTTATTTTTTGTATACCTTCTCTTACAATGCAACAGTCACATGTTTATGCCCTGTCTAGTTGTCTCTTGCCCCACTCATTACCAGTATGTTGTTGTTTTTTAACAAATATTTATTGGGATTTTACAAAAAAAATTAAGATTTACAGAATGAAAAAACCACAGAAAAAGATAAAAAATGAAAAAAGAAAACAAAAAAATACAAAAATTCATAGAAAAAACAAGAAAAAAAGATACAAAATACAAAAAGCAAATAGTTAGGAAAAGAATTAAAAAACAAATCCATTTTTTTGATATCTTTAAATTCATATGCTTGTTTCCTTGACCTCCTCACACCTCCCCCCTTTGTACTCCCATTTACATAATCAGTTCAGCAAATTCTTACCCTTTTTCATTTATCTTAACTCTATATCATAGCATATTATAACTCAATATTTTCGTCCATTTATCGGTATATTTTTTACATATTCTTGTTAACTTTTGTTGCTAATTACCACTTATTGCCAATCCAAACATAATTTTAACATTCATTAATTTTACAATATTTCTGAAGATAGTCTTTAAATTTCTTCCAGTCCTCCTCCACCGCCTCTTCTCCCAGGTCTCGGATTCTGCCAGTCATTTCCGCCAATTCCATATAGTCCATCATCTTCATCTGCCACTCTTCCAGGGTGGGTAGCTCTTGTGTCTTCCAGTACTTTGCGATAAGTATTCTTGCTGCTGTTGTTGCGTACATAAAGAAAGTTCTATCCTTCTTTGGTACCAATTGGCCGACTATGCCCAAGAGAAAGGCCTCTGGCTTCTTCAGGAAGCTATATTTAAATACCTTTTTCATTTCATTATATATCATCTCCCAGAAAGCCTTAATCTTTGGGCACGTCCACCAAAGGTGAAAGAATGTACCTTCATTTTCTTTACACTTCCAACATTTATTATCGGGCAAATGATATATTTTTGCAAGCTTGACTGGTGTCATGTACCACCTGTATATCATTTTCATAATATTCTCTCTTAGGGCATTACATGCCGTAAATTTCATACCTGTGGTCCACAACTGTTCCCAGTCAGCAAACATAATGTTATGACCGACATCTTGTGCCCATTTAATCATAGCAGATTTAACTGTTTCATCCTGCGTGTTCCATTTTAGCAGCAAGTTATACATTCTTGAAAGTGTTTTAGTTTTGGGTTCCAACAATTCAATTTCCAATTTTGATTTTTCCACCTGGAAGCCAATTTTTTTATCCGAATTATAGGCCTCTCTTATTTGATAATAATGAAGCCAATCTCGCACCTTGTCTTTTAATTTCTCAAAACTCTGCAATTTCAGTTTGTCTCCTTCTTGTTCCAATATTTCCCAATATTTCGGCCATTTGGCCTCCATATTGGATTTTTTCAGGGCCTTTGCTTCCATTGGTGACAACCACCTTGCACTCATTACCAGTATGTGGCACCTGGAAGGTTGCCTATGTGGTGCTTTTTTTCTTAAAAAGATGTTTAGGGGTACTCTCATTTTTCTACTCACATTGAAATACTGCTCCTCACTGAGACCCAACTTAGATTCACAAAATGTTTAGGGCATGCGTACCCCTGCGTCCCCCCAGAAGAAAAGCACTGCCTATAAGGAAATGCAGCCCTCATGTCAAAAAAGGTTCCCCACACCTTTTAACAAGATGTAACTTGCTGTATCAGCAATGACGAACTACTGTTAAATACCTTGTAGTATTACTTCTCAATGCTTTCAGTCTGTGTTTGTGAATGTCATATAATATAATTCAAGCACACTCATGTTTTTGTCCCCCTCCCCAAAGCACATAACTTAGACATTCCATTGCAATAAACATAATTGATCTGTGACCAATATTGGTTCCTAAAGTTTTAACCTTAACAAATGCCTCTCTTATGTTGTCAACATTTCTGGATGATAAAATAGTGTTGAAATGTCATGACATAGAGCTTCATGACTTTAGCAGAGTATGTTCCCAGGAAATCAGGAAATTATTGATATGCCGGTGTATTCTAAATGTCTTTAATATGGAGATGCAATTTACAGAAAACAGATAATAATGTAATGGTGAATAAATGTTTCTAAAGGTCATGGTATGATTTCCGATATTGACTTGTTGATGTCACCTAAGAAGTTCCGTGGTTCCATTGCTAATGAGAAGAAATAATGATTATAATTACTAAATTTTAATGAAATCCTTTAATTGATTGTTTCATTGCGTCTGTGCCAAAACCAGCACTGCCTACATGAGGTGTGTTGAATTAATGATTTTAATTGTCTTTAAATATTACCTTTACAGTGGTACCTCAGGTTACAGATGCTTCAGGTTACAGACTCTGCTAACCCAGAAATAGTACCTCAGGTTAAGAACTTTGCTTCAGGATGACAACAGAAATCGTGCGGTGGCGACGCGGTGGCAGTGGGAGGCCCTATTAGCTAAGGTGGTACCTCAGGTTAAGAACAGTTTCAGGTTAAGAACAGACCTCCAGAACGAATTAAGTTCTTAACTTGAGGTACCACTGTATTGAGTGCAGGACAAGGGGAGTGCAACTGCTCTTTCTTCTCGAACTTTTTTGTGACTTTTGATACCATTGATCATGGCATCCTCCAAGATTGGCTCCATGGGAGCACTGTGTTACAATGATTCTGATCCCACCTAAGTGGCAGAGTCCAGAGAAATGTGTTGGTATTACTTTTCTGACCCCTGACAATTGTGCTGTGGGGTGCCACAGGGCTGTATTCTGTGCTCAATGCTGTTTAACATCTGCATGAAACTGTTCAGAGTGGTCTTGGGGGATTTGGAGCAAGGTGCCATCAATATGCTGATGACACTGCTCTATTTCTTCATAACATCTGAATGAGGTGAGGTGGTGCAGTTTCAGGACCAGTGCCTGGATGCAGTAGTAGGCTGGATGAGGGCAAACAAGCTTAGCTTGGATCCTGGCAAGACAGAGGCTGTATGGGTGAGTGGTTCTCATGTCTGATATATTTTTCAATTCTTTGCTCTGGATGAGTTGCACTTCCTATGAAGGAACAGGTATGCAGCCTTGTGGTTCTCCTGGATTCACCTTTGTCACTGGAGGTCTAAGCAGCCTCATTGGCTAGGGGCACCTTACACAGACTTCAGTAAGGCAACTGTTCCTGTACCAGACAGCTTGGCCATAGTGGTTCAGGTATTGGTAACCAAGACTAGACTACTGCAATGGACTCTACATGTGCATGGTTCGGAAACGACAGTTAATGAAAAATGTGGCAGCTTGATGAGTGAGAGTCTGTAAGCATAGCACATTAAGGGATCACCTTACCCCACATATGCCAGTTCAGTCACTTCAGTCTTCAGAACTTGCACTTCTACAAGTGCCATGCAATGTCCCAGAGGGGAGAGGACAGGTGGTGGCTGCTGCTGCTGCTTATCTCAGTTTTGTCACCCACTGAAGCAGAAGCAGCAGTAAGTAGCAAAAAAGAGCATCCTCACGGTCACTTAATGACAGTCCCTGGTCCTTACTGTCACTGTTCTGCTGAGTTGGTGAGCAGCAGCAGCAAGGAATAGCAGTTGTCATCTTCTTGTCTGCCTGTCTTCTCTCTTTGGGTGCCAATAGGGATTGGGCTTGCTGAGTCCAATCCCAGGATCTGCTGCTCTTTTCACTGGCAGCTGTTCCCCCTGAAGGCAGTCAGTAACATGGCTACTGGTATCTCCTTGCCTTTACACACCACTTTCTAACTTTCTAACCCATCTGCCCAGACAGGTGGATGAGCAGTTGTCAAGATCATGGCAAGGAGGCTCTAGGTTCACAGCCATCTCTTCCATGTGTTTCTGTTACAACACATTGTGTATTTCTATTACAACCAGTGGTTTTTTCTGGGGGGGATGCATACCCCTAAACATTTTGTGAATCTAAGTTTGGCCTCATTGAGAGACAGTATTTCAATATGAGTAGGAAAATGAGAGTACCCCTAAACATTTTTTAAGAAAAAAAGCACTGATTACAACACTTCTAATACAACATATTCTCACATCGGTGTTTCTCAAACTTGGATCTCCAGCAGTTATTGGACTACAACTCCCATTATCCCTAGCTAACAGGAGTAGTGGTCAAGGATGATGGGTGTTGAAGTCCAACAAGTTGAGAAATACTGCATTGAATGGTTCCTCCCCTTACTGTTGTTTTCTAGCTTAGCCATAACCTACATCCAGATCCTTCCTCAGTTCCCATAAAAGCACTGCTTAACAAATATTAGGACAATAGGAATCTCTCTGGAAATTATCAGTGTATCAATCCTCTAAAATACTGAATGAAGCTGCATCCATTTTGTTTGAGGGAGTTCCTAGTAAGAATGGTTTTGAGGCATGTGTGTCATGGTATTAACTATTACTGTGACCATATAATTTTTGGTGGGGGAGGAAACAGTTTCTTCTTTGTACTTTGGTTTTCTTTTCTTTTTTTATCTTTTTACAATCCTCAGAAGATGATTTCCACTTCTGTGGGAGTCATAGCCTTGTTAATAATGTGGGTTATTATGGAAAGGTAGATTCATCGAATGGGATTTCTTCCTATTAAGGATCTCATGGGATAAGAGAATACAGAATTATCAACAAGGAACATAGAAATAATCAAGCAATGGAATAGTCACTTTCTGACAAAATTGAGCCAGTTCCATCTGTGTTGTGCTGACTTGCCTCAGGTGCCATGAACCTAAAAAAATAGAGTAAAATTTTAACAAGCTTCTATTGGAGTCAAAAATCGAAGTGTTTTAATGTTTCAAATATTTTCCCCAATAAGTTCCATTGTACTATCAAAACTAGATTATAAACATGTTGCATGACTTTGTTTATGATGTGTCAATATAGATATATCTGGCAGGTTTTTTTTTGTAATGCATTGCCATTATACTTGTGTCTGTTACTGGGAAACCCCAGGGAAAATACATTCTGCTTGATTGGTATATATTTTGTAGGAAGCAGCCATATGTTTCATGTCATTAACTGTAGAATTGCATCTCTTGATGACTCAATGCTTCAAACTTGGCCCCAGTTTCTCTTTCCTCTGTCACCTTTGGTTTTACCTTGAATGAGCTGATGTGATTATATCCAGCCTTTCAGTTTATCCAACCTTTCTGTTTAGAGAGAGGATGTTTAACAACTCTTCCTCAATATTTTTTTACTAAACCTCACACTTTTAGCTTCATCTAAGTAAGCACAGGACAAACATATCTCAAGTTTTTGTTTTCTCTGTATGAATGAATACATATGTTTGTGTTAGGGAAGTATGGTAACTATAAAATCCAAGCCATCATGTCAATACTGTCAATGACAAAAGCACATTTCTAAACAGCAGGTGACAAATTATATCAATTACACTGTTTGCTTTCATTTCCCCTACAACAAAAGGGTATCTTTACCTTTCTTTGACTGGTTAAATACTAAAATTTGGCTTATGTAGGCTGTAAGGGATATGGTACCAGTATGTTTAGTTTCCATTGCTAGGTGCTGCAGGTGTCATCATTTCCAGTTGCTTGAATTGTCTGCTTGTAACATTAAAAGATGAGCATTGATAAATGGTTGAGAGCACTTTGCATTCAATGGAGGCTTTTGTGAATTTTCAGATATATTTTAATGCATCTCCTTGAACATTCATATAGTTATTGTAGCTTTCATCAAACAAAGAGAAGGTGAATTGTGAGTGTAAGTGATGTGAGTAACAGAGTAAATATAGTGTTTGCATATATTTATTTTCATTAAAATTAAGATATCTGTCAATCATTGCGTTTAATTTATGGAAAGGCTTCAAGATGTTTCTTTGTCCTATGACCTAGAATTGCTGGCAAAATTGTGCCAAATTCAAAATATTAGGGGCCAGATTCCTGATTCTGTGGGAAAGACCCATAAATTGATGGGATCACACCATGTTCCATGCTTCCATTCTGCAGTACAGTGGTGCCTCGCAAGATGAAAAGAATCCGTTCTGCGAGTCTCTTCGTCTAGCGGTTTTTTCGTCTTGCGAAGCAAGCCCATTGACGGATTAGCGCTATTAGCGCTTTTAGCGGCTTTTAGCGGCTTTTAGCGGCTTATCGGTTTAGCGGATAAGCGGCTTAGCGGCTTAGAAAAAGGGGGGGGAAGGAAAAAAAACCTGCAGGAACTCGCAAGACATTTTCGTCTTGCGAAGCAAGCCCATAGGAAATTCGTTTTGCGAAGCACCTCCAAAACGGAAAACTCTTTCGTCTAGCGAGTTTTCCATCTTGCGAGGCATTCGTCTTGCGGGGCACCACTGTATGTGTACAGTGTCATACAGATGTGCACATATGCATGTACAAGGTTCCCAAGACTGCAAGATTCACAGAAAAAGAGTTCTATGGGAATTTCTTAAACCTGGGTAAGTGAGGTACAGAATGACAAATGAAGCTCAGCGTCAGTAAATAAGTGCTAGTCATGTATATTGGGGCAAAATATCCTGCATTTATGCATACACTAAAGTCATAGTGCCTAATCAGAAAAAAATACACTGGGGTCATGGTAAAAAGTTCAGTTTAAATCTTAGCTCAGAATACGGTGACAAAGAAAAAGGCAAATTATACATCAGTGTTGTTTGGTACCTGTCAAAAAGGATATTGTAAAACTAGAAAAAGATATAGAGATGGGCAGCCAAAACTTTCAAGGGGATGTAGCATCTTCCCTTTGAAGAAAGAAAGCAGTGTTTGAGACATTTTAATTTGGGGAAAAAGAGAATCAAGAAAGGTTTATAAAATTGTGTATCATCTGTGGAAATTTATATATATTCCTTTATTCTCACATTTCTAGAAGTCAGGCTCTTCTGGTGAAACTGGTTAATAGTAATTCAGCACAGGTCCTCAACATAATACATCTTCACAAAAAATGCATGTTTCATGAGATTCACTTCTAGGAAATGTGTGATACAATGGCCACTGGCTTAGATGGTCTCAGAAGGGGATTAGATTAATAGACACAAAGGCCAAGGGGATAGGTCTGTCAACAGCACTTGCTTTTAAAAGGGACTAAACTATTTCAGAGAGAATAGAACAAGAACTGACTATTATTTACAATGGTTAAATGGAACCTGAGGTTCAAAGGCAGTATACCCCCCCTTCTCTCCCCTTCCCACTCTCTCCCCACCTCTCTTCCCCCCCCAATCTTATACTGTATATAACATTGAAGTCTCACATCGAATATAACTGATCTATAAAAAGAACTTTATGATCTGAAAATAGAGGCAATGTATGTACTTCTGTAGCCCAAGAAAATATTTAATATTTTTTTTAAAAAAGAACAAATATCAGCAGATTGTTCCTTTCAATCATGGCTGCAGGGCTTCACAGAGACATCAATATGGCCAGTGTTAGAAATGGTGCTATATGGACTTTTGGGGCTTATCCAGGAGGTTTCATCTTGTCTTTTTAGGCAGGATAAAACAGAACTGTCAGTCTGTGGGCCTAATCTGGCCCCTGTAGCCTCTTTGTTCAGCCACCAGAATCCAGAAGTCCTGCCCCACATCTTCCTGCTTTGCCAACCCCTCCCCCCCCCCCGTGGTGATCGACATGGGTCTGCATTGCCCTGTGTAATTTGCACAGCTCTATATGTGGTACTGCACCTTCAAGCATCTCAAGCCCTCAGGAGAAGCTTCAGAGGCACTTGAAAGTTACCTATGGGGAATGTGGCCCTCCAGTTGAAAAAGGTTTCCCATTCCAGTATATGGGATAAGTGTGTGCACTTCTGTCTGCACCCAAGTTCCAGTTTTGAAATACATGCTCATCATTTTTCAGGCCACCTCCACCCCCTTAATTATACACTCTAGTACCGGAAATGTAAGCCACTCCCAAGATGATAAGAGATGGCAGAATATACATGTCTTTGACAAGCACCTAGAGTGGAAGTTGGAGTCAGAGCAGGAGCTGAGCCAGAGAGTTCTGAGGCTCTATTTGCTAGACAATGAGCTCAGTAGGGAGGTGCTAACTGAGAAAGGGTCCAAAAGAGACCAAGAGACTTATATTGACACTGCCAACTCTTCCTATTTTGGGTTGTCTTCTGAATCATTGGTCACAGCTGAGTCTTCTCCCTCCTCCTCCTCCTCATTGGACCCTTGCTCCCAAGGAGACCCCGGGGCAATAGAGTCTTCTGACAGTCAAAAAAGCATTTCTATGCCAACTTCCTATGCCCACTGGTCTGCTGCTGCCTTTGCTCTTGAGGCCTAGGTGGTGATGGGGAGGGGTGGAATCTGGGATCAGACTGTGGTTTGATGGGTTATCAGGGGCTCAGGTGAGATATCCATGAGCTGAGACAATTTAGGTTACATTGAGAGTTTTGTGGATTCTTCCAGGTCCTGAGTTGTACTTTAAAAATGCCTTAGCCCACATGGTAGTCATGAGACGTAGCAAAAGGTGCATTTTTTTAAAAAAAGATTTAAACAGAAGCAAATATGTGCAAGCAATGCCCTGGCCTTGTTTTCGGCCCTTGCCCTCCTCCCTTTCCCCTTGAATATAAATATTATTTTTTCAGGGGAACCCTGGACTGCATGAATATTTACTACATTGTGCTGCAGGAGAAGCTGTCTAATATTATAAAATCATATCTGTAACCTCACAAGTTGTGTTAAGATTTAATACAGGGGAGTGATTTTTTTCCTTTTTAAAAAAGTTTTTTAAATCATTATCTTTAATTACACCTGTTGCTGGACCTTAATTATTGAAATAATTCAAATAAGTAAATGAAGCTAATTTATGCTGTATCCTTCACAGATAAGCTTTGAGAGATATTCAGGACTTTTTCTCCCTGCTTGCTTCCCTGTTTGCAGAAACCATGGTTCTTTTCTGACATAAGGAGAAATTTGCATGAAAAATATTATATCAGAATGATAAAGCTACATAGATTCTACAAGGTAGATCAATGAGCATGCTTACTTGCTGCTACTTCCACAGTACCCACTCCTCTGTACCATTCATTCAGATTTTGGAACACAGTGGAGTGCAAGTTATGCACGTCATGCTCTGGAATTATACAATCACTTATCCTGAGATAACACTTTAATTCCAGTCTTGGATATACTTACATCATTGAGAGGCAAATTTGAAGCTACAGAGGAATGAAAAAAGTGATGAACTGAACTTATTTTTTAATCTAAGGTCTTTTTGCAATAAATTATCTCCCATCCAACTTAACATGCACACGGTAAAGTTCCTGGTTTTCAATTAGCAACTAATCTATCAACACTGGCAGCAATGAATGTGTGAAGAAATAATTTGGAACTTGAGAATATAGCAGTCCAGCATTCTGGTACTCTGACCTGTGCTGGCTCGGATCATGAGGGTTGCATATGATTTACCGGTAGTTCTTAGTGGTTGATAGACCTATCCATCATGCATTTGTCTTGCCCCTATAGCAGTTATTGGATTCCTTCTACTGGGTACCAGTCTTTATGTGACACAAAAGCCATAATGTGCCACAGAAATAGATGGAGGGGGCAACACTGGTGGCATTAGGAAGGGTCCATAGCCCAGTGGTAGAGGCAGTGATTTGAAAGTCTTCTGCCTAAGATTCTGCTGGTATGATACCAGTTGGATGGAAAAGTAGACTGATTCAGTATAAAACACCTTTCCGTGTTCCCAGTGTTTCACATGACATACAATGGGGTATTGGGGGCTATATATGCACTGTCTGGCAGGTCTGTTACCTGCAGCAGCAGAACCATATATCTGGATATGAGTGGCAGATGCAGCTGGTGGGGGAAAAAAAAGAGAATCATAGAAGTATAGAGTTGGAAGATACCACGAGGATCATCTAGGCCAATGCAGGAATCTTTTGCCAAACATGGGGCTTGAAGCTGCAAGCCTGACATCAAGAGTCTCATGCTCTACTGTCTGAGCTATAGAGGTTTTTATTCAACTGATTTCTATGCCACTTTTTAAAATATGAATACCTTTTCAAGGTGACATGCAAGGAATGTAAACATTTTTTGAGGGGGAAATAAAATTGAAGGATCAGTCAAAACTATATCACTCCGGGCCACCAACAGCATCCAAAAAGTTAGCACAGCAATTGAAAACAACAGACACTTGTTGTCTTGCACACAAGACAAAACATTTGTTTTGCACACAAGCCTGTTGCAGCTACTTTAGTTCAAGTTTTTCCATGTGCCATTACAACTAAGCATTTCTATAGGAGTAGAAAAAAACAACACAACAAAATACTCTTCCTTCAATCTGCTTTGGCCTGTTGGGACACAAGGTCTGGAAACACGGCAGAGCAAAGGGAAAATATGTACAGAGATTCCCTATTATTTCCCCATCTTTTGTAACCATGTATTGTACCCTGATAAATAAAGCTCTGCTGTGTGCAAATGTATGTATACATCTTCCAGAATGTTTAGAACATATTATTCAGTTTTGTACTCTCAAGTTCCTGGGAGGAACAATTATGACAGAATATTATATTTTAACCTGGCACTGGGTAGGGGAACTATAGAATGTTGCAATGGAGGGCGGGTACCATAACTCAGAACTGGTTCTTTTTGCTGGGATAAACTCCCCTCATATGTCAGTTTCTTAAAAGTTACTTTGAGATGTAACTGGTGTTCCTTTAAACCAAGGAAAATATCAGAAATTGTTGTTGTCCACAACATAAGGATGATTGCATGTTATTTTTTTTACAAATCACTTAAATATGCTTCGTAACAGCAACTAACTATTACAGTTGTGCTGACTAAATCACAAGAACTGAAATGGGAATGACTCAAAATTATAATAAATTGTGTGGCTTGAAGAACACGGTTTATGGAATAATTAGCTTCTTTTTTCCCTTGGTTTTATTGCATTGTTTTAATACCAGGTACCAACCATGTGGCTGATTGTATGCTGATGCACGTGTGAGTCTTTGCACAAATTCCAAGCAGCTGTGTCTGCAGCTTTCATATTTCCAGCAATATGAATTTCCCCACAGGAGCATTTGCCCAAACAGCATTTCAGAATATTTGTGGTGATACATTTTGAATTTATAATTCAGGAATGAGTTTTTGTAATCTGTACAGATAATACTTGAAGAATTGAGCATGGCCAAGCATCTGGATGGCCAAAGGTTACCCACTGCTGTCTTAAAGACGAATAATATAGTCATTACAGCATCACCCTCATGGACTGGAATCTACATAATTAGCCATATTATTCTGAGTTACAGGTATAGTTCAGGTCAGGACACTGTGTGATCAGAGAGAAATAAAATATATAGAGTTCAGATGGTGGTAGTTAAATTATTAGTTAGGCCAGTCCTTTCTGTATTTAATTTCCTTCTGGCTGCATTGTTTACACCAGACCCATGTGTTTATATATACACATAACCTTATGTATCAGAGGAAGTGGAATCTAGTCTTAAGAGACTTTATGCCATAATAAGTTAAAAAAATAATAATCATTAATCTGCCCATAAGAGCTAACCTCTAGGGGCCATGGGGGCTTCAGCCTCACAATGAAATATTTGAGGGGGCTGAGCTTCACCAAGTAGATGGGCATTGCCATTCAAATGTTGTGCATGCACTGCATCATGTGGTCAATTAGGTGGGGTGGGGTGGGGCTTACCTGCCTCCCCAATATTTTGTCCAAGTTGGCACCCCTGAATATGTCACAATGCACTTCATTGGTTTACCTGCAACAGACTAGCATAACCACCTCTCAGTAGGAATAAACCTGCATTCTTGACTTTGGAGTGAAAATTTAAATTCTAAACATTTCTATAAGAAGTTACTGATATAGAATGAAATTATGTACTAAGGTGTTTCTAAAAGAGGTAATCTACCATGATCAGTTTTCTTTAACAAGGTTTTGTAGTGACATGGATCAGTCCCTGAAAGTCTAAAGGTCAACTTTCTGTTCTGACACTTCAGAGGGCAATGACTTGCCATGGGACAAATCCAATCACTTCTCACGTAAGGGATAACAGAGTTGGGCCAACTTCTCCTTCTGCTATTATACTACACTCACATGGGCTTGCCGATCAGAAGGTCGGCGGTTTGAATCCCCACGACGGGCATTTGAAATTTGAAAGTACATCAAAGTGCAAGTAGATAAATCGGTACCACTCTGGCGGGAAGGTAAACAGTGTTTCCATGCGCTGCTCTGGTTCGCCAGAAGCGGCTTAGTCATGCTAGCCACATGACCTGGAAGCTCCCTCAGCCAATAAAGCGAGATGAATGCTGCAACCCCAGAGTCGTCCACGACTGGACCTAATGGTCAGGGGTCCTTTTACCTTTACCTTAGGACAATCCAAGCCCTTTGTCCGGTATCTTTCTAGCTGATATATGTTTGGTGCCTCTTCTTCCAACTAATTTACAGCCCAGTTCCAAATTAGCTGTTACCAAGAACAATTTACTCAAAAGAAGTTTGAATATAAATATGCTAAATGTTGGAGCGTACGCTTCATCAAATAGCATTGTGCTCACTGTATTTTATCAGAATATTGGCATACTCAGCTATTGGAGAAGTGCCTGGTTTCTAGCAAGCTCTTTTCCCCCTGGATTGTATCTATTGACCTTGATTCCACAGCATGATTTTTTTCAATACTCTCATTTTCTTCATTCAGGTCTCTCCCTAATTAATGCTGCCTGGATATTTTCCTTGAGCTGGAATCTCTCTCCCCACTCTCTCTCTCTCTCTCTCTCTCTCTCCCCCTCACCCCATAACAACGCACTACTGCCATTTCATCTACCTAAGCTGTAAATTGCTTGAGTGGCATATTCTGCATGATAAGATTGAGCCCTTGTGGGTAAGAGTGACAGAGAATATAGCTGTTACTCACACTGAGCCCTACATGTGTGCCATGTTCAATATGTGCTCATCCCTTAATATGAGACATTGAAGATACTTGAAACCTCAGAGGTAGGAAGCAATCATTAACCAAACAATTGGGCATCACAGATTTATCCTTGGGTCTCCCACTGTTTTCATAAATGCAATTTTCCTGGAAGAAATCTATTTGAGCATATAGCTCCTCTGTATCCTGGATCATATATCACTATTTTCCTTCTCCACTTCCTTACAGAACACTGTCTTTTTTCTTGATAAATACATGTTAATTAATAAAATAGTTACCAGCTGTGAAAGTGTTTTACAGAGTCATATAAAATCAACACATAGCAGATTCTGTGCCATTACAAGGAAACAAATTAAATTCTTTTCTCCCTCTGAGTCTAAAGAGGCAGCAATTTTCTACATAGTAGAAGAATGAGAACTATAATTCATCTCCTGGACATTCGAGATATGTTTCCTGGATTACTGGGAATTGTGGGAACTCTTTGTTTAATCTAATTGTGTTTCGCTGTGGTGTAAACCACAGAGCCTAGGGCTTGCCGATCAGAAGGTCGACTGTTTGAATCCCGTGACGGGGTGAGCTCCCGTTGCTCGGTCCCTGCTCCTGCCAACCTAGCAGTTCGAAAGCATGTCAAAGTATAAGTAGATAAATAGGTACTGCTCCGGCGGGAAGGTAAACGGTGTTTCCATGCACTGCTCTGGTTCACCAGAAGCGGCTTAGTCATGCTGGCCACATGACCCGGAAGCTGTATGCTGGCTCCCTCGGCCAATAAAGCGAGATGAGCGCTGCAACCCCAGAATCGTCCACGACTGGACCGAACGGTCAGGGGTCCCTTTACCCTTTACCTTTAACGTTATCCAAGGTAGTTCATAAAGTTGCACAGAAAAAAACCAACTATTTAGCAACAAGAAAAAAGGTCGCTGACACTCCTAGGCAAACCATGGAGCCAGTCATTTAACGTTCTTGACTTGATGGAAATAATTTTGAAATTATGTAATCAAAAACATGTAACATCCCATGCCAGCCTTGGTTTAGTTTGGTTTGGTTTAGTTTTTGCTTTTGTCTCATGAAGTGCTATTTTGTTGCATTGACAAAAGTCAATAAAAATACTTAAAAACAAACAAACAAACAAACAAACAAACATAAATGCTTTGTCAATCAGTAGATCTGCTAACTTGCTTTGGCCCCATCTGTGTATACATTTAAAGCAGTATCATACCACTTTAAGCAGTTTTCCTGGGAGCTGTAGTTCGCTTAGGGTGCCGAGAGTTGTTAGGAGATCCCCATTCCCCTCACAGAGCTACAGTTCCAGAGTGGTTTAACAGTGAATCCCTCTTCCCAGTGAATTCTGGGAATTGTAGCTCTGTAAGAGGAATAGAGTTCTCCTAACAGCTCTTGGCACCCTTAATACATCACAGTTTCTAGGATTCTTTGGGCAAAACCCATGATGGTTTTAAGTGGTACAGTATTGCTTTAAATGTATAGTGCAGATGGGGCCTTAGTTTTAAATACAAGGTAGTATGGTGAAAGCCTCTAAATCCACCAAGCATAACAAAGAAATTTTAGGGTGTTTTTTTAAGCACCCCATTTGTACAGAGACTCAGTATTAATTTGGTTTTTGCTGTGTTTCAGTTACAGGACTTTGTGTAGAGGTTGTTGAAATAACCTTTCACAAGGGAGTGGATTTTGCCAATTTAGACAATTGAATAATGATGAAATCTGCACATGGTTCAATATGTGATGTACCCTTTCACAATGATTTAAATAGTTGCTGTTGCAGTGTATTGAAATGCTCACAGTGAATACCAAATTATAAAAGTCAATTGAGTTACACTGATAGCATTTCATTATATATTGATAAGTAAACGTAAGAGATGGTTTCTAGCAGAATAGATCACTTGTGGCATACAACTGCTGTGCCTGATAAGGGCTTCACTTTAAGGTCTTCAGCTGCAACAACAGGTTCCCTGTCTGATATAAACTACATATAAAACATGACTTGTAGGAGGACAGAAACTACAGGATTGATAAAAAGATGTTTATCGTTCCAGTACCTTAAATGAGGATAGAAGCTATCTGATGAAGCTGGACTTAAGGAACTAATTATGGCTGGAGATTTTGATCCAAAAGGAAGCTGCTCTTGAAAAGGACCATCACTCTTGCTAAGTAAAGCCAAAGAGCTTCCCTTTGACTCTGTCATTGCTACTATTTTGTACTTGGCTGTCCTTTCTGTTGTAAATTAGAATAGATGAAAGCCGTCGAGCTGAGTCTATGATGGAGGCTAATTTGATGTGATATAATTGATGAACTCTAAATTGTTCCACTTTCCCCTCTTAAAACAGTCTGACTGAAGCTCAAAAAGCCAGTTTGATTTACACTGCCGCAATGATAGTGGCCATCCAAGAGAAGACAGGCATTTGTATTTTTTTAAAAAAGTGTTTTATCATCTGTGGCCTGTGTTTGCAGATTAAATACTGTGGCAGCCAGAAGAATAGCTCTTTGTTTCCAACTCATTAAACTCAATTGAGGCAATATTTGAACAAGCAAGGGCAATTTTTAAACCTTAGCCACTGAAGTGATAGAGGGTTCCTTTCCATACCCAGCCCTACTTCCCTGGATTGAATTTCATACTGCAGGACACCTTTGGAAGCACATGGCATGATTATGGTGGTGGGAATAGGATTGTGCCTGGTGATCCTGTCCCTGAGCTCTATGACATAGCTTATACGTGCCATGTAATTTTTTTGTGGAGTATGGTTCACATGGTCAGAGGCTATGCACCATTGAGGTTGGACCTTGCACACATTATCCTGATCCCCCCCCCAGCATGCATTCATCCTGTACAGACTGGTCTGCTGTGTGCAGGGCATGGGCAGCTCCTAAGAGGGTCTGCTGGTGAGTATGACACCAGACTTGGACTGTTAAAAAGCATTTCTGTATATGATGTTAGTAGTTCAGATTAGTCTGCTGTATTCTGAAATTATACAAACAAATATTTAAATATTTTCCTGTGTATATTATTGAACCTGGGTATAATACTAGAACATGCAGTGCAGCCAATATGTTTAGGCTGGATAATTTAGAGTTGTGTTCCCTTCCCCCTGCCTCACTTTTTCGCTACATATATAAGAATTTTGCAGTGTAAGTGTTTTTTACGGCCCTTCTATCCCATACAGAAAATAGCTTCACTAGCTAATAGCAAAATAATCAAATTTTGCTGAATAGATTTTTTTTTTAAAATGCCCTTGATTAAGAAGAAAAGATAAGTGCAGGAGTCAGGTGGGGCTACTGGAAGATTTAAGTACCTCTTGAGAAACCTGTAACATGATTATCATAAGGCTACATAAATGCTCAGCATGAACTCCTAGTCTGCTAAAGTGAAAAAGATAACCAGATTAGGTCTCATTTAGCACTACACTTAAGTGAGAAGAAGCCAGAACACTATGGCACTATACTGAATCCTGAGCTTTATATTGATCCCTGTTTCTTTCTTTAGGAGATGAATTCTTAAGGTGAAATAATATCACAAGTAGGAGTTGATATGTTATTTTTGTTCTAAATACCTGCCATTTCTTTCTGAATAACCTTTCACATTTAAAAGCTAACCATGTCCCTCAGGACAGCCACGATCAGTCTCGTCATATACAGCTGCTTTGGGAGTGGGAGACCCTGGATCAGGGCAGCACCATTTCTCCATCAGAAATTTCTTTCTCCTCCCGCCTGCTGTCCAAAGCTTCTGCTAACCTTGTAGGTTTAAAATACACACACAATATAGGTCAGGCATAGGCCAACTCGGCCCTCCAGCTGTTTTGAGACTACAATTCCCATCATCCCTGACCACTGGTCCTGTTAGCTAGGGATGATGGGAGTTGTAGTCCCAAAACAGCTGGAGGGCCTAGTTTGCCTATACCTGATCTAGGTACTACCTCATTCATCCAACAGGACTAGCAACAGTGTGTGGTGTGGTGGTCTAGATTATAGATAAGAAAATACTGCAAAGAAACGTTAATCCACTTTCCCTGCTCTGCTTCTGCGATCCACTTCAGGGCCCTTGCAGCTGTTTTTAAGGTACCGAGTTTTGTTTGGGGTTTAATACCAGGAAATCCAATTCAGACATTCTGAATAGGGCTTAACCAACATATTGGAAGGGATAGCATTCTAGCCCTGCCCCTGCCCCCCATTGCCCACAACATATTGAAGAATGACTCTCTGCAACAAGGGAGCCACCTCCACTCGTTGTGACTCCCATGAATTTTAGAACCGTGGAAAATAAGAACTCCAAAATAAAGCCTTCATGAAGGCTTCCTTGCTGCAGAGAGCTGCCATTCAACATGCAGAAGGCAATGGGGAAAGGGAAGTGGGGGCAGGGCTAGTGCTTGTTCCTGTTTTCCCCTCAGAACACGCGAATAGGGCTTCTGTCATATGTAGATTGCTTTCATTTTCAGGATCAATCTGAAAATATTTGGCAAACTTTTAGGAGGTTCCTAATGTCCTCTGACTAATGTGCTCTTGGTTTCCTTGTTGGCAGCTATGGCATATGTGCGTTTCTGATTGAGCCTGGTCCTGACTGAAGCATGAGTGTTACATGGAATGTTGATATGCATGTGGTGTCCGTTAATACAAAACTGGCCTGCCTATTTTACATATGGCAATATATGCCAGATGGTGGCCTCCATGATAATACTGAATTCCGAGATGCAGACCCTCCAAGTGTCCCTATTTTTCAGGGATGTCCCTGATTTAGAGAAGCTGTCCCGGTTTCTGATTTGATCCCGGAATGTCCCACTTTTCCTTAGGGAGCCTCTATTTTCATTGGAGAAATGTTTGAGGGTATGGACCCCCTGAGCCCTCTGAAAGCAATCCTTTATAGGGCAGTTTTTTAAATGTTTAATGTTTTATTATGTTTTTATATATGTTGGAAGCTGCCCAGAGTGGCTGGGGTAACCCAGTAAGATGTGTGGGGTATAAATAGTAAAATTATCATTATGGAATGGGACGTTCTATTTTCATCAGAAAAAGGTTGGAGGGTATGTAAGATGGTAGTGCTCATGCTTTCCTCCCTCTGTTTTGAGAGTACATGATGTAGGCTAAGAGAGAGACAAAAGAAGACCAAATGTATGATATCTGATGCAGAATTTCAAATTTGTACATTCAGATACTGTAATCTCTAGTTTTACTTTATAATTCTGGATCACTCATGTATGTGTCTTCAGCATACTTTTGCTTTGCATTATAATCACATAGAACACACTTCTGTATTTGGGGAAAGAAACTATATAGCTATAGTTTCCACCATGAATGGAATTATGGCTTTTTGCAATGGAGGGAGAATCACAATTTTATTCTGGAGCCTTCTGTTAGCACTAAGCAAGTGGCGGATTCACATTTTGTTCTTTGAGCAACAACATACAGTATGCTAAATGTTCCTTGGATCCAGCTACAAATTGACCTTTTCAGTGATCATCCTTTTTCTCTTTTTGATTTGTTCTGGGGAAATTACAAGCACCTGGTATTTGGCTTCCAAAAAGGATACACGTCGAATTGACCTTTTGGTACCATTTGGAGTGGGTTGGGGTGGAAATACAAAAGGGGGTGAAGGACAAGTTTACTCTTTATTTTAAGTGTATCTTAGCTGCTGCCTGTTGGATTATGCCTTGTTTAAATAATCCTTTATATCTTTTTGTCTAAAGTCAGGACACAAAGTACATGAAGCTCTTCACATGTCTCCCCTGTGGCAAACAGTAGCAGACTCCTCAGATAATGCTTGCTTCACTCCACCTCCTTCCTCAGATATTTTTTAAAGGCATAGAGAAATGGTCATTCTGCAGTCGGTATAGTCTCATATAAACTTTGAACAACTATATGGTACTTTTCCAAGTAAACTGGTAAAAGAATTACCTTGCTTTAAAACTTTCACCAGAGATAAATCATTTTTGTGTATGTGCTGGGATTTTTTTCAAGTCATTCTTCTGGAAGCTTCACCTTCAGACTTCATTTGGCTATAGTGGTAATGAGAATAAACTGCAGCAAGCCCTCAGCTAATATACTTCCTCATCCATTGGTGCAGACGTGAGGAGGAGTTCAGGAACTTTCACTTCAGTTTGGATTAACTGCAGCTTTCTGTGTCGTCCAAACCCAAACAAACCATTTTCACTCTTGAACTAGTTGAAATAAGCCAACTTTGGAAATAGCTCCAACTTCGCATTCCGAATACCTTCTTCTTTGATATTCCTTTCTCAAGGAGGCAACATTATTTTGGGGTGGAGGGAATAAAAACTTGATTTAAGTGTCCTGTGGGACAAAGTAGAATGACATTTACCTAAGGTTTGGGCGTAACCTCCATTTGAATTCATTAATGAGTCATGGAGTTTCATTAACTAAAATAAATTTGAATTATGACATTAAAAACTTTGAAATTATAGTTATTTAATGGAAATAATATTTCCAAAATTCCATGTTGAACAAAATAAATAATAGGATGGTTTTGACTATAACCCTTACTAAGTTGCTCAGAGGTCCACAAAATTGCAACTTAGTCTCTTCAGATACTACTAAATATTTCACAGCAGCCCATAATGTTGTCATCTCTGTATAATACCAGTTGATGTTCAACCAAGGCAAGTTATCAGGCTGAATTATAAATAGTACCCCACTAGAGCTTAAGATAAGAAGCTCTCCAAGTTGCCTTTTTCAGTGATAAGAGGTTGGAACCTGTTTCAATGATGTTTGTGAAACTGTTATTTTGTGTTTTTTAGTCATAAAATGGAGACCAATTGTTTAAGATAACCTCTTTCTACCTGTAAAATAGGAAATAAAACTGGTGTGTAATTGAATAAGGTGTTCATAATTTCAGAAATGGTTTTTTGAAAGTGTTCTAAAAATCACATATCATAATTTCTGAACTATTAAGAACTTGACAGTACTTTTCTGATGCTGTCATAAATGCCTTACAGCAGACAATATTTAATTATACAATTTCAGAGATGTGCTATAACTGTAGTTATGTGTGTTAATTACTATCCAGCAGAGACAGGGTGTAGTTTCTTGAAAACAATGAAAATCTGTAATTAAGTATTCTTACCACTACACTGGGATTTACTGGGATTTACTGTGAAGGTTTGGTGTGAGTGTTAGTCATTAGTTGTTATAAAGGCAAATAACAGCCCATCATTATTTACCCAGAGCTCATCTGTATTTTTAAGGTAGCATTTAAGACTACCTTAAGTTTCTGGGTATATGAACTGAACTATATAATTGTTCCACTTGTGGTTGGATGATTTCCCCCATGCATGGATTTAGGCAATCCTGTGCTGTGACAAATTAGTTGTATGAATAATTTTTCACAAGCACAGTCAGGGTTGATCCAATACATTTTGCTACCTAAGCAGCTTGTATCACACAGTCTGAAAGAACTGACCAAAGATCCCAGCTTAACGGATCTTCATAGTTGGTTGAGGCAGAACTCTCAGCTGGGATAGCCGTGTACTTTGTGTTACAGTCTCCTGTCGGAAGGGCTGTCTGATCTAAGTACTATTTAAAGATAAACAACCAGAGGAAGGCAGAGTAGCGGCCTTGAAATTGTCAACAGTTAGCACCTAGGTCACCTGGTGAGAGTCTTACCCACTGTAGTAAGATGTATTGTATATTATCATTTCTTGTTGTGTGTGTACACACAAAAAGAAGTGCATTTCTGTACTTTCCCTTTCTTTTAAAGAAAAGATTCAGGACTGGCATAGGAGAATGAAGCTAAGAGACGGGAAGGAAATGCAACTGTTTTCAGCTGTTTTTATGGTGGTATTCCACATTCTGATAAGATGTGTGAGACATCTGTGCATTTCTGGATGGTCATCTTTCACTCTCTTTTCACATTTATTTCGGGGTTCCTAGAGATGGTTTTGTGACAAGTGGTACTGTTTCTATCATGAAAAAGTGGGACAGATTGTGAAAGTGTTTCCTCCTGACTTTTCTTAAGTAATAAACTACACCCCATCACACAATAGCCCCATATTTGCTAGGAGTACCTGCTCTCGCTGCATTTCAGTTGAATCCGTGAGTTTTAATTTTGGGCTGATTTTGTGTCTGCAACATTTTGTCTCTCCTGCTTGTTCTCCCACTCATTCTATGGTTCATTGATTTATAGACACATATATAAGGTGCCATGAGAAAATGTTTGAACTTGGTTTTTCACTTTCAACTTTGCCCTTTCCTAAATTCCTGAATTATTATTTTGTTTATTACTTTACTGTAAGCCCATTCATTAAAACACCCTGTGCAACTGGAGTTTTCTTTTGAAATACCTTATCCCACAAACCGTTACATTCAATTAGTAAGCATTTCCTCTCATACAAAGCTTATTACAAAACACTGAAGTCTCTTTTACTCTTTCTATGCTCTAAATCCCCCTCCTTTCTCCCCAGGCACAATTCTGAATAACAGACAAAAAGAACCAAGTACTTTTCTTCTGAGTGTGTGGTCAGTGGAGAGTTTGCTGGTGGTTGAATCTTTCTTTTTTATCGAGTTTCAGTTTTGTAAACCTGCTATAAGTAGTGCATTGTGTCAGTGCACAAAGTTATTAAATGTAATGGAGAATCCAAGGTACAAAAGAATTGTGTAAATGAGAGACTTAATGTGATAGAATTTTCTGAACAGCTGATCAGAATTTCAGTGTGTGCAATACTTCTTCTTAAGTAAGACTTAATGCATGTCATCCATTGCAATTTATAATAATGAGCCCTTTTGAAACCTTGTTAGAATTTAAAAGTGGCCACACAGAAGTAGCTAAAATACCTTAAGCTTGCACACACACAAAACCACTTGAGAGAGAGACCAATCATTGTTTCTACTATATTTCACATGTAATCCAAACAGTAATAGTCATATACTAATTTGAAAATTATGATAGTTGATATTCTCTTATTTAATTTTTTATGCATTTTATTATATAGCTGTATTATTAACTGCTGTGATGTTTTTATGATATAGCAGTATATAAATATGTTTATAAATAATAAGCAATGATAATAATAAGTAAGTAACTGTAAGCTAACAGATTTTAGCTTAGCGGTTATTTGCTATACACATTGAATATCATGGTATCTTTCTTCTGTAATGTTCAAAAATCTGGAGTGATCATTCACATTCTTAAATTACCTAGTTTCCAACTTGCCACATATTTTACTGCTTCATATTTAAGGAAAATCAGCTCCTGTGCTTCCTCATATAATTAACTTGAAGCTGAAGTGGGTTTGGAATAAAAACAGAATGAAAAACATTGGAAAAGACGTAGCCATCTACATTGAGAGATTCAAGATCTCTATACATTTAGAATAAGGAGACATTTCCAATAACTATCACCATCATTGTTAAGAGTTCTATTGTACAGAAATTAAAACTGTCTCCTTGAGACATGTAACTAGTATGCAAACACTTTTGACAAGTTTCCAAGCAAGGGTTCAGAAACTATTTATTATTTATTTAAGATAATACTATTCAACCTTTCTATCTTAAAAGAAGATTCCCAAAACAGGTTTCAGGTTAAAACAAAACACATAAATTGAAATTTTTAAAAATCAAATGTGTTAAAAAGAAAGCAAATTTATAGAACAACAGAATAAACAGTCTGCAACTGGACTGAAATACCGGTAAACAGTAGCAGTACACAACAGAGCAGTAAGCTTCAAGAAAAGCAGCAAGAACAACTATTGTTATTCAATGAAACCATGAACAAAGATATGTGCTTCTATTTGGCACCTAAAATGTAGGGCCTGGTCAACATCTCTGAGGAGGTAATTCTATAACTAGGCAACACACATACACATACACACACACACACACACACACACACACACACACCCTGATTTCAATCAAACTAACCCCTGAAGGCAGAAGTACCCAGTGAAGAGTATCTGCAGAGGAACTTTATGACTGAGCTGGTTCAAGGAATAGGTAGTTCTTCAAATTCCCAAATCCCAAGCCATAAATAGATGTAATGTTCAGAAAGGAGCACTTTGAATTATGGCCGGAATCACACAGAAAGCCAGTGAATATGTTTTTATAGGAGCCCAAATTTTTCCACACAGCTAGTGCCAGTCAATAATCTAGATGCCGTGTTTTTCACAAATTTAAATTTTTAAGTAGTCATCATCAAAAGCAGCTCCTCAAAGAGGAGAGCAAGAACAATTCCTGAAAGATATGATGCTACAGCTACTGGTCCTGGAAGCTGCCTTGTTATACGTCAAACCATTGGTCCATCTATCTCAGTACTGTCTACACTCTACACTGACTGGTAATGCCTCTCCAGGAGGAATTTCATCTTTCAGACAGGAGTCTTCCCCAGCTCTAGCTGGAGATGCATGGGACTGGACCTGTTACTTTTCTCATGAAAAGCAAGTTCCCCAGTAAACTACAGCACTTTTACTTTCCCTATCCTTCACCTGACCAAGGTTGTCCAAGACGTTCTCTGTTCTAAGTAAAAAAACTGCAGAAATGAATCTAGATAATCAAAGTCATCTGAGAGTGCTCAGAGCTTACCCCACTCCATGGGGGCAAACATACTCAGGTAAGGCTAAAGAAAGAAGTAAAATAAGTTTCAATCATCTAATAATAATATTTTATTGAATAATTGCTTTGAATTCTGGGGTGACAGGCCACGGTCTTCAAATTACTAAAATCACTAGGAATACTTGGGCAGGGTATAAGTATGCAAGAATTACATAATCAGATGTAGCTGTATAATTGTGCACCCATCTCTAAATGTGGGTTATTTGAGCTAATAATTCAGAGAAGGCAGAGTCTGACTGTTTTGCAGGAAATCATGCCATTTAATTTGAATCATTGTGAGTGCATCTGCGCCCATTATCATATTTGGGAATAAATGTAAAACATCTCCAGTAAAACTTTATTTTGAGTGATCTCTGATTTCAGTGACATTTTGAATGAGCTCATGCAACTGCTTTGAGTGCCTCTGGCAATGCAGTGGGTCATTGTTGTATGACAAGAACTTACCTTATTATGGTAAATTCATAACTTGCTTTCTTATTCTTCACTTCTCTGAAAGTAAATGTGGGCCACTGAGGATAAGAAATAAAAATTGAACTATGTACCTGATTCACTAACCTTGAAAACAATAATGTTGTGCTTTCTACCTAACCTAAGTTAAAAATAAAATAAAATTCTTGGTACAGGGCCTAAGAATTTCCTGGAAATGGGTGGGCTTAAAAAAAAAAATCTTGGCAGTATCCTTCTTGATCATTTATACTCTTAATCCAAACAAACATTCAGAAGAGTCCTGGAACTCATCTCCTAGCATACTTAAGTTGTGTGTGTGTGAAATTAGTGAAGCTGAACATTGAAAACCAATGAGCTATATATGATGGGGCTATGAAGCACAGAAAAAAAATACCTTAGGATTTTTTTAGCTGGTCTAGAGCTAAGTAACAAAATTCTAGGGGCCAAACTTGAACCATCAACACTTTCCATCCAGATTATCTAGCTACCATTTGCTGGCTACTTGTTCTAGAGGAAATGTACTTTAAATCTTCTTTGGGTGTAAAATATTGCATACAACTGATCCTGTGCAATTATTGCTCTCACAGGGCTCCTGCAACCTGTCCAAAGTAACATCAGTTTAAAGTCTCAGGCCAGGGCTGGCCCAATATATCATGTCACCTGTGGAAAAAGACACAATGCTTCTGTCCTTCCTCATTCCGTGTATAGGACTGGCCACTGAATCTTGTTTCTACACTGAGGATGGATAACATCATTCAGTGCATTTGAAGGAAGTGGGCTAGTTTAGGGAGTACGTGAGATACCAGTGGTGCACACATTTCTAATATCCAACAGAAGGTAATGGTCAGGGTGGTCTCAGAAGGAATGGCTGGGGGTGAGGGCTGCTGCTCCCAGCACCTACCATCTGATGCAATTGTCTCACTGCTTAATGGTAGTGTCAGCCTCTTCTTGGGTTAACAAAGGCTGTCTAATCTAATTTGCTTTTAGAGTTTACAATGGAGTCTCTGTTGCTTTTGTAGAATTGTGGCCCGCATATATCTAGCTCTTGTAACCAGATGGCAGTTACGTTTGAGTGGCACATCTAGCATTCTTTATTGGTTTAAACCAGGGGTCAGCAAACTTTTTCAGCAGGGGGCTGGTCCACTGTCCCTCAGACCTTGGGGGGGGGGCAGACTATATAACCCATAGGTGCATTTTAAATAGAAGCACACATTCTACTCATGTAAAAACACCAGGCAGGCCCCACAAATAATCCAGAGATGCATTTTAAATAAAAGGACACATTCTAATGTAAAAACACACTGATTCCTGGGCCGTCCATGGGCTGGATTTAGCAGATGATTGAGCCGGATCCAGCCCCCGGGCCTTAGTTTGCCTACCCATGTTTTAAACAGAGAACAAAGGGAAGGGTATGGTTGTCTCAGGGCTAGCCCAACAAAATGAAGCGTGTTTCTCCCCATGTCAGGGAAGAAGGGGTGACTGAAGATTTACTACAGGAACAAGGAGGGAATAAATATGTTGGGAACAGTAGGGTGTGTGAATCAAATGAACCTTACCCGATGGTTGAAGTGGGAATCACCCATGGGGAAGAAAGGGGCCTGCTCTGAATCATGGCAGGCAGGTGCATAACCACACAGTGCTCTTGAGCATCTTGCCCAGAAATGAGATATTCACAATTGAATTGTAGTTCTCAGGGATCTCAGGATCCAGGAAGAGCCTCTTAAGCAGGGGGTGCACCCTCACCTTCTTCAGGGCAGCCAGAACAACTCTCTCCTGCAGTGAACCCACTCAATCAATCCTGTCTGGTCAGATTTTATCAGCCATGATGGGCAAGGATCAAGAAGACACTTGGTTGCCCAGATACCCTCAAGCATCTTGTCCAAATCATCAGGCCCAAACAATTGAAACTGATCCCATACAATCTGAGCAGCTGGTTGCTCTGGGCAGTTCTGATTTTTTTCCCTAACAAAGGTGTTGAGGTCAGTACAAAAGCTTTACAATCCCGGCAAAATCCTTTGAGGAACTTCTGTAGAGTCAATGCTATATCAGGGCTCTGGAAGGATTGTGAGGGAATTCAAAGGGCAGGTGCCAGCCACAGCTACCTGAATTTCAGCAGGGAAGGGAGGGCCAGGCCCGGGTGGCAGTAGCTGGTGTTTGGGGTCAGCAGCAGGGTAGACAGTGGACCCTTTGGAGATGTCATGCAATCAACAACTTCCCAACAGTGCCTTCCTTAATGCCAAGTCTCCTACTTCCTCTTATATTCAAAGCATGTGTTTTTGGATACATACTGAAAAGAACAGTCAAATAATATCTTCTTCACCAGCATAGTCCTGTTTTATTATTATTTTTTGTATTGTATTGTTATTTTCATGTAGTAGCATTTTCTCTGAAGGGGCAGGCAGAGTTTTGCTACCCTGCTTTCAGCCCTTAAATTACTCCTAAGAAGCTACCAGAGTACTGAACAGAGTATAGTGCATATGCTTCTCACAGAGCATCTAAGTGTCTAATGTGCCCGATTTCTGATTTATTTTGGATAAAAGCATTGTTTTGCCAATGCAACTAGCAAATTGTATTCTACCTCTGCATATCTTGTATGCATGGGCAAAGCCTGTGAATAAACATTGCACTAGCCGACGTGATCTATGATTATAGAAATCGGGTTTTGTTTTGAGTATCATTCCCCTTATATCATGATTGCATGGTTTTTTATATTTTCATTTTGGAGCCGTGTTCTTTTATTCACAAAGGAAACCCCACATTTGAAACACAAATGTGAAAGTAAGATGATTGAAAAACGTTACCAGATGTACTTGCTGCATTGTCGTAGCCCTTAAATCAAAAGCCTTAAGTAATAAGGTGTCATGAGGAATTTGCTTGCATACCCTTTATTATCTCAAAGGGAATTTTATGTAGAGAATGTTAGAGTACTAGAATTTACATTGAAGGGGCCTTCTGAAGCATTGATGAAAAATTCTAAGGAACTTACTGTGAAAACAATATTAAAAGAAATTGTATTACATGATTTTGTGTTAAGAGCCGAGTTGTAAGTAGCTATTGTGTTGGAGCAGGGAACCAGGAATGAGAGGTCAAGGCAAGAGTCAGAGCTGGGAAGGGCTACTGTTGCCCAGAAACAGCCTAACCAGCAAATCTTTATTGCTCTTCTTGTTGAGGAGAGCCAGTGAACAGTCATTCCAGTGCTCGGAACCTGTTGCTATCCATGCAGCTATATAAGCTTATGCCTCAGTGGCTCAATACACTGGAACCCAGAGGTTCCTGGTTCTAGTCCTGACAGCTCTTGACTTCTGTTCCTTCTAAGTACCATGAGATTTTTTTTCATGTAAAGAAGCAAGCAAGCAAGCAATGAAACTTACTTGATAATTAATTTGATTTAAATATTTAATGTTGCTTTTATTCATTTCATACATCCAGGGAAGAAAGATTTGTATTATTTAGTGCTGCTCACCATTTTTATTTGTTCAGGTTTAATTAGTATTATTGTTAGAGACTGAGGGGGGAAATATAAATTAGCTTAGGAGAATGTGACTGTGGCTCACTGAACATTAGCATGACGTCAGTGGGCTTTCTATGCAACCTGAGCATAATGTAGGTCTTCAGGTTCCTCAGTTACATTGCCACCAGGTCTCTAATGCTCAGACATTATTCTTCATGTTTAAGTAATAAGGGAAGGGACTGCATATAAACTGCAGACACTGTCACTAATAACTCCATCTGGTTTCAGTACAAGTGCATGGGGAATCTAAAGGCTGACAATGTTTGTTCTTGGCACAGGTTCATTGAGTTTGTCTCTTGATCAGACTTCAGATGAAAATTTCTTGCCACCATTTCTTAATGTTCCTTAAAGAAATCCTCTGTGTGTGTAACAAAGAGGGGGGGGGCTGGACTGGGCTTGACAGTTACTTGGAGTACTAAGGGAAAGCATAATTTATGTACCCTTGTTCCAACCTTTGTGAAAATATACAAATAGTCATCACAAGGTACATGTGTGGTATAGGGGTTCACTCTGAAACATTAACAAGTAGTAATTTTGAAGTCAGCTGACTTTATTGTACCAGCATTCAAGATTTGCAGTACAGGCAGACGCTGATAATACAGTTTTAGCAAAAGATAGCTGTAAGGGTGAAAGAAAGTGGCATCCTTTATCAAGGCTGAGGATGAACTGAATTCAAGCAACCATTCACAATACTCACTAAAACCTGGTTTGGATTGCCATGGAAATTCCTTAGTTTTGCAAAGTAAAGGAATTAGTGGGAATGGTATTGTTTGCACCATAATCCAGTTAGACCCTGGAAAAGCTGTGGTATGTTGCATGTCCAGTCATGTGACCATGTAAGAACATACTTCCCTGGGCCTCTGGGACCTTTTCGCATGTCTGGAGACCACGAAACTCCACTTAAGATAACCCTGGTATATATTGTTCGGAAATGTCAGTTGTCATTACTGGATAAATGTTAAGTGAATTCAGCTACTGAGCATCATATTTTGAAGTTATTTCATTGAAACCTCTTTTTCCTTCCATCAGCAACTTATGCGGGAGCGGCAGCAGATGGCCAGCCGTCCCTTTGCTTCTGTGGACGTAGCACTTGAAGTAGGAGCTGAGCAAACAGACTTTCTACGAGGGCCATTAGAGGTAAGAACTGTGGTGCGGATGGGGGACCATTTCAATTTGCATACTGATAATGCTAGTCTCATCTGCATCTGCTTCTGAAACCAAGACGAGTGTGATTACCCGGAGCTGACAAGTCGTAGCTACATATGTTGTGCCGTTTTTGAGGCTCATCGTTTCAGTAGCATGACATGAGCAGTAACAAAAGCCACTGGAGAATCTATTAGCTGAGGTTGGAGTGACAATCTGCTCACCTGGCAGCCCTTTCTTGGTGGATAAGAGCTGAAAGAGTTTAAGATGCACATATTAAACAAGCCTCAAATGTAGTCCTCTGAGTACATAGTGCCCCCTAGTTAATGGTTCACATCTATCTTAATTAACTGAGATTGCTCTTTAAAATGAGCTTTGTGTTACATTTCATTATTCTACTTTTATTTGAGAGGCTTGGAGAGTACTGTCTACAGAGTATGTTGTCGTTTGTGACTAATGGCTACATTACGGCATTTTTATTGTAAAGGCAGTACTTCTGAAAGAGAAATTATAATATGCTAAGCAGTGGGATGCTGTATTGGAATAGTGTAATAATGCATGAAATAGATTCTGGAAGAGTCACCTAAAAATAAAAAAGAACTACAAATAGAGGATGATAATGACTAATCTAATTAGGACTCTCTTTTTATTCAGTCATATTCATATATTTCTATACCTTTATTTACAGTATTTTGTTTATGAACTGTATCTTTTCTAGAACAAAAAGAGCTCTAGAATTCTTCCAAATTATCAATTAGCTTTCGTTATTTCCAGTTTTTCTTAAATCTAAGTTTTGTCTTGATTGTCTCAGTATCCTCTTTCCAGGAGGGAAAAACGGAACCTAAGTCCCCACTCCCAGATAATTATAAAAACCTCAGGGTACCATCCCATGCCCAGATAAATGGCCATAGAGCTCAATAAGCTATAAAGGAGTGGTGATAAATTTGTTCATATCCCTTTTCTTTTTCATTAAAAATAGCTTAGTTCAGTCTCTATTTTTAAACAAATAAATGTCACAAAGTGATGCAGGCATGGGTTGTGGAGGTGTTTGTTATCAGGACTGCAGTTCATGGGAAGAGGAGGTTTATCCTTCCCTCCCTTGAAGTCCTCAATATTGGTCTCTGCACAATTACAATGCTTAATAATAATAATAATAATCCTCATAGCTGTTTGGGGATTTGTTTTTCTTTGGGGAGGGGATCTCAGCTGGAGAAGGAAGCAATATATATATATCCCCTTCCACGTACTGTGTTGCCAATAACAGTTGCATGTTGTGATTGCAATTAAGAAAAAACAGAGATTAAACTGCATACTATGCATTGAATGTAGGGACGCGGGTGGCTCTGTGGTCTAAACCACTGAGCCTAGGGCTTGCTGATCAGAAGGTCAGCAGTTTGAATCCCCGGGAACGGGGTGAGCTTCCATTGTGTGGTCCCAGCTCCTGCCCACCTAGCAGTTCAAAAGCACGTCAAAGTGCAAGTAGATAAATAGGTACCGCTCCGGCAGGAAGATAAACTGCAATTCTGTGCGCTGCTCTGGTTCACCAGAAGCGGCTTGGTCATGTTGGCGACATGACCTGGAAGCTGTACGCCGGCTCCCTCAGCCAATAAAGCGAGATGAGCACCGCAACCCCAGAGTCGTCCATGACTGGACCTAAGGTCAGGGGTCCCTTTAACTTTTATGCATTGAATGTACCATTTAACCCTGCATTGAATGTACCATTTGACCCTAATATAGGATTATTATTACCTATTACAATTGTACAATTGCAACTGATGTGTTAGCAATGGAGTGGGGTTGCAAATGTTTTTTTGTTTCAGTACTGAAGAACTGTGCAGTCCAACATAGAGTGATACCTCTGTAAAGAAACTTAGATTTCCTGCAACCAGTTATTTCCAACAGCATATTCATTGCAATATAGCAGGATTTCATAGAAATGCCTTTATAAGTACTTAGCTGAGATGCTGCTACTGTATACCAGGCTCATTGTAATCCCAAAGACTAGCTCTTGCTGAGTTTTCCGTCCTTCTAATAAACAGAAACTGATGACAATATTTATTGCTGCCATAATTTGAGTACTTTCAAAGCAGAGTGCATTAAAACAATCAGTCTTGCCAAATAAGCTGTGCTAGATTGTGACCAGGGAATGCAGCTGTCAACATCAACACCCCCATCTTCAGCTGTCTGGTGAATTTCCCTTTTGGAGAGAAACAAAGGGAAGCTCCGAGCTATTCAGGATGATGACTCAACAGCTGCATACAAAACTAAAGTTTATGTAATTAATCTGGAAAGCAATATTGTTATGCTCTATTTGGGTGGGAAGGGACAGGGTGGGTGGTGGGAGCACAGGCTTGTGGATTGTTTACTTACAGCTTATATAATTAAACTTTAGAAGTAAACATCAAAAGTTAATTGCTGCCATTTTCTATGACATGTTTTATTTAGAAGCAACTGTGGAAGCTGAAATATTTTAATTATATTTTTGAGTTCTTATTAGGATTTCTTTCTCCTTTATTTCTACTATAACTGTACTCTGATGTTAGTACTCACTCCTTGGATATATTCAGCCTAGCCTTATTAACATATACACAGTCTGGATACTGTTCAGTTTTTCCCCACTAGAGGATTGCAATCTGCAGCAAAAGGGTGCATTGCCCTGAATATTAAATTAATATGGTGCAATGTATTGATTGGTGTGTGGTATCTACTGCATAGAGTTCAATACAAAGGATGAGCCTTGTCTTATAAAATTAAATTACAGGTCTGTTTTGAACTTACAAAAGGAAAGTACAGTGGTACCTTGGGTTAAGTACTTAATTCATTCCGGAGGTCCGTTCTTAACCTGAAACTGTTCTTAAGCTGAAGCACCACTTTAGCTAATGGGGCCTCCTGCTGCTGCTGCGCCACCGCTGCACAATTTCTGTTCTCATCCTGAAGCAAAGTTCTTAACCTGAGGTACTATTTCTGGGTTAGCAGAGTCTGTAACCTGAAGCGTATGTAACCTGAAGTGTATGTAACCCGAGGTACCACTGTAATAAAAATTACATTTAATAGTCACAGTTCTCCTTAGCCCTATAGTTGCATTCTAGTTATTTTACTGAAGAGGGTACGATGAAGGTAGGCTATTTCCATGCTATCCCATTTTTAAATTTACTACAGTTACAGTGTGATTTATTGGAAACTATCTAACTCCATCCCTTTAATGAGATTTGCAAGGAAGAGGAGGTCATAGCATTATCCTAATTGTGTTTGTTTTAACAACCACTGCAATCTTGCATGTGTTTTGTATTTGTTAGGTGGCATCAGTTGACATAGCATTCCGAATGTTGACTATATTTTGAATCAACATGGAACTTTCATATGATTATCTTTCCCAAGAGACTGTAGAAGTATTTGCATGTAGGACTTGCATTGTTGAAATAAAACCTCCCACTTACAACATTAGTACAGTTGCAAGTTAAGTTCACTTCAACCTCTTTCTCCAACCTTATTTTGTCAAATTTGATTCAAGGATAATTTGGATCAGGTATAAAGTCGTGCCACTTTTTTGACATTGTAATAACTCTGTCGCTTCCAGTAATGTTATATTGACTGTGGGTTGTTTAGACAAAACAAAATGTCAGAGTAGCCATTACCCACAGTATTACACAGGTCTTCTACTTGGTTTGTTAGTGAAAATGTTGCACATTAATATTGCTTCTGACATATATAATGTTGTGAGTTTCCACACTGATGGATGTTTTATTTTCATTTAATGCTGATTGTCAGGTACTGTTCCTTTATTTCTGGTGTGATGATATACATTCAGTGTTCACTTTTTGGATATTACCTTAGAGTAGGAAGCCGGCATAATTTACACTGCCTGACGTTAAACCAGCATAAAGTACTCAAGACACAAACCGTGTTCAGGAGCAAGGCCACTGCCAACTGATTCTGCCCAAGTCTGACAGTGAGAAAAGAAGCCTTTAAATAGAGTTAAACTTGCACCACTCTTTTTGCCAGTTTAAGTTCTTGTTGGTTTACATGGACTCATGACTGAGCTGAACAGAGTGAGGATTTTGTATAAGATTTAGCAGAGTGAGGATTTAGCATTTTCAACATGACTTATGCTGGCCTCAGCTGAACCAGCTTCAGGTGGAATGAGGGACTTCCACTGGCATATCTCTGGCTGAGCCATGGTTGGGGAGGCAACCAGATGACAGCTGATTGACTGAATGATTGATTTTAGAACAGTATATTTTACCATGACCACTTAACCCACCAACTAAAAGAAGAAATGCATCATTGAAAAAGAGGTCAAATATTTGCTTAACGTTTGTACTGTTCCTGCTAATACACATGTATAGGTGCATATTTATCAACAATCAGCCACCATGTATAAGATGGAGTTGAGGAACGGATGCTTGCTGGGTCCAGGACGGGACAGTGGCATCATCAAACTGTCAGGGGCAGCAGATGCAGGTCTGCAACTGCCACCATCCTGGTCCCAGCAAGTGACAGCACTGCCACAGTCACATGATTCTTTATATCTAAACTAGAATTGGTCCAGACAGCCCTTCTAATACAGGATGGTTTCACTGGACAGTGCTTCAAACAGAGAAGCACTTCTGTAAAGCAGAACACATGATCACTGGCCTCTCCTGCCTCTCGTTTCATTTGCTAATTATGAGGTCAAAGCTCAGTTAGTTGAGTATGAGACTCTTAGTCATGGGTTTGAGCCCTACATTGGGCTAAAGATTCCTGCATTGCAGGGTGTTGGACTTGATGACACTTGTGGTCCCTTCCAACTCTACAATTCTATATGGTTTTTTTCCAGGGAAGCCTTGCATATATGTAGTTGTGATCGGTTCAGAAATCTGTGGGCTTAAATAGCCTTCAGAAACTCAGACCTCAGATAGCCAGTGGCAGCGCTTCATGCTCCAGCACCGGGGGGCGGAGAACAGGCGGGGCTGGCATGCATCCCGGAGCAGGGTGCGCCACCCACAGGGGCGGGGTGCACGTCCTGGGGCGGGGTGCGCCGCCTGTGGGGGCGTGGTGCCCAGCGCAGGCGGGGGGCAGCCGCGATGGCACCACACCGGGATCACGCTGCCGGGGGCGGTGCACTCCCCCTGCACTCCTCTTCCTCCGCCAGTGCAGACAGCTTGGGGGTTAAAATGGCAGTGTGCCCCTCAATTCGAGGATATGTCTCCAACTGGTGCTGGTACTATTATATTTGCCTGCTTTTGTTGTGCTATAGAAGTATTTATATTTTCCCCACTTTCAGTAGCTGTGCATTCCTACTCAGCACATTCCAAGACCTTACTTGTGTGGTATATTTCCTTGTATATATTTAAAATACACTTATTTGAATGATCTTGGTCCCAGTGAGATTTGAGGTTATTCTGCAAAGCTGTATAAATAAATCCACCTCCCCCACCCCCCGTTAATAAAAGCAGTTATAACAATTTTTAGAAGTCTGTATTGTCAGGAAGCTTGAGCCCAAGCTTCAGTTCTGTCGGCTGCCATTGTGCCATTGGTGGCTGCTAAGAATTCAGGGTGATTTATTTAAAGTACAATACAATCCAGTGCTCGAGCTTTGTGCATTCAGGTAATTGAAGTGTATACTAACAAGCGAGTTTTCTGTTTTCCCTTGCCAATAAAGTGGGAGGACTTTTTAACTTGCTTTGCAAACCAACATCATTTTTTTGCTGGGCTCATATTCCTGCTTAATTTAAATAATTTAATGAGCAATTTTAAAATCTGCAACCCAAGCATACTTGATTATTTTATACAAAATGAAACTGGTATGTGTGCTTCATCAGCAGTACACTTCTTTTACCCCTCTCTGATAGCAAAAGTTCTGCAGAAACTGGAAGTGCATTATTTCAAACTCTTCCTCACAGGTCATCTCATTGATCTGTTTCACAGACCCTTTTTACTTCCATTTCTCTCCTGTGTAGAAGGCTACATTTGTTGCCAAATTGACTTCACAGAAAAGCATAGCATATTTTACTGTGAAGATACAATCATGTCACATGATCTTAATATTATAATACCACATAAACTTGGAAGCATGCACATTTCTGGTCACTGTACCTCAAAAGGGTATTGTAGAGCTAACAAAGGTACAGAAAAAAGGGGCCAAATTAATAGTTGGAGCAACTTCAATGACAATTTACACCATTTAGGGCTTTTTAATTTGGAGTGAGTAAAGTGGTTGTGACAGAACTGCAGAAAATTATAAGTGGTGTGGAGAAAGCGGATAGAAAGGATTTCTAACACTAGAACTAAGTGTCATCAGAGAAGCTAAAAGCTGGGAGATTCTGGACAAACAAAGGGAGGTACTTCACGTAGCAGTTCTTATATTGTTCTAAAAACTGGGAGCTTTTGCTAGCAACTGATCTTCACTCTCATTTTGGGGGGACAGGAAGACTAAGAGCTCTGATTACTCCATTTCTGATTCTTTCTCTCTCTCTCTTTTTCCACACTGCCCCCTTACAGGGTGGTTTTTTCCCCAGAATTCTCATGGCTCCACTTGTGTGATCAGCTTTTAAAATGTCACCTTCTAGTGAAGTGTCAGTTTTGTTGCTGATTTACAATGCTTCCCCAACAAAGCCCATCCTTTGATCATTCATGCTACCACCATCCATTAGTCTCTCCACTGTGGTGTGACATCAACAGGTGTGACACCAATTTTGTGGTGAAACTAATATTTTGGTGATTCCATCCCACAACTAAGTTTTCCCTGTCCTTATCCTCTCTTCCTTTCATTGTCTCTACCATAGTTTCTAACGTCCATACTAGCATTATATCTACTCTTCATTGTCTATCCAGTGAATGCTATTCTTTCTATTCTTGGATTATTTCTTGGAGTTCTATTTATTCCTTCCTCAGTCTATACTAGAGTGACCATAAATGTGTAGCCTCATGCCATTCTTGCCCCAGGAAATGGAAGATTGTATCAGCCCATTTTCTTTCATTTTTCTAGCTTTCTTCTTTCTCCAAATCCAATTCCAAATTGCTTTTCTACCTTTCTGCATCTCCACTGATTTGCTCCACACTTTGACCTCAAAACATACAATATCAACCTCTTACTCACCCCACCCTACCCCATCTCTTCATCCAGTATGTTTTTCTCTAACTTGTCAGAACTCTGTGTAGCTAGAAATTGCCCTTCCACTCAGGCTGCCTCATTTATCTGGAAAACGTTTTGTCTCTCAGGCTATTGAATCTCTTCATTTGAGATATTGCCTCAAGACCTTTCTTTTTTCCTTAGCTAATGGCAGGTTCTTTCTGAAAAAACATTTTGTGATACCTCGATGAAGGATGTTATTTTCAGAAAAAGATATTCTGTCGTTTTTATATCAAGGCACAATACCTGCCTCAAAGGAAAACAGAATTTTGGTTTACTCTCAATAGTGCTTTCTTCTGTAGGAAAGAAAATCCTATAAATCTTGCTGCATGTTTATTTTCAGATTCATTGGTCTTGTAATATTTCTAATTATGCAACTATTAAACACAAATCTATATTTTGACTCGAATCCCCCAATTATATAACTAAACATACACACATACAGGCTGAACTTGGACATGGTCTAGATACAGTACACATTTGTCATATATGTATATATATATATTTTCAAAGCTTTTCTGTTCTTTATCCAATAGGTAAATAGAATAAAAGACTTAGCATTGAGTTAAGGCAGAAATATTTCAGCTCAACCATGCTTTTGCTTCTTCAGCATACAGCATATCTTTGCCCAGGGAAGCTCGCCTGATGCCAGCATTGTATATTTTTATGCACCAGGCAAATGCTTTCTTTTATAACTAGGCCTTTAGCCCCTAATTGTCTGTGGCCTTATAAAAGTGGGTGGAATGTTTTTATTGTATTTTTTTTTTTTGCATTGGTTTTAATGTAATGGGTTGGTTGGTTTATTGGTTATAACTTGCTCTTGTTTGCTTGAGCAACAAATTCAACAACAACAATAATAATAATTGTCATGTCTAGGAAGAGTTGACTTTATACATACCGTATTTTTTGCTCTATAAGACGCACTCACTTTTCCCCTCCTAAAAAGTAAGGGGAAATGTGTCTGCATCTTATGGAGCGAATGCAGGCTGCGCAGCTATCGCTGAAGCCAGGAGAGCAAGAGGGATCAGTGTGCACCGATCCCTCTTGCTCTCCTGGCTTCAGGGATAGCCACACAAAGCTTCTTGAGAGGGAAAGCTGCACACCGCCCCTTCAGCAAAGTGGGAGGAGAAACGGAGCCCCTTCCGTTTCTCCTTCCGCTTTGCTGGAGAGCCACTGCGCAGAGAGGGAGAGAATATTTTTTTTCCTTGTTCTCCTCCTCTAAAACTAGGTGCATCTTATGGTTGGGTGCGTCTTACAGAGCAAAAAATACACTACCTTTGACTACCCACAACTCTTTCTCACGTAGGATAGTGCTGTTTTGTTTTGTTTTCACCCAGGTTGAGTAGTTTTTCATGTATTCTTGTGGCTTGGGCATATATGTCTCTTAGCTTTTCATTTTTTTCTATTATGCTAAGCCTATGGTTTTACTTTCGAAATGCTCAAATCGATATTTTTCTTTCCACAGTATTAACTAAGTATACAACACTAATCATACTCAGAGTAGACCCATTGACTCAAGTCTATTTAAATCCTATTAACATTGTACTGTGTATCACCCTAAGAATGAAATAAAATACAGTGGTACCTCGGGTTAAGTACTTAATTCGTTCCAGAGGTCCGTTCTTAACCTGAAACTGTTCTTAACCTGAAGCACCACTTTAGCTAATGGGGCCTCCTGCTGCTGCCGCGCCGCCGGAGCATGATTTCTGTTCTTATCCTGAAGCAAAGTTCTTAATCCAAGGTAATATTTCTGGGTTAGCGGAGTCTGTAACCTGAAGCGTATGTAACCTGAAGCCTTTGTAACCCGAGGTACCACTGTAGAGCAAAGACAAAATAATTGGGGTTTAAAGCCAAATCCAGAGTAAATAAAAAAAAGACTTAAGAACTATATTTATCTTTTAAACATGGCTTGTCCAGCATTTTGGAAACCATTTACTTAGAAGCAATTTTAAAGAGTTTGCTGAGAGCATATTCACACATTAATCCCTCACACATTCCCACCCCAGATTCTCTCTAGGAAGAGACTGAGAGTTGGCCTTGAGCTCATCCTGATTTATTTGTGCCCTTCCATGTTATCCTTGAAGGTAAATGTAGGAAGCCCCTCTGAATATATAAACACAGGACCTGAACCTAGGAGGTTGCACTCTGCGTGATGAGGTGCACAGTGAATATGCACATCATTACTCCCTGTGGGGAATCTGAATGGGAAAATTTAATGGGGGAAACCGCTAAGTCAGTAAACCAGTCAGTAAACCAGTAGAGGTAGCACTTTAAAAAACAAAAAAGCAAGATATCATCCCATGTTTTCAGTTTAAGGTATTAAAAAATCTGATTTAATATTTTTTATATTTAAGAAATGATGCCTTAAGCACACTCTGCTTAATCCAATTGCTATAAAAGTTACTGGAATGGAAATACAAGATTTCTAGCTGCACAATATTTCATGCTCCAGTAGCATGAACAAAATATAAAGTTTAACTGATTAAGTGTAGGTGTTTTGTCATATGTTGACATAGTAATAACATAATTTATTAATTAATATATTTAAGTGTGCCGTTTCTGAGATTAACAATATCAAAATACAGAAGTGTGGTGTTTTCAAGCATAATACAATTTCTGTACTGTGTATGCAAAGTTTACAAGAAAATGACACTGTAGATGACTCGATTCACTGGAATGAACACACGGATTGTTGCTTATTCCCTACTTTATTGTGTTCTAAATTTTTAGTCAGTGCAAAACAAAATATTTTACCTTTTTTTCAGGGCCATTGCTTCAAAAATGGTACTATAAACCATGTTTATTGGAAGACTTGCTGAGAATCTTTTAAAATTTAGCAAATTAAGTTGTAGGAATGAATAACTATTTGTGCACAACAAAACGCATATACAGAGATATTCCCAATAAATAATAAATAAATAACCAAATGGGGAAAAAATTGCTGGCTATTCAGTTATCTGCATTAAATTTGGGGTTATGATGGATTGCTGAGTGGTGAAGAATAGAAAATGTGGGACAGATGAGGTAAGGCCAAAGCTTTTAGGGCATGAAGCAAGCAAAACACCAAATTCTATTGATAGTTTTAATCTTGGGACCAAATGAATAAATTGTTGCCTGGTTTATACCATTATATATTAGATGAACTGCTTTCTTGTGTTCAGTATGTCAACTGATTAGCAATTAAGAGTCACAGTGGACTATATTTTTTTACCAACTGCAAAGAACAAATGATTTGGATCATGATATATTGTCCATTTCTCCATCACTTTTGATGGCATCTGCTGCTGCTGTTGTTGTTTGATGATTGCATAGTATAATTACTGCTGTTATTTCAGAGTCCATCACCAATCCCAGGCCACTGTTGTGCTTCTCTTCTTCCTGTCAGCAGGTGTGCATGCTGAGATTACAATGAAAAGAAGCAACTCTCATATTTCTCCTTGTTACGTTATGATTTTGATCCATGAAGTAATAAAATTGCCATTTTAAGCCTCCTTAATGGCTTCCAATCTGTGAGCAACAGTGTCAAATAAATGTCTAGGAATGGGCACAATGACTAAATGAAAAGATCATGTTGTTGCCATCCCTCTGTCTTGAGAAACAACGGAAGAGTGTGCTATTGAGGGTAAAGTCAAACCGTTGGAGAGTTGTAACATCTACTGTGGCTGTAGAGACCAGTATAGGGGAGACATGCTTTATTACAGCTGGAGCAGATGAAGGCCTCCAGTTTCATGGGCGCAAATACACCATGCCATTTCTTCTTTCAGCACTCCTCCCAGCAGTCATTTCTCCTCTGGCCACTGCTGTGGATGCATGACCTGTCTGTCTGTCACCAGGCATTATGGTCCTCTGCAAAGGATTCCCACATGGCAGGGTTAATATTGCCAGTTTTCATGTCACATTTGCAGACATCCTTATAACACAGAGTTGGTCTTCCAACAGGCCTGATGGCCGAGGCCAGCTCCCCGTAAAGCACATCCTTGGGAATCCTGCTGTCTTCCATTCTATGGACATGACCAAGCCAGCATAGACATCGCTGATACAGAAGTGCCTTGAGACACTGCCATGCCATGTGATGCCCAAAATATTCCTAATGCAGCACATATGTACTCAGAGCTCCAAGCGCTCATTGAAGCAGATGGACAGTGGCAGGTCAGCACCTGATTAACTGGGGTCTGCCCAGCTTAAGGTGGGCGGTAGTTGACCAGTGAGACACAATTATCTCCCCCACTGACAAAGGGAACCTGTAAGGCTCTCACATTACACCAATCAGGTTGAGCTTACAGCTTGCAACTTCTACCTCCTGCATTGTTTTTGCTGCATTAGTAGCATCAAAGTGACCTCTCTGTGGTGCAAGCTTGGGCAGTGTATATGGAAGCCGTGGGCTGCTCAGATGACAAGACCCACCTCTCAGCCTTGTTGATGTAATACAAAGCAAAGCAAAATAATACATTTGTCACCAGCTTGGCTGCAGGAATTGCTGGAAAGATGCCATCCAGCCATTTTAGGGACTCCACAAATGGAAAGATCAACATATCATTATTACCCAAGGCAGGGCTTAACACAGTTGGCTTAGGCAATTGTGATACTGAAGTAGTATGGGTTGACAATGATGTCCCGGGAGCTGCCACCTTGGACAGGAAATAGGTTGGGGAAGGGGAGTATCTGCATGGCATCTTAAATGTTTTTTGGTTCCTGTGGAACCATGCCTGTAAACCTCTATTGAGATATTAGGGAAGGTACATCCACCTAATATGGCCTTATTTATGTTCCATAATTCAAACATCAGTATGTCAAGTTTCCATCAGAATGCACAGAAATCAAACCCCAAGTTGGCAATTAGGAGCCAATTTAGATCTCTCTTGGCATTGGGGGTGGGGAGAGTATTTTCTGAGCATTCTCTAATATTTGGAGACTTACCAGCTGCATTCTGAGAGAAGCTGGGGGCACGTTTAACCATACTTAACTGTAGCATTTTGATGGGAAGATTTTGCCTCAACCTATACTGTTATTTTTTAAACTCTTCTTGCATTTATATCCCTACTTTCTTCCATCATGGGATGCAAGGCCTTTATTCATATGTCAGACAGCCTTCTTGAATCCGTTGCATGCCAGCACTCCAGGGATTAATGGAATGGCTTAAGCACCAAACCAAGGAGAGTCACGTCCAGCTGCAAGGCAGATCAAGACACAGAGTAGTCAAGGGATGGGTAATTTGTGACCCTGCAAATATTGTTGGACTCCCAACCACCATCATTCCTGATCAGCATAGTCAATGGTCAAGGATGATGGAAGTTTTTGTCCAGCAACACCCGTAGCACCATAAGTTCTTCATCCTTGGCTTAATTGTATTTTGTGAATTGTGTTGAATATCATAATATTTGGGGTTGGTTTAGAAAAATTGATAGTAAAAAAATGTGATCTTCCCCACCCCCATCCCTCATAACTTTCCTTACCTTTAATTAGAAGCCATATGGAAAACCCTAGCTCTATTGTGTTGCTAAAACTGAGAAATGAACCTCAGAAATCTAGCAGAAAGCCCCTTGTCTTCATATATCTGTGCTTCTGTCAAGGCTCAAATCTAATTTTTAGGATTTTCTCTTTACATTATTGGTTTGCATTCCCTAGATCTAGTGACTAGGGCCAATAACCTCTTAACTTGCTTTAATACTATGCACTTGCTCACATGCCAAGTGAGGTTAAAATAAGGTCAAACAGAAGTGTAACTTCATTTTAAATATTAGTTCCCAAAGAACAACATTTAAGCAATTAAAAAAAATTAGTCTAGAGAATCTTTGAATAACTAAAAATGATGGGGGTAATTAGGTGAATAACCTTGACATATTTCAACTAAGGTACAGGTACAGGCATACATCCATTGCTGAGATAATTATAGCTCAATGCCAGTTTTTGTTAAACATGAATACATGAAAGCAGCCTAGATAATAAGACATAATATTGTTGCGTGGCTTATTTTTCTCTTATGCCCCTTATAAAGGCAAGTGTATCTTTCATTTTCCTGTACCTGTACTACCTTTGTTGTGTTTTCTGTGTTAACCATCAAAATTATCTTACTTCAAGAGTCTTCACAAATAGCATTTTTGAATGTTAATGTGTAAGGTACTGATTTACAGAAAATCTACAGTGTCTCTGATGTGTGAAAGAAATTGTTCTGCCCCAGAGCAATGTTTATCTTCCGTGATTTATTCCACACTTGCTGCAGAGACTGTTTATACCAGAGACAACCAACTTGAATCCTCTTTTTCCCTTGTGGCTTTCCTTAAGCTAGGAAGACAGGACCATCAGATCAGGAATTACAATTCTCCTGTGAATTGCTACAACAGAAAAAGGAATGCCTTTAACAGAAAAATAATGTCACAATGTGTTGATGTATTTCTGGCATAAAACATGCTTGACGGTGAGAGTATAATTTTGGATCTTCAGCTACTTATATGCATATTCTTTTACTATAATTTATTCTGCTATGAATTAGACACAGAAAGCTCCTTCTCACTCTTCTTTCCATACAAGAGGGGAAAGGGAAAGCATTTAGAATCACACCAAATAACTATGAAAATGGCATCACCATGCACACATGGTACCTACAGTGCACAGTGCGCACACACTGATATCCTCATTCTATAAATGCCAACGCTTGCAAAAAAGTTTGCAGGATGGAGAAAAGTGGCTATAGTATTGGTATGCTATCCAACACTAACCCAGTGCTGTTCCAACGGAAGAGTGTGAGATGATGCAACTGTGCCAACTGCAGCCACCATTGTCCAATGTAGCATACTAGCATAACAGAAAAATGTGTGGCATATGAATGGAGTGAGTACCAGTAACAGTTCAAAAGCCATTTCCCCCACCACTACAAACTGATAGAAAATTCAGTGCTGTAATTCCGCACAACAGGATAGTTGATCCATTAGGGTAGAGCATTGCTGCTGCAGGTATGACCATGTAAGACATCCTCTGTGCTATTGCAACTGTACATATCTTTTCTGTTGGAGTATCTGCTATGTGCATAACACTCCTTAGAGGCTGCTTAGTAAAGTAAGAAAAAAATGCATTGAAACTACATCCAAATAAACATGTTTAATTTAATTAATCATCATATTCCTATCCAAATCAAGATTGGTCTGGTTTACGACTGGAAGCATGAAGATGCAACTTTCTAAAATAAGCTACACTGCACAAACAGTAAAAGAAAGAAATAAATATTTTTATTTTTTTACAAATAGAAAAAATGTTAATATTGGTGAAATCGTATCTAATGCGCATTTTAAAAATAGAGTCATTTAGTGTATTGTTAGAAGTGCAGGTTTAATGCAACTTTTCTCAAGAGTAAATACGTACCAGTGAAGTACATAAACATTGTTAATTAATAGTCACAAGGAGAGATCATGACATATGCTGTTAGAAAACTCACTTTTGCTAACATAACAAAGACCTTATAAGCAATTTGAAACCTGAGAGACATGAAGAATGATACCCAATTGTTCGCTGCTGTCTAACAAACTGCAGTAATTGGGAAAGTAACCTTGACATATTTTGGCTGAGGTCTGAGTACCCACAGTTTATTATATTTCAGATAGTATCCATTAACAGAGATGTGGAGCCAAATTAACTCTAATGTTGCAATCTTCACAAGACATTCCATAGCTAGCAATAACGTTAAAATGACACTCTTAAAATAAGAATTTCAATTATGAGCCAGATGAAGCTGAGGGGGGGAAATTGACAGCTTTAATGAGCAGTAGGAGTTAGCATGTACTTTGAAAAAGATCAAAGTTAACATGGATACGAAGACACACCAAAAAGAGTAATATGAGCTGATTTCCCATTGTGCCATGTTGGCAACAGCTGAAGGAATAAACTTTCAAATTTATTTCCTCAGACTAGTCATCATTTCAAATTCCACCTATTATTTATTTATTTCTGGCATTTATATGCCACTTAATATCCAGAATTGCTTATAGTTACATTGCTGCAACTATAATGTGCTGGATTTCTTTTTTAGAACATTCATGATGCCTATGGTGTGCTGTGTTACATAGAATACAGTGGTACCTCGCAAGACGAAATTAATTCGTTCTGCGAATTTTTTCGTCTTGCGAATTTTTCGTCTTGCGAAGCACGGATTCCCTGGGTATTAACGGTTTTAAGAAAAAGGAAACAAACTCACAAGACGTTTTCGTCTTGCAAAGCAAGCCCATAGGGAAATTCGTCTTGCGAAGCAACTAAAAAAATGAAAAACTCTTTCGTCTTGCGAGTTTTTCGTCTTACGAGGCATTCGTCTTGCGAGGTACCACTGTAATAGTATTGCAGAGATGGAAGGGAACACAATGATTATTTTGTCCAACCCCCTGTAATGCAGGCATCTCAACTAAATCCTTGATTATTTCAAAAGCCTACGTTAGTTTAAGCTGTCTACAGTCAATTCTACAGATATTTACTTAGAAGAAGTAATACTGAAGTCACTGGGGCTTACTCCCAGTAAGTAGAACTGCATATAGAATTGTAGCCTTAAAATATATTCCATATAGATAGAACAAATTAAATCAATTGACCTCTTGACATGAAAATGTGTGAGCAATGGTATTCTGGAAAATGTCAACGAAAGAAAGAAATAAGCATGAATTAGAGTAAAAAAAAGAGCAAAATATGTCTTGCTAATGTTGCACTAAAAGATTTAAACTGTATCTATAGTCAAGATAAAATACAGCAGAATTTGAGGGTGAAAAATATGTTCCCTATGTGCATTATTTTCTGTCTTTCAGGCTACAAATTGCCCTGAGGCAAGGAAAAAAGTAGTAATGATTTAGGGGTCTGATCTTTCCTGTAATTATATTTGCTAAATTAAGATGCTGTCTTCATGATATTGAGAGTACAGAAATTGAGGTTACTTTCTATATCTGTTGCATAATACGCAGCTCCTGGATAGCTCAAGAGAACAATTTATTTTATTTAAAAGAGCAACTATTTACATTTTCTTCCTCTATATTCTATAGAATACAGCTGGGCCTCTATGGTTGACATGACAAAGTCACATTTGCCCTACAGGCGTAATCTGATATTAAGTATCTTTCATGTATACAGAAAGCAATTTCTACACTATTATCTTTATTCTACACTGTCTTCAGAAATAATTTTAAACTTTAAAATTCAGTGATAAAACTAAAGCTTCCTAAATAAGCAAAGAAATAATAAAATCATTGGGGGGTTTTTCCCCTCCTGAGATTCGTCAGCTCACATTGAAGATATGACTTTGTTAATGATACAAAAACAAGTAATAGAGTAACTATGCAAGGGGGAAATTGATTCCCCCCAATCTGTATTTACATAAAGATAGTATATACACTCTCCCCCTTCCCGGATTAGTCCAACCTTGTACAAAGCAGCATGTGAAATTCATATTGTGCTTTTGATTTAGTATACTGGTGCAATGCTGTTAAAAGTATCTGAAGGAAAGATACAGCTTGGTTGAAGCACAGTTTCTAGGTACTGGAATGCACTGCAGAATGGTATTTGATAGCAGTACAAAAAGAAAATCCAACTAAAATGTTAGGTCACAGATTAAAACACAGATGTGAACAGAATCAATTTAATGGTTCTAATGATAGTTATTTATTTCTGAATAAATAATAATTTATTTCTGAATGCATTCAGAGAATACCTGAGCAGTTTACAGAAACAGAATATAAAACGTAATTCAGATCACAAAAGGGTATTAAAACATGGGGCTGTTTTCAACTAAAGAGTTCCACTAGTGCAAGGACTTTAAGCCACACAATGTAATTTCCCCACCCTATCTTCTTCCCACATGCCCTGTAAACTCACTCCAGAGGATGGCGGGAACCCAGAAACAGATTTAGGGGTTGTGCGGGATGAGGAGAGAGCGAGAGAGTTGCATTCATCCTTAGATCTAAGTGATCATTTGGGATGTATGAGGGATAGGCAGCTTCTTAGATACCCTGGCCAAGAACTGCATAGGGCTTCTTCACCTGTAGTAAAATATTGCGTCAAGCTTGCTTGCATATTGACAGCCAATGCAACACTTTCAACCCATGTGGCACACATGTTGTTTATAGGTTTTCCCAGTGAGCAACTACAGTACAGCAGCGTTTTGCGCTAGCTGCAACTTCTGGACCAAATTCAGGGAGAGCCCCACCTAAGGTGCATATCAGTAATCAAGCCTAGAGATTACCAAGGGGTGGACCACTGTCACCAAGCTATCCCTATCCAGGAACAAACGCTGAAGGCACTTGAGCCTCCATTTTCAAGTATCCCAAAGATCCTATATCCCAAAGCTACAAACCTGTTCTTTCGGAGGGAGGGAACCTCATCCAGAGCAGGCACCATTAAAGCATTTTGTTCTTTCCTGTGAATAACCTTTCATTGCTTTGCACTATAAATTGCACTATCTTAATACAGTATACAGTGGTACCTCAGGTTAAGAACTTAATTCGTTCCGGAGGTCCGTTCTTAACCCGAAACTGTTCTTAACCTGAAGTCCCACTTTAGCTAATGGGGCCTCCCGCTGCTGCTGTGCACGATTTCTGTTCTCATCCTGAAGCAAAGTTCTTAACCCGAGGTACTATTTCTGGATTAGCAGAGTCTGTAACCTGAAGCGTATGTAACCCGAGGTACCACTGTACTCTTCATGTAGCATCAGCAGTTATGGTAAATTTACAGTTCATTTGACTCACAACTTACAATAATTTATAACTAAGTGCATTTATCTTGCATTATTTATTGACATTATACTAAAGGTCTATTAATATATAGTTAGTGATAATTATTTTCCTAATATATGTTTGGTTCATATATGCTATTGCTCAGAAAACAGAGCTCTGAATTCTAATATCCATTTCTTTGTCAGACTGTGTGGATAAACAATGCTGTTGCATACTTTCCAATTAATGTGCATCTTGTATTGCTTTGCAACAAATCTAAGCAACACATCCTGTGGAATTCTATTAACAAGTAAATGAAGATCAGCAATTTGTACTCAGTTTAGCTTGATTGTTAAATGTAAGTATAAGGATCAAGAACATATTGAGTAGTAATTATTTTAAATGGGATCAAAATATGCGTAAAGCAGACAGGTTATACTCCAGGAAGTTGAAAGGAAAGGAATGAAATAAAATCCTTCGGAGGTCTACAATAAAATTGTCTATTTTAAAAGTAGATTGAGACTGGAACCCTATACCCACTTACTATATATATAAGTCCTATTCAACTGAATGGGACTTTTTTGTAGACATAGTATAGGATTGTATAGTAAGTGAAATTTTCATAAAAAAAGAATACGACAATTAAATAATAGCCATGACATTCCACCAGCATAATTTTACACTGCTGTTTGTTAGGACTGTTGTTCAATATCTGAACTAACTTTGCTGATGCTTCCCCACTGATAGCTCGGTTTGTGTGGATGAGGAGACTTTTAGTCAATGCTTTCTTTCTTTTTTTGCAAAGAGAAAGGATCCATGGGAACTCCCAAAAGGAGAGAAGGCATGAGAAAACACATCCAGACTTTCATGCTCTGTAGCAGCACCTAAGCAGTTAGAGGCTGACCTATTTTTGAGGTGGTATTTCAAAGACTTTGCAGTTCAAGCTTTTTAAAAATCAATCTATTTCAAGTAACCCTGCAAAGCCGTTACTTAAACACCAACAATAGTAGACACGATGTCTCTGTAAGGAATTTAACCATGGTTCTGTGATGAACTGGAGTAGATTTTACTTGCATCTTAGGGCCAAGTTTTCAGAAATGAAATGTCATGTTGATAATTTTGGTAAATGTATCTGTGTACAGCATGGCGTGTGATGAAATTGACTCCAATTCACGAAAGAGGCTAACAACGTAGATCAAAGAAACAAAGTAGGGAATCAAGAGTATGAGCCTCAAAAAATGTGTGCTCAGAAGTCAGGGGGTTTCAAATTAATAAGTGGAGGGATAACTGTCAGGATGGGACTTAGTATGCTGATTTTTTGAGCTTGGGAGTTTACAGGTCTTTGCTCTTGGAAGCTAAAGAGAGTCCTACCACTTATGCAAGACACTTTATTTATTTAATCATAAGCATTTATAAACCACTTAATATTTTAAAATCTCGAAGCAGTGTACAGAAGTACAACTTAAAAATGATAAATAGTATTATAAAAACATTGTTCAGAGATGAAACATAAAGTCCAATAACAGAATATTATAAAAACAGAAATTTGGTAATCTTATGGATCAAGGAAAACCTATGCTGTACAAAGGATATGTTATTTAGTTTGTTAATTTAAAAGCATTGGACTTCATATTGACAAGGTTAGCCACATATGGCTTGGGATGTCTAGTAAAATATGAAGTAGAGAAATGAACGGGACAGGCCATGTGAAATGTCAGCATGCTAGTCCTTTACCACCTTTGGTCCCAGAAGCCCTCATGTAATGACATTCCAATAATTACACCTGCCATTCTCTCTCTCTCTCTCTCTCTCTCTCTCTCTCTCTCTCTCTCTCTCTCTCTCTTTCTGAGAGAGTTATTTCAAACTTTACTGTAATATGTCAATAATGATGTTCGGGGAAACACATGAACTGAGCCTAGAGGTTGACTGAGCACATTCCAGGGTTGTCATACATCCAGGAATTCCCAGACATGTCCTCTTTTGGGGGTCCTACATGCCCATATGAGGGGAATTTTTCATTTTAAAGCTATTTTTAATATTAAAAAGTAATAACAATAATAATTGTGTGTGCAGGCGGCTCTGGTTCAGTCTCTGGGGTGAACAGCTTGGGCTTGGTGACGGTGGAGGGGCTATCAGGCGATTCCCCAGAAAAGCTCAACAACCTTTTGTGTCCGGATTTTTACCTCTTGAAATATGGCAACCCTAACTTATTCTGCCACTTGGCTGGCTATATCCCCATCTGCTGAAACAAAGGGATTATCCTGCTATAATGTGAAGCAGCTCCAATTTAGCTAAAAGCCCATTTACATTAGTCATTCCCTGAAAATCAGTATTCACGACTTCGTTTCTCTGTGCACCCGAACCCTCTATTTTTGATGCTTTTTAAGGTGGCTGTTTGATAACAATTTCTCTTGACATGCCTTTATTGCACATAATTTCTCAATAGAGACCAGGTAATCTGTAAAGTAATCACAATATAATTATACTTTTATTTTTGCATTCCAATATTGTGCAGAAAATTAACTATTAATATTGTTACCACTTTTGTTTTCATTTGATGAATTAATGAATTATTGTGTATGATCTAATTAAATAAATTCTAAAAGTTTCTGAATTATATGCAAAACTGAATGTTAAATTGTGCTAAATTATGGAATTTACAACAAATCCCATGCTTTCATTCATGAGAAAAGGGCAGCTCGAATGGAAATATATATTTGCTTTTGCAAAAATATAAAAACTACTTCACCCACAACATGAGCATGGATATAGCTGGGCTACATGTTTAAAATACTCACAGATCCATATTCGTCTGAGGTGGGGGCAAGCAGTGGTTGCCTAAAGGCGGAAATTAAGATTATGAGGGGAACTCTCCATTCCTGTTATTCTTTCTTAAACATTTACTGTTACTATCATATCCATGACTCTCTGTTGCATCATGTTTCCCCTTTTCCCATTCAGCAGAGCAGATTTGCAACCAAGGGGGGAAGCAGAACTTGGGTAAATGAGTTCAGATAGCAGCTGCAGATAAGTGGCAAAGCATCTGCTTCGCATGCAGAGTCCCAGGTTGGCCCCCAGCATCTCCAGGTATGGCTGGGAAAGACCCCTGCGAAACTGAAGAGTTGCTGCCAGTCAGTGTAGACAATATTGCTTTTAACGAAAGGGTTGATGCTATGCTCTTTTATTGTAGCTATCTCTCTGTGTGTCTTTAGTCATTTTTTAATGATTTCCCCCTATGATTTTAGCTGTTCTTATTTTTATCCGTAAGCCACCTTAAGTCCCTGTCAGGGGGAAAGACTGTGTGTAAGTAAATAAATTTATTATAGCAATAGAGAGTAGAAACTGGATCACAGAGTGTGTAGTGATCCAATAAATATTACTGTGATGCTGGCTGCTGTTTGTTAAACCAAGTTTATTCCAAGTAATTAAACTTTTAACTATTTTGAGGATCTCTTAGTAATTAACTCAACTTCTCTTTAGATCAGTTGATGGGTTTTGATGCAGTCCTGAGGCTAACAAATTCCACAAACTCTGGAGAAATCCAAACTTTGCAAAATATCAGGGACAACTAGCAGTTTGTAGCTGATTATTTTTAAACAAACCAGCTTGTTATTCAGTACCTTCAGTAATAGCAATAAGGCATGATAACTTTTTTTAAGCGATTATTGTTTTTCAGTCTTACTTTTATAACCTGCCTGTCTGGTAATGGATGGGTTTGCTATTCCCATCTTACTGTGGCTTAGAAAAAGGAAACACTGTGTGTTCCCTTCCTGAAATAGCTTTGTATATCTTTCAAACTTGGCTCATGTAAAAATGCCAGTTTCCCTAATGGATTATGCGTTGGATCCAAATAACTGAATGAGAAGCAACTAACCACTAGTGCTTTTCCATAAATGCTTGCACACAAGCACCCACAAGAGTTCATACAGTGCTTTAATAAGTAGGTTCTATAGCAATTCTCTTTGGGGTTGTGTGAGCTTTTGTGTATGCAGAACATATTTTTGGAATTTAGTTTAACAACACTCTAGTGTGAGGTATGAAAGAACCCTTCAGTGACTAGGATATGCCGTCCACCAACAGAAGGACGTCTTTGGATACAACTCTTTATCATCAGCCAACATTGGTGGTATTTCAGCTCTTGTTAAACCTGCGCACTATACCTGCGCACTCAAGCATTTTCTGGTGTTTGTTGGTGGTGGTATCCATCATGTCAGGAATAATTAATGGTGCCCTTGGGTTATCAGCATACCCCTCAACTGCCCCAATTAAATCAGGACATCCCATTGTGGGGGGGATGTGCTCTCAAGAGCATGGCGGCACAGGTTTTTTGGCAGGCACAGCCTCAAAAGATGCTGGGTGCGATATTGCATGGGATCGTGACTCACGCAGGAATGTGTCCCAGAGGACACAAACCCCAATTTTCCATGTATGGGTTATCATTTGCATTTTATTATTCATCATTTTAACTTGACCATCATCTTGAGATGGATTGCCACAGGCAGTATAAAACTACTTAAAACGTAGTAGAAAAGGTGGGATGTGTGGAATACTTCAGAAAAATGACAGCTTAAGAACCAAGACAGTTGCATCGAAACTGCTTAACTATAGCTTACTGTGAATGAGTGTTAGGGTACTGCCTCCTCTGTTTCATCTGATATCTGAAAGAGGCCAGCACACAATAGTTGCAGTAGGCAATGTCAACAGTGCAGCTTTAGAGTGAGTGTGGATATATTTAATCACTATGTCTCAACCCCGTGCTTAAGAATGTATGAACTATTGGCCCTATCATTAATTTTTATCGTCTGCCATGGTCTTTCTTTTGTCCCTCTGTTGCAAAAAATGTTATGAGCAGCAGCATACATGCAGAAAAGATGTGAACACTTACAGGGTAAAATGCATAATAAGGGGCAAACAGTAGGTCAGAATGCTTACTTAGAAATATACCTGTTCCACCCACTGACTGTGGTGATAGGAAAGGCAATCTATGATAAAATATTAACAGAATTTCTGACAGTGGTAGAGTCACAGAGAAAATTAAACAAGATCACTGATCATCAAATGCAACCTGTTGAATACTGCATGCTAAATATAATTGCTGTCAGATAAATAAATAAAATAATGTCAATTATTTAATTATTATTAAAATGTCAGTGTCTATCAATAATTAGAAGTCAAATATCCAGCAGTGACAGTTGTAAGATGTTCGTAACCCATGAAACGTCTGTTTTGAAACAGATGTAGAAATTAAGTATTTAATGGATATTCATTCTCAGAATTTGCAGCAGATAGTTTTCAAGAGGATTTATAGAGAGCATAAACTTGTTTTAAACTATAGTTCCTGGAATTAGCAAGTTTACATCTCTTCTGGGTGCATGCTGACAGGTAAAAATGCACCAAAATAGTTTGCTTTTGACCTCCTTGATTCCACTTCCCTTCCAGTCTGCACTCTCGTGCTGTATTACCACAACCATCAGAAAGATCTGTGTTGAATAAAGTTGGGACTACATGGATGAAACTCTAGGTATATGCCAACTAATCAAACATCATGTCAATCTTAACTTGGCTTCATGTCTTAAAAGTGTTACAATGCTGAGATATTTTGAGACCAATCTGAAGCCTGATTTGGACCTTGTCATTGGGAGTGTGACTGGATCTGATTCTCTTCATCCTTCACCAGTAACTGGCAGCCCCTTACCCATCTCCCATTTGTCCCCTTCACTTAATATTTGTTTTTGCTTCAAAACACTGACAGCAATGGCAAAGCAAGGACCTCCCTCCCATCTTTGCTAGTCTGAAAGCTGGCACATGACTGTGGCTGTGTGCCAGATGCAAATATTACATTGTGTTATGTAGTTTTCCAAGCACTACAGACATCAGTAAGTGGCATTGGGAAAACTACATTACCTAGAATTTCTTGCTCATGTATTCATCTGAGTATCAATAATAACTCCCCCAAGTTTGCTAACAGTAGAGGAGAACCAAACAACCTCTCCCAAACCTTCACTCTCAAACCAGCCTAGAGCTGAATGAGAATATCCTGAAATGATAATGGGTGTATAATGCATTTTTTAAAGGAAGGTAGGCCCTATTATCACTATTATGCACTCATCATTGCTGCTGGCCTTATCTGTGTGCTGAATTATTTAGAATGCTTGGGATATTGCTGCTTGTTGCCTCTGCAAAATGGAAAGCATGATAATGAATAAGCTATTTTAAAATATATTTTTTATTAAAGTTTCATTTTCATCATTAGAGATCTGCAAACAGCAGAGATGTGGTGTTTTTTTAGGCCAGCTGCTCATTCATATAGATTCTGTTTAGCTGCAACAATGCAAACCGTGACTTGTGCTTTTGCAACTAAAGCGCAATTCAGTGTCGTAAGCATGGAAAATGGTGCATGCTCTACTTTTGTTTGTTTGGCAAATCCCTTATTAGTCACATACAAAACACAGGCTTGCATAATGAATCTTGGTGTGGACTGCTGCCTAATGCCCTTTAGACATAGATGGCTCTGGGAGAGCACAAAGCAAAGCAAATGCCTCCTCATCTGCTCATAATTAGAATTAAATAGTTGTTTATGTTTAAAAAGATTTCAGTATAGGAGACAGAGCTTCTCCTGCCATGGTCTACCTTGCCCCTTCTTTGTCTTGTTACTACTTTTAATACTGTTATTATTTTTTCAGAAGCAGCCTCTGCTGTGAAAATGGTACTGTGAAAGGGTTTATTGTTGGCTCTACCAACCCTATGTGTTATAGTGGCATAATCTGTATGTGTCAAAATGCTCAGGCACCTACTTTATTTTAATACCTCTGTGCTAGCAGCTAAGGGTAAAGAATTCAGGTGACACAAAGAAATTCTGCTCCAGAATGACTGTAGGACTTCATAGGGGGCCCTGCCTTCAGTATTTCCTTCAACCCTTTCTCAGCCTATGAGAAGGAGTGAGCCTGCAACAAGATGATAATAAAAATAGCACTTGCTACACAGTTCTCCCAACTTCTCCTGAATATGAAACCTCCCCACAAAACCATGAATGCTACAAATCAGCGCGTTGCAATATTTTATTGGAATGCTCAATTTTACTATAATAGTATGACCTAAAAGCTTTATCTGAAATGTCTATTCACCCTCAGTCTTTTTCTTCTGTTGCAAGATTGTTCATAACAAGTGCAATTTTTTTTATAAATACAGTGATTTGGGGAGCTTAATAATCCTCCACCCATGGCACAAGCTAGCTAGCCATTGTCTGAAACAGGGGTCCTAGATGACTAAGCAGAAGTCTGGTTTAGGCTTACACAGTGAGCAACTGAACGTGTCTTAAGTGTCAGTTTTACACATGGTAAGCTATTTTAGTCATTAGGTACAGTTTGTGCTTCTGTTGCAGCTTGTAATATGTATAAAATGACTCTTGTGGGACACTACTCAGGTTAGTGTGCTTTGTTTTCTTGTGAATCCCTTCAACACAAATAAAGCCAATATTCTACCCAGCAATCAGTGACAGGTAAGTAACCTGTCTGGCTCCAGTGTGTTCCTACAGCTTGTGTCTGAAGCCATGTACACAAGATGTTAGCCACAATCCATATCCATAGTGTACTTTCTTGAGAAATACTGCTGCTTGATGCATTTTCCCTCAAACAAGTTTCTATCTGATTTGAAAACATAAGCTGCAGTCACTGTGCATTTAAGAAGAGGTGTCTACATTTGAAACAAAGATACAAAACCAAACTTAACAATTTCTACATAAATCACAACAAAATCTACAATAAAGAGCCAACAGCAACAACCCTGCCCCCCCAACCCAAACCAACCCCAGCCCAAGAATCTGTTCAGCAGCTTCAACTTTTGTAGCTGGTCAGTCAGGGCCCTACCCTCCCAGGCCAGGTGGGAAAAGGCCTGCAAGGCAGGGAGCAGGTTTTCTAGGACTCAGAGCCTAGATGGTGTGTCCTGGTCTCAATTCTAGTCTGAATACAACCAGTGCTTGTATAATTAAGGCCAACTCTGCTTTCTCTGGATAGGGTTGCAGCTGGGAAAGCTGAGGCACAGGTTTACCACCTCAGTGAAAAGGTGTCCTCATCACACGCTATGGGCAGTCTCAGTACATTTTAGAAAGCCTTCCTTCATGTACTTCATGAATCTGGATCTACTATTTGTGAAATACATAAGCATTCCCCCAATCCTTAGACAATTCATGATGGGCATTTTGCTAATATTTAAATAAAACCTAGGCTTGGGCAGAGGGGAAACAGGAAAGTGTTTCTCTTCGTGTGGTACACAAACACTTGTGATTATCAACATTATTCTCCTTTGGACTTATCTTTTAAAATCCTCCCAAAGGGCACTTGTTTTGCCATCATGCCTCAACATCCACTTTGGTTGGTGTCTTTGTTACTGATTAACAAGCATCCTTCAGTCTATTTGGTGAGTCCTGACCTAACATGTTGAAGAGATCCTAAAACTCTAATCTTGCTTTGTTATACCAAAGAAAACAGCCCATGAGTCTGTGCTTTGGAATAATCGTTGGTGGGTGTTGCATCATAGGTCCACCCTTTCCTTTCACTTATGATTCAGTCTCACATTTTCACCTACTTTGTCTAGGATATAAAAATACCTTTCTGTGAGCCACAAAACTGTATTATTCCCTTCCCTTTCTTATTCATCGTAATCCCATCAGTCTGTAGAATGACTTTCTTTGTCTTCTTTTAAAGGTCTGTTTTCTGCCCTTTTGTTGACACATAGATATAATTAATGGAGGGTAATTAAATCCCACTGCTGACAAAATGTGACAGTGTATTGTTCTGTTATTATTCAGCACCAATTATCCTAAAATAAAGTCACTCTTCTGACTTTATAATTCTTCGACTCATTTTCATGTACACAGTACAACACATAAATAAAGTAATTGTTTTGCCTGTCTGGTGCCCTTCTCCCACTGCTACACATCACAGTCTGCAAAGATGCAACAGTAATTTCTTTACCCCACCCCTCGTTGTATATTGGTCAGTCATCAGAGAAGACCATAAATCATTCCACTGAATGCCAGATACAAGAAAATGAGTTCTTTTTTATTGTTTTAATATGTCAAATTTTGTTTTGCAAATCGTTTTTCTACCAGGTCTATATATTAGGATCACTTTTAAAATTAGAAAATGTATATAGTGCACTAGTAAAAATTGAAATAGTTTTGCAAGTTGATTTTGAACAATCCTATGTCTAGAAGGCAGTTTGTGGACCTTTTTTTTAAAAAAGAAAACTCAGTACTTTTTTCCAAAGTAATTTTAACAGAAGACAATATCTGACCAAAATTGTGTTCATTTTCATGGTATAATTTAGTTGCAAAATGTGTCCTTTTCACGACAAGATTGTCTTGACTTTTTGAAACAGTATGCCCTATATCTGTAAAGAAAGCTTGAGTACAAGGAATGCCTAACTGCCTCATTTGGTGTTGTTAGATTAGCCTCCCTAGATGAGCAGTTTTGTTAAATGTCTCCTTTACACTTTCGACATCATTTCTCTCTTAAATTGTTCATATGTGCAAAGTTACAGAGCTGGAAAGAAAGGTGAGACAAGTTTAGTGGAAGAGCTTGAGAAACACAGCAGATGTTACAAGGAGTACTTCAAAGCAGGGGAAGATGTGCAGTAGTACATTTTGTTATTTGTTCAAAGCTGTTTGAACTCCATAGATAGTAGTGAAAACTCAACTGCAGAAACATTAGATGGTATTGGTGCAAATATTACATGGTGTAAGTATTGCAGGTATGCTAAATTTCAATCACCTACACATTACAGTTTTCTTGGAAATCTACTAGGATATAAGTTGTGAACACAACCAAGTTCCTACCTTAAAGATGAAGACAGTCAGTTCTGGAATTGGATGACATAATCAAGTGAATACAGGATTTATATGTATTTCAAATCAAACAAAGCAATGAAATTTGACTGCATCAAGAACTGCTGTCAAGAGGCTTTTTTACTGGGTGAGGGTGAACAAGCTTAAACTGAGTTCAGACAAGATGGGAATGCTTATAATTGAGAGGTAGTTTGTGTGTTTTGAATGATGTTTCAGGCCCCTTCCCACCCCAAGGACCCAAGTTCTCAGTTCAGGAACTTTCCTGCACCCATTGCTATATTTGGATCCACAGGTTGCCATTATTGGTCAGGAGTGCCTTTTCCAATTTCAAGTGGCTTGCCAACAATGATCTTAGTTGGAAAAGGTGGACCTAGCTTCGGTTACTCGTGCACAGGTTAAATCCAGGTCCGGCTACTGCAATATTCTCTACACAGAACTACTTTTAAAATGGCACATAGTACAGTGGTAGGTTTCATGCTCAATCCCCAGTATCTCCAGGTAGGACTAGGAAAGAGCGTGTCTGAAACCCTTTAGAGGTGCTGCTAAACATTGTATATAATGCCAACCTAGATGGACCAATGGCCTTACTCAGTATAAGGCAGCTTCCTATGTCCCTACGGTATGGAATCTACAATCTAGAATTCATCTGCCAGGATATTGAGAGGAACTAGGCGTATGTCTCATGTTACAAGAGCTTTACATCAGTTAAACAGGTTACCGGTCTGTTTCTGAACTCTGTATAAACATCTTCTATTGACTTTTGAAGCCTAAGCAGCCTAGCACCAAGTTATTTGAAGATCCCTTTATGCCCATATAACTCAACCCAAACCCCAAGATGAGCTTCAGTTGCCCTGCTCTCTGGCTTAAGGTCAGCTTGATGGATACTTGAGACAGGGCCTCTGTATTGGTAGCACCACAACTGTGGAAATCCCTCACCAGGCAAATTCGACAATACCTTTTTGTTTCACAAGACTTATTTGAGCACATTTTATTTTTTTCTCACCTGACTTTTAGATTCTGGTTTAAAATGTTTGTATTGGTGATTTGATTTTGTTTAATTGTCTTAGCTTTCAGTATGGTGAATAATTTTTTAAAAAGCAATCTTGGAAACGCTTTATCTTGAAAGGCAGAGTATAAATGAATAAATAATAAACTGTGCTGCTATTGCCACAATAGCAATGAAAATAATAAAAATTGTTAATGGGTAGCCTGCTGTTTTGATTAATGTACAGTCTTTATATTGGTCAACATTCTTGCCCTTGGCAAGATAGTGCATGTAATTTTAATGTAAGGGTCCAACTGTAAAATATTTGACAGCTCCTTTGAAGGAACCACCATTCTTTAGCTGCACTTGAAAAATCAAGCTCTGACACTGTTAAATTGCTTGGCTCTGTAATCTTCGTGGCTTTTTCTCCCCTAGCAGTGCTCCTGAAAGTAGCTTGATATTGGAAACCATATTTCTTTTTCATTTTTCCTTTCTTTGTATTCATTTACTAGTATTTATGCTGAGATGGCAACCAAACTGAAAGGCATGAACAGGGAGAGCAGATTAGTGCCTGGGAGTTCACTAAAATGAGCTATGCAAATAATATGATTTCCCCTCTACGGTCTACTCTGTCTTGTGGAAAAAAGTAATTAAGGCTTATACCCACTGCAGCCTTTAAAGTGAACATGACAATAGGCAAATGTCCTTTTCTAACAGAAACTAAAGCTAGAGCCCTGGAATGGGTCAATTACTTCAATGATTTGGGGTCCATGGTGAATTAGAACACCATCAGCTTTCATGAAATATGCACAAGGCTGTCAATTGCTTGTGCAGGACTGATAATCCCTGACAAATATCGGGTCTCATCAGATATTGGCGGTAATAAAAATGCCCAGAACAGGTGGATAGCTTCAGTTATCTACAGTTCGTTGTTAAAACTACACCACATCTCTCCAGAGATCCAGAGGGTAAGCGGCTGTTTGATTAAGTATGGCATCACTGGCAAATATCACAAGGCAGCAAGTAATCACACTCGAGCTGGAGAGAGTGAGAGAACGAGAGGCAGAGAAGAACATAGAGCAGATGGATTGTTTCAATTATTTGGGCCCCTTGAATACAAACCACAACTGCCATCAGCGGATCTGATGGCAGACGAGTAATAACTGCATCGCTATGACATCATTTTAAAATCTCACAGGGCTTAAGTATTTCAACAGCTGTAATGCTTTGGTTTATCCAAGCACTGATTTTGACCCACAGTCACCTTTTAGCAATGAGAACAGCGTAGCAGGAGAACAGCTTTTGGTAGTATTTCAAGTCATTTGAACTGTGGCATTTCACAATGCATTCTCAACTACTACATAGAGAGCAGCTTCCTGAATCTCACAGTAACTGTAGTGCATATTACTGTTGCTTGGAGGTGGAGTTTGTGATCTTTGTTTAGACAAGGACTGATTACTAAGAAAGTACAGACAGTCGCACAGAAGAATGTGCAAAGGGCACATCGGGACTCATAAGTATTGCAGATAAACAGGAAGTACAGAACCCTGCCATTAGTTTGCTTCCTTGCAGGTTGCAACTACTTGAAGTACCTTGTACTCACATAATGCTGTCCGTGTACATATATCTTGTAGCTAATCTGTAGTATTTGTTCATATTCATGTTCTTTATTTTTATTGAAGCTCGTAAATACAGTACAAATAACACTATTAAAAATACTAAAGCCAAAACCTACAATTTAAATGTTCAGATACTCCAAAAATCTGGCTGAAATTTGTATAGCAGTGTCATAAGATATTTAAGGAAAATTTTCTCTTTCTCTCACATAAACACCTTAATAGCTTTATTAATCCTTTTTTTTCAAAGCTAGTGGAAGTGGAAGACATGTGTCAGGAGCTAGTAAGTATGGACAATTCCAGAAAAATGAGTTTGAGAGAGCAAAGGGGTGGCAAAGATGGGGGCATAGATTTAAACCATGCAGTATGTATGTATGTGTGTGTGTGTGTGTGTGTGTGTGTGTGTGTGTGTGTGTATATATATATATATATATATATATATATATATATATATATATGGGATCCTAATATACTGTGGCTAAAACCAGGGTGAAATAATGGGAGTAAGAGAAATATTTGGAGAAGAATTGTGTCTGTACATGTTCCCTCATATCTCAGGTTCTAAAATTGTAGAAACTTTTAAAAAAGAAATCTCAGCATCTAGAGATTATATTTTATCCTGGAGGCATTGGAGGCCCAAATACAAAACTACCACTTCACATTCATTTTTCCATTTTGTAAATTTTGCCAAAGAAACTAAATATGTCTTCTCTCAAATATGCTATTTGTGAGTATGTGATAGAATGCAAAATAGAACACTTGATAAATCAAATGTTTATTCTGGGTCATTTGGTATTACCTTTTAATTTACAAGAGCAGGAAATATGAGAACTGTTTCAAGTGTCAGTTGTGAAAATAGCTGGAATTTTGCTCAAATGGTTGCTAGTACAATTGAACTTTGATCTTGTGTGGTTTTTCAGCAATCCTGTATAGTGCTAAATGGTTAGTCTCTTTTATTGACTGTATAAGGGAGGGAAGAGAATTAAACATTAAATTTAAATTAGGTGTTATCATTTCAATAGATTCTGAAATATAAGTTTCTTTCTTTCTTTTCCAAAAAAAGAAGGGCTATAAGTCAGATGAACAGAATAGTAAAAGGAAAAACAGAACGTTTCTGTGATGTCCACGTATAGAAACAGATTACCAGAATACCTATCTAATATGATATGTCTTTTCCCCCCTTACACATGGCTGATAGGGATATGGTTCAAATTGTAGTGGATTCTTATGGGATTTTCTCATACACTGTTTGCAGCTTAGCTCAAGCTATAACTCTCCAGGGCTGGTCCTACTATTAGGCAAAATGAAGATGCTGCCTCAGGCAGTTGATGCTGAGAAGTGTTAGTGTTGGCTGCAGCCAGGGATACCAACTTGAATAAAATATTAGGGGGGCCAGGTAAGCCCCACCCTGCATAACTGATCACATGATGTGGTGCACGCACACCAGCCTGTTCACAAACCAGTAAGATATACTCTACCTTATAACAAATATTTATATTGGGCCCCACCTCAGTTCTTCAGGGTTTGCAGGTCCATATTCACCTTTACTTACTGATGTGAAATAATAATAAAACTTTTAAAGTCCAGTTGTTTGTATGTCCACCTTCACTTGAGTGGAACCATTTGCTTCTCTGCCTCAGGCAGCACAGTGAATTGTGTTCAATTAAGTTTTACTTACAGTAGACCCATTGAAATTAATGAACATGACTAACCTAAGTCCATTAATGCCTCTACTCTGAGTAAACCTCAGCTGAATATCACCCAATGTTTTGGGCTGCCCTACAACCTGTAGTACTATAGGAAAGTTTCAGGTAAGCAATTTTCACAGAGCACCTTTGGCTGCAATCTTGTACCCACTTACTTGGAACTCTGAACTTTACTTTTGCTGCATTGAACTCTGAACTTTACTTTTGAGAAGGGGTGTTTAGGGTTGTATTAGTCTGCTAACTCACCTGCAAGATTTCTTCAGTGACAACAAGTAACTATGATTCATGCCAGGCCAGCATTTGATTATGGTTTAAAGTAGAACCTATGTCGGCACCTGAGAACAAGGTATGTTCATAGAGTGGGGAAAACCTTTTTGAATGGTTTCTTACCTTTGATACTCTACAGTTTTCAAATACAGTACGTTGTTTCTAGAATTGAGCTGTTCAGATGTTCATTTCTCACAGTAAAGGCAGCCTTCCTCTTTAATGTCCAGCAGAAAAGATGGAACAGTGCTCCAGAAAGAATAAATTTAGCCTATGACAACGAAGCAATAGACCTCCTGAGGCCTTTTTAGAAATTGGCAGTCGTTTATCGTTGAACAAGGAATAATGCACATAAAAAAACCCTTTTACCCATCCTCTGAATTGCAAATCTGAAACGGATAAAAAAACCTGGAGGTTCACAGCCAAACTTTTAAAGGGTGCAGAACCAGAATGTCTAAAAATCAGCCTGAATACTTTTTCACTGTGCAGGCTCTTTTTCTTCAGCTCTCCTTTCAGCCCAAGTCATACTGACTTTTTATTATCTTGAATTTCTTTCTTCACTATTGTAAAAATTTGAAATGGCAGTATTAGAAAATATTTTCAATTTGGAGCGGTGGAAAGGTTATGCATTGACATTCCCACATCTAGGATTTACTTTTGTGTATTTTAGATAAAGATAAGAATTTTGCTCAGGTAAATGCAAAACAATCTGCATTGCTTCTGGTTCACTGGCTTAATGCCATACCATTTCCTTTAGCAGAACAAGTAGTTCCAAGCTGGGCTTTTTGGGTCATATTTAATGACTTAGCCAACTTTAAAATGCCAAGAATTCATTAACAGACTCAGTGAATTGATATTAAAGTTATGGACAGCCAATATGAATATTTGGGTGTTCACATAGATTTGTTGCTTTAACATACTGAATGACTGCTCAGTCAATATTAACCCTCTAACCAATTTTCTATAACCGTGTTTCTCATTTAACTTGCTTGGTTCTTGTGTATAAAATTATATCCCACTTCTTAAGATATATTTAATTGCACTGCCATTCTTAAACTCTAGCATTATTTATATCTCAACTTCAATTGTTAAAACTTGCTCACCTGAAAAATATAATACGTTTTCAGGAGATTTGTAGCACTGTTGGAGGCTAACTGTGTGACAGTGGGAAGGGATTTCAGGAATGGGAGTAGGAGAAAAAGAACACCTTTCTTCTCTTTCCCATCCCTCCTAAAGCTTTCTCCCTTTGTGCTATATATCATGAAAAAACTTGGGTTGGGACTCAACTGAATATGTCCTGTTTCGTTTCCTTCTTCTTGAAGCCTTCCTATACAGCATGGAGGAGAAAGATTTTTAAGCGCATGGAACTAATCCTCCCAATCCTAATCCTTTCTTCCAAGATATTGTAAAATGATAGTGTTGGGGAGGGGAAAACCTTTGTTATGTCAAGGGCTGCAGACAGTCCCTCAGGGGTGTGCTAGGCCACGGTTGGCAGCAGGCTGGGCTCAAGTCAAAACTGAGTAGGGTCACAGCCAGCAGTGGGGTGGGTCCACCTCCATTTTCTCTATTTCTGGCAGTCCACTCCTCTTTCCATCACTTCATTAGTCTCTCTCTTTCTTCCTCCGCTGTCACTCTCCACCCATCCCCAAGAAAAACGCTCCCATGCAGCATTTAGGAAAAAGCTCTCATTGTCATCAATAAGAGGTTCCCCCTGCACCAAGTTTAATAGCTGCATGGGCTGAAGAGCAAAGCTGCCTGTTGAGTCATTCTTGGTTGTGGACCTGCAGTTCCTGATCCTTCTGTAAGGGTATCACACAGGCCATTTTCCTCCACCACCCCCTTTTTCACACCCTCCAACATTTCCTTGATGAAAATAGGAACACCCTATTCAATAATAAAAATAATTTTGCTATTTATACCCCACCCATCTGACTATACCCCAGCCACTCTGGGCAGCTGCCAACATATATAAAGACACAATAAAACATTAAACACTGCTTTTTTCCAGTGGGTCTGCACGCCATATAACTTAGTTGGGTATCACCCATAAACCGAGTGTAAAGTAGAATAAAAATACAGTGGTACCTCGGGTTAAGTACTTAATTCGTTCCGGAGGTCCATTCTTAACCTGAAACTGTTCCCAACCTGAAGCACCACTTTAGCTAATGGGGCCTCCTGCTGCTGCCGCGCCGCCGGAGCACAATTTATGTTCTCATCCTGAAGCAAAGTTCTCAACCTGAAGCACAATTTCTGGGTTAGTGGAGTCTGTAACCTGAAGCGTATGTAACCTGAGGTACCACTGTATTACACTTCCTTGACTTGAGAAAGACTCCCAGGTCTTACTGAAATAGATAAGGAACCCCTTGCTTTTCTGGGAACTCTGTGAGTGCAGGAAAGCTCAGGGGAGATTTGCACTTGATTGAATAATGAAGGGTGCACTCACACAAGCAAGAAGGGCTTTCCACGAAACCGGACTGTTGTGCTTTCTAGGTTTGGCACTACCATTAAGGACAAATACAAGTGCTTTTACAGAGGGGATATGTTTTCACTATCTTGTATGTTGGAGATCCTCCTTTGAGAAGGCCCATTTGCATCTTCTCCTTTGCAAGCTGTTCTTCTCATTCTTCTCTTTCATTTTCTTTCTTTCCCTTATCACAAGTAGTATTGTCTCTGCAGAAGTATCCATGAGAAGAAGGCGCAGAAGTGGTAGTCAAGTGAGAGGCTTAATTTTGTTCTAAGTCAAATAATTTTGCTTTCGGATAACGAGAAAATAAAATGCAATGTTCACTGTCAAAAAGTTGACACTATAAATACCAGAAAGTATTAAAATCCATTGTCAATAAAAGTAAAAAGCATGAATCACTTCACATCTTGACATATTTCAAAACTGCCACACACAGCACAAATTATAGTGTATTTGATTGCTCCAGAGATAATAGCACTTGAGAGTTCCTCTCTCAGCATCCAGAGTTACAACTAAAGGGGTTCAGTTGTTTTGTCTTTATAAGATACAAATGTGTTCAAAAAACCTAAAAGTTCTATAAGATCATGTCTGTTAATAAAATAAAATAAAAATAGGTATAACAAAGGATAATGAAAGATTTAGTCAAAGAAAGAAAGCTACATTTATGATTTTCAAAAAAAATTAACCCTTTGTATGTGTGTGTAATTTATCATGTTGAGTAGCAGGGGTCCCTAAACTTTTTGGGCCTGGGGCACAAGTAGAAATGTAAGAAATGTCATGGGCACCACAAAACACACATTTCACAGAAGAAAAAGTGGTGGTGCTTAGAAATCCCTCCCCCACAAAAAACCCCAGCCAAAATACTCAGAGCCCTCCTAAACAAATCATAAAGGGAGGAAAAGGCTGACGGTCCCCCACAAAACAAACAACCCTCCCCAAAATTGCTCTAGATCAGAATGTGAAAGTGAGCCACAAAGTTGTATTTTCCAGAAACCATAGAGATTGTAGTGTAACTTTTTTATTGTAGCATAACTTCTATTTTATTTGGGAAATATTTCTTAAAAACCAATAAAAACTTCTGGGTTATTTGACGGATCTTAAGCTAAATAGTAGAGTAGTATGTAATTATATTTGGAAGGGCTCTTGCATAATAAATGATTCTGAAGGCATCTGTCTTCAAGCTGTGCTTTTTTTTTACCCAACCTAGGTGTTTTAGGAATTAATAAAGATTAAGTTATGCATAGCTTTTGAGGATGTTAATTATGTGAAGTTATCTTTTACTCAGAAGTCTACAATAATCACTTTTCAGTCTCTGAATGATAACCGAGTTCCAGTAATCAGGAAAGCATCAATACATATTAGCTGTGTAGCATCTGCTTCCTGCATCATGAAAAGACACTGTTTAGACTCTTAGAAACATTACAGCCATTAACATTATGTGGGAAAAGTTAAATGAAGTAGTAGGATTGTGTAGCTGATTTATATCATGAGGTCTTGGATTTCTTTTGTTTTTCTCTAGCTGCAAAATAATTCTAACAGCATTTGTACTAGTCATTGTGATCTCCAGCTCACCATATTTATGTGTGGATGCTTTCTAAATAGTTTGTGTCTGTAGAACACGAACAAAGGAAGAGGAGAGGGGTGATACCAGGCGGAAAAGAGGATGCAATTTAATTAATATTCAGACTTGATGTCTGGGATGTAGTGACTCCTTTTGCAGAATAGAAATTAAAAGGAAAATGGAAGACAGTGCAGGCTTATGGCTGCTCCATTATGTATAAGATTTTAGTTTAAAATCAATTTTGGACAACTCACATTGGTGGATCACGTCACATGAAATAATTTCAAGATTTCATAGAAGTGTGCATTATGCTTGTGTGATATCTATATATATCTATATATATCTCTATCTATCTATCTATCTATCTATCTATCTATATTTGACCAAACTGCAGGAGGCAGTGGAAGACAGGCGTGCCTTGCATGCTCTGGTCCATGGGGTCACGAAGAGTTGGACACGACTGAACGACTAAACAACAATAACATATATGTATATAATAATAATAATAATTTTTACATTGTTTTTTCATATTTTACATGTTAATGGGATCTATAGTTAGCTATCATCTTTATATTTGCAGATTTATATGTTTTACAACTTGTAAATAAATAGCTTCTGTTTTTTTTTTAAGGCAATTTAAGGAGACTTTGTTACAGAGCAGAGAACACACTTGATGTTAGCAAACTTCATTTACCACGGGCACTTATTTTTGAGAAGTCATTAAAAAGCTATGGTAGTGCCAAAAAACTGGAGTCATTACTTCTTCTCTTTGCCAATACTAAGAAGTCTGACCCTAAGCATAATACAATTAAACAAAGGAAAACCAGATGCTAATTATCAGGGCAAAGTCTGACAGGCTATGCAATTTACTCCTAAGAAAATTCTAGCCGCTTGAAATGTGGACAATACAGAATATTCATACATGTACAATAGAAGGCAGTTCTTTACTTAGACTAGGAAGATGAAAAACCTGTAATTTTTTCACTTCAAAATATACTTTGAAAATCAAAAGCAAATTCTATATATTACTACATATTACAAGGTATTGCTTTTGTTGAGCTGAATCCTTTGATTCATTATGTTCATATAGCACAATTGATGTTAACAGGCTTAAGCATGTGTAATTGGATGTGAGATGGCAGCATTTAATGGGACGAGTTTTGTTCATGAATGGGAAACCTATAATCTTCCAGTAGTTGTTGAACTACAGTTTCCATCATCCATAACCATTGGTAGGCTGGCTGGGACTGATAGAAATTGGAGTCCAACAACATCTGGAGGTTCCCATCCCTTGTCTAGTCTGATGACTGCAGCCTAGGAGTTGTTGCCTTTTTAAATCCATGATACTTTTTGCCCAGTGCCCCCCCCCCTTCATGCTGTGGTCAGATATCAGTCTTATACTAGGGCCAAGTAGTGTAACCATCTTTCAGGAACTGTAGTAGGCACCGCGTTTGATGTGTTGAAGAATAATTCTAGACTCAAACATAGGACCAAATTAGTTGTCTGGCAATAATCATCACTAGCTGATTTCAAACTACTGTCACTAGCTGAGGAAGCCCCTAAAGCAGAAAGTCAAAATTAGACTATCAGGAGTTGTGGTGCCAAGACTAGCATCACTTTGGATGTCATCTTCCCGCACTCTTCATACAAATTGTTTGTGCCTTTGCCTTTGCCTCGCCAATTAAGATGCTGCCATCATTGGCTTTAGAATCAGAACACATACTACAGCCTCTACTATAGTAAGTGAAAACACACACACTAGCTATTCATATATCTTAAACTTTCATCTATGTCACTTCTTCCTCATTCTGTATGTGGGAGCAACCTGTTAGTGGAGTTCTGCTGAAGACAAGTCTGGATCCAGCCCATTCTTCAGAATCAAATCAAGAATGTGCTCACTACCATTTTTCTCCCATTGTCCTCCTGCTGCTGCTCATGCATCAACTGATGATGCCTTCACAGTTCTGGTAGCCTCGCCTAGATGGCTTCTTAAATTCTCAAACACCTACCAGAGGTTGCAGAACTCTATAAATGAGTAAATGCCATCAAAATGTGTATGAGTAAAAGTTCTTTGTTATATTTTATTTCAGTTGCACCCCCTCAAGTTTTAATTCCTGTATTTCATTTTAATGTTGCAATTATAATAACTGAATGAAAATTATGCTGTCACAAACTTAGCATTTCTGATGAAAATTGGGAAGGATGCTGGCAATGAGCAACTTATTTAAAACAAAATGCCTTCACTAATTAGACAAGAAATCATAAGGCTGTCAAATGAAAACTTATAATGAAAATAATTTTGGATATTTCTACACAATAAAAGTCTCTTTTAAAAAATCCTCAAAAGACCAATTCAAACAACTCTGGGCTTATGCCAATATGCAGAATTTGTATTCTAGCTGATTTGCACACAAAAGTCAATGGTTGTTTGCTTGTTATTCAGTACACTCAGATGCAATTATTTCAGCCTATGGCCACAATACCCCAAGTAGCTATCAGAAACGTTTTCAGTAGCGTAGTAATATATGAGCATTCAATGAAAACCTGTAAGGTGGCTGTGTGGAGAAATTTCAGAAATCTCTTAACGGCAAGCAGCTTAGGTATAGTCAGCACAAAAGTCTGGTTGCTTTTTTAATTGATGTCCTGGAAATATATGTAACATGTATAAATGTTTAGGGGCTAAAAATTTCAATGGTGATTGATACCAGAAACTGCAAGTGTAGCTTGCAAACCTCACCCCTAACATTCGCACAGAGAGGATCCTCTTCAGTCCTTCACACAAACTTCAGAATGAATATCTGAATACAGTTTCTAAGCACATTTAGTTGGATTCACTTAGAAGCTTCCCTGTGTTTGGGTTCTTGATAGTAGGAGTGTTTTTAACTGAATGCATCTATAAGGCCCTGTCAGACCTTTGTGCTGAACACATGAAGAAGTGCCTGCATATTGTGGAGATGTCGGGAATGAGGTTTGCATACGTGCCTTCTCCATTTTAAACCCTTGTGTGTTCAGGTGAAAGCCTCATTAACTCACCTCATTAGCTGAATGAAATAGATTGGAAAGAGCTTAAAATGTGATACTGGGCTTCTACTGTTGCTTTGGCTTTGACATCTTCAGTATCCAGGCAGGACATTGTGTTTTGGCTTTGTGCCTGGAGAGCCCTCAGGATGACTTCAGAAAATTTCTCTTCATCACGCTTTAGTAGATTGCACATGTCTAAATAATAGCCAGGTTAACTAGAAGTGGGTTGAAAAATAAGTCTTGTGTCTAAAAGGGTTTATATTCATTTGTAATGGAGCTACATCAAAAACTGGAGAGGACTTCTCACATGAAAACTCTTTAAAAGTCAGCCAATACCAGCCAAAAAAGCACAGCACTTGGCACATTAGTTTGTTAACTGACAGCGCCAAATCTTTCATCATTGAAAACTAATCTGCTTTCCCATGGCTCTGCAAAGAAAGAAAATAAAAAACCCTAGAGGTGGAAACATGTGTTTTTCTAAAATTGTCCTTTTCCACTGACATTTTCTCAGTTATGCCATCCCTAATTACTGTTCTCTATCCATCAGATTTAAGGCAGTTTCCTAAATATTGTGTAAATGGTCTATTTAGTGGATATATCAACAAGAATGTGCATAGAAGTGATCCAGGAGACAAGTGATCTAATCTGGTTGGAATGGCAAAGCATAGGGTGCACATCCTTAGTTACTATAGCATTTTTCTTAGCCTTGGCAAACAGAGCTATATGGCTAGGTTCCTCTTAAGAGAAGACGTGCATGTCATATTGGGATCCACCAGGGCTAGAACTAGATGTTAATGTATAAGGGTTTATTCATGCAGAGAAAAAGGATAAGAAAGGGTTAAGTTAGGTGTGCTGGTTAATTTTGGGTGTGCTTGTCCTGCACCTGCATCTAGTTAAGCATGAGTGAACAAGCATGTGATAGTGACTCAGCACAATCTAAAGTATAAATACACCTGTGTTTGAAGCAAGTTTGCTTTTGGCCCCCTGCCTTTGGCCAGTGCCTAGTTTGTGTTGGAATACTATAAGGAGACTGTATGCTGTGGGAAAGACTGTACTACAACTTTATGCTAAGCTGGGGAACTGCATTGTACTGACCCTACCCAAACTGTCTGGTATTTATACGTTCCATTGGCACATTCTGATGGTGTGCTGAATGGGCACTCTGCACACGCCCCAATACCAGGAGGCCTCTATTTTGGTTCAGCTGCTCTTCACGTGGTCAGCCAACAGGACTACAGTTCAGAATATCTTCTTGACATTAAAGGATTCCCAGGTACTGATGCTGTTTAACAAGGGCTATACATGACTTCCTGTTTAGGATAAGACTTTGGGTGGCAAATGTCTTGATCTGGTGAGTTGTGACTCCTAATGACCCTTAGTACTGACTCCTTACATGACTCCTAGTTCCTAGCTTCTGATTCAGCTGCCTGTGCCTTAGGCCTGACTAGGCATAGGATTTTGCCAACTCTTCTTAGTCAAAAAGAACAGAGGGCTACTAGGATGTTGCAGAACTGTTAATGGCCTGTATCAGTGTGACACAACTGCTGAAGTGTGTCACTTAAATGTTGCAGTTGGGATGAAACACTATTATTTGCTGTTTTTCACTCAGCAGTGCACAGTTAAACTATGGAACTTGCTCTGACAGGACACAGTGATGGCCACCAACTTGGATAGCTTTAAAAGAGGTTTAGACAATTTCTTGGAAGATAGGGTATCAATGGCTACTAACCATGATGACTGTGCTTGGCCTCCATAGATGGCAGCAGCATTCTTCTGAATACCAGTTGCTAGAAACCGCAGTGCAGAGGCGGTGCTTTCGTGCTCAGGTCCACTTGCAGGTTTCCCAGCAGCATCTGACTGGCTATTGTGAGAACGGGATGTTGGACTAGATGGGACATTAGCCTGATCCAGCAGGTGGTTCTTATGGCAAGCGTAACTGCTATGCCTCTCTGAACTAGTGCTGTGGTATACGTTATGGTTATGTGCTGGCATCAGGACATGGACAACTGTCATGACGTGCAGTACTAAGAAATGTGCTAATAGTCTGCTTGGAATTTCCAAATGCCTTGGATGAGTCCTTTGCACTAACAAAGATGCTTGAAAAATATTGAATAGCTGTGAACAAAATGATCATTTTGTGGGTGGGTTAGCAAATACCTGAAAAATAAGAAAAATAAGAAAGAAGGCAGGCATAAATAATCACCATGGAAAATTATGAGGATCCCAATTATTTGGGGCGGAAGCTTTGTTTATTCATATATATGTCATGAGTGGGAAAGCTCAGGCCCAGGTGCCAAATGCAGCCCTCCAGGCTTCTTGATGTCTTCCTGCATGTTCTCTTGCACAAGTCATCCCACTAGTTAAGGGACTTTAAATTGGCACTATGTTGAATTCTCCCCCTTGTATTTGAGGTAGTGGCAGGAAAAAAAATAAGGATTTTGAGTGTGTTAGGACCTAAAACAGTAAAAGTCAGTTTCAGTGTTCTTTTCCCCTCAGGATCCTTGTCAGGCATTAGACCAATCCTCAACAACAAAGATCTGGTGATATTTAATATTTGATCTAAGTATTAGAAGGAAAGCATACTCATTGATTCCTTTTAGACTGAAGAAGTATCTGCTTTCCACACCTATCATAGGAAAGGGATAGATGTGTGCAATTAAGACTTATTCCATCCTATCCATGTTAAACGAAGGTATAATGATTTAATCATTTATTATTTTATTTGACTTTCAAATCTGGCTAAAGAGCTCCTATTGTTAAAAAAAATTCAGATCAAGCAAACAGAGGACAAATGCTGTATCATTATTCACAACAGGCTTGGACAGCAGTTCTGTGGACTTACTGGTGTAAACCCATTCTCTCCTTCCCTGGTTTCCTTCTTATTGTTATGAACTATGTTTCTGGAAGCTGACTGATTAATTCATGGTCAGGACTGTCAGCTGGAAAAGAAAAGAGAAACATGTGGGAGAGAAATTTGCACTGCAGGTTCTGCAAAGCATCTTACAGCTGTCTTGAAATCCCACAAAGAACTCTGTGGATTTCATAGTGTCCTACTGGTCTAACATCCAGCATATTTAACCGACAGCTCTGTACCAACCAACATAACTTTTTTGGAACCTTATTAACACAGAGAGAGACAAAGATCTAGGGGAAAACTTAAAATGATTTGTATGGTTAGATGAATTCCCCCATTTGCCTATATTAATTTTATGTAAGGATATTCTAAAATCTGGCAAAACAAAATACCGGTAAATCATTTATAGTCCACATAAGTCTAGCAAAAGCAGAAACAAAATCAGCAAAAATATATTTAAGGCTACTCAGCCATTTTACACTTAGATGTATGTTTAATGTGGTAGTTCTAAAATTATGTCAAACAATCCAGCTCCCTAAGCTGTTAAGTATAATTGGTTTAATTCACGCTGGCTATAAGTAATGGTGAAATAGTTTAAAACTGGAAAATTCCACAGCAATATTCTAAGGGAGCCTGAGCTTTAACTGAGTTGATCAACTATTGTTGTTTTCTGCTAGCTAACATGCTTAACCTTAGATCACATGAGAGGTATTGAATTTTAAATCTTGGAAGGGTGGTGGCTGGAGCTCTTTGTTCCCAGGCTTTGTGAGAATAAGGATGTAAATGAAGCTCTTGGTGTAAACAGGCTCAGGCAGAATGCAGGCTGGAATGCAGGTTGTGGGAAGACATAGACATCTGCTTCTAGGTCTGCTGGAATTATTTCATATTTTGTAAGCTGCTGTGTTTATGCCTTGGACTGGCATATGTCTTATGGAACTATTTGGATGTTTTTGTTTTGTTTTGAAGAAAGTTCTGCAAGTAAAGTTTTAAATTACTGGGCCTTGACAATGTTTCATTTCAAATGGAGTCAGTTTTCACTCCATTTCTAACTTCACAGTCACTTCTAACTGTGTAATATTAATATCTGCAATATAAGCAGATGCAAGACAGTTTATATCAGAACACCTGTCCAATGCTAGGCTGAGGTTTTTGATTACCCCACTAGCACAGGTCCTGTGACATCGGAGCAGATAAACCAAAGGAAATCTAGAGGCTGACCAAAGAGGGTCAGAGCAGAGCTCCACTGGGAAAGAGGTCTGATCGCACTCATTGTTCATGTAGCCAACAACAAACAATTTTATATCTAGTTGTCTTGGCATTACCGTATATACTCGAGTATAAGCCGACCTGAATATAAGCCGAGGCACCTAATTTTAGGACAGAAAACTGGGAAAACTTACTGACTCGAGTATAAGCCGGTTCACCACACCACAAACCTGGTGGTGGTGGCAGTGGAGGAGGAAAAACAAGCAGCCCAAAAGGGCTGCTTTTGGGCTGCTCGCTCTTCCTCTGCCACCGCCGACAGGGGCAAAGGCGGAGGAGGAGGAAGGAGCAGCCCAAAAGGGCTCCTTTTGGGCTGCTTGACCCTCCGCTGCCACCTCTGCCACTCGCAAGAGCAAGCATAGGAGCCTGGTTGGGAAAGGCACAGTGCAGCGCAGCACCTCTCCCATCCACGGCTCCTGTGCCTGCCCTTGCGAGAGGCGGGCGGTGGCGGAGGGACAAGCAGCGAGAAAGGGCTCATTTCTCGCTGCTCGTTCCTCCGCCACCACCCACCTCACTCGAGTATAAGCCGAGGAAGGCTTTTTCAGCATAAAAAATATGTGGGAAAAGTCAGTTTATATTCCAGTATATGCGGTAAATCATTGTATTGCAAAATGAATGCTTTGGAACTCCTTGAAATTATTTGAATTGCTTTCCAGAAGTAAAATATTGATTTATCTAGTATGCTTAGTTAAATAAATGTAGATAGCACTGCTTTGGTTTTAATCCTCTTACTATGAAATGACTGTTAATAATTTTAAATTTGTATGATTTTATTTGGACAGATTGCAGAGTCATTAGTTTGAAGCCTGTAGTATAAATGAACAAAATAATCCAAGTATTAAAACATTAAAGGACTGTAGTCATCTAGCATAACCCACAGTAGCATAGCCCAGTTTATGCTTAAGGCTGCTGAGAAGTGGGTACAGAGGACACTGATGGACTAGGCCCACAGCCAGCAGGGCCTCCAGACTCTGACCTTTTGTTTAAAACAATTAAGTATTGTTTAAAATGAAAATAGCCCCCTAGAAAGAAATTTATGAGGCAAAATATGCAGGTACTTTCTAAGCAAAGTCTGCAAAATGAGACTGGCTCCTCCCCCCTTTCATTGTTTTAGCTGTGTGAAGTCAGAGCTGTGATTGATGAGTAAGTTGTTTGGACACCAGGCGCTAGAAATCCCATGGGTCCTAAAGAGCATTTGTTTTCCACTCCCCTTCATGTACTTTCCCTGCTTTTGTCTAAATTTCCAGTCCTTCGAATCTACACAGTTTGCTCTTCCTTTTTTCCAAGCAACTAGGATGCGTCTTCCCTGTGGTGGGGTCATCTGAGATTAAGTCCAAACAAGTTATTTTCTAAATACACACACACACACACACACACACACACACACACAAATGCAAAGTGTAAAACCTTTGTAAAGAGGCGTATGCATGTTTCCTGCTGTGCAAGAGCTAAAGTCCAGGCGCTCATTAAGAATTCTCCTCTTAGTTAACTTAAAATATGATATGCATATCTGCTCAGAAGCAAGCCTCTTTTTGTTTAATGGGGCTAACTCCCAGTAAGAATTGCAGCCTAGGCTTTGTTTTAGGGTTGTCATTAGGGCAGGTGGGGGGGGGGAAGAGCCTTTGGCTCTCTAGGCATTGCTGAACTACAACTTCTGCCATCCCTGGCCATTGACCATGCTTGTTAGGGACTGATGTGCGCGTTGCCAGTAGTAGGACTGACTTGGGATCCAACAGATCCTTGGTTGGCTCAGCTCTGCCCTCAAAATGTCCCAGTTGGTAGTACAAATGCAGCTGCTGGTACATTGTGGCCTGATTGGGTGGCGATTTTCAATGAAAGCAAACTCAAAAGTAAATAGTGTTAACTCAGCTCTAGGTAGCATTGCATTAATTCACCCCTCCTCCTCTTGCAAGCTCCCTGGTGGCCATGAGTCCTACATTACAGTGCTGCTTGGCCCTTCTCCAGTTTAAAGATAAAGAAGCCTAAGAAGGGAAAGCAGGAGAGGTCCTAAAGTTGCCTCTCAACAGTTGGCTCCTGAGTTGCATACTGAGCAGGCACACAGGTACCCTGGTCACAGTTTTGCCCACAACCATGAGATGAGACACATTATATTTCTATTTAAATAATATCAATTGTTTATTAAATTTGCATCTCTATATATGAATGAACATTTGCAAATTTATTACAAACTTCTTTTGTCATCTTTTTTGGAGATGCATTTCTTTTGCTGCGCGTGTGTGTGTTTAATTGGCCACACTGCTTGAAGCAGAATCCACATAGTCAGATGAAGTCAGCCTGTGATAGCACACCATAGCAAGTTTCATTTACCAACCAGCTGACCTTCAGCATCTATCTCCCCCTGTTCCTACTGTGACAGATGTATTCTGTTTGGAACTGCAAAAGAAAGCTTAATAGAAATAATGGCTTACTTAAAGCAAACCTGAATGAATGGTGATCAGCTACTGAAAAGTGGCTTTCTCTCTGCCTTTCTTGAAACCTAGTGAAATGTAGAGCCCATCTGTTTTGCTTTTAAAGTGAAGCACATTTCAGGCAGCTGTTCCTATCTCTTAATTTATCTAAACTAGATGTGTGTTGTTCCAGAGTACTCATCTGACAAATGCTTTTGTTGTTCTATTTGTCTGCGGCTTGTATCAGCAGCATCTAAAGATGCCAACCTCTATTGATATTTCCTTAACATGCATAACATCTTCTGTCTTCTCAGGACCCAAAGCTTTAACAATTGCATTTTTCACTGTTCTTCAGAATGTACAGATACATTTGACCGATTTGTCTGTATCTTTTGTTGAAGCTGATTCAAATAGTCTGTGTAATGATAACCTGTTACATTTCAGGAAAATGGTTTGGTGTGGGGGAAGGGGAGAGGGAGTGAGACAGAAAGAAACAGAACTGCCAGAACCTGGGATTATATACAATTCCTCAGCATGTTGTCCACTTCCTTAACATTTTATGCCAGCTACAAGTGCAATTAGCCCATACAGTTTATGGCTATCAGATACATTCAAAAGTTTTGTCCATTAGTTTTCTAAGTTTATTATATGTGATTAATGGAACAGTTCATTTCTTGCTTTGTTGATTACAAAACAACATTCCTTGCTCAACAGAATAATATATTTCTAGAGATATTTTTTTTAACATCAAGTTGATGCCTGTAGGTTTCTGGTATATTGTGCCCACTTTATCTAGAAATGGACATTTTGCATCTTTATTCTAAAAAGCTCCTTTCCTTTTTTTAAAAAAAGATATACATTCTAATACATTTTTTAAAAATAAAATGTCTATTGAAGTTGAAACTTCATTTCAAGAAGCACTGCACTTTGTTTAACTCTATTTTTTTTAGTATCCAGAGTTACTGAACCAGACTTTGCTTAATTAATAACTATAGGATGTGAGGCAGTTCCAGTGCTGCTTTTTCTATTAACTTGCAATTTCCTTTAGGAAATGAGTAAACTGAGAGGAATGGTTGCTGCAAATAAATGCAGTACAACTGTAAATTGCCAAAATGCATTTAAATAAACTGAGAAACATGGCTAAATAGAGTCTAAGCTCTGATATCCTCACTTGTCTAAGATGTTCTTTAAAATGATGGTAGAGGAGTGGGAGAGTATGAAGAATTTATTGTTTACCTGGTCTGATTCTTGTTGCTCCAAAATGTAAGTGCTAAAGATAAGCAACACAAACACCAGTTCCAGCCCAACACCACACATTATGATGTTACAGTGGTTACAGGACTTCATAGCATCACACACACACACACACGCACACGCACACACGATCCAAACAGGAAGGTTCAGGGAATAAGAGACCAAAGACAAACAATGGTATAAATTATATACTATAATTCATAGTATAATTATATACTATATTTAAATGTGTGATAACATTGTAGTGACTTGCTGTATTAAAGGTGTCTCTGTGTAAGTTGTTGTTTTGTGTCAGCCAGTTGTTGTGCCAAGCTATTTAACACAGGAGCCAAATTATATAATACTGTGTTAGTAACTATGGAAGGTTGGGGACATAACATGCCAACACACACACACACACACACACACACACACACACACTTCTAGTGAAAACTGTATGTGAAACTTATATTTGTTCTTCATAATTCAACAATCTCAGGGCAGGTCACAACAATAAAGTACATTTTAAAAAGCAAAAAGATTTAAAACCAAAAGCCACTCTGTTCTACCCCATTTTATAGGCCAAACTACTAGGTTAAAAAAAAAAAAGTCTAAAAGACTGAAGGAAAAACATTTTTGTGTCAGCCAGATCTCCACGACTGTGGATTTTCAGAGATTCTGGGCCTTCTTAAAAAAACCTGGGGTCTGTCCATTGCTTCTGTTAATCACAACTTATGAATACAGTGGTACCTCAGGTTACAGACGCTTCAGGTTACAGACTCCGCTAACCCAGAAATAGTACCTCGGGTTAAGAACTTTGCTTCAGGATGTAAACAGAAATCGTGCGGTGGCAGCGGGAGGCCCCATTAGCTAAAGTGGTCTTCAGGTTAAGAACAGTTTCAGGTTAAGAACGGACCTCTGGAACAAATTAAGTTCTTAACCCGAGGTACCACTATAGTATTGAATAGCTCTGTTAATTTACCCAATGTCTGCCTGTCTTTGTTTTCATAAGTGGGAATGAATCATTATGATTTTTTCTCATTCTATTTATTTTTTGTCATTCATATAAAAATATAGTTACTTCACTAATTCAGATGAAAAGGGAAAATATGCAAGGAAAGTGATAATTAAAGCTGCACTGCATAGAAACAGATATCGGGGTAATTCAAGGGGCAATTCAGAGGCTTCTCATAATTAATGATAAAGGCATCATCAACAGGAAGCAATAAAAATCAGCAGGACTTGGAAACAGGAAACTTTTCAGCTAAGCTTACTAAACCCACATCCCCAAAATTGCATGGTTCCCAGTTAAGCTTGCTTGTTATATAATAAATGGTCATGATTAAATCAACACTGCCTTAAAAAAGATAGAGTCTTGTAATTTATGGTTGTGTGTACATGCACTTTAATATCAGGGTTTTATCATTTATCTGAGCAGCCATGTAAAATGTATTTGTATTTTGCTTAATTTTAGCAGTGTGTAAGCACCTAATTGTTTATGTACCTGAAATTACTTCTTGTTCTTGATTAATATGTGGTAGTGAGTTCATCTGAGTGTGTCTGGTTATTAAGGTTGCTTTATTAAAGTCACGTTTTAATTTCCTGAGTTAATTAAAGGTTTTTGTTGTTTTACAATCTCCCAGTTTCTGTGATGGTAGACATTGTACCTTTTTATTCATTCAGTTTCTTGTAATTTATCACAGCTGTCAATAGACGTGTTGAACTATTTACTTTGCATTTGGGTTGTAGTGATGTATAAGTGAAACATGCAGTGTTATAGTGACAAATTGCATTTGTAAATGGGATAAAATACTTATCTTTAGTTCATATTTTAAATAAGTTTTGCAACTTAGACACTTTTAAAAGTCATTCTAAGGCAAGCTGTGTCCCTCCAGATGTTGCTGAACTGCAACTTACATCACCCCTACCCATTGGCCATGCTGGCTTGAGCTAACGGGAGGTGGAGTCTGACAACTTCTGGATGGCTAGTTTTCTCACTTTGTTCACCCACCATTGATTTCCATACTAATTTGTTGCTATTCATAAAAATTCTACTTGTTTTCTTATTTATTTCCCTTCCATTTATTTTGTTATTCCCATTCATGTTCATTCTCTTTTTCTTTTAGCAAACTTTAAAAAAGCAGAAAATAGGGAGCTGATTATGATATCAAGATTATGGTATCAAGAACAGAAAGTTAAGAAATTCCTTACTTCATAAGGGGGGAAAAAGCAAAATAACAAGTTGGTGAAAAGATGAAGTCAATTCATAATGTGCTAGGATATCACAGAGCAATATGAAATAGCTGAGTGATCTCAAGTTCATTGTAGTAGACACAGTAAGCATCTTTTAAAGTTAAAATTAGCCATTTTTCTTTTCTCAGGCTTTGGTATCTGATTATTTGGTCAGATGTGAACCAGCTGAATTTCTCACAAGCTTTTTGATTTTAAGATTGCTTTTAAATCTTTAGAAATAATCCCATAAAAGCTGTTCAATGCAAATCGTTTGAAGAAACCTTTGCTAGAGACAGCTTATAGGATTTTATAATAACAGACAATATATTAGCAGAGTTGAGTAATGTGACAAATAACCTGTCTGAATGAATAAATCAATTTTATACGTTGGCTATCTTTCACAGAAAAAAGGCATACAGAAAAATCTGAAGACACTCCCAAGGAGTTCTGATCCTAGATTGCATGAATTGGTTAGCAAGAGGAAGAATAGCCTTAGAGCCAGTTCTGGCAATATTTGAGTGGCACTTGGTTGCAAACTGTTGCTTGCATCGGGTGCCTGCCTCAGACTGGGTTGGCTGTTTTATTATAGCAACCTGTTTATGCAAAGCAATCCTATGCTTATTTGTAAGTTGTACTACTTTGATAGGTAGGAGTGTGTACCCACTTTGGATGAAACCTGAATCCCGAACCACAGCAGGCTGCTTCAGAGTGATTCAGGCTTTGATGGAGGTGAAGCAGGGTTTCAAGAAAGTAGCTTAAAGTGCTGCTCCTGAAGTCTCATTTGGAAGACCCAGGCAATGTCAGACTATTTAAAAAGATTACATTCCCCCTCTAAGCTCTCCATATAAGGAAAATAACTGGAGGACAGATGGACAAGTAGAGGTGTAGTTTTCTGACTTGAGAGCTCTAGCTTACAACTAGAATTTTTCCGTCCCAAGACTTTTTCCTTCCAATCATAGTGCTCTCAGGAGAGATAATAGAAGGAACAGAAAACATCCCAACTGAAACCCCCCTGAAGCTGCCTTTCATTCAACAAGGTCCTTAGCTCCTGAAATTTTATGCACACTATTTTCATAAAAATTTCCCTCAAATATAAATTTCCCTGTTACTTACCTTAACAACTTTCTTTCTCTTTTTTTTTTAATATATATTTATTAGAATTTTACAACACATAAAAACCAAACAGATCCACAAAAGAAAAAAAAAAAAACAAAAACAGAAAAAACCAAAAAATACACACTTACTCAAGGAAAAAAAGAAAACCAAAGAATACACACTTAATCAAAGAAAAAAGAGAAAAAGAATCCACTTTTAAATTTCAAGGTTCTATAACCCTCTTTCCTGACCTCCTCACATCTCCCTTTTTTGTGTTCCTCTTTATTCCATCAAATTCAGCAAATTCTAACCCTCTTTCATATCTCATTTATGATTGTATACTCCCACTTGTTATATCTCTAATTTCCCCTATTTTCTTTTTTTTTAAAAAAAGCCTTTTTTTTCATAGCTCTTTTAACTATATCCCAAATGCCGTGTTACCTTTAAATCCCACATCATTTTAACATTCAAACAATTTACAGTGTTTCTGTAGATAATCCTTGAACTTTTTCCAATCCTCTTCCATCAATTCTTCTCCCAGGTCTCGGATTCTGCCGGTCATTTCTGCCATCTCCATATAGTCTATCACTTGCGTCTGCCATTCTTCCACGGTGGGCAGATCTTGTGTCTTCCAATATTTAGTGAGGAGTATTCTTGCTGCTGCTGTTGCGTACATAAAAAATGTTCTATCTTTCTTTGGCACCAATTGGCCGACTATGCCCAAAAGGAAGGCCTCTGGTTTCTTAGGAAAGGTAAATTTAAATATCTTCTTCAGTTCATTATAGATCATTTCCCAGTAAGCCTTAACCTTTGGGCACGTCCACCAAAGATGAAAGAATGTTCCCTCAGCTTCTTTACATTTCCAACACTTGTTATCAGGCAGATGATAAATTTTTGCAAGCTTAACTGGGGTCATGTACCACCTGTAAATCATTTTCATAATATTCTCCTTTAAGGCATTACAAGCCGTAAACTTCATACCGGTGGTCCACAACTGCTCCCAGTCAGCAAACATAATGTTGTGACCTATGTCTTGCGCCCATTTAATCATAGCTGATTTAACCGTTTCATCCTGTGTATTCCATTTTAACAGCAAGTTATACATTCTTGACAAGATCTTAATTTTCGGTTCTAGCAATTCTATTTCCAACTTTGATTTTTCCACCTGGAAACCAATTTTTTTATCCAAATTATAGGCCTCTCTTATTTGATAGTAATGAAGCCAATCTCGCACTTTATCTTTTAGTTTCTCGAAACTCTGCAATTTCAATTTGTCACCTTCTTGCTCCAAAATTTCCCAATACTTTGGCCATTTAACAACTTTCTTTCTCAACCCCTCTGCACCCTGTAGCCATCTTTCAAATTTTTTTCAGGTTAAACCTAAGGGCATGTCTATGATGTTTGTCATTTTCAGATAATGCCCCCCCCCAAAAGAAAGAATAAAAAATTTTCCCCAAACTTTAAATACTCACCTTGTGCAAAACCTCCTGTACCTATCTCTGTGAAATTTGGCAAACTTCATTCACTATGCCTGCAAATTTTATCCAATTCTGTCAAAAAAGTAAAAATGTTATAGCCATTTATTAATTTCCTCATGTAAGTCAATGGGGAGACATATGAAGTCTCAGATTTTCTTCAGAACTGATATGAAGTGTGCCATGCCTGAATGTTGTCCAAGTCAATCAACTTGTTTTCTGAACCAATTTGCAAACTGACCCTTGTCTTCTGTGTATCTTGTCTCTAGCATTTATGCCCATTAGTCACTCTCACCATTATTTGTTTTCCACCCAGATTAAAAAGTGTTACTTTGCATGCAAGTCTAAACAGAGATAATGAACTGGATTGATTTCTTCATATAAAAATATTGGGTGGTATTCAAGTAGGGTAAACCCATTGAAATTAATTAACATGGCTAAGTTGTTCTTTAATTTCAGGGGATTATTTTGGGAAAAGCTGAGTTGAATATCACCCGTTTTATATAACATATGTGCATGTTTTTCTTAAATGTAAGTTGTTTGGAGAGCTTCAGATGACAAGTGAATAATAAGATAAATAAATGAATAAATGAAATGTAAAATCAGCTTTGCAGTGATAGATATTGTTTCACAACAGAGCAGTAACTACATGATTAAACTTGATATAGTAACACTGCCTCAAACCTTTCTTGGTCCGTACCTATTGTTTCTTCTTTTATCTTAGCTTATATTGACCATCAGAGATATAAACAATAAAGGTTGTGATATTACGGGAAAGCATATGCTGGGCATATGGCTCAATCAGACAGGGCTGCTCAAGTGATAGCCAAAAAATAAGGGTGAACTTAAAGGATACCTTTTTGGGAGCATTGCTGGATTTAATGTGGCCATCCATTTGGCCTTCTGGTTCTGCATGAAGTTTTTCATGTGGCCTATGTCCTATGACAGGCACAAACATGTTTCCAATGTCTTGTAGGTAACAGGATATCTCAGGTAAAGCATCTTCCCAAATGTCCACATTGGAATCATAGTAAATAAAACCAGGTATTGTGTAAAACATCCTTTTACAAATTGATAAGCACTATTAACTCTGATTTGGGCTTCCTAATCAGTGCTGCTCTCCTAGTGCTGTTGGACTCCAACTCCAAATGCTCATAAATGAGGGAAGCTGAAGCCTAGCTATATCTGAAGAGCCACAGGTTCCCCATCCCTGACCTAGAAGAAAGATTCCAGATAGTAAATATTGAAATAGCCGTTAGCCATCCTTAAATGGGAGAGTATATGAAGGTTAAACAGCAAATTGTTGCTCAGTCTAGACTCTAAGCTTTAATGTATCAAGGGATAACACAGCATCTTATGGGAAGAGATGTTGTGACATTCTTACTGTTAGAGAGGGGTGTGTGTGTGTGTGTGTGTGTGTGTTATACACCTCAGCAACTATGTTCTTTTAATAGGAGGTTAATAGCTATTCAGATAAGAGGAAGAAAACATATCACAATGTAATGATAAGGAGTTAGCACAAACAAGGAGAATTGCCAAGGACAATTTTGGGAGGGAAAGGTAACAAAATATGCAAGCCAAAACCTGCTGAAAAGGAATGATTGAGGATAACACCTTAATAAGATAATGGGAGTTTCTAAGTGGAAAACAACTCCAAATATGGTGTGTCCAATTGGAAGGCCAGGTAGAGAGTCCACAAGCTGTTCACGCATAGCTTTAGCTAATAATATTGCATAAATGATACGGGCACAAGGATTGCGTGTATTTACCTGATAGTGTAGTGAAGAGTGTATAAGAAGACCCTAAGGGCATGTACTGTTCTCAGACCATACTTGTGGCAATAGCCTTGTGGCTGATCATTCAGAGCTGCCTTAATGATTAATAAATCTCTATTGAGCCTACCTTGTGTACCTGACTCCTCTTTCCTTAGAAGCTTTTGGCTGTCTACTCCAAGGAAGGAACCCTAGGAATTTTCCTAAGATTACCTATTGACCTAGGTACCTAAAGGATCCAAATACATTACAGGTTTAGATCTCAGGAAAGTGGTCTTCAAATCAGATAGACAGAGAAAGGCATAGAGAAGACAATTAAATTTAATTAACAGGGAGTGTCTACAACCTGTCTGTTGTGTCTTGGTAGAAAGCAGAAAGAGATGTCTTTCCATCAGGAACAAGAAGTGGGCCGTTGCAGTCTTTGTCTAAATATAATATTTCACAGCTGTGAATCTTCTATTACTTAGATAAATGAGAAATACAGGTATTTTTATAGTAATTTCAGCTGGGTTACAATTGTGTTGTGTTTTTTTAGCAGAAGTCAGGAAACAAAAACAGACTTGTACTGTTCAATCTATGATCATGAGCAGGTTGTGCTGAATAGACAGACATCTGTCAAGATTGTAGCAGGCATTTTATTTGTTCCTCTTTTAGCTTGGTTTAGAATGTTCTTTGTTTTCCTTTCATAGCTGTCTTTCTGACTTTGTTGACTAAGACTGCATTCTTTGCACCTTACTCCTTAATTATGGTATGATGTGGGACTAATTAGGTGCAATACTGTGCTAGCCAGGAATTGGCGTAGCAATTACATCATTATAATCACTGTAGTGCATCCATTCAAGCTTTTAATATCTTTACATACAGTGATACCTGCCAAGTTTACACAGGTCTTCTTTCTTCATGGACACAAAGCATGTTCCACAAATATGAGATACTTGCATACTCTCACCCTTCTTTCACAAAGGGCAGCTGGACTTTAGTATCCTGTAACATTTTAATAGCTGATGTCACTACTGGCAAAGGGAACCTACTATTGAGAAATAGTCCTTGTTTTGAAACTGGGTACATCTGAAGGGAGTAGCTGCATACAAAAATGCCTACATATGCAGATGTATAACAAGACTGAGTGGGGTGGAGGGGTTTTACTAGCTTGTATGAAGGCTTACCAAAGTTGGTATTCTTATCAACATTGCGACCCTATAATATATATCTTGTATTTGTTGCAAGTTGCCAACAGTCACCATTAATTTCTTTATATTAGCACAATAAGTAACCCATTTCAACCCCCCAGAAAAGAAATTTAAAAGTATGAATGGTTGTACTAATCATAGTAAAGGCAAGTCATCCTCAAGGACTCCATTTTGGAGTTAGAGCAACTCTTAATTTTTGAAAATAAAAGCAGTCACAGAGATCACGCAGGTGGGGGGGCGTGCAGATCAGGCGTGGGGATGAGGGAAGGAGCAGCTGCAGAGATAGGATGGGGGGAGGAGGAAGTGGATTCACCTCCACTGCATGGTTTGGATGGGAGGGAATGGGATGGGGTGCATCATGCTTCCATCAGTGGGGCAGCCGGTGGTGGCAGCTGCCAGTAAAGATGCACAACTACTGTGGCTGCTGCAGCTTTCCTGCTGACTGAGAAAATCTGCTCCGCCTTAGTGCCAGAGGAAGGTAGTGCCACGGTGCCTTGAAGTGAGGGCAATCAGCTGTCCTGTTCTATGTCAGCATGAGGGGAAAGCAGCACCTCGCAGCTGGCTGTGCTGTTTTCCCTCAGCGTGAGCACAGCTCAGATCAGCAGCGTTATCGGCTGAGATAATCATGTGGTTGGCAGTGTCTTGAAATTGGCCGCCCTGCTCACCCTTGCACGAGGAGTGATAAATCGCTGGTATTGCCAGGTCAAAATCGTTATTGTGGTGTGGTTTCAAAACTGATTTTGACCAATATATTGAAAAATCGCACAGCGCTAAAACAGGCCGTAAAAATTGTGATACAGTATTGCCTTGCAAAAACGACAGAAGTTTAGTTGGGGGGAAGCAAAGGAATGGGGCTGCAGGCCCCTTGGGTGTGTTCTGCAGACCCCTAATTGGGAACCACGGGTAAGAGTTCCCTTCAGTAGTGCTGCTTCACTTTCAGGATTTGGCTGAGAGAGTTGCTGGGTACAAGACTGGTAGAGAGATTGAAGTCAGGGGTAAGGTAGAGAGTGGAAGAACTTGGCCAAAGTTTAAAAAGGGAGGGGAGAACGAGATTTCTTAGAGAGCAGACCCCATTTTCTGGCCATACATCTGGAGTAGTGGTACAAGTCTCTTATATACATTCTACAATTTTAGATCATCCATGGAATATGGGCAGTACTTATAGAAAGCCGTGGACTGTACCTGTATTGTTCCACTGTTCTTGAAGAAATACAACACACAACAGGGCTCTTTTATCTAATAAAAAAGGCATTCTTTTATCTGAAACTCCTTTGACCAAGTTCTAAAATGACTGCCTACAACAAACCATAATAAAATTAAGGTATGTTTCCCTTGAAAAAGGAACATTTCTAGCATATTTTATTACTTTCCATTATTGAAATGCATTACTATCATCACTTATAATAGTTATGGAATGCATCACAGTCTGTGTTAAGTGCTTAGAATCAGGAAGTGCCAAAATGTTTTAGAACCATGATGTTCTCCCTTAACAAAAATGCCTTTGAATTAATTAAAAAGGATATTAATTCCTATTTTGACTGTGGGATTCTTTCATTCTCAGAGTAATTTCTGCATTGCAGTGAAAGTGGTATATCCCCAGAAGTACAGTACAACAACATATTGCCATTAGTAAGCCACTGGTGAAACCATATTATGCAACCATTCTGCTTACAGCAGCTTAATTAGAGAACTAGCTGAATCTTATTTTTAAAGGGAAAAAGATAGGTGCAAATTGGCTATCACCTATAGTATCTACAGGAGTATTCATTAATAAGATGAATTGCAAAACAATTTCGTAATGTGATATATAACTATTAACATCTCATGCTTGTTCAGCACTTCATTGGACGCGGTACAGCAGATTAAGGAACCCTCAAAGGATTGAATTTATAAAAAAGAATGTAAACATTATTCTTATACCAAAAGCCATTTCTTATCTTGTCCTTATCTTTATTTATTTGTTTAAAAGCTTTTCTGATTTGCCAGGAAATTAAGGCAGGTAGCAAAGGTAAAAGTAAAATACAGATTTTAAAAAATCACCCCCTTTAAAAGCAAACTCAACTGGTGAGAATGTAAGCAAAACAGTCACTGAGAAACAAGAGGGGGTATCAGCATGCTCTACAGAACCCCAAGGTTTGCAGGATATTTAGGTGAGGAAATCTAATGGGGCACTTCACCCCACACCTTCTCACAAAAAAGGCGCAAAATATGGACTGTGTTCAGTGGTCCAAAAATGCTGAATGTCTGTGGAACAGTAAGGAATGGAAAAACAGCAGGGAAGGCTAATTGAATAAATCTGGAAAAGGGGCATACCTGGTTTGCTGGAAGCCCAAACAGGAACATTCCAGACCATAGGAGCCAATTCCAGGGGGCCATGGGTGCATGGGCACCCACAAAGTCAATGAGAACAGCTGGCAGGCAGCAGCAGTGCTGCCTCTGAAAGAGAAACAGTTCATCTCTGCCCTCCGCAGTCATCTCTCTGCCTCTGAGTCTGAACACCTCCCCGTGGAACAGGGCGCCTCGCTGCCTGCAGAGAGGAGGAAGAGGAGCCTGGTGGTGGCAGTCGCAATGAGGACATGCAACATCACACACACACGCCTACACGTAGTACATGTGACATCACACTACGTGTAGGCATGGTGTGTGACATCGCACATCCATGTTGCGGCAGTGGGCACCCACAATCCTGAGGGCGAGATGGCACCCCTGTTCCACACTACAACACTTTTACCACATTAGAAACAAGTTCAAGAAATAACTAAAATAGTGACAGAATTTCAGCTAGACACTCAGTTGAAAGAGTTAAAAAGGGTCAAATGATAGCATCAAGTTTCAGGTTAGTTCTGAGAACACCCAACCAAAATGTCTTCTGGAACAAGAAAGTATTCAGATTGCGACAAGACCAAAGAGGCTTCCTGGATGTGTGAATTCGGGATACAATGCTATAGCCAAGCAGATTCTGTCCTGTATGTTCCATCAAACAATGAGGGAACACAGATCTAGGCTTTATCCAAAGTCCAGAGAGAGAGAGAGAGAGAATTAGAAGGTAGGTTGCTTCTGAAGTAAGGTGGAACTCCTATAAAAGAATAACTTTGCCTGCCATGATCCTGCTATTTATCCTCTACTTGCAATGAACAGTGGTTAGGTAAGTGGTTGGGTGGTTTGGAGGATGGGGGAAGACATAATTGGGTAATTGTCCAAGCTTAGATTGTGTCAGAAAGCAGAATATTTGTAGTTATTACACTGATTTATTTGATAACCCTGATACCAACCATCTTCTTGGTCTAATGGCAGCCATCTTAGCTTGAGCATAGGACTCGGCTGATTTACGTAACAACAGCATACAATGTGCAGCACAGGTCTCAAAAAGTGAAGTGAAAAGAGAACAGGGATCAGATAGGAAATAAAGCCACATTATTTAACAAATTAGTACAATATTTCCCGTTGCCACATTTGTCAGTGTGGCAGGCATAAAGCCATAGGCAGAGACTGAAATACAGGTCATTTTGTATGGACATGGTTTCTCTGAAGTTCCCATGTGACCATCCCTACCTGTCCAGAGCTGGTGCTGAGAGGGCCTTTCTCCTGCCCAATCCAATTCAGAGAGCTTTTTAAGTCCCCCACCTTGCTTACTGGACTCTCGGTAGGTCATGCAAGAGCTTCCATGAGATCTCAGACAGCGCTTCTGGAAGGGGGCAGTTCCTACAGTCCTGCCCTTTAAAAAAACAAACAAATCTGCAATCTTCATAAAGCTGTGTATGTAAAGTCAGCATAAGATGAGCTCTACCTGTATGTAATATGATAGGATGAAGTTGCATGGTTCTCTTCAAGGAGGTACCATTGTGCAGTTAGGCTTCAGAGATAATGGGAATTTTACTATAACATTGGCAACCTTTTGCTCCTCTGTATGAGAGAAATGTCTCATTGATTTCCTTTCTCTCATCTACGGTTGAATAGTAATAGCTTTTCTATAATACCCAAATGTATTTTTCTTATAATCCACTATGGATAAAGAGTAAGGTCTCTCAATACTAATGATACTCTTAGGAACAAAATGTTATAAAGGATAAGACATCAACCTTGGGTCTGCCTGTGGATGGTTGAAGAGCAGGAGAAATGAAATCTCATTTATGCCTTCATCACTTTTGCATATGTTTTTCCAACATTCAGTTGCCTGCAAAGAGTATAGTATTTATAGCACAGAGTAATTTGTTACACTGCTGAATTTTTCTCTTGCCAAAACATATTGCCAAGTTTGCATTTTATAGTCCTTTACTGATTTTTTTAAGGAGAGTAATTCACTTTGTTCTCCATTTTTTAATAGGTATATGTGTGTATTTGTTGATCTTAGTACTTGCCAGGCATGCACCTCAGCGTCAGGTACATTTGATTGCAATCATCCATTCAGACTCCTCTCTCCTTTGCCCATTCCCATTATTCATGTAGTCTCCCTTTTCCACTCTTTCTTTCCACAACCAATGTCCTCCCTAAATCCCCAGCTCTCCCTTCCGGCAGTCTCCTGTTCCCTATTTATTAGGACCAGATCTCCTAATGCACTGGGAACAAATTAATATCTGGAACTATGGCCTCACAGTAAAGTGATTTAAAAAGCTGCTGTTCTTGATCAACAGCGTTGGGATCAAGATCTGTGTTGCCTGCTGAACGATCATATTCATTTTCTTTGTCATAAATTGGATAGCTGGAAATTCCATCTATTTGTGCTAGAGTATGACTTTTATAACCTTGCTGGAGTGAGACCTGTGTAAGCGATTAGAAGTCATCTTTCTATGGTTAGTATCTGCAGTGTAGTTTGTAGAGGGAAATGTCCAGACTACCTTTATCACTGTTCTGTGTTGTTCTTTTCCCTAATGTTTCAGTGAATTTTGGAAATAGAACATAATGTACTCATTTGATATAATTGTATGAACCCTGAGGATAAATATGCCTTTGACAAGAGTGAGTTAGCTGTGGCAAAAGGGAAATTGGCCAGAGAAAGGGAAATTAGCTCAATTCTCCCTTTACTTTGGTGGCAGAATTTTAAGAAGCCAAGGGAGAGAGGCCTCTCAGTAGATCACTGTTTCTGAATAGATAATAATGCTAACCTACCACATAGGGGGGTTGGAGTTTAATTAATTAAAGTTGTAAATCACTGAGAGAGTCTCAGCTGGTAAACATTGCAGTAAAGAAATGCAAAAACATCGACAATGTTCAAGTTCATTCTTGAGAGTAAGCTGAAAATAAAATGTTCTATTGTACTAGGAATGGCTTTAAAGGCAAGAACATTTAGTGAGAAAGCAAAGTGAAAATAAATAAACCTGATAGCCAACAGAGATCCCTTATCCAGTTTATGAACAAATGTGCAATTGCAATATTTTCTGAAGAATATTCCCCCTGAACCATAGATTTTCCTCCAGTCAAAGCATTTGTGTAATAATTTCATTAATGCTTAAATTATTCATTGAGTATTTTTTTCTTTCAGTAAAATAATTGAGCCAACAAAAATGGTATTGAATAGTTAACAATTACTGTAAAGCTAATAATTTTGGGCAGGAATTCCAATTGTAAAGAGCCCTGAAAGGTGGACACTGGGGGGCGGGGACTGCAGTTGTCTAGCTATCTTGCAGCTCCCCCAAACTGCTTAACAGACAGTAACAATGAGAAATCAATAGTCTTTGGACTTCCGGGTTAGCGCCAGCGGTAATGGTGGAATCCCTCTGACTTGGAGGGACCCGCTCAGTGGAAATCGGGTCGGAACCGCTACGGCGAAAGCGGAGACCCCTTAAGAATCACAGGTGGGTGAAGCCTGTGAGCGTGGGACTCGGCGGGCACCTCTTGCGCCCCCCCCCAATTCGTGGGGAGGAGCGAAACGGGGTGAGTGGCGTGCTGTGAGTCAACTGCTACTTCCACGGAGCGAAGCTGCACAGCTGTTACCGGAGAGCGCTGACTTTTTCCTGGGACAATTTGACTTTAAAAGCAACTACCCGTGAGTAGGATAATTGGAAAAAGGCAAGAAAAAAAAGAGCTAATTTGGCACCGAAGCGGGGAGGCATAAACAGGAAGTCCGCCTTCCGCTTTTGTAAATAGACTAAAGCAAAGAGGCTGCAAGCTAAAGCCTTGGAAAGCTGATTGAAAAAGACTAAAATCCTAACATCCAAAACAAGTGAAACCCTCCCCCCCTTGGTTGCAGGAGAAGAGGGGGGAGAGGTTTGGACTATAGGTACCTGCAAGACAGAGGGAAGGAATTTAAAGTCTACCGTTCATAGCCTGGGAATGGGCTGCCAAAGAATAATAAGATTGCCGTACTGTGAAATGTGCACTGCTTGTGAATAGAGCACTCTTTGACAGCTAGCTCTGCAAGAGAGATACATTGTTTTCGGCTGTCCTCTACTGATTTTAGAAAGAAGGGAAAGTAACTGGAAAGTAACTGAAAATTGAAACTGACTTTCTTTTTTTTTCTGCTTGAGTTGGGGGTTTAAAAGGTGCTATTTTGTAATACAATAAGTATAGACTGCAATTGTGTCCCCCTAGAGGAAGTTTCTGAAATTGTTACAACAATTGGGCCAGGGAAATTTTCCACTTCAAAATAAACTGTGTGGCTGTGGGATTGACCTTGGACTCTCTGTTGAAGTGTTATGGCAGATGGGAAAGAAAAAGTAGAGCTCCAAGACAAAACAACGAGGTCTGGGAAATCTTGGCAGCGAAGAGCATCAGCATCTGGCCCTCCTGCCTCATCTGCGGCTGTACCCACACAATCTAAGTCAAAAGGTATGTCATCAGAAGAAGCTTTAGCACTTGCATTAGGTAAGATAAATGAATCATTGGAAAAGTTAAGTAAGTTAAGTAAAAAAGTGGATGCTGCTTCAACTAAAATTGACCAAAATACAATAAGCAATAAGCATTAATAATTTGGGACAAAAGGTGAATACTAACACAGAAACTATTGAGAAATTGCTACAGGAATCTACTTTGATTCGACAGACCGCAGAGGAAGCTAAGGAAAAAGCTGCTGCCATGGAGGAGAAGATAACAAAATTGGAAACAAAGAGTGTTCCAGACCTACAGAAGCAACTTGAGGACCACAGATCAACGCTTTCTATGATTGAACTTAAGGAGAAACAAACAAACTTGAGGATCAGAGCCGTGCCTGAATTAGAGAACAGGAGGTAGAAGGTGCCATTCAGAACATGCAATTGGGCAAATCTCCAGGGCCGGATGGTTTAACTTCAAGATACTATAGATCCCTGAAAGAATGGTTAATACAACCATTAAAGGAAGTTTGTAATGAAATTTTGGAAGGGAAAAAAGCACCAGAGTCGTGGAAGGAAGCCTACATTACACTTATACCGAAAACAGAGTCTGAGAAGACACAGCTTAAGAATTACCACCCCATATCTCTGCTCAATGTGGATTACAAAATTTTTGCAGATATTTTAGCTAAAAGATTAAAAAAAGTACTAGCAGAAGAGATACATAAAGATCAAGCAGGCTTTCTCCCGGGCAGACACTTGTCTGATAATACGAGAAATATAATTAATATTTTAGAAAAATTACAAGTGAATATTAATACCAAAGCAGTTTTGATTTTTGTAGACGCGGAGAAAGCTTTTGACAATATTTCTTGGAGCTTTATGAAGAAGAACCTACAGGGGATGGGGGTTGGTCAAGTTTTTGGAAATGGTATAGGTGCAATATATTCAGAACAAAAGGCTAAATTAATTGTCAACAATGTAGTGACGGAGGAATTTAAGATAGAGAAAGGAACACGACAAGGGTGCCCAATTTCCCCATTGCTTTTTTTATCGGTCCTGGAGGTTCTTATAAATATGATTAGAAGGGACCAATTGGTTAAAGGAATACAAGTCGGAGCTAAACAGTACAAATTGAAAGCATTCGCTGATGACCTAGTATTGACATTACAGGAGCCAGAACCTAGCACTAAAAGAGTACTGGAATTGATTCAAGAATTTGGCCAGGTTGCAGATTTTAAGTTGAATAAGATAAAAACTAAGGTTTTAGAGAAAAATCTAACAGAGATTGAGAGAGAAAGGTTTCAGAAGGAGACAGGTTTAACATTGGTTAAGAAAGTGAAATACCTGGGGGTCAATATGACTGCTAAGAATGTGAATTTATTTAAAGATAACTATGAAAAATGTTGGATGGAAGTGAAAAAGGACTTAGAAATATGGTCAAATCTGAAGCTTTCATTGCTAGGCCGTATTGCTGAGATAAAAATGAATGTATTGCCAAGAATGTTGTTTTTGTTTCAAACATTGCAAATTTTGGATAAAATGGACTGCTTCAAGAAGTGGCAGAGAGATATTTCTAGATTCGTCTGGCAGGGCAAGAAGCCTAGAATAAAATTTAAAATACTAACTGATGCAAAAGAAAGAGGTGGATTTGCCCTGCCAGACCTTAAACTTTACTATGAATCAGCCGCATTTTGCTGGCTGAGAGAATGGCTGCTTCTTGAAAACACAGACATTTTGGACTTAGAAGGTTTCAATAACGTATTTGGACGGCATGCATATTTGTGGTATGATAAGGTCAAAGCACATAAAGCGTTTAAAAACCCATATTGTCAGGAAAGCATTGTTTAATGTCTGGACAAGATATAAAGACCTACTTGAAAATAAAACCCCAAGGTTGTTGTCACCGATGGAAGCGAAGGCTCAGAAAAAGCTCAATATGGAGGCCAAATGGCCGAAATATTGGGAAATTTTGGAACAAGAAGGAGACAAATTGAAATTGCAGAGCTTTGAGAAACTAAAAGATAAAGTGCGAGATTGGCTTCATTATTATCAAATAATGGAGGCTTACAATTTGGACAAGAAAATTGGCTTCCAGGTGGAAAAATCAAAATTGGAAACAGAACTGTTAGACCCCAAAACTAAGATTTTATCAAGTATGTATAACTTGCTGTTGAAATGGAACACTCAGGAATGAAACGGTGAAATCTGCTATGATTAAATGGGCACAAGATGTTGGACATAACATTATGTTAGCTGACTGGGAACAGTTATGGACCACAGGTATGAAATTTATGGCATGTAATGCCTTAAGAGAGAATATTATGAAAATGATATACAGGTGGTACATGACACCAGTCAAGCTTGCAAAAATATATCATTTGCCTGATAATAAATGTTGGAAATGTAAAGAGATTGATGGTACATTCTTTCACCTTTGGTGGACGTGCCCAAGGATTAAGGCTTTCTGGGAGATGATCTATAATGAAATGAAGAAGGTATTTAAATATACATTTTTGAAGAAACCAGAGACCTTTCTCCTGGGCATGGTCGGCCAAATGGTGTTAAAGAAGGATAGAACTTTCTTTATGTACGCTACAGCAGCAGCAAGAATACTCATCGCAAAGTATTGGAAGACACAAGACCTACCCACCAAGGAAGAATGGCAGATGAAGGTGATGGACTACATGGAATTGGCGGAAATGACTGGCAGAATCCGAGACCAGGGAGAAGAATCGGTAGAAGAAGGCTGGAAGAAGTTTAAAGACTATCTACAGAAACATTGCAAAATTAAGGAATGTTAGAAGGATGCTGGAATGAAGTTATGTGGTTTTAGCAGTAATGTTACAAAGGAGTGTGTAAAAATGGGTTGTTAACAGGTGAGAATGTAAAGTCACAACATATTAAGATAAATGATCAAGATAAAAACAAAGATGGAAAGGATTTGCTGAATTAACTAATTGAACTAGAATACAAAAAAGGAAGGTGTGAGGAGGTCAAGGAAATAAGTAAATGAAAGATAAGCTATGGAAAAATTGATTTGTTTTTAATTTTTCTATTTTTCAGTTTTTTGTAATTTTTTGTTTTATCATTTTCTTGTTTTTTTTGTTCTTTCTCCTATGTTTGTAATTTTTTGAAATGTTAATAAATATTATTATTAAAAAAAAGAGAAATCAATAGTCTTTTGTTTATCCTTGCTTGGAAATTTGAAAACACAGCAGAGTATGGTAGGATTCCAAGCCCAAGTTTGACGAACTCTTGGAAGGATGCTGAACTTCCCAAAAGAGCTTTAAATTTCTTCGATGAAACATTCCAACAGCTCTCCAGTGCAATGTCATCATTGCACCCATGTTATAGTGGGAGCAAAAGCCAGGTAAACCAGCAGAAGAAAAATAGAATTGCACAGTTGATATTTCTTGCATCTCTTAGAGTTGCCACAAACCATAGAACGTAGCTGTGAGGATTTGAGTTTGCCCATGTTAATTGCATCAAATCAACTCACTTGATTGCTTACGTACAAAGCAATCATGTTTACTCTAGTTGGTGTTCACCAGATAAATACAGTGTTAATAATGTGATTAAGAATTAATTTTTACATTAGTGTAAATTATCATTATCTGCAAAGGGGTAATTTATTCAGGCTGCTCAGGGACTCACTTTTATTTATAGACAAATTGTGATAAGAATAGCTTTCTGATGTTTTTGTCTGGCGACACGGAAGTGATTAATGCGTAGTTGTTTGCATTCTAAGTACTTTGTGGATCAGATCAGTATTTGTGCACTGTGTCAAATTTTATTCTGCTCATGTCAAAATACTTATTACTGCTGACAGGTGTAACATACCCACATTAATTCCTTTATCCAATTTTCTAATTGCTTTTTTGGCAAGAGATGGCAGCCATTTAGTCTTTCGTGATCTATTTGTCTTTATGGCATAATAATGCACTTTTAAAAATTAGATGCACCTAGCTTTCAAATGACTGCCCAGAAAATAGATGACCAAGTACTTAAATAAAATGGGTGTTCTTTTTCTTGGAATATAAATGAGTAGAGAACATTTCACACATTTAGCTCATTTCACTTTGTGATGATAGTGAATATTTTTAAAGGATTTTATTAATCCTTTTTCATCTTTACCGGAATCTAGTTGCATACTGCTGCAAAAAAAAGGAACAGAAATTCATTTGTCTAAATGAAACCTAGCCTTACCCAAAAGAACTGATCACTAGCACTGATTTTTTGAGCAGAGCTATGCAAGCACAACCTATGTTTGTACACTGCTAGGAACAGTACAGCATCCGTCTCAGCATATGTTTCCTTTTCCTCCTAGAGAGCCATGCACGTTGCCCCCAGCTGGATCAGGACAATTTTTTTGAGCTCAATAAAAATGATCTTATATTATTAAAGTCCACATTCTAGTAATATCTTAGGACCAATGAAAAAGTCAAGAAAAATGTGACAAGCTTTTGAGTTTTCCCGCACTCATCATCAGGTGTGTGGGGTGAATTGTGGGGTGACACAAACAAACAAAAGTAGAAAAAAAATTGGTTTGATGTTGTAGCCAGAAGGTTTTGCTCGTGGACTAAGTTCCAAGAAGGTGATTGCAAGCAGAGTAAGTCTCTGCCAGGCGTTACCATGCAGAAAACATGTATCACTTTCCCCCGCCTAGGAATCTGACTGGTTGCAAACCCCAGGGCAAAAGTGGGGAAACTGTGATCCTCCAGATGTTTCTGGGCTAAAACTCATTCCAGCCCCAGCTGGCATGGCCAGTGGTTAGGGACTGTTGTTATTTTGATTTAAATACAGCATATAAATATTTGGCAAACTGCAGATACCCCTAATACACAAAAATTAAATAAGATTAAATACAATATTAAAACCAACAACGAAAACTCAAATCAAATACAAATTAGGATAACTGTTGGGTTCATAAATTGTTTGCTGTGGCTTATATGAGTTTTAAAGGATGGAAAATGTTTTCATCTTCATAATGCCACAGACACCATGATTTAAGAAATAATTGGCAGTGCAAGAAAATTAGATATGTGCTTAACTGTCACTTACTGAAATCAGTGGCACTCAGGTGTGCTTAACCTTTACTGGACTGTATCTTATGTATTTATCTCCCCCCACCTCCAACTTTTTATAAGCTTTATTCATTCAGGCCAACAAAGGAAAACAGGGAGGACACCCACCCACACCCAGTTTATTTTTAAGAAGACATCTGTTTCCTCCATATATTATCCACTCCAAATAGTTTATTAACTGTCTCACTGTCTTCGGCTCCCCCCCCCCTTTCTTTTTTGGCACACCATTAACAGCTACTTCTTCTTACTATCCAAAATGTGACAATTCCAGCAAATAAATCACAGTTCTTAAGTGCTTTGGGTAAACAAGGATGTGCCTTATCTCTCCCCCCAAAAGCTGTGGAAAGTGTATGATAAACTGTACATTTCAAAGAATGTGTCTTGTCCCACTGAAATAACTTTGATTTATGGTTATGTATTTATCTTTAAACAACTGACAAACCTAAGGGTATCTGAATTATTATCATTTGCTCTATGCTGCCTGGGTCTCTTCCTACAAACTTGAAATGATATACACTAAGATTGCACTTCTGCTTTCCCAGCCTTAACGTGCTATAAAACATTTTCTCAGGCAAAACCAGAAAATGCTAGATGTACTTGATTCTGATGAAGTTCAATTGAAAATTGTTAATGGTAATACCATTTGATTCAGGATATGTTATCTGAATTTTATTGACACAAAATTAAAATAGCAAAAGTCTCTTAAGATTCTGTAAGTTTTAGCAGTTGAAAATATTTTATTGATGTGAATTTCAAAAATCAAGAGCTGTCTCTCACATATCTATATAGCCATTTTTAAATGACCCCTGACAGTTAAGTCCAGTCGCGAACGACTCTGGGGTTGCAGCGCTCATCTTGCTTTACAGGCCGAGGGAGCCGGCGTTTGTCTGCTCTGCAGGCAGTTTTTCTAGGTCATGTGGCCAGCATGACTAAGCTGCTTCTGGCGCAACGGAACACTGACACAACAGCATCACACCAATCCACTTTTGTCTTACAGGCGGGGGATATGCCAGAAATGGAAACCAGTGGCTCCTGATCCATAATCATAAGGGCCAAACTACCCAGGCATATGAGAGCTATAATCAGATCTCATAAAGTCTTTTAATTTTGGTATTTTACAAAACAGGGACTTGTAAGTTTCCTCCGCAGCCAGTAAGCAGGTGGTAGTGGGTAAATTGTATCCGGGAATCAACAGAGACTAAATGGATTAAGGCAACATCTCAACCACGCAGCGCTGATTTAAATAATGTTGTTTAGTCGTTTAGTCGTGTCCGACTCTTCGTGACCCCATGGACCAGAGCACGCCAGGCACTTCTGTCCTCCACTGCCTCCCGCAGTTTGATCAAACTCATGCTGGTAGCTTCAAGAACACCATCCAACCATCTCATCCTCTGTCGTCCCCTTCTCCTTGTGCCCTCCATCTTTCCCAACATCAGGGTCTTTTCCAGGGAGTCTTCTCTTCTCATGAGGTGGCCAAAGTATTGGAGCCTCAGCTTCACGATCTGTCCTTCCAGTGAGCACTCAGGGCTGATTTCCTTAAGAATGGATACGTTTGATCTTCTTGTAGTCCATGGGACTCTCAAGAGTCTCCTCCAGCACCATAATTCAAAATCATCAATTCTTCGGCGATCAGCCTTCTTTATGGTCCAGCTCTCACTTCCATACATCACTACTGGGAAAACCATAGCTTTTACTATACGGACCTTTGTTGGCAAGGTGATGTCTCTGCTTTTTAAGATGTTGTCTAGGTTTGCCATCGCCTTTCTCCCAAGGAGCATGCGTCTTTTAATTTCGTGACTGCTGTCACCATCTGCAGTGATCACGGAGCCCAAGAAAGTAAAATCTCTTACTGCCTCCATTTCTTCCCCTTCTATTTGCCAGGAGGTGATGGGACCAGTGGCCATGATCTTCGTTTTTTTGATGTTGAGCTTCAGACCATATTTTGCGCTCTCCTCTTTCACCCTCAATAAAAGGTTCTTTAATTCCTCCTCACTTTCTGCCATCAAGGTTGTGTCATCTGCATATCTGAGGTTATTGATATTTCTTCCGGCTATCTTAATTCCGGCTTCGGATTCATCCAGCCTAGCCTTTCGCATGATGAATTCTGCATATAAGTTAAATAAGCAGGGAGACAATATACAGCCTTGTCGTACTCCTTTCCCAATTTTGAACCAATCAGTTGTTCAATATCCAGTTCTAACTGTAGCTTCTTGTCCCACATAGAGATTTCTTAGGAGACAGATGAGGTGATCAGGCACTCCCATTTCTTTAAGAACTTGCCATAGTTTGCTGTGGTCGACACAGTCAAAGGCTTTTGCATAGTCAATGAAGCAGAAGTAGATGTCTTTCTGGAACTCTCTAGCTTTCTCCATAATCCAGCGCATGTTTGCAATTTGGTCTCTGGTTCCTCTGCCTCTTCGAAATCCAGCTTGCACTTCTGGGAGTTCTCGGTCCACATACTGCTTGAGCCTTCCTTGTAGAATTTTAAGCATAACCTTGCTAGCGTGTGAAATGAGTGCAATTGTGTGGTAGTTGGAGCATTCTTTGGCACTGCCCTTCTTTGGGATTGGGATGTAGACTGATTTTCTCCAATCCTCTGGCCACTGCTGAGTTTTCCAAACTTGCTGGCATATTGAGTGTAGCACCTTAACAGCATCATCTTTTACAATTTTAAATAGTTCAGCTGGAATACCATCACTTCCACTGGCCTTGTTATTTGCAGTGCTTTCTAAGGCCCATTTGACTTCACTCTCCAGGATGTCTGGCTCAAGGTCAGCAACCACACTACCTGGGGTGTACGAGACATCCATATCTTTCTGGTATAATTCCTCTGTGTATTCTTGCCACCTCTTCTTGATGTCTTCTGCTTCTGTTAGGTCCTTACCACTTTTGTCCTTTATTATGGTAATCTTTGTACAAAATGTTCCTTTCATATTTCCGATTTTCTTGAACAGATCTCTGGTTCTTCCCATTCTGTTGTTTTCCTCTATTTCTTTGCATTGCTCGTTTAAGAAGGCCTTCTTGTCCCTCCTTGCTATTCTTTGGAAATCTGCATTCAATTTCCTGTATCTTTCACTATCTCCCTCGCATTTTGCTTGCCTTCTCTCCCCCACTATTTGTAAGGCCTCGTTGGACAGCCACTTTGCTTTCTTGCATTTCTTTTTCATTGGGATGGTTTTAGTTGCTGCCTCCTGTATAATGTTGCGAGCCTCCACCCATAGTTCTTCAGGCACTCTGTCCAGCAAATCTAAATCCTTAAACCTGTTCCTCACTTCCACTGTGTATTCATAAGGGATTTGGTTTAGATTGTATCTTACCGGCCCAGAGGTTTTTCCTACTTTCTTCAGTTTAAGCTTGAATTTTGCTATAAGAAGCTGATGATCTGAGCCACAGTCAGCTCCAGGTCTTGTTTTTGCTGACTGTATAGAGCTTCTCCATCTTTGGCTGCAGAGAATATAATCAATCTGATTTCGATGTTGCCCATCTGGTGATGTCCATGTGTAGAGTCGTCTCTTGTGTTGTTGGAAAAGCGTGTTTGTGATGACCAGCTTGTTCTCTTGACAGAACTCTATTAGCCTTTGCCCTGCTTCGTTTTGATCTCCAAGGCCAAACTTGCCAGTTGTTCCTTTTATCTCTTGATTCCCTACTTTAGCATTCCAATCCCCTATAATGAGAAGAACATCCTTCTTTGGTGTCACTTCTATAAGGTGTTGTAAGTCTTCATAGAATTGGTCAATTTCAGTTTCTTCAGCACCAGTAGTTGGTGCATAAACTTGGATTACTGTGATGTTAAAAGGTCTGCCTTGGATTCGTATCGAGATCATTCTATCATTTTTGAGATTGCATCCCAGTACAGCTTTCGCCACTCTTTTGTTGACTATGAGGGCCACTCCATTTCTTTTACGGGTTTCTTGCCCACAGTAGTAGATATGATGGTCATCCGAACTGAATTCGCCCATTCCCGTCCATTTTAGTTCACTGATGCCCAGGATGTCAATATTTATTCTTGCCATCTCATTTTTGACCACATCCAACTTACCCAGGTTCATGGTTCTTACATTCCAGGTTCCTATGCAATATTTTTCTTTACAGCATTGGACTTTCCTTTAAATAATTTCATTAATTCCTTTAAATAATTCCTTTAAATAATTTTAATTCCTTTAAATAATTCCATTTAAATAATACCCCTCCCCAAAGCTGCTCCAAGCTGAGGTAGGGGAAATATTAGGATAGCTGAATGGTAAAATTTGATTCCTAAACAAGTTATGACTGATTCATACAAATGTCTGCAGTGCCCAAATTTACTTTCATGTTGTGAGGGTCCTATACGACTAGGTATGTAATCAGCTATACCACTGGCTATAGAATCTTTAAATCAGCTGACCAGGTAGGTTGGCCGGGCTGGAAGTTCCAATGCATGCAGTTTTAGCAACGGTATGATTTCTGATGGCCAGTATATATGTTTGCCACAATTTCTCGTTTGCTGCTCCTTTTTCTGCTCCTTAACTTTATCACAAGAAATTCTAGCACAAATTGCTATAAACACCTTTAAGTTCTGACCTCTACATTAAAATAAATTATGGGGAGTTTACTCACAAGCAGACTTGTGCAGGGAAATGTTGATAAGTATAATATATCTCATCTCAGTTTTTCTGCATGTTTGCTCACTAAATGTATCCCGGTTCTAGAGTAATAAAGGTTACTTTCTGTTAATTAAATAGAAATTGTTAATTGTTTATGCAGTGGAAAATAATACTATTTTCTTCTCTTACTGCAGAATTGCATGTCAGCATATTTAACATTGCTAAACTGTCACTTGTTTTTATATCCTTAAATCAGTTGACATTTACATGTAGTTTTGTATTTTGCATGTAAATGGAAAAGTTTAATGGCTTTGAACTGCAAATCAAAACCCATTGACAGAGCTTCCCCTCGGATATTTTTCTTTTTTGTCTTAAGAACATGACAGCATTGCTTTCTAAATATTTACACATAAGAGGGTAAAATTGACTGTTTTTGACCGCAAAGGTTTTAGAAATATCTTCAATACATAATTAAACATGTAAGCTCTGAAATGAGAAATTCATATGATTTATCAAATGCAAAATATGGAAACATGACTAATTATAAATCATTTTCAAGTGCTAAGAATTTTTTGGATTTGCATTCTGTACTGTGTATTTGCTCCTTCTTGATTCTTAGACACTCAATAAATTTTGTGTTGCTGTGACTTATATTGACGTGCTCATATATGAATGCCAGGGAGTCCTCTTAAAAAGAAAATAGTTATCCATCTGTATTCAGTCCAAGTGAAAGATCCATGAGATGCCCCATAAAGTCCAAGAAAGGGAATAGATCTGTGTGCACAAGGAAATGTGCATATATATTTGCTTCAATAAAATGAATAGGAATAAGTCTTTTGTGGAGGATAGCTCTTTGTGCCCCTTTCCTCTGATGCGAACAGGACTGGATTTCACCCCAAAGAATGGTCACACAAGTGTAGCCAGAACTGAAATTCCACATGCAGATATTATTTTAAGATAAAAAGGCACTAAACTATTCCAAGGTGAGTTCTGTCTGCCAGAGTAGCAACTGCAGTTCAGAGTGGAGGGCAGGGGGAGACACACTTGGACATGTTCAGTTCAGAATTGAAGTCTCTTCAAAATAAAATTGCGGAATAGCTTGGTTAATTCTGGGCCTAGTTTGGACCTAATCATACTTTTGATGACATTAGAAATGGAACAGAATTGGAATCCCTTTACCCAACCTCCTGTGATCTCCAGCCAGGGAAGAACTATTGGGGTGATAGCTTGGATCTGAGTTCGAGATGCTGTTTCCGAGCATTGCCAATGTGCAGGTTGGTCTCTGTATGCTTACCAGGTGGTAAAGAGCAGAGAACACTTCTACTTTTCCTTGCTTTCCACTTTTCCCCAGTCCAGACAAACAATTAAAGAGGTCTGACTAACAGTGACTTTCCTGCCCCAATCTGCTTTCAAATCTCCTTAAAAACCCTTTTTTGAAGTTTGGGGAATGCTTCTGAATGGGGTAGACAGTTGTACAGGTTGCTGAGGGAGAAATAGGGATAAAGCAGCACAAACCCACACACAAACAGTGACCCAAGCACATATTACACCTCTAGAGTGGACACAGCTATAGATAGACCAATGGTCTGGCTGAGAATAAGACAGCTTCCTTTGTTCTTAATTATTAGATCTTATTCTTCTCTATGTTCTGCATTGCCTCTTTTAGCTTTGCTTCAAAGACAGGTTGCTACCTGTCCCCTGTTGCAAAGCTTTGCTTTCCCTCTCTGTGTTGAACCAAAGGCGAGACTGTTCCAGAAGGCCTGCAAACACTATATTGGTAGTCAAGATAACCTTGGGACTAGTTGGCAGTTGTTGCAAGCTCATGGATGCTTATAAATGCCCTTGCTTTGATATATGCTAACTGCCTTGCTTTGATGCTGTGTTTACTTGTGGGCCCTGGGATGCTGGCCTCTTGGCCTAGAAAGGGAGTCTTGGAATTGATAGTTGCCACCTATGCCCTCATAGGTCAGGTGGGTTGATGAGAGATTCTGGCCCTATGGACATATGCTGTCTTTTGTATGTTATGCTTAACATATTAGTGTTTTGCGGACAAGTCATCATGGCCTCTCACTGCCGCAATGTCTGAACCATATCTGCAGTGGCAGTGGACCTTCAGAGGCTGTGTTGCAAGTTTACATCTCCCTGTAAGAAAGCACTAGAACTGGCCATTCTGGTGTTTCTTTGGTATCCCTGCATCAAACCACTCGCACAGGCCATCTGGGTTCAGAACACCCTCCCTTTCTGTGTTCTTTGACAATGCAGCAGCATGTTTCTGGTTACCTACTGGAGGATAATATATATTGTATACCACATTAAAGGTAAAGGGACCCCTGACCATTAGGTCCAGTCATAGCCAACTCTGGGGTTGCGGCGCTCATCTCACTTTATTGGCCAAGGGAGCCGGCATACAGCTTCCAGGTCATGTGGCCAGCATGACTAAGCCGCTTCTGGCAAACCAGAGCAGCGCACGGAAACGCCGTTTACCTTCCCGCCGGAGCGGTACCTATTTATCTGCTTGCACTTTGACGTGCTTTCGAACTGCTAGGTGGGCAGGAGCAGGGACTGAACAATGGGAGCTCACCCCGTCGTGGGGATTTGAACCGCCGACCTTCTGATCGGCAAGTCCTAGGTTCTGTGGTTTAACCCACAGCGCCACCCGCGTCCCATATACCACATTAGATCAGTCCAATTTGTTATCATTTTGATTTTAACAGAAATATGTTCTTCATGTATATTTGATTTAATTTAAAATGCGAGGGAAGAAATCTTCACCTTTTATCTTTAACAATATATTTCCTTTTTCCTTCTCTCTCTCTGTGTGTGGTGGGAGTGGGGGAACTACTGCAAGCACAGCTGTTTTTGAAAACGTAACACAGTGTTTTTGAAAATGTAACACAGTATTCTTCCCACTGTGCTTTCTGTATAAGTTGTTGAGTGATACTAATCCTATGAGAAACTGTAGTGCTAAAACATATTGCTGATCTGAATGTTTCAGTAATTAACATATGTTACTAAATTTGCTGAAATGAAAAACATTATCTTTTAGGTCATTTCTTTCTTTCTTTTGCCACTTTAATTGAATAATGCAAGTTATTCATGAAAACCTGTATTTAAGTCAATGAAATGAAAGGTTCATTTAAAACAACAATCAACGAGGATTATTCACAGGGAAACATTGAGGCTCCTATTTTATTGTGGATAGTTGTAAATGTTTTGTGTGAAGAATCCAATATGTAGCAGTATAAAATAACCTAGATCACGTAATACAATTTCTTCTCCATTTTCAGGGTTCTCCAAAGCCAATTGCCATTGAGCCTTGCTCAGGAAACAAAGCAGCAGTACTTACGGTGTTTTTATGCCTGCCAAGAGGTTCATCAGGAGTCCCACCACCTGGTCAGTCAGGTAAGAATTCTCCTAAATAGCAGCTATGGCTCCGATTCATTTGTTGTTATCCTAAGTGTATACTGATTGGATATTTACATTAAAAAAAGAATTATAGAAGAATCAGCCTCCATTATAGTTGTCCAACCATACAAGTTGCTTTTCAGAATAAGGACCAGTTGCAATTTGTCAATTTGTTATAACTTACCTTCTCCCATATATACCTGCCCATTCATTCATTGAGCTCCTCATTGGAGGCCCTTCACCAGGTCTCCCTACCTAGTGAATTGGGTTGTTACTAGGGAGAGGGCTTTTTTGGTGGTGGCGCCATGCTCATGGGAATGCTTTCCCCAAAGAGGATAGCCTGGCACCCACGCTATGGTCTTTTATAGACAAATTAAAACCTTTATTTTGTTCTCCAAGGCCTTTTAATGGGTATAGTTATCTGGTGCTTTTAGATAGCTGTACCATGTTATTCTGCTTCTGGTTGGTTTTTTTTCTGATATAAAATTGTTCCTAGATGTTATGCCTTTGTTGGGTTTTAGATGTGTTGGGCCCCCCCTATGTTTACATTATTTATAAATGGTTTTGCTGTTTTTATGGCTTGAATTTAGTTTGTTGTACTTTTAATGGGTTTGTGAACTATCCAGAGAGCTATGATTTGTTGGCAGTATATACATTTAATAAATAAACAAAACGACATGGTATATTATTCAATCACTTCTGTTTTCTTTTGAAGTCTAGTTTTTTCTTTCTTTCTTTCTTTCTTTCTTTCTTTCTTTCTTTCTTTCTTTCTTTCTTTCCTTTTTGCCTTGCCTAGCGAGCTAATAAGCATTTTTTGCTCCGCCACTGAAAAGTCTGGCTTCCTTTGAGTGTTGCTTTGTGCCAGGAAAATTAGAACAAAGCTGACAAGGCATGGTTTGTTGCGCTTCCTTTATGTTTACCGTTCAAACTGTTAACCCCTTTCCAGCTTCTTCACACTTCTCAGAAGACCAGTCAAATAAAGACTAGTACCACACCTGTGTATACATATGTACATTTTTATAAGGAACTATTCATTATAAAGACGCCACATTTGAAACTGTTTGCAAAGTACTGTGCCCAGATGATCCTGTCTAGTTTGTTTTTGCCTGCCTTTCCACCTAATATGGGAACTCAAGACTGCCTCCAGTAAAATATGAAAAAGGGATTCTTTTAGGTTTGCCAGGATGGGCTTAGAAAAAGGATGGGCATTAGGATTAAAACATAGCAGTATGTGTTTTAAACCAGCACGCCAACTGTAATTGTTAGAGTCTCTCTGAGATGGAAGTGAACGTTCTACTCAAAGTGGGACGTGGGGAAATAACCCCATTTTGCTTCTAAACCATTTCTCTAAATGATGTTACATAGCATCATCCTGAAGGGACTTCAGGATGGCCACCCAAAGAAGTGCTGGCACTGACTATTCAGCAAAGGCTTACCTCCTCCCTATTGCTAAAATCTACCCTCTCTGATTTGCAACCCACAAAGGGATAGCAAAATTGGAAGGAGATCTTTTGGCTTGGCATTAGCGATTTAGTTGAAAAGATTTAGTACATCATATTTACTCTAGCAGAAGGAAAGGTCCATAGAAAAATTATTAGGCAACAACTTTGCATGTAGATGGTCCTGGGTTCAATCCTCAGCGCCTCTAGGCAAGTCTGGGAATGTCTGTTATTTGAAACCCTGAAGAGCTGCTGTCAGCCAGTGTAGACAATACTGAACTACATGGACAAAGGCAACTTCCTATGTTCCTTGTTGACTACTATGTTTCTTGGAGAGTTTCCTGATGGTGTTTGCTCTGCTTCATCACTGAATGTACAGCTGTTATTTCTTCCCTATTTTGCCCTCAACTTTTGCTCTTCCTCTCCCCAGTGCCTAAAATGTTTGTGTCAGGTAAGAAGGCAAGGGAAGCAAACCTAAATTTGCTGTTGGCAGCTGAAGCCTTGCCCTTCAGAGGGTCAGATTTGTTCGAGAGCTGCCACTTCCCAGCCCCTATATTATTGACTAGTATGCCACAGTGGGGCTAATTATAGTGGATAATTATATGTGATGGAAATGCAGTTTGGAACATTTCAGTAAACAGCCTGGGGAATACTATGTAGCCACACAATATAAATATAGATGCTCTGGAAATTCTGCAATTCAAATAGCCAGAAAGGAAACTCTGAAACTGGAATAAATATTCCCAATTTAATATAGGACATAGGCTAGAGATTGTTGCTGTTATTTCATCATCTGCTTCTTCTCATGAGAAGTACACCATTAAAACCAAAGTGAAAGCACAGTACAAAGTACAGCAAACTTTGGGTACCAAGTAGTTATGTCCTGCCTTCTAACCCCTAAGATCTCAAACCAAGACTTTTCTATTTATATGGATAGAAAATGGAGTGTTGGTTCATCTCCCTCAAAGTGGGGGGGATCAAATCCTCATCCATTACTATTTACCCATTAATGGAGGTGTGTCTATGCCTATAGTCCTGATATACCCAGTACTGAATTATATGTATTTATATTTGTAATATCAACTAATGGAGTCATCTGAGGTGAAGATGCATATGCCCCAAAGGCCCCAATTATACCCACTGAAAGCTCTGCATGGAACAGGGATAGTATGGAGATGGCCTAGGATCTGGTGGGTCCAAGGGCCCTTCATTCATGGAAGAAGCCCCAGAATCAGCCTTCCTTTGCCAGTCTCAATATGATGTAACTAATTTCCCTCCATTGGAGCCAATAAGGAAATACTAAAAAAAGCAAAGATCCATGTGGGAAAAATTCAGAACATCTGCCCTCCCTTTTCCTCCCTGGCCAGCACAAGCCAGTAAGACTTTTCAGTGCACATGGACACTCCCCCCCCCCCACACTTCATGCACACCCCTATTGTCACTTCAGGTTGTCCTGCAAGGTAGTGTCCTCTGTATGGGACAAGTTTTTAAAATCTGTAAATTTCCTCAGTTTATTTTATTTAACAGCAGTATAAGAAAATAAAGAAATCAAGGGTAATGATACCTTAGGAAATATTGAGGCTTGAGAGGAATATATGTCTGGATAGGAAACCTAGTACAGAACAATAGTTTTAAACATTATACATATGGAATTTATGGGAAGTTGGAGAGTACTTTTGTATCAGTATTTCCAGATTTGTCGTAAAATATGTATACCGGTTGGGACACGGGTGGCACTGTGGTCTAAACCACTGAGCCTAGGGCTTGCCGATCGGAAGGTCAGTGGTTCGAATCCCTGCGATGGGGTGAGCTCCCATTGCTCGGTCCCAGCTCATGCCTACCTAGCAGTTTGAAAGCATGTCAAAGTGCAAGTAGATAAATAGGTACCGCTCCAGCGGGAAGGTAAACGGCATTTCTGTGCGCTACTCTGGTTTCGCCAGAAGCGGCTTAGCCATGCTGGCCACATGACCCGGGAAAGCTGTCTCTGGATAAACGCTGGCTCCCTCGGCCAGTAAAGCGAGATGAGCGCAGCAACCCCAGAGTCGTTTGCAACTGGACTTAACTGTCAGGGGTCCTTTACCTTTTTTTATGTATACTGGTAATGTCTATTGAGGAATAAGACAGATTTGAAGTATTAATCTGTAGTAGTAATTCAAAAGGTCTTGTATAAAATGATGATAAAATTAGAAATAAGACCTACTCTCTGCTAAGGGGATTGGGAAAGGAACTTAGGTACTATTATGTTGAATGAGACTTGGACCTTGTGATGGTACCTTGGATAAAAATTAACTTTGTGTACAAAGTTTTAAAAAAATAAAATCAATTACCCCATCTAGGGAACATGTGTACACAGCCAAAGAAAGCCTGTGAAATGTAGGAGGGGGAGAAAGGAAGGAGGAGAAATATGTGCTTTGCCAGCCCTCTGATGAATCCTTCCCCAAGTGCTGAGCATAGGACTGGCAGCGCCCTTTGCGCTGCAGTTCCCAAGCACCCACTTGACAGCTGGCTGGCGAGCGTTTGGAAACCCTACAAAAGGCATTAGGACAGGGTCAGAGAAGGTAGGTAGATGGACAGTATTTTTTTGTTAGAAAAAGAGTAATATTCCTAATGCTTTGAGATGACAAGATACACAATAATGTGTACCCACTTAAATTGTTACAACTTTTTTCTCAATACCTGTTTTTATGGCTTGGGTTTGAAAGTTTTAATGCAAATGTATTGTTTCCCTCTTTAAACAATACAATAAAAAGAGAGAAAAATCAATTTCTAATTAGATCTGAAATTTCTTAAGTGAATTCACTAACATATCTTGCGTTCAGGCCTTAACTAAAAGTAGCAATGAGTTATCTGTTCCTTAGTGCTAATAGCTAGGGCTTAATTGCAAATAGCAGGACAAGTCAATAGATTTCCCATATGCAAGCTGAAAATATAGAAACTAACCTACAGTGCTTTACTGTAAATAGTAAACCATCTCAAGCCTGCCTCTCTATAGCACCATTCGTGCTGATCTTTGCTGAATCAGTCAGAAGGTCTGGCATTTGTTCTCTCACAGGACTGGCACAAGCCTAGAGGATGTGGCTGGTTTCTCTTCTCTTATCTTGCAAACAGCACCTCAAAATGTGTTGTCTTCTTCTACTACTACTCAATCTGATATTGTTGGATCTTCTACAATATTGCTATGGGGCTTTTAATACTGAGATTGGTTTGCAGCTCTGGGTATTTCCTTTGCCTTGAACTCCACAACTTACTAGATCAAGCAGTAAAACTATTGCTGTACCATACCATTCCATATTTCACACGTGGATCTCATGACTGATATTTTTTGCCTATGAACCTCTCCCTCTCAAAGAAAAACCTTCTTACACAAAATCTCATACTCATTCTTCTCTCTGATACGTGTGTGTGTGTGTGTGTGTGTGTGTGTTTAATGTGGAGGGGATTGTTGTTGTACTCAGTTGGGCATTGAATCTTGCAATTCTACCCGCCTAAAAATAAATAAATGAGTGAAGTAGTGAAGTCCAGGAATATTTTTATCACACAATCTTCTGGGTTTTGTGGACCAGGTCTTAGCTTAACACACGCTGTTCATAGTCTGCTACTGCTCTTGTGTTGGCAAACGCGAGAGCCTTTATTGTGGCTGCTCTATATTACGGAATCCCCCCCCCCAAGAGAGGTTAGATTGTCTCCCTTCTTGTTATCTTTCCTTGGCAATCTAAGACCTTCCTATTCAGAGATGCCTTTGAAAACTAGATGCAGACGATATTGGGCTGCTGTCAGGGCAATTGATATTTTGATGCTGGTTCTCAATGTTCTTTATTGTACTTATTGTTTTTAACTAATTTGTTTTCATTACTTTAGATTTTATAATAACATTTTTAAAATGTAAGCTGCCTTGAATCCCAACTTGGGGGACAGGTGGGATGTAAATACATTAAATAAATAAATAAATAATAAAACAGATTCATTTTCCGAGGCAAATGCAACAAGAAAATTAAACAAGAAGAACACACTTTGAAAGCAATGACTGATCAGAATCAGGTTTTCACCTTGTCCTGTGGAATGTTCCATGTCTTGTTACCTTTTGCCTTTTTGGATTTGCTTTAGTAAACCTCTTTCATGACCTACTAAACACCCCTAGCATGATATGTTTTGCTCCTCAGGATCACTATTTGTGATAAACCATAAGTAATATAACAGGGACTGATGCCTGAATGTGAAGTCTCTGTACCAACTTGGACTAACTGACCTTTTAATTCCATTGAACCCTACAGTTCTACAAATTTATCCTAAGCATGTTTACTCAAAGTGAGCCTCACTGATATCAGTGTGATTTATTTCCAAGTAAGTGTAAATTTAGTTATTGCTTACTTGGCTGAAGCAGATATAAATTTGTCTACTTCACTGCTATCTTTGTTTAGTATACATTAAATTATATGTTTGGGTGAAATATTTTGTAAGATTCTTATTTTTCTTCATATTTTTCCTTACTCTGAACTAGCCCACAAAGATTTGAAACCAAGATTTATAATCTTTGTATCTACCCCTATCCCTAAAGTTTGGTTTCCAGGTTTTTTTTATTGTTTGCAATGACATGTTCTCAGCTCTTCATTCTTGAGAATTTATTTTGCTCCTAGATTGTTCTCTCCATGTGGTTCAATATTTCATCCAAACTACATAGCCAGACCTTGAGTTCGTTATTTCCTTCACTTGCTGCCGCACCATTGGCACTTGGCTCTTTCCAGATAATTTATTCATTACCTTATTGCCCTTTATATTCCTGTTGTCTGGTTTATTTTGTTTACTGCCCAAAGTCTTGGAGAGCTATAATTTAGTCCTTCCTAGAACCTTGGATTACAGCTGCTCTTAGACAGAAGCTGGTCTACCACTCAATCTCCCAGCAAACTTGTTGTGCAATGAGGAGCTTAAGCTACTAAAAATACACAGTCAGGGCTGTCAAGGCAGAGGACTGTTCTGCTATAAGAATTTCATATCTCTGTGATGCTGGTCACTGCAATACATACATATGGCATTTCTTACCACATCATTACATTTTGGCACGTTTAGGACACAATGGAAAAGTCTAGCAACAGTTATTTTACAGAAAAATCTGAAGTTTCTAAAGGAAAGCTTTATCATGATTAAATGCTACTTTTACTTGCCCATATTTTGCAGGCTAGCATATGGAACAATCCATTAACTAGATTGGATACCTTGGAAGCTACCAGCTTGTTTCTAGAAATTACTAGGGAACTGCCCACAAAATTTCACAGGTGTCATGCTATTAGTATAGGACACTTCTAGGCCTTCCTCAGATTTGTCCTCATTCATTGCCCCTTTTGCCTCCCAAATTTGGCTGATATCACACACCTACAACTATCTCAGCTCCCATCCTCTTCTCTTCCACCTCTATTTGCTCTGCTGGCACACACACCCTTTTTCTCCCAAGTCAGACAGATGCCAACAACAACTCATGCGCTTGAGTTTCCTCTTCTCCTTCACTCTCTCCTCCCTCCTATCATCCCTATGGCTACCTTTTTTCTTTTTTTTTTTTTACTACCACTACTTTTCTCCCTAGGTGAGGTCAATCAGTGCAGTAAAAATGGGGCCATTACACCAGGTTTCTGTTATGCCCACTATGTCTGTGCTGCCATCTAAGACTCTAGCCTACCCATCTTGGCTTGGAGGTTAAGCATATAAACACTTCTTTTCAGATGTCTTTGACACTTGCATTTTAGCCAACGGTACTTTAGCCTCTCTGAATTGCTGGCATGTGCCCCAACATTCTCAATGCCTAGCTCTACCCCTCCCTCTCTTGAATGGCCATATAGTGGTACCTTGGTTGTCGAACGTAATCTGTTCTGGAAGACTGTTCGGCTTCTGAAATCTTCGAAAACCGAGGCGCAGATTCCCATTAGTTGCAAGAGCTTCTTGCACTCAGCAGAAGTCGTGTCTCATGTTCAAGTTCCGAAAAACATTTCAGAAACATTTCAGAAGCATTTACTTCTGAGTTTTCAGCATTTGAGAACCGAAACATTCGACAACAGAGGCGTTCAGGAACTGAGGTACCACTGTACTCACTTCCCACTTCATCCCTGAGAGATGACTTGTTCCAAACCAGACACTGCTCAGCTCCTGTCATCTTCCCCCTGCTAGTCAACTGAATAGACTTCAGCCCTTTGTGCTCAACACACTATAGTCAGGGATGGAGTGGGCAATAAGAGGGACACTAGGAGGGCACTCCTGCACCCCCTTCCCATGCAGTTCCCTCTTCAGACACAATGCCTTAAGTGGGATACTGCCAATCTAAATGCATCTGAAATCACACTTAAGGGGGTTGGCTGACTTAATACCATGCATATTGGTGCAGCAATAACCAAAAATTATACCACTGTTTTCTTCATGAAAAATACTCCCTTAAACTCCCAAACAGTACTTTTTATTATTTATTGCAGTTGTTCTGAATACAGGATCTTGCAAGCAAAGACTTGATATTTTAGCCTAAGACAGGTAAGAAAGGGAGATTGCCACATAGTATATGTATATTGGCAGCACAAAGATCCTGCATAATTTCAGAGAAGTTGGCACAGTAGTTGGGAGTCTGGCCACAGGAAGCCTAGGGATGAAACAGCAGGCAGTGCTGTGAGACAGGAAATAAGTGAATTAGCAGGAGTGCAGGTATGCCAAGAAGGACCTGCAGCAGTTTTTGCTTATGCAAGGCATAGCCACACACAATGAAAGCAGTCAACAAAAATCACCATTCAGTACAGTTATGAAAGGAAGATTAGAGCAATGGAACCCAATGGATGAATCAACACAGCTGCAAGCACCAGGAATTATTGCTTGCTTTTGACCTGCATATAAAATGAAAGCTGCCGTAGAGATTTAACACTGCACATAAATGTTATGTCTGACAAAAGACCCTAGTGATATTTTTGTTTTCCCACCCCTTGATGTTGTAATGCAAACTACTTTGGATTAATTAAGAAAATCAATCAGTCAAAATAAATAAAAAGCAACATTGGGTCCGGATGTCGCTGTTTGTTCCCATTCCTATTATGCCTGCATCATTTTGCTTTCCCTTTCAGCTACAAAGGAAGAAGAGGCTTTGTTTATGGAATCAATACTGAAAAAAGACACACATTTGTAAATGGTAGATGTAGGAGACGGTTGCTTTATAAGATATGCCAATATGTCATGACCTAAGTTATAAAATCTTTGAATAGATTGCACACCCTATAATTGTTAAAATAGCTTTAAATATATTGATTTTGTTTCCTATTATTGAGGTAGATTTGGGGCAATCACATAAATCCTTTTCAAAATGTCTTCTCTCCTTTTACATTCTTTTCCCCGCTGATACATTTGCCTCAAAGTGTAAGCACTTTCATGTGAAGGGAGGAACTTAACTAGGAAATGTAGATTAGCTTCCTGCAAAGCTATGTAGAAGTAACAAAAACTGGCAAAGGGTGGCTGTTACTGTATGTTAATAGTTAAAGCACAATTGACTGACTGTTGTTATTACGGTTTTAATAATACTAGAGGTATGGTCTCCTGATCTTTCAAATAAATAATGAAGGCTGATTTCCCCCCTTCCTAACTTTAGTTAGAGTTAGATTAAGTTAAATGTGTTTGAGACTAAAACCAGAAAGGGGAGCAAGGAGAGAATCTCACAATTAATTACAAAATTCAGTTTCTATACTTCTGTAATGTGTTTTGCACCTTATTTATTGGGTATTTTACTTCCTAATGCCTGCATTGTAGTAAATAGTAACCAATGAGTCGTGTGTGTGTGTGTGTGTGTGTGTGTGTGTGTGTGTACACAAATGGACCTATACTTAGACAATGGTACTTCTTCTTTCCTCACTACTAGCCCCACAAATCATGGGGGTCAGCTCCATTGCACAAGCAGAAGTCTATTGCACATTGGATATAACCCTTGGTGATCATATCCAAGTGCAATGGTCTATATCATACAGATTTAGGAAACATTTAGCAGAGCTAAAACTGTGGCTTCTGTCCCTGCACTTCTGGTGCACCAGTGCCTCCTCCGGGGCAAACAGTAATTTATGCTAGGACAAAATGATTGACTAAGGTGCATATATGTACAAATGATTGTGTGTAAGGAAATATTGCCCATTTGATGTGCCTGAATTTTGCCTGGTATATTCATCACTCTGTTCATGCCTACCCACATAGAAGCTACTCTGCATATGGCAGTTATGAAAGGCTTGCACCTAAATTTGTGAGTGCTGAAGTTTGGGGGCTACTAGAGGGTAACATTTATTTAGATATTTGGAAAGAGGGTTACCTTTGGCATGCAGTAGCACCGTTTAAATACATATGTATTTAGTATCATTACAAAACAGTCTAGCAATTGGCTATTGGAGGTCTCAAGTGGGGAACCACCATAATTATTTTGGCAATAGCCATTTTTTCTCCACCAGAATGCCCAGGAACGAGACTATAGGGGAAAGAAAATAACAGCCTCTCACAACCTTGCTTTGCTTCTCACAACCTTGGCAGAAGAAAAATAATTAATTTAAAATGACCTATTGCCACCCACCAACGATAAGTCCCCCTAAATTTCTTTTAATCTCTCCCAATTTACTCCTTGACCCCTGCCTGTTTTTCAGCTGTTTTGAGCTGAAAAACATCTCTTGCTGTTTTTCAGCTCAGCTATAATGCAATGTGCATAAGGCCTAGTCAAACATTATGCTCACTAATAAGTGTCTAGTGGGACAGGTCTGTAAGACAAGCCTGGAAGGTGAGATCTTGCTTCCCCTCCCCACTTTGTATGTATAGGAGAGACAGTGAGGCACATTATCATCTGAACTGTTTCCTTTTTCTTTTCTTTTCAAACATGTTAGATAAATAGAAGAAACATTTCATAGATTTTTCTAAGATTAGATGTGTTTTTGCAGCATCCATTAAAGTGCCAATCTTTTGGCATGTGCCTTTTTATCCATGTGGTTTTATTCTTTAAGTCTGTGCCAAGAAGAGTCTAAGATATCACTTAAAAAACAGTCATTGTAAATGCTACTATAAGAAGAGGCATTACCCAAACTACTTGCTTTGTGAAGCAGACCCCACTTGGCAGTATTTCAAGCAGCCAACCTTCCTGCATGTGTGGATTAGCAAAAAGCTAAAGCATATGAAGACAACATACTATGTGTGCTTCTACCTGGGCAGGAAGGAGCTGTGCATTCTCTTTATGCTATTCAGCTACTGAAATAGAGTGTGAAGTATGATGGCACTGTGTTGTTGTTTTTTGTCAAAACTTACTAGTCACTGTCTCCCTGTGCAGACTACATGACAGGTGGAGGGGGAGCCTAGTCTTCAGGGGTGTTCTCCTCCAATTTGTTGGAACAATGGTGGGCAGTACTAATTCAAGCAACAGCTGACAGCTGACTTAGGCTCAGCAATAGAGGACGCACTGCAGCACGCTTTATGTAGGCCCCCCCTCAAAATCTGTCTACATAATTAATACTGTGCAAAAATGCAAGCCATGAGTTTTATGAAATGGAGCCCGTGACCATACAACCTTTATGCCCAAGGGCACCATTCATAAGTTCCAATGAATGTGTGGCGCTCAGGGTTTGGGTCTTCAAATGCAGTCCCCATACCAGCCTCCATGTGATCACATGCTACATCATCTGTATAAGATGTGTGTGTTTGTCTATGTAACCTCATATCACTGTACCCATAAGTGAATGAGTCAAAGTCTGATATATCCCCCCCCCCTTTTTAAACAATCTTGAGACCATTTTGATGCACGTATAGATTTATTTATGCATTCAAATGTGGGTGTTTTTGGTTTTTTTACTGGGACCTTGCTGTTCCTCAGAAAATATTTTTGCATTATGCAAAACACATCAAACGTTTTTGGGGGTACTTTAAAATATTTATATATCTCTACACTTTTCCCGAACTACCAAGGTGACATATTTGTCTAGTCTAGTGTCTCAGATAGTGTCTGAGGTAGAACACTATCTTAAACGAAATTGATACAAAATTGTAAAGAAAACCAATTCATGAATGGGGGAAAATGTTGTTTCAAGTAGAACCAGTTTCCTCAGGCAGGCCCTTAAGCAATTTACAGGGATAAGCTTTCTTTAGTTCCATGAATTCTTGGTTTGCTTTTCCTTCTTTTGATATGAACATCCCAGTGCCATCAAAGGAAAAGCAAAAAGTTTTCAAGATAGATAACAAACACATGAAGTTACCATTTAGGGACTTCTTTGAAAAACTGGCTGAACTCCAGAACCATGTCATTTTTGTGCAAACTTTTGAAGTAAACTGTTTGCGGTGCAGGGTGAAAAGGTGGCTTCTGATTTTGGTAATGAGCAATTTACATCACATAAGTCAAAATGCTGATATATTGTATGCTTCCAGGATGTGCAGCTTCAGGCTATGCAGAATAGTGATGATACACAGGAGTCCCCTATATTTTACAGATACTGTGTGCTTGATTGTTAACTGAAAGACCCAGAAAGTATTTTATGCAGCTACCAAACAGATGCTAAAACTGCAGCCAGTGAAGACTATTAATTGTTGACATGTTCTGATGTTTTTCATGTCGTATAACCTAAAAAATGGCCACATTCAGATGTCACATATGGTTTAGCAAGATATGAACAACCCCTGAGCTCTCCCCTCCCTTTCTTCTGCATAGCTGGGAGAAGGAGTTCAGAAACTTTTATTTCCATTATTAAAGCTTCAAATGAAATCTAGACTGATAAACTGTTGGTGGTGGCGGCATCTGTCGGTCTCAAGAGACAATGGAGTGCACTCCAGGGGGTGAAGTCAAACTGCTGCATTGGCAGCACTGAAGTAACCTCCCAGGGCACAAGTCTGGGAAGTTTGGAAGTTGTGAACTGCCAAGACAACAAGATGTCCCTCTTGACCTTACTGATGCGATCCAAAGGAAAGCAGAGCAGTAGTTCTGGCACCAGCTTGGCTGCAGGAGTTGCCAAAAGGAGGAGTACAAGGCACCATCCAGCCTTCTTAGGGGCTTCACTCCAGATTTGTGTAGTTTACTCCTTAGCCTTTTCTTCTCCCAAAGGTATTCCACAAGGCAGCAGAGGTATAGAATCAAAGTTTCCTTCTGCTAGATGAGCTACCTACCTTCCCAGGTTGATGAGCTCCATCTGCCCCACTTCCCTCTACAGAACATGCAGTAACCACCACACTGACCATTGGACCCACTATTAATCTCATCCACTCAATCCACCAGAGCTTGTCTTCAAATGTAAGGTAAATCCCTAACTCACCGAGGGTTTGAGACCCATCTGCTACTGTCACCTGATTTAGTCAGCTAGTTGAAGCTGTCCCTGGGGTGTGCCCTATCGCATACTGACAGCTTCTAGGAGTCATAGGTGAAAGCTGAGTGCATGGTGGGGACCAAAGGAAGACAAATTACCCCAGAAGGAGCAAGAAGTGCTCTCCCCCAGAGGTACTACATTAAATATGGTGTATTCAAAACAAGTCACCTTCAAACAATAGTTTCTGAAGCTGGCTGGTTAAACCAACTGTGGTTATTATTAACCACATCTGTTTCTTGAGAGAGACGAGAGCAGAGTAGCAAACAAAACCTTTTTCTTGCCCCAAGAGAAGAATTTGACCTCAGCTCTTGATTTTTTAAATACTTTTACCTGTTGTATAATGCATGGATATGCAGCCTGGGGCTCTCCAAGTGTTGTTAGACACCAATTTCCATCTTCCTAAGCCAGCGGAGCCTATGGTCAGAGGTGATTTGTAGTCCAACAACTACTGTTGTTGAGGGTCGCTGTTTCAAAATCCCTTGTATAATAGAAAAACTTATTTACATCTTGTTATGTACTGAGTTGAATAGGATCCAAACTGCAGCAGTCTGATTGGTCCTAGAACAATAGGATTCAGAATGCAGCAGTCTGATTGGTCCTAGAACAATGCAGCCTAGAACAATGCAGCAGTATGATTGGTTGGCAGGAACCACCCAATCATGCTCCAGATAGAAGTGAATCCACAACTTGATTGGCTTACAGTAGAATTCCGGAATTAGCCAATCATGTGCAGCCCATTGTGTAAATAATGTATATAAAGCAGATGCTTTGAGGGGACTTTCATTCATTCCTCCTCACCACTATGAGCCGAATAAAGAGCATGAAATCACTTTGCGACTCTGAGTATATTTCACATCTCTTAACATCAGCTACTTGTTTTGTCTTGTTCTGTAACAACGCTATATGAGTTGTTATATGCAGAAAGTACACATTATGATTAAAAGGACTCTCTTGACCTAGCTGTACAACTATTCTGTTCTGTGGAACAGATGGATTGATGTAATATCACTTACAGTACAATGGTATACATATCTGATTCAGAATTAAGTATTTGTGTTTGACGGGGCTTACTCCCAGTAAGCGGGTACCTAATGGCAATTTAGGCTTTGATTTAAGATTGGAATTGGAGCAAACAGCTGTAGCTCTACAATCGGGACCAGCAGAATATAGCTGACTTTCCATGGTAAACATTAGGTTGTGCGGAGGGAGCAGAAATGACTGCACTCCCTGTAATTTGTGTTATGCCATGCCCACCACAAGCCATTTTTGTGACTTTCACCCACAGCACTCTCTCAAAATTCAAAATGTGTCCCTGGTCCTCAGAGGGGTGCTAGCAGGTTTCTAAGGTTCCAGGGAGAAATCTTCCCCAGCCTGAGTTCCTTTTAAACTGGAGAATTGGTGCTGAACCAGGAACTACTGTGTGCAGCTCAAAGATTGTAATCTACTATTGAGAAATGGCCCTCCCCATATACTTCAGAGCCTTTTAAGAAAATTTCTAATGCATGAGCAATTTGAGATTCAGGAAAATGTTGTCGGAAGGATGTCAAGGCTTTATATATTATTAGTGTTTCTGAAAGCATGATGGGGACAGTTCTGGCTTAAAAGTAGCACTTAAAACTTTGCAGCTGTCCAATTTCAAGAATCTTTTCATCTCACACCTTTCAGTGCTGGAAGAAGAAATGGTTTCATATGTGACTGCAGAGATATTATTACTATAATATGTGCTGTAGTTGTCAAGTCAGAAATTAAAATGGAAACAGAACAGGAAGCTAACCTCCCTCGTCGTTGTATGTTATAAAGACATCAGCTATAGAGACCAGATGTTTCAAACTTAGGCACCTCATAAATGATATGTAAATCTAGAGTTCATATATTCAAACAAAAAACCACAGTTCTCAGGGATGTTGAACATTTCATTTATCTGGCCAGATAGTTGGGGGGAGCTGGAAAAATGGCTAGTCAGGATGTTTCATTGCATCATTGTGTCTGGTATTCAATACAATTGAGGTATCACTTTAATATAGAAGTGTCTTCATGATACTATAAGAATGATAACTTCTCAGGGCCTTCCTGCTGAAGATTGTTGAAATGCACTAACTTAAGATAATTAATTACCAGACTGGAAAGTATTAATTAGTTCATCATTAGTGAATGAATATGTGGATTTTAAAAATCACCTTATAAGCAGTGAAATCCTTTATAAAGGGGTGCTCAGTGCTGATGAATGCCTTTGTGTTTAACACCATCTATTTACAGCCCAAGGTTCAAACAGTCTATTTAAAATTATCCCACCCCCCACCCCAGTATACTTGGATTAATTGGCTGGGTTGTAATATAATAATTGGACAAAGGGGGTTCTCTACTACAAAGAGAGGAGGGGCTCAGTATTCCCTGGTTCTGTTGTTTCCCTTTGTCTCTAACTAGGAAGTGTGAAGTATAGCTTGCCATCCCAGCCCATTAAGCTACAGGCAGAGCAATGGCACAAGGCTCGCCAGTGCCATGGAGGGATGGACAAGTTTGTTGCAAATATGTGGAGAAGAAACAATGCAAATAGGCCAGATGGGGTGGATAGAATAATGCATCAATGTAACAGGCACAGAGAGAGGGGGCTAGACTAGAACTAAGAAAGCAGGAACATGTCAGGGTCTAGCAGGAACAGTTAGTGGGACTCTGCTATAGGGCTCCATCAAATTATGTACTGTTGATTTATAGCAGGGGTGGGAAGAAGATGGATAGAAATTTTCTGATAGATCCTTCCACTACCACCACCACCACCGGGGGGGGGGAGGAATCAGGAGAAAAAACAGGAGTGGGGTGAAAGGAGTGAAAGGACTTGTGAACTTGGTTCTGGTACTGCTCACAAATGCGCTCAGAGGCACACCCTTCCTTAAATCTTAGCATATGTCTGCCTGCTTGAGCCACAGTTTTGCCCCTAACTCTCGTTGATGGACCACAGGATGCCAATAAAAAGCAAAAGACAGAGTATATTCCACAGGGCTGATATGTCGTTCTCTGATTTACAGTATGCTTATTTCACATTTTTCTGTCCTTTTCATCCTAATTTGTCTCTCACACTATCTCATAAGTCTTCAGATTTTAAAAAACCCATCACTCTAAACAAGAAAGAGATGAACTCTCACAGTTAGAGTAATAGTAGTATACAGCGTAAAAAAGAAAAGCACAGCAACCTTCAGTTCTTCAAAGTGAAATATTCACCACAATTAACTTGTATACTATAGATGGCAGCCAACACCTCACCAGAGGCAGTTTGAGGGTGGAATGGCCAGTATGCCATGCTGCAGGGAGTGCCACAACAATGCTGTAGAACAGAGTGTGAGAGGCGGGGGTGTGTGTGAATTTTAGCATCACACAGGGCACCACTGAAATCTGAGAGCCCAAAGTCTCCACTGTTTCCACCCAGTTCCTACCAACATCTTTCCACTCAGTTCATTCCCTTTCCCTCAAACACCAAAAATCTTAATGTGGGCATAGTGAGTGATCTGTGTTTCATGAAATGAAAGTGCTGATTAATAATAACTCTAGTAACTTCATTGGAGTTATGCCAAGAACTTTTGTTCCCCTGTTTCCAACCTCCCGTATGTACTTTGTGGGATTTTCAGAAATATGACCAGTCATTGTGCAAGTTCTAAGCATTGTCATTATTTATTATGCTACATATATAAAGCAGCAATTAATTTGGAGGCAAGTATGAGAAAGTTCAAAACATCTCTGTTAGTTAAACATAGATTGTGCTTTTGGCTTGTCCACATCAACATATATCCTTCACATATCTAACTGATATATATCACGAAATAATTAATTTTTATGATTGATAAATGCATCCTTGGTAACTCAGTTTTGCATAGAATATAATTATCAGGGCTATAAAATTGACCACTGAGATTTTGTATCTCTAATGGAATATATCAAGCTTGATTGATGGGAATCCAGTTATCTTGCCAAGCTAACCACTTCTCAAAGCCCCAGAAGCCTTGTACTAAGAACAATATAAATATGTCAGATTCAAGCACAACTGCAGTGCCTAAACAATAGATTTATTGTGATTCAAGTAAGCAGGTTGGCTTTGCAAGTTTTATACTTTCCTTGTCCAGTTCAGACACCACTTTGGCATATCCGAACTCCAGAAAATGGTTCACAGACATGCTGGAAAGAATAACATTTATAGTAAAAGCTTGACAGATAAAAAAGTTGCTATTAGTGAAAAAGGCTATAGAACATGTCAATCGCACATACTATGAACACACCCTGTGGGAGCTGGAGTGCATTAACAAGACCAGTCGCCCAATCTGCCCAAGACTTCCTGGTTGCATGTGCAGATCATGTGGTTGACCGAGCGAGGCTGGATGAATTAAATCTCTACAGATCACAATGATCCTACCTCTGCCTAGCCTTGGAACACACACTGATGATGCCCCAAGAAACTGGGTGGACAAAGCTGAGTGAAATCTGCTTCTCCAATTTACTCAGCCAGCACTTGGTGATTCCGGACAGGTAAACCTCCTTATCCAGGATTGAGTCCTGGATACGTAGGTGTTTCATTATGGATCAACCTGGCATTAACAGCAGAACCACAAGGTTTCATGGCAAGTTGATAGGGCAACTCAGGTAATCTCAGCTGGGGGTAGGACTGCAAAGGGCAGCAATTTTCACATGCCTTGGCCCCTCACTTCCCTTTTAAGTAGCTGTTAACTCAGTCCCACTAAAACCAGTTCAGCTATCCCAGTCAAACTCACAGATATGCAGTTCATCCTTCGTCATGCATTACGTGCAACAAAGTTTGATAGTTTCCTCACAACTTCCTAGAGCATCCAAGAAATGTGTTTATGCACTACCATTCTTGCAATCAACTGTATAAAGGATTTCTTCAGCCATTTCAAACAGTCTGCCTTTGCACAGAAAGCCAAAAGTATATTTCCACCTCTTGTGCTATTTGTGCTTCTGGTAGTTGAATCGGATTTTGTGGGAAAACCATGATTTTCCAAGGTGTCACTTTTTAAAAAATCTGGAATCTTAACTGTCATGCAAGACACTTTTGGGTGAGTGGATGAAAGCTTCATATATATCATTTTTTGTTCCCACCCCCAACACACAAACCATACTCAAATGCACAGATGTATGCAAACATCTGCCTAGATTGGAAAGGCATCAATATACTGCTGTTTCCATAGTTTTTCCATTCAATATATTATGCCAAAAGACTTACCTTTCTCTTTGCATTTTTTAAAATAGCTCTTTATAATTTTTCAAACAACCAAATGATCCATTCAGAATTCCAGTGTTAAATTGTCTGGGTCCAGTAGCATTGGTGTACTATTATGTGATTCAAAAAACCATGCCTTGCTCTATGCTTTCTCCTTTTGGACAGGTATGTTAATAACAAGCTTTGATGACTGGATATAGATTTCCCCTCTTTTTGGGTATGTGTGTTACATTTATACATTGTTTCCTTATGTTTCTTTCACTGCATTTTACGACTCTTCTGTAATTTTATTGATATTTTTTCTTTGTTTGACAATACTGTATAGTTTTCAATATTACAGTTGTCTTGTTTAGAAACATTCATTATTTCTTTTTCCACATAACGTTATGTGAACCTGTTTTGGACTATTATTCTTGTTTTTTGAGTTAAATTAAATTGAAATTTTCCGCTCCCTTTTCATTACTTTTGCGTTGTATATTTCTGCCTTTTAGTTAAAGGTAATGTGAGCATGCTCTTACATTTTTTGAGAGTAAATAGTGAATTCTATTAACTTTATAAATTCCTTCCAGTTCCATTTCTTCAACTTAAGCACTGCTGTCAAGAGATATTTTCTCTCTCACAGGGATTTCTTCTTTATCATTTACATTCATATCTTTCACTTCTCCTTGCTTAAGTTCTTCCTATTTCAAACTGTTACTAATGGGCTATGCTAATTTGCTCATGATAACTTCCATTGCCTTATTTTCTTCCTTTTTATTTTGCTGAGATACACATTTCCCCCTCTTTATCCCTTTTCTTATTTTCCTTCTATACCCTTTCTTGGCTTGCATGGTCTTTCATCCTGTCTCAAGGACTATTTGTCTATCTTATATCAATCTGCCTCCACCCGTCTCAAAAATTGCTGTGGTTCAATCTGTAGCTGTCCTTTCTCTCACAAAGTTATGAATGATTAGCTGCAGTTTTTCAAATTTATACACTTGTCAAAGCAACTGTCACTTTTCCAGCGTAAACCCCTAAGTTGCAATTGCTTGCATTCTAAATCCTCCAATGGTGTATGTGCATCCTAACAACTTTTCCTTTCTTTGTTGTATGTTTCAAGGGGTCTTTCATCCCCACCCCGTTATTTCTCTAAATTAGGAGTAGTCAACATGATGCCTTCAAGGTACTGAACTACAGATCCCATCACTCCAGCCATTGATGTCCTGACTGGATTTGATGGGAATTATAGTCCAACAACATCTGGAGGGCAGCACATTGGCTCGACCCTCCCTGGGCCAATTTTGGCACCCAGAAATCCATAAATAGCCATTATACTAATTTGGGGAGCAATGTGCTATGAATGTTTGGCTTTCTGTTTTATTGCATAAATTTTGATTGCAATTTATCAAGGAATGTCTTATAAATTCCTGAAATACTAATATTAAAATAATAAGACAATGTAGTTGAGCTAAAAATGAAAATGTGAAAGAATAGACCTAACCAGATAAATAACGCCATTCATAACAACAGAATAGTTGAGCAAAGTATAGCTTTAGAACAGGCCTGAAGGTCACTGCACACAAGGAGGGTCCCATCTACCATTCCCATTCTAGAAATTCCACACTCATTAGTTCCAAACAGCTAAAATGTTGTATTTTGACATTCTTTGCTGTTGACTTTCATGTAGGCAATTATTCCCCAGCACCATCTTGTGCTTTAATTAGCATTTTGATATTTGTAAGCAAACCTTTCTGATATTTAAAAGCAAACAAGCTATTTTGATATTTATATGCAAACAATTTCTGTAGGATGGAAAAATTCTTAAGCAATACTTGCACCTCAGTAGTAGCTTCAGAAAAACTACAGAGTCGACAGGGTTTTGAAAACAGCTTGATGTCTTTGAATCCAGCAGCTTTCTTATGGAGCTAATATCACCATTAGCTCTACTATTATTACTGTTAATTAAGTCCTGTTGGTTTTGGTATTCCCTTATCACTGGTAATCATGGAAAAACTCTTAGCATATACAGTTTGTTATCTCTGCTATTAAATGATTTAGTACTTGGGCACCATTCCTTGCTGGTATTCAGTGCCCTTCAAATGCATGCAGGAGCTAAATTGACATACTACAGGGGCATATGTATTCATTGAATTGGCAATCTGGATACTCACCGAACCAGTAGTAGGTGAGTGTTTGATGAGCAAGTTAAGAATACCTTCTACCAATGACATACTAATGGTATTGGACCCACAATGCATTCTGAGAAATAAGTTATAAATTTTCATAATTTCATAAATGATGGGAGTCTTAATATGTGTGGTGTATTGAGGTAGTGGAGAGAGAAAGGTCAAGACAAATGGCAATTTTAGGACTTTTCTGGGACATGGAAGGCATTCTTATTTAACCTCCCTCAACCTTCACACTATAGTTATTAAAACCAAATCAATGATTGCACAGAGATATCTTAATAGAAGCCCTCTGTATTCCAGACAAAATGAGTTTAATAGCATCCAATTAAGATAGTTTTCCTAAGGATGTATTCGCAAAACATGTTAAAGACAAAGTACTGTCATAACAGCAAGAAGCCAGGAGTTAATTGCTGAATACATGAAGCCAGCAAGCCTCCAAAGAGAATGCAAGCTATTACAGGAAAATAAAAACAAAATGCCAGAGCTAGTTTTAAGGATGTAATTGAGAAAATCACTGTCTGAAAAACAAGCTAATAACAGCCACAGTTTCTGCAACACTGGCTAGATTGGCTGATATTTAGGTTATAGGAGAATGAAGACATTGTGTTGTTTTTTTACAAAAGCAGATGATAAGCCCAGAGAGTTTGAAGTGGTGAGAAGATAAGACATGGAGGAGACAGAAGACTTCACCCTAAATTGATTATAAGACCTTGATTATAAGAAATGCAGTTGAAAGCCATAGCCAATTCTGAAGCATTTCAGTAACAAATCATATTTTTCCTCCATAATGCTCTCAGTTCATTCACAAAGTGATAAAGACCCTGATTATCCAAACTTGGATGAATTTAAAGTGAAACTTGACTATTTTTGCCTCCTAAATCAAAATGGTGAGAAATAAGCTAGCAATCTTGTCAGCACCCTAAATCTGTCATTTATAATAAATTTGTCTGAAATACTGAAAATGATTCATGGAGATACGATGTATTTGTGGGAAACTAAGCTGGGGAATGCTATGGTTAAAGTCCCACATGCACACAGACACACACTGTCATAATTACAGAGAATCTAGAATGTTATTTATGCCTTGACTGTACTAATTCACTCAAGACAAATGGATTCTTACAGCTCTCTAACTGAAGTAAACAAGACTTGTACTGGCAGAGCAGTTTCAAGACTGAAGCCATGAAGTGCATATATTTGCTTCTGAAACCTCTTGAGCACTTTTATGGGATGCTAAATGACTTAGCTCTCACTCAGGACTAAAGCGCAGTCTCTGTTCCAGCATGCTCGCCTTACAGTTAGAGGAAGAGCCATCTCCTTGTGTAATGTACTATAATTGATCTTCTTCAGTGTTTTAAGCAGAGCTGAGCTGAAACAGATTAACTTTGTAGGTCTCTTGGCAGTCAATGAAAAAAAAAGAGGGCTTGCTTGTTTGGGGAGGGCTGTGAACAGAGAAGTATTTCCCATCTTACCCATAGTAATTCAAGTGCAGGATGTTGGGGGAGTGTCTCCATTGTTTGCAGTGTGTGTGTGTGTGTGTGTGTGTGTGTGTGTGTGTGTGTGTGTTGGCAGCCGCCTAGGAGGATGTAGCAAAGTAGTCACAATAGCAGCTACATTTGTCTTCCTACAGCTTTGTCTGGGGAGGTGGGTAACCACCCTGGTGACAGTGGCCCCCACTGTTGTTGCTGTTTAGTCATTTAGTCGTGTCCAACTCTTCGTGACCCCATGGACCAGAGCACGCCAGGCACTTCTGTCCTCCACTGCCTCCCGCAGTTTGGTCAAACTCATGCTAGTAGCTTCGAGAACACCATCCAACCATCTCGTCCTCTGTCGTCCCCTTCTCCTTGTGCCCTCCATCTTTCCCAACATCAGGGTCTTTTCCAGGGAGTGGCTGCCACTACAGCAGTCATATTCTCCTTTCTTGCACACTTTATATGCATCCAGGGCAAGCATGGTCTCATTCTTTCTAACCCGCCATCCTTACTTGCAGAGTGATGGTAAGGTGATGTGAAAATATTGTCCTCCCTCTAACCTGGCAACATTTGCCCTCAGTGACATTGTCACAGTGCCACTTCTGAATTGCTATTTGACATTGTGAAATCATCACATTCACAATGCCAGATCTCGCACAACTGGATGTAATAAGTCTGCATGGGAGAAGCCCCCCTGGTGGTGGTGGAGAAGGCATTAATGGAGCTGCCTGGAACAGTAAGTTAACAGCAGAGTAGCAGACATTCGGGGATGGAAAAGGAATGTTTTTGAGATGTCCCCATCCCACCCCACAAACCCCTTTCTTGCACCAATAATGTCCACCTGAGAACATTTATTTTGGCTCTCATTACGATTCTGCCACATATTTTGTGTAATTTTCACTTAAATTTCTTTGTGCTTCATTCAGATATTGAGGACATGGAAATAAAGTATCCATATAGGAATGGCTGTGAAGCAAACCTCATTTATAATTTAGGAACATTATATTAAAGCTGTGTGGGAATAAAAAAGAGGATAAAATCATCTGTAACACAGCTTTGTGCACCATGTTATTTGTTACATATACAGGTGCCTGCCTAGCCTAGGTACAAAGGTGTGAGTTGAGGGGGAAAGAAAATAATTCTTTTTTATTGTTTATTGTTGATGAATTTTTGGATCAATATCACAAAGTCCAAGATACTCTGATTGGTTTTTGTTAAAAGAACTGCAGGCAAATCCATTATCCTTTCTCTAGACAAATGATTCCCATCAAATATCCTCATCTTTTTGCCTACAATGAAGAAAGTGCAGATTAGTCGTCATATGAGAAAATGATGAAAAAGAAGTGTGAATAACAGATTGTGTCTGGGACTTTGAAGAGAATCCTAATGCAGTTTGTTAGAACTGCAATATCCAGAAGAAGACAAAAGGAGGCTGGCTGAGACAATAGTTTAATATTTGTGTGAGTGTTCCCAGCTGTTCCCAGGTGTGCACTCAGGCAAGTAAATGTGTCATGTGAGAAGAAAGATCACAGTTATTGAATGCCTGGGGATGACTCGGTAGCGGCTGCGTGATTTTCATCTGAGCGGCCCTTGGAGAGGAATGTTGTAATTGATGTATTCGGTGTTTCTCATGGTGATGGGGCAGGTGCTGCAAGAAATGCCACACCTTGCAAAGGATATTACAGAGCTGCTGGGGGGGGGGGAGATAACTGGTATATATATAATGCCTGATGTGAAGAAACCAGAGGGGGAAAGTTTTCTCTCTCATAAAAATTTTTGAACTCAGGCTCCATCCTATGAAACTGATTGGCAGGAGATTCATGTCTCCCGCCTTTCAGGAAGTCCCAGCTTCTTACATCAGCAAGACGATTTGTTTCTTCTACCTGGTGAATCTTGTCCTTTGAGTTCCTCTGCTGAGCTTGAGGTACGCACATACAGTACTGGAAGTGCCTAAAGCTCAGCACAGAAACAAAGGATTAATCGGAGACAATGAGAGACAAATTGAAATGAAAGCAAAAGAAACCGACCTGAGTCGGAACTAATGCAGACATACTTTAAAGGTAATGGAAAAACAAAGCACACCAGGATTGCCAGAGCTCAAACATATCATGGATACATTGTACAACTGACTGCCTCACAATTTACCGTTTTTGTTAGGATAGTGACCTCACATGAATACAATCAAATTTTAAAATAAATTCTGGCTTTACATCGTCTCACTCCCAATTGCCCTTTGACATTTTCTGTGTTAAGTTGGAAAGCTTGACTAGTATGAACTGAGGTAAAAATGCTCTCCCGCCGGTTTTTATACATTTCTATTTGCAATGCTCAATTTTTGCCCATATGTTCTCTTACACCATTCTCTCTACAAGGTGTTAATGGTCACTTCAACTGATGATACATCTTGTTGTGAAATGCCAGTTCACATAGTAATATTCTGTGTGTTGACAAACATTCTGATCTTCCAAGTCCAAGGTAGAAGACCAACAAAGGAAACAAAGTTTGCTCTGCTCTTTACATGCTGTGAACACCCTTTACTTCTGCACTAACCATTGTCTGTATGAGGTTCACGTTGCCACCTCCTCTCGCTGGCAGAAATTAGCCTTCATGCTGCTAGGTTCTTTTTCTAAGTGCTCTGTTGCAGGGTATTTTGCTTACTATGCTTCAGGTTACTTAGTTTCCTACAGGGAAAGCAGGAGCTGGAAGCAGCAGGAAGTGCAAAGAGGGAGTTTGCAGGTAGGGCAACATATTTTGGATGGGACGCAGGTGGCTCTGTGGGTTAAACCACAGAGCCTAGGACTTATCAATTAGAAGGTCGGCAGTTCAAATCCCCATGACGGGTGAGCTCCCGTTGCTCAGTCCCTGCTCCTGCCAACCTAGCAGTTCAAAAGGACAAGTAGATAAATAGGTACCGCTCCGGCAGGAAGGTAAACGGCATTTCCATGCGCTGCTCTGGTTTGACAGAAGCAGCTTAGTCATGCTGGCCACATGACCCGGAAGCTGTACGCTGGCTCCCTCGGCCAATAAAGCGAGATGAGCACCGCAACCCCAGAGTTGGCCACAACTGAACCTAATGGTCAGGGGTCCCTTTACCTTTACCTTTAGCATATTTTGGAGGGAGTGCTTCATTTCAGCCCTGAATTTAATTCCACTTCCAGCTGATTGCAAAAGAGCAACACAAAAAGGGCTGTTCTGTGGAAGCAACCTTGAGATGAAGATGCAAAGAGTGCTAGCTCTTTGTGGCATGTATAATTCGAAGCACAGCTGGTGCATATAGTTTGAGACACCTAGATATGTTAATGGAGGGGCAGTGACTGAAGTGCTATTGCTAAAGCCACCTTGAAATAGCGGCATAAAGTTTAGTTATTGAGCTCTTTTTCATATATATATTTATGGAAGCCATTTGAAATATGCCTTTGGCAAAACCCTGTCAGAATTTGCTTCCTTCTTAGAGGTTGGTTGTTTTTGCCATATCCTTTATCCTACATTTAGACAAATATCCTCAAGTTTTTGCCCACAATAAAGGTTACCAAAATCTATTTTCAAACTTTTATTCATTTATTACTGATGCCCAATACTACATCAGCCTAGGTTTTAGCAGCAGCTTATGAATGGAAGAAGAAAATTAAAAGGTAATCATTTAGAGGGGTGGGGGTGGGAAATCAGCAGTCATAAAACATTTTAAAAACCACTCAAAAACAAATCGACCACAGTCTTTTAAAACCTACTCAAACTCAGTGATTGAATCCTTTTCCATATTTTAAAAATGAGCTGGACTCTTATGGTGCATTGCTTCCAATAATCAGCCCTCATAGGATACAATTGCCAATAGCTGTGAATGCTACTCAGAATCCAAGAGAATCACTGCCCTTTATCAAAGCAGGAAGACTGCTAGGCAGTGAGGTGGGCAGTAAACCAGCAGAATCCATCATCTGTCCTGATTACCCAGTGCCAGAAGCAAACATTCCTGACCCCCATTCAGCTCAACAGAGAGCCCAAAAAGATGGAATCTCTACAGCCTCAAGTCTGCTCTAATGCTGTACTGAGTCCCCAGTGGACATAGCTGGGTGAGACCAGCTCTGCCCTGCTCACTTATCCACATCTCAGTGAAATACAGACCAGAGGGATCTCCTCCTTCACAGTCAGACCGTGGTTGTGGGAGGTGGTATTCAAAGCCAATCTGTCATTCAACAACAGACCCAAGGGCTGGCTGACAGGATAACCACAATTCCCAAAATTGGAGGAGGGGCTGGTGCACTAACTGTGCTGTGTGCCCCTTTCCCAGCCTGCCTCACCCCCACACCATACCAAGCTTTATCCAGAACCACCGTGATTGTGGTCTCCCCTGCTCTTCTCTTCCCAGGCATATCTTACCTCCAATAATTAAAACAAAAACCCAAACTATAAAACACACGTTAAAAAGCAATTTAAACAATTTAAAACAATTAGGGCAGGGCCATCCCCAGAGAAACTTTTTGATGAGAACAGAGATGTAAACACTTCTTTTTGTAGCAATTATATGTAAGGCAAAGGACTTTTGTTATATCACTTCCTAGTATAACATTCTACACAGGTCTTTATATTTAGTCCCATTTATCATGAAAGTTGCTGATGAGCAGGATGGGGTCAACAGATTCTAGCCTATTGCATTGAGTTGGACATGGTCCATCAGTGTCTCTGATCCTCTTTAATAAGTTGGTTCTATGCAAGAGCCCTATCAAATTGCAAAATAAATCAATTGTTCAAAAAATGTCATACAAAGGAAAGAACTTTTACCATTATAAGTTAGCAAAGAGAGTAAGCAGTGCATAACACCCTGGGATATACAACAGGTATTTTGCTTTTGAGGATTAAATGGTAGAATGCATTCGCTAAAGGGAGTTTGTAAATTATTCAGATAATCTGTACCTGTGGGATAAATGCTGTTCTTTAAAACTAGGAGACAGCTATATAATCAGATAACTTTGGTCCATCAATACTGAGCTAAGAAATTCTGTAATTTCCCACCCCCTGCATTTATTAAAAATCTGGAGTTTTATTCAAATACTATCTCCTTGACGTTATGCTTCAGTGAAGTATTTGGTTATCTCTGATTTTTCCACTGATCAAGAAAAAAGAAAAAGAGAGAAAGGCCTAGTGATATGTGAAGAAATTGCAATAAAAGACACAGTATCATGCATCTTCTTACCATAAATAATTAATTTTTCATGATGGTGGATGGTTTCCTAATAATGAAAATTCTCATTAAGTTTTCCCATTTTCAAATTTTATATAAAAGCTTGCATTAAATCATAAATCCCCCCTGCTCTGTCAGTTCAAGTGAACAATCTGCAAATCTTGACAAGCATAAGCATGCACATTGTTAGGCCCTGCGTTTTGTATTTGGATTAACAGATCTGGATATTTAGATGGTTCAATACTTTTAGCACTTTAGTTTCTGTGCAGGGTGGAATTTTGATCATACTGGTGTTCTATTAGAAATTTACTGAATATTAGCTCTGCTTCATATATTTAAATCTCTGCCAGTGGATCATCTGTCATGAAGGAAGTAATGTATGGCCTGCAACATCCCAATCTCAGTTGTACTTTTTGAGGGAGAAAAATGATGGGGGCAGGGCTTCCATAAGATCAGTCATTGACTTGGACATCCCGGCTCATCAGCTTCTACATGTACTTGTGGCAACTGCAAGACTGTGTAGTGGATGATTTTCAAAATACGGATATTCCAAAACTCCATAATTATATCAGAGAAAGTTTGCATGCATAACAAAACAGCCATTTTATTTGTTGTTTCACATTTTGAAGTCACTGTTCTAACATATTGCAATAATAGAAAACAACACACATGACAATTAAACAGCTCTTACTCCTCCGGTTGATGGATGGAGGCAGCGTGCAGTTCCCTTTAACCAATGCTGTTGGATCTGAGTGGTCTTTCCAGCAGGGTGTGGGAGAACCACCCTACAGCCGCTCCTTCTCATACTGATGGTTAGAGCCAGGCAGGAGTTCCATTTTGAAGTGGATCATATACAACATAAACTAGAAAGAGATCAGGGTTGCTTTTGTACTGAGTTTAGTTTGGTAATTCCATCTGTTGTCCATCTATTTATTTTTAGAGAAAATTTACCAATTTCTGACCTATTGCATACCAGTTTTTCCTATGCTGTCCAATTCTCTTTTATCACACAATGTGTTTGTTAAAATGGCAAAGTGTTCTTAAGTCTTTTCTGGGCTACAGTGCCTTTAATTAGAAGTTTCTTACTTGTATCTTCTGACCCTGGTTTTCTATCCAGCACAACTAATGAACTATCCATTAATTGCTCCATAATAGATCGATTCCTGCTCCCTCAAGAATTAATTTAATTAATGGTTTCCTTTCATTCTTTTATTGTGAAACAGTGCTACTTTGTAATAAAAAGATTAAATCATGATAGAAATCTAATTAAAGATCAGGAAATGACTAGTTAAGCAAAATTAAACCACAGTTCATCAGTGATGTACTGCTGTATTAACCAAGGAACAATAAGAAATAATATAATTAAAACTGTAGGGGTTCTTTGATCATTTGGACTTCTGAGTAAATATAGAACTGTATTGACCATGGGACAGACTTCGCTGGATAATACAGTACTATATTAGGTAACATCTGGCACCCCTATTTTAACATCTGCTTTCAACCAGTTATAGACAATCAAATGAAGATTTGGAAACCCAAATCTTCTAGAGATGCCATAGTAATGTCCACTGTATTGTACTTTCACAGATGATACAATTATTACAGTCCCATTTTATTCAATTTACTTTCTCTTATAGGGATGGGGTATTATTTGTTCATTTATAAGCTTTTTATACCATCCTTTATTCTATTTAGAATTTCAGGTCACTGCACAGTTCATTACATCACAACATAAAAAACAAACTACAGATAAAACAGTACCGTATTTTTTGCTCTATAAGGTGCACCCGACCATAAGACACACCTAGTTTTAGAGGAAGAGAACAAGAAAAAAAAATTCTCCCTCTGCGCAGCGCCCTTCAGCGAAGCAGCAGGAGAAACAGAGCCCCTTCCATTTCTCCTCCTGCTTCACTGAAGGGGTGCTGCGCAGAGAGGGAAAGCTGCGCAGTGCCTCTCCAGCAAAGTGAAGCCAGGAGAGCAAGAGGGGTCGGTGCGCACCGACCCCTCTTGCTCTCCTGGCTTCAGGCTTAGCCTCCCAAAGCCTCTGGAGCGCAGCGGGAGTGCTCTCTTCTATTAGATTCACCAGTGGCATAGTGTGGGTTGTCAGCAAGTAATTTGCGCCCCCTAACCCATGGATTTGCGCCCCCCGCTGTGCTCCGGAGGCTTCACATTGCTTTCCCTGAAGCCATGGAGCCTGCATTCACTCCATAAGACGCACACACATTTCCCCTTACTTTTTTGGAGGGGAAAAGTGTGTCTTATAGGGCGAAAAATACGGTAATTAAAATGTGCACAAGTTAAAATGCCTAGGTGAACAAAAACATTTTGCTGGGCAAATCTCCACTGGAAAGGCATTCTATAGCTGGGGAGCTATGATGAGAAAGTCATTTACTTTGCTTTTACCTACCATACCTGAAGAAGGTACCATTTTCAAGTTGCAATCAAACTTCCCATTCTAAAGATCAGGAATGAAAAGGGAACTCATCGATTCCACTTGGTTTTTCTAACCATTCCTGAGAACCAGAAAATCATGGGTTGCCGAATGAATCATCAAGTAATCAGACCCCCAATAAAAAAAGTCTTAGAAGATTTTCTTTTACAATAGACTTTGCTAACAGTGCATCCTAATCTATCTGGATGGTACTTCAAATGCATACACCTGTTGTGCTTTAACTGTAGAGCTGATCTGTCAGATGTTGAGAGGGGGAAGGGGGGAGAGAGACATTTTCCTGTTAGGAATACTGCCAGAATCTCTGTACTGTTAAAAAAGAAAGAAAGCATCCGATCATGTATCTGGATCCCAGTTTAAAGCACATTAGCTTTGGTGATCCAAAATATGAACGCCACACTTTATTCTTGACCTGACCTGTTACAAATTAAAGAGTGGGTTTGTGATTTTCTCCACAGTTGTGTGCCTTTGTTATAAACCCTGATTATGTTTTAATGCTTCCCTGCTGCTCACAGACCAGTGAGGCTGAAATGGAGAAAAATGCATCTGATTGAAGCTACTGTACTACTTCTCGTTTCTTTTGTTCGGCACACAATTGGGACCAATTTTGTTTGCTATTAGTTTTGAACAGAAAGGTCATTTATTCTTAAAGTAGCCTCCATGAAGAAAAATACTGCAAACGTTATTTTCCTGCATGTGTCTCTGAGAAAAGTATGTGGGATTCTTTACAATGCCACCTCAGTATCTTATTGTATCAGCTGAAATGCTTAGCTAAGACTTAGAACTTGTGAAAAGGACTCAAATAATATTTATCTTTGAAGAAAAAGAGCATTTAAGAAATTCAGTCATGTGACACAATTTCTATAATTATTCGGTGCCGGAATGCAAAGTACTCACATCATTAACAAATTCTATCTTCCAACATATTAAATAATTGTATTCAAGAAATGCAGCAAATTATGGCCTATTTCCTGGGGGAAATAACAGAAAATTGCTAGTTTTTCTGGGAATAGCCAGGCCTCAAGAAATTTCCATTACTATAAGAAAATTAATATTTTATAAAGCTTTATGTACTTTTTATCCCTTTTCAGAGGAAAGTACTGGAATCTGCAGATGTAATTCACTGTTAAGAATAATATACTTTGAGTAAAACTACCATATGCATTTTTTTCTTAATGCATATATTTTCTTGCTTATGTATAGGGCTATATAGTGTAGATTTATTGGGAGGTTTATGTTCCAAATAAAAAATGAATTAGGCAAATAATGCTTTCACAACTGCTAGTAGCATATGTCTCAAGCCATTTTTTTGTATAACATAATATTATCATTAAAAATAGATTGTGTTTGCATGAAGTATAATTATTTTGCATCCATGCTGAATGTATATTGGAACGCCTCACGTCTCCCAGTAGCTGGTGGAATTTTTTAGACAATTCAGTTACGGCGAAGTATCTTTGCTATACTATTGGGCCAAACTTCTGGCAGTTCCAAACTTCAGCCTGAATTTGGTGGGTGAGGGTGAAAGAAGGGGCAAAATTGATTCCCTTCTTTTTTATTTTCAGGAGGAATCTGGGAGGGTGAGACTTACTGGAGCTAAGCTCCAATTTGCTGAAGGCCACTATGCTTTCTCCAAATGCTTCATTCCAAAGGGTATTCTGAGAACAAAATGGCAGCTCCTGTTCACTTCTGCCCCCCATCCCTTCAGAATGGAACATTCTGGGGAGGAACATAGCAGCTTATAGACCAGGGTTTCCCAAACTTGGGTCTCTAGCTGTTGTTAGACTACAAGTCCCATCATCCCTAACTAGCAGGACCAGTGGTTAGGGATGATGGGAACTGTAGTCCAAAAACATTTGGAGACCCAAGATTGGGAAACAGTTCATCTAGATAATCAAACTTCAGTGGTCCAGTAATACACTCCCTAAAATTTGCATATCCTTCTCTCTCAAAAGTACCAAAGGCTGCCCCAGTTACACAGCCTACAAAATGGGGGGATTCTGGCTCATCTATTGGGAACTTTATGAAATTATATAAAGTCCTTGGGAGGAGGGAATATACAGGGTGAGTCCTGTAAAAGAGGCCCCATGGATACAGAGTGCACATGTTCCACGGGGCCTCTTTTAAAAGACTCACACCGTATAACTGGATGTCATTCACATGCTTCTAAAGCAATACTAATGAAATTATCCCTACCCAAAGTTCCCCCATGATTCTGGGGTTCCAAATGATCTCATCTGGTTTCTGGAGTGACACTGATGTGTTAGTGTTGCTCTGGCTGTAAAATCGAATGATTAAATTTATTTATTTTAACAAAGGCGCCAACCCCTAGGCATGTTTACGTATAAATGTGAGACTTTCTTGTGTTTTAAGTTTGTCATATTAGACTGCAGTCCTAGCTCCACATATCTATTGAATTCCACAGGATTTATTTCTTAGTAGGCATGGTTAGGACTGAGCTGTTACATGTTGTCTCAGAATGATATAGGCACATGCCCAAAATGGATGTCTTCCTTTATACATGCCCCTCTCCAGCCATCCTCCCCACACCAGTACAGTCTTATCACTTTTAATATGTGCCACTCTCTCTATTAAATTAAAGCATATATGTAAAGCAGGGAGTGTGTTTGCAGTAGATGGGCAGTGTCACCACAATGTCCTGAGCTTCACTATGGCTTACAATCTGTAGATGAAGTAAGCCACAACTGAGTAACCATGGAAAACTGAGTGTGTACGTGGAAGCTAAGTTACAGGTGAATATATGTTCGTAAGTGAATTTGCAGCCACCATAATCCTTTTAAACAGCAGGTTTTTCTTATTCTGGAATGTGTACTAGGGATAGGTGGATAAAAGCAAATGTGCATATAAATATTTCACAAAAGATTTTTGTTTTTGTTGAACAGTCACTCGTCAAGAGCCTCAGAGTCATGCTACAGGGACAAATGATACTTCCTAGGAAGGCAGATGTATAATCTGAGGCACTCGGTGAAAGCAGAGCGGCGATGTCATAGCGATGATTATTCTTTTGGTGAAAGATGGTTGCTAATCAAGCATCCTCCTTAGCTTAAATCTATGGAAATAAGCTGGAGAGAGTAATGCTTTTTCAGGAGCTTGGGGTGTGTTTTTATGCAGGTAGTTGGTGAGTGACAGAGTAAAAAAAAATCTATGAGACAAAAAGTTGTGAAGTTGGAGATATGTTTTTGATGACAGGTACTACAGCAGCAAGAGCAAAAATAGTAGAGAGAAGCAGTAAAAATATTGTTAAGGAAATTGTTCCTCAGATATCATATACATTCAGCTGCATGAGAAATATGCACCATGGGGAAAAATTCCCTGATGTTGCTTCTTAATCTATATTCTATTTCTGATCTGCCTCCCTCACCCTACTGCCATTATCAAGTTTTTGATTCTTGTGTTGTCTGAAATATCAGATTTCTCAAACTTGGAGGGGCAGGCAATGACTGCATGGAGAAAATTGGCTTAACACTTAATAAATAGGTTCCTTAAAACTGTATTTTCACCAGATGGACTGTGTGCAATCCATAGAGGGGAAAGGTTGCAAGAGGAAATGCCCCTTCTTTCATGCAAATGAGAACTTTCTCTTGAATTTTGTGTGTTGGGATTAATTTGGGCTCTTAAATATTCCAAATCCAAAGCATAGTATTTCTGATTTTAGCTCCTGCTTGTATGTGTGTGTGTATGTTGTATTTATTGGTATTTTCTGTTAAATGTCAACCTAGAGCAGTAAGCGCATGCTGATTTGCAGTTTCCTCTGTGTGTGCAATCCACCAAGGGTTGCCAGCTCTGCTTGTAAGGGCATACCTGCATGTTGCATGTACATTCCTAAGAGGCCACAATGCCATCATTTGGTCTTGTAAGGGTCTATTCCTGTACATACTTACCTGAGACTTAAGTTCCATTGAACTCAATGGACTTAATTTTTAGTAGAAATATATAGGATTGTACTGTAAGCATTCTGTGAGCTTTCATGTTAGGGGAATATGTCTTTATTGTGCTTGACATTCTTCAGATATTTCCTTAAAAGCAAAGTAATAGACTATATTCCTAGTGTAGGCTGATACTCTCTCTTTTTTTTGAAGAAACTTTTGTTTTCCTGGTACGTGCTGAAATTTGAATACAATCATATAGTAGATACATAGGATTTTCTTACACAGCACAGTAACATGCATCCACACATTAATTACATGCTTCTGTAGATTACTTGATAATTACATTTAAGAGGCTTAAAGAATGAGAAAGGCGAAATTACTCGGTATTTACCCTATTATTACTTTTGTTTATATATTCACATTAAAATTCCCTTGAATTATTGCAGTCTTAAACTTTCCTAAGATAAAGGAGTTGAGTACATTCAACTCATCCTGTTGCAATTTCCAAGGTTTCCGATGTGACACAGTGAATACAATTTATTTGACACCCATGCACAATACTATATAGAGCAGCGAAGCTATCTGAATTGGGTGGAATCTAAAGGTCCCCTTCTGCATGCATAACCTGTCTTGCAACTCATGGAAATTCTGTTTAAAACCTTCCAATAGACACACATAGTAGCATGAGAAAAGTGAATCTAAGTTTGAATATGTTCTTGCGCTTGTGCAACTTCTTGAGCAACCAGAAACACGGTAACTGCTATCAAACCTGTTTGATAATGCAAGAACTTGTACAAGCTTTTGTAGTACTGTGGACACACATATAAAGTCCTCAAGTAGCCCCTGAAGGGGAGAGGCATCTCCTCTTGTCATTCACACAGGGAATTTTTTTCTGATTATGTTAATATAATATCACCTTAAATGTTGCTCAAATGGCTGTCAAAGCTGTGAATATTAAATATGTAAAACTGAATGAGATGCTGTCCTACTGGACTGAAATGTTATATATATTGTATACACAGATGATAATCCAATCCAATTCATGGGACTTACTCCTGGCTAATTAATTGGGAGTTTGGTAGTGTTGGCTGCTTGTTTTGGTGTTGCCAGCAAACTGTAACACAATTGTTGCTGGGAATGTGCCCACATTGCTACAAGCAGGTGCCCTTTAATATATGGCAGTCGTAGAGTGGAATTTTAATCCTCTTTCACACAAATACTAAGCACGGTGGGAGCCACTTGCTCACAGAGTTATCACATGACCACGAGCCATGATGGCTATGTTAACCTCCATTGTCAAAGGCAGTATGCCTCTGAATACCAGTTACTAGGAAACACAAGCCGTTTTACTCAAGTCCTGCAAATGAGCTTCCTACAGGCATCTGGTAGCCATTGCAAGAACAGGATGATAGATTAGATAGGTTCTTATGTAACTCTGCAGATACTAGACCAGGCTTCCTCAACCTCAACCCTCCAGATGCCTTGAAACTACAGTTCCCATCATCCCTGACCACTGGTCCTGCTAGCTAGAGATCATGGGAGTTGTAGGCCAAAAACATCTGCAGGGCAGAGGTTAAGGAAGCCTGTACTAGACCGCGTACTAATTTCCAGAAGGGTAGATGTGTTGGTCTGCTGCAACAAATCTAACCAAGAATAATACATTTAATGTGGCATAGGCTTAGAGAGCCACCAATGAAGTGGATTCTAGCTAGCAAAAGCTTACAACTTAATAATTCTATATGGTTGCACATGACTCTGCTGCTTTTGCTACAAGATAGAAACGTATGAAGCTAACTTATATGGAGACAAACTATTGGTCCATCCACCTGAGTTTTGTCTACACTGACTGGCAGCAGCTTTCCAGGGTTTCAGGCAGGGGGCATTCTGTGCCCTACCTGGAGATGCCAGGGATTGAACTTGGGACCTTCTGCATGCAAGGCAGATACTTTACCACTGAGCTCTGGCCCTTGCATTCGGGTAGTCTGCAAACCTCGGTTGGTCTTATGAGACCAGCATTCTACAATTGTGGCTGGCCCTGCCCACCAATACACATACCTGACACATGTGATAGACAGGGTAGCCAATATAGTGCCCTCCAGGTGTGGTTGGACCATTGGCCATAGGAAAAGCAGTCCAATAATATTTGGAGGCAGCATGTTGTCTATGCCTGGGATAATCTCATAGGAAGCAATTCCCATGTGGCTCACTGTGTACAGAGGGAGCCTTAGAGGAGGCACAGAGAGTGAACAATAACAGAATTGTGTATTCAAACAGCAAAACAATCCAAGATTTGTCTCACAATGGAACAGTTTTAAAAAAACATTAAGGGCAATCTTGGTTGGAAAACACCACTATATAGAAACTGTCTTGTCTGTTTTTATTTTGCCTCTGAATTTTTATTTATTTATTATCACACCCATATCACTCTGCTAGGCACTATATCATTCATAGCAGGTGAACATGGGAACAATTATTATCACATAAACATGCGATCTGTTGTCAGAACTATTTACCAATCTCAGAAGCCTTTGATTGAATGTCAAGGCCATGATTCTGTCCTAGCTACTCCCATTTGTCACAAATTTTATACCTTTATCTTTGTTGAAAGTGGAGGCAACTCCATTTTCTGAAGGACTTTTACAGAGCTCCTATTACCTGTAAAAGCAGTTTTTCATAAGTCATATTTTTTAAGTGCTCCTTCGAGTGGTTTGACACTTTTTCAAAAGTATGATAAAAGTTTATATGCTTGGAAATGATCTGTCTAAGAGGTAAGCTCTTTATATTTTATTCATTTTTGATAGTTTGCTCAATAATGCATCGCCCCCTCCCCAAATGATACTGTCAGTTTCTGAAATGTAGCCCGTAAAACTTCAGTTGGAGGGGGAATTGTTATGTAATGATATGTTTGGCTGTATGTGGAAGGATTGCAACCATCTAATCACATAGTTAAATTATGCTTAGCAATGTGGTAGCAAATGGCTTCTTTGGCTGCTTCCATATTGCTCCTTAGAATGTGTATACATCATCTGCCCACAAAATGGTAGACTGCCATGGTGACAGCAAAAAACTTACCACTTGTGATAGCATGTAAACTAGCCCTTTGTTTGAGTGACCCTCCTAACACAGGCTTGTACTTCAGGAATTAGGTTGCAGAGTGTTGTTGATAGGGCTTTCTCCATACTTGATATGCCATCATAGAATCACAACTAAGGAAGGCAGTTGTGAATGTAGGAAGGTGCCTTATACAGAGTCTGACCATTGGTCAGTCTAGTTCGATTTGGTTCAGTATGGTTTACACTGACTGGCAGCAACCCTCCGGGATTTCAGCCAAGACATCTTGCTCAGCACAACCTGGAGATGTCAGGGATTGAACCTGGGTGCTTTTCTGTGCAAAGTATGTGCTGTAACACCGAGTTACAGCCATTATGGATATAGCTCTCTTTCCCCCTCCCTCAAGGAAGGCTTGAACTGGCAGTGGCACAAGGGACAGTGGACCCTCTCATCAGCTGGCTCCACTGGGGACTATTTTGTGGTATCTTGTGCTCAACTGAGTTAACGCTTTTCCCCTTTTCTTTTTTACTGAGTGGCATGTGAAAGAACCAGCTTCACTTATCTAGTCAAAAGATTTGATAACTATTTAAAAGGGGGGGCGGGTAGGAACTGTAGATAAAGAATGGACGGTTATGAAATGCTTTAAATTTCTATAGCGCTAGAATTGCATACTACACTAACATATTCCTAAATTAGGCCTTTCAGCAACCCGGTGAGCTGAGTTAAGTAGTCTTTGTCCCATTTTATAGTGTGGGAAATTGGGTGAATGAGGTCAGAATTTTCAATTTTGGATGCCTAAAGCTAGACATTTAAATCCATGCAAGGGCATCTTATTTAAAGTTTCACTTGCACATGTTCAGGGGATTTTGAAGCAAACAGATAAGCAAATCAGAGATAAGTCACTGCTGTCTTGAGAAAAATTAAATACATAATAGCTGTACTATTGGACCAGGTGTCCATGTAACTAATCTATGTGGAGGACAACATGGTAGATAAAAAAAGTGCTGTCTTCCGGAATTAGTAGCAATGCCAGATATTGCACACCAGTAATCAACAGAGATTAGTAAAAATCTTAATAAATAATAGTTAATAGAAAAACATAATAGACAAAGTAATCAATCATAACTCTTTATAGAAAAGAAAACAACTATTTGCAGGGGGTTATTCATTAACATGCTTGCTGGATTAGAAACTCCTGGAATACAGAGCAACTGAAGACTCTTGGATTGAGCAAGGGGTAGGTTAGAAAGAACCTCACCCCTTACTAGATCGTTTTTAGGATTTTTTAAATGAGAAGCAGGGCTAGCACACCCTGTATAGCACAATTATACCAATCTCTTTATACTGCTGTGTTTTACAATCCTGAGAGGTTGAGGTTTAAAACATTTTTCATTGCATTAGTTATACAAGAATGAGGGAAGGTTGTCTAGCACACCCTCCTCAGCTGTCGTGGCCCCTGGATATCTCTGCTAAATGTGCTGTGTGGAACAGTGTTGTAACAAAGTGTTGTTTTGTCTTTAAGAATCACTTGGGGCTAGCAGTGAGCTTTGGCTTGCTTCACTGTTTTGTTCATTATTTGTCCTTTTGGTCTCCAGTCAAAGTTAGTTGCTGTCATTGATGTAAAACATATATTAGACAAATAACCAGTTAGTCTTGGCCCTGGGAACCATGATGTTAATTCCTGGGAGGAAAAGTTCATTTTGCACCATGTTAGCTTTGCTGGGCTAGATCAGACAATATCTGTAGATCTGGACCATTATGAGGTGATGAGGGCAAGCATACCCAGCCTTCTTAGCACCCTGGCTTTATCTCCAAAGGCATGCACAGCACATTTCATCAAGATGTGCACCCAGGGAATATTTTTTAAAGGTGAACACTTGAATACATACACATACTCATAAAGGACATTATTTTTATTCACAAATAACTAAAGGAATAAAACTTAACTAAACTTATTTTTTAATTAACAACTAAACTTTAAAAATACAAGCTTAAAATATGAGACACAAATTCCAAATTTATGCTGTAATGATAACCAGGCGTATACAAAAATAGTCAATTTTCATGATCCTTATCCTTAACCAAATAATGAGCTGACCAAAACAAGCTTTCTACTAATCTGAAACAGGAATGGAATGGGACTTTACTCCCTGTTCTTTTTAAGGTAATCTGTTTGAATTAATCTGTTATGGTTGAAGTTCTCTCGACCTCTCATCAAAAAGCTTTTTATTTGCCAACAACATCCTTGTTTTGATTCTAATGGCATTCATACACTTTTATAGATATTGGGTGGAATTCAACTAAGTTATAGTCACAGTTACACTTAAAGTAAGCCTATTTAAATGAATAAACCTAATTTATTCATGCTCACGAATTTCATTGGGTCTACTGTAAAACTTAGTTGAAGCCCACCCATAAGGACAGAATGAAGCACTTCTAGGTTGCAATCCTATCTATATACACTTACCTGGGGGCAAGTCTCATTAAATTCAGTGAGAATTGCTTTTCAGTAGATATGTATAGGATTCCTCTGTTAAGCTTCCCATAGGTCTGCATAAAGTATCTCTGTAGACTATGGGGCATTTCCCTAGCAGCAAATACAATCAGAAAATCTATTATACACAGGCTGAAATAGTTTGGTTGATTTTTATATTTTTTTCCCAGAGGATGGCTGCATAGTGTTGGCCAACACACATTGTGTTTTCTGTGCATAGGCCATTTTCAAAAGCTTCAAAAACAGGGATTGCAAGCACTTGGTAGGCAGGGAAGACAAGAACACTTATGCTCCCTTCTATGTGATGGGCTGGGCCAGGGGGAAATATAATCTGATCAAGTCCAAATTTATTTATTTATAGCCTGCCATTCACTGTGATGTCCTAGGATATAGTCAATACAAATAAACCATGCAATAAATAAACATTCAACATTTACTCATAAACATTTATTCATCAGTCAAGTAGGAATATTAATGACCTCCTTTGTGAATTTAAGATGGTCAGTGAAATAAGAACTGCAGCATATTAAAAGGAAGATATATATTATAAATGATACAATTATAAAATGTTAATTAATTTCAAGGCCACATACTAGAGGATTATTGTGGTAGTTTGCTTATCATGCAAAACTGTCCTTTACATTGACCCCAGTGCAGTGGCACTGATGAAGACTGCTGGATTTGCCTTACCATCTTCTATGATGGGAAGTACATTGTGAACATAGGGCGGCCCCTGTTGATGTGCAACTCTCTCTGTACACGGAAAACCTTGTGGGGTTTTGGATTGTGGCCATTATATTTTAACTGCATAGGAGTATCCCTGCAAGTTAATCTTGTATTTGAAAAGGTAACCTGGGCTGGATGAATATGCTTAGGAACATTACAAGGACCCACAGGCGTTTGGGCAATCAAGAGGAAGTACCTTTGCTAATTTGTCTAGTTCTGTAACACAAGACTGTAATATAGGAAGTGAACCTTACTGGCATTCTTACAGACTATCCCCTACAATAGCTCTTGTAGACTTTTTTTGATTGAATAGTGTTATGTAGATACTGCTCTTTCAACTTAACATTTAGAAAAGTTCCTGACCTGACACATGCAACCCCCCTGAAAATGATGCAACTGGTCATAAAGCAGGCAGCTGTACAAATATATAGGTATCCATGAAATTTGGTGTCGTGGGAACAGCCATGTTGCTGGTATAGTGCACCATGTAAATTGAGCTTAAATTCTATTTGCTTCAATTGAACTTAAATCAGTTTGAGTCAACATATTTTGATTGAACCAGTTTGTGGATGGTCCTTGTGGGCATTCTGGAGTGCCTGTTTTTCTAAAATAAAACAAGCAGAACAAGTGTACATGAAAATCCATCTTAATGATAAACGCTGAAGTGTTTACAAACGGTGAACCTAAGTGCGCTGTATAATTAAAATAATTATTTCATCAAAAAGCTTCTAATTTTAATTGCCTAGTATTCAATTAGTGACTTTTTAAATAATTCCATTTTACATTCATTTAATTTCTGTTTTGATTCTCTCCAAAGGACATTTTATCATAAAAAGCAAAACAATTTAACATCTATAATTATGCTTTAAACAATTAGAGCTTTGCATGATAGGATTAAATGTCCTTAGTAAACAATAGCAGACTGTAAGCAAAGCACTAGAGAATATACAGGAATAAGCAGTTCTGAAGTGGCAGGGGAATGAACTAGGTAAACAGATAATCCACCCCCCTCCCAGCTTCAATACTGTTATACAATCAAATATCTCCAGAGAAATTACAAAATAATTTTGAGCAAACAGCACTATGCTTCTCGCAGGACTTTAAAATGGATGCCAAAATGTTTTACAGGCTAGACTGCCTGATGCTTTGATCCAGGTGTGTGTTCTGGGGAGCGAGATGAAACCTTTTCTCCTTGCCCTCGTTCGATATCCACATATGGAGACAGAATGGGATTCAACTAAGTTTTAAAGTAGAACATAAAATTAATGAACACAATGAGGTCCATTAATTTCAATGGGTCTACTAGGAGTAAAACTTAGCTGAATGCCACTCATCGTGTGAAAAAGGTAAATGCACATGGTGTCAAGAGCACTTCCCAGCCAAAGAATGCAGAGGGCCTTCTCGGTAGCGGTGCCCTCCCAGCAGTATGAGAGTTGTGACACGTGTGTCAAGTGGGTGGGAGAAAGGTGTGCTCTTGCACACGTGAGGGAGCAATCCAGGAAAGAGTATCATCTAGTCAACTGACTGTAGTATCTCTCTAGTTCTCCTGTAGAAAAAAAAAGGATCCAGTAACAATATTTATATATCATTTCTTAATCAGTAAAAATAAACTATGGCTTTCCATACCCAAATGATATTAACTAAGAAAGTGTTAGATTTCTCAATTGATTCTTTTCATCTGTTAGAAGAACGATGAAAGTTCATTTCCGTGTATTTTTCATAGTCAGGTACATGGATTTCATGCACTTGGGGTTAACACTTCCAGTTGTTGTCTAGTGTCCAATCTATTAATTAAAATGATGCTAAATATATCAAATTGGCATATGCAGATTAGGTATGGCCTTCAAGTTCATTACTCCCAAGACAGAAATCATCCATTCACTTCACACAAGTGAAAAGCTGCATAAAATACAAAAGCAAATGTATGAACATGGAAAATATCGTAAACTGAAATGCAGTAAGGAGATCCCCATATAAGAGTGCTAAAATCTTAATTCTAATAAACCAATTATATTTGGAATCCTCCACAGCCATAAATTTCAAACACTGAAGAATATGAAGCTTTCACTTTGCCAAGAGTACACATACAATTGATGTTTCAAAGATTCAGTTACTGAAAGAGTAATAGATAGTACAAAAATATTATTTTAGCTGACTGTACGGTGGGAATTTATACAGATGTCCAACCAATACATTTATAACTACAGTATGCATTAGCTGAAATGTCTTATTTTGCATTCAGACCCCAAGCGACTGAATACAGAATTGGAATAGTCAGACAACTGCATAACAATTTATCCTCAATTCAATGTACCTTTAAAGTAGCATTAATTATGAATGAATGCTTGGGGAGGGCACAGTGTACTCATTTAGGGTAGACAGAAGCCTTTAATTATATTTGGCTTTAGTTTTAATTAAGACAAATAAGGGTTTTTTTTAGATTTATTCAGCTTTACCTGGAAGTGGAACAGTTCTAAGGAAATATTTTTGGGATCAGGGTATTTGGAATTGTGTGCTCAGATTAGTACATATTGATATTTATGTGATGCAGTTGTGTGGTGTCTACAGTGTTCTCTCTCTCTCTCTCTCTCTCTCTCTCTCTCTCTCTCTCTCTCTCCCCCCCCCCCCCCATCTCTCTGTTTAGCATTCCACTTTCTTCCTGCACAGATGCTTTTTTATCTAAAGATCACTGTGATGTGCACTGGAGGACTTTGCACACATGTTGTAAGATCTCATGTATCCTTGGACATCACTAGGCTGATTTATATGGCACTTTCTGGTTTAGACAATCAAAGTGCCTTGGGCTGAAGATACAACAGAGCAAAACTAAGAGCGATAAACCAATTTGCTTTATTTGAGGTTTGACGGGAATGGACTCTCTCAGAAGGTAGTGGGCTTTCCATCACTGGAGGCTTTTCAACAGAGATTGGTTGGCCGGCCACCTGTCAGGGATTCTTTAGCTGTGATTCCTGCATTGCAGGAGGTTGGACTAGATGACCCATGGGTCCCTTTCCTACTCTACAATTCTATGAGGGACCACCATTAATCACCACCTGGGCCCTGCCAGCTATCCTCTCCCTGCTAGATTTAATCAGCAAAGAAGAGCAAGGGTGCAGAGTGGTCGCCCTGACCAATCCCAAGCACCTTGTTCACATCCTCGAGCCTTTGAACTGCTCCAACCAGCACAGAGAATGATGGAAAATCTTCCTTTCATTTTTACATTCAGCCCCTCTTAACTTCTCCCTCCATGCCCCATCAAGACAGGTATGTCCCAAACACTAACGCAGTGCAGCATGGGCAGCATTAGAGGGGGAGCAGTGCTGGAGGGGGGCAGATGCCGCCTCCTAAACAAGGAGCTTGTCCCTCACTTGCACACATGTACAGCCCCATTGCTGGATACCTGTCATTAAAATGTACTGGTATTTTCTTTATGAGATCTTAGCATGTGGGACATAACTCCACCTAGAAATAGACTTCTGTGCCCATTTTTTTTCCTGATGCCACCATTTTAGTGCAGGAAAGCAGGACTGAAGCCTGAAACTTGAGAAATATATGGCTATTACTATAGGATGGAATGGGAGAGCCCGTTTCCAATGCTGCCACTGAGGTCTGAAGAGCCCTAAGTTTTGCTTCTCTGAATCTCAGTGCTCCAACCTTCATTTACCTCCAGATTGGTCAGCTCATGCTTTGGCTCATTTCAACTTCCCTTTTTTCAGTCTGCTTCAGCCATGCAGTTAATTAAAGTTTATCCCCTCTTCCATCAACGTCTCACATCAGTTGATGCTTTGGACCTTCACAGGAGAACTTTATCCTACCTTTTCAGGGCTGACTAGAAAATGCAATATTCTCTGAAAAAGTATCTATGGCTCATTTTTCTGGCCATTCTTATTTTATTTTTGGTCCCTTTTCCTCTCTTCCAAGAACTTGTTCTCACAGTGCACTCTTGAAGAGTTAATGTCACTCCTCCTGCTTCCTCTGGCCATATTATTTATTCTGTCTTGTTTGCTTCTTTGTTCTCCGTCTCATGTAGGTGTAGAAAGTTGGTTGGTGGTATTGTGGCGATTGCCATTATTGTATTAAAAATAAGTTCCAGTATTTTAATTCCACTAATATTTCGTTTACAGCATAACCTTATGCATGTCTTCTCTGAAACGAGTTAAGTTTTCAAATGAAACCTTCAAATCCGCAACAGTCCAACTGCTCTATAGTGAGGTTTTAAAGTCAAAGCAATGTGCTATAACTTAAAAGTAAATGGCTTCTTTTTTTATAACACACAGTTATATGGATTGTGCAGAGTTTTCAACTGTGACAACTACAATAGAAGGCAGAGACTTTTTCAGGAAGCTTTTAATCTCTAGAACTTCCTTTCTTATTCTTCTTTGCATCAGTGAATTTCATTGTTAATTGCTTTCTTGTCCTCCAATATATTGTTTGCCTTATCCAAGCAAAGGATTCTCATCCCCCCTGTTCCAGTTCAGAGAATGTATATCTCATGATATACATACATACATATATATATTTACTATCAACCTAAAAATTATTCTATCCTAAATCCAATGACATTCTTTTATGTTTTCCCACTCCTTAATACCTGGGGCTGAGCCAGGAATCTACACAGATTCACATCTAAAAGAAAGGAGAAATTTCAGCTACTTTCTGGCCTTCTTAGTGCCTCACAGCGTAAAACATATTCTTACTGATTTTGAGCACTAATTAAAAACTTGGAGCCATTCACGGTTCTCTTGATGTGTATTGAGTAATGCCCATCAATACTAACTGCGGAAGTGTATGTTCAGCAGATCCGATCCCATTTTTAAAAACTCTTCAATATTACACATCCTAAGAACACATTATCACTCTTTTGAAAAATAGCAGAGGATCAGAATCTGAGCCAGAAATGAAATTCTTCCCCATTTGATAAAGAGTTATAGATTAAAAAGGGAAATAACTTGAAGTAGCTTTCTTGCTTTTAGAAATGATCAGATGAGAAGTTGTTATTTTAACACAGCTGTCCTCTGGGACATACAGGAGTTATTCAGTAATGAAAGGCAATTGGGAGATTTGACAGGTCTGTTCTTGAAACGGAGTCCTATGAGACCAGCCTTTGGAGGCAGAGGTGAAAGAAGAAATTGGTTTACCCAAAGATCTCTGGATATAGGATCTACATTCTTAAGGAGGCTGACTGTCGGTGTCAGGGTAAACTTAAGACACCTGTAGGCTGAAGTCTAACCAAATAAAAAAACCTCTTCCTGATATTTCACAGTATTTTCTAATTACCTAGAAGAACACTTTGTATACTTAGTGAAAGTACTTACTACTTCTTGTTGTTGTAACCCTCGTCGTCTTCAACATTGGGGTATCCCTCCAAATGGATTGCAGGCCAGCAGTTGGGGTTTAGTGTGGGAGCTTTAGGATAAAATCAGAGGCATTAGCCGATTGCTTGGCAACAGTGCCAGGTGGTTAGCATCCAACAAGAATGGCTTTTCTCAACAGCTGGCTTTTTAGTGCAGCTTACCAGGATAATACCCAACCATCCCAGCTAGATGACACTATTTCCTCACCTGGAATCTTCCAGCAACACATTTATTTTAAAACTTCTAAAGTGGCTGATAACAATGTAATAAAAGCAAGAAACATATTACCAACAAATAGATAAAGCAGCAGAGAACAGTTGCTAAAAACAACCATGCAATTCTGCATATTAGCTTAATAAAGCTGTCAGAACTGAATCCCGTTCTGCGCAATTGTGCCTCCACACGTGCTGTTCCATCCATCCTTTCTCAACAGAGCCCTTCTCTATCTGCCTCCACAGCATCCAAGGTGCAGCAGGTGATTACTGGAGAGACAGCTTTTAGTGGGGTGCCCTGGCTTCAGAAGGAGCTTACTTGGAATCCACTCTTCCCAGGGCTGGTCCTTTTTTAGCTTTCTAAAAAAAAAAAAAAAGTTTTTATTTTGATGCTGTATTTATAATTGTTCTTACTTTTAAGATTATTAATGCACTAGCTATTTTGTGGTGTTTTTCAGATTTCCTTATAAAGCTGCTCTGATGATATATTTGAAGGGTTAGTTATAATTCTAAATAGTTAATAAACTGTGACACACAACACTCAACCAGTTACTCTGAGTTGCGATGAATCAAAAGCTCTTCTGTTCCTTATATAATAGTCACAATAGAGAATATGTTAACTGTTATGTTTACACCAGAATGCTTCTTGTTAACTTGTGAAAACAGGCAACTTAAGTATCAACCATTGGTGCTGGGAATTGTGAATTCATTCAGCAGAAATTAGAAGGTGATAAGAAATGGAGAATTAACATATAGTGAAAGGGAACAAATGGATTCTGTCACAAGAGCATATTATTTTTAAAATAATGTGGGCATCTCTACTAAAATCCATATAAAACTGTTTGACTGATTTCACGTGTGTACTGACTTATTTCAGTACTGGGACTGGTACCATTTACCTACTTTTTTTGCACCAAATTCCTCAATGAAACCACTCTTGTAAGGGCTCACTCAAGTGTACAGGCAACTCACACAGTTGCTTGAAGCACCAATATAGTTGGTACACCAGCAAATCCATGTGCAGTTCGATAACTGAACTGCAGGATTCTTTCAGTGTCACAGAAGATGCCTATCTTGGATCATATGTGTGTATTTGAAAAAGAGCATTTCCCATAACCAGGCAACCTGGGCTCACACATCTGTAGAGGAGGCCTTGCTATTATAGCACCCTTGGCTCTCCCAGCAGTGACATCCCTGTACAGATTTTGCAGTTTTGCACATTCAGGTGATAGCTTCAGATCTATTTGTTATGCAGGCCTTTGAATCGTAGCTGGAGTGACCCCACAAATCAGCACCACTGATTGCTGTATGCTATTGATTACTGTACTGCAGAGGTTCACAAACGGTGTTCTGAATGCTTCATTCAGGCAGTCTGCAGCATGTCTGTAAAATACCATTAAAAACCATACAGCTGTATTACAATTGCTATGTAACAGGCAAAAAAGTTATTGAGTGGTCTGCCAAGACCCTCAGCAATTTTCAAGTGGTCCAGTTGGGATGGGGGGATGTTTGGGAACCACTGCTGTAGATTCTGGTTTTAACTTTGTTTTTAATGTTGTATTTTATGGATGTTGCTAGCTGCCATGGGTTCTGATGGTGAGGGAGGTTGCAGTACAAGAAATGTTATAATAATAGTAATGATACAGGATCCAGAGGCTTCGATCCCAGCAACTTCTGCAGCACTAAAATAGGCTCCTTGGGGACATTCTTGCATACCCAACCCTCTCAACCCCAGAACCACTAAGAATTAGAACTAAGATACTCGAACAATTACATTTTTTAAGGATTTTAATAAAAAGCATTTGATATATGGACCCAGTGTATGACATAGATTTAAAGAAACATCACTGGTAAGAGAACATGCCATGAATATACAGAAGGAACTGTTAGCTTGAAAGCATTTCTCTCCCTAATAAAGAAATACATTTATCATTCTGGGACAATAACATAATACCAATTCACAAATAAAAACTTCTTGCTTTAGTTTCCTTGGTTTGTCCCCTGTGATTCAAGTATGATAAATATTTCAGCTTTTCATGTCAAGTTCCAAGACACTTTCATAGTTAGAATAAAAAGCTCATTCATTATACTCAGCCTGCGCACACAATAACCCATCTGTAGCCCAAACATGTAGTTTTTCTCATTATGGAATCATTCGTGCTCATATTCAACATGCTACTTTCAATCTAGATTGATTCTAGATCCTACCATCCACAAGAGTGGGTATGGTTACTTGATATAAATTTGAAAACCCTCCCCTTCATTAGGTTATCCATGCCTTTTCCTTCCTGCATATGCCTCAGGTGAAGGAAGGAAGTGCTGTCTGCAATCTTAGCATACACCTACCCACAATATCATTGGGCAGGTGTGGATACACTCCAATGGAGGCTGGGGAAACTTAGACCTAGTGGGGCACTTAGGTCATGTGACCTAGGTCACATGGGCAGCTCCTAGGACAGGGCGGTCAAACACATGGCCCAAGGGAGTGCATGCGGCCCTCGAGGCTCTTTTTGGCAGCCCTTGGCAACATGTAGAGACTACTTGTAGTCTCCATTGAGTCTAGAAAAAAATGTCATATGTACACAGACTCTGAGTGGTTTTTAGGCCTATTTACCTAATTGTTTAAGGGCTGATATTCACTTAAGATTTTGTATTTGGACACAAACGCTTCATGACAAGTACTGCGTGAAAGGTGCATACATGTAAAATGAATACATTTGTCCTGATTTTCAATCTGTGTACAGATAAACGTGTAGAATGGATTATGTTTGTACCTGCTGGTCTCTCCCCCTAAACTGTCAACTCATGTAAACTCTCTGAATTCAATGCATACAGCCCCATTTTGTCAAGATACAGTTTGCATACTCAAAGCATATGTACGTTTGGGTGTATAAGTGTAGATGTCTGTGGTGATGGACCATTGAACATGCAGACATCAGGGTTAGGCCAGCAAATATACTCCTGGCCACCACCATACATTCATCTATGCATAGCATTATATGTTTGCAGAGGGCTTCAGCCTAAAGTTATTGGGAAATAAGTATTATTTACTAATTATACAAATAATGGATGAGCATCACTTGAGGATTCATAAAATTTTATGCAGGTACAACATGTGAATTAAGCATATTTTTTTTTGAACCATAATGACCAGCAAGTACCATTATATTTGAGCTGGGACAAGAGAAAATAAATCAGTTTTATTTTCATTCAACATTTGAATATGTGAGGTTATATGCTAACCTACAGTATTTATTATCATCACCATCAAGCACATCTTCTCTCCTTTGTATACTTGGACTAATAAGGGATTGAAAGACTGCAGTAGTGCAAATGAGAAGTCTAAAAAAAGAAGCATTAAAGTTGAAATCTCATTTAAATTAGGACACTATTTGAAATGCTAAGCAGAGAATGATTTTTCGCCTTCCCAAGAGAACAGAGATGTGGTTGTGTAATATATGGTCAAATCAATATCTCCTGAAAATAATTCTTAAAGCAAACATTCCATCACCAATGCAAACTGCTCTTAACCACTGAATTGTTCACACCCAATTATTTTCAGATTTGTATGCTTTATTGCTGCCTAGAAAAGCATATGGACTAGAATGGACAATGTGAGGGGTATGAATAGAGGACCCTTTGAAAAAAAATGGATTGCTGCAATCTCAAGCAATGGACCAGCTCATAAAATGCTTTGTATCCTTTTCCTCACTACTGCCAGTGATCAATTCATTAGCTAAGATCAAATACTCCTAGCAAATGAATCTTTAAGATAGTGAAAATTGCTGTAGCAGAGAGGAGCCATGAGCTGTTGGCTCAGAAGTTGTTAGTTCATCACGTTTGCAAGTCACTCTTACATGTGAGGAAAGCAGCTAGAACAGGGGTCAGCAAACTTTTTCAGCAGGAGGCCAGTCCACTGTCCCTCAGACGTGGGGGACGGACGGACGGACTACATTTTGAAGAAAAAAATGAACGAATTCCTATGCCCCACAAATAACCCAGAGATGCATTTTAAATAAAAGGACACATTCTACTCATGTAAAAACATGCTGATTCCTGGACCATCCGCGGGCCAGATTTAGAAGGCGATTGGGCCAGATTCGGCCCCTGGGCCTTAGTTTGCCAACCCATGAGCTAGAAAGACCAAAAATATTATCTTAAATCACATTGCTAGTGATTATGTAAGTGTCTTCCTGGTCAATATAAAGGTACTACAGATCATCCATTAGATATCGGACTACCAAGTAATGGTAACAAAAAACCAGGCTGTGCAACAGGAAGTCCCTTATTAATGAAATGGTCTTTGCAGGTTAGAGCTTTCATTAGCTATTTTAACAATCACTGAGTTGGATCCAGAGTTGAACTTAGTAGCAACAGAAATTGGTGGGACTTAAATTATGTCATGACTAAGTTGTCCCATTGATTTCAGAGGAAGGTTACTTCAACTAAACTTAGTCCACATCCAACCTGTTATAAGAATCATCTCCCTGAATCTGTCGCCTGCAAATGATTCAACATTTCACTCACCATAGATCCGTTAGTAGGGCAACATTTGGAGGGCTACAGATTTCGTACCGCTGGCTTCTTCAGCAGCCTGCCTCATCTGTGCCTCTTGGCCCCTCTCGTCAGCCTCTGCTTCCTCCTCTGATTTTGGACTGCTCTCTACCACAGCCTCTTCTTTCTCGCTAAATCCTCTTCAACTTCCAACACCTCCTGCTCCCAGTCTGCTTCCTCTTCTCCCTCTGACACAGCCAGTGGCAGGAAATCTGAATGGTGAAATCAAGGGAAAGGGTGACAGGGAAGCTACAGTATGCAATCATTAGCTGCAAACTTTTCAGATTGCAAATTTGAAATGTTGTTCATAAAATCCAGACCATCTCCAGGAGTTAAATAAAAGTTTGTTTGGATTAAGATTAATGAAAGAAGGAAAATGAAGGAGAAAACAGAGAAACCCTCCCAAATGCGAGCAGTTGTTTACATATCTTTTTTTGCCATCAAGGAAAGCGTTTTTTTTTTCTTTTCTTTTCTGGGAGGGGAAAGCTTACTCAGTGATTAAATTGAAAAATTGACAAATAACATAAATATTTAAACCTTTTCAGGTATTCAAGGTTGCCCTAAAATCTGCTTGTAATAATACTGAATTTCAAAATAAAGAATGAGGCCAGGAATGAGAAGTATTAGCAAGCAGTTGTCATGGTCTCCCTTTGGACTAGAAGCATGGCTATAGTAATAAAACTCTCTGTGTTAGCATCTCTGTAGACAAGTGGCCTTGAGATCTTTGTGCTGAAATAATGCATAAGGGAAAGGCAAGCTGAAAGAACGAAGGGGAGGAGAAAGAGAAGAGGACCAATTTACTCAGATAAATGCATCCATGTTTTGTTTTGTTTTTGCTGGTTTCATCTTTTTAAAAATCAAACTGGAATGAGATAGAATTAAAACTTGGGCTGCTTCTTACTAAGAAAACAATAAACCTATCCCAGCCTTTGAAATGTGGTGCACATGCATTCACCAAGGGACACAAAAAGCTCTGAGCAATGATGAAGAATGCTCCACAGGCAAGTGGCTACACACACAGTGGGCTGGGGCACACATAAGCCTCAGTAAGCCTGAGCAAAGCATCAGGACTGCACACGCCCCTTACCACGTTGCTGGGAGGAAGACTTCTACCAAAATTACTTTAAGTTTCGAAGATACCTTAGCTTTGGGCTAGGTATGAATCAGGGATCCTTGTTTACAACAAATAGTGGTTAGTCGCTAAACAGGGCATCTTCAAACTATGGATACTGAAACCAGATGGTTTAATTGTTGTTCTAAACCAGGATTCCTGGTTCTCACATGGTGTTAAGTTGCAAACCCTTGAAATTCAACTAACTCATCAGCAGTCCTCCTCCTCTTAGCCTTGCAGGAGGAAGAGAGGAAGGAGATGCACAAACCAGGTTTCCTCAGGCTCACTGAGGCTTGTCCATGTAGTCACTGTATGTGCATACCTGCCTCTATATGTATGCATGCACTGACCATGCTGATGCCCACTGCTGGCATGTGGTCTTCAGAGGGTTAGCCAACAGCAAAAACAGTAATTAAAAAATAGCCACCCCTGATGTGATGCTAAACTGTACTTTTGTATTATGTGCAAGCCAGCACAAATGACTGCCCCATCCCCTTTTTGCCCTGAGCTCAGTACACAGGTCAGAATCAGGTCATTCTCTCCCTCCTTCACCTTTCTGCTAGTGATCTAGTGTAGTCAACACTATGTGTGGTCGGGCTATGGGAAGTTACTGTAAAAAGGGAAATGGAGCGAACAGGTATTTCCACCAATCAACAAAATATTCCTTTTGCTTCCTGACAAGGGTTATAGCATTTTCCGTGCTGGATCAAAGCAGATGTCATAGTGGTAAATAAGAGGGGAAAGTTCTCCTGTGCTATAGAAGCACTAATCTGTGCTCAGACTTACAACTTTATACAAACAAGACAGTAATGCAACTAATGGGGGGCAGAGAGAGAACTTTAGAAAGAAAAAAATTTGGACATGAAGGTATAGTTGATGTAAATGGGCCAGAGGTATTTTATAACTTGAAGTTACAAATAAAACTAGACACCAGTTATATATATAGAAGAAAAATTCAGTTTTGAAAAAAATGCACATCATTTGTCAAAAGGATAGCAGCCTTCATAATTTGTCAATGTATGGCTCCAACTTTTCCCATTATTTATGAGTTTGCAACATTTTTTGTAACAGTTCCTTCACCACATTAGCTTGCTCAATGGAAAACATTCCTGTGACTCAAACCTATGAGCAAAGTCCTAGTCATTTCTGCTGGACTGAGTTAAATCAATATGCTGAATGAGATTGGGCCAGCTTTGGTAATGGAGCTAGCCAAAATTGAGAGGAGGATATTTACTATTTTGCTTTTCTCGCTTTCTTTTTTTTTCTGATGTGTCTGATGTTTATGGGTGTACTGCAGATAATCTGACTAGCCATGCATCACAAATGTTTGAAGGCCTGGAGGTCTCACACAGTAATCTGCTTTCCAAATTCTAAGAACTGGTTGACTTAATCCTGAATTAAATACCAAAGATTATTTATTTGTCATTATGACTGCTAGCAATGGAATCTGAGATGCACTGAATATTTAATGGCAGAATTCAGCTGGATACTGAATAACTGGAAAATTTTAATTTTGCTTAACAAACATTTTTTTTCATAAAAAACCCCCCAAGCTTAAAGGAAAAAGTCAACAATATATTAAAGCAGAATGTTAGCAACTGCCTCCCCCCAAAACGCTTCTGATCCTGGTAGTTACTCAGCCTTACCGAATGTAATGTATAAGAGAGAACACATTATGGGTGCAGATAGAATAGAAGACATTATAGGTGAAGATAGTATCTACTTTTGATTAAAGTGGTGTACCAGAATTTTTGTTCACCATAATAATTTGTCTAAGAAGATATTCATCACCAAGTAAAGTTTGTGAGTTGTGAAGGAAAATATAGTTCTACAATATAAAATACAGTACAAGACCTTCAACCTCTGTCGTCGTGTAACATCTTTGCCAACTGCAGCACTTTCAGTCCATCTGAAGATATCTAGGTACACAAATCTAATTCAGAGTTTAGAGGCACCCCAGAAATGAATATATTGAGAGTCTGTGTAGCGAGATAGAAGTGGGTCAACTAGTTGTTCCAGTTTTGAAAGGAAATTTTAGAAAAGCAACTTGTTCTTCAGACATTGCTGTTGAGGACAAAACTAAAACTAAAATAGATGCTGTTACATGCCCAGGCAATTGGTAACTAGGCTCTGTCTGCTGCTCTTTTGCATAAAAGCTGGAACTGACTGTCCCAATTAGATTACAATTACCCCTGCTCAGAGGTCTTGGATAACACAGGCTTTTTAGATGCAAAAGAGTCATTCTTCAAAAGGCCAAGGGATTTCTCCTTGTAAGGCAGAAAACAAGCAAGGCAAATATAAATGATTCATAACTGTAACCCTGACCATTCTCCCTCCAAATTCATTTCCCTCAGCCTCACACTGTCTTTCTGTTCCTGCATTTTACCTTTATTTATCCTTCAGGCGTCTTTCCGTATATTACATCCTATTTCCCAAGTCTGTCTATGAGAGTGGGCTGATGTTAGGGCTGCAAAACTGATAGAAAGGTACCAACTCGGCCAATTAGGGGCTTTCTGGGCCCCGTATTGCCAGTCAAAGGATGCAAATATTGATTTCCCATTATTATTTTAAAGTTGTGTATTTTTATTTTTATTTTGCACATATATGCTTTGTGCAAGTATGCATACTGGGGCAGGTGAGTCCCACAGATGTAGACTCTCTATTTCTACCCAGAATTGAGATTGAGGACTTCATTCGGGAACCATACCGTGAGTGGGAAATGAAACACTGAGCATCTTTTTGCCAGCAGGAAACTTAGAGTTTTAGCTGAATTCTAATCTCCATTGGGAAAGATTAGCCACCCATCTTTGAGAGGGCCTATCACTGCCTCCCCCTTCTCTTTCCCCTAGGTAAGAGTTTCTTGCCTAGAAATATGGAGAAGGCATCAGAAGGGGACACTGAGGAGGCTCTTAAGACTGATTGACTGGAACCCTCAAAAAGCCCTAAGACTGGGTAATCTGCTTTGTGCGGATTGAGTTCTTTCTATGGGCTTGCTTGATTTGAAGCTTGTAGTTTGGTCCACTTGTTTGAGCTATATACTTTGGGTTCTCTGCTATGGATTCATAGAATAAGCTATCTACAAACTAGATACTCTCTGTGTTTTCCATCTGTAAAATGGATACACATTTTTAGAATATTTTCCAGGTGTTTAATTTCTTAATACTATTTATGTGAGTGACAGACATGGTCTTAAATTAGTTTTGCACTTTTAGTTCTTCCTATGTGAGACATTTGTAGCCTATGTCATATCAACTGTGTTGGCCTGCATCATTTATAGAAGGGTTGCTTGGCAGTAGAAGACTTGGAAGAGGGCTATAGCTCAGTGGCAGAGCATCAGTTTTGCATGTAGATAGTCCCAAATTCAATCCCCAGCGTCTCCAGGCAACACTGGGAGAGACTCCCTGTATGAAACCCTGGAGAGTTGCTCCTAGTCAGTGCTCACAATACTAAGCTAGATGGATTTGACTTGCGGCATGGAAGCTTCCTATGTACATGTAATGTAATAACAGACTTATGTCTCTGGTAGTTTCCTCTGGACTCTGTTCCTTTTGCACTGGGCTCCAGCCCAGACCTTGCCCGACTAGGTACCCAAATTTTGTTGTCTTGGAGTGGAAAACTATTGTTGCAGTAAACATCTGAAATGACGACTATGGCTTGCACTATGAAAATCACCTCTTCCTGTTCACCCTTCTTTATCACTGGATAGTGGCAACCAGTACATTTGTTTTATAGGGAAGATAAAACAAATCCGAAACTGATTAAACTTTAAAGCACATAGCTTTCTCTCCTTCGGCTACTGCTTGGGGATAGGGACTTGGAAGAATAGCATGCTTTCCACATGGGCCACAGCTAATGTCCACCAAGGAGTTGGATTTGCCATGGAGGAGGTGGCAAAATGTGGAGTATGGGGAAGCTTTGAAGTAGTCTGACAAGGATAGATTTTAACAAGGAACCAAGAAGAAATGAGTATCTGAGACAAAAGCAAATGGGACACTTTATGCTTCTAATGTTTTTCTTTCTCCTTTGCTAAGCTCCTATCAGGAGACTGTCAAACCTAACCACAATATCAACAGCAAAGATAGTGATGCTTTGATCATTACTCAGATCGAGCAGGTTTTCCCTATTATATGGCATCTATTTGAAGTGAAAATGAAGCACTGTGAATCTCTTTGGAAATGGCAGGATTTTGTAAGGGATAGCATCAAATATCAGTTTTGTAGAATATTATCATTAATTTCAGTACAAAAGAAGAAAAGAATGAAAAGAAAGAAATTGTTACAAGCCACTGACATTTCCGATAAAACTGAAGATTCTGTTGCTTTCCCAATTTAGTATTATTGATCATTTCCATATTACTTTAAGTATGCAGTGTGCTTTATAGTGTGCTTTTCCTTATCTCACAGATCCTCACAGATCAGATGGTGAACTGAGGCTAAGAAAGATTTCTCCCCCACAGATTTTAAACCAGGATTCCCAAAACCCCAATACTCTTATTCAACAGATTATATTTTTTGCAAGGCTTTGGGCTTTCACTGGAACAGGTAAAATAGAAAACATAAGCGAAAAAGTCTGGGTAAAATGAAGACATACATTTTGTGTTTCAAGGACTATCATTTATTTGATATGTGTGACATTTCTCTGTCAACAGCTCATTCTGATTGGCATGTGGGATAACAGCAGAATGAGATTTCCAGGGTAAATACATGGATTAAAGGAGATTATACTAGTAACTGTAAATGGATGATAAATGCTTTAGTTTTCTGTATTTCTGGGAGGAAAAAACAAAGTCTGTTCCAAAGCATGGTCATAAGGGATGTATAAAATTAGATGGTCCTTATCACACTACAGGGTCTCCTATTTGCATTTACCCCCCTTTAAAAAAGTTTACTTCCCTAAAATGAAGCAAAACATGGAAACAAGCAGTGCTGCTTGAATTATGAATTAGAACATGCATATGCATATGTATATGCACTGATCATTTTGCATAATTTATTCCAGTCATAAGATTTGAGGTTACTGACTGTAGAATTGGAGTGGGGAAAATTTTTAACTTCCTAGTTACAGCTTTCCATCCTTTAAGTTCCAATCACCTAGCTCTTGCTGATCTGTTTTGACACTGATTTAATAGCAGAAAACAGAATCAGCTGAAAAATGCAAACTACAAACTGTAAGTCGCTAATGTTGCAGAGTCTTCACTGTTTACAATAAGTTAAGGTGGAGTTTTCTCTTCTACCTTGGAGATCACACTCGATTCAGGTGTGGTTAACATACTACACTATATTCTTGTGAAGTCACAAATCAGTGAATAAGGATTTCCTTGAAATCAAATTAGAAGAACAAACAGCATTGTGAGAGCAGAGGTATGTCTTCTTATGATTAACTGATTCACTATTAATGAGCAGACACACTTTAAAAGTAGAAACTGATTATTTGGGTGGAAAGGATCTATCATGCATCAAATATCTATGCTAAGTAAGAAGTCTGTGTAATTGGATTTTTAAGAAGTTAGGTGCAGTGTTAGGGAGCTGCTGAACGCAGATTTGTTTAGCTTCCAAAATTTGCTTCCAAAGGTTATTTCAAGGCACTTTAGTTTATAAATCTGCCAACATAATTGCCTCTCAGAGAATGTTTATTTTGCTACATATTTAGGGATGACAGTTGTGGTGACAGCTGCTTCCATGTGGTGAGTCCAAGACAAAGTACTACTGAATGGGATTTTGTTCCATAAAAGAAAATAGCACTGATCTGCCTACAATACAAACATTTGATTTAACGGAGTTGTAGTTCATATCATTACTTAAATGGACATACTTTTCCACATCCTAACCAAAAACTGACAGTGAAAGAGAAGAGGGTACTTTAGGTAAGGAGGTAGAAGTGAGCCAAAAATGAGGGAGAGAGGAAGCAGAAGTCTAAAGGTGACATGAAGGACATCAGGGTCTTAGAGAGGGGGAGCCTGGAGGAAGGGAACAGAGACGGTAAACTGGGGACTGAAGAAAGAGGAATAGGGGAAGAAAGGTGACTGCCTGAGAACTACATGTATGCCATCTTTCGTTCCATGATGGAACAAAACAAAAGAAGATGGGAAATGAGAGCACCTTGATTCATTTTAACAGGGTTTGGCTACAGATAAACCCAGTTGAAATGAATGGGGGCTGAAATGCAGCCTTGCTTTGTGAGCTGAGTCCAACACAGCATCTTTGAACTGTGGGAGTCAGTTTCCGACATTGAATACAGAGGTGGGAGATGAGGAAAGGATGGCTAAGGGACCTGATTTGTACCTTTCAGTTCTTCCTCGGTTCAGTAAATGTACTTTCTCTGAATAATGGGTGCAAGTGAAGTTAATGTTTATAAATAAGGCTAGCAAGAGTAGAAACCCTGGCATAACATTAAGATAGTGCTCACAGCATTATAAATGAGTTGATGAACCAGGATATTTTCATATGTGCTTGCAGAGTGCTTTAGTGCACTGAAACGATCATAATAAATGACAGAACCTAGTAAAAATGCCCAGTGTGTAATTATAAATAGTATTGATGAAATAAAAATGAAGATGTACTTGTTGAGCTCCATGGTGATCTATGTTAACCACTGATTAGCCATTCTAATTCCCATTATTTTCTCAGTAGGGTTGAAATTTCACTAGAGCCATTTGCATTAACTTTCATAGGTACAGGGATCTCTGATATTATTAGTATACTAAGTAATGAGTTCATTGCACTAATGCAGCTGCATTTAGTCCTCAGTTACTGGGCTTTTACAGGAGCTTTTGGGGGGGGGGACTAACCAATGAAATTGCAGCAATGCTGAAATGTGAAGCTTTTGGTTTCAAACGGCATTAGAGGACCATCTTTTCTGTTTTTAACTTGCCTGCATGACAACTCTTGCCTAATCTGGTTGTTGTTCTAAATTTCTTTGTGACATTATGGTTAACTTCTTTAATTTTCATTTAGAGTATTAAAGATTCTACACTGATGGGTCTTTACTGTAATTATCATAGTGTGTTCCGTATTGTGAATGTTCAGATTCTGCATAACAATGTGAAAATGCCAGTAATTTAATCTAATAAAGTTATCTATCCAGAATGGTATCTTACAATAATATGTATTTAAAAGGCGGATGTATTCCAATTATCCGCCTAACCAAAACTAGCAGGTCATCTTTAACACCCTTCACTATAACAAAGGAGAAAGCGTTAGCATGATAAATTTTTAATTAAAATGAACAATAGAGGAATGGGGAAACTTACATTTCTCAGCCAGCAAATAAAACTAAAGTATTAAATGTTGGTTTCTTATTCTGGAAGGTAATATGGTCTTCCATCAGTTAGTATGTAGCTGTATACAACAAAATGGGGGGGGGGGAGATTCAAACATCCCAGCCTGGGTATTTCTATTTAAATCTGATTACAGTGAAATAAAACTGTAGCTATTAAAGGTTTAAAAGAACTACAAATACAAGCAGTAAAAGAAGACAGTTAGTAAATGAGGTAGTAAAACATTTCAGCAGGGCAAACAGTTTATAGCTCACTGCCTTCTGTAGCAGGCGGCTCTATTCACCAAAGCCTCACGTGTGGTTCCCTGAATTGCACTTAAGCCTGCAATTAACCTTTCACGCCTAATGAAGCTGTTTTGCTGGAAAATTAAAATGTATAGTACTGCCTGCTCTTGCAAAAGTTGTGGGGAGCGAAGAAAGCTATCTCAGAATGAATCCATTTTCAAAGCCTATTGTTCAAATGTAAAATTCAAGTGTTGCACTTACATCTTAAATTGCACACCACAGTTTGCAAGGCAATCTGCTTTATTGTGGTACATTTTATTTCTGTACTTATTAATTGTTCTGCATAATTGTTAAAAATAAAAAACCCGCACACCAGTAATTTTATAGTTAGGCATTTAGTGCTTGAGGATCAACTATTACCACTAAATTGCCATTAGGGAAGACTATAGTTGTTCTATGTACAACCAAGATAATATTGTTTTTTCTTGTTTCTGGTGTTGTCTTTTAAAAATAATAATGTCATTTTCTCTGGCATATTGGATTGGCCGCTCCTTTTAATGGTGTCTCTAGCATTCACTAAAGGAAACTATAGATTGTTTCCTAACCAAAGGTTATGAAAATAGTCATCCCCATTTCTGTAAAGCTGAAACTGATTTGATAAATCCTATTCCAAGATGGACTTGGAATTTCCTGACCTCGAGATCACAGAGAAGCTTCTGACCTGTACATGTGACTCATTAATTCTGCTTCTGTGATTTGATACTGAACCATGCTGATTCTACAGTACTACTGCTACAGAACTGAAGAAACAGAGGCTCTCAGCTCAGGAGGGAGTATTTTTAAAGGGGGAATGCATGAAGTAAATTATAACAAGCCATGAAACTAGGGGTGACAAATGGGAGATATCATAGGATTTACATTTCCAGCCAATAATATTAACTCTAACTGTTTGGAAACACAACCCTATTAAATAAAGGTAAAGCATATAATAAATATTTAAGCCCCAGCATTTTTATTGACTCTTTGGTTGCATTTTGATGTAAATTCTACTTGCCAGCAGCGTCTGTGCATCATTTTGACTTGGTAAATGAAATTCTTTTAGACCGCCAGTCTGAAGTAATGAATTGTTCCCCTAGTTAATTGTACTGCTTTGATAACAAGGAACTGTGTTGGGCCTAGAGAACACGGTAAGTGAATTCCATCGGATGATTTGTGTGACGTTTTGAAAAATGATCTTCTGGAGTGACTTGATATTAATGGAACTCTAACAGCATGCAAGCATGTCCCAGTATGCAGTTTTAGATTGAAAAGAAGCAGTTCCTTCTGAATAGTGGAGTAAGAGGAACAGCAACCAATAAAGCATATTTCAAGAAAATGAAAACTTGGGAAAAGCATGTTAGGTTCAGCTCTTTTGTGAGTTCAGGGTGTCCGGTAAAAAGTGCCTTGATGTGTTTTATTGGGGAGCACATTCAATCCCTAGCCTGATCCTAGATCAGTTCACTAACTGTAACAGGAAAGCGGTAACATTTGAAGATTTAACTAAAGACAGTTGCTGACAAGCAAGTATCAATCTGGTGCTTGTTTGTTTGCTTGTTTGCTTACTACTAAATCAATTCACTAGTATGACCTGGTCTGTGGAGACCGAATGACACTTAAAAATGCTGCACAACAATGCCTCAGTGTGCCAGAGAAGTGGATGCACTGGCACTGGAAATGAGGACAGGTCATATTCTGGTGCAAAGGCATCAGACTTGGCCTTGCACTGGAGCCAGAGCACTGGTCGTATGTGCTAGAAAGGCATCAATGAAAGTGAAAACTTGAGGCTAATATCAACTGGAACTAGTCTAAGGCTAGAGCCGTGCATATGGAATTTTTTTAATTGTTCTCAGAGCAAAGAGAAAGACAGAAACAAGAGGTTTCTCAACTACAAGCAGGAGTGGACAGTACAGAAACACACACACACATGAAAACATACCGTATTTGGTATTTATCAGAGCATGACCTGAAAAGAGAAATAAAGATGTAAAAGGTCCTTGGACAGCTATGGTAAGCTGACTTGGGCTCTCTACCAACCTCCAGGATACACATTTCTAACCTCCAGGATACTTACAAATTCAAGAGTTCTTCAGTAGCCTGAACATTGGGTTTAGAGTCCTGTGGATGTTTGATGTCTTTCTGCACCTTGAAACCACATTAATGATGCAATCCTGTGCATGTTTCTTTCTAACCCATACTCTCAGGTAAATGTGTTTGGATTGCAACATATGTTATATTTTTAAGACTGGTGGGCACCAATTAATTTGGATCTTTCTTTCATCCTGAGGACTCATAGCAAGTCCTGGTTTTCTGTCCAACTAAGCTTTCTTCAGAAAGGGCGCACTGAAATTAATGAAAGTAAGGTAGTCATTTCTACTAACTTCAATGGGTCTACTCCAACTACCGTTGGCTACAACCCCTAGCACATCTTCTTATGAAGGACACTTCCATGCTGAACACTGCTATTCCAGCCACCAATGCCATAGTGCTACTGAATGATGCAGAATCGGAGAATGGCAAATAGGATGTGGGAAATGATTTCATGGCCCATGCTTGTGTATGTTAATTTGTATGGATCCATTAAAGGATATGAATTAGGACTTCCGGGTTGGCGCCATCGCCGAATGGCGGACTCCCTCCGAGCTCCGGAGGGAGCCGGCTCGGCAGGGGCTGGGTTTTACCGCACCGGCGATGCGGGGACCCTTAGAAACCACGGCCACGGGGGCCGTGGACTTGGAGATTCGGCTAGCACCGCTAGCGCCCTCCCGACTCGTGAAGGAGCCTTTTTAAAGGCTACGGATCGGGTGCCGGGGAGAAGCGTGGTGCTTTGAGTCCTCTGCCATCCCTGCCGAGCGAAGCCGCATGCCATCCGGCGGAGAGCGCTGACTTCTTCCATTGAGAATTTGGACTTTTAACAACAACCCGTGAGTAAATTGGAAATCGGGTTTAAAAGAAGAAAAATTTTTGGGATTTGAGACGAGCGGGGGGGGATCTAAAAAGGAAGTCAGTCCCCCTCCCTATTGTAGACATTTTAAAACAAGGATTGGGAAGCCAAGGCCCAAAAAGAACGGTATCTTTGCTAAATTAAGAATTCCATGATGGGAAAGTACAAGAATTGTGCTGGAGGAAGAATTGAAGGAGAAGGAAAATGCACCCCCCTCCCTGGGAACCGGGGCGATTGAGGAGTGAGCCTGGTGAAAAGAGCCGGTGATCTTGACAGCTGTCAAAGTAGCTGTCAAAGTCGGAATATTAAAGAGGATTTTATTACAAGGACCTTGCTGGTCAAATTTGTTACAACTTGATATAATTTGTTAAGACTTGAATACAAAATGGCGAAAATACGGAGAACAATCGGATTTTTGGAAACAAAGTTACAACAACCCCCCTAGAGGAGTTTCGGGACATTACAAAGATGGGCGTAAGCCGGGAAAAATACAACACTCCGGAATTTCACAGAACTGGTTATCTCCTGGGAAAGCTGCAAAACGGAAACTGAATCTTGTCTACAGGGTGTTTAGACTAAAAGGAGACAACAGAATACCTTACTGAAGAAGGAAGGGACTGAACGCAAGTTTTTGTTCCTGAATAACAACAACCCATGTAGAGTTACTAAACTTCTGAATAAGAAAGTTTTAGCAGCGGAACAAGAGGAAGCTGGACTATAACCTTGAAAGAACAATGGGGGGAATTTTATAATTTGACATTTTTAAAGATTTAGGAATTAATTTTTAAAGAAAGTAATCCTAGAAATGGGAAATAATTCTGCAAGGAGTTGGGGGAAAAATGGGATTGATGGACTTAAGATTTCCAGGCTGGAAACATAGATTGGAGGATAAGGGAAATTAAACCGGGGAAGGGGAGGGAGAATTAGAATCCAAAGGCTTGCAACTATTTTCTGAATTGGTTTTCTTTTTTCTAATATATTTTTTATTTTTTTATACTTTTATTCTGTGTGCTTTTACTTTAATGGGAAAAAAGGGGGACATTGTGGAAAGAAAAGGGGGTGGGCTATGGGGAGAGATCTTTTGCTTTTTTTTTTATCAAGGGTGTTGCATAAGGTTTGTATAAATTTAAATTTGAACAATGGGGTATATAAATTGTGCTTTAAATCAGAAATAGAACTTGTGGAAACAACAATATGAAAGGGGAATACAGTAGGGGTGGGGGAAGGGGGGAGTCCCAGAAAGTGGATGTTTGAAAATAAGGTTCTGAATGTATCTTCATAATTTCTTTTCTTCTCTTTCTGTATTTTGGAAACTTCAATAAATATTATTTAAAAAAAAAAAAAAATAAAGGATATGAATTCGGGCCAAACTACATCACACAATGTGGCAAGGCATGCTTGGTTATGTAATTTAAATAGCATTCACATGTGCAAAAGGAATAAGGAGTGTGGTGCAGTTTCTCATGTTGCAGTTCCAATAAACATCTATACATATACGCATACATACAGATACAGATGACACAGACACAGACACACACACACACACACACTGCTATTTGTCATAGAAAAGAAGTTCCCAATGGTGGTAGTGCCAGCTTCCTTTCTGTGGTAAACAGACATTCCAGGCAAGGAGGGTTTTCTTTGGGACTACTACAAAAGGTATTTATCACATGCACCACAGTTCTGATCCCCCTCCATGTTACCTGAAGCATAATAAACAAGCATCACCAAACTACGTGTTTAGTGCAATGTGAGGAAGTGATCCTGAGCAGGGAGGAAGATTAAAGGAAGCATCTTTGTAGGAGCTTCACAGCTCCGCTTAACAAGTGTCAGGCTGTGGGACAACAAAGCCAGTGAAAAGAATATTCTGACTCATGAGGAGAAAGATGGCCCTTCCCTGAGATGCTGCCATAATTAGTATCATGGGGAAGCATCTGACAGCATCCAGAATGATGTGGGGAGAGATAAACTAGCCTCCTTCTCTGTGAACAGCAGGGAAGAGTTTTTCAACAAGTCGATCTACTCTTGTGGAACCTGGAAAAGCATATAGTGAATCCAAAAGGCTACTTCTACATTTTAACTTTGCCCCTGAGAAATAACTGTCCCTTTTGAACCCCGTTGGGTCTTCTGACAAGCCATGAAACATTCTTTGCACATGTTGGATTTTGCCCTTTGTATCTGTGCTTTTGCAACATGGAAATGATTTTGATTCAGTAAAAAGTATGAGAGGGAATATTTTACAGATACATCTAATTTTTGCATACTGACATGTTGACAAGCTATATATCCACTCAGTGAACTGAAAAACAGTGTATGGTGGCACAATTAGATATCAAAGTCAAGAATCTTCAAATATTGTATGATATTTAAGTATTAGCATTCTCATCGCTGTTCTTAATTGACAAAACATGCAGAGTTGTAGTTAGTAAGGCAATTCACTGGTGCCTCCTTTCCCCTGACCTTGCACACATGCTGATGTCCTCAGTGCCAGCTTAAGTCTTTTATGTTCTTCCAGGCCTTTTAAGATCTGGTTTTAAGAATGTAGCATGGTTGGGGATTTTAATGTGCTTTTCGTGATTCTGCTCAATGGTACAAAGAACTATAAAGTCTTTTTTTTGCAGCCCACGGCAGCCATTTTGTGCTGGTACCCACAGCACTTTTATCAAGATATGATCTGGCACCTCCCTTTTTTTCTTTACCCAAAAAACCCAGTGCTTTTTGTAGAGAGTATTTTATAGTACTGGTTTTGTTGTTTGGGTTTTTGTGCTGCTTGTCTCATAAATACACACACCCCTAATCCTAGCCCACCCACCACAATTCACTTGATGGGAAGCAGTATTTAGATAAAATAGCTCAAATCTGTGTCTCCCAAGCCTTAATTAATACACCCTAAGCAACAAGTTGGATGTCTATCTGTTTTTAAAAATAAAGAGCCAGCAGGGAAGGAGTGGGATTGGGACTGTGGCAGAGGGACAGAGGACTATAACTCTTTGCTTTCACTGGCTTCTGGTATTGCTTTGTTGTTGTTGTTTATATGAAAACCCAGCTACAGAGTGTGACAAGTGTCTTATTTACTTCTGTCATACCCTCCAACATTCCTTAGATGAAAATAGGGGTATTCTACTATATCAGTATCGCTGCTAGTTAGTGGTATTATTACTTGGGGGTTTTATTTTTCCATCAGGCTTTCCTAAAGGCAATACATAAATACAACGATTTCTGTGCTTAACATACTTCAGTTTTGTATGTTTTCTCTCATAACTTTTGTACTAGACCAGGAGGAAATGCTCAAGCAATCATATGGCAAGTCTGATTCCATTGCTCGTGAGCTAGATTCTAGTGGAATTAGAAGCTCCTCTCAGTGAAAAAAAGTATTCTCATAGCAGAATGTTAATTCCTCTTTTCCTTTTCCTTCCAGGACTGGCAATTGCAAGTGCACTGATAGACATTTCACAACAGAAGCCCTCAGAGTGTAAAGATAAGAGTTCGGCAGTCAGAAATCGAAAACACCACCTTTCAACACGTCAAGGAACTTGTGTCTGAGATTAAAATAACACATTTGTATATTCTGTAATGTTTTTCTTTCTTTTTTTCTTTTTTAAAGAGCTTCCATTGTAAGCTAAAATACAGCCTCAGGTTTTATGGAGGCAACCTCTGGATGGTGGTAAGAATGGTGGTAAGAACCTCCAGGCTCAGATAGATTAGCACCTTCTTTCTGCTGTGCCCCAAAGCAGGGCATCTGGAATGACAAAGGTGAATATACTGGAGGACCTTATGAAAAGATTCTGACATCAGTAATGATATGAAAAATACTTCTCTACACTTCTTGTTATTCATATCAGGAAATAAAGAAAAATGTCTGGGAAAAGATAGTACATTGTTTTATAATGTGGAAGGAAATATATCATGGAAAATTAAAGTAAGTCTAAAGGACTTGTTATATAGCTAGAAGTGTTGAGTTATTCAGTTTCTCAGCTTGATTAGCGCTGAGATACACACACTTAAGAAAGCAGAAACTGACATTATTAGGGATATAAATAATATTATCATTACCCTGATATGAAGGCATAATTTGAACTTTGTGATAGGCAGATATAGCAAAAACCATGTATTTCAATGAGCCAGATGTAACAAAAAAAAATTCTGAAAGGATTTATGCATATCAAAGATTTCTGCCTTCCAAAGGACCCTGCCACAGTCTAAGGTCTGAAGCAGGATAAAGACTGGACTTTTCTACTATGTAAGAATTCAGAATGGTGAATACAGCAAAGAGTACATGCTTGTCTTCCATGCCAACCAACTAACTCATTATCAGATCTGACTGAGTTTGGGAAAGCGTGTCCAGCAGCCAAGATCCCTTTTCCCCCAATAGCCATCTCCAAAATTGCAAGACCCAGGAGAAGAAAAATTGCAAGACTCTCTGCAGAAGAATATCTGATGCTTTTTTAACTAACATAATTGTGAAGGCTGAAGTCAAATGTAGCTTTAAGCATGCTGACGTCTATTGATTACAATAGTCTCAAGCATACTCAAGTTTGTGGCAAATGGTAGCCTCAATGTCCAGTGTTAAAATTAATGCCATATCCGCTTATTTGCAGAATAATGTTGCCCTGGCCACACTTACCCCTTTATCACAGTTATTAAAAGTCCTCCCTCTCAGAGCAACAGATCCAAGCTCTTCGTATTCATTGTATTTAAGTAATTCCACTGTACCCTAAAATAAAGTCCCCAATGGCTTGTAGGAAGTTTTGTCACTTGGAACTCTTGGAATGACTTTTCTGTATGTGAGATCACCTTATCAACAAAAGCTAAAGGGATTATTTTGGCTATTTTAAAGAAAATATCAAGCAGCGTCCTTGCTTTATTTTCATTATGCAGTTCAGCCCTTCCATTCACAGAAGGAACAATGATCCAGCAGAGGTAACTACTCACAGAGGAGGGGGGGCCATTTTTTGGCCATTTCCCCTTCAGCTGCCACACCACCTCCCATGTTGTTTTGGAAATTCCCCCAACTCTCTGATCATAAGTGGAATGTCACTCAATAGGTGAATGATAAGGTGGTACCCAACTAAGTCATACTCAGAGTAGACCCACTGAAAATCAGTGGGTGGGGTATAAATAATAAATTATTGTTATAAATTATTATTATTATCAAATCCATTTGTTTCAGTAGGTCTATTCCAGTTATAACTAATGTTGGAGCCCAACCATAATATTTAATGTAAAAGTTGTTTGCGGAAGGTGGCAGCAGATGAAGCATGTTTATATTTAGGCTTAATGTCTCAAATTCAGGGAACGTTAAATGCATTCAAGATCAATTAAATTTATGTATTTAGTTCTTCAACTTAAGCATCACTGAAATGAAGAAGACTAAATCTACAATTTTCTTTGGAGCTGAGCTGCACTCTGAACTGGTCACGGCAGGTTCCCCACCCAGTCGTCTTGCAAGAACTTCCTCATAAGGGCAAAGTAGCAGTCCTTAGTTTGACAGCTGCCTGTATGGGAGTTATCTATCAGCAGAGGTATAAACTCTTACTTAAAGTGGAGTTGTGCTAATTATGAAAGCTATACAAATATAACTGATGTTTATAATTATACCTGCATTTTTTAATTAAAAAATCATTTTATTTCCGGAAGGGGGAGACATTTCACTGTTTACACTTTGACTACATAGTTACTTGCATGCCAAGATGGTGCAGTAGCAGTAATAACGCCCTGTTTGTGAGTTGGTAGGTGTTTTTCTTTTGTATTATCATTTGACTACTTAATTTGGATGAGAACTGAATGTATAAAAAAAGAAAAGAATTTAAATACATCAAAAGGAACTGTTGTACAGTATGTAGTTCCCTCTCATCCGAGGTCATTAGGTTACATTTTATCATGACTGCTATGCTGTTTTAATTAGTTGCACATTGATAAATTATGCTGGCATGATTGTTGAAATAGTTTCACATTTCAAAAGGAGACCTGATTCTTATGCTGAAGTTATGTTGTCACAGTGTGATGATTTTTGTTGACTGTTCTTACCTCACTTTGTTGTTATTCTAAACAAAGGACCCAGTTCTGCTTATATGCCAATATGTTCTATTCATATGATCCTATTTACATATAATTTTTTCCAGAATTAGGGCAAAATTGATTTCTGTCAGAAATTATCAAAAAAAGAAATATTGTAACTCCAATAAGAGTCCGGTTTTTTTTCTTAAAAAAGAAAACCCTTCTGTCATTGTAATGTTGATTTGCTTAAAGAAAACAAATCATTAGAATTGGCATGTATGATGAGTAAGATGATTATTTGAAGAAAGACAAAAGAGAAATAAAAGACTTGGCTATAAATTTCCTAATTTTCCCCAACATGATTTAGTTACCGAAAGTTTGTGTATTTTGTGAGTCTACCTACATTTATTGGACAGGTATTCTATGAAATAGTTACCCTGGCGAAGCATGAACCCTACCAAACTAGGGTTTTTTCAAAGTATATTCTGCAACATAGCAGTGAAGCAGTAATTGTGCATGACACACTGGATTTACGGTATACTGGACCATCCACCCATCATTCAGCTTTATTAGTTCTGCAGTGCTTCCCAAACAATACCACATTATTGCTATCCAGGGCAATAGTAGGGGCACTATTGTACTACGGTACCAAAAAAAACAGAACAAAAAAGCATACCCAGAATATTTGTGGAATGAAAATGTTTGGATAGCTAGCAGCTATTGGACACACACTGTCCAAAAAACAAAATAAAACCGTACGTATGCCAAAACTGTTGCAGGTGGAAACACTATTGGAAGTGGGATCAGGTATAATGCCCCATCAATGAATGCAGAATATAAAAGACGATAGCAGGGCCTCGTGTTTAATTTTAAAAGAATGATAGTGTTGCTATCAACACTTCAAGATAGTGAGCAATTTTTATATAGTTGACAATTAAAATAAATGGTGGGACTTCCTATGTTGGTCTCATAATTGGTTTGACATGCATTTACATCTGAACCTTTTTTTTTTATTAAATTGTGGACACAATTACTCATGAAAGGCTCTCTTCTACCAATACACTAGATTGATTTGCAGATAATGATATCTTATTTATTCATTTTCCTACATTTATATCCTACCTTCCCTCAAAGGAACCCAAAGCATACATGGTTCTCTAGGAGGACTAACAACCTGTAAACTAGGTTAAGCCAATGGAGTTTGGGTTACGTGAGGATTTTAACCTGTTTTCTCCAGTCCAACACGCTAACCATGTTTGCAAGGATTTCATCCAGGGTATTTCCCCCTCTACTTTGATCTTCCTGCAGCGGATTATCTTGCAGAGAAAAGTATTGCAGCTCCACAGACTGCATAACACCAAATAACTTTCTCCTCTCAGCTGCTGCCTGCTGAGCAGGAAGGGAACTGAAAAGCCCAGGTGAAATTCAGCTGTGAACTATTTCCAGAAGTACTCCACCCTTGGTTTAAGGATGGGCATATCTGTCAACTTTGGTTTCTTGTAGTTTCTCATTTTCCCACCCTTAAGCTCTCCACATTTTCACTTCAGTATTCTTATTCACATTCTATTGTATGATCTTCACTCATTCAGTAAGGCTTTTGATAAAGTCCCCCATGATATTCTTGTGGAGAAGCTGGTAAATTGTTCTGGATTGGGTAACTGTTAGGTGGATTTGGTGTTGGTCAACTGACCCAACCCAAAGAGTACTCATTAATGGTCCTCGTCATCCTGGGGGAAAGTGACAAGTGAGCTTCCACAGAGTTGTGTCCTAGGTCCTTTGTTGTTCAACATCTTTATAAACGATGCGGACGAAAGAATTGAGGGGATTGCTCATAAAATTTGCAGATGACAGCAAACTTAGTGGGGTAGCTAGTGCTAGAATCAGATTCAAGATGACCTTAGCAGATCGGACAACCAAGACAAAATTAACGAATGAATGAATGAATAGGGACAAATGTAAGGTTCTACACTTAGGCAGGAAGAACCAACTGCACAAATATTAAGATGGGGAGACACCTGGATTGCCAGTAGTAGATGTGAAAAGAATCTAGGGGTCTTAGTATACCACAAGTTTAACATGAGTCAACAGTGTGATGCAGCAGCAAAAAAAGCTAATGCCAAATTCTAGGCTGCATTAACAGAAGTATAGTGTCCAGATCAAGGGAAGACATTGTACTGCTCTATTCTGCCTTAGTCAGATCGCACCTCGAGTACTGTGTCCAGTTCTGGGTGCTACAGTCTAAAAAGGATATTGACAAGCTGAAACATATGCCGAGGAGGACAACCAAGGTGATCAAGAGTCTGGAAACCAAGCCTTATTAGGAACAGTTGAGGGGGTTGGGCATATTTAGTCTGGAAAAGAGGAGACTGAGAGGAGATATGATAGCCATCTTCAAATATCTGAAGGGCTGCCACATGGAAGATGGAGAAAAGTTGTTTTCTCCTGCTCTGGAGGGTAGGACTTGAAACTATCGATTCAGGTTATAAGAAAAGAGATTCTGACTAAGTATCAGGAAGAACTTTCTGACAGCAAGAGCTGTTCAATAGCGGAACAGACTCCCTCAGGAGGTGGTGGTCTCTCCATCATTGAAGGTTTTTAAGCAGAGGTTGGATAGGCCCCTGTCATGGATACTTTAGGCATCTGGTTGGCCATTATGAGAACAAAATGCCTTCCTAGATGAGCCACTGGCCTGATACATTAGGTTTTCTTATGTTCTTATGCTGACAGTGAAGTGTTTGCTACAAAGCATGAGTAAATGTGGGTTGGACTTCAAACTTTACTTGTTTCTCATTGACAGACAGTCTCCACTTTACACAGCTAATTAAAAATAGCTGATGGCAAATCAAAGTTTTGATATAATGGCTTTCTTGCTGCATCAGCCCATCTTCTCTAATAGCTGACAGAAACTGCTTTGTTTTAGGACACCATCCAAATGTGTTACAGCAATCTCCAAATTTAGTTTATTTTCATTAGTATGCTGAATGGCCTTCTCATCCATCTCAGCTAATCAGTCAGTCAGTTTCTGGCCTACATTCTACACTATCCTTCTGTAAAATGCTAGCACCTATTTACAGTAACTGCTCTTTGAATTGGGGGTGGGGGGGAGAGACTATTTTAGTCTGTTCTAACTTTGCTAGCTTTCTGTATAAAATGAACCATCCCTTTGTGTTTATATGATGCATATCTCACCCACTGAAATCAACAAGAAATATGCCACAGCATCAGATCTGATGAAGGTTTTGGCTAGGATTTATGAGAGAGAGAGGAATGGCTCCAACTTTTCTATAGCAGCATCAATGTACTGACCACTGCCCTTGACATTAGTTTTATCTCAAAATACATACTACACTTTATTCCTACAAAGGACTCAAACCCGTTAAACATATATTTGAAACATTAGTGCCACTCATTTGAGTTTGAGTTACAGCCCCATCTTAAGACTTCTTGTACTGGTTGATACCAGCTGTGTTGTGATTTATCAGCAGACATTCCAGTAGATCTTCGCAACATATTAACACTGTCCTGGCAATACTGAACAGCCAGATAAGCAGTGAAGGCCGGTAAGGCAATTGAATGCCAGCATTTGCCACCCACCACTGTTCAACTACCACAGTGCTGGGGAAGGAAAAGCATATTGTTATGCACAAACTCAATCTTGGAGTGGGTCCCTGTCTATCCCTTGGAAATGACTTCCTTGAAATTACGGTCACCAGAGAATGATGAAGCTTCTGTGACATAAGGTTTATTTACACAGGCTGAACATAATGCTATGTGCTGGGGTGCCAGAGCTTTGTGGGTGCAAGGCATCCATAAATCCTAGAATTAGTAAAAGTTAGAATTAATCAAGGTCTGATTTGATTAAACTGTGTCAAACACAGAAATTATTGGGTTTAGCTTATGCTAACAAGCCAGACATATCTGACAGGGCTAGCTGAGAGTAAGTCATTTAGGAACAAAGCAGAATAATGGCTCATCAAGGAAACCAGCAAGAGAGCGAAGATCAGGAGGGAGGGGCCCCTCCTCCAGCTGTGTGATGGTGGGCAGAGACCAAAGGTGGTAGAGAAAGTGGGGGTAGAATACAAAGTTGGCTGGCTGTGGCAGGCTGGAAAAAAGGAAACACAGCTTTTTGCTGTTCTTTGAATCCAATGCTGCGCCTAAGGAGAAGGCCAGACCCGTTCAAGCTGTGAATCCCCTCAATCCCTTCATCTAGGTTCAGGTTGTATATATATGTGTAAATAAACCATATATCACAAAAACACCACAGTCTCTGCTATGCCTCACTGTCCCAAAAGGGAACACAGAACCTTGTAAGCTTATCTGATACCCCTGGAATCTCACATCACTGGACAGAGATTGGGGTGCAGTGTTAGAAACTCAGATATATAAGCTAATCACCAATGGTACCTTAAACCTAGGTTGCAGTCGTCACAACAGAATGTCTAGGCACCCCGCCCGAGTTGTTTTTTTAATTACTATTATTATTATTATTATTATTATTATTATTATTATTATTATTATTATCATTTCACTTCTATACTGCTTTATATTTTAAATAAAAAATCTCAAAGCAGTTTACAACACATTAAAACATCAAATAAAACAATCCAGAATAAAGCAAATTCAAGCTTCAAGGAATGTATTTCAGATCCTTCTTTAAGTGACAGTATACCGGAAAAAGCGTCTCCACCCCCATCGTTCAGCCCAGACACCGAGGTCCAGGTCCAAGGGCTTTTTGGTAGTTCCCTCACTACAAGAAGTGAGGTTATAGGGAACCAGGCAGAGGGCCTTCTTGGTAGTGGCACCCGCGCTGTGGAACGCCCTCCCATCAGATGTCAAGGAAATTAAAAACTATCTGACTTTTAGAAGACATCTGAAGGCAGTCCTGTTTAGAGAAGTTTTTAATGTTTGACGTTTTATCGTGTTTTTAATATTCTGTTGGAGCTGCTCGGAGTAGCTGGGGAAACCCAGCCAGATGAGTGGGGTATAAATATTAAATTTATTATTAAAATTATTATTATTAAAAATTATTATTATAACATGTTTCCCCATATTTATTTACCTACTTAATTTATATAGCTTCCTCATAGCAGAAGTACTCTAGGAAGCCAGTGTGGTATAGTGGTTAGAGCGTTTGACTAGGACCTATGGGATCAGGGTTCAAATTGCCACTCAGTCATGAATTTCACTGTGTGACTTTGGGCCAGTCAAAGCCTCTTAACTTACCTCACAGAGTCATTATAGGATTAATTGAGGAAGGGGTGAACCAGCTACTCCTTGGAGAAAAAGGTGAATATAAATGCAATAAATAGGCTCTTCTGCTTTGCTGCTTAAAAAAGCTGGAGGGGCACTTATTTAGCCCATGTGGCTCTTTACATAAAGTTCTGATAGACTTAATCAACAGATGCAAGCACTGCCTTCATAGCTACTTGTGTTATCTGGTGCTTAGAGAACAAAAACCAGCATTTGGATTGTAGGCTTTCCACATCTCCACAATCCAAGCCCCCAGCAGCACAGAACAATCACAAGACTTTCACAGGCTGAAATTCTAAATCTCACCCAACAAAGACATACATAGGATTTCATTGAGAAACCCTCAGTTTGCACCACAAACACTTCCCACCTCCATTCAGAGAAAACCACATTAAGAGTCACAACCCAAGACTTCAGTGTCCCTGAATGACCCCACTCCAAAATTTGTTTAGATTTTAAGCACCACTGTGATAATTAGAACTTAACCAAAATGTTGGGTTTAGAAGGGGGAGGGTGTTCTGGAATGCATAAGCCCAGATTCTGGCCACTCCTCATAGAAGCAAGTTTCACAGTTGCTCCCCTCCCACAATCCCCAAGTACCTTTCCTTCTCAGGAGGAACTATCTGATATTGCTTCAACTTCTCTACTCATCAGTCATCCTAACTCTGGGATGTTACTGCCAAATACAGTCTGCCTCTCCTTGTAGACGCATGCACAGATCACAGGCCACCTAACCCCCAAGTCCATTCCTAACTTTTGCTTCTGCCAAAAGGCCTTTAAGGTAAACTCTTACCTCCTCACCATCCCAACAGCACTCCCAACATCCATCAGGCCCACCCACCCATACACAGGTCCCCTTATCCTCCCCAACCCACCCTTAAACCCTGACATGTCAATATATCCCTTCCAGGGAGTTACTTCACATGTATCCCCACCATGCTCTCTCTCTCTCTCTCTCTCTCTCTCTCTCTCTCTCTCTCTCTCTCACACACACACACACACACACACAAACACACACCCCAAGGCAAGGCTTGACACGATCCCTTCACATGTCTTGAAACCCTGCCGTCTCCACATGTTGATACTCTTCAATGCTCTTCCTCGCACTCCTTCTGTGTTTTGTATCTCCATGGCACTTTTAATAATTGCCAGCTTTAAAAGCCCCCACCCACGCACCTTCCCACCCAACTTTACCTAGAACAGAGGTGTCCCAAGGGAACACAGACTGGGTGGCCACAGCCGGGTCGGGTCCCTGCAAGAGCCGTAGAGCCAGGGGAGGAAGGCCCAACAGTGCTGCCAAGGCAGCCGGAGTGGGGGGGAGAGGAAACCCACTACGGCCAGCCATTGGGAGCCAAGCTGGGTGAAGAAGTGGATGGGGGCAATGGCCATCAGATGCTCTAAGCGCACCCCAGAGAAAAAGGGAAGCAGCACTGGCTGGCTGGCTGGCAAATGAAGCAGGGCACCTCAGAACAAGCTTCCTGGCTCCTCCTTCAGGACCGCCTGGCCCTGCAATGGAGGCGAGGGGAGGGAGTGGGAGAAGCACATCTCAGGGTGGACTGGCCAGCCCAGTGTGGCTGCTCCAAGGCTTGATCGTTTAAGCAGTCCTCTTTTCTAGAGAAGCCCAACTAACAGCAATACAAATCATGAGATTGGAATAGGACCCCCCCCAAGTTTGTTTAACCCTAAACTCAATTATAGTATCCTTACGAGTAATTTGATTTATTATATTTCTATGCCACTTGTTATTCAAATGAATCCCAAAGAAGCTTACAAACAATAAATAACAATGATATGATAGAGCATAACAGAACATTACAAATAAAAAAATTAATCATACAGAATAACAAATCATCAGTGAGTTACAATCTATAAAACACTGTTAACAAAGCAACAGCTAAAAAAATAAACCAAAGAACAAAATTAAAACAAGTCATATTATACGATTAACAAATCGATACAGAATTTATAATCTATAGAAGCATATTAACTTTAAGAAAATAGCAACGGAAATATAAACTAAGCACTGTTAAGATCATACACACACGACCACTGACTTACAGGGTGAACCCTATAAGAGAACCACCTCACCAGCTGCCTCTACAGGCAGATCAGTACAATAATTTATTATCAGGACATATTGAATTAGTGTCATGTACTTGCCTGAACAGGGTAAAAACTTGATGAAGAGAATTTCATCATTAGTACAAAACTGACTATGGTAGCACAAGAAATGGGGAAGGAAACAACTGTCAATCTATTTTTAAAACTGAAATAAAATTATAAGATACATGAATACTCCTATACACTAGCCCCTCCTATATTGAAATTTGAAATTTATACTTTTGTGAAATTACATTAGCATGAAACATATAACAGATTTTTAAAAAAGAATTCTCAAAGTATTTGACTTGAATTTATATTCTACCTTTTGTTTTCACCAGAAAAATCACACATAAAAATGGCTTTTTAAAAAAATATAAGGTTCCAAAGCATCAATGCAGGCCAAAGGAATACATAAATAAATAAATAAATAAATTTTTATTTATATCCCACCCTTCAGAAAACACTTAATTGTGATACCAAAAAAAAACCAAAAAACAACAGCATAAAATACAGTATAAAAGCGTGAATAATAATAAATTCAAAAATCAATTAGGGGGAAATCCATCCAATAAACATTAGATGATCACCAGGGCTAGCTGGCTAAATTAGTCCTATTTGGGCCAGCGAGGAGGCCAGGGGAGAATTAGCTGTGGGATCCCAGAGTGGGTAATCTTCATAAAAAGGGGAGGGGGAGGGAAGGAAGAGGAATAAAAGATCAGGCTAAATTCAAATTGAAAGCCAGGCAGAATAGCTCTGTCTTACAGGCCCCACAGAAGGTTAAATCCTGCAGGGCCCTAGTCTCATGGGAGAGAGCATTCCACCAGGTCAGAGCCATCACTGAGAAGGCCCTGGCGGAGGATAATCTGACTTCCTTAGGGCCCTGGACCTCTAAACTATGATCATTCATGGATCTTAAGGTCCTCTGCGGGGCATACCAGGAGAGGTGGTCCCATAAATACGAGGGCCCTAAGCCACAAACGGCTTTAAAAGTCAAAACCAGCACCTTAAACCTGACCCTATACTCCACTGGGAGCCAGTGCAACTGGTAAAGCACTGGGTGAATATGATCCCATGGGAGGGACCCCGTGAGGAGCCTCGCTGAAGCATTCTGCACCCGCTGGAGTTTCTGGGACAGTTTCAAGGGTAGAGTGAATTACAGTAGTCAAGCCTGGAGGTGACCGTCACATGGATCACTGTGGCCAGATCAGGGCGGGAAAGGTAAGGGACCAACTGCTTAATGCAGCAGAGGTGGAAGCACTTTCACTTTCCCTCTCTCTGCTGCAGAGTGAATATACCGTATTTGTCCGTCTATAAGACGACCCCATGTATAAGACGCCCCCTAATTTTTGACATTATTTTTCAGGGGAAAACCCTAGTCTTATACACAGAAAAATATGGTATTTACTGTGGATATATTCCTTTACATTTACAAATACTAAGAATTTACATTTAATTTCTTTACATTTACAAATACTAAGAATTATACAGTGGTACCTCCGGTTGTGGACTGGATCTGTTCCGGAGCTCCGGTCAAATCCCGAGGTTTCCGCAACCGGAGGGACTGCTTCTGCGCATGAGTGCACGGCAGTAGAACGCTTCTGCGCATGGCGTGGTAGAGCACTTTTGCGCATGTGCACACGGCGAAACCCGGAAAAATACTTCTGGGTTTGCCGCACACATATCCTGAAGGATATGTAACCAGAGGTGAACATAAGTAGAGGTACCACTGTATAATTTATTATTGATTGTATGATTTATTTTTATGCAGCTATTGTGGGATTTATGTGTGAGTCATGAGCACACGTTGTTGCATTTGCCTCAACAAAGCTTCTTTAAAGGGGAAAGCATTTGCAATCTTAAGTGATTGTGATATTTATGTTGCTATAAAAAACATTTATAGTTAAATATTTACAGATTTCCAGATAATCTGCAAAGCAGCATTTCCATTTACCCGATTCTTATTTAGTGCCTCATAAGGTGAATATTTATTCTTTACTTTAGTCCTGATTTTATCTTTATTCCATATTTTTCTTTAACATTTCTGTGCGATCTACAATATTATTACTATAAATGGCACCTTAAACCACCATTATTTCTCCTATTACTGCTAAACCCCAGCAACAGCAGTAGGATGTCCCACAAAAGGGATGATGGAGAATGGCTTTGTTGATTCACTACATATCACTGCTGTTTTTTGTTTTTGAATCATAGAAGGGTGAACATGTAAAGTAAAACTTTAAAATCTGGAAGTTCACAAAACAGCAGGGAATTACTCAATAGCAGTTGGTCCGCCGCCACCCCTCCCGGGCATAGTACGACAGCAGGCAGGGCAGTGTGAAAGTAGGTGGAGCCACATTTTTCTACTGATCCCATCCCTGTACTTTTAAAAGCAGTCTGAAATGCAGGAATTATGCCTGCAAAGCTATTCATGGCGTAACTATGTCAAGGGGGGGGGGGGACATTGTGATAAAGGGGCTTTATTCTTTATAGCATAACACTGCAGTGCTCATCAGCTCATTTTTTTTCTTATCAGGCCCATAGCATCATGGACACTACTATAAAAATAGTGTATGGGAGTATAGACACCATCTTATTCTGTAAACCAACTGACCAACAAACATATCTACAGTACATGCTTCTAGCTACCATCCCAAACATCCGAAACAATCCATTGTATATAGCCAGGCCCTACATTACAGCCGCATCTGTTCCAACTCTACAGACAGAGACTCTCTCCTAAGAGATGTACTGCAAAACTTTTTAGAACTAAAATATCCGCCTGATGAAGTTAAACAACAGATCAACAGAGCCAGACTGATACCCAGAGAGAACTTGCTGCAAGACAGACCCAAAAAAGAAAATAACAGACCACTAGTAATCACATACAGCTGCCAAGTTAAAACAGTTCAATGCATCATCAGAGATCTACAACCTCTCCTAGACAATGACAGTTCTCTTTCTCAAGCTCTGGGAGGAAGACCTTTCATTGCCTACAGACAGCCACCCAGTCTTAAACAACTCCTCACCCACAATAATGCAACAACCAAACTTAACATGGACACTGGTACCAGAGCCTGCAATAAACCCAGATGCCAACTTTGCTGCCACATACACCCAGACAACACCATCACTGGCCCCAACAACATCAAACATACCATCTCAGGACTATTTAATTGTTCATCTTTTAACACTGTGTACGCCATCAAATGCCAACAGTGCCCTTCAGCTCTCTATATTGGACAAACAGGCCAAATCCTACGCCAAAGGATTAATGGACATAAATCTGACATCAGGAATCACAAGACAGAGAAACCAGTAGGAGAACACTTCAATCTCCCAGGGCATTCTATACAAGACCTCAAAGTAGCTGTCATATTATAAAAGAATTTCAGAAATAGACTGGAAAGAGAAGTTACTGAATTGCAACTTATTACCAAACTTAAAACCATGGTCTGAATAGAGACATTGGATTCTTATCTCATTATACATGATAAAGCTATTTTTAGCCCTCTCACCCCTTGCTTTTTCCGGTAAGACCAATTGCAGTCTAACAGTCGTCAACAGGTTTACCACACCTATCAGCCAATCACCCATTCCCACCACCCTTCTGAGTAATACCCCTCCCCACCTTCTCACTATACATAAGGGTCTGGTGACTTCTGTTTCAGTGTATCTGAAGAAGTGTGCATGCACATGAAAGCTCATACCAATAACAAACTTAGTTGGTCTCTAAGGTGCTACTACTAGAAGGATTTTTTAAATTTTGTTTCAACTACAGCAGACCAACACAGCTACCCAACTGTAACTTAACAATCCTATACACACGTTTTATACCCAAGTACAAAATTAACTCTTGAGAAGTGATCCTGAGATTCCTGATAGTTTGTCCCCAAACAGAAGCACGCTGCAAATGAAAAAGGTTCTACTTTATTTCCTCCCTGGAAAGTTGTGTAGAAATTTAGGAAATTCTGCAGCTAGTTCTATATGATTCCTTTTACAATGTTCTGATCAGTGTACTGAGACCAGCACAGAGCTCAATTGCCTTCCTAGAAGTTACTGGGGAATAGTGACAAAGGGTATACTCAGAATATTATGCTGAGGGACAGCTGGTCAAGTGCAGTGGTGGGAACCTCAGTTGGTGGGTGTGTGGCCCCCAAGGCCACTCTAATCTGGCCCTCATAAATTTCCCCAGGCCACCTGCTCCCCTCAGGCCACACTTCCCACTGGCCCTCCTTTGCCCCCTGAGTGTTTCTGCCTGGCTGAAATGTGTCCTTGAACTCAAATAATGCCTCTTGGTGCTGTTGTGTAACCAGCCAATAAAGGCTTATCAAGGGGAAAGCAAGTTTTTTTGTTTTTTTTAATGCCTGGGCATATTAGTCATGCTAAGCACACACCCCCCACACACACACAGTTAGCTCCCTTTCCACTTTTGTAGCTTTGTTTGAGGGGGAAAAATTAAATAAAAAACTCACCCACTGAGGTGATTTTCTCCCCTGATGCTGGGCTCCACTTCACTCCAGTTTCTCCAGGTGCCTTCTATTTTTCTCACACATATGCAAACAAATATTCTGCCAGCAAGGCCATAACATACATATATTTGCAGTCGGCTCCCCACCCAGAGACATGCAACCTCCTCTCTAGAAAATGGCCGCTCTAACCCTAACAAAGTCGAAGAAAAGTACTGCAGCTGGGTTGGTTGGGGGAGTTAATTAGAACCGCCCTCTTAGAAAATGCTGCAATTCAATTGGCTGGAGACACTGATGAGGCTGGCCCTTTCTGTGTGCTACACGGCTGTGTTCTGAAGACCTCCAGACACGCTAATGGGGTGCAGTTATACTATCTAGATCTAGATACATGTTCAGTCCAAACAGTACAGTAGGTAGAATTTCTCTGTGACGAAACGTAGCTTTTCTCAAATTTTGTTCAGAGTTCTGCTAAGGGGCATTCCCCAAAGAAAGAAAGAAATGTAATGGTATATGGTAGGCAAGCATGCACAATGTATGATTTCCATTGAGCTGCGCTCATGGGAATTAAATGCAGTATTCAAGCGGCGGTCCTGGGCCTCCCTCCCGCTACTTTGCTTTCCTAGCTTCCCAACACCGCGTGTTGCTACAGGTTACCAAGACGGGAAAGGGCACGGGAGTGGGCAGCTTAGTGCAATGCAGACACAGCAGCTCCTCGCTGCCTCGCCCATCCCCCTTCTCGTTCACTAGTAGAGATGTGAGTCGTGTGAAGCTAGATAAGCAGCGGCACCGCGCGGCACTGCTAGTGGGCTAAGTACTTGTCATGGGAATCCCTCTTCTGCCCCTTAGCACCTTCCTTTGAGCTGCAGCCTGTCAGCAAGAGTTAAATATGCTGCTCCTTTAATGCTGATGGAGAGATAAGAACTCTCTCTGATAAGAGCCAAAGCCTTAAGGATGACAAACAAAGGCTTCTCCCGTCAGAGGAGATCAGGAGATCAGCAGCAAAGTTTTTCAAAGTCTCAAAGTTGCTGCTTTTAAAAGTTTCTGCTCTGGCTGGCTCTCCCTTGCTTCCTCTACCAATAATCAATTTCTCTCCCTTTAAAAAAAATGTTTAAAAATAATTTGCTGCATGGATTCCAGCAAAGCTTTGTTTAAAGTGTAGGGTTCTGCTACTGCAAAAAAGTTTTTAAACTAGGGAGGTAAGGAATTGTTGAAGTGTGGCTGTGATTATTCTCCTCCTGACACAGGGGCAGGACCTAGCAAGACAGTGATTGTTCATTGGATGCATATGAGGGTGCCCACTTCCAGCTAAGCCATCCAAGAGACTGAAAATGGACTGATTGTCTCCTGCTATGAAGGGTAGGACTCAAACCAATGGCTTCAGGCTACAAGAAAGGAGATTCCAACTAAACATCAGAAAGAACTTTCTGATAGTAAGAGCAGTTCAACAGTGGAACAGTGGTCGTGGACTCTCCATCACTGGAGGTTATTAAGCAGAGATTGGATGGTCATCTGTCATGGATGCTTTAGCTGAGATTCCTGCATTGCAGGGGGTTAGACTAGATGACTCTTGGGGTCCCTCCCAACACTATGATTCTATGACTCCCAAGAGACACTGAGTGATTTGATGAAGGGGAACAGAGATAGCTGGGAGCTGGCAGGTAAGGCAGCTTCGTTGTAATGAAAGCACCAGGTGAGCCTCCCTGAGAAAGGCATTCCACAAATGGGGAGCCACCACAGAAAAGGCCTGTTCTTCTGGCTTTTAAGATTTTGGAGTTCCAGGATTTTTGGGAGGACTAAATTCAATTGTTGTAGAAAGAGATGAGCTGGTGTTTGCCACTTTTCTACTTCGAAAGACAGCAGTGGGGAGGGACTGTGTAAGGTACTGCTGTGTAGGGTACTGCAGTGTACAATTTTATAAAATAAATGAATGAGTGAATGAATGAATGAATGAATGAATGAATACATCATCTACAGAAAGGGGCACAGTCTCTACCATTTCCAGGGAGATACGGGGGAAGACTCAGGCGGGGGGTGTGTGGAAAATCTCTGCCAGTCGGTGCAGCTAAAGAGTGTGACCTGTGACCTTCCAGATGTTGTTGGACTATAACTCTCTCTTTTTTATAATTTTTTATTGATTTTACAACATGAATTAAAACACTTTACAACTAACAATACATAGACAAACAAACATATAAACACGTATAATTTCATAACCTCTTTTTCTTAAGCCTTCTTTCAGCGACTTCCCCATACCTCCCTTTTCTGCATCCCTGTTTTAAACTTTTTCAGCAATCCCTAATTTCAATTACTTATGATTCACTTTCTTTAATCCTTTTACTCTTACCCAATCATTTATCGCTGCAATTCTGTTTTACGTTACCCATGACATTTTAGCACTCATTGATTTTACAACAGTTCTTAAGATAAACTTTATTTTTTTTTTTTTTAAATATTTTTTATTGCTTTTTTTCCAGAATCTGAATCCATCATCAATAACACAACAAAAGCAGTTTTACAGGAAAAAAAAAGAGATTAAACAAGAAAAAATTCATCTTTCAACATCTTTTTCCATCATCCACTGGACTTCCCCATCCCCTCCATCCCTGCATTCTTTATAATAAATGTAAACAGCAAATTAGTACCTTGTTTCCTGTGTTTTTGTATTTTCGTCTAGTTATTCACTCTGAAATTAAAACTTTCTCAATCATTAACTTTGTTTCTATCGTCTCCGAATTTCAATACTGAAGCCTATTTACCTCAAACCTTAGCAAATTTTTAACATTCATATATCTTATAATGTTTTTGTAAATAGTCCTTAAATTTTTTCCAGTCCTCTTCCACAGCCTCTTCTCCCAGGTCTCGGATTCTGCCAGTCATTTCGGCTAGTTGCATATAGTCCATCAGTTGTGTGTGCCATTCTTCCAGTGTGGGTACTTAAGATAAACTTTAAATTTCTTCCAATCTTCTTCCACCGTCTTTTTTCCTTGGTCGCGGATTCTGCCAGTCATCTCAGCCAGTCCCATATAGTCTATCACCTTCGTCTGCCACTCTTCCAGCGTGGGTAGTTCTTGTGTCTTCCAATACTTTGCTAAAAGAACTCTTGCTGCTGTTGTAGCATACATAAAAACGTCCTATCTTTCCTTGACACCAATTGGCCTACCATGCCCAGGAGAAAGGCCTCTGGTTTCTTATGAAAGGTACACTTGAGAACCTTCTTAATTTCATTATAGATCATTTCCCAGAAGACCTTGATCCTTGGGCACGTGTTGGACTATAACTCTCATCAGGCTAATGGGAGTTGAAAACCAACAATATCCGGAGAGTTACGGGTCCCTCATTCCTGGTATAGAGACAATACTGAGCTAAATGGACCAATGGTCTGACTCAATATAAGGCAGCTTCCCGTGTTCCTATGAATGAAGAGGCATTAGAGTTCTTCTGCACAGTAGACATAATATAAATTAAATAATGCAAAATTAACTAAAAACTTTATAAAATTGCAAAAAAATTGCAAGAGCATGGGGCAAGTTCTGCAATCCTACTCACAGATACCTGAGCATATGTCCCATTGGACTCAGTGGCATTTACTGCTGAGTTGCACTATATGTGGCTCATTAACTAATGTCAAAGGCACAACCACTATCACAAACAAAAGCCTATAGCTTCCAACACTTAACAACAAACACAACTGAGGCTTATTTTATCAGTGTGATATACTGTGATTTGAATGCCAGGAAAATGCAGCATCCCTGAATTCTCATTTGAATACAAGCAGCAAGCTGTACACTGCTCTACAAAAAAGTATGCAAAACCCTCCTATTACACAGGATAGGGACATACATTCAGGATCTTTTAATGTGGATTAGTTAACAATTTCACCATCCTGTTTTACAAGATTGGGGTGGTTGAACAAGGTAAAAGGCTGGATTGATTCCTATCCTTCCAGTGCATGCTCTTGGGGTTCTAATTCATTCTAGTAATTGTAACTAATGAGGATGTAGGAATTTTATCCAGATTCATTACAGTGAAGTAAAATGATATGATGATGTGTAGGTCGCATTGGTCTCTTCTCTATCCCATAATATGGCAATGTTGTGTTTTAAATCCAGCGACTCTCAAATTACCAGATATATTTTATTCAGTATTCTTGAGTCTGTCCAATTAAGCTAGACTCCGGTGGGCCTGGGATTTATGTCATTCTCCTTCTGGTTTTATCCAGAGCATCCATCAGCCTGCAGACCCACCACATATGTTATATCATGCAAGGCCATGGCACAGCGGAGTACACTGAGGCATTCAGGTGATCTTTAATAAAAACTGCTGAGCAGCTCAGCTAATTGAAATCGCCAGGCAATTGCTATTGTCCATTCAGCTGCAAACAGAACAAGAGGAAGTATTATGCCTGTAAGTTACTGGCCAGAATTCAAGTTATTGTCTGATGGATTTTCCATTTGCAACTAAGAATGTGTTTGTTGTTTCATTTAATGAAACACGTTGCGTTACAATAGGCAGCATTTGTGAAGGTTGTGTTCTAAGCATTTTCTGTTATTGTAGTCTATAGGCCTGCCCATTCCTTCCTCCTAATTGTGACTGAACACCCTAAAAATGGCATACAAACCTGGAAGATTCACTTAGAAACAGGTCCAGGGCCAAAAAAATCAGGGATACTGGTGTGTGTGTGTGTGTGTGTGTGTGTGTAGAGCTCCTGGCAGTCAGGGTGTTGCATACTTTACAGTTTGTGTAATCCTGTTCAGGCTGGTCCATTAAGGCAAATGGGGTGTTGCCCCCCAACCTCAATCTACCTTCAGCCAGTCGCAACCTGCCTACCTTCCTACTTACAACCATTCCAGAGGGTGGCACTCGCTGTCAGCTTCATCCTCCTTAGTCTGAGTCCTGCCCTTGTAGAACTTAGCAGGGAAGAGGATGGAGGCAAAACTAGAATGTGTTGGCTCTGCCTTTATTGACTCTGGCTTCACCTACTGTTTGGGCTCATTGGTCTTCTGCCTCACTAGTTCCCATGGCCACCAACCACCACACAGCACTGGCACTTTACTGCCGCTCTCCATGTTCTGTGGCCACACAAGGCGCTATGTCCAAAATAGTGAGAAATACAGGAAATATACCCACTTTCCTAGGAGGTGTGAGTGTCTGTGGGCACACAAATGAGGTATATAAGCTATTTGAGGAAGAGTTGTTACCCAAATTTTGTTGGGGAACTGTAGCTATGAATACTTTGAAAAAAGAAGAAATTATAATCAACAATATTCTTGGATTGTTGCATTTTTGTCTGCCTCTTTTTGTTGTGCCCAGTTAGTCAATACAGAGCAGCTGCATTCTGTCTCCCTCCCTATTTCTTTCTCCAAAAAAAGAGACACTTGTTTGATTGTTCTTCACATCTGACTGCACACGTACCATCCAGCTGCTCCTCAGGCATGGCAGGAGGAATCCAAATGGAATTGGCCATACCTCCCACCTGCCTCCATCTTATCAAACTTCTCTTGAGAAAGGGTATGTGTTGTGTGTGAGAATTCAAGGGATGGGAGGGAGCTGGAAGTCTGAGGTCAAGATTTGCCATTCTGTCTTAGCTGATGCTTATTGATATCCCTGTCCATGAGCTCTCTGTGTGCAACAGTGAAATGTTAGCAATCTACCTTGCTGGGCTGTTGTAGAATGAGTGAGAAGAAAATAATTGTCATCTACACTGAGCCTTGGCTACAAGTCCAGCAATCAATCTACTTACATAAATGTTCATGTCTCCCTCAGCTACAATGGCTAATAAATACTCCATTCTGACAACTGTATTGAAGATGAGGGTCCCCCCCCCTCTCCTGGGAAATAATAAACTACTGCATCCTGACTGCCATGCAGCCGTCTTGACCTCATTTATTAGACTACCCATTGACCTTTCACTATAGCTTAGCCAGACCTATCAAAGGAGCACACACATTCAGGAAAATGGGCAAAATTAATTCTTTGTGCAAATCCCCTGGAAATACTCTTCTGATAATGTCGCTATTTTATTAGGCAATTGAATGTTACTTTTAAACTCTTTTTTTAGTCACTCAGCAGAGTGTTTTTAGAAGGGCCTCTCATTTTTGGCACTGCAGTTTTGGGTCACCTTGTTTGTGAAATCCAAAAGACGCAAAGCACAATTTATACGCACATGGTAAGAGCGCTTTCACACACAGTGGAAATCATTTTCCGGGGCATGGTTGAGTGCTTGTCTCATCAAGTGTGTAGCTCACTCAAAAGCTGCTGTTGTCCAAAAATTGTGGCTCAAAGTTACTGCAAAATTACCTTATGGTTACTTTTCCATTTGGCAATTATCACATGAATCACAATACTGTAAATGAGCAGGAATCAACAACGCAAGTACAAGCCCATTTTCGTAAGTGTTTTTTGCATCTAATAAAAAAGGCAATTGAACGTTCTTTCATCTTAGGTAATCTTGGGTTTGTTTGAAATGTGAACATGTTATACAGAGGTCTTACTGGTTTATGCAGGCAAAGCATTTTGCTCAAGATTGGTTAGCACCACTAGAGCTGTGGGGAGAATATTGGACAGGACTCACCAAGGATCCCCTTCAGCAGAAGCCTTGAACAAGGACTTCTGCTTTTGCTATGGGGAACCCCCACCTCTACAAGCCCTGAATTTGGCTCTGGGCAGGTCTGAAGAACTCCCAAAACAGCACATGGTGGGGAAAGAGGGGGGATTGCTCCATCTGGCAAGCTGAAATGCTTGCACAGACAACAAGTTCATAATAGAGTGGCATTGAATTCCACCCATTCATTATGTTTATTTTGCATGTGTTTGCATGAGTATACGGTATAGGCAAACATCAGCAATTCTCATCCTCTAGGGAGACCTGCTTGAGCGATTTACCATCAACAGCTATTTAAGTTGAAGTCGGGCACCCATTATCTTTAAAATATTTATATTTCAGCAGAAACAAACAGCTTTACTGTAAAGGCAATGTGAGCCCATCAAGGTATTAAACTTACAACTCCAAAATGAACAGAAGGAAAATTGCTTTGCCATCCCATACCTAGAAATTTTGCTTTTATGAGAAGAGTGTCATTTATATTCTTCATTCAAGGAGGACACATAATGTAAAGAACTAACATATTGGGCTGTGATAATGTGAAGTTCTCATACCAGGAAGAGCAAGATCTGCCATATTCTGCAAAGCTAACCAGAATCTGGAAGCTGCAATTACTGAAATGTGAAATGATAGAGGGTTAAGCGCAGTTATCTTCTTGTACCAAGTGGACAAACACAAATTCAGATGGTTGCTACCTTTGAAGGTGACCCGGAAATTACAACTAATCCAGAATGCAGCAGCTAGACTGGTGACTGGGGGCGGCCGCCGAGACCACATAACACTGGTCTTGAAAGACCTACATTGGCTCCCAGTACGTTTCTGAGCACAATTCAAAGTGTTGGTGTTGACCTTTAAAACCCTAAATGGCCTCGGCCCAGTATACCTGAAGGAGCTTCTCCACCCCCATCATTCTGCCCGGACGCTGAGGTCCAGCGCTGAGGGCCTTCTGGCAGTTCCCTCACTGCGAGAAGCAAAGCTACAGGGAACCAGGCAGAGGGCCTTCTCGGTAGTGGCACCCGCCTTGTGGAACGCTCTCCCATCAGATGTCAAAGAGATAAACAACTACCGTATTTTTCGCCCTATAGGACGCACTTTTTCCCCTCCAAAAATGAAGGGGAAATGTGTGTGCATCCTATGGGGCGAATGCAGGCTTTCGCTGAAGCCTGGAGAGCAAGAGGGGTCGGTGCGCAACGACCCCTCTCGCTCTCCAGGCTTCGCGGACCTCTCAGCAAGCAGCGGGAGCCAGCGCGGGAGCCCACGGCTTGCAGAGAGCTGCCTGTTTGGGGCCTGGGGTCGGGGGAAGCTCGGGCCTCCCCCGCCGCAGCCCCGCGCCTGGGGGGAAAAATAATTTTTCCCCTTTATTTCCCCCCCCAAAAACTAGGTGCGCCTTATGGGACGGTGCGTCCTATAGGGCGAAAAATATGGTACCTGACATTCAGAAGACATCTTAAGGCAGCCCTGTTCAGGGAACTTTTTAATGTGTGACATTTTAGTGTATTTTTGGTCTTTGTGGAAGCCGCCCAGAGTGGCTGGGGAAACCCAGCCAGATGGGCAGGGTACAAATAATTTATTATTATTATTATTATTATTATTATTATTATTATTATTATTAAGACTTATATTTTGCATCTGATCACCCTATTCTCCACAGATCTCTCCCTAACATTTTGTCATCTTCCTTCTATAGCTAAACTTAATGTAAATAGAACATTATATTAGATTGTATTAAAGTTTTAGAATTACAATAGTAGCGTGTATCTTGCCAATATAGTATGACAAATATCAGAAAACTGGGTTGTGACCCATTCTTTCATGGGCACTCCTATATTTAAGGAAAGAGTTCAGTGAGCTTTTTCTCTTCTAAAAGTTAAATAAGCTAGCTTTCTCTGTCCTCGCCCAGCTTGGCACATGTGGATCACAACATGAGGGCCATGTAGAAAGAGAGACTGGTGTAGTGCTCAAATTACAGAGAATGGTGCATCCTATTCTATTCTTTGCCACTCCCTGCTGTTTCTAGAAGACTGAAGTGGGCCATAAAGTTGGGTGCAGTCAGGAAGTGGGGTGTGTACATTTCCATAAGGGCCTATAAGAAACTGCTGGATTTGTATGTGACTGTCCCTTGGGGTGATTCACAGTACTTCAGCCAACAGCCTTTTCACATATGAACCTTTTGGATTGACTCTGCTCACCCAGGCTGACTGTTGGGTCCTTCTAGGCAGGAAGATGTACGGTATGTTCCAGCTGAGGCTTGCTCTAGCAACAAGGTCTTTCCAAGCTCTGGCAAGGTTCTGTATTCTTGGTTATTGTTCAATTCTGCCTTCTGATTAGTCATACTGTCCTGACTTAGTATCTCTTAACATCTCACCAGTAAATGCTAACATTTGCCATATTTCTGACATTTCTATATTATTTCCAGAATAAGATCACTAATACACACTTGATTTCTTAACTAATGTTGGCCCTTGTAAAACAAATGAACAGCTATTATCATTCTAATTTAGGGTTGCTATATTTTGAAGAGCAAAAAAAGAGGACACATTTGCTGACTTCTACTTTTAACTATGGATCTCTATGATGACTCTCATTATGGAAAAAGAGGACGTGTCCGGAAAAAGAGGACATATGGCAACCCTATTAATTATCTGAGACATCTATTACAGCTACTCACCTAATAGTATGCTATCCCCCCTATACACACACACTTTCGAAAAAACAACAATTTACAATGTGTTTACTGAGGCTTGTAGAGATATTCCCCCAAAGTATTTGAAAATAGAGTTTCCTTCCAGCAAACACTGAGAATGAGGCCACAATGCATGATGCACGCCTGTCCCTTAGAAACCCAAGATTATTTGTTCTCCAACTGCTCTAAAGGTAATTAAGGAACATTGCATGTTCCTCAATTAATGATTCCTCATTCAGTGGGGGGATCTTTGATAATAATTTGTTTTAATCAGGGCAGAGACTGTGAAACGGGGGGTGGAATCCTCTAAACAATTCAGTGAAGAGGAACAAGGAATTTTTAATCAAGCAGAAAAGCTCTAAAAGGTTTGAGGGACACATCCATCATAAATTAAGCTTCCTGTTTGTTTCTTTATTCAGATCCCATAAAACAGCATGATAATAATCTTCAAAGGCCATTTTATCAACTGGAGGTAAAGTTTGTGGAAGGTGTGAATGGTAAAAAACCAGAAGTGGAGTTCAATAAATGATACACATTCTTAAAACCTCCTTTTTCAGTGTATCCCAGTTCAGTCCTATGAGCCATCTCTGAATGCTATTCTGTGTAGAGAATGGAGAGCCTAATCCTTAAAGTTTACATGTTTGATTTCTTAGCAGTTTCATCCTTTCCTTCCACTGTAGGATGTAGATAAGAGAAAGGTGAGGCACTGTTAAGGTTCAACACACTACATGTGTTTGGCAAGTGCAGACCAGAGACTGAGCCTTTTCTGTCATGGTACCCAATTTACAGAACACACTCCTCAGTAGCAGTTGCATGACACCACCATTATTATCTTTTTAGTGTTATGTTAGCTATAGAACAAGGTCAGGGGAGTCTTTGGCCTTCCAGATACTGTTCAACTACAATTCCCATCTTTAATAATTGGACATGCTGGCTAGGGTTGATGGGAGTTGTAGTTCAGTAATATCTGGAGAGGCAAAGTTTCCCCACCTGTGCTCTAAAACAAGCCCTAGAACATCACCTCTAGGCTTCCATGGCAGACAAATTGATGTGGAAATTACTTGCTGAAAGTAAAAAAGGTTGAACCGCTTTAAATTTAAATTGTGTGACTTTGCCACACAAATGGCAAGCCCTAGAAGGACACAACTGGATAGGAAGGTCCATGAAGTTTTTAGAGCAACTGTAACTCATGAAGGGAAACAAGATAATTTTTTGCTTAAAGGTAATCTAGGAGTGAAAAGTGGGAAATAATATGAATCAATCTTAACCCCTTTCTGCCTGTGGAAGCTTTAGTTGAGATTCCTGCATTGCAGGGGGTTGGACTACATGGCCATTGGGGTCCCTTCCAACTCTACAATTCTATGATTCTATATGCCTTTTACCCTGAGGTACTCTGGCGCTTCCCACACTCCCCTGAACTACCTTTCCATTTTATTCAAGCTGTGTGTTGGGTCTTTATTGGGAATTTCACTCAATGCCCCCTTTATCTCCACTGCCACCAAAGATAACCCTTATTGGAACACTTCATCCCTAAAGTAGCCAAGGGTGAGGTATGTGGTGTAATACAACTGATTTATTAAAAATAAACACAGTTTTCAACATAACTCTATACATAAGCATATGGTTTCAAAGGTTCCGGTTTCTTATTTATTACCTTATTGCAGTCATAACAGTGGCTACCATACGGCTGTTCCTATAATACTAATCAACCCTGCTTCCCTTCCACTATTGTCACACTCCACTCTCCACACTCCACTCTGTCTTCTGAACTCCTGACTCAGGCTGACCCTCAACTCTCTCACTACTCACCTTCAAACTCTCAGCCATTCATTACCTACCTCTCATGCTCTCCCCATCTCACATTACCATAATTCTGCTATTATACTTGCCATAATAATAGTATACCTTAACTACTTTAGTATATGTGTATATATAATATTATATACAAACACCAGAACATCATAGGGTTCTCTATAAAGATCTGTATTTTTAAAATGCTGCAATATTTTTTTGTTTGTTGAGAAAAATTGTACCACTACATGACTTGGCATTTATTCAAGGGTCACCATTTTCTGTCCTTGGGGAATATATGCTCTGATCTTACAGGGCACTTATCCATCCAGCTCAGAGCAATTTAAGAATTGGGGAGGGGGGGGGAGACATTCCAACCACTTTGTTCTTTGTCTGTCTTGTTATTGCACAAAACAGCACGTTTTTATTTGCTGCAGTCTCAGAGAAAGGAGAACATCACAGCTAGTATTAGGACCAGACACTTCCTTTAATCGTGATTTTTCTGATGTGCTGTTGCATTTTCCTGAATGCTGTATTGTGCTACTCTGGCACAAAATGCATGACAATGCTTTGTGACAGAAGCAAGGCTAATGAAAGGTTTCAGTTTCCTTTTTGTACTTCACTTTTTTACCTGTTCTGCCTCATCTCCTCAAATCTTACAATTCTGACAGGCGCTAATACCTGCCAGTTATTAATCATGTTGCACGACCTCCTGGCCTCTTAGTGTAATTAGATGTGTGACCTATTGCTCTGCCATCTCAGAATAAGTACCAGCACTGTAGGTTGCTTTTCATAAATTTCATTTGTTTGGACCCTTCTGTAGCCAAAGTTGTTCTTCTTTTATTTTTATTTTTTTGTCAAAAAAGATTATGTTCTTTCTACCTCCTGTAAATATTTGTAAACAGTTTCTCACATTCCCTTAATCAATATTTTAACATGTTAACTCCAGAGGGCAATATGAGCTGACATGTATCCTCAGCTATTTCCACGAGGGAAAATGTCAGTTCCTGCAGATCTGGAGACTTGACTAGGAGCTGACAACTTTTCAGCCAGCCCTTAGCAGCTGTGCCTTTAACACCAGCTTGATTTACAGCAATTTGGAATCTTGTGCACAGTTCTGGTTTCCACATCTCAAAAAAAGGACATCAAAGACCTGGAAAAGAGGTGTAAAAAAGCGGGTGGGTGGGGGAACCAAAATGATCAAGAGGTTTGGTCTCTTTCCATACAATGAAAGACTACAGTGGGGGCTTTTTTAGTTTAGATGACTTAAAGGAAGACATGGCTGAGGTTTATAACAGTATGCACAGTGTGGAGAAAATGGATAGAGAAAAATGTTTCATCCTCTCTCATAATACAGGAAATTTGAGTTGCTCATAAAATAAGCAGTAGATTCAACACATGCCACATCAAAAAGTATGTCTTCACACAAAGCATATTTAATCTGTGAACTTCATAGACAAAAAATGTGTGGTGACTTAAAAGGGGATTAGACAGATTCATGGTGGATATGTCTTTCAATGTATTAAGCTATGAAAGATACCCTCCACTTTCGTAGGCCAGATACCTCTGAATACCAGTTCCTGAAGACATAGAAGGTGGGGGGGGGGGAAGAGAGTTAGTCATCATTTCTTGTGTATGGGATTTCCAGAGGTGTCTGGGTAGATACTATTGGAAACAAGATGGGCCCTTTTTCTGATCCAGCAGGGCTCTCCATGGGCTATTAATTAGCAAAATATCATGTTTAGCTTCATGTGAAACACCTCACCTATTGATTTATGCATACAAAACAGTTGTATTATATACAGCTGCAGGGCATCTGAGTTCTGCTTCCAGTCTGCCAACTTTTTTTTTACAGGGCTTTTATGCTTTTAACTGTTGTTTGACAAAGAGATGCAGGCAATGGCGACACGGGTCACCTGCAAAATATTTTGCTTGTCACATCACAGTTAAAGGTACACCAGCCTTTCATAGCTCTCTTATAAGAGCTTGCATCAACTCTTCTTCAGGTCAGAACTGATCCTGAGCTTAAAGCTGAAACTAGGCTTGATTTACAGCTGTCATAAAACTGTCATTAAAAATTTGCATGTAGATGAAAAGTACATGTTGAGCAAATGAGAAAACATCTTGGGGGGAAATATGCGTAGATGTTGTTAAGCAACAAGTCTGGATTTAAATTATAGCATTTGAACTGGTGCCATCAATTTTCAAAATAGGTTGGCAGCAAATTAATTAAATAACTGCGGTCTGTCTATAATTCTGCATGAAACTGTGACGAGATGGAGCTTTGTACAGACAATTCTCCAAATGGAGGAGTGGGACATTTGCTGCACATTTTAGATTTGCCAAAACTTTACAGAAATCTTAATATTTAGGTTTAGTCATGGAATCCCATACAACAGTTTGTGTTTAATGGTAAAAGTAGGATCCAGCACTTGAAAAATAGGACAGGTGCTTCTTTTGCCACCTGACTCCGAGAACTGGGAAATGTAAAATTGAACATGAGTTCAATACTCCAGTAGGCAGCTTGCTTATTTAAGTAGAACAGTATGCTGCCTCCCTTCTTCAGAGCTGTCTAACTGCACTATGCTGTAGTGACAATCACTACAAAAAGTGCCAATTCTTGCAGAATCCTTTAAGTTTGATATTTCAACCACCAGTTTTATAGCTAAAGGCATGAAGTCAAAAGGGTTCAGAGTGATCACCTATACACATACTAGTGCTTCAGAAAGAGGTCTTTTCCTGATCTTTGAGCACTGGCTTTCAAACAACTGCACCACTATTCTGTTCTCCTAGGAGAACATATCAGATGAGGAAGGAGTCCCACACAGCAAAACACGTAACATCTGGAGAGAGCCCGCTTTGACAAATAGCACATTTAAGAGCTGCAGAAATACTGCATGTATGAACAACCCTGGAAAACAGGAAACAGAAAATGATATAGCAGAGACAATCACACTGTTTGGTTTAAATAATAAGAGCATGTTATTATTATTTTTCCTTTGTTTATTACATTTATATCTCACCTTTATTCCAAGGAGCTCAGGGTGGCATACATGGTTCTCCCTCTTCCCTCCCCATTTTATCCTCGCAACAACCCTAGGCTGAGTGAGGGTGACCCTTGTCTCCCAGATCCCAATCCAACACTCTAACCACTACACAACACTGGCTCTAAAAAGCCCTCTCAAAATAAAAGTAACAAATCCTTATAGTGCTGAGAATTAGCTTTCAGTTCTGCCCAAGGAAGACTTCTTGGTGACTGCAAAGCTTTCACCAGTGAAAGTTGTTCTAATAAAATATATAACCACTTTACATATTTTCGGGTTGTTGTTGTTTTTTTGCAACTACTGTCTTACTTGCACATCAACCAGTGGCAAGTTCCTATTAATTCATGAAGCCAAGGTCTCGATTAAATCCATTGTTCTTTCTTCTAGAACCAGTCATGAATTTCTGTTCTCCATTTAATTATCTTCATGTCAGCAATATTTATAAGGTGCATAAAAAGGACTCTTGAATAAGCATATATTAATACCTGTTTTCCGTATGGTATTAGTGTTCTACCAAATGTAGCACTAAATAAAATTTCCTCCTTGACTGGTACTTCCTTGCAACAGACAATAGAGCTAGTGCTAGAAATACAGTAGTATACTCTTATCGCTGTCACTTATTAAAATAATGATCTAAACCTCACCAACTCTTTAGGATGAGCTCCTCTGCCCTTTTCCAGCATGGAAAAAGATATTCAGGAGTTCATATGCACACTTATAAATCCTTCCAAACTGCTTACTTACAAAGGAGAAGTCTTAGATGGACAGGATTGTGGATGATGTTTACTTCACAGAGAATAAGCCTTTGTGTGACCTAGAAGAATGGAAATGGTAACTCTTCTGGACAAGAAAGCTGGTTGTTTTGGGTGGTATTAAATTTAAATAATTTACACTCACACAATGGGACTGACCTCCTCTTCCCCATACGTGCCACCCACAAATCTGCTCTAGTGGGGTGTGGGAACCCCTAGAACAGATTTGGGGGGGCAGAGGGAGAAGAGAATAACTTTCCATTTTACAAGGAGAAATCCTTGCATTGACAGAATGTTGACCTGAGCACGACCTTGGATTCCATCCCATGTAATTTGGGAACACTGGTATTAGACATCATACCAAATATTGGGGCAAAAGACCGGGCTCCCTCCACACTCTTATCTGGCACTTTCAGGCCCATATGGGGCTAGGATGCATGTATGGCGCTTGTCCTATGCATGTGTTAACCTTATGCCTGAAGAAGGAGTGGGATTGAACCTCTTGCACAACTTGCCCCCAAAGCTGCATGTCTTGCCAGTCCCACTGTCTATTTATTGAGACTGGGTGTCTGCAAAGGGCAAACCTACACATGTAGGTCTCTATACAATTGGTAACTCTGATAGCATGGCTTTCCCATCAAGTGGACATATATGCTCATACACCCTTATGTGCACAGATTTCCCCTTTGCAGATGTCCATGCTCAATGCATGTATATTGAGGGCAGGGCTGGCAGCTGTGAAATGCTGGGAATGAGGCTGAATGGTGTGATCCAGCTTTCCCTGTATAAGTTAGCAATTCACACACTTGTGTTAACATGTACTCAAGGCATCTGTATTGACAGTACCTGCTTGCCCCTTCAGAACCTATTTCTCTCCCCTTCTCTTTGTTATTGTCTTCCTTCTGTGCTGATCTTGGACTTTTTCTAAGCAAGAAATCCAGCTGATGATCGCTCATTCTGACATAGCATTGGAGCAGGAACATTATAAGTGGATGCCCATAATATGGACAGAATTTATTATTACCCAATACGGAGGAATGGTGGTGGGAATTAATGGAGGTAAAATTAAGCACCAATAATAACAACAACAACTTGGGAATCCCTCTTGGACTTTTAATGGGAAAAAGAAATGAATGATTCTGAGACACTTTGACTTAAAAGAAATATTGTGTAATAGAAAATGGAGAAGATGGATATTAACATGCACTGAATGTCTTAAATAATCTTTTTTAAATGTAACTGGCAGACAGAAAATCAGAAGCCCCTTTTCTCTATCCCTAATGTTTTTCCCCCCTTTGTCCTTTTTTTGTTTTTTCTTATTTGTTCTCTTTCTCTTTCCTTTTTCCTTCTTGTTCCTTTTTTCTTTGGAGTCCTATGTTTGGGGGCTTTGTTAAGCTCCAGAGGTTAAGTATTCATGGAGGTGACAGATAGTTCTTAGAGATGGGAGGCAGGGAAATGTTCTTCTCCCAGGTTGAGAGACTGGGAGGAAAAAGGAGGGATCCCAGGTGAGAGTGGGGATGGATTGATACCCTATAGATGGTGGGGGCTAAGAATTGCCTCTGGGAGAGGACTCTGTATTCTACTTGTTTTGTTTGTAGTCCTTGCAGCTGTTATTTATTGTAATGCGAAAAATTTTAATTAAAAATATATTAAAAAAAGAAAATGGATGCCCATATTGGCAGTGAGTCCTGGAAGATCTGCTCCTTGCAGTGCAGGCCTTTTCTGCTTGGCCAGGGTGGGTGAGGTGGGCTGACTGACTTCAGCTACAAAAGCTGAGGCTGATGAAGAAGTTGGAGGCCATATTGGTTATGATTCCTGGAAGACCTGCTCCCTGCCTTGCTGGACTTTTCCACAAGAATGGGCCTTTTCTGCGGTGGCTCCCCGTTTGTGGAATGCTACCCCAAGAGAGGCTCACCTGGCACAAATGTTGAGTATATTTAGGCAGCAGATGAAAACATTTTTCTGTAACCAGGGCTTGGGCTGATTAACATTCTATGACCTTTGAAATGTGCTTGTGAGAAATTTTATTGGTTTGTTTTTGTTTTATTATGTATTTTGTATTCTCATTTTCTATTTTTTATGTTGTGAACCTCCCTGTGATCTTCTGATGTAGAGCTGTATACAAATCTAATTAATAATAATAATGCCCAGAACAATTACTTCCTGTTATTTAATGGTGAGACAGGATCTGGTTTTCTTTCCCTTGATAGCCACTGCTCTTAGGAGAAGCAAGGCTGGTTTTGGAGAGGAAGCATTGCTCATTTTCTTATGCATGTTGCCACTCTCTCCCGGAAGCCTCAAATTGCAAGAGGCGGGGGGGGGGGTGTATACTTTTGCTGTTTGTAACCTCCTGATATCTGTCCTAGATAAATCACTACAAATTAACTTTAAAGCTTAGCACTGGGACTGACTAATCTTTGGACAAATAATATTTCTCTAATAATGAATGCAAGCTGAGAATGCATTGTATTGTAAGGAAAGTGACAGGTCTGCCAAACCTCTACAGAACTTGCAAGATTCAGGCTCATGAGAGATTATTGTATACTGTGCTGACTAAGAAAAAGAAAAGACAGAATTGGGTTACTGTGCTGCAGCCATATAAATGTGCATGTAAAAGAACCATGTGGAACTAAGACAAGCACACCTTTCATGCCACCAGAACCTCCTACTGCTTGAAGTGGTGCTTCTGAGAATATGAAAAGAGCCACTTCTGCTGAAAGCTATTAAGTATGGCTTGTCCATGAACAGATGGGCTCCCTTTTATTATTTGTCTTAGATATTTAAAGCTATTAAGCCTGCAAGCCTATACACAGTGGGGCTTACTCCTGTACTGTTATGTACTGAGTTGAATAGGATCCAAACTGCAGCAGTCTGATTGGTCCTTGAACAATAGGATCCAAATTGCAGTAGTCTGATTGGTCCTAGAACAATAGGATTCAGAATGCAGCAGTCTGATTGGTCCTAGAACAATGCAGCAGTATGATTGGTTGGCAGGAACCACCCAATCATGCTCCAGATATAAGTGAATCCACAACCTGATTGGCTTACAGTAGAATTCCAGAATTAGCCAATCATGTGCAGCCCATTGTGTAAATAATGTATATAAAGCAGATACTTTGAGGGGACTTTCATTCATTCCTCCTCACCACTATGAGCTGAATAAAGAGCATGAAATCACTTTGCGACTCTGAGTATATTTCATGTACTGACTAGACATGTACAGGATTACAATCTGCATCTTGGATGACTCGGCTCTTGGAATAACATTTTAAAGCTGGTGGTTTTTCAAAGGGTTATATATACTCAGTTGTTGACAACACAATTCTCATCCTGACATGCCTTCCTTGTTCCTAGAGGAGGCAATTCTAAGGTGAGCCAGGAGGTGAGAACCAGCAGTTCATCTTCCTCATCTTGGACCAAAGTGAAGTTGGAGGAACATGGTTGTGCTCCCCCTTCATTTTCACTGTGTATATTACTTTCATTTTTAAAGTGGGGGGGGGGAGAATAAGTTCTGGGGCTAGAAATGGTATTGTTTATTCCCTGGTTTTGGAGGGCTAGGTAGTGGAAGGCTGAGAAGGTGATGGGTCCTTCAGATCCATGGCTTCCTCTGGTTCACCCCGAAGTCCATTTTTATCCCTACTGACATCAAAGGTCCATCATCAGTAGGACAAAGGGTTCAGAACTTTCCACAGCATTGGAGAGGTGGAATCCAACATGGGATATCCCTCTCTGAGGCTGGACTTCTTTCTCTGCCCTTGGAGGGGGAGATCTGTTGCTTCCTTTGGGCCTTGGGAAGTCCTCCCACAGATCATAGGATGGAAAGGCCAATGCTACTATCAATCAACCCTCCAGGTACGGATCTATGTTAATATAGATTTATCTACTCCTCAGCCAAAAAAATAGTGTGAGAATCCGTGGTCCTTTAGGATGCTTTCCTAACTTGATACCATGTGGCAAGCATTAAAAATGAAGTTTCCTTGTGGAGACCTACATTCAAATTTCTGATAGGCAATGGATGTCGGAGTTTTATGGTGAAGTTACTTAACCATTTTGGATGGGGAAACTGTCAGGATCATGCCAATATCTAACTCAAACGTTCACCTCAGAGGAGGAGGCTCCTGACTGCTACTGCAGAGCAGCTTCTGACTATTGGAAGCTATAAAGGGATCATCCATGCAATGGATGGTGTGTGGGGAGAGTGGTTATGACAATGTTCTGCAGAAGAAGGCACTACTCCACTACTGTGCTCAAAATTACCTTATCAGTCTCTCCAGAAGGCAAGCAGACCAAAGGGGAGGCCTGATGGAATGTAAAAGCCAGCAGATGGTACTTCAAGGTACCTTACAGAGTATTGCCTATGCCCCTGACAAGGTTTCATTTCTCTAGTCTGTTCTCTAGAGCTGCATTCCTACAAGACCACCAGCATCTCTCTTGTTTTAGACCTGAGCTCTTGGCCCACCATCAACTTAGTGCACAGGTAGCCAATGAGGTGCATTCCAGAAGGTGGAGGATTCCAACCCCCATCTACTTCAGCCAGCGTGCCAGTAATCAGAAATGATGGGAATTTTATTGCCACACATCTGGAGGGCACCACGTTGGCTTACCCCTGGTCCAGTGCTCAGACTTTTGACAAAAATGTTGCCACAAGGTGAGCTTTAGAAAACATATTTGTATAATCATATCAACCTGTAAATCAATCTTGAGTCATTTTTTCATCTAAAACATTGAAAGTAAATGCTGTGGAAAGTCTCCATGTTGTGACTTTTCTGTGTTGGTGGTTATTGTATAGTCTCAACTGACAGTATAAAACAAAAGGAGCAAGAGAGTGGCATTATAATCTTCCTCTACACTTATCTGGCCCCATACCAAAGAGAACGTTTCCAGCATGCTTGTGACCAAACTAGAAGCAAAGCTAAATGCATCCATTTCAGTGCTGTTTCTCTATTGACAAATAGAGGGACCCATTTCTTTGTTGTTTATTTTGTTCTGAGTTACCTCTTTGGGCTTCCACCGTGGTCCTGACAACCTGCTATTTGTTGGGGAATGGAAATTTCCATCGATGCCAAAGGAGCATAGGAGCCAACTCCTAGAGGCCATGGGGTCTTGCCCTCTCAATAAAATATTTGAGGAGCCAGCCCCCCACCCTGCCAGTTGATGGGCACTGCCATTCAAATGGTGTGTGTAAACTGTGTTATGTGACTGACTATGCAGGGTGGGGCTTACCTGGGCCCCCCCAATATTTTATTCAAGATAGCACCCCTGCAATGGAGTGTCCACCCCACCTGCTTATTCCACCTTTCTCTGTCCTCTCGATTCCTATCACCCACAGCAGCAGAATATTAGAAAGAGTGGGATTAGTGAACTTTTAAAAGCCCTCACAAGCTGCACTGGCATAAAGTGTCAAACAGAACACATGAACAGAAGGAAGTGTTGCTTTTTCTGTTTTAATCAAGGGGGGTGGGGGAGAGAGAATAAGCATGTTAAGTGGTAAGACAGGGAAGAAGAATGCTTATTTACAGTATGGTTTGCCTCATGCCCTCTGCATCTCGGTTACTCTTTCCTGCTCCTCAAATTCTGGCTTGCGAAAAGTGTTTAGCCTTCAGAACAAGAGACGGTGAAAAGGAAGGGGGTGGTCACACAGTGACATTTTGCTAAAGAGCAGAGCAACCTGCTCTGTAATGGTGAGGCCTGTCAGGTTGAAGAATTGAAGGGGAAAATTAGTAAGGCATTAAAATGCTTGATTCTGTCCAGAGATGCTCTCTTAAGTAAGCCATGCAAACTAATGGCTTTGCCTGTTCGAGGAACACAAAGACGAGAGTAAAATGGTAGCGACGCTAAGAGGAGGGGGTGGGGTGGGTCAAAGGGGTAAAAGTGATGAGAGCAGACGTGTCATGTGGGTGAATAAGAGATGGTCATTAATAGCAGTTCAGGAGACAAAAGGTAACTTCACATAAGATTTAGTGATCTAGGCGGTAGCTGTTTTACAGAAGGCAGTGGTACAAGCACACAGACAGCAGGGGGAATGGAGCTGCAGAGAAGAGGGAAGAAGTAGAAAAGAAATATTTTCTGTCTGTAGGCAGTGGTTATTCTTTTTTACAAGGCAACACCTTACTCCCTGCCACAGTAAAAGCTTGCAGAGATATAGGAGAGGAAAGATGCGAGTTCAAAGACAGAATACTTTGTCTGGTAGAGACAGCTGTTTGTTTGTTTGTTTGTTTGTTTGTTTGTTTGTTTGTTTAGAGATGCTGCTTCCCTCAAGTGGTCATGTGAAAACCCTGCTTCCAAGCAAACAATGGGAAAAGAGAAAGGGGAGGGATTTATGATGGAAGGAAAATCTCTTATCTGTGTGTAGATGAGAGTGTGGTTAAATGGAGAAACTCCACAAAAAATTATTTCCAAGCCTTGAGGAACAGAGCAACTAGAAGAGGGGAAAAAAAGAAGAGCTTCAGTTCATAGATCAGGTTTTGCCCGTAGAATAGGCATAGGCAAACTCGGCCCTCCAGATGTTTTGGGACTACAACTCCCATCATCCCTGACCACTGGTCTTGTTAACTAGGGATGATGGGAGTTGTAGTCCCAAAACATCTGGAGGGCTGAGTTTGCCTACGCCTGCCATAGAAGCTGCTAATAAACTACAGCTACCAACTCTGCAATGGTAACAATTGTGAGAAAAGCATAGCTAAGAAACCCAGTTGCTTATTACTGATGCAGAAAACTGACAGATGGGGTGGGGATCTTATGATGCTGGAGTAGGACTACTACCTTTGGTTAGGCAAAATACAGGACAGGTCGGGGGGGAGGTTGGGGGCACAAACTCTCTCATAACGACAAATCCTCGCCATTTTGTGGAGGGGAGTTCATCGCATTCTGCCTCTTGCCTCCCTCACCACCCTGGCCCTGCTCTTTCCCTCGAATCACATAGGTGGGCAGGGGCCAGGAGTAGATGGCCAGCTCCCACAGTCACAGCTCCAGCTTCTTACCAATGCTGGTGGCAGAAGAGGCTCAAGCGCAGAGGAGGGAGGAGGAGGAGAGGACAGGTTGGGGTGGCAGAGGGGGCCAAGTGGTGGCAGACCTGCACCATGGTAGACTGGCAGCGGCAGCTGAGGAGGAGTGCTAACGAGAGGAAAGGAAGGAGGGTACAAGGGAGGAAGAGGAGGTCACACCTTCTCTCTTCTCTTTGTTGTCACTCATACTGGGCCAGGCTCCTTGTCAGCTGCACAAACAGTGACACAGCCACCATTTGGGCTGGCTGCCTCCTTCCCACACCCAACGGTGTCAAGGAAGGGAGGCGCTGCTCCTGTGGTTGGGGTGTATAATACAGTAGTGGCAACAACAGTGACAGGGAGTAAGGGAAGGGAGGTGGGTGGGCGGGCGATGCCAACCAATGAACTGCACCCACGCTCTGCCCTGCCCATGCAAACACACACACTCTCTCTCTCCCCCCTCCCTCCCCACTGGACATATCCTCTGCCTGCACAGTTTTAAGGAGGAGGAGAACAAAGATGATCTTGAACATGGGGGGAAAGGTGTCCCTTTTGAAATCCAAATGGGACAGGGGACACTTTTGTCCAAAAAAAGGGACAATCCCATTTTTCTAGGACAGGTGGCAAACCTATGCTGGAATACCAGCCGAATGTTAGCACCCAGCATACCAAGGCATTTCCTGGGGCCCACACTGGCAAGTCCCACCAGGATTAATGTCAGAGCTGATGCTTTCCTTAGGGCCCTCAGCAGTGCTGCTGGAGCTGTCAGTCTCCCCCTTCTTCCTTTTGTGGGCTGGTGGCTGCAGTGCTATAATGTACTATGAGCTGAGGAACTCCTCAGCTCCTGGCCTATAACAGCTCTGTCACCACCACTGGGGGAGCCAGTAAATGATTGAACACAAAAAGAAAGGCAAGAACATTATAGAACCATAGTTGTCAGGTAATCCCACAACTGAATGTGACCAACACAAGAGGCTAATGGTTGCAGGGACCCTGGGACCCTGGTCAGTGTTGAGACCCACATGAGACAGCTGTCCCACCTCCTGCCAAATCTGGAGCTGGGCCTACTCAAGTTCTTAAAAAATACTGTTTGCTATTGTGCCACTAGAATTTAATAACTGGGGTGTAATGAAAGAAGCTAAGAGCCTTCTTTGGTCCTCTGTGCTGTATGATTTATTTACAGAGAACCCTAGAGGAAAGCAAAAGGAACAAAGGCTGCAATCCTCTGCCTGCTTGTGTGGGAGAAAGTCCTATTGACCTCTTGTGCTCCAGGTTGACCCAGGAGCCTATCCTCAGAGGCTCACCTTCTTTCACTCTGATTGGGTCTAATCAGCACAAAGGGTGAGGAAACTCCTCAGTGGCTTAAACGCCCCCTTTTGGGCTGATTGAGCAGTTCTAAGATTCTGGAGACTTGGACCCTGCTGCAAAAATAGTAACAAGTCTTCAACCCTGCTGTTCTGCAACCCTGGACTGCTAAACCTCTGCATGTGTGAGAGATCCACACTGCAGTCCCTCTCTAGGTCATTGTCAGATCTGGAAACGGGGGTTATGGTGTGACAAAGAGGGGAAAAAACATGAGCTGCTTTCATGCCCCAATGTTTCTCACAAAACCACAATGATATGGGAAAATGCTTTGGTGCAGCACTGCAGTGTAAGAACCATTAGGGGAGCAGAGTCATCTGTTCAGTGTTTTGCTGAATTTTCTTCTACCACTGGTGGCATCTTCCACATCAGTGATGCAATAGCTCATGGTATGTATGGCTTTTTGATCATGTTTCCTGCTGCTTCTGTGTTTTAAAATGCCAGGCAAAAGCTGACATTTCCTTGAACTATAATCCTCTTGCTCTATAGTTAACGTAATGACATTAGTAGGACACCTATGGCATAAGTGCTTTGAGAAATGAAATTTAAGTCACCTGTTAAGAATTTTAGACTGAACACTACCTGGTATATGTCAAGATAGCATTGCTAAATGGTAATTAAGAGCACCCTCTAATGAGATCCCTGAAGAAAACCTCTCACAATATTCACACCAGCTGCTTTGAGACAGAAAAAGGAAGTTATAGTACTTTTAATTAAACAACCCCTCAACTGTAACAAAGGCATGGTCACATGGAGACATCAAATAGCTAAACTGTAGGATAACAGACATTTTTAATGGTTGGAGCAGTATGTAATTCTTGATTAGCAAACATCTTGGGTCAAAGTAGAGAGGGCAATACCCCAACTCAAGAGTTTACCAGAATATCTATTTCCCAATTTTGGCATAGTCCCATCAACCCAAGCCTTGGCCGAGAAGACCCATTGCATTCCTTGGCAAATTGCATTCACATGCATTTTTTCCAAAGTTTTTTATTTTTTATTTCTTGCAACATTGTTTATTTTTTCTTTTTTTCCATGCTTTTTTCTTAAAAAATGTTTAGGGGTACTCTCATTTTGACTCAAGAAAATCACCATTTTGTAGTTCAAATTTATAGTTCAAATTGGGAAAAATAAATACAGTAATTGGACAAAAGTACAAAGATTCACAAAAATGTTTAGGGGTATGCATTCCCCTTCATCCCCCCAGAAAAAGCACTGCTTATTTCTTACATTTTTGCATAACTTTGACAGTACTCACAATTCTTACTGAGCTGGCACATTAAATGAATTTGAATGAACTCCAAATGGAAAACATGGCTGTGATTACATTCAGATTATTTTGGTTCAGATTAGACTAGATCACCGGAGCATGTTTTTATCATAGATTGCAAAGAGATTCCATATAGCTAAAAAAAAAAAAAGTCTTTTGAGGACCCAAGCTCCTCCTCCATGTGGAGTGCTTCTGTGTGAACCTTTTGCATGAATCACATGAAGGCCTGGTTTGTGTGGACTTTTCTAATTTGTGGGTTAGAGGATTCAGTTCATATTGGAGGCTATGCATGGAAGACGACTTGTGTCACTCCTCCCCCATGATATTTTAATATAACACTGTTGGGATTTTTGCCTATGTGCTATCTGATGCAGCTTCCCACAGAAGCAATTAAGGAGTTAGCCGAAGAGACGTGGGACCTTGGATACAACTCTGCTATTGGTCGAGGTCACCCACATAGGCATGATGACTCATGACCTTCCTGTGGTTGGCTGGCTGGTTGGTCAGTAGTTGTTCTGAGAGTTAGTTGGAGTTTGTTCAGAGAGAGTTAAGATCCATGCCTGTATCCTGTATATAGTAACTTGTGAATGTGTTGTAAATAATAAACCTATAAGTAACCAAGTTACTAGTAGCAGCGTCTTGTTCCTGCTTCATCCTGCCAACTTGCAACTGACTGCTTCTGGACAGTCTGCGTATGCTCTGCAATACTCAACAGGTTATGGTTGAGATCCTTCAACAAACACTTTGCTGAATATATGGATCAGGGTTCTATTTGTGTTTATTACTCATATTCTCATGGCCATAAGTTGTCATGCTTTCATTAAACTAGCGATAGTTGAGATAATCCTGGGATCATACCCTTCAGCAAAGGGAAAATAGGGACATCCCATTCCATAATGATTATTTTACTATTTATATCCCACACATCTTACTGGGTTGCCCCAGCCATTCTGGGCAGCTTCCAACATATAAAAAATCATAATAAAACATTTTTTAAAAAAATCTCTATACAGGATTGCCTTCAGATGGGTTGGGGATCAGGTAACTCCAAACCCTCCAACATTTCTCCAAGGAAAATAGGCACATTCTAAGGAAAAGTGGGACATTCCAGAATCAAATCAGAAACTGGGACAGCTTCACTAAAATCAGGGATGTCCCTGGAAAATAGGGACACTTTGGGGGGTCTGTGGGATGCACGTTGGCTGAGATATTGGGAATTTGCATTGCTACATTTCCCAAAGGCATCATGGGAGACAAGAATGTATATATTTAGGGCAGATCCTTCCAGCCTTTGACAAGTAACTTAACATGCAGCAACCAATCCGCGATTGAGACTGAAGAGAACAGAGAACTAAATTTAAAAATAAAATTAATTTTGAGGTGGAAACTGCTAAGGCCTGCAGTTTCCCATATTTTTGTAGTACAGTAAGTTTGTTCTCTTATTAAATATGTATAAGTAGGTTATAGCTAAAGATGCAATGGAAGACTTTCGATTTTCTTTATGTTGCCATCAGGGAATTGCTAATGGGAAAAGATGATTTCTGAAGGCAATTATGATAGATTTTAGCTTCCATGCACCACAGGTGGATGAACCTGGAGAAAACTAGCAATTTCCTGAGTAGAGTTGTGGAGAGAAGAGGTAGATGCATGTGAGCCTTGAGCTGTATCCCTAGGCCTTTGCGATTCTGCAAATATTTTGTATCAAGTGCTGTTTTGCCTCATCACACATTTCTTAGGGTTAGCCTTACACAATTCCACTCTCTCAGAAGTGGTGCCTGATAAAACTAGTTGTCCCTGAGAAAAGAGGGTTTATACCTGATATGCACTGGGCTAATTTCAATAACTGTTTCCTTACACCTGTTGAAAAGGCTCCTCCTATCTGAGAAGGTGGTGGGTAGGTTCTGCCCTCCCCCATTTTCCCTTGTGGCCTTGGGAAAGTCACTATTTCTTAGGTTCAGTTCCCCACCTGTGTAAAAAAACATAAAAGTAGTCTCCTCATGAGCCAGATGTGAAGATTAACCATAAAGATTAAAAGCACTCTGCAAATTTCAATGGAAATAAAAATGACAAATGACAGACTAGTAACTCTAAGTGCTGGCAAGAAGAGCCAGTTGCTTGGCCAGGTTGAACTTCTTAGGATGACTTCATCTCTCCTTCATAAATGGATTCTTTTCAGTAACAAAAAAAGAAAAAGGGAAAGGGAATAATTTGGAGACTGATAGAAACTATTAAGCAACACCACTGCAAAGGGGAAAGCAGTTATCTAATACAAGGAAGGGGGACCTGTGGCACTTCAGGTGTTGTTGGACACCCATCATGTCTGGTATAAAAACATAAGAAGAACCCAGCTGGTTCACACCAAAGACCCATCCAGTCCAGCTTCCTGTTGTCCAATGGCCAACCAGATTACTATGGAAAGCCCATGAGAAGGACATGGGTGCAACAGTGCTCCCCACTTGTGACTTCCAGCAACTGGTTTTCAGCATAGAGGTAGGGGTGTGTGTGCGTGTGTGTGTGTACTAGTCTGCTGTACAAAGGCTTAAATTCTCATTCATTGCTCCACTCACTTTTGCGTCTGGGCTCACCTACCACTGGCACATACCCCACCCACCACCCCAAATATTGCCTACAAGAAAATGTAGCACTTAGGTTGAAAAAGGTTCCTCACCTCTATGGGATAATAATCAGCCAAAGTTTGTTCTCTCTCTCTCTCTCTCTCTCTCTCTCTCTCTCTCTCTCCATCCTGCCTAAGTACATGGAGTATTCCTAATCTCATCTTTCCATTTTACAAAGATGGCGGTACAAAGTGGCATTCTAGAAAGATCTGAGCTACCATTCATCTTCCTGGTACGTATCCTACATGCTGTTTTCAGAAAATCCACAATTCTGCTTCAGACACCATGGTAAATCTGGTCAGGACAGGGCAACAATAGCCCAGCGTTGCTTTCAATCTACTCTTCTAATGCACATTTGCTTGTTTTGTGGTCTTGGAAGCACTGGGGGCGGCATACATTGACTAGGCTGTCAAATTGCAATGATGGGGTGCCTTTACAAACACAGATGACCTGACACTCAAAATGTCTTTGAATTAAAAACCAGGGAAGGATTAAAAGCCAATGCTGATGGCATTTGCTGTGTTTGAAGGAAGATTTTGAAAGTGCATATTTTCCCTGTGAAGCTTATGAGTGGCAGTCAGCCAAAGTCAGTAGCATTGCCATTATATTAAAGTCTATATATCCAACGCTGGCCTGTGTTAAATGTACCATCTAGTCACCTGCTGCATTCTGTCTGATGTTCTGTATGGCTTGTCAGTATTAATTGCAAGGTTCCTGGGTCAGGGATCACCCATCCTGCATACTGTCAATACATACTGCAGCCAGCACAAAGTGCTAAATCCGAAGATGACAGCTGGCAGAAAACATGAGCAAATTAAAAAGCTGCTTTGCCAGTCCTGCAAGTTCCAAAGAAAAGGAGCAGCCCCCTTAACAAGGGTCAGCACTAGCTGTTCTCCTGTTGTTTTTGCCTCTCAAAACACCAGGGCTTGACGGATTTATTCTTTGCTATTTCCTTTGCTCTGCAACAAGCTGGGGTATAGGTGGGTGGGTGAGCAAAGAAGCACAGTGATGAACAGGTGCCCTGTGGGTGAAGTGGAAGGAAATGAATCATTTGGCATTTTCTTCTGATCATATTAGCACATTTAATTGAGCCATTGGAATCCAAAGTGTGTCTAGAAAAATTGGTCAACCAACCCAGACATCGGAAAAAGACAGATGGAAAATGGGTAGCCTGATAGCATCACAAACTGTGTCTGCTCGAAACTATCTTTACTGTGTTAGCTGAACCTACAAATAATGATATGACATGATTTCATTCCCCCCTTTCCCCAATACTATGTGCCACTGTACCTGTATCTTTCAGAAACAGACCTTTTGGAGACACTGTTAGCAAAACATCACGTTGAGATTATGTTGTTTGCAGATGACACAGCCTTGACTCTGCCGTCTGAGGAAGCTCTACAGAGACTCACCAACCATTTTGCACAAGCCTGCAGGGAGTTCGGCCTTACCATCAGTTTGACAAAAACCAACATCCTGGGTCAGAATGTCATCAGCACTCCACACACCAGCATTAGTGATCACATGCTTGAGGTGGTAGATAATTTTATTCTGCTTGGGCTGCACCATAACCAGCAACCTTTCCATCAATGCTGAGCTGGACAAGTGTATTGTCAAGGCAGCTACATCAATAGCTCACCTCTTCAAAAAGATATAGGAGAATGTGGTGCTAATGACCAATACCAAGATGAAGGTCTACCAGGCTTGCATGTTGAGCATGCTGTTTTATGGAAGCGAGTCATGGATAACTAATACCTGCCAGGAGCAACATCTCAATGCTTTCAATGTGTATTGTATCAGGAAGATTTTGGGCATCACATGGCAGGACAAAGTCTCAAACAAAGATGTGCTCTCGCAAGTCCACATTCCCAGCATGCTCGTACTTCTCTCTCAGCAACATCTACACTGACTTGGTCATGTACACAGAATGGAAGATAGAAGGATCACCAAGGAAGTGCTCTCTGGCTGCAGTCATCAAGCCATTTGGCAAACCAACTCTGTATTACAAAGAGGTCAGCAAATGTGATTATGAAAGCTGGAAACGTGGAAATCCCTTGCAGACAACCACAGCATCTGGAGGAAATCAGTCAGCAGTGACCAGAGGAGGAATGATCACTGGGATGAGCACAGAAAGAAGAAACATCATAGAACACCTGCATCAGCACAACTGGATGCCTTCATCTGCCCCTCATGCAACAAAATATGTCTCTCCTGTATTGCTCTCTACAGCCACAGAAGCTGTAACTCTCCAATGGTTTGATTTCACCCCCAAAGGTTCACTCCTCCATTGTTTCCCAAGACAGATGGATGCCAACAATGTTGTGATCTGAATGTTCTGAGGGTCACATCAAATGAATTTATTTAGCATTTCTTCTCACATGTTACACTGAACACTGACTCTACACATCTACAAATGTGTATAAAAGAATGTACACTTACTGATTGGTACAGCCCAGCTATTGAATACAGGTACAAAAGTCTGTATACCTATTGAATGTTACATGTGAAAAACTGCACATGTGCACAGCTCAACTATTTGTGTGTGCTTATTGAAGTGTGTCGGAACACCTCTTATAAGACAAATGCTTCAGCAAAAACAGAATAGAAAACCAAAATAGAAAAGCATAAGGCAAAAAGCCTTGTACAAGGATGTTTAGTACAATTCAATATGAGAACTAAGTGGACTTTTTTCGGCACACAATAATGATACTGGTCAAACATATTGGGCCAAGAGTTTCATCATTTTGAACCACAGAGAGAGCCTGTAGAGCTTATTTTGGTAACTGCCATTTTGTTTTCCTCAGAATGCCTCAATGTGCTCCAGGTTTGCTTCCACAAGACGTAAGTATCAGGCAGTGGCCTCCTAAAAAACTTTGCTAGTCGTGACACAAACGATGTAGTTTAACACTAGACTGCAAACTACATCATTTGTGTTGGTCATGCCATCTTTCCAAGGCCTTGATATCTTTCTTAGTAAGTAGACGTCTTCAGTTTTTTTCCTGGATCTGCATAGTAGAGCACATTTACAGGCTTCTGTAGTTTGCAGAGCAATATATCATGAACGCTGAATAGTTTTTCTCACCACTACCCTACATATCAATACTCCTGTTCATACTGCATAAAGCACTGAGTCAGTTGGAGAAGGTATTCTGTGCAATTTTCTTTGAAAGTAATACAAAAGGTGCCAGGTCCCATCTGCATGACATTCTCATTCAGTTCAATGAGATTTGTGCAGGAAAAATTCCCAGTAGATCATATCCCAAATCACCAGGGAGACCTCTTCATTTAATAGCCATGTTCTTAGTGCCTCCCTCAGAAGGACAAGAGAGACAAGCCAGCAGGAGTTGTCTTATTAAGCATTATTGCCAAAGGGAATTCTTCATAGTATAAGCAAACAAGATGTATTCACCAAATTGCAATAGCCCATAGTGCCAGGGGTACTGCAATGGCACAAAGCCATGTCACATTTATCCAGTATGCTCCAGTGAACCTTGCTCTTGGCCATCATGCTGATTCCAATTTCCTAAATAGATGAAGGCTCCAAGAGGCTCCATTTCAACTACTTGGGCTGCCTTTTCAGTCTCATAACAGTAAGTGTAGAGGTAGATGCCAGGACCACTGATATTTGCATATTTAAACCTCCCCTCTTGAAAGCTTCTGTGACCTTGATAGGAAAATACCAGCTACACAAGTTGTCTTGCTCAGTCAAGGAAGCTCCATCATGAAGCTTTTGATCTGCGAAAAAAGTCAACCTCTAGGGGCAGGAAACTTCAGAGTCTTTTCTATTTTTCCCATGTTGTGCTGACCCTTGTTCTGAGATACCTGTCTGGGGTGGCCAAAGACTTTTTTTGGACTTGAGGTGGGAAATACAGATGGTGCTGGAGAAAAAGTTTAATACATAAGCAAGAGTAGAGACATCAGTCTATGTTGTGGAAGACCTAACACAGGGATGAGGAACCTAAGGCCCTCCAGATTTTGCTAGATTACAACTTCCATTGTCCCTGACCACTGGCCATGTTGGTTGGAGCTGATGGGCACTGGAGTCTAGCAACATCTGAAAGGCCACAGCTTCCCCACTCCTGATTTACAGAAACAATAATAATAATAATAATAATAACAACAAGCTTAATGACAGGCCTGGCAATGCAATCTGTTCAGTCTATCCAAAATATCAGCTTTAATGGATGTGGAAAATATGAGGGTCAAACAGGCTGGATATCCACATGCTGCAGAACCTGTGGTAGAATGGACTGTACCACTTCAGACAGCAGGTGAGAGAATCACAGCTTCTCTGTTTAAAAATAATTCATGCAAGTAGAAAACAAGCAGAGCAAGAAGAAAGCTCACCTAAAACTTTTCTTTCAGAAGTTTTTCCTCCCTACCTGTAGCAAGTGGAGCATTTGAGTCTGAAAAGTAAGGGCAGAGCTGGCCAGCCCATGAGGCCGGGTGAGGTGGCTGCCTCAGTCAGCACACCCAAAGGGCAGCACACCCATTTCGCCACCCAGCTTTGCTGCTGGACGGGACATTTCCCCCTGCCACCTGGCACTGTAGCAGGGCTTTGAATTGGCTTTTCCAGAAGGAAAGAGCCAATGAAAAACCCCACTGGTGGGTGGGTGAGGGAGATTCAGAAAGTATGCTCTTCCCACCCAGCAAGGGAGAGACCTTACGGAGTTTGTGCTGCCCTCACAGGGGTGGCAGCAGGGCATTTCGCCTCAGGTGCCAAAATGCCTCATGCTGCCCCTTAGGATTGTACCCATCATACGTGTGTAGCTACTGCCTGAAAGTCCTTTGCCATTTGAACCCAGTAAGCTCATCAAATAGCTTCCACCTCACCCTGCAAACTGAGATGCCTTGTATCTTAGTGTTTTTGCACCACTGGGCTAGGTGGTCGTTCATCCTTGGTGGGAAACACAAGTGCAAGGCATCAGTTGCACAAGTACAGATGCCCTACACATTGCAAGGATGCTGAAATAAAGCTATATTGTCTTTCTTGGCAATTGCCCATCCTTTAATCAATACTACCGAGCCTCAGCTCTCCCCACTCCCACCTTGCCTTATCTGCCAGATTTCCCTTTAGCTAGTTATAACTGATCTAGCATTTTTTTAAATTTTCTCTGTGCTATGCTCTTTCTCTGATTTTTAAGTTCCCCATTGGCCTTAATCAAGCTTATGTTGAGCCTGGCAGTCTTGGCAAGTTTGCTCAGCTTTAATGAAAGGTGAATTTTCTCCCCAGGCAGGTTTGCCTGTGTTCTTCCTAGCTCAAATTCAGACTTTTCACTATTGCAATATTGAAAGAACATATACACAGACTTTCCATCTTGGTCCAATAGCAAGGACAACATATTTTAGCTCTCTTTTAGCTCTCAGTTCAGTCTGTTTAATTATACCAAAGCCTCGCTGTATCATTTTTTACAATCTCCTATACAAGGCCAAATGAGCCACTGCAAGCTGCAACCAGGATTTCCAAAGTGCTTCCCTCATATGATGACACCTATGGAGGCAAATCTCCACCAGAAACATAATTTTCAGGATGATTTTCATTACTGCTCCAAGCTTAGTGGATTCTAGTAGTTATGATAGAAGAAGCACTCCCATTACAGGGACCCTAGAGATGAAAATCCATTGTACTCAGCAAGGAATCAGAGAATAAATGCCAGGCATACTTAAAGTGACTAGAGTAAGTTTGTTTTTAAATAGATTTAGACATAATTGTAGTGGATAAATCTATCAATGATTTCAGCTATCATAATGTTACAGAGGTTGCACGCTACCCCCAGTCTCTGCTGAGCGATAGCAAGATTCCAGGGGGTTCTAGAAGATCACCAAGGGTTATGTTTCCATTGGGAAATGAAGGCACAGTGGAAACTACTGTCTTTAAGAAATATGGTCCATTGTACACATATTTACATCTGGGTCTACTTTGGAGAGAGTTCACAGCATTATATCTCAAGAGGAGCTTCTTCCCTCAGCAGTGCAGCAGTGGATTACCAAGGCATCCTGACTGTCATCTCTGGGCCTCTGCGCCCCAGACTGCCAATGTGGTTTTGGCTGTCACAGCAGCTCATGGAGTCCTGCCCACTTCCTTTCTTTTCCCCAAGAACCCCTGCTCCCAGCAACTCCTCCCCATCTGTCTGCTTGCTCCCCGCTTAACCCAGACCTCTGATTTTCAAACGAATACATTTTTCCTGTGTGACATCATGCCTCCTGCAGTGGCAGATCTTGGCAATATGACGCCCTGTGTGAGGCCAAAATTTGATGACTTCCCCCCAGCTCAAAGTCGGGTAAGGGAGGTGCTAGGCTTTGGTATGAGGCTCTGGCAGGATCCCAGAGCCCTCCTGACTCCTTCCCAAAGCTGGGCAAGCACTTACTAGGCTTTGGGAAGCAGGCAGGACAGCACACCCTTGGCTCCTGTGCCCTGTGTGGGAGAACTAGTCATGCTATCCTATATCTGCCTCTGCCTCCTGTAACCTCCCAACTCTGTTAATTACTCAGAGCTCAAACAAGAGAGTCAATGACTGTCCATTGTCTTGTAATTACACCTTCGTGGCCCTTCTCCCCAAGCGATTTCCTGGTTTAGCCTGCATTTTTAATTTAATGTCTGGCATCTTTCCTTCAACACTACAAATATTATATAAATTCTACCATTTATTAATTTCTAACATTCACTGACTCTCACAGTTATGGGTACCCTTGTACCCCCAAACTCTGTAACAATAACTAAGAATGGAACATCCCTGTTTCAGAAGCAGTATTTTAACTTTAAATTTGTTTAACAGTGCAGTTGTTTTACACAACAATTGCACAAAACAAAATGCCCCATAATGAGGAAAAGGCACAATTACATGTAATACCTAGAAACATACTAAAAATAACAAAAGGGCTATAAAATGAGAAATAACTAGTTATGTATTAAAAGATTAAGTATAATTATTATGGATTTTGGTATGTCATTAACGATAAAGGAAGATGAGTCTATATCAGTTTCTGAATAATAGATCAAACAAGAGATGGTTATGCTTATGTGTTCACAGGGGAATATGGCTGTATTCTAGAGAAAGTTTTGGACTTAGATGGTTTGTCGCAATGATGCAGAAGACAATTAAAAACTCTACATGCATCCTCTCAGTTGCTGTGAATCATTCTCCTTTGATTATTTATTGGCAGCAGAAAGAAGAACTTAATAACAACTTATCCCCCATTTTTCCTTCCCTGTGTACAAACAGTTGTTGTCATCTTCCTTATCTTTTGCTTGCTACTCCAGCTCTCCTTAATCTGGTGCTCTCCAGGTATTTTTAGACTACGAATCCCATCATCCCTGACCACAATGGCCATGCAGGTTGGGGCTGATGGAAGTTGGAGTTCAAAACATCTGGAGAGCACCAGCTTGGCAAAGGCTGTGCTACTCTGACCTGCTGCTCAGTTGACACACAGAAATTTACCTCCCATTCCACTTCTTCCCATTATTTGCTCCCCTTTTTCTTCAGCTACCCTCCTCCTTATCTGACTGAAAACAGAAGACTGGATTTTTAATAAATCTGCAGAGGCCGAAGACCATAGCAACGAGGACATAATTACATTATTAGAAGCCTCCTTTCTCCGTGATACTTTTATATCCTCAAGGATATCTGTTTTTCTGAACTATGAGATTTAGTGCAAAATTTAATGACAATTCTTCTGCTTCATTTCTGTTATTTATTGTTATTGTTATAGATAATGAAATCTGGTAAGAAACTAGCAGCCATTCTAATTCTGAGAAAGAGAGCTAGCTTTAGCTTTAAGCTACCCAAGTAGATTGGGAGTTGATGCTTTTCTACACACACACACACACACACACACACAGAGAGAGAGAGAGAGAGAGAGAGAGAGAGAGAGAGAGAGAGAGAGCTTCATTCTCTGGCATCAATACTTCATGTGGCCATGGATCCTGGGCCAGTTCTCTAATATAGCACCACCTTGTAGACTATCTTTTCCCCTGCCCCCAAAGACACCACAGCTGGTGACACTTCTCAGCTGAACACGCACACACAGGATAAGTTTTGGACAGCTGTTGCATCCTTTAGATTGCACCAGAATCCATCATCCAACATGTCATCATCCAATGTGGTGTCTTTACTCTGTTCCACCTTGAATAGCTGCCAACTTTTCCAAGAATTGGTTCCCTATAGTTATAGGCCTGTGTATGGTGAAAGGCAAGATCTAAAAAGCAATGGTGAGAAAGAAAACTTGGCAAATTAAGAGTGGAGATTAAATGTTAAGATCAAGATAAGCTTTACACCGTAGGTGCTAAATCAGTGTTCTCCACCCCATATCAATAGCTGCAGTTTTAAGATAATAAACTGAAGGGAAAGAAGCCACAGGTATTAATAAATGCTAATAAGGTGAAGCAGAAAGAGATTCATGTTGTTTGTAATCACATCATATGGTGGAGATGGCTTTCAAAGGTCATATACAGGCCACAGAAAAACAAGTCCCTCCATTCTATTATTTCTAATTACCCAAATTGGGAAGTGATGGCAATAGTTTCCATTAGGATTTGATATGCATGCAACCAATTATATAAGCCCTATGAGTGTATCAGCATAAACAGATTTCTTAGAGTCACGTCATAAAATTGTAACACTTGTAGAAAAACACAACATTCACTGAGCTAGCAAAGCATCCCACTGAACTTAAACAGAGATGGAGTCTTGGGGCTTACATAATGCCCTGCATGTGTGTCCTGGTTGCCTGGTTATTCAAACTGGTGGAATTACTAGGAATGGATTTGCTTTGTACAGTTAACACAAAAGCTGTAAATCAGTAGCATTGGAGGAAATGCATAACGGTGAAGCACCCACCCACCAGTCCTCCACAGAGCTTTCTGTGCCATCCAGATGACAATGCACTATGAGCAGAGAGCAGCTGCACAGCAGAAGAGTTTTTGCTGGGCAAGTATATTGGAATCATTGGTGCAAAACAAAACAAAACTCACATGGGCCAGTGATGAAATGAGTTCTTAGCATCTTTCCCAAGTATCTGTTTTATAGATTCACTGGGGAAGTCACACCAGTGAATCTATAAACAGCTCTCAAAGGAGGGTTATATTTGTAGTGTGAACCACCCTGAGACCCCTGGGTATAGGGCAATTAATTAATTAATTAATTAATTAATTAATTAATTAATGTAGATGTTCCGTTATGTTACCAATACATGCTGATGAGCATGCTGCTGCAAGGGAGCAGGTGGCACTGTGGTCTAAACCCAACTTCTTGGGTTTACCTAAATTATCATCCCTACTGCCATTCTTTGGCTCTGGTTGATTGTTTCTGAATTTTTTATTGGAAGAGATAGCAGAGATGCTTCTCATCTTAGCAGGGATGACTTTGACTAGGTGACCTGTTTGTCTTCTCGGTCTGCTGCACAGATGATGGACAACTTTAAGGCCCCTGCTCTCCCCCCCAGGTCTTCAACTATTATATCATCTGAATGGAAAAGAAGAGAAGGCTAGCAAGTATAACTGTTTTATAGGGACTTTCCTATTTACCCTGAACATATCCTTGGAAATCGACATTACCTTCATGTTTTCGTTGGTGTTTCTCCCTCCTGCCATCTTCCTCCAGATCAGGATGGCAGGAGGTCTGCAGAGCTTACAGGGAAACAAAGAACCACATGGGATATGTTTATTTTCTGAACCTTCAAATAGGCCTCAGACAGTTACAGAGAGACCTTTCCTAAGAATCCTTAGGGACTAATATTATTCTGAAAGCAACATCTATATGCTGAAGGGGCTTACCTTTTGTGTCTTCTCAAAGAGGGGTGTGGAGGGGGAGGTTGTGGGCGAGGGGGAGGTCTCTGGGAGAGGAGAAATCTTAGTTTTTCTCCCCAGATGGGAAAAGACTTTTCTCAGTCTGGAAAGCCTAGAAAAAAAAGAGAAATAGGGCTCACAGTTAGTATTCCCTAACTCCTCTATGCTCAATATGAATTCTCTATCATCGCAGAATTCATATGCTGAGAGAAATCCTACTTACATGTCCATCTCCTTTCTTTCACACAGACAAAATGATCCCACCATAGGAGATCACTAGGCCTTTTAGCACTCTGGTAACCAATAAGCCAGCAGAGGGAGGTCTCACAATGAACCCGATGACCCAGCAACCCTTGGCCCTGAGAAAATGAGAAGCCACAAGCACTGCTCCTCTTAAGTGATGCTACTAAGTTTTCTCATACGGCTTTTCTTCCATGTTCCACTTTTTATAAATATGCGAAATTTTTCCTATTCCTTTGGATTCCAGCTGCAGTTGTTCCTTCATCTACTGAGCACTAGCTATGTCCTATACCTGTCTAATACCCTCCAACATTTCTCCCATGAAAATAGGAATTTCTTATTCCATTATGATGATGATGATTTTCGGCCATTTCCAACTTATACAAAAACATCATTAAACATTACCAAAAAACCTCCCTTCCCAATGAAAAAAAGGAATGTCCTAAGGAAAAGCAGGTCATTCCGGGGTCAAATCAGAAACTGGAATGGCTTCTGTAAATCTGGAACTGTCCCTTGAAAATTGGGACACTTGGCGGGTCTGCTGAGGTGACCAGATGGGAGACCACCAGGGAACCCATGATATGGTGCTTAGAATTATACAGACAAAAAGAACTATGTAAATAAACACACACACACACACACACACACACACACGAAAGAAAGAAAGTTGGTGGTTCAAATCTACGTGATAGGATGAGCTTCTGTTGCTCTGTCCCAGCTTCTGCCAACCTAGCAGTTCGAAAGCATACCAGTGCAAGTAGATAAATAGGTACCACTGTGGTGGGAAGGTAAACGGCATTTCCATGCACTCTGGCACTTGTTATGGTGTTCCGTGCACAAGAAGCAGTTTAATCATGCTGGCCACATGACCCAGAAAGTTGTCTGAGGACAAACACCAGCTCCCTTAGCCTTAAGTGAGATGAGCGCCTAACCCCAAGGTCAGTCCAGGGGTCCTTTACCTTTTTAACTTACATGCTGATGAATAACAGCAAAAAGAAAAACAGAAAAGAAGGAAGGCTTCAGACATCATGAAGGCTGATATTAAGTACTTCAGGGCAACAGCCACTGATTCAATTGGATTAGAAGTCTGCTTGCAATCAGCAATGCCAGGCTTTGTGCTTAAATCCCTTACTGTAATTGCTTCATGCTCTTTCCCAGTCATTTTTCAAATGAACATACATACAGAATCTGACGGACACAAAAAGACAGCGTCATCTTATCCACTTTTGTGCAGGTGCAAGAACAGGCCCCAGTTTCCATGTATCATATTTATATTCAAAGTTTATGGCTGCAGGAGAATCTTAAAGCTGAAGAGAAATATGTTATCTCTGTTCCAAGTGGCAGAGAAACAATTAAAGTATTTAAAAATGCTATACAGTTTGTCAACTGTGCTCCGTTTTGTAGAAAGCCATAAGAATTAAATTAGGACCAGTTTAATAAAGATAAGAAATTAATTGAACTTTTTAGAAGATGGTGGGGGGATTTCCCCCACTAGATGAAAGCATCCTTTTTATCATGGACAATAACAGGGTATAGCTGAGAAGGAATTACAGTACCGTAAGAAGAAAGAACTTCACATCTCTGTAAAGGAAAGTATATTTCTTTCAGGACCAAGTAGTTAAAAAATTGGCTTGGACTCTTTCAATATAATCCTATGCATGTCCACTCAAAATTAGCCTCACCCCTGAGTTCTATAGGCTAACTCCAGGTGTATACAGGATGCCTTAACCTGAGAGACTCAAGAAGTAATTTATAGAGGGGTAGAGGGGCTTGGCTGCAGATAAGGGGTTGGAAACTTTTTCTGACCCAGGAGGCTAGTACCTTATCTCCTCACCCCTGATAGGCTCAGTTAGACAGATGGATGAACTGCCCACCTGTCAATCACCTGACATCATAGTGACATCAGGTGATATTGTGCTTTGAAATCCCAACTAATGGGACCTCAAAGTGCAGCGCAGCACAGGCAGTTTGCAATTGCGCTTTCAAGCAGCTTATGCTGCTAAAGACCACCTCTGGAGTGTTTAAAAGCAGAACAATTCTTTCATTAGAGTAGTTTATAAGAATTAAATATTTTGTACTTTTCTATATTCCACAAGAAATACTTTGCGAGGGAACAAGTAATGTGTTTGACAAAACAGGTGGCTGTATGAATAAGTGAGCTGGAAGGGCTAAGGGCTGGGGACGCAGCTCCAGATCTGATCTCCATAGCCCAAAAAATATCTCAGTAGCCCTGTGGTAAGATACTTTGACACAACTCACCAGCTCCTGGTTTGAGCCAATCCTCCGCCATCCTTCTCTTCCAAGAGATAGGAGACTCATTATTTGTATATCTGGGTGTTCATAACACTGGTTCACAATTACCAATATGCAGTGAAAAATACAACCTAGATCAGCTCCATGGCATTACACAATGGCCACAAGATTCTGCCATCAAGCGTTTAATAAAGAATGAACTTTACAAGCAGATCTAAATACATTTTAGGGAGGCAAGATCAAAGTCCTACCAAGATGTTATCAGAGGATTTCTGGAACATTACAAAAAATGTCCTAATAACAAGGTACTTGAGATATACCCCGAAAGAGGTTTTTTAAAAAAATAAAAACTGATGATCTTCATGCTTCCAATTCTAACTCAGGAAGGTTTCCTCGTTTCGATGATCATTGTGATAAACAGGCAAATAGCTTTTCTTTTCCATCAGAGGATAAAATGATGGAATAGCCACGGAGCACTGATAATTTATTTCCTATTTCAGAGAGAAGCTGTACTTCTCAAGGGGATATGCACACCATTTTTCAAGCTTTGAGTCAATCTTCTAAAGAAGTTGTCTGTAGATCATGATCAGATTTGTCTAGGGAGTGTATCTATCATGGCGCAATGAAAATCATTCATTTTTCAGACCTGTCAGGCAGGGTAGACACCTGTCCTTTACAGAAATGGGAAAAGTGATAGAATCCATATAGCATATGGAAGGGATGAGACTCCATTACTAACAACCTGAAAGTGTGAAAAGGGTTGCATTACAAAAGCAGAGAGGTCCAGAAAAAGAATTAGTTATGTGTATGTCTCTGTATTTAACCTGTGCTAAAACTAGTTCTCAATCTAGTGTGCCAAAGGAAATGCAAATGGCAATAGAAAGACATCTAACATATGGCATCTCTGCACTTTTGCTTGACTTGTACATTCCCTTGGGACAACATGATGGGATGTTCTGTGCAATGGAATATTCAGTCTATATCCCATTGAAATCAAAGGCAAAACTTCCAGTGACTGAATGGATTAGGCTCACATCCAAAGCCTTTTATCACAGATGTGTAAAGGAACTTGAAAAGGAATTCATCTAAAACATATCTCTGTATGTGCTGCAATAAATAGGCAGCAGCTTGGCTAGCATGCATACTGAGTTCATATAACTGTAAATCCTTAATTAGTTAACTAAAACCAGTGGCAGGTTTTCAACCATAGCATAATTAGGCAAAATGTAATGCAAATTGTGAAGGAGCTGTACACAATAATGAATAAATGTAGGCAAGGTGTGTGTGTGTGTGTGTGTGTGTGTGTGTGTGAGAGAGAGAGAGAGAGAGAGAGAGAGAGAGAGAGAGTAAAACACCATCAGATGAACAGTAGCTATAGCCAAGGCTTTCCCCCACCCTCCCCACCCCATCCCGTTGACAAAACTGCTTTGGTGTTACATGCTTCAGCTCTGGTTGGATATAACCAATGTTTTGTCTTTCCTGGGTCATGGTCATAAGCCTCTAGTCTGGAGCAAGGCTCTCATCTTATAAAAGTTGTACTAAAAGAGAAAAAGAATGACCAGTGTCAGAACTATTATTATCAAATGAAGCTGATGTAAAAGGTGGACTTCGAGACCTACCCAAAATACAGTCCATTTATACTATTTAAAATACACCACTTTCACTTTTATGTTTATTTATTCCAATGATTGTCAGAACTGCAGTATACCAAGGTCAGGCCACTGGTCCATCAGACTCAATACAGTGGTACCTCGGGTTACATACGCTTCAGGTTACAGACTCCGCTAACCCAGAAATAGTACCTCGGGTTAAGAACTTTGCTTCAAGACGAGAACAGAAATTGTGCTCTGGCGGCACAGCAGCAGCAGGAGGCCCCATTAGCTAAAGTGGTGCTTCAGGTTAAGAACAGTTTCAGGTTAAGAACGGACCTCCAGAACGAATTAAGTACTTAACCTGAGGTACCACTGTACTGCCTTAAACCAGGGATAGCCATCATGGCACCCTCAGATGTTGTGGACATCAGCTCCCATCATCCCTGACCAATGCTGGCTAGGAATGATGGGTGTTGGAGTCCAAAATGTTTGGAGGGCTCCACATTCAGACAAAGGTGCACAGAACTGAATATGGGGCCTTCTGTGTGCATCTCTGTCACTCTTGTTCTGTTCTTTTTCATTTCTTAAAACTGTAAACAAAGTGAACAGTAGTGCATGCTACTATTTTGAATGCTCTACTCTACAGAACCTAAGAGTAACTTATAGTTCATCCAACCAATCAAATAAACCTGTCCATATACATGTTTTAAGCATTTCTCTCAGAAAAAGCCAGATAGTTATGTGTTTGAGTACTTTCACTCGTACAGCTGGTTAGTAAATCTAATTGTCTGTACCAGTGACAACTTCAACACATGGGTGTGCTCATCAGAATCTTGCCCTTGCCTGTACTGCTGTTGGGTAGTGTATCTGCATTATAAACTCACCCTGGCTGATGTCTGCAGGATGGAGAAAGTGCAAATTAGTTTGACCTAAGATCTCATAATATTCATTTTTAATCACTGCTCTCAGAAGGCTGGCACATCAGTCATGACAAGTGTTCTTCCTGGACACATGTCTTCCCAGAAATCGTAGGCACAACTACCACCCCCTTCACATTCCCATCAGGCATTGAAGCAACTTCTGACAACTTAGGAACTCTCAGCCTTGGCAACTGAAACTGATGAGTTTAATAAAAGAGCCATGTTGCTTTCCAAAGGGAAGTGTAACTTTGTACGTCAACATCTTGGCACAAAAGAATTGTCTCTGATTGATGGGGATGTTAAGCCCAAACTTACCTTAGGGGAGAAAGAAGGGGGAGTGGGAGTAGAAGAGAAGCATTTGCTTTGAGCAGCTGGACCTGGTAAACAATATAAATTAGGACCTTTCTGGCTTTTGAGTTTGTAAATGGCGCTCAGTTATTTCCGTCTGGCCCAATAACAGCACAGATGATAATGTCAGCTTAGAGATGCATTCAGGAGATGTCACATGTTCATCTCCCAACACATTTTTGGGGAGTGTGAGAAAAATATATTCCTTTTACTTTGCTCAGCTTTCCAAAGCCATTGGTAGGGCCATGTGAACTCTACAGCTCTGTGCATAAATGAAGAAAATCATGTCAATTACAGTGGAACCTCGGGTTACATACGCTTCAGGTTACATACGCTTCAGGTTACAGACTCCGCTAACCCAGAAATAGTACCTCGGGTTAAGAACTTTGCTTCAGGATGAGAACAGAAATTGTGTGGTGGCGGTGCAGCGGCAGGAGGCGGCCCCATTAGCTAAAGTGGTGCTTCAGGTTAAGAACAGTTTCAGGTTAAGAACAGACCTCCAGAACAAATTAAGTTCCTAACCCGAGGTACCACTGTAGTTATATTGCTCTGATTACATAATTTAGCTTACTACATTGTGGTCTTGGTCAAGTGTTTTGGAAGAATGAAGTTGATGATGAATGGTGTAGAAATCTAAGGCAAAGGTGAGGAGCAACAGAAATTCCATTATTAATTATGTCAACTGCATAACAAGTCCACAAGTTCCACTGATTCCTGTGGGAACATTTCTAATCTGGGATTTTTATGATTTTTCACACCCCCTTTTACAATGACTGGGGCAACCCAGTCAGATGGATGGGGTTTAAATATTATTATTATTATTATTGCTTCCTGAAATGGCTGTAGCCAACCAGCAAAAGAGAGACAAGGGAAAAAAGAAAGTGGGTAAATTCCAGCTCTTTGAATATCTGAATCTGCAGACTGCATAGTGAGGTTTGGACATAATTCTTTACATTTCGATAAGCGAGTTTTCATTTAATGAGCGGGCAGAAAGCAGGACCTGTATGTTAAACATTGTTTTGACATTTCCGTTATATTGAAATGTGTGTAAGGTACGCAGGTTAATAAACTAGTTATATAACTTGTGTAAATTACGTAAATTATGTTAAAGAGCAGACAGCAAGAGGAATAATGCAGTATTTGTCAGAAACCAAACTGCCGTAGAACAAAAATAGCACTTTCTCTGTGCACTCCTTGAGTGCTTCTGTCTGGAATGTGTCCTTGAACTGTGATGTTTCCTACTTGCGTAGATGGTGGATGGTGGAGTGTAGATGCCTTTGACATTTAAAAATAAATAAATAAATAAATAAATAAATAAAGTTATTTATATCCCGCCCTCCCCGGCCAAAGCCTGACTGAAATGTGGCCTATTGTTCAAGGGTAGGAGACAAATCCATTGCTTCACTTACTTTTTGCCTCTGGTCTTACCCACTTTCCCCTCTGATCCTGCCTACCACTGACACACAGTTCCCAGGAGATTACCAATAAGTGAATGAACCCTGTGGCTGGGAAAGGTACTCTGCCCTATGCATAGATGGTAGGGCTTGGGGCAGCATGGCAGCAAGAGCTGGGTTGGGGTCACTGGGTACACCTCTGCCCTGCCGCTCATACAGTTCAGGGGAGGAATACTCAAGCAGGGCTATACTCTTCTCACCATTTGGTTCAACGTTCTGGTCCTGTCTGAGAACAAAAATATTGAGGTATAGGAGTTTGTAAAATGCTTGGACAAGATAAATAGCTGCTGTGGATAGGGAGCTTTCTGTCACATATGGCTGGTAACGTTAATGCCTCTGGTGTTTTCTCATTGACTTTGACTTACAAAAAATTTAAAAGCTCTCTGCTGCTTTTATTAGTGGGCTGTGGTGGGTCTCCCTTCGTGACTGAGGAGGAAGTTGTGTGGCTGTGTGAACACTAGTTAAGTACACATCGGTGGCTAGGATGTGAATGATTTCGCTGTGGTTGTGCACCAAGCAGCTTCTCTGCTGTAAGCATTAGTGATGCAATTTCTTAACGATCCATTCAGACAGTGTGCAAGAGCCTGAAAGAAACAGGTTGAGACAGATATTTCCCTCTGGGAAATGCCATCCGAGAATATGTTAATCTGACAAATACACAAAAGACCGTCCTCTGTTGGCGAAGCATGAAGAATCCCTCTGTATTTTGGTATTTGATCCGTCTCCCTCTTGAAAACTAGGGGGGGCGGCGCGATGATTGTTACCCACTAATCATAACAGATCGTAGGGAAGTTGAGAGACATCAGGGCCGCCTCATGCTGCAAATTTGATGTTGTCTGCACCATCTTTGACAATGCACTTGAAATTAATCAGAGGAGAAATGTCTCATTGGATTACATTTAACCATGAACACTGATCAGTTGCATGCAATTTTAACTCCGCTGTTGCATGTCCAGGACACTTTATTTAAAACATAGACGATAACGTATTACCCAATATGTAGGAGATGATTTGGCATTTTGTGAAGTCAAAGGAAACACAGCTGGATAATTGATGGCAGTATTGTAGAGCTGATATTTCCTATGGCATGTGCATACACATATAGGTATACATATAGATATAAAATATGGATAATGTGAACTGAGGGACTAATGTGCAGAGCAAGTGCACCCTGTGCACGTTCATCCTAATGAAGAACATACACATGCATTGTCCATGAGGAAATTGTGTACATTTCCCAGTCAATAAACAGACTCTCAGTAAACAGACTCTCCCACAGGCCATGAAGAATGCACATAACTTGACATTTTGTACGCTCTCCAGACATCATGCATAATTTCCAACAAGTTTGAGGGAATAAGCCTGTCTCAGCTGAATTTTACACATTCTCTGGACAATATGCCCACTTTCCAAGTTAATTTCCTTTGTTAATATCACTAGTTCAGAGGTGGGCAACCCATCCCTCTCCCTGCAATAGTGATTAAAATTCTCCTTTCACTCTAGTGGCCGCAGGCTCCTCCCGCTCACTACTCAACTGTTCCCTGCATTTATGCTAGGAGTAGTTTGAACTGGGTGCATAACAACCAGCCATTATGTACATACTCCATGAGGCATGGTGAATGTGCACAATGGCTGCTTGTTATGCACTCAACTTAAAACTACTCCTAGCATAAACACTTTCCCCCTCTGACCTACCATGGAATCTCTGATGTAACCTGCTTGGATATTTTCATCGTACTTCATGCACTCCAGGGAAAGAGCCAAAAGCAGCTCCTTGCAGTACCACCAGCACTGCTGTAAGCAATATATGTGTCTCCATTACATGTCACAGGCACCTAGTAGATTGTTCCTGTGACATTATTGGTAATGAGCAACACATAAAACACGTGTATCAGAACAATTTAAAAGGCTCCTTTCTGAGTACATGGTGAATGATGTGAGTGTCAGTGATCCCCCTGGGCATTCATGTTAAACCTTTTAACGGGGTTAATGTTTCCATTTTGCATCTTCTTGTTTGTTTTGTTAAAAATTAGTGTTTGTTTCCCTTACCCATTATTCTTCACATATGAAATTGACCAAGGATATTGCTACTATATACTTATGCATGCTGTATACTGAGGTTTTATTCACACTGCGGGTGGTGCTGTAGTATAATCTAGTCTAATGAGCTGAGAGGGCTTCTGTGGAGAGTTTGCTTATCCTGCTCTTAGCCTGCCAACAAATCGTCGGCAGGAGTCTATGGTGAATGATTTCATGCACATAGCTGTAAAAAGCTGAGCTCAACTTTCTGCCTTATACAAGAAACACAGTGGAAGAGCATCTGTCTTGCATGTAGAAGGTCCCAGGTTCAACTCCCAGCATCTCCAGAAAGGACTGAGAGTATCTCTTGTCTTACACCTGGAGAGCTGCTGCTAGCCAGTGTGGACAGTAGTGGGCTAGATAGACAAACGGCCTGATTGTGCAAAGGCAGCTTCCTGCGGGATATCAAGTAAGCAACTAAGCATTTGCGAATGGGGACAGATGGTGGTTTGCTGACAAATAAAGAAGCAAATGAAGGGGTCTCAACCCATAGCAGTAGACTTCCTTGCTGTGGACTGGCAGGGGAAAGTCTGTGGTTTGGCACTTATCCACACAGGCCAATGATTGAAAACCACTGGAACAGAGGCGTCTGGATATGTGAAGTTCATATCACTGTGGCTTGGATCTACTATGGAATTAACATTCCAATCTGGACTGTGTTTGAACAGCTAGGATGGTTAAAATAGGTTTGGCACGTTAGGGGGATAAAGGAAGAAAGGATAGCAACAAAGACAAATTTATTTCAAAAAATGTTTCCAAGCTAATGATAATGTCTGAAATGATCTATCTTTCAAAAAGGCAATACCAGAGTATGAAACTGCCTGCCAGAGAATACTTTTAGATCTCTTCTTCCTTTGTTGTGCTAGAGGCAAAGTATTTGTGATTTGGTGAATTTTTGCCATGAAAGATACAAAATGAATTAGTTTCTTTTTGCATTGAAGTGCATGGACACATCCTTTGCTCCTAAGAAGAGCTAATGCCCTCTCCCTCTCTCTAAGCGTACACACACACACACACACACACACACACACACAGAGTTCCAAATGCTCCTATCCAATTAAAATCCTCTGCAGGTCTGTAAAGCTATTGACAACTTGTTCCATGTCACTAAACTTGGTTGGCTGCCCTGACTCCAGAAATAAAAATGCAGTGCTTCATAAATGATCTCAGCATTAATAAGAGCCAGGAGGGATGCCTTTTAGAGGTAACCAGGGTTTTTTTTACTAGGGATGTTTCATGCCATTGTTTTTCTTCTCTGCTAAATTGTCCTTTCTGCATCAGGCTTGAGAAGAGAGATCAATGCATGATGATGAAGAAGAAAAAGACGAATCAATGTTATTATTTCTGATTTACGCTGCTGTATATTGCAGCAGAAATTGCCCACGGAAGAAATTGTAGATTTCTAAAGTAAAGGTGGTCAGAAATTGGTAGTTTTAATCTTATTTTACTAATTTGTGCATTAGCATTTTTACTCCCTGTGTAGAACCACAATCTTGGTTGAAAGTAATAGGTGGTTTTTAAAAAAGTGCTCATTAAAGTCAATGCCAGTCTTTTTGGTTGACCGCTCAGAAAGCACCTGCCATTTGACTAATGGCTTTAGTGCTGAAATGTGAAGGTCATATGCTGTACGAAGTCACTGGGAAATCTTGCTGGGGAGAGAGGGTAGGGAATTCCAAGGTGGGTTTTGAATATTAGATACACTTTCAAACCCCAAGCTAAATATTGCCTGCTATTGTTTGCAAAGGAACTCAGCTCATAAATAAATGGGGCTGCAACCTGAAGCCTCACCCTTCCAGCATAACTGCTCCATTTAAAAGTTCAGGACAGAACGAAGGGCATCCTTTCCAAACCATTTGCTTTGCTCCTTGCAAGGGGCACTGGATATCTTGGTTATAATTAATTCATTAGTGCATTCACACTGGCCTCCTAACAAATCTGCAGAGAACTAGGAGGAAGTCAGTGGATAAATAAGGAGGCACTTGGGCAAACACTCAAAATTCAGTCATCTATTTTCCCCACTAGCAGCTTTTAGAGAGAGAAGGTTATGAAGGGTTTTCTCTCTCTGTGTGTGTGTGTGTATGTGTGTGTTTTAAAGCCTAATCCGTTCAGTCAGCAGTGTCGAGAGTAAAAGCTTCTTCTTCAGCTTGGTGTCGATGCTTGGTTGAGTCTTAAAGCTTCATGGTTTTTTGACACTGCATTGAATCTGAAGCTTTGATGTCTGAGGCTGCTGCCTTCACAGAGTAAATCACATTTTAAAGTTTATCAGTACAGTGAGTACTGTCTTCTCTCTCGCATACACATATACAGCCTCACCTTCCCATTGCTTTTTCTTTTTGTGAGAGCACCCAGAGATATTTTCTTGGTATTAAATGTTTCTTCCGCTTACATCTTTTTCAGTGACAGGTTGGCACTTTCCTTCCCAAAAAGTGGGATGATTTTTCTATCCTGGGTTTGAGAGGGCACAAGGGGAGGTGGAAAAAAGGCAGGAGTGGGACAGAGAATGTCTGGATAAAGCAGAGTGCTTGTGTTTCCACTTGGGCCTGTCACCCTACTGTTTCCCTCTGTCTATGGCAAGGGACACAGGGCTTCTGTGATTTGCGCATTATATCCTTGTGGGATTCAGCATTTGAATAGACACTGCTGGTGGTCACAGATGGCCACTTTCAGCTGGAAAGATCTTCACAGGGGAATGTAATGATCACCTGAATACCTCCTTGTCATGGCTTCCATGGAGTAGCTATCCTGTGTGGTCATGTTTCCTAAATGCCTTGTGTTTGTAGAGTCTCTCAGCGTGAATACTCCTGTGTTATGCATATCCAATCTTCTACCAGAAAAAGTTCTTATGTAGATGACAGCACCATTGCAATTCCAAACTCCTCATTATTTGGCATTACTATCTTTCCTCTCTTCCATCCCTGATCACCAGCTCCTACTATTTACTCCCTTTTACCAGTCCCCATGGATGGTTAAATCTGTCCATTTTGGCTCCTTTCTATTTCTCATTTCTCCAGCCAATTTATAACATTTTCACATCAGTTTCCACTTTAAAAAAAAGGTCCTAATGAAAATTCATCAGCATCTTAATGTGAATTTCTCTTAATATACAAATGTTTGCAAAGCGATTTCCTATAATATAATGCATTTTTATGTTATTTTCATGAGTATATGCATTTTTATGCACAATTTGGCCCAGTATAGGCATTGTTATACATATTACTTGGCTGGAGGACTGCATTGCACACTTCAGAAGAGTACGAACTATAGCTGGGTTTCCATTAACACATTGTTTCAGAAAGTGTGAATTAGAACATAAGATGTGAACACAGGGACATAAGAAGAGCCTGTTGGATGAGGCTCATCTTTTCCATCATCCTGTTCTCACAGTGGTCAACCAGATGCCTGTGGGAAGCCTTAGGTAGGTTTGCATTTAAATTTGAACTTAATCAAATTTCCCCCCACATCCCTACCAGCCCAACTTACCCCCCATTGGTAGCATCAACACTGTTTGGATGCTTCCATTTTTTTCAATTGGCATTATGATTTCTGTCTGGAAAACATTCCTGATTAGAGGAGCATTTCCCCCAATGATTGGGTCAAGAGAGCAGGTGTCACTTTGTTTCATTGGTGTCCTTTGTCACAAATCCATTAAAAGTTTTTTGATTTTTTTAAACAATCTTTCCCCTTTGGCCTTTGAATAAATGGAACCTTTCCACTCAAGCTATCATGTTCCCTTTCAGGAAGCATACATGAATGAGTCCCTGGGTGGCAGGAACTGTATAGTGTCATGTCTTTCCCCTCATTTCCTTTTTAACAGAGCTCGTTCTTTATCAGTCAGTCTTTACAGCTGTAGGATATTCAGTCAACCCCTGCCACCTGCCATAGTTACTTCCATAAAGAATGTATTTCCTTTACCTTCAGCACCCTCTTGTTACAGCTTGGCATAGTGCAGAACTCATACAAATGGGCAGGAGGAGGAACTCTTCCCCTCTTATTGCAGCATCCTCTCTCCAGATTTTGATATTCCAAGGGAGATTAGGAACGTTCCATCCCTGCAATATATATTCTCTGCAGCTTAAAAAAAAAAAGGTTTTAAAAGGGCTACTCCTGTAAAGTTATTTTATTTTTATTACACTGTGTTCAGGGCTGTATTGTTTTAAGGGTGAGGACTATTTTATAATGTCTTTGGCAGTTTTTCCAAGTTTTAAATTATGTGGTGTTTAAACACTGTTGCAGGCTTAACTCATATATTTGCCATATGATGAGAAATGTTTTCTGAAAGGTGTAATTAAAAATGTTAAATAAATAAATATGAGAATGTTTTGCTAATCATAGAGAACTCCTTTTAGCCACCTCCCAAAAAAGTTTCAGTTGTTTCATCTAAGAAACAGGAACCCTCAAATTTAGATCCTATGTAATATCCACCATGTGAAAGTCTCTGGAAGTATTCCTGAATGGCAGTGGCTCCATAGAGGAGGCATAATAACTGAAAGCTCTAGGCAGGGATGTTGCCCTCCAAATGTTGTTTGACTCCAGATCCCAGCAGGACCAGCCAGAATTGCCAATTGCCAATGGGTCAGTATTGATGGGAGACGTAGTCCAACAATATCGGGGGCGAGGGCAAAAGTTCCTCACATCTGCTTTATGGAAATATTGCCACAGATTCCTAGTACTTCAGTGCTAGTGCTAGTGCTAGTGTGGAGACTCTCCTCAGAGCGGGTATGATCTCTGCGGCAAACTGCTCTCAAATATTAGACATTCTGTATCAAACCACCACAAGAAAAATGTGTCTCCAGATGGCAGCTATGAGATAGCATATTGAGGAAAAACACTAACCGTTCATATTCACGAGCAGGGAACTTCATTAGCAAGGACCATTTGTGGTGTGAAACTGATAACGGAATTGACAGGAACTGTTTTACTGGACAAGACCTATAATTAGGGTATTAGATTGTCTTGGTGTTTAAAAACTGTTTATTATCATGGGCTGGCAATGTACTTTGCTGACATAAAACCTGACCTAACCTTCACAGATAGTGTTCTATACAACTCATGGAAGGAACTATCATCTTGCTCACTATTTTTTATGGGAGCAGTCATCATACATTCTGAAAAATGATGTGCATCCTCCAATAAATCATATTTTCCTTGATGACATATGTCACTTTAGAGTGACAAAGGAAAGGGGGCATTTGGAACAGATAAGGGAGACACAACATGGGGATAATGGATGGCTCCCTATCTCTTAATTTTTGGTGCTTAGCACACATTGACAATGATCTCTAATGTTCAGATAATGGCATGCATTTCTCTATTGGAATTAAGGCCTAATTTGCTGTGTCTGAAAAAGCACAGCCTCAAAAGTTGCCATTCCAGGGCTGTTAAATATAGAAAAGACAACAACGGCACCAGGTTGGCTTTGGCAACTGTCTTTTTGGAGCCAACATTATCGTTACATGGGATTAGTTCTCCAATGTGTCTCACTTTGCACTTATCCACATTGAATTTCATTCGCGGTTTTGTTAAGTTGCTCCCTTCATTTCAATTATCTTTATATAGCACTTTGCAGCCTGCTTTCGACTTACAAGCTTTGAATGACCCTGATCTACTGATCAGTTAAAGTCACCCTGCTCATCTGATTCAGTTCATTTAGCATATGGTTTTAGTTCATCTGGCTGCAATCTTTTCTGATCACTCTAATATTAGCTTTGCATCAATTCCTTGGAGAAAGAAAGAAACAAAAAACCCACTCCTTTTCATAACCTTAAAGCCACCAGAGGACTTGGACTACTGCATGCAGAGTTGCATGGACAGCTGCAACACTGAGGAGTTAAAAGTAAGCCATGTGAGGAGGACTGTTCATAGCCCTGACCCTGGGCCCTCCCATCAACATCAGCAGTGCAGTAAAAATGTTCCTATGAAGAATCAGATTTAGCGGGTGCGCAGAGAGAGGAGGGGATAGAATATTCTGTTGCACTACATTCACCTTATAATTAATTATAATTAATTTAAACAGCAGAACTACATGTTTAAAATCAGGACAACCCACTTAGCAGAGAACAGGAGAATAAAACATGCCAGCGCTAAATATTTAAAACTGGTGCAAAGCTGAAAATTTTCACAAAGCTAAAACAATGCGAGGCGCAGCATAATAAAGATTAAAAAGGCCTGAGACCATATATTGGCCTGATATATAAGTTTTAAAGTAAGCAACAAGTGGGCCCTTCTGGGGGCAGCATTCCACAACTCAGGGACCATTATTGAAAAGGACCTTTCTCTATCATTCACCATATTTCATTTGGGTACTTGGAAGGAAGTGTCAGACAAGGATATCAAGGAACAGTAGGCAATGTGAGAACAGGGAATTCTTCTGATAGTGAAGTACAATGGTGTCGTGGTAAACTTTGAAGTATAGGAACTCATCATGACAGCCTCCATAGCTATACCCTAACAAGAGTCCAAAACTAAAGGCAAATATGTTGATCCATTATTATACTCAAACACATACACATCAAAGAGTAGCATTACATAAGACAAGATCCAATTTATTAGAATCTGCATGACTGCAGTCCTAAAAATTGTTTCCCAGCTTGAAGTAAACATCATTGAAATCAATATCCTTTCTACTGACTGCATAGGTTCAGCTTGAGAAACCCACTGAGCTTCAACAAAAGATCTTCAACCAGCTGAAATGCAACCTTAAGCTTTCAGTCAGAAATGCAAAACACACAAATAGGTGTTGCAGTTAAAATGCAGGCCTGAAGTAGGAGCCCAATAAAAGAAAAGGAAAGAAGCATCCAGCCTCTGACTTCTTCTATGTTAATTGGTCACATCCAAATTTGAATTCACTCATTCACTTGCTGGAGCAAAGAGGGTCTGTCAGTTACCATGGTTCTCAGGCAAATCACTTGTCATTGCTACTGCTCTGAAAAAAGGTCTTGGAGCTATATTTCTCTGCAACCCTCCCACCATAATACTGCTGAAGTCACAAACTGCAAAGGGCTTTAAAGGTCAAAACTAGCACTTCGAATTAGGTCTGGAGAAGGACTGGGTACCAGTGAAAAGGATAAGACAAAATGTTTGTAACACTTGATGCCCGTTAATATATTTGCAGATATTCTGAGGTATCATTTCCACCTCAGGAACAAGCAGTGTGGAGTTCTAATTGCATCAGCCTGTGGCAAGGTGGTTGACCTGCAAAATTTACATGCTACATTCAGCCTAAGTTGCAGCAAGTGCCTACCTAGTGTCTACATTTTGAGGTGAAATGTCTAAAGTTGATCAAGCCTGCATTCAGTGTACGACACTGGCACTGCTCACTCTCCCTGGGTTTACTTGCTTGACACATAACATAGGCTTACTTATTTCCACAGCCAACACACATTGAGGGAATAGTGAGAATGGGCCCTCATTATATTGGTTCAACAGAAGGGAAGTTGCTATTTCAGCAACACCAGCATTGGAGTTTTCATGTCACACCAGCAGCACAAGCCCTGGTACTGCAGTGTCCTAGCATGGGAACACTTATCATTAACCACATGACCTCCAGCAGCAGGAACTAACTGATGACTGGGATATTATGCATCAGGTTGCTGTCCTTCCATTATTTCCACCACATAAAAGGCCATTAAGGGATACTGAAAAGTGCCATTACCACCCCATCCCACTTCTCATTTCTCTTCATTTAAAAATTGACCATTATGACTGCTTCCTATCGCCTATCTTTTGATCAGTTGCAGATCTAGGGTTAGGGAACTATGCTTTTCAGGCATAGTTCCATGCTTAGTGTAGTGCTTGAAACATCCTTTGATGATTCACCTTATTAATGGACCTGTTATTAATTGTTGTCTAAATCTTGGCGGTAAATTGTTTTATGTAAAGAAGGTTTAGAGATTTGGGGGGGGGGGGAGGTTTGACTGCCTTTACTTCTTTTGTTTATTTGTTCATTAAAATTATAGATTGTATTTTTAACATTTTTTTGTTGTAAACTGTTCAGGTAATATTTATGGCCAGCTGTATAATAATAATAATAAGTAGTAGTAGCAGTATATACAACTTTTATTGATGCTATGCTACCTACTATTTCTCTGCCTAAGAAAGCAGTCTTAGTGTAAATTTACATGCTGAAGCCATGTGAACTGCAATGTGGCAACAACATCAATTTTTTATGTATACAGTGGAACCTTGGGTTGCGGACGTAATCTGTGACGGAGGCACGTCTGCAACCCACAGCGTTTGCATCCTGAAGCGCCGCGTCTGCGCAGGTGTGACTTGGCGCTTCTGCGCATGCGCGAGCAGCGAAACCCGGAAGTAACCCATTTCGGTACTTCCGGGTTTTCCACGGTCTGCAACCTGAAAACATGTAACCTGAAGCGTCCATAACATGAGGTATGACTGTATAGGAAAAAATAATCTGCTACCAAGCATTTATAAAATTCAAGAAAATATTCCAGGGAATCATCCATCAAGGCATCCAAGGCATGATCTCATAGAAGCTTCATGGAGAAGTTTCAGGTGACCAGTCAATAGACAAAACTGTTATGCTTAGAGAAAAATGACTGTTTAAGATCCTGAAAGATAAAAGCTAGGAAGAAATCTTAATACAAGCTATCTCAATGTGTCGTTGAGTCAGGCCAGAATGACCAGTAATAGGTTTTGGTAACCTAATCTCTCTCCCACCCCCACCCCACCTCTGATTTTTGCAGAAAAGCTCTTTGGTAATATGAATGCTGCTTCATCATACAGCTTCATTACTGAGGACAATCAACTTCTGTGTTGTATTTACTGTACAATTTTTGATTTATGGATTGTATGGAGACACTGCATTTGCTATTGAGTAATGGCTTCTTCCACCCCTAATGCCCCATCCTCTTGCCTTAGGGGCCTTCTAAGGGGCCTACTGACAGAAGAATTCTGAGGGAGGTTCTGAACCTCTGAGTCTTGGTATAAAAGCAGAGTTGGGGATGTTGCTAGGTATCAACACGATCAGCTTTGGGGCTACTTAGGGATGTGAAAGTGTATGAAAAAGGAAATAAATAGCTAGACTATGACTATATCAGTGCAGTTGGTCATCACTCCATATGCTCCATCACTCCACATTGACACCATGGCTGTCTTCAAGTAAGTTACTCCAGGGTTTTGAAGTGGTCCCACTGATTTTGATGTAGCTATTCAAAAATTACTTGTTTGGATCTTATTGATATATGTTGTAAAGCAGTCTGAGTTGTAATAGTGATGGAAGTGCTTATGCATTATGTGAATGCCATAACTGACCTGCTTCACATGTTTGGTGAGTCTACCAGATTGCTTATAAAAGCACCTCTGCAGCCAACAAGCATGTGGTCTGGTTGGAATCACATTGAAGCAATGTTCATAAAAACCAGACTACTGCATAGGATTTGGTTCAGTCCTAGCTCATATGGTGGATTCATATGGTCATCTGGGGCAGGCGCCAATGGTTGCTGACAAGCTCCTAGCTGCTCAGAATCACATGGAGCCATCTTTTGGGGGGTGGGGGGTGGAATTAAACCTCCATGATGAGGACCTGCATTCAGACCTAGTGTCCTGAAATACTTTACATTTGTGCAAGGTGATTGGTGGGGACAGTGAAAACATCCCAACACTTTCCCTCTTCTGGTTGCTAGTGTACATAGCAATGTCTTCTTCCCCTACTCCTTTGAAGAGCTTTTTGTTGGTAGCTCCATGTCTGCAGAATGACCTCCCTACGAAACAGCAGCTCACCCCAAGGATCCTTATTTTATAGGTTGATTATTTTATTGTTTCTGTTAATTCCATAGTATGCTTTTATATTCTCTTATTTTTTTCCACCACCCTGCAGCCTTTTGTGGTGAAGGACAATATACGAATAAACAAATAAAGCTTGATACATTACCTTGTACCACTGAAAATAGATAATCTGACCTGCTATTTTCACAGTTTTAAGATATGGAACTCTCGAGTATATTTACTTCGTATTCTTCCTGGCCCAAAATATTTCCGCCTCTAGAATGGCTTGGATCCTTAGATGTCTCATGCAATAGAACTGTTGCTAAATGGGGGAGGGGGAAAAAGGCCAGAGCCTAATGTACAGGCACAGGAAGAGCCTAATACATTTTCTGGCAATCGTTGGCGGAGCTGAAAATTCAAGCATCTTTGTAGACTTAACTCTCACAATAAGGAATCAATTACAAACAATTTTGGTCACTAGGCTAAGTGCTCTCAAGTTTTTATGGGTTTTTTTTTAATGGTAAACTAGTATTTTAGCCTTTTGCTCTGTTTAGCTTTTTTAAATGTCTTTGTGGGCTGGTGTTTTCAATAACTGAAGCGATATCCAAATACTCAGAGGAGACCCATCAAAATCAATGGATTTATGTTACTAAGTCTATTGATTCAACAGGTCTAATTTGAATGCAGCTCATGTTAGATATAACCCTTGGGCTTTATGATAGGGGTGGGGAAGGTCTTGCCCACAAGTCAAATGCAGCCCATACTCCTCACCAACTGTATGCCACACCCTGAAGTGATTTTGCCTGGTTGAAATGTTTCCTTGAACTTAGTTAATGTTTCTTGCTTTAAGTGGATTGAAAGGTGGGGACAGGGGGCACAGAAACCTCTGGGTTTTTCATAGCTGGGATATAGCCTACCGTGCAACTGTAAGAGTTACATTGGCTGGGGCACTCCCCTCTGCCTCTGACCCCCATTCACCACTAGCATGCAACCCCGGGGTGGTGGGGCTCCCTACAGAGGAATGCAGCCCTTGTGCAGAAAAGGTCCCCTACAACTGTTTTATGGCATGCCCCTCCCTGGTATCAGTACAGATTAAGGTTGGCCCAGGGGGTCATGAAGAGTCGGACACGACTAAACGACTAAACAACAATAACAAACAAACAAACATACAAATGAATTGCTGCTGAGGTGCACTCACCTGAAGCCTGAGGAGACTATGCTGATGCATCTCCAGCTGTTACCGTTGACTATGGACAACAAAGTACATGGCAGCTGAGTGAATATAAAGGTGAGCCATTTCCTCTTCCCCAGCAGAAAACAGCTGAGACATTCAGCAGTCTTTTCCCTCAGTTGTTTGGAGGCAAATTGGTAGTTTGCTGGAGGTGATCATCTGGCTGTGGGATACTGTGGCAGGATAATAAGGCAAGTTCACTTCCTGAAAGGGATTATGACTTGAAGGCAGTTGAAAGCTGGCTGATGGGAGGTTTTGAATGTGCGTATGTATGTACGTGAAGATGATCTGTGAAAGGAAACTGGTGGATATTCATGAATAGATGAACCTATGCAAGGTGGCAGCCTGAAGATAGCAGACGAAGTTGCCAAGCAGAAGGTGGTGGAGCAATCTGGGTAAGAGCTTATTTTCTCTGTGCTCTTTTCTCCTGTGGATGTGTGAAGCCAGTCCCGTGAGACGCTTTCTTAAAACCACACATGAAAGCAATGCAGAGGACCACAGGGCCATAAGCTGGTGAGGCTTTGTTAAGACGCCCCCCCCCCCCCATTCTCCTGTGAAAGCAATGAAGAGCGCTGCAGGGCCTAAGTGCAAGCCACCTTATCTTTCTAAATAAATATCCCTGTCCCTCACAAATGTCCATTCCATCTTTTTCTTCAAAGACAGATAACCTATGGTCAAAAGCCTGAGTTTAGTATGGGCTATAAATATTTTTAATAATGATCAAATCTTTGCTGAGGTGCCCCACAGTTGTCAGGCCTAGCTAGCTAGGGAGGTTGTGCTGATGCCTCCTCAGCTGTTGCCGTTAGCTACAGGCGGCCTATGATGTCACAAAAAGGACATGACGGCTGAGGGAAAATGGCAGTTACTAGTGGGAGGAGGGAGGGACCAGCACCAGGAGAAGCAGGCTGAGGGGAAGCTGTGGCAGCGGAGGCTTGGCTCCTTCCTTTCAGCTTGAGTTGCCAACATTTTGTGCTCTGAGGGCTCTTGAACACGTCATACCTGTAAAACAAATGAACACACTGCTTTTGTCACTGTGTGGTCTCCATCCCAAAGAAACTTAGGATTCCCTACGGTTTGAGTAGTTCTCTTTTAGTTAAAATATGTCTGCCGGGCCTAGTAAGGTGCTTGCCTCAGGATCAATCAATGTGAACATGTATTTTATTTAAAATCATTTATAAACTGCTTAATTTTAAAAAAACCAAAACGCACACATTGTAAAAGCAATACATCTTAAACAAGAATCCAGCACAAAATTGGTAAAACAATAGTATAAATGCATGTTGAAAACAGAATTTCAGGGATTTCAGACAAATAAAAACAAGGTCCTATCTTTCTTTTTTACTTTATTTTTAATAAATTTTATTGAATACAAAAAAGAATATCAAATAAGAAAAATACAGAACAAATTTCATACATAGACACATAAACATAATTTATACATCTATAAAGCAATATTCAGAAAGAAAGAGGGGGAAAAGAATAAACGAAGAAAGAAAAAAGGAGTAAAAGAAGAAAGAAGAAAGAAAGATTTAAAATAGAAATTTAGAAAATAGAAAAGTGTTCGCCATAAACAACAGTTCTATCTTATGGACCAGGGAGAGCCTGGGCAAGAAGTCTTTACAAGAAGACTCCTGGTGCAATGCTGGCACTCGACTTGTGAGCCATGATAAGCCACAAAGACCTGGGTTTGAATTTCACTTCTGCCCCCAAACTCAAGATAATGCTTTGGAGGAGGGGGAGATGTTATGTCTTCAGTATCCCTCCTTTCTCCCTGCCCCACGTATTTACAAATCTTTTCAGTTGCCAGTACTATGCTGAGGATTCAACCTGCGGCCTTGTGCCAGGAATGCAGGACTCCCCATCAGGCAGTTAGGCTACCTAGTTTAATATTACCTACATCTGGCCTTACCAACATGGTGCCTGCAGGTGCTATGGTGTCCACCATTTCCTGCCAAAGAGACAAGCTCCCCAGCTCCCCTCCACACTGCATTTCAGGATTCAAAGTCTACACTTGAGGAAGCAGCCCCTGGTCTCTTTCCTAGGGTTGCCAGACCCCCAGGGAAAATCTGAATTCTTCAAGTTTGCCTGTGACCACAGCCCCCCAAGTAGTAGGGGCTTGGATCTCCAGGTGGGGAAGAGCACCTTTAAGTTTTTATTACTATTAAGATCAAGACTGTGCATGCAGTTTGCAGGCTTCAGCACAGCAGGAGCTGGTTGCAAATAATTGCATAACCTCTCAGGGCAGGTGCCCTCCTCCTCCCATTTAACCGCTTGCCTCCAGGGTTCAGAGGTGAGAGGGATGGTACAAGAAGAGAGAAAAAATGGACTGGGCTAAACAGGAGAAGGGTTATGAGCAGAGGCAGATTTAGGGGAGTTCAATCAGTTATGAGTGCACATATGAGCCTGGCATGGGGGGGGGCACAAAAGGTAACAAAGCATATGAAGAAGAGCAGCAGCAGGAACCAAACCTGTTGCCTCTTCTCCCTTCCACAATTACTGGATAACTACTTCTTCTGGATCCAGCTCTGAGGAGGCAAGGATAAACATTGACCCAAGGAGACAGGAGTGCTGGGAGACTGAGTGGAGACTGGAGAGCCTGGAAAAGGTATTTTATTTATTTATCTTCATTTAGAGTGAAGTGGAGACTAGAAAATCATTTCAGGGGTAAATGGGTGATGTGGGAGTTTCCTTTGAGGCAGAAGAAAATAAAAGGCTGAATTGGGAAGTTCCCAATCCCAGTCCAGCAAGGTTTTTTCCCTTCCAGCACCAGGACTGTTTCAAATAAAATCTAGATTGAAAGGGGCCTTCTGCTAGCCCAGTGGTATTTTTGGCTCCTCCAACTGTGTCTTAAACACAGAACTTGGGGAATAAATTGTGTCTGTGCATGAAATAGAAGTTTTGAAAGGTGAAGAGTATCTTTGACATCTTTACTTAAGTGGACTGGAACACCCATCACATACTGTGCCTTAAACACAGGGCTTGGGAAATAAATTGTGATTTCAGAAAGAGGTTCAGAATGTTAATTTCCTTTGTGATAGTGACACCACGCCCCCCCCCCCATCACTCCTCACTTCTTCCAGATTGATTTATATGCCAGAAAGGTAGACCTGCACTGCAGGTGATCTCATGCGCTGTTATTAAAGTTACATGTTCCAATGTATATTCTTTATTTTATTCTGAACAAGCAAGAATGTAGTGGGGCACCTTAAAGAGTAATCAATTGTATAATGATAAAAGTATTGGTGAAGGGTGTGTGTGGGTAAATAGTGAGGTGAGAAGGAAATTAAATGCTTAAAGTACTAACTGGCAATTTCATTATTAACATCTGCTGTTCATAAGAACCATTCACAAACTTAAGTTTCAGGGTTAATGTTTCATGCTTAATGATACCACCAGGGCCCTCCTTGTGACATCACTAGGGTTACTCCTAAATATCAGATTTGGGCCTTGAAATTTCAGGGTCTTTGATCTCTGGACCTCACAACCCTAGGCCTCAATCCTTTGTGAAATGGGGAAAGGCAAGGAGAACACACATACAGATCTTCTAGAATTATCCCATTCAAACACAGCGCTGTGATGTATGTTGCCCTCTCTCATTTGATTATTTATTATCAATTCATGGCTACATTACATTTTAATAGAAATTTTAGAAATTTATTACAGAGGGAGATGAATAAGCACACCTTTGAACTGCCCTACATGAACTGCTCTACATGGACAATTGGAGAACTTTTCTTTTGCAAGGAAGCATTGTTTGACTGTCCCTCTGATGTCTGTTTTGTTTTGTTTTGTTTTGTTGCTCCTTTATTCCTTTCCGACACCCTTTTACATTTGTATGCTTATAGTTTGGTGTGATCATTCTTTCATTTAGGGAAGTAACAGAAAATAGAGCATTTTGGAATGAAATAACAAGAATTTATCCTCTCTAATTGTTCATACTTAAACTAAATGAAATCCTATGGGTTTTTTTCTCCTTCTACACTCCCTAATCCCCACACAAACACTGGAATTTAATTTTTTACCTTTAAGAAGGTGATTTAGACTGCTTGCTGCTAAAGATATTGAGGAGCAGGACCTAGGGCTGCATCTACACCACACATTGAAACCCCCCCAATACTCTTGGGAACTGTCATTTAAATATGCTTTAAATGTATGGTATGAACTTAGCCTGTATTAGCTCCTCAGATATTATACTGTACATCTTCTACAAGTTTGATCCCCCTGAAAAAAACCTATGTTTTTCCCCCTTTCCCACTTGATTATTTATTATCAATTCATGGCTACATTATCATCCTGGAGAATGTGATTCTGTGAAGAACTGTATTTTACAAGACTAGTGAATAGGGGATTGATAACAGAGGCAGAATTGTATTTTACCTCAGTCTCTCTCCATAAATTATACTCTCTAATCTGCTAATTTGATGGATCCCCTTCACCCAAACAAATTCCTTGCTTCTGCCAAATGGCCAGTGTCCAGGCCATATTTACATAACATCCCCTCCTCCAGTCAGCATATGATGCAGATTATTGATTTATGGCATATTTCACTGTGCCTGTTCAAATGAAGCTTTGATTGCTATAGTTGGAATGAACATCAAAAGGTTTCCTTAAATGTTTCCCTCCTTAGTTTCCTGCAAAAAGGTGATATTTGCCTCATAATAAATATTTTTAAATGGATCTGTTCCTCTGGTTTCTTGTAACATCACCAGCCTAGGGCATTTTGACCACAAACATTGAGCTTACAAATGTTCAACATATACACAGTTTAAATCATCAGAGCATTCAGCCTTCTGTTACTTTGGCATGGAGATAATCCACACATAAATCACGAGGGGACCAATTTCCTATGAAAAGACGGTGATTTCCCATGTAATAAACACCCTCTGTCACTTATAAAAACCCCAGCAATGCCTGGCGTTCTGTAGGGACAGGGCTTTGTGCAAAAGGTTTCTGTCCTCTGCTAGAGGTTTGACAGAAGGTGGCGGAGATATTTTGTGAAGAGGCTTTGCAGATTGTAAAATGGTCACTAGTTTTATAAGTGGGAGATTTAAATAAACACAAGGAGAGACTCATGTCACTTTTCATTCTCAAGCCTGTTTCTGTTTTTTCTCTTCAGGTGCACTTAAATTCATATTCACAGCTAAGGTCCTCCCAGGGGATTTTATATACCTCATTTTGTCCCTCATTTTGAAGAGTGCTCTGCTTAAGGGCAATTGTTTTCAATGCATTAGTGTACTTCAGCATGTTGTCAGATGGTGTTTTCAACATGTACATAATTACAGCTGGTCACTCAGGCATGGCCCATCAAGGCTCCATATCAGCTGGTTGTCAAGCTTAGATTGTCACTAGTAGTCAGAGTAACAACAGCCCTTCTCCATTATGGGGAAGTCAAAAAGCCAACTTTAGTGAATGTGGTGGAAATGGAAAACATCAGCAGCAGGCTTTACTAGGATAGTGTTGAAAATCTGGTGGTTCAATGATGAACAGGACAGAAGCTTACCAAAACAGAAATCCATTTGGTATCTAAGGATCAAAGTTCAAAAATCCTGATTCTGTCTTCTACGGCATTAGCTAGCCCTCCCAGTTTGGTGTAATCTGCAAATTTGATTGGCATCCCCTCAATTCCTTAATCCAAGTGGTTTATGAAGATGTTGGAATCTTCACATGCCCTTTCCCACTGGTGGATGGCACTAAGATAGGAAAAACACTTCATAAAATAAAAAGGGAAGCTGTTGTAGCTATTGCAATGGTGTTGTGGAGTCACTTTTCTTGCTTGGCCAGCCATTTCACTCATTAACACAGGGAGTTAATTCAGGAAGCCCTGTTGTGTCCTAGGTTACCATATCATGTCTTATAACTTATATGGACATTGTAACCTTTGAGGACCACTTAAGCACTGAATAGCTTGCAAGCATAGATGCAACTGAAACTGACGCAGAAAACAAACTAGACGAGATTTTTCTTGTGAGGGATTTTATAGAGGGTGCTATCTTGTCTGGAAAAGCCCATTGTAATTTGGCATTCACTGGTGGAGGTAGATGGGGATCTCTGGAATGGAAAGCTGCTGCAGTGCGCTAGTATTCAAGCTGGGGTGAATCCACCAGCCCACATTTCTCACTTTTCGGAAGCTGCTCATAAACATAAACTGACCTTGGATATTTAAATAAAGCCATTATGAGTATTCTCTATTTGTTAGCTGGTCATCAATTTTAGGTGCAATTAAACTGAAATTACCTCTGATAGACACATGGTTATGAACTTTCAGCCATAACTCCCTTGGTATTGCATTATTGTTTCAAATTAAAATGGTGTTTCTCTTTGCTTAAAACCTCACATTATTTTTTTAAAAGCCAAGGTGTACCTAGAGAGTGATGAAATGCAAAACGCACAGCCTTGCAGGGCCTTGTAAAAAGCACACAAAGACACTTGTTCAGCACAGTAAAGATAAGAATTATGAATTTATGATTTCACAATATTGCTTACAGCAAAGTAGTGGAAGCTGGGACATAGGCTTTTCTAGAAAGGATAATTGGAAACAATCAGTAGTCACAGGACAATATTGGCCTAATCAGTTAATCATCCCTACCCAAAGTGATAAAAATGATCATTATTAATGCTTTTTTGGCATAAAGATTACTTTGGATAGAATGGCATCCTGCTTATCCACTGTTAATGTTCAGCTATTGCTTAAATAACTGTGTACTATTAAACTGAAAGGCTTAAATGTAGTCGAGTTCATACTTTTGGAAATCCCCATGTAATCACTTTGGAAGATGTGGGGATGTCAGTGGGCAACACTCGGATGGAAGTGACATTTATGATAACTGGTGCATCCAAGTGGAGGGATGTACTATACTGTAATATAGCTTGCTATTTGCCTGCCTTCTGCCAGGTGTTCTTGGATCCAATCCTATCTTACTTATGCCCTGGTGCCATTTTGCTTGGTGCATACAGAAAACTAAACTGGCATAGAGAAAATACTACATTAGAACCTTTCTTCTTTTCTATTGGTAGGGAGTTTGACATGGGACAGTGTGCAAGCATGCTGCCTGTATTCTAATCACAGAGATGGAAAGGATCCCAAAGGTCAGCAACCCCTGTTGATGCAGGCAATCTACTGCTATAGCATCCCAGATAGGTGGCAATCAGATAGGTGGCAAGTTAAGAAGCATCCATCATCTCTTAAAGCAGCCCGATCTACTATTGTGCAGCTTGTGTCATCAGGAAGTTCTTCCTTATAAATCCTCCATTTGCACCTGTTAGTTCAAATCTTAACCTCTGGAAGCACAGGGAACAAATTTGCTCCATCAATTATGTGACAGTATCATCTCTTCTCGCCTCCTGGCTAAGCATACCCAAACTCCTCAATTCTTTCCTCTTCTGAATTGGCCTCCAGACCCCTCACCTCCTTTGATCCCCTCTCAGAAATCAGTTATGTTGAATCTTTGAGAAAATCCACAAAACATACTTAGAGCAAAGAACCTTGCTCAAAGAATCCTGGGAACTAAGTTTTGTTAAGGATGCTGGGAAATTGGAGCTCTTTGAGGGGGAAACTAAAATTCCCAGGATTCTTTGGGGGATGTCATCTGCTTTAAATGTGCATTGGATGTGCTAAATGTATGCCCTTCCTTAGTTGCCAAAGAAGTTTTTGACTGAAAGTGTTAATATTGTTTCATACTGAACTCTGCCAACATGAGACAGTCTGTAGAATAATAATAAACTTTATAGATTTTTCCTACTTCTTCCAAGAGCTTCTGAATCGCCTATATAGCTGGGATAATGAGACTAGCAGTATTTGGCTTTTGCTATCCCAGGCACAAAGGAAACACATCCAAAATCTCTGAACTATGACACTTGGCATCCTTTAAAGGAAGGAATGCAGGCAGCATACAGATTCTCAGTTCTATGCAGCATCTCTCTGTATCAGAACTATATATAGGAATAAGTTTTAAGGACCTGCCAATGGTGTAGTAGGTGAATACCATCTGACTTCCAGGGCCAAATTACCCAACCCATTTTGCCTGATGAAATATGGAGTGGGCTCCATCCACATTGCATTTTAACCCATGGTTGCGGTCACATGAATTGGGTCAAAAGATGATTTTCCCTTCTACAACTAATTAGGCATCACCAGCAACCCCTTCTTCAGTGTGACTTGCTTTACTTTGCTTAGATCACAGCCAGCAGTTCCTCAGACCTTTGAAAACAAGCTGCGTTGAGATTCCAGACAGCAAAAGTGCTTTTCAGAGGACCAGTGAATGTGTAGGGCAGCGGTCAGGTTCACGTCAGTGGTTCCTGCTTCCCACTTGGTTCTCTGAACAGAGCCCATGTATATAGAACTTGTGCACATGTAGGCTCATTCTCTCTCTCTCTCTCTCTCTCTCTCTCTCTCTCTCTCTCTCTCTCTGTGTGTGTGTGTGTGTGTGTATTCTGCATTTTCAGGGCACCAAGTTGCATGGGGAGAAGAGCCTTCATGCATGCATGTTCCACATGATGAATGCAGATGAATGCATGAAAGCCAGGAGTGGGTCATGATCCCAAGAACCTCAATCCCTCCACATATTCACTGGTCCTCTGAAAGAGATTATGACAACTGATAGTATAAATAATTCTTGCCAATGGCCAATATCATATGAGACAAGTTATACATTTGACTCTGAAAGAGAAGTTTTCAAAGTAGTGATTCTGTGGATGTGAGACCTTTCCAGAGATAAGAAAAGCTAAGTTTGGGTTAATCAAAAGACACAATTTGAGGTCAGACATTAGAAATACAGCTTCTATCAGACTGTTCTAGCAGACTGTCAAAATGCAAATTCTCCAGCAGTCACAGTACTCATAATGTCTTCAAAGATACTAGTGAATCCATCTGGACACAATTATAGCCCTTTCTACCATTTGTTCTGTCCAGATCATTTGGCTCCTATGCATCAATAAATGCCTGCGTAATGGTCCTAATAAAATGTGGACTGCTAATGAGACACAGTACCAATATTGGTATAAATATAAGCTGGAGTAAAGCTACAAACAGCACAAATTAGGTTTTTCTAATGCACCTTTCCCATTGTTTCATGGTCCAGGTTAGCTTCTTTTTATATCACATTTATATATCCTATGGTTAAATGGGTGCAAGGGTGGCAGTTGTGTGTTAAACAGTCAATTAAACACAGAAGAACCAGCCAAGACAGAGCTATGCATGTGGCGTTGGTTGCCTCATGATATTTTTCTTTTGGGCGGGGGGTAGAATCTAAGCCATATATGCAAACATGACTTTTATGGCATGACTACTGCTATGCTGTTTTGGTATTAGAACGGAAAGGTGAAGATTAATCTTGTTGCCCACCTACAGTTGCAAAAGAAATAAAAGTCCAAGAAGAGTTAGGCTGTAATTAGGCAGGCAGCCTTCTTGCAAAACTTCGGGAATAGGTCAAAGATTTTCTTATTCCAGCAGGCATTTTAAGGTAGTGTTTGGCTTTATGATGACTTTTTAGTGTTTTATTCTCTGTGTGGTTTATTATTATGTCCATCATTTAGAAATCCTAATGATTAAGCAGTATATAAATGTCCTAAATGTATAAAACACCAGATTCTATACACATCTGGGAATAAACCCCAGTGAAAACAATGGGACATACTTCTAAGTACGTATGCATGGGATTTTGCTATTACATATTTTAATTGTGGGCTTTGTAATCAGCCTCTTTGGCTTGGAATCATTTTATGTAAACCACACACAACCAGAACATTTATTCATAAAGATTCATAAAAATTCGTATATACAACAGATCTACCAATAATGAAAGAATAGATATGTGTTAGATTTTTTTTTAATTGCCTGTAAAAATGGTAGAGATGGACACCTCAAAACCACAAGTTGTTTTCTGGTTTTCTTTTATCAACATAAGGCAAAAAATTACATTGAGGAGGAAACCATCCATACCTTGTGTGTCATAATTACTGTTTAGCAATCTCGCACTAAGAAAAATTTATTAAAACTTCATGACTCATTAATAGTAAGTGATCACAATCACTTAATAGAAAAGTGAGCTAATGATAGAAACTCTGATTAATGATTTTAACCTTAAGACACGAAGTCAAGTGAAATTAATAGCCCTGGATAGTGAATGTAAGGTTAATGTCTCATGCAGAATGCCTCTGAGTGGAGGCAACTGAGAAACACAGACAAGGACTGGGTTGCACAGACAGATTTTTTCATGTGTACTAGGCAGCATCTTTTACTACCAGCATTTTTCTAAACCAAGTTGGAAGGTTTTGTGCAAGCACAATAGCTAATCAGAGGGGAGGGGCAGGGGAATTCATAATTAAAATGCTACAATATCAGTATGCAAACCTTCAAACTCTTGAAATATTTTCAGAGCGAGGCGTATTAGGGACATAAAAAAGCTGTTTTCTACTAAATCAGACTACTGAGCCATCCAGCTCAATATTACCTACACTGACAGGCAGCAGCTCTCCAGGGTTCCAGGAAGAAGCCTTTCTCCGCCTTGCTTGGAGATGCCAGGGATTGAACCTGGGACCTTTTGCACATAAAGCGTGTGCTCTGGCCAGCAGCGGATGGGAAAGTGGGGCTGAGTCTGGCTGAGTCACTGCAGCATACTGGGACAGAAGGAGGGAGGGGCATGCCAAAGTCAGCGCAATGTTAATGTGCTGGCTGCCTCTACCGGCGTGTTTGTACCATACTGACCTCACTGCTGCTGTGCCCTCCCCTTCTTCATCCTAATATGCTGCAGCAAGCAACTGGATAGAGGTCAAGTGTGGAACACAGGTCTTGCATGACATCCACTGTTGACTCTCCTACCTTGGTGCACCCTGCACTGTTAGAGAGGAACACTGTGTGTGGATCATTATGGGATGAGATAGTTGCCTTTGATAGAGGATAGTCCTAGCATTCAAGTGAGCAGGCAACCTTTCCATAGCCTGGTCCCATGTCACATACAGTAGCAGCTCCATGAACTGACAGGACAACTGTTTCAGATGCTGTGTGCATACCTCAAAGGGCATCACTTACAGTTTAACATCTGGATATGGCTAATGCATTGGGGCTGTACCAACTGGTGGTATTTAAAACTCAGGACAAAGATAAAGTCAGAAGATTTAACCCTGCATTTAAAGAAAAGAGCTTACACATAAAACCTGGTATATCATGTGGCACTGGGCCAGAACTCTTTTTCCATTGTTTGGACAAGAACTTTTTGTAAATGCAGGAAATGGCTTTATTTCAGGCCATACTACAAGGTCATCCAACTCCATATTATTTGCTTCAGAGAGGAGGAACCTCAGGGCCAGGGCTCAAATATAGCCCAGGCTTCTCTATTTCATCAGTTCTGCTTTACAACATGAGGTTATTTTGCCTGACTGAACTGTGTCCTTGAACTCTGATAATGCCTCTTGCTTGCCTGGGTGGAAGATAGAGGGATGTGTGTGCAGAAAATACCCTGCTGTATAAAGGTAGCATTTGCATTTGTTGCTCTGCCCACTTTTGCTTCTGCCCCCCCCAATGGGCATGTGGCCCTAGGAAAGTTGCCTAGAATGGAATGTGGCCCTTGCCTGGAAAATGTTCCCCACCTTAGGTTTACTCTAACTAACAGCCGCTGTCCAGGGTCTCAAGCAGAGATCTTTCCTGTGACCTTATCTCTAATCGTTTTAAACTAGAGACACCAGGCCTTGAACATAGGATCTTCTGGAGGCAAAGCAGGTGTTCTGTCACAGAGCTGTTGTTGCTCCCCCTCCCTCCCTTTAGAAATAAGCATTCAATGTTGGACTCTTCACCTGTAGTATGTGCTTTCCCTGACCCAGAATGTAAGAATCCTGCAGCATAAGAGTTACCATAATTGGTAAAGGAGGATATAAGGAATTTAGGCTTTATTGCTAGCTCGTGTCAGCTTCAACATTCCACTTATCCCTTTGCTAGCTTTATTCTATACAAACTATTAAAGTATCATATTAAGAGTCTAGACTGTGAATAGGATATGCTTTCCCTCCTTTTTAAGTCAAAAGTGTAATAATGTCTAATCTCACTAAATAAACAAATAAATAAAGTGAAATTTGAATCTATAAATAGTTCATTTTAATGTTCAAATTCAAGTGGTCGTGCTTTGTTAGACTATTGTGGGAAAACAGCAAAGAATCTCACAGCATTGTTAGAGCATCTGTTCTTTTATTTAAACTTTTATCAGTTAATTATTATTTTGAAAACTTATAAACTGAAAATTTAAACATCGTCTGGCAACCAGTACTAGACAGCTTCTGCTCTCTGTTTTTATGGGTTATGCTGCATGTCAGAGGAGTCCAAATGTTCAGTTCAAGCTTTTAAGATATGGTCATACTGTGATGGGATATGTCTTCTTGTATCAGTCCTGTTCATGAAGTAAATAGTGCTTTGCCTTGTTTCAAAGTGATTGACCTCAAATAACATGCTGATGCTGTGTAAGATTTTCCATTGGAGGCAGAGCAGAGAGTCAATGGACATGCAGCATTCATATTTCCAGCATTGTGTTGCAACAGGCCTAGTTGCCACAATCATGAGCAAAACCAGCATCTTACATAAAGTTCTCTTATTCTCATCCATGACTATAGATAACAGGCACAGCCCATGGCCTCTCTCTCTCTCTCTCTCTCTCTCTCTCTCTCTTGATGATCTCCATTTCTCAAAGTACTCTCTTCCCAAAAGTCTTCACTTTCACACATTCCCACCAAAGATGTACGTAGTACCTCTAGCTGGACACATTCCCACCAAAGATGTACGTAGTACCTCTAGCTGGACACCCTCTTCAGCATCAATGAGACCCTTGCCCAACAGGTGCACTGTTGCAATAATTTAAGGAAATTTTCTCTGACTTGTGCAGAGACAGACCTGAAAGGTTTCCAATTGTAGATTCTATTCCACACTGCATTGTCATTCTCTACACCCACATCTTTCTCCCAGACACTTTAAAGACCCTTAGTAGTACTGATGGAGGTACTAAGTAGGCTATCACACGACTTAGATATGATAACCAAACAAATGTCCTGTACTCTCTGAACCAATGTCTCATGTGCTGTCAAGGGCAGAGTAACTTACATCTTAATAGTGAGCTTGGAACCATCCTACTCCTTCTCCATGTTTTCTCAGAAAGGTGCTCTTCAAAAGCATCATGGATGTTTATGATCCGCTTTCCAACAAAAGCGTGCACACTATTATTTTATTTACCGATTCCTCAATCAGGGCCAAGAATCCAGTTGTAAATTATTCATTGAGCAAATTTCACAGAACTTTGGCTTTTGCCATACATAGCAAATGTTCAGTTCACTGAGTTCCACAGGGCTTGCTCTGAAGTAAGTGTGCATAGTACCAGGCTGATTCAAGTTTCAATTTCACAGAAATTGTGGCTCCTGTTTTTGCTGAGCTCCTGGGTCATGCAGTTCACTGCAGGATGCTATAATTTAATGGTACGGGCAGGCAGCTTCATTAAAAATTAAGCAAAATCCTTATTGTTGTGAAGCAACTCCAATGAAACCAATGAGATGTTTAGCAAAATTCTAATGCATTTTTACTGCATTCAGTGGGGCTTACTCCCCAGTAAGTATACAGCAAAATCCTACTTGTGTCTACTCAAAAGTGCATCCCATTGAGATTCACTCCCAGGTAAAAGTGTGTATAGGATTGCTGTGCTAGTCCCAACTTTCATTGGATAGCTCCTTAAAGCAGTGTTAGAGTGCCCATTGTTTTTTTCAGCATAAAAGGCTGGAACTTCTTAAAAGTTTGGAGTCTCGAAGGGCCATCTCCTTCTATATCCCACTGTTTCCGTAGCTTTGTGTTGAAAAATTGCATCACCTCTTGTTTCTGTCCTGTGGATTTTGATAGCAAGAAAGAAACTATGAGCAGATGGCTAGTGTGCCATTCTGTTCACATAACCATTTCCATCTGACAGCCATTGCTCATTCTCTATATGAGGGACGCCCTATCCAGTTGCACAGTGCCAGTTGCCGTGTGTGCTGCTTTAAAGGGCCACCCGTCTATTGCTTGGTCTGCCAGGCCACAATCAGAAATTGGATGCAATGTTCCTTAACTGCCTCTTCCCAGCCTCTTTCCAGACAGTCAAAGCATTTGCAATTATCCTGTAATGGAATTGTTGACCCCCCACAAAAAGATGACATTTACTTATTTCTTTTTAATTTAAAAAGAACTAAAGTTTATTTGGTATTCCACCCCACTCTCCTTTTCAGCTATGTATATTTTTGCGCATAGTGTGAGAGCATTATACCAACAGATAAAGAAAAACAAAATTGCTTCCAAAGTCACGAGTTCAAAGAATGGACTCCAAGTCTAAATCAGCGTCAAGGGGAAACAGTGGATAGTAGTGTTTGTTCTTTAACAGCAATGTACCTGACAGAATGATTGAGGAGGCCTGACCCACTGTACACTTCAGGAAGGGTAGAGGAGGAGGATACAGAAATCTCTAGGACAATGTACTTATCATTTATAAAAGCTAGCAAAATGAATATTTGCTACGAGGATAGCCTTCAAATAGAAACTAAGGTGGGCAATTTGTCATTCAAATCAGAGTTGAATGGAAGATCTTTTTTTATAGAGCCCACTCACAGTGTATATTAATATTCTGGCTATCAAATGCTATAATTTATTTGATCTCTCCCTACCCCCATATAATCCCTGTAATATTCTAATAGAGTATAAAATTATTTAATCCAAACTTTGCATTCTATTTCCTGTCTGCTGCAGTTCTTAACTACTTACGTTATACAAAAATAACACAAACTCCAACAAATTCATGGGTGACAGGGGCATTCAGACAGCTTTTCCCAGCATGAGCAGGATTAATCACAGTTAATCATTTTCAATACTGCACAATGAGAGATACAGCTTCATAGAAATCACTTTAAGCAAAACCAGGGCACCCTCAAGTCTTCAAGTGAATCTCTGTAGGCCTTGTGACTGGATTTACAGGCTTTCTTCTTACCTAAAAGCAATGCAGTATGTGTGGTAAAGAGAAGACCTTATAGGACAAAGGTCACTAAAGTACCAGCACCAGTTCCCGAAACCCATTCAAGTTCCTTGCTTCACAGAAATTCTGCTCATCAGTGTGAAATGATTTAGGGAATTTAGGGAACAGATTAGAGCTTCATGCCATTTAGAAAAATGGTAACATTCCTATAAATTCTTATCACAATAAGTAGCTTACTAGCTTCTGTCCAGCCCTCAAACACCAAAAAAAAAAAAAAAAGGAACTTCAATGGAAAGCAACAAAGTTAGTTGACTGAGAAATGGGGCATCATTATCTTTTATTAGCCTGTATATGACTCTAGAAGAAGTACAACATTTTTGCAATTAGCTTTGATACGAGGGTAATATTAAAACCATAGAAACTCAATGATTTTTCTTTTATTTTCATACCTGGAAGTTTTACTTCATTGGTGGGAATAAATCTGCTTTTAAATATTGCAGTAGTTCACATGGATGAATTAGGGATGTGGTGTAGGGGAAAACACTAGTTCAAACAATCCATTGGTGTAACAACCTGCAGCTTCATGCCCACAGAATGGGGTGATCTGGAGTACACTGGACTATCATACTGCTTTAAACAGTCATGGCTTCCCCAAAAGAATCCTGGGAACTGTAGTTTGTTGAGGGTACTGAGAGTTGTTAGGAGACCACTATTCCCTTCACAGAGCTACAATTCCCAGAATTCCTTGGGAAGGATTGGTGGTTAAACCACTCTGGAAATTGTAGCTCTCACACTTGGAAGGAAACGCAACCTTAGAAGGGAAATGGCTTCTGAATCTACCAGATCAGCTCTGCTATCTGTTCTGGAAGTCCATCTCCCCTCAAGGCAAAATAAAAGTTTGGCTATGCGGGCTGTTTTGTTTCCTCTGCTTTTCTACCAGTATTTGTAGGTGCTGAAGACACTCAGGATATTATGATTATAAGGGAGATCTTGCCCATCATAAAGAAGGTTGATTAGACTGATACTCTGGTGATTATAAGAAATCCAATCATACTTAAATACACAATACCAATTCTCACCAAGTCATAGAAAATCCCAACTATGAGATTAGGACACATCAACAGAGGGAGCGAATATGCAGGAATGTGAAAGTATTAAAGAAAGGCAAGATGGGGTAAAAAAAATAAAATCTCATTCTGACTGGCCTCAAACTTGGCTGCTATATCCAGTCAGTAATTAACTCCTAGTGGCTGCATGACAAAATTCTGCTGTTGGCACCTGATGGAGGAAAAGAGACAGAAGTTGCAGCTGCTGTAGTCAAATGGTCAGAGAAACCTTTAGGGAGGAAAACCTTGGTGGAACAGGAGCAGTGCTTAGAACAGGCAGAACTGAATAAGAAGGATAAAAGAGGCGGCTTTTAATAAAGTCCAGATGCTCAAGGCCTATCCCAAGAGAAACAAATGAAACAAAGTGGAGAAATGCGGATTTTATTTATTGCTAAGCCTCAAGTTTCCTAAATAATAAAGCAGGGGCATGAATTAAATATTTGATTGCCTAAAAGCCACCTTTGCTTGTAAGTATGAACTAGCCAAAGAGTAAAAAAGTGAGTTGTAAAAGTATAGGATTGTATCTGAGTCCTACTTAGAGTAGACCCATTGAATATAATATGCTTAAGTTAATCATGTCCATTAGCTTCAGTAGGTTAACTCTGAATAGGTATAGCATTTGATACAACTCATAAAATTCTAAGTTACTGCATCAGGTCCCTTTCTACCTAAAAATACTCATTCACAGTGAAGACCCACAAACGGATGACTCTTCTGTTCAACCAATTGCTGACAACCACTGAAAATATCTGAGAGTGGATTCTGCAGATGATGTCTTGATGTGACTTAATGTGATTTAGAAAATATATTTGAAAGCTACAAGGTTACTCTCTCCACCCAGCATCCATTTTGATCTCATTTGACCTACCACATTTACTGCCTTTACCCCATTATCTTATTTTTATATGTTAACAATGCACATGCTACTCATCCCATATCTAAGTTACTTAGAAGCAAAGTATAGGACAAGGTAAGCCTTGTTTGATTCCTATCAAAAGCCAACACACCCACCCACCCACCCAAATACTATTATAGGTCAATGAATGAAAATATATAGAAGACTTATGAGTACAGGGTGTTGGTGTTGGTGGTGGTGGAGAGGAAAATGGAAAGGAACGGAGTATACTATACAAACAACTTCAGAAGTACAGGTTAAATGTTTAATGAACAGAGGTGAATATAATTCACAGATAGTCAATGTGATGCCCTCCAGATGTTGTGGACAATTACCACCATCCCTGACCACTGGCCATGCTAGCTGGGGATGATGGCAGTTGTAGTCCAAAACACCAGAAGGGCACTACGTTGGCTACCCCTCACTACTAATTACTAAAGTGGCAGAAAGGGCAGATTCCAGTTCAGATTGTTTTGAAGACCATTACTATAAAATATGAATGAAAGTCTATTGTAAGTGATAAAGGAAAGCTGAAAATGACTAGCTGTCTTATTTTGAGGCAAACAAAGCAAATCACTTTTACACAAGCCCATACAGAGCTTGTCTGAGGCCCAGGGCAGGAGTCTTGTCCATGAAATGCGCCGTCATGGTGGCACCTAATCTGATCTGACGTTACATGCTAGTACACAGTAATTCAGGTCCAGCTTTTACTGTTGAAGCCTTGCAGTGCATACAGACAGGCATGATTATCTTGCCCATGGCTATTTTGCCCATTAAGCCCCCAGTCGGCTGGGAGACACGGGGCATTCTTGGCATGACACCATAAGTTTGGTAGGCCCTTGGCAGGGCCCCCCTGGCCAGCTTAGCCCTCCAAGACCCATGGGAAGTGTACCCAGCTGCCTCCTCCTCTTTGCAGCCATGTTTTCACAGGCTTTTGATCAGAGAGCCTTTAAATTAAGATGTTGATGGACTTGATCAAATTTCCGTTCCATAAAAAGAATAAAATGTGGAGAAAGGGAGAGGGAATGCCAAGCTAACTTTTGAGAGGGAAAATGCAACAAGAAGGAACAAAAGTAAAATGACCTTCCAAAGTCAGAGAGACTCTGAATGGCCGCTAATTGAAATGTCATAGGAGGAAGTGAGCTGGTAAGCGAAAGCAAATATTTAAAAGATGAGAAATCCTTCACAGTCAACTGGATTAATTTTCTGCCAAGTTCATCACAAGCAAATCTATTTGAGGTGATGTTGTGGAAAGTGGTGGGTTAGCATACATTGTCTGGAATCTGAGGAATGCATAATGCAGGAGGGCAGATAATGACTGCTGGGATCTCTTGGCCCCCAGGTATATGAAGAGCTGGCTAGTTAAAGGTTGTTTGCCATAATATTTTATTCAGAGCATTTAGAAGTAAATAAGTAAGAGCTGGAAAGACAGAGCAATTTTCAGGAGAAAAATGAGCATGTTGAATTTTCCAGCAAACCTGAACTGTTTCATTCAGTCAGCAATTAGAGGGAAATGCCAAGCCATAATATTGGAGCCATTTAAGTAAGAATTAGTAAGGTGCTCTGATCCAGGTATCTGATGCTGGAGCTCCAACATCCATTATAGCAGAGGGAGCCAATCCCCATGTGCACCGCTTTGCACAGATGGATCAATTGCCTCCTTTGACATAACTGGCGATCTCCCTCTACGTATGTGCAAGCATGCCTGGTACTCTAAACTGGTGCAAAGAGGGACAGTTTTACTGACTCACTCTTGACTATTAATTTTAAGATGAAATGTATCCCAGAGTATCAGGTTTGTTAGCAATGTTTTTGGGGTGCAGGGTGGGGGTGGGTACAGACCCACCTGCTCATCTTCTAACTAGCTAACCAAGCAAGCTATTCATACTCCTCCATTATGACTCTTATTTCCCTCACAAAACCTCTCACCACACACTAGTTGAGGATGGACACTGATGCTATTCTGACTTTTCGCTCACCCACCAACAAATCTTCTTACAAAATCAATTTTCTTTATTATGTTCCATTCATCTTTCGTTTCTCAAATCCTTACCCTGAATTGTTGTTGCTGAATTCAATATTCAACAGTTTGGGAAAATAGCTTCTCATAGGATTAAAATTGTTCCCAAGCATCCTCCTGGCCTCATTTGAGAAACATTAATTAGGGGAAAGAAAATCACAATTTGCAAGGCACAAGATGGAATGCATTTGTAAAAAGGATGCTGGTTCTCCTTTTCTTCCCACAGTTTGAGTAGTTTTCTATACATTTCTCTAATACAGTGGAACCTTGGGCTGCAAACGTGATCCGTGCGGGAGGCACGTTCGCAACTCGCAGCACCGGGTCTGCGCACGCGCGGGTCGCGATTCAGCGCATGTGCAAAGTGCGATTTAGCGCTTCTGCGCATGCACCGAAACCTGGAAGTAACCCGTTCTGGTACTTCTGGGTTCGGCAAGGTGCGCAACCCGAAATCGCGTAACCTGAAGCGTCTGTAACCCAAGGTTCCACTGTACTTCATGATCTTGGAGCAGGTTCATGGAGCATGCCTTAAATTGTTAATTTGTTTCCCAAAACGATGGCCCTCATAAACCTTAATGTTTTACAGAACTTATGCAATTATAAATATCTGCTTGGAGCTGCAGCCCCCAGAACGCATCACAAAGTGCATGGTTTTTATCTAATTATGCATCTGTACTTCTTATTTCCCTTACTTCTATAGAATGTCTGAAGCACCTCTTGCAGCTAAATATATGAATTATGGTGCAATCCTGCCTGCTTTTGTCTACTCAGAAGTAAGTCCCGTTGAGTTCAATGATGTGGGTAGGGGTCCCTAGCCTTATTGGAGCAAGCGGTGCATTTGCAAATCTGAGAAACTATCATGCAGAAATGCTGATGGGGATACTGAGGCTGCATACATACCATACATTTAAAGCCCCAGTCCCAGGAACTGTAATTTACCCCTCACAGAGCTACAATTCCCAGGACCCTTAACAAACTACACTTCCTATCATTCATTGGGAGAAGAGGAAATGTGCTTTAAATGTACAGTGTGTTTGCAGTTTGAAATGACAGTACTTTCTTACAATGAAAGTTAAAAGAAAGCATTAAAAATGGTTTTGGCTTCCCTGTCCTTAATATCAGCTTAGACCAATACAGGTCGTCATCACCATGCAAAGGCGCTTGCATTCTTAACTTCTTTGTGCAGCATGCATTTTCTGTAGCTAACAGACATGCACAGTGAGAACACAAAATCAAATGTTATTTTGTTTGCTGGGCACTCAATACGTGCAATTAGAGTAGATGGAAGCAGGCAAAAAAGAAAAAAGGACCAATTTGCTTACTTCAGTGCTGTAGATAATGACTATGTTGACAAGGTCACCTTGCTATATTGACATTGTCCATGCTGTAGTCAACTAATAATAATAATAATAATAAAAAATCTCTGCATTTATCCAGAGATGTTGTGGGGAAATAAATTTCAGTCAAAGTCCAGGCCATTTATTTAGAATAAGTAATTCACTATATTGGAGTTAACAATAATTGGTGTGGATATTGGCCCTGATCAGGATACACATATCCTACCTTTATTCAAGGATCTTCCTTGCTAAAAGTATGATCAGCACTGTCATCTTTGATAAAACCAACAACATGTCTCGTGGAAAGAGGGGCTAGTGGTACACTTTGCTGAACACAATAGCATCCGTCAGCATATGCCCCTATCCACTTGTGGTGGTTGCTTCCGACACAGCAGTCTTGTGTGTCTGTAGACTATTCTCCTGAATCTTCTCTGTGTTCAAGTCTTGTTCCACATGTAGATCAGTATCGCTGCATGCATGGAGGGGAAATGCCAAGTTTCTGCTACTTAAAGTAAAAAAAGTCACGTGTATAAATAACTCATTAAAACCATTACAAGGAATTACAGTTGTGGGTATTAAACAATCTGATGTTGTCACTACCTCCTCCCCAGGCAATTTTTTGATTAGTTTCTACATGGAAAAATACACTAAAGTTGACTGATAATAGTATCCTCCGTGGGTTATTTCACACATTACACAGCACAAAGCCAGGTTTTTCAAATATACTCTTGACAGGGTGCCACAGCCAATCCTGGCTTTCAAACAATTGTACCCACGTGATACATTTATCTTCAAACTGTTGTTGATGCACTTGGAACTAACATTTTCTGCCCCTGAAAACAAATAACGTCAATGTGTACAACAGCCCTAATTTTTTTTTTCAAAAATAAGTTTTAAACATTATTGAAAAGCCATTTGTAGTCTCTCATCACTTTAAAAGAAGTAAGGTTGTATATTCTATGATGTTTAGTGGGCCTGAAATTATTCCAGAATACTTACAGGATTATTATTATTATTATTATTATTATTATTATTATTATTATTCCCCACCCATCTGATATAGAATTGTCTTGTAAAAATATTTAATACATCTGGAAATTCAAGCACAGTTTGATATGCCATGCAGTACTTGGAAACATGACAAACTAAATGGAAAATAATGAATTCATTTGTCTTGTGTAGCTGTCTCCCACTTTTAATAACATCAAAAGCTAATCATTGTTGATAATGTAGCCACTACTCCTTTACTTTAAGTGCCACCAAGCCACCAGATTCAGAATAAAGACAGTCCTTAGGACAAGTGCTGCCTATCTGATGATATCCGAAGGCTTCAGGAATCCCTTTTAGACACTAAACAACATCCTCCTGATCTTTCATAGAGAGTCAGTCTCAATGAATGAAAATCAAAATGACTTGAATCATGCACAAGGGCAATATAGCAAATAAAATCCTTTAAACCATGCAAGGCTCTGATCTTTCAAACCTTTCATGGCAGCAGTCCCATGAGCTGGAAGCAAATGACTACTGTTGGGTTTTTGTTTTTGAAAAGAAACTTGATACTTTGCCTGCAACTCTTAGTGCTTTACAATTCAAACTATGGTATCATTCTGCAGTAAACTCTCTTGGGTCTACTGAAATCATCTTAATCCTAAATGTGTTAATGTGACAATGTCACATATTGGCTTCTGTTGTCACAGATTAACAGTGTAATCCTATACATATCTATGCAGAAGTAAATCCCATTGTGTTCAGTGGGGATTAATCCTATGTAAGTAGATATAGGATTGCTGCCTTAGTCACTTTGTGCAAGGCAAATAGAAGCAGAACTCTCCGCCAATCAGTTACACATGACAATTATTGGTCATTGTAAATAGCTAACATTTATCTGCCTCACTGGGTTGCACTAAAATAGCTGTCTCTATCATAGCAGAATCCCACTAATAATAATAATAATAATAATAATAATAATAATAATAATAATTTTATTTATACCCCGCTCATCTGGCTGGGTTTCCCCAGCCACCCTGGGCGGCTTCCAACATAACACTAAAATACAATAACCTATTAAACATTAAAAGCTTAGACGACAGCCTTCAGATGTCTTCTAAAAGTTTGGTAGTTATTTTTCTCTTTGACATCTGATGGGAGGGCGTTCCACAGGGCGGGTGCCACTACCGAGAAGGCCCTCTGCCTGGTTCCCTGTAACTTGGCTTCTCGCAGTGAGGGAACCGCCAGAAGGCCCTCGGCGCTGGACCTCAGTGTCCCGGCAGAACGATGGAGGTGGAGATGCTCCTTCAGGTATACTGAACCGAGGCCGTTTAGGGCTTTAAAGGTCAGCACCAACACTTTGAATTGTGCTCGGAAACGTACTGGGAGCCAGTGTAGGTCTTTCAAGACCAGTGTTATATGGTCTCGGCAGCTGCTCCCAGTCACCAGTCTAGCTGCCGCATTCTGGATTGGTTGTAGTTTCTGGGTCACCTTCAAAGGTAGCCCAACATAGAGCGCATTGCAGTCCAAGTGAGAAATAACTAGAGCATGCACTACTCTGGCGAGACAGTCCGCGGGCAGGTAGGGTCTCAGCCTGCGTACCAGATGGAGCTGGTAAACAGCTGCCCTGGACACAGAATTGACTGCCTCCATGGACAGCTGGGAGTCCAGAATGACTCCCAGGCTGCGCACCTGGTCCTTCAGGGGCACAGTTACCCCATTCAGGACCAGGGAGTCCTCCACATGGTAGTAAGATGAGTCATCTCAGTTCTGTCACTAATTCATACTCACTGTGGCCCCTTTCTACTGATTTCTGGATCATGTTATAGTTTTTCCACTACACATTTGAAGAAAATGGATGCTGCCTCCCCACTAACACCAATTTACCCTCGTTGCAGTAGAACAGAGATGGATTGCTCCTCAGATGTTGCACTCCCTCCCATCAGTCCCAGCCATCATGGTCAATGATCAGGGTTGAGGGGAACTGTAGTCCAGCAATATCAGGTGAGACACAGGTTCCCCATAGCTACACTAGATCTAGTTCAGATGTCCTAACACAGTCCATATGGAACATTACCACTGGGTGCCAAATTAACACACTTAGTATATCCAATCAGCTGGTTGGAAACTCCATTATGTCTGCAGGAATACCTCAGCTCAAAGATTGTACTACTTACTACATCAGATATACTGAGCATGTGAAATAATCAGCTATTTGGAAGCTCCATATTCTGCAATCCAGCACGGCATGTAGAAGGTCAAGCAACACCCACACCTCTGTTTGTGTGGAAGAAAATGGAGCAATACCTTCTAGCCATCTGCTGTGCTTGTTGTTTCCTGTATTTGGGCAAGGAACTGAAAATGGCCAAAGTTTTATATTGTACCTCTTTCCCCAGAAGCAAATATAGGCAGATAATGGTGTTTCTTTAGAATAATTAAGATTCATGTCATTTTTATTCAATCAACAGTAAAATAACTAAACTGTATAATTACAATAAAGAAGACCAACAGTTGTATAGCTGAACTTTTCTGTCTTTTTTAAAATATATCCTCAGAAAGATAAAAGAATTTTAGGTTACTGAAATATTCACAATGGTTGTTTCTCGTTAATATAGGATATGTTTTTCTTTTCTTTTTTACTTTTTGTCATGGCTAAATGATCATAATCAGAAAAATAAAAGCAGTGTTAGAAAGTTTAATATCGCTCTCTATTTCTTCAGAAATTTTGAAGAAAACGTGTATTACATTGGTATATGACTTACAATGGTTTCACAGCGAGGACTGCAAAACCACTTACATATATAAACATGGAAGAGAATGCTAAAACATTAAAACATTGGTAGCCATCTATAAACACGAAGAAGTTTCATAAAATTCACACTCCAGGAAGACATTCATCATATGTCAACAGCCTGATCCCTTTTTAATATATATACTTCAAAATATGTTTAATTTGACAATAATAATAATTAAAAACAGTCAAGGCCAAAATCCACCAGGAAATTCTTTATGCAAGGCCTCCCTTGTCTTCTTAGAGGTCTCTGGTCTGCCAAGGGAGCAGGTGACAAGACTGCTGCCTCCTCAGTATGCAGGAGACTTCCCAGGCAGCCACGTCTTTGTGAGGTCCATATAGCAAATATTCATGGAAAGGGCCCAAAACCTGTCAGAAAAATCAAGGGTATCCTGGATCCCCTTTGAAAGCAGCTCCACTCCAATTGGAAGCCATGACTTTGGCTTTGGAACCGATTTCAGCTAAGGTGTGTCTTTGCTCTCATCTTACACTGAAATAATTGGAAACTGCACAAAAGCACTCAAATGCTCTGGCTGAGATCCCCTTTATTACAATGGGTCTTGCACAGGAGAACTCCCTGGCTAATTGTGCTGCAAAAGAGAGAAGCAGGATTCTAAGCTACATGGCCTCTTTTTTATTGGGCAGATTTTTATTTTTTTTTAAAGGCGAGGACAAGGAAAACAAGAAAGAAAGGAAAGGATGAAATCTGGATGATTTACATGCAAATTGACATTCCATCTCTTTTAAAACATTGCATGTCCCAAAGCCTTCTGGGTTTGGAATGTAATACTGCATCAAGTATTTCACAAGGCTCCTAAGTAACACAAGAAGCGTCCTTTAAAAATTAGGAAATTATAATATAATATGATATAATATAATGAAGACGGGGATGACAATCCAGAACTTTTTTTTTTTTTTTTTTAGCAAAGTGCTTCAACTTAGCTCCTAGAACTTTTATATCAGAACAATTAACAGAGGAGGACATGGAACAAATCAACTTCATTTTATTTCCTTTTCTTTGTACAAGTCCTTTTGTTAAAGCAGATATGAGGTTTCTGATGAACGTGGGCACAAGCAAGATGAGAGTGCAATTGCCACCAGCATGAGAAGTGTGCTTGGCTGGATGCTTATACGAAGAGGAGATGAATTGTCAGAGGACATGTGACTAGTGGAGCCGCCTGCCACGCTTCCTTTCCCAAGAGCATTCTGCAAAACAGAATCATTTCCTTTGGTCACCAAATTTTCACCTGCATATCTTTGCATCTTTTCAATGCTCTTCAATGATCCCTACTTTGCTGCGCGCCTGCAAGCTACTTAGGCAGCTTCACTAGAATGAAGTGATCTAGAAAGTCTTGGCGTGGGGCGGAAACTCCTAGTAATACTTCAGTGTGATCCGATAATCAACTTTTTTATTGCAAGTTTTCAACACAGAATACAATAAAAGCTAAACTAATCTAAATAAAAATAAAAGAGAAAAGATTAAAGAAGAGAACAAAGGGGAGAGGGAGAGGAGGAGGAAGATAATAATAATAATAATTAATAATAATAATAATAATAATAATAATAATAATACAAAGCCTTCTATCAAGGTTGTATCTTAACCCTTATTCTATACAAAGGAGGTTGAGACTTCCAAGTGTGATTTGAGATGGTAAGCAAAGCTTTTTCATAAAAACAATTTTTTTTAAATATTGTATTTAAAGAGACTCGTTAGTTTGCTGTGCAGGTACTGATGTAGGATACTGAGGCCACATTGGTAAGGCCACCGAGAAAGACTCAATGTCAAGGTAGACCTCGCCTTGCAGGAGAATGACATAACCCATACAGGATAGAGGAGAGGAACCTTTTTCAGCCCAGGGGCTGATTCCCTTCTGGACAACCTTGGGGGCTCATGTCAGTGAGGAGTGGGGCAGCTAATGTAAGCTTCACCTTTGTACAGTAGGCTAATTGTCTACACACACTCACACACCTCTCTATAGTCACCATCCAGACAAGCAAGAGGTATTATCAGTTCTTAAGTAAACAGTTCAGCCAGGCAAAAAGGCTCACAGAGCTTGCAAAGCGGAGCCAGTGACAATTGTAGCCTGGGGAAATTCCTGTGGGGCATATCGAAAGGCACAGCTGGCTGGGCCTGCGTTTCACCACCCCTGATTTAGCGCATAGTCATAAGAGAGTCAGAGACTGGAATTTATGTCCCAGTGATGCCCACAGTATTAATGTCCATAAAATAGAGGTGCCAGACTCTTACCCATTCCTGCTTTTATTCAGGAAAGGCTATGCTTCAATAAAGGAAAGCCCAGTTGTTTGTTGGTTTTCTGTATGTGAGCCGGCACTTTCAAGTAAACTAGCTCCTGTCAAAACTGAAGTGGCCTTGACAGGAGTGCTTCACCACCTAGGGTTATATCTATATCTTTTAATACTGCAAAGCTCTGACCCATTCATAGCTATATTGTGGTTTCCAAAGAATTAGTGAATTGATCTAACTCTTAAAAGATCAATTCCCCCCACCAAATGGGGACACATGTTTTGACGGGTATGTACATTCAGCTAGTGTCAGGTGGTAGAATAACCTAAGGGTGAAGGCCAAAAGTTACAGGAGAGAGCATTAGTGGTAGGCAATGGTCAATCCTGTTCCTGGCATGGTTTAAGCAACTGTCATTTCATTTATTCAAGATCAGTATTCTGTCAGCCATAAAATCTGATCGACTATGCTTAAGGGTCTTGCTAAGAGCCATGTTCCTGCAGATTATCAGTTCATTACGTTTCATAGATAAAGGGTAATTATCATGTGACCTGAAAATTACATACTTCCTAAGAATTAAAAATGCAATTACCTTTCTGCTACATGGCTGAAGGTGAATGGCAATTCTGGACATGGATCTGAGCCTCCTAACCAATACTACTACTACTACTACTACTACTACTACTACTAATGTTGTTGTTGTTGTTGAAGATAATGTTGTTTGTTGTTGCTATTTCCATCTACATTCCACCCTTCCTCCAAAAGGAGCCCAGGGAGGCAAACACATCAACATCATCAAAACATTCTAAAAGAAATCACATTCTCACAGCCAGTGATTTCAGTGTTGCCAGGATTAGTAGCTTTCAGCTATCAAATGCCTAGGTAAACAGGAATGTTTAAACATTCATCTGAAATGTCAGTAATGAGGGAGACAGACACACCTCACCAAGAAGGGTATTTGTCAAAGGGAGAACCACCACTGAGCAGGCCATGTCATGGGTTAACACCAACTGGGCATACTATGCTATTGTATAATAATATACAATTACTGAAAATTCTGATGAATTCATTAAAGGCAATAATTGTTTTGGACGACTAAGGTCAGGAGGACTTGGGGGTCTTATAAGCTATACTTTGCTGCTGCATCTGCTTCCCAGCATTGTCTATTTTGGCAGGACTTGCAGATTAATCAGTAAGAGGGACTGAACTCGAGGCTGTCATTGCTATCAGAACTAACTACAACAATATGGGATGGGGCAGGATTTGCCTCCTCAATCTCTGTAGGGTGTAACCTCTAGCGTTCTTAGAAGAAAGGCTTCAAAAACTTTATTCAAAGGAATATTTTTGCTAGTAGCAATTGCCACAACAAGGTGAAAAATCTTACCCCAGTCACACACAGTTCCGTAGCTACAGATTCATTGAAACTCTGCTTTGGTACCTGTAGAAAGACAAAGAGGTGACTATATAAGTATACTTGGTCAATAATATTGGAGGTGGCATTGCTGATTATTCTAAGAGAATGAAAAAAGCAGTGTACCCCCAAATCACTAACCTGAATGGAATAGTTATTCTCATAATAAAAACTGGATTACTCAAGAGCAAATGCTCTATTCACATAGCCCAAATGGTCACCCAGTTGTCTATTGGGTATAAATGTATCAAATCAAATGGTGGGTAGTTTTGTCGTTGACCAAAGTTGACTGAGGCTGCAGCTCTAATTAGTTCTCATACTATGACTGGCATTTGCTTGTAATTTTAAGTTTGCAGTTTACACTGGGGTTACATTCTGGAAAGTGTGCCTAAAACCAAAAATTGTGTAGAGTCAAAACACATTGAGTTCAATGGTGGGTGGGGTTGCCAAAGTTTTTTTTCTTGGACACCCACCCTTTCCATTTTTATTTTTTCCATTTTTTTCCAGCACATAAAGCTGAAAGTGCATAAATAAAATGTGCATAAATTGCAGGCTTATTATATGGGGGAACAATGTAACTCATGTCTGAATACAACTTTAAGAGATTTTTTTTGCCATAGATTTCAAAGCAGGTACTAAAACATACCTGAACCACTAAGCACCTAACTATTCCAAGTAACATTTTATATTGTTTGATGCTTGCAGTGGGTCATGCTGGTATGCAATTAGAGGTCTAAGGGCGTGCTAGATGCTTCATTGGGAAAGGAAGATGGTACTCATGATGTTTTCAGCCTTTTCAATCTATCCAATCCTATAGCTTACAAGCAATTTTGTGCAAGTCTTTGGTCTAAGAACAAGATCTTCCCTGGTCCAACCAAATAAATGCAAATGCATTACAATTTAAAGGCATTACAATAAATACCTTTTGACACCAGTAACCTACCATTAGTAGCAGCATAGGATTCTTAAGACTGTACATGCTGTGTATGTTCAAACGGCAATGCATAGTAGTTTGCTCCAAAGGTAAAGGGACCCCTGACCATTAGGTCCAGTCGTGGATGACTCTGGGGTTGCGGTGCTCATCTCGCTTTATTGGCCGAGGGAGCCGGCATACAGCTTCTGGGTCATGTGACCACCATGACTAAGCAGCTTCTGGCGAACCAGAGCAGTGCACAGAAATGCCGTTTACCTTCCTGTCGAAGCGGTACCTATTTATCTGCTTGCACTTCGTGCTTTCGAACTGCTAGGTTGGCAGGAGCAGGGACTGAGTAATGGGAGCTCACCTTGTTGCGGGGATTCGAACCGCCGACCTTCTGATCAGCAAGCCCTAGGCTCTGTGGTTTAACCCACAGCACCACCCACGTCCCAGTTTGCTCCAAAGAACACTGCTAATTACAACACTATTTCAAATCACAAACAAACTTTCTATCAGATGTGTTGCAACCCTGGCACATGGGACCATTTCCCTGCTACCTTCCTAGGTCTCCATGAAAAGGGGAAAGACTCTAGCAAAGCTATCAAGGTGTCATTAAACCAGCCATCCTTCGTTTAACTAAGCACATTAGGTGCAACCTGTATACAGCAAAAACAGATAATTTCATCAGGAACAAAGCTACACAGCAAAACCGTCTTCAGTTACTTTTCAGATTAGGAGATAAAATGGATCATAATAACAACATCAGCAAAAAATAGTAAACTGTTTTTTCCTGTAAAGTATAGCTTCTGTAGTTAGAGGAAATAAAGATACATGCCCACTTGTTTTACTTCTGTAAAGCAAAAAAAATCAGGGTGGGGTGGGGGGTGGGGAGTTAGCTTCCAGACTGAGATGTAACATGCCAAGTTTCAAATTGGAAGAGTACATTTTACTGCTGAGTTATAAACCTGTAAAAAGGGGTTATAATGGAAAAGCTGGCATAGACTGTTGTACTATAAAGTAGCAGTGTATCACTAAATCACAGGCAATGGAAAGTATATATATAAAATTCTGTGCAGAGCGCATGATACCCAGTAATTATATCCTGAGGGACAAATCCTTTCTTTTTTTGCCCCAATCTTACAGGACAAAGAGAAACTGGTGTAATTCTAGTGCAAGAAAAATTAATGTCTCTAATAATGGCTTGCACACTAAGCTAGTGTACTGTGCTGATGAGAAAATCAAGAGATAATGTTGCATTAATTCAAAGCAGGATTTCAAGAGCAAGGAACTGTATATAGGGTGAATTACTATATCTTCCCAGTTAAAAACAGAACTTTTAACTTCTACATTTATATTTTGATTTCTAATTTTGATGTTCAAGTTTGAAATTTAGCAAAATTGAATGTAATTTGGGCAACGTTTTGCAAAGTATCTTCCAATTGGAATACAGATGTCAATGATAACATTAATATGGTCAATATGAAAGATTCAGAAATGTAATTATTGAATAAGCACTGGTGAAACTGATAGGGATTTCCAGTGTGCCACTACTTTGCCTCGAAGCCATACATTACTACAGAATTCAGAGAGAGAATGTGTGTCAGGGACTCAGGAGCAGGAGCTCTGGGGAGAGAGGAAATGGAGAGCGAAGGGGAAGAATCCGAGGGCAGCGTAGGGGAGTATGACAGTGGCCCGAGAGATTCCATGAGCTTCTCCAGCGAATCAGAAGATTCCCAGAAGGGGGCGCCTATGGTCAGGGCAAGGGGGGTCCCAGGGGGGACGCACCAGAAACAAGGAGACAGAGGGGAACCCCAAAGCAGCAGTGGGGGATTGCGACCAGTTTCCCCACCAGAGCGTAGTGGGGGGGAAGAGTCACATGTGTCAGGGCCAGCGTCTCCTCCAGCGGGGAGAGAGAGTGAGTCAGGGTTGACCACGCCTCCAACGGAGGGGAGGTCAGTTGCAGCTAGCCCCCCCAGAGGGGGAAGCAGTGACAGCAGCAGCAGTGAAACGGTCAGGAGGAAAGTTACCGGCTGGGCGCGCGCGCCAAGTTCAAATGTACAGGCGCGGGGAACAGCAGGAGACCCGGATGGGGAACCAGCTCCTAAAGCCCGCCGGAGGGAGGGGGAAGCTCAGGGGACTCAGCGTCAGAGGAGGCTAGAAAGGGCGAGACCCCAACGGCCAGGCGGAACCAGAGGCGGAAGGAACTGAGGAAGAGGTGGAGTAAGGCTAGAATCTTAAATTGGTGTCAGGGGGGAGGAGACTCAGACGGAGCATCAGCGGTCTAACAGTTGAGACGTAGAGCTGCGCGCTGCGGCTCTGGAAGTGAAACTGAACTTCAATAAAGACTTTTGTACTTAACAATGAAGCAGCGTTGGTCCTTTGTGAGCTGGGACCTTGGGCAGCCCTGACAATGTGTAATTACTTTTTTTATATATCCAGTTGTCTTTCTGAACTTTTCACCACAACCCTTAACAGTGTGGCATGCAGATTCCAACAAAACTAATGACTCCATTGCTTTGATTGAATCTCCTAGTGTGGAATTCAGTTACAACCCCCCCCCGTCTTTTTGTGGGGGTGGTTACATTAAAAAGCAAAACCTGACTTTTGAATTTTTTGATAATTTGTCAAGTATGATCAAACAACATCAAACAACTGAAACTAAATTTGATTAAAACCCTACTTCTTATACATTCGAAACAAAATAGTAACTTTGTGAGCGGAATCCACAGTCCCCGCCCCCCAAGTCATGCTTCCTCTCCCCAGGACACACTCTCCACGAGTACCTTAAGAACTGTGACGATGCCTCTTGCTTGTGTTATGGTGGGTGGAGAGAAATGGGCTTGCATAGAATCCTCTGACTTATGTGTGGATGAAATGCAGCCCTCCATGCAAGGGTTAGAATTACATCCCTTGCTCCACCGACTTTGCCTCTTTACCTGGTCCACCACTGGAATGGGGCCTCCAGAAGGATGTCCAATTCTGTTTTAGCCAATGGTCATCAAACTGTACCCCCCATTTTTATTTGGAGGGGGTAAATTCTTCTTGGTAGTGTCCCTAGATAGTAGGACTTCCAGTTGACTCGGGTGGGGTGTGTGTGTCCAGCATGGTAGGCTTTTGTGCCTTTAACAGTGTCCTTCTGTATAGAAATCAGCAGATGTTTGCAGTATGGGGATAAAAACCTCAAGCTGTGCTTAAAAGTCACAGCTACAGTGGCTGAGTAGTAAGTTGACAACCCTGTTAGGAAGCCTTGCAACAAAAGGCTGGAGGAAAGTATCTTCCTTTCCCCAACTATTCTCCAGCCAACCATCTCCTTGAAATATTCATAACAAACACCACTGCATAATCCTTTGTTCTCTTGATTACAGAGATTTACTATTCATCCAACCTGTTTTCTTAACAGTAGGACACAAACTATAAAGCGCAAAATGCACTTGACTGTAAAAATGCAATCAGTTTAACTCTTTTGCTCTTCCTAAACACAAGCTGCATCTATCAGACTTGTCAATAGTGTTTTCTTATTAGCCCAGCGATCCAACAGTATGCTGCAATATAAATTACTTTCAACTGGGAAAACAAGCAAAGTGCATATCAGAAGCAGAGCCTGCTAAAATAAGGATTCAATTCAGCATAAAACAATTCTAGTCCACAAAGCTGAGGTGCTGTGCTATTTAAGCTGTGGAGGCAATCAGCCTTGCACTCTTGCACTACAAAGAAGCCTGACCTTTACTTGGGTGCTGAATCAGCTGTAAGGAAAATCCACGGTTAGAGCATGAATATTATCTGTGGTCAGATTGCTTAAGAATGTAATAATCTACAGGTTTACTTGGGAGTAAGTCCTGTTTGCACTAGGTAGGTGGCAGTTGCTTTCAAGTAAGGATTGGGCAATATGATTGCTTCATAATTACATACTAGTCTGAAAAATATTCTGCCCAATTCAGATCATATTTTCTCAGTTATCTTAATGAAATTATTTCAATTGGCAGCATCATGGCGCCAGACTTGCTTAACAGTCAACCTGTTGGGGCTTTGATGCACCTCCTTTTCGTTTCCAGGACATCAAAGAAAAGCAGACTACATTTGTAAAGGATGTATGACAAAATACTGGAAAACGGAACTGTTTTTTGTTTGCTTGTTAACAATAAAGTGAAAAATAAAATGACTGTTTTACCTTTACATTTTTACCTATAAGAGTGTCCTTTTAAACACAAAATGCCCTGAATATTCTCTCTGTATTAAAAGTAGCAGAATAAAGGGAAAGCTACTACAAACAGATAAAACAAATAACAAAATCTCCCCCATACAAACCCTGGATATTGTGGAGCTGTTGCTTTTAGCTAGACGTGCACCTTAGTACAGCTGTATAAAGAAATCCTCTAACTTTCCCCCCCCCCCAGTCCACTAAAATATGAGTGCAGTTTCTGATATACATTCAAAGCTACATTTTCAAGAATCCCTGAGTATCCAACCAAGAGATACAGAACATATGGCCCATACGACTATTTTTTTATCCATTAACTCATGTTGAAATAGTAAGACCTTCAGATTTCTATTTAAGAGAGGGAGGATTTGGGGTCCTTATGGTTGCAGTGATAAGCCTGAGAGTGAGGCTGTAAAAGAAGTGCCCTATGACTCACGGGCAGGAAAGTAAATAAAAAACTGCAATATGAAGGGGAAATGTTTCAAACCAACATTATTAGGCAATACACTTCCTTTAAAAATTTATTTCTTAAAATAACAATTCTTAAATTTCTGGTTTGACAGCAGGAATGGTGAATCTTTTTTCTATGAAGGGCTAGCTCACAGGAAAATTCAACTGGAGACAGAGCCAATAGTAGGAAAATCCCCCAAGTCTCCCTCTCCTTTTCTGCCACTCTGTGATATATTTGTTAAATGGCAAACCGGGCAGTTGCTGGGGTGTGTGTGGCAAATTTGGGGAGGTGGCATTTGTATCACCATCAGCCATATACACCGTACACCACCTGTGACATCTGGGCTGAGATGAGCAGGCATGATCCTGGATTGGGCAGGAAGGAAAAGGTCTGAGAGGTCTGTTTCTAGGATTCAAAGGGAAACAGTGATGGGGGTGGGGAATCCACTCTGATCAGACCTGGAAACTGCCAGATAAAAGAGCAAGTTGCTGCCTTTCCCTGCCGATCATTCCTACTGGCTGGAAGTGCTTTGTAGGGCAGCTGGTGAGATCTGCAACTGCCAGGGAAGAAGCTGGGGGCAGGCAGTGTTGGTGGCTTCAGGATCAAGGTGAGATCAAAGCAAGGGCCCCCTCTCAGCCTAGCAAAAGGGGACACCATCCAGGCAGGGGCTGGCCCCAGTGATCACACCCATCCTTCTGGCTACCACTCCAAAATGCCACTCTCTTCCCTAACATTGCTAGTTGTTGTGCAAGGGCACTCCTGGGGAGGCCTCACCCCCTCTATGCTTTGGCACACACATGCTCACACCACACACATGCTTGACCCTACTGAATTCAAACCTATTTCACCCTTCCTTTCCTTCTGTAGAAGTTATTGTTGAAGCAGAGGCAAAGGAAGAACAGAGTACAAGAGCCCGTGGTGGAAGCTCAGTGATGTCAGAAGTGTCATCTTCTATTCTGCCTTTCAACAGCATCCAGACACAGCCTGCTCCCACCCTTACATTGTGTGCTGGCCAAAGCTCTCTATTAGATGCTCGGGGGAGGTCAGGGAAACAGAAATGGAGAATGACATGAGAGGGCCTGGTCTGGTACTACAGCTGCCAAGGAGGTAAATGAGGTGGAAGCAGCTGTCAAGAGAGACTTGGGCCCCATCTGAACTATATACGGTATTCAAAGCAGCATCATACCACTTTCAACAGCCATGGATTCCCCTAAAGAATCCTGGGAACTGAGAGTTGTCAGGGTGCTGAGAGTTGTCAGGACACCCTTATTCCTTTCACTGAATGACAATTCCCAGAGTCCCTTGGAAAGAGGGACCACTCTGGGAATTGTAGCTCTGTGAGGCAGATAGGGGTTTTTATACTATTCCTGCTAATCAACCTTGACTCTCTCCCTCTGTGCAGGGTCAGCAAATAACTTTCTAACCGTGGCATGCCTTTTCCCACAACTACCATCTTTCCCCCCATGTCACATAAATTTTCTGTGCTACTTCTCTGGCTAACAAATTCCTGCTCTGTAATCTTCTAGTCTTGGTTGCCATTTGCTTCTCACCCCAAAACACTACTGTTGTCCTTTTTTTCATTTGATGGACTTTCATATTGTAATTAATCTTTTCCGCTGTCTTTTGCAAACTTCTGTTCTATCTGGCAAGTTCTGCTTTTCTAAAAGCACCTTCGAAAGTAGGGCATAGTTCAAAACTGACAAGCTAGACACACAAACCCATTCTTTTGATCAATTCCAATGCTTAAACCTTTGCTAAGGTGCAGATATTTGGGTCAGGGAGCCTTGGATAGGGTATGTGTGTCAAATCAGCCAAAGCTGATTCCTCTCTCCTCTTTGCGTAGCTGTGAATGTTTCCAAAGACAGCAGACTGATTCAAAGTGTGAATTCCATGTCATTCATGGTTCTATCTACAGCATCTTGTGGCCAGTGCTAAGATGCCACCTGCTCTCCTCTCTCTGGCAGCAGCTTAACATTAGAGAGCAGAACTCATCAGATATTGATTTATCAATTTAAAATATGTGTCCTGGTAACAGCCTTTCAGTGTGATGTACTCACCAGCTAAGGATGAGCTTCCTTTTTCAGTCACTCATTTGTTTGATTCAAATAAACTCTTAGAGCTTTACGCCTCCTATTTTTAGTGGATATTATGCCATTCTCATAATGTGACCTTAAAAAAATTGATTTGCCTCCAGCTAGCACTATTTTTCTGCATAAAGAAGGGCAAAGAAGAAAACAGAACAGTAAAAGCATTTGTGGAATCCCTTTTTGCTAGCTTAATAACTCAGCAGCTTAGGCTGACTGGTTTTTTTATTATTTCATATATAAAACTGAACAGTCACTTTGCAATAATGCCAGTTGCTTTGGATTTTAGTATTGTGGCTCCTTCCACCATCAAGGCATGACGATGACTAGAAACACCTTCAGGCTTGGAGTTGTTTGTGAGTAGGGCATTTCTGCAGAGCTATATTTGCCTGTGGACCAAAAGTTTTGGATATGTAGGTGCAAACTAGGCATGAGTACAGCCCTCTGCACTACCACCAATGCCCCAAAGTAGATTCTTCCTGCATAACTTCCAGAGTTTGTAGTACTTCCCATCTAAGGTAATTCCCCTGCCACCTCTGTTCTTAAGGCCAAACTATGTGTGATGTTAAATGCAACACAGATGCATTTTCAAATTTGCAGACAGCAACCACTGGTGGCGGTGGGATGATAATTATACAAATCCTCCTCTGCACTGGGTCCTGCTGAAAATCACACTTAAAAACCTATCAAATTCCCACTCCCTCCCTGCTGCGATCTTGCTAATTATCAGCCCCCATCAGTTGCTTTTTTAAAAAAGAGTACATTAAATGCAAATATACTTTTCATGTCGCTCCAAGCCTGGCCCTCAAAGTTCTAAAAATTATATTCCCTCACTACTTTTCTGCCTTTTCCCAACTTCACAGCACCTTCACATTTTCACTTGTTTTTCATTAGTTATTGTTGTCCACTAATCTCCATTTTCTTATGCCTCTTTTCAATCTTATCACATCAGTACTTGTCAAAAAGTCAAGGTCTGTTCTATAATCAGAAACACCCAAGTTTGTACTTGGAATAAATTTACTTAATTTTCCTTGCAATGTGCATATAGAATGTGGGTTTCCTACTGACGAGCATGAATTCTTTTTTGGCACTGACTATACACAGCCCTAATTATAATCTACCCATAATAACATTATTAAAACTTGCCAGTATTCAGTCAAGCTATCACCCCCAGTGTCATAATTTGGACAGCTATAAAGTAATGTTTAGTTAGCTCTATAATTTTAATTTAATGAATCTGAATATCAACCATTGAAATGGTATCAATGATATATATTCAAACCTTTTTTTTTAAAAAAAGAAAAGTGTTCTGTAAATCAAAGCACTGAAGTAATTGTCCTTTTGGTACAACAGCATGATACAATACAACTTGATGGGTCCATTGCTGTTGGCGTTTATCCAATTTCTTCCATGTCAACTGGAGAATAATTAGATGTGTTCTGTTTCACGGCCAAGACATGAGTCTGAAAGAAAGCCGGTGGTTTCACAGAACATATGTTGGTGCTGAGAGCCATTCTTCTAAGCAAAATGCTTAAATTGTGTTAAGCCTATTCTCACATTAAGACGTGCAACTAGGAGTGTCAGTCACTAGCTCTTCTGTTTGCTTCACTTCTGGTTTCAAGTCTCAGTTATCTCAAGGAATTTACAGGGCAGTGAAGGAACTACAAAGAAGTCAGAGATGAAGGTGAAGGGAATAGCCATAGCTCTGCGGTAGAACGTTTGCATGCAGAAAGTCTCGGGCTGAATCCTTGGCATATTCAGGTAGGACTGGAAGAGACCCCTAGAGACCCACTGCCAGTCAGTGGAGACAATACTGAGCTATATGGACCAATGCTCTAACATGGTATAAGGTAGCTTCCTAAGAGAGCTCCTACCACTGACTTCTTACTATAGTTGCGTTCACACACAATGCTAAGCCAGACATGGTTTTGTGCAAACATCCTGGCTCCTAAGGAAGAGGTTGCAGCTGCTTTGCTCTTCCATATGCTTTTTAGGTCAGCGCAACATCTAAGCTACTTACAGTATCATCTGTGGTTAAGAAGCAGGTCTGTCCTCCTTAACTGCAACCTGTAGCCAAGGTTTTTCTTATGTGGTTAAGGTGGAGAGACCTTAACCATGATCCTGTGTTCAGATTACACGCTCATCCAAACTTTGGCTTTGCTGCTGTCCTGCATTGATTTAAACAGTGCAGGGAGGTCTCCAATCCAGGGGTGTGTTGATCCCAATCTAGCTACAGTTTGAGAAACAGGTTATTCTCAGTCCATTATTCTGCAGAATGGTTGTAACAGGGTGAGCACATCTGAACAGAGCAGTTTTTATAACTGAGCCAGTACCGCGCTAATGTGAGATAGCACTGTATGCAATGCTGAATTTACTTAATTCTCCTTCTATAGACAAGGTGGCTGGGACATTGAGAGAATTACTGCAGAACAGGGTGTAAAAGCAATTCTACGAAGAGATCATAATTATTCAGAAATTAGCACCAGTAATGTCAGTGGGTCTGAAGATCTGATTACTAGGCTCTAAGTATTGCCATTTCCCTTGTATAACTTCCTAATATCTTCCGGTGAATTAAAAACTATAATGCAACGTATTTCCCCCCCACAATTGAAATCTCACTTAACAAAAAACCAATTATAACATCTCTCTGATAATTATGCAGTACATTTCACAAAAGTATGAAGCCCCAGTTATCAGATTATATTCTAATTATCAGATTATGCAAAATTATGTTCACAGGAAATAAATGTGTTATGTTTTGGCTACATAAATGAGTGAAATTATAGAAAGCTGCCAAGAAGAGAATATTCAGCATAAACCACGTATGTCCAGTCATAATTTCATGAGACAAGATTTAACTGCTAAAATGTGTAGGAAAAAAACTATATTGTGCTTCATTTGCTGTGTTTTTGTGGAACAGCATTAACAATGCAATCTTATGTGTGTATTTGAAAGAAACCCTCAGTGTATTTCTAGTACAGTTTTAAGCAGCTCCCATCAGTCCCAATCTAAATTCCAGAGAACTGAGTAACTTTCAACAAAGATCACTATATACAAATACTTTTATACTAAGGGACTAACTATACAGTACGTTACTTGCATATCTTGCAGCAACAAGGATAACTTTTAAGAAATAAAAATCCTAGATGTTGGGGGAGGTGATCTTCACTAAGAGTGCACAGTGCAGGGAGGGAATATTTATGCCTTTGCTTGCCAGCCACTATCCCAACAAACATGGTCCCCTGTTATACTATGGGATATGTTCCCACAATATGTAGTGCTAGCCACCAACTTGGATGGCTTTTGAAAGGATTAGACAAATTCATGAATGATAGGGCTATCAATGGCTACTAGCCATGACTGCAATCAGAAGCGGTATACCACTGAATACCTGTTCTTGAGAATCACATGTGTGGAGAGCACTGTTGGACTCATCTGTTTGTGGGCTTCGCTGTGAGAACAGAGTGTTGTATTAAACGACCAACTGGCTTAATCTACCAGGGATCTTATGATGTTGTCATACTACAGTTACCCTTTGTGTCCCACTGATGTCAGTGGCTCTATTTTCCTAAGGCTAACTGCATCATGGGAGGATTCTCTTGCCTGGATCATGGGCAAGGAGGGAAGGGTTAAACTGAATGAAGGTTGTGCATGTTCAGAATTTCATTCCAAGCCTGATACCTAGTATGGCAATTACAGCCCAACAAATCAGTTTGGGGAGAAGTTGCCTCAAACACAGATGACCCCAAATGCCATGTTGAGGAACACAGCCTTTGCACAATGCTGAAAGCAACTATAAAGGGTTGGAATGTATCTCCCCACGAGGAAGTCCCAGAGCTTCACTGCCACTAAAGGGATGGCCTTTAAGCAGGTAACATTCCCCACAACTGTAATTTAAATAACAAGGAGACCCAGTGCAACGTCTCCAAGGAAGATCAAAGCATGTACTCTACCACTCAACTCTCACTTTTAGATACCACACAACCGCTCTAAGAAGATTACCTGCAAGGAATAAAACTACAATAGGAATATTGTATTAATCATTTATACATTACGACGTCCTCCGAAACACAGCACTGCATTCAGACACCCCAATTTAAGAACCTGGTACAAAATGGTGTAATAATAGGCACTGGTGAAGATAGGAGTGAAGGCCAATCTATTTGCAGTCCTCACTAAAGCCCCAGGAGGCTGGGATGGTTTGAGCCAATTCAGCTATTACTGCACCAGCTGAAATATACAGAATCTCATTGTGTAAAGAAGGAATAAACAGCATTCCAAGTTCTCATTGATTTTAAAGTCAAGATACTAAAATGGGTGACAGTTCATTGTGTTCCAGAAACCAAATAATAGATTGGGAAGCAGGGGAGGGGAGGGGATGTGTGGAGAACAGTCTAAAGGTAATGCAGAGATCTATTATTCAGGTGAGGCAACTGATTAGAACACCTAGGAATAAAAAGTCAGTGGGGAATGAAATAAATGTGATTTATTTCCAGTCTTTGATTATAAATGCACGCTGAATATTATAGGCAAAGTGAGAAGACAGGTTAAAAGCAGAATAAAAATATATTTATGTTCAGAACTTTAGCACTGCTAATGCCTTTTATTAAGAGCATATGTTAAACACTTCAGTTAAATGGCTGCGTTTGACTTATTTTCTTATGAACAAGATTTGACTGCTGTAAAGGTTCAGGCATATTGTTCAGGAAGTGGCAAGATACAGCTCCTCTATATGTGCTGTCCTTGCAGGTTGTGATGAAGTAATTCCAACATATGGTGTGAAATGAATGCTTCTGAGTTTTTCATTATTATATTTGAAACACTCACAGGCTCCTTCACATCTTTATCATTTATTATTGTGGAAATAAAACTATGCCCATGTTACTCTTCTTCCCCCTCTTTTCTTTTTTTAATGAAAGACGTTTAATTTCATACCTAGTACTTAAGGCTTTTGACATTTTTTTAAAAAAAACCAAAACATATCAAAGGTATTATTCTAAGGAAAATTTTATTTTTATGCACATGGCCTGGAGCATGAGATAACTAGGCAAGAAGAAACCATTCATTTTAAAGCAGTTGTATGGAACACTATTGTGCTACTCCAGAGAATGAAGGAGAAAAATTCAGGAAGAATATGGGTGGGTTTTTAATTTTTAATTTCCTCACAGAAGCTTCTTTATTGCGCAGACAAATGCAAGCAATTCTCACCAGTTGTTCCTTATCCCTGCCCTGGTATAACGGAAAGCAGTTCTTCATCCAAGGTGATGAAGTTCTGCATGTATAATTCTCTATTGGCAGTGTCAGGCTGAGTATGGCTTCAGACTCTCATATTTGCTGGGAAAGTGTCTCCTTCATTTCTACTTGCTTGCAACGGGGGACTCAGAGGTACAGAGGGAGGTGCATGTGTTCTATTTTAGATGTTACATTGTGTGAGGATTAGACATAATACTGGGGCAGCATTGATAACCCATATGCTACCATAAATGCACTTTGTCCACACACTCATCACTATTCTTGAGGCTCTCTTCTGTAGTCCAGGATGATCTGAGGACTTTGCATTATAGTTTTGTGAATTGCAGAAGCTTTCCATGTCTGGCAAGTAGACCATAACCAGTGGGTCCTGCACCAAAAATGTTGGCAGTCTGGAGTCTTTCTTGAGTATTCCATCCCATCAGCCAGGCCTTCTTCCATTTCACCTCTCATTCCCAACAGTCAGCAGTCCAAGACCACCGAACATGCTCAGTTCTCATTGTCTTGCTTTGGAGGTTTTGCCCATTTAGGTTCCCCCCCACCCCAAGGCTTTTTGGAATTTTGTACGTAAATCTTGGGCTTATCCCAAGCATGCTTGTTTGTGGGTGGTGCCATTTTGGCTGCATAAGTAATGGCCTTTGGAGAACAGTGTTTCCCATTAATTGGTATACACAAGTGGGGCCAGCAGCAAAATGTTGCAGTGTGATGTGCTGCCATTCAGGATTCTAGCCTTTCTATTCCATTCTCCTCTTTTACCTGTCCCCTCTAACAGTCAGCCAGTGTTCTGTGGCCAATGCTCAGGCCTCATTGGGCTGCTTTAAAGTTGCCCCACCCTTAAGCCTTCTTTTTTACTTCCTCAAGCCTCCTATCTTTCTCTTGGGCATATTATGATATCATTCTGGCTACATAAAGACTGCTACATGGATAACTTGAGTTCACTATTAGCTTATGTGATTATTACCTGGCTCTGTCTCATTAGCCAAACAGTTCTCTGCCCCTGATCTTACTTTTGGGGAGAGATCTCTTCAGATCATGCAGCTACCGTATATTTTGCTCTATAAGACTCACTTTTCCCCTCCTAAAAAGTAAGGGAAAATGTGTGTGTGTCTTATGGAGTGAATGCAGGCTGCGCAGCTATCCCAGAAGCCAGAACAGCAAGAGGGATTGCTGCTTTCGCTGCACAGCGATCCCTCTTGTTGTTCTGGCTTCTGAGATTCAGAATATTTTTTTTCTTGTTTTCCTCCTCCAAAAACTAGGTGCGTCTTCTAGAGCGAAAAATACGGTAGATCCTAGGCAGACTTGGAAGCAAGTCCCACTGAGTTCAAAAGTGCTTACTCCCAAGGAAGCGTACACAGGATTGCAGTGGAGCCTTTGTTCCCAGCATTTAAGAAGGCTGATGAACACACAACCCCTATGTTAAAAACACAGAAAAACAAATATACTTTTTTCATTGCTGCATGCAGGTAAAGCACCACACCTTTTATTGAAACAACATCAAGCTCCCAAGGGAAGTGTTAAAAATAAGGGGGAGGGAATAGAAAAATGTATATGGAAATGGCGAAGAGATCAGAACAGAGACTGGTGGTTAAGCAGAAGTGCAGCCTGTCTAAATGAGGCATGATTTAGGTATCCCTAGAAGGAGAGATTAATGGGCTAAGTAATGATCTCTCGTAGAGAGGAGAGCAAAATTCCACAAGTTATTGTGTATAATTTTCCCCATGACAAGTGTTGAAGAAATGAAAGCAGGCAAAATCTTCAGTAAGGAAGCCTTTTCCCAGAACGTAAGAAAGTTTTAAGAGCTGGAGAACCAGATGTCTTGCTAGTGGAGAATGTTTTCTCTGGGTTGAATTGTGTATTCTCAGGGATAGGGACTCTGCAGTTAACAGGAGACATTCCTGTCTTTTACATAACGCTCCCAAGTGTCATGCGGAAATCAGGGCCATTTCACATGATATGAGGAAACAGCACTGCTGGGTATTACACAAAAGGGGGAACACCTGCACCTAGAAAGGGGAAACTTGTGTATTCTTTACTGCTAGTTCCTTGGAACATCCAAAGTGTCTCTCAAATCTCTCAGTAGTTCTGTCTATACATACTGAAACCCAGAAGTATTTCTGATCAGTTTACTATATTTTTACTGCAACATTAATGTGATGATGTCTTGTATCACTCATTCCTGCTCTCAGAAAATATTTGAACATGGCAAACTTAAACCAGTTAAGTATCCCATGCTGCCACACTTTACCTGGCAACAAATCACTCCATGAGTGTGGAGCATCTGTAGACAACCACAATGGCCGGATGTTTACTTAGCAGCAGTAATGAGTCAGATGCTGCATTAAATACAAATATGCAAATGGCACCAGTCTTACAAGCTGTGTCATCCAATGTGAGTGGTTTGGTATTAGGGGAAAACATTATGTAAGGGTTCCAGGGCAGTGACGTTTTACTTCACACATTTGAGACTGGGGGTGGAATCCTACTGGCGTGCTTGTGCTCATGGAAGAGCTTTTAATCCAGCAGACACTTCCTCTAATGGAAGAGGAAGACAAGTCATTTTTGTAAACTTGCTCTTCCCCTGCAGTCCAGAAACAGCGGGGTGGGGATGTGGCCTGGGGGGAACAGCTACAGCAGGCAGGAGAAGGAACTGGTAAAAATCCCCTCCCGTCTTCTTCCATGGGCAGACGCGGTCTCTGGATCAAAAGTCCTTCTGTGAGCACAAGGGCACCAATGGGATTCCAAATCTCCATTCTGGCATAACAAATATCTTATGGATTTCAGCCTCAGTAAGTTTGGGCAAAGCGTGTTCTCCTTCATGGAGAGCACGTGTTGCGGTGGGGTCTAACAAGACATCCCACTGTTGCTGGGCGGGTAAAGATAGTTGGCCCCATTGCGATTGGGCTCCTCTTGTCATTGGGGAGAATTTGATGTTGCCATTTTGTGACTGACAGCCATATATTCCCTGCGCGCAGCGTTTAGCTTCCTCTTTTCGCTGCATGCATCGGATCACCCGCCCACCCTCCCTATATTTAGGGTTGTTCGCTTGACCTTGCTATGCCTGTCATGGGGTCGTCTGCCGTTGTGGCAGGGGCCTGGTAGGAATTGTGTCCATTTGGCTGATGCCATTTGGTTTTTGCCTACTGCGTAGCAAATTGTCACAACTTGTAAGGTTGCGATTAGGCATTGGTTTTAAGAATTGGTTGGTGGAGGGGCATGAATTGGCTGTGTCTGCCCCTCCAGTGCTGCTGCTGCAAGGGTATTATTCTGTTAAAGGAATCCAGGGGCTCACCATGCTTTGCTCTGAACCCCTGTCAAGGGGCTAGGGCCACGCAAGAGCCCCTGGGAGCATTTGGGGAGAGGTGAGGGCATGGTACCCAGCTCCATCTTTCTCCCCAAAATGTTTTCCCTTTCTGACTTTCATGGGCGTGTGAATGTCAGTCTGTCCCCATGCGGGGTCAGATAGTCGCAACCAATGCCTAAGCAACCACTCACATTTTTTGTATTTTAATAAAGTTGTGACCAAAATTATACCAAAAACCTGAAACAAAAATTCTGTGTGAATTGTGTTTTATTGGGGTGGCTTGGGAACCTCGACACACAAATGAGTAATCGAAGAAGGCATTCTCACAGAAGTCCACAGAATGAATGGAATCTAAGAAGATGGGCCGTAGCTGTAAAAAAGATGTGGGAAATTTTTTCTTTTAAGAATGGTGAAATCTAAGGGTGCTTGTAAGCACTAAGGAAGAGGACAGAAAAAATTAAGAGACAGGAAAAGAATGAAACAACTGCAAGGACTGGATTAAAGAACAACCCTGAGATCTATGGATAAAGAGTGGTAAACAAATTTAATAAATAATAATAATAATGAAGTGCAGCAAGTTATTTGTGAATGACCTCCACGTGTACTGGCACGATACATGCCTCCAAATTTACCCCTCATTGAAAAGAATGCAGCAATGAGGTAATGATTATTTAAACAAAAAGAGTTAGAACCCACTGCAGGGAAATTGCATAAAGTATGGCAATACAGTGTGGCTGTACTGCCAATAAATTTAGCTAACTGGATAACAGGCACTTTGAAAGTGGAATAGTGGTATTGGAAGCGAACATACTGTGGACTTTCTAACTCTGTGCCTTTGTGTACATCATACTATGGCCTTCCTTGTATTATTGCAAACTCAGCTCTATGCAATCTTCATGACCTCCAGTTCCTGGAAACCAATTTTAGTGAACCAAGATCTAGGTAGGTAAAGGCATATATCCAATGTTGCATGAGACTTGGACACTTAAGACCTAATTGAAACAGGATGACAGAGGAAAACCAGAGGATGCGTGTTTGATTCTTTATATTAAAGGAATACATCATTCCCAAGAAAAATTTCACATTTTATTTTTCTATGAAAGACACTTCTGTCAGTTCTGGAGTAATTATCATCATATATCTCAAAGATAGACATTTCAACCTGATAATATTCTCAATACCAGTTTTAAAGAATCATTAGGTCTATTTCATCCAGAGAAGAAAACAATGCAAATATCTCATCAGTTGGCTACATATAGCCCATGTCTTGTACCTCTATATTTGAATACATTATATGAAGGTCAGTGCTACTGAAATTAAGGATGAGCGGATTTCACCTATTCTTTTCCTTTCAGTGTTCCCTGGGCTCACTCTGTCTTGTAAATCATTAAAAAAAAAAAAAGGTTCACTACCTAGAAACAAAGCCATGTATTTCAGAACTTCAAACTCCATGGAGAAATTTGGCTGAAGAGAATTTTGGAAACAGCCCTAATTGAAATGAAGGGGGAAATATCTTGAATAGAATTAAAGAGTTAGGAAAAGTAGAGGTACTGTGAGTTACATGTCAGATAAGCTGTACCTTTAGGTCTGTGTAAGCAAGAGGCCATATCTAGCCTCTTTGGGAAGTATGGTCAACAATGTCCTTGCACGTTAGCCTGGCCAGCTCAGTCTTTGTCTTTTTCATCTGGACAAGTTCAACCATTCTATGATTATCAGACCTGATGTGGTGACAAACTAAGAAATGCTGGACTGCAAAGTAGTGACCCTTGCATCAGCACAATGTCACAAAACATGATGTTACAGCAGAGGCATTTATTTATCCATCTGTAAGCTCTTTATGCAGCCACACTGGTGTCTTTAGATGCCTCCCACTTTTCTTTCTTGTTGGAATAGTCTGCATATTTCACCTTTAAGAAACTCCCATCCATCTTGGACTCCCTTCTCTCTGAGTATGGGATTTCACTCAGTTAATTCCTTCAGCTTTTCAAAAACCAGAGCTGATGTCCACCTACATTAAGCTTTCCCTTGCCTGCATATAAGGAAATCCAAGAGGTCATGATAACTTCCTCCCAAGGTATCCAGTAATTCCACTATCAGTTCCTCCCTGTTGATGAGGTCCAGGTCCAAGAAAGATGACCTCCTTGTTACTACTTCTACCTTCTGGGAAATGAAATTGTTGGCGAGGCAGTTGAGGAATTTCTTAGACCCTACATTCTTGGCAGAATTTAAGTTTCAACAGATAACGGGATATTTTTCTTTTTTTGACTTTGAAAATGGGTTATTAAAATCCTCTAGAAATCTCATTTGCAAAAATCCAAAAGGTTCTAGTAAAATTAAATTTGGTCTGAATAGGACTGTTATAAATGTGAATGTTTTTCATGCACTTATTTCCCTGGAGCCATTTCCTTCGCTTGGTTTTTTTTTTCTTTTAAAAAAAAGTACTTTATGTTTGTGAGGAACTCTTATGAACTCAGTTTCCTGTAGCAAATTATACTCATTATTTACATTGCTCAAAGTATGCTAGAGGGCTTGCAATTAAGAAGAGAGAGGAAAGAATCCAGTTTTGTCCCCATTAAAATATAGACAAGCATGTTCCCATCTGAATTAATGTGTCATATTTCCTTATTCCAATGGACTCGCTCCTGATGTACGCTAATGGAAGATTAAAGAGGGGGAGGAGATAACTTTCGAAACTTCACTGCATGTCTTTTGAAAGACTTAACAGTATCTTAGATGATAAGGAGCAGTAATTTTATTTCTCCCAGTTATATCGTAAAATTAAATTCCGACATTGGACTGGATGGTAATCCTATGGTTCCCTTCCTCCAGACCCACTGTATTCCCACCTTTTGGCTGCTTTTCGTAAGCTTACTGCATGCTTAGTTTTAAGAATGGCCTAAGTTTATTGTGGTAATGGTATCCAGGTCCAGCCTTTCTCACATGCAGTGTCTCACTGTGCTGAAAACTGCACCTGAGCAGAGGCTTCTCCGCTACCAGGGGAGACAGATATGCATTCCAGTGCTGGCAGAATGACATTCCTGTCACTGGTTTGTGTCTTGGGGGGGGGAGAGGTGTGGCAGCAGCCAATCTGCATGGTGACATAATGTGCATAGCTGCCGCTCTGCAGAAAGGAACAGCCACATAGCTACAAATTCATTCCTCTTCCCATGTGGTAGCTGTTTTATGTGTAGTAGTAGGACCCAGAAGCAAGGAGTAAAGGAGGGTGCCATTAAGAGTACTCTTAACTTGACAAAAGGCCTTATAAAGCTGTGGCACTTGTCTCTGTATAGAACCTGGTATGAACTAATATGACCTAATGTTGCCATATAATATTATTCCCATGCTTAGCTATTCTTCATTATTCCCACAGGAGGAGATCTTGTAGTAAAATAGTGAAGGCAAACTGAGGTTTAATGGCAAATCCTGCTTCTCCTTTGTGTAGGAATGATATGCAAAGTACTCCCTGAGAATAGCAACTATAACTATAACTATAACTATAACTATAATATCCATGCTCTTTAGAAGTGCTCAGTAGCTTTTGGCAAAATGCTATTTTTATAAGTCATTACATTAGTTTCTAGGAAGTTCACATTCGTTTTCAAATGAACAATTATTAAACTATAAAACAAAACGGCATGATTCTTAAAGGCGTAATCTCAGGTTTTACAGTTAACTATAAAATGGTGTATTATAATACAAGAAAGATGCTCAGGCTACTAGAATCTTTCTTTTTTAAAGAATGGTAAAATCTTTATTATTGATGAAATAATTCTACTGTTTTGTAATCCACTAATACACATATACACACTGTATTTGGACAAATGAACAGGACACTCAAAAGATCCAAAATGTAGATATATACTTGATATATGCAAAAGAGGGGAACTAGATTTATGTTATGACTGAAGTGCTAAGTTACAATTCATTGAGATTATAATTGTTTCCTTGGGTTTATAGTAAAAGTAAAATATAGAAAATGTCTCCATAAGGCATTCTAAACTGCTGATGAGTGTGCTACCATTGTGCATTTGGTTTAGACCCAATGAAGTAATAGCAATATATAAAATAAGGTATATATTTTAAAAAACTAGTAATGAATTTGTTGGCCTCGCAAAGCCAGATTTGTCCCTGATGTCCATATGATAATGGGTTTTTCTAAAAGTAGCTCAAAAGAATGACTCAAAGACAATTTACGCTTTGGGATGAAAGTTCCATTAAATTCCATGTGTTGCCTTGGTTTAGATTTTCACAGAATTGCCCTCTGGCATATTGTTTGGGGATCTCTGTGTCACAAAAAAAGCTGCTGTAACAATTAATATAACTAGGTTTCAAAAGCACTAGACTAAGGAATAAGGAGTGGCTATATAGTTTTGGCTGAATAGGGTGAAGTTAAGGGATGTTTTGCAGGGTCAAAGAGAAGAGAACTATAGGGACTTTTGGCTTCTCTGGAATAGGATAGGATAGGTTGACAAAGTATAATGCATGCACACAGAAATACTAGTCCCAGTATATCAGTTCCGTTCTCATTTCTCCAACTAGTACACACTCAAAACTGATTCCTCCAGTTGTGTATTTGAAAACCTCCAGGCTAGACCAATGGTTTCAGTCCCTATCACTGACATATGGAACATAGGTCAATGCCTTTTACCAGTCCAGACTATTTGTCATTCTAATTCATTACTGCCTACTTTGACTGCCATAACATCCTTCTGGACCGTCTAGAGGGGCTGGGAGCTGGGGGCACTGTTATGCAGTGGTTTCGCTCCTTCCTCCTGGGCCGTGTTCAGAAAGTGGTGGTGGGGGATGAGTGTTCAGACCCCTGGGCCCTCACTTGTGGGGTGCCTCAGGGTTCCGTCCTCTCCCCCATGATTTTTAACATCTATATGAAGCCACTGGGAGAGATCATCAGGGGGTTTGGACTGGGTGTCCATCAATATGCAGATGATACCCAGCTCTACCTCTCTTTCAAATCAGAACCAGTGAAGGCGGTGAAGGTCCTGTGTGAGTGCCTGGAGGCAGTTGGAGGATGGATGGCGGCTAATGGATTGAGGTTGAATCCTGACAAGACAGAAGTACTGTTTTTGGGGGACAGGGGGCGGGCTGGTGTGGAGGACTCCCTGGTCCTGAATAGGGTAACTGTGCCCCTGAAGGACCAGGTGTGCAGCCTGGGAGTCATTTTGGACTCACAGCTGTCCATGGAGGCGCAGGTCAATTCTGTGTCCAGGGCAGCTGTCTACCAACTCCACCTGGTACGCAGGCTGAGACCCTACCTGCCCGCGGACTGTCTCGCCAGAGTGGTGCATGCTCTGGTTATCTCCCGCTTGGACTACTGCAATGCGCTCTACGTGGGGCTACCTTTGAAGGTGACTCGGAAACTACAACTAATCCAGAATGCGGCAGCTAGACTGGTGACTGGGGGCGGCCGCCGAGACCACATAACACCGGTCTTGAAAGACCTACCTTGGCTCCCAGTACGTTTCCGAGCACAATTCTGGTGTTGACCTTTAAAGCCCTAAACGGCCTCGGCCCAGTATACCTGAAGGAGCGTCTCCACCCCCATCGTTCTGCCCGGATGCTGAGGTCCAGCGCCGAGGGCCTTCTGGCGGTTCCCTCATTGCGAGAAGCAAAGCTATAGGGAACCAGGCAGAGGGCCTTCTCGGTAGTGGCGCCTGCCCTGTGGAACGCCCTCCCATCAGATGTCAAAGCGATAAATAACTACCTGACATTCAGAAGACATCTTAAGGCAGCCCTGTTCAGGGAAGTTTTTAATCTGTGATATTTTAGTGTATTTTTGGTTTCTATGGAAGCCGCCCAGAGTGGCTGGGGAAACCCAGCCAGATGGGCGGGGTACAAATAATAAATTATTATTATTATTATTATTATTATTATTATTATTGGCTTCCTTAGGCAGAGGTCATTTCACCACCCTCCCCCTGGTCCCTTTAAATGGAGATTCCAGGGACTGAAATTGGGATCTCCTGGATAGTTTGAAACAAAGAGGTTTAGGTTCTGAATTTAATGAACCTGAACTGCTTCCATTTGATCACTGGGTGACAACCCACCATGTACTCCAAGAGATGCTGCAGAGTTGATGGAGGAGCACCACAAGCAGCAAATGGAGCAGGCAGAGAAGCAATCAAAGACTGGAGCAGCTTCTGCGATCACACCAATGGCTGAGACAGCTGTTCAATAGACAAACCAACCCAAACCAGAGTGGGTAAGCAGTAAGAAGCCTCTTTGGAGAACAAAGTGACAGTCCATGTGGAAGTAACCTAGAAGCCCAGCTGCCAGGCATCCAGATGGGAGAGCAGTCAAAGAGCTGAGGGGCTGCTGATTGATTTTTCTATTCCCGGGGAACCTGTCATGGGAAGAAAGGTGTAGGAGGAGAAGGGCTGGCTGGCAAAGTTGCTTCAGTTTGGTTCCCCCACTTCCTGGGAGCCTGCTGTACAGAAGGAGAAAATGGAGGTACCTGAGAGTGTTCAATAAGTGTTGCTCATTATAAATGAGCTTTCTGTCCCTTGGAAGCCTACTGGGGAAAAGAGGGGGAAGGAGGAACCAAAATCAGAAAAGGGGGAGCAGACAGCTCCAGCCGAAGTGGAAACTGTTAAGCAAGATAGTTTAGGCATATGGACTCCGGCAAAAAAACTTAACTGTGTTATTTAGCAGGGAATGGAAACCTCTGTTGTCGCTCTGTGTCTATATATATACTCTTTCCCCCTGCATTTGATACTTGCCCCATTCACCAAGAGACAGACCACTGCTAGGTTCCAGAAAACTGTAGAATGTAACCTGCTTACAGAGAGTAAATTCATACAGAACTTTTTGCCAAATATCTGCATATAACAGAAATATAAAAAATGCATGTTTACAATATATCACAAGACCCATTTTCTACTCCCAGAAATAGTGCCACAATAAACCGGGGTGGGGTGGTACTGGTAATACTTCCATTCGTGTCTGAAAGTGAGATTGCAGGATAATAGAAAATATTGACCATTCTTTGTGACTCCCTGGCAAAATCTCTGAATACACCCTGCTTATCTCTCACCAAGACAATGACACTATTCTCTTCTCTGGTGTCCTGCTGCCAGTCAGAATTGTGTCAGAACAGCAGTGCCAGAGTAGTGTGCATTTAAGCTCCTTTCTAAAATGCTCTAGAGCAGAGTACAGTGGTACCTCTGGATACAAACGGGATCTGTTCCGGAGCCCCGTTCGCATCCAGAAGCAAACGTAACTAGCGACGGCATGTCTGCGCACGCACACATCACTTTTTGCCGCTTCTGTGCATGCGCGTGACATCATTTTGAGTGCATGCGCAAGCGCCGAAACCCGGAAGTAACGTGCTCCGTTACTTCCAGGTTGCCGCGGAGCGCAACTCGAACGCGCTCAACCTGAAGCGCATTCAACCTGAGGTATGACTGTAGTGGATTACAAGACCAGACAACACAGCACCCATCCAATGTGTGTGCAGGTGTTCTGGTGTGCATGCATTTCACATACAAATCATTCCTTAGAAAAGTGCTTGGAAGATATATTATTCTTCTATAATAAAATGATGGTAAGTATTTGATTGATTTGTATAAAATGTCATAGAAATTGCCAAGTACTAACCTCCTGAGGTAGTAAAGTACAGAGCATTAGGTAGCCTGCCAAACTGCCATGTCAGAATTAATTGCACATCATATTATCAGCAAGAATGATACAGGCTAAGCCACTGTTGATGCATTCTTTTTCAGGCTTATTGTAAGTGGTCTTAAAAATGCCCCAGAGCAATAAAAGATTTCACTAATTTCCATGATCCCTGCTCTTGTATGTGGAAAAGCTACAGATAGTTAAACATAATGTGGCCTTGTGCAGACAGGATATTTAACTATGGTTAGTGATTAACAGGTTTGTTACTTAACCCTGGTTAAGAACCACCCCCCCTCTCCCAAGCAAGTCTACAGTAAAACCATGGTTTAACCTAGGAGACATCAGCAAGGAATGCTTATCACCTTGCACCCATTATGGTTTTATCAGGGCAGATTGAATACTTAACTAACCAAAACTTGAAAATTTGCTTCAAACCATGGAATCAAACTTTGCTTTGTAGCCAAACCAAGGTGTTTGGACGTAATACTTAAGAAACCATTGTTAAGTGTTGTGGGCTGGATCCAGGTTAAGTTAGCTGCACTTAGGTTCCACTGAAATCAATGGGACAAGGTAGTCATTACTTAATTTAAATACCACTGATTTCAATGGGAACTCAATTCAACTAACTCTCTGGATACAACTCATGGTCTTCATAGGGCTTACATGGCACATTCAGTATCTTTGAAGTCATTATTCAGATGCCTGTTAGAAATGTTAGGCCTTGAAATCAATTGTTGCTTCATTAATATCATTTCCAAATGAGATTTCATTTAATAGTAGTATTCTGTTACATAGTGGAATACTCTACTCTTCTCATAATGTTTTTAAAATCTCTTTGCAATTTGAAATAATGAAATGTTGAATTGAACTGGAAGCTTTATTTTATTTTTATTTTTTAAATGATATTTATTAGAAGTTTCAAAAATTACAGAAAAAAGAAGAAAAAGAAAACAACAAAAAATTTAACAAAACATACATAACAGTACATAAAAAAGCAAAAAAAAGCACGAAAACCAATACAACAATAACAATAAAAAGAAAAAAACACACATCCAATATTCCATATCTTTATCTTTCATTTACTTGTTTCATCGACCTCCTCACACCTCCCTTTTCGTATTCTAGTTTAGTTATTTGTTTCAGCAAATTCTTTCCATCTTTCTCAGTTTTTATTGGGTAGTTTATCTTAACAGTCTAACCTATTAATTAGCTCAGCAAATCCTTTCCATCTTTCCCTATATTCTGTTGTTCAGTTTACCTTAGTTTATTTTAACCTTATCTTACCATAAAATACCTTAAAGCTTAAAACTTAATATTTATTTGTACATAATTCCTTATATCATTTCTACTAAAGCCAAATAGTTTCATTCCAACATTTTTCCTAATACTCATTAATTTTACACTAATTCCCAAAATAAATTTTTAAAAATTTTCTTCCAATCTTCATCCAACGTCTCTTCTTCCTGGTCTCGGGTTATATCAGTCCTTACTGTCCATTCCATCTAGTCCATCAACCTGGTAATCTTATGTCCGAGGCTCTTAAGTCTTTTCCATGTCCCTTCTGCAGATCTTCTTCTTGTTTGTACCTGCACTTTACCTTGTCTTTTGTTGATCTCTTTCTTAATTTCTTTCCTTTCTCATTGAGGAGTAGGTCTCGGGGATACTCCAACTCAAAAATATCTCCGTCTCTCCTCAGCAGATCAGCCCATTCCCCACAGTCCCATTCCCCACAGTCAGCAGTGTAGTCCAGAGAGTATTTAAAAGCATGCTTCAAAGTCCCTCCAAAATTAAGGGCCCCCACAACTCCAGACCCCCCCGGCCCACTCCAAATTCAGTCTTCAAGAACAGCGGCTTATGCTCCTGCAGGGCCTCGGGTCTCTCCATTTGTGTTACTTGAGGTTCAACAGCAACCTCCTCCATTATCTTCTGCATTGCACTTGCCCTGTCAAAACAGGTTCCTGGGTTGGTTCCTGAATGGTTTCTGTATAAATATTCGCTGTTTGTCCAAAATTTTTGACTGCAACAGTCATCAAATCCATCTTCTCATGCATCTGCTCCAACAAAGCGCTTGTCTTGCAAAAAGCAAGCACCAAAACTTCTTCCAAACACATTTTTATTCAAGGTCAGAGTCTGGTCCCATGATCCTAATCTCCACAGCTGTGAAATCCCCAGATCGACTCCAGCAACAATTTAACAATTTCTATTTGTATCCATCTTTTGAAAGCAGGTCCAACAAAAGAGAATTACTTTCATTTTTTAATTTTTTTGTTTCTTTTAAATGTAAAAGGCAACACTGGAATCAATTTGTTTCTCTTCTTTAACTATCTGTCAAAAGACGTTCCATTCACAGTCAATGAACTTCCCCAAAAATCTCTGTCTCTGACACCCCGTTCCCAGGTTTGAGACGGTGGAAATTTATCTTTCTTTACTCTCTCTCCTGCAGGCTTGAACAATCAAAATTCCCCCTCTTTACTCCTGTTTCCAAGAGGGTTTTGGTGGTTAAAACTGGAGGAATTTTAGACCTTTATATACGACTTTCCAGACTTTAGCTTGCACAATTTTTGCTTCAGTCTATTTACAAAAGCGGAAGGCGGACTTCCTGTTTAGAACCTTCCCGCTTCAGTGCCAAATTAAAATGTTTCTTAATCCAATTTTCCGTTCTACTCACGGGTACTTGTTTAGAGTCCAATTGTCCACAGGAAAAAGTCAGCGTTCTCCGGCAACGGCTGTGCGGCTTTACTCCGTAAAAATAGCGGTCGATTCAAAACACCGCGCTGCTCACCCCACGTCGCTTCGGATCCCCGTAAAAGGGGTTTCCTTGCGAGTAGGGGAGGCGCTCCTGGTGTCAGCCGAATCCCACGTTCCCAGGCTTCCTCCGCCTGGGATTTTTGAAGGGTCTCCGCCTTCACCGCGGCGGCAAGACCCGATTTTCGTGGAGCGGGTTCCTCTCAATCAGAGGAACTCCGCCATTGCCGATGGCGCTAACCCAGAAGTCCTGAACTGGAAGCTTTATAAACTTATTTAGGCTGTGGCTCTGTCAGCAACAGAGAGACCTTCCAGTAGGGCCTTTATTAGCGCCTCAGTGCTACATTGGCACTGTCCAAGCTGCAACAATCCATGGGAAATGTAGTTCTCATGGATTCTGCTATCCATTTCACATTGATCCATATGCCTAAGATGCTGCTGCAGGATCAAAGGGAAGCCTCTTGCAAGAGTTCCCATTATAAGACCTTGCTGCTGCCAAGGTTGAGGGAACCAGCAGACTTGCATCCATAGATTTGAGGGTGTAAACACAACATTCCCCATGAAGGGGCCAGGCACCCACATTTTTGTGTGCTGGGGCCATGCATGCTGTGGGGGTGTGCGAGTGTGATGTCACCATGCATGTTGACATGTGTGTGTGATGTCAGCACGCCGTGGGGCATGCTGACATCAGGCGAACGAGTGCCCACAGTGTGCACAGCCCCAGGCACCCACGGTCCTGGGACCAAGCAGTTTTCTGCTTGTCTCATGCTTTCAAGGAATGGATTCGGGATGTTTTCTGTTTGCTCCACATCTTTCCCCAGGAAAATCTGTTTAGCACCAAATCGGAGCAAACATCCATCTGAGGAAACCCAATTGACGTTTGCTCCGATCCAGCGCTAAAGAACAAGTTTTCCTGAGGGAATGCAATAGGACAAGCGGAAGTCTAGATGAGCCCTCAGGCTCAGTGGCCTTGTCTGCCTGGAAAGTGTTCTGGCAGCCACAACATGCAGGAGAAATGCAGGGAAAAGTTGAGCTGAGGTTGCATTCATGGTTTTTTGCAGTCACAATCCGTGTGAGACGCAGCAGCTGAGTCCTTCCTATAGACCCCTTTTCTCTACCACAGCATACATGGTACAAATCTGAACGGATAAAACCTTTGCCTGAGAGTATTCTAACTGCAGTTCTATGACAGTGCAGAATGCTACTGGGAAACATACAATGCATTAATTGTATATTGCAATTAACGAATGTATGCACAATACCTATGCGCTCTCAGGCCTGGCACGGCTGTTCAGTGCAGAGTACAAATAAGTGTAGATCATCTTTTACTTCCTTAGAAGAACAGGCTCTAAAAGGGGAGTGCAGGAGAAGGATTAGTCTTCAAGACAAGGGCTTAAGCACCATTCACAGCACGCAGGGAAGCACTTAGCTCTGGGTTCCCTTCATGAGCCTCAGTGAAAATTGCAGGTGTTCAGCACCATGCCTAGTGTTTGGAGATCATAAGCAGCTATATTAAAGCTGAGTGTTTATTAGTATTGTTATTAGCAAGCTGCATGCAGTATTTAGTCAGAAGTTGGGCTTAAAAGCTTCAATGCGGCACTCAGAGGTTCAGGCCACAGCAGGCGTGGAAGCTTCATGGATTTGTAATTGGTTAGTGGGTGAACATAAATAGGAAACGCAGCAAGGGACGTAGGTGTTTTGTTGAAGAGGGAACACGGGGACAAATCTTCTAAAGGCTGCAAGAAAAAGCAGCGTGATTTGTATCCATTGGCAGTGCTGTACTTGCTAAGATCAAGGGAGAACAGAGTAGCTGAAAAGAGTTGCCTGTAACTGGTCCCTGTCACTGTCTGTGAGGGCTTCAATGCTGATAGTGTGTGGGCCAGAAATAGGGAGGAGAGGTAAGGGATTACAACCACTTAAAAGCCCCTAGAGCACAGGTGAATAACCTGTGGACTCCCATCATTCCTAACCATTCTGGCTGGGGCTGAGGGGAGTTGGAGTGCAGGTCACAGGCTCCCCATGTCTATACTGTCTTGGCCTCTGAGGGCAGGCAAATATCAGTGACTGGCCCTATCAAGGTTATTTCCCTGTTTCCCCTTGCTTCATGGTGTACCAGTATTCTTTTAATTTAGCCTTCTAAATTTGAGGCCTTTTTAAACAATACCCTACCTGCATGGAAGCTGTTTTTTCATTGGCACCTCCTGATAAGCTGGGGTAATGTTTAAATGATCCAGCCATAAAGGGAAAGGATGGTTCTGTGGAAAGGAGCAACCTTAGGCCCCTAACCACATCACTGATAATTTATTTTTGAGCTTTTGTTCTCTAGATGCTCACAAGTAAGTAGCTTTGGAACAGCTAGGGTGGTGTTTAAAGGGGACTTTGGTACCCTGTACTCCTGTGCTGTAAGAGGAACAAAGTTTTCCAGTTCCTCAGGAAAATCCTTTGTTTTCATGCCTTATTCCTGACCAAGAGTGGCGCTGGAAAGAGTGTCCCTACCATATGCTATGAGGGAGCAAGGGGCACAGCCTTATACTGGGCCAGACAATTGGTCCATCCAGCTCAGCTCTCCAGGGTTTTCAGACAGGGGACATTTCCATCCCTACCTGAATATGGCAGGGATTGAACCCAGGACATTCTGAATGCAAAGATGCTCCACCAGTGAGCTTTGGCCCTTCCCCAAAGGGGGAGGGCAAGGTGGTGACATTGGGATTGCGCAGACACATCTGTGGGTCTGCAGACTGGCTGCCAGTGCATCTGCACAGCCCCAAAGTTGCTCCTCCCACAACTTCCTAGCGATGCTGCTGCTGGGAGGCTATTGTTATGGCTCTGCCAGAGCAGGCAAGCTGCTGTTCCTCCTGATGTTGCTACCATTCTGAAAGGGTTTATCTCTTTGCAGGAAAAGATGCACCATGAATGCAGAACGGAGATTGCCATTTTATAATAAATTATATTTAAAACATTTAGAAAATTGGCTAAATGCTTATTACTAGAGAAGATTTACACTTATCCCCTGAATTTCCAGCATTATCTGACATAATGCGGTCAACAGGCTGACACTTGCTCATTACAGAAATCTTGGTGCTGCTCTCCCCTTAAAAATGCAAGGCTTTTTTTTTTTAACATGGCAGCAGGCCCATTTCACCTACAGAAGTCTCCTCCTCACAAACATTCCATATTCAGGATGAATCCTCATAGTAATAAAAATTAACCATCTTTTACATTGTCATCGTTTGTGGTCTAGGGTAGACTTGATGACACTGGTGCTTCCAAGGGCAGCCTGACCAGATATATCCATGGCAGAGGAAATCTTTATTTACTGTATTTTTCAGTGTATAAGACAAGGTTTTTTTCTTTTTAAAAAATAGTAAAAAATTGGGGGTCGTCTTGTACACGGAACATGGACAACTGGGGAAATTTTTAAAATATTTAAGCATATGTCCAATATTTTGGCTTGGTCGGGCTGAGGCAGTCCCTCCTGCTGCCGTCGCCCCTCCCCCCCTGCCCCCGGGCTGTATGCTGGTGACTGGCTCAGCTCCTGAAGCCCCCGCTGGCTCAACCACCAGATCGAGAGCAGCTGCCACCGCCGCTGCTGAGAGCTGCCTCAACTACCTCTCCTTGCCCTTTTGTCTTCCCCTCTCAAACTCCCACCCTGCCCCCGGCCCGCTCACCACCTTCCTCAGCTCAGTTTGCTCAACTGCATGGCCCGATGCAGAGCGGCTGCTGCCTTCCCCCGGCTCTTCCTTGGCATCCTGCTTGGGAGCCTGCTTCTCCACAGCAGCAGCTGCCACCGAGGGGAGCATGTGGTGCCCCAGTTGCTGCCTTTGCTTTTGCACCACAGTGCACTGCATGCTGGAAACTTTGAGGGTGATTGCCCACAAAAAGATTAACAATTTGCTGCCGCCAATCATCCAGATTTTCACTTCTATTTTAGGGTTTCATTTTCTTAATTTTGGGTTAAAAAAATAGGGGTCGTCTTATACATTGAAAAATACGGTATATATATTGTACATTATAGTGCAGATGGTATGTAGGGTGCAAGAGGATAGGTCTTTGCCCCCAAGGAGCTTACAATCTAAAATATGGCACAAGTAAGTTTTAAAGAGGCAGCTGCAAGGTAAGATATGTAACATCACGCAGGTGTTATTGAGTGCAGTTCCAATGATACAGAGAAAAGGCAGAGTTGTTTGAGAGAGCAGGAGACCTTTCACCAGAGGTGGCGGAGGAGCTGAAGGTCATGGACAGGGATGCAGAGAGATATAAGAGCAGAGAGATAAGAGAGGTCAGGCCAAGGCGGACTTAGGAGGCTAAAGCACAAAAAGCTGATGCTGTATCCCGGAGTAGCAGGAAGTCAGTACAGGAGTTTAAGAGAATTTCACATGTTTAGAAAGAAGGGGCAGCTGTGGCGGTGGAGTATTTCAACTGTGCTGGTGAGATTATGAGAGTAGGCAAAACTTCAGTGCTTGTGCTCGGTTTGTAATGAGTCTGGAATGGTTTTTATGTTAAATGTTTGCATATAGTGTGTAGTTAGGCCCACAGAATTTTAAACATTTTATTCAGGGGCAGCCTGACTTCAGTACTGCACAACCTACTCTCCCTATTATTATTTTTTACTAGACTTGTCATGGTTCACTGAAGAAGTTGCCATATACCCAGTTAAACCCTCGCTCCCTCTAGCTGTAGTATCCACACTGACTGGCAGCAGCTCTCCAAGGTTTCAGGCAGGGAACATTCCCAGCTCTACCTGGTGATTGAACCACAGATCTTCCGTATGTCAAGAAGATGCCCATTCACTGAGCTGTGGCACTTCCACTTGAGCTATGGCCCTCCCCAATAATTAATCTGTTTCAAGTAATCTTGAGCATACACACTTGCTTAAAAACACAAAACGTCTAGTTGGACCAGGTCAAGGCCCACCTCTCTTAGCAAGAATCTGGTCAACCAGAAGTCACCAGCCATTTACCAATGACCCATTAAGACAACCTACTTTCTTCCCATACCTGGTTTTTATACAGGCAGGGAGCACTGATAAAAAAAAACAACCATCCAAACCTGTTGCAGTTCAACAGGTACCACATTCTGATCCTCCGTTTTTATATCAGTTCAGCCTATGATTGATTCAAGCGTTTTTGAAATTATGAGTGACTGGTTTAATACAATATGTGCCGATATCACATCAACAGTATTTTGGAGGTAGCAGGGGACAGATAAGACTGTCTGATTACTCTGCATGTGCATCAAAGCATCCTTCCTTTGACACCTTTATTCCTTCTTTGCACTTCACCCAAAGACTTCTTTGCCTGAGGAGTTCCTTACCTTAAGATTGGCACATGCTGGTAAGTCATTGTTGGTGGGTATTTCATTGTTGGTGTTCTCGGGTCCCATTATCTTAGATCTGTAAGATGTTGTAGTTAAAGCTGTGGTTGTCTGGACAGGTAGTAAGGGCTGCCACACATTCACGTCTGTACCGTTGCCAAAGGCCTGAATTGCATTTTCTGCAGAAAAAAATCACAGAGTCAATTCTGTTTATGAAGAAATAGTTTAAAATGGACAACACTACCCCAACAACTTCCTGAAGGGAACCCCTACAACGTTAAGTTTGTGGGTCACAGATTTATTTTCATCTGACAAAGGAATGCAATGCTTTTAATAATAATAGAATGGTTTAAACTCAGACTTACAGGCTGCCTTTTTAACATGCCAGCACAGAGCCACATCAGCAGTGGGATTGCTCAGGGCACAAAGGCACCGAGTGTGGAATTTACACAAAATATTTGTACATCTGTAGGCAGTTGAAAACCCAATTTATACTACAATCCTCAGAGTTCCCAGGAAACACTGGTTGTTAAACCACTATAGGAATTGTAGTTCTGTGAGGGAAATATAAGGCTCAGCACTCTTAACAAAATACAGCTCCCAGAATTCTGTGGTGGAAGCCATGACTGCTTAAAGTGGTAAGATGCTGCTTTAAATATACAGGGTAGATGAGGCCTAAGGAAAATCTAGAGAACCCACATTTAGGTAGTCTATAAATAATTGAGCTCACCATTCCAGGATATACTATCGTAATATGTTTGATAAGCCAAATGGTAATAGCAAGGAACTGACTGGTTTATTTATAATAATGGTTTTTTATACAACAAAAAATACGAAGTATTTTAAAGATTTTTCTTTTCTTTCCCCCTTTCTAGTCTTCAAACAAAATATACATAAATAGGTGGGAGAAGCACACTCACACTAGAAGTTGAAAATGGAAAAGCTGAAAGGCTTATTGTAGGTTTTCATGGGATTAAATACTCTGTTTATGGTAAGAGTAAATTGGCTGGGTTTTTTAAAAAAACAAACAAACATACAAATGAATAGAAAAACAGTTTTTAATCAGGTCTTTGGGGAATCAGCATGGATTTAGGGATTTCTTATTTCAAACACATTGTATAAGAAATAAACCATTTCACTGGGGACGTGAGCAAGGAGTTATTAATACATTCCTTCAATAGCATCCACAACTTACTATAAATTATTTCACTTTTACTTCTTATCTTAGAAAGATGCATTTAATTCTAACTTTAAAAAAAAACTTCTAATAAATGTGGGAAATGATTTATAGACTTCAGAAATGCGCAGGCTGATGTGACGAGAAGTGAGGAAAATCTGTATGGATTTTCATGCCTTGCAGCACATTATAGAAAACTAACAAATGATCCCAGAGAACTGACAGATAGTTACCCTGAATGAAATAAACCGACATATCATTGTTAAAAACACCATCACCCACATTCATGGAGCTAAAGACTATTATGTGCAAACCATTTAGTGCACATTTAGAAGATCCAGTGGTACAGTCCTCTTGGGGCTGAAACTCTTCTGAATAAAGACAGGGGGAAATGCAGGTTTTAATGAACCCCTGAATAAAATGAGACTACCTGCACACAGAAAAGTAGCATGTATATGTGCACATAGAAAGCTAGCGTGCATGTCAATGAGAGCGTTAACCTACAATCATTCTTGGCAGTAGCTTTTGACAGGCAGGGTATTTTCTTCATTCAATCATGATGTCCCCTCACCTACGTTTTGAAGTGCTATATTCATGGGAAGATTGTACCACATGATTTTCCTGCACCAGTAATTTGCATTTAAGCCGGCTGAGAAACCTTTAATGATTGCGATAAAACAATGGCACACAGCCCTATCCTTTGAGCCACTGTGGTAGCCAAGAAGGGTGAAAGATTAGAGGCAAGGGCTACTGCCCCAACAGAATGTGACAGTCTGTTATACAGATATTTAAAACACATGCAGATTAATAGCCTGACACTTAATAATACACTGTGCATCGTTAGTATTTTTTTTATTTAAAATAAAGGTTTACAAAAGTCAGCCCATTAACCAAAAAAAGGATAATGGAACATTTATCCCCCTTCTGTGAAATGCTATTAAAACAGGGACACCTTTAATTTCTTCATGAAGAAAAGGTCTCTCTGCCAGGGTGAGTATAATTTTTCCTCACAGTGTCCTCTAATGTCATTGCTTTATCTTCATTAACATTTTTATTCCGACAGCAAGAGAGAGGACAATGGAACTGGGGTGTTTCTTTTAAATCAGAGCATGTATTGGTGCAGCAATGCTTCCATTTCCAAATTGGCAAATTATTCAAACAATTAAGTATGTTTATACATAAGTACTGAGTGTGACCTGTTGATGCTTAACTAGCTAGGCACCCAGACGTCTACATTGTTACTTCTTTTTAAGAAACTTGAGTTTAAACTCAATTTATGTGGACTGTTCCTGAAGCACGTTTCTAATTTGGAAAACAGGTCTGACAGCCTAGTTAAGCACTTCACATTTAACCAAGATCTAAAGCTGCACAACACAAGGCCATTTCCCAGTTCCCATACGACATTTTTCCTATGTGGAGATAATGGCTAGGTGGAACACTAAATTATGGTTTAGCACTACAGGTACGAGCCTCAGGCTCAGCACTCTCCCCTCCCAATTCCTCCTCTAGCGTGACTGCAAGGAGATCGGACACTTTCCCTTCTGTTTTCAGTTCTCTGTAGTTTGCCATTATGTGCAAACCTGGTACTGGGGTTAGTCTTAACTACGGTTTAGGGAAACAGCCAGGATCAAAACCATGGTTTTAAGTTACTTGTTCCCTAAACCCGAGATGGGAAAACTCAGGCACATATGGCCTCCCAGGCCTCTCTATCTGGCCTTTCACCAGACCATGCCTCCTCCCTAGGCCACACCCCTCGCTAGCCCTGCTCTATGTTTTTGCCTGTCTGGAATATGTCCTCAAGCTGTGATAATGCCTGTTGCTTGCCTGGATGGAGGATAGAGAAATGTACGTGTGAGTATGGCTGTAAAAGCCTCTGGATTTTGCATGGCCAGAATGCAGCCTTCTGTACAGAGGTAGCATAAACAAAGATCTAAGCTGTACCACCAGGGTAGTTCATGCTGATGGGTGGAGTTGAGAGCATCCATCGAGAAATACAGCAATTGATGAATCACTCAGCATAGATAGTGAGGGCATGTTGTGGAAGAAACACCCCAGAATTTGTGCTCATTTATACAGGACTCCCCCCCCCCGATTAATTCTTGATTATGTAAACGAGCCCCTACATTGTAGGTTGCTGCATATATTATTCTATAAACACATCACTGAAGATATTTTATAGAATATAAATATGGTACTCACTAAGACAAGTGTTATCCTGGAAGAAATTCAGAAATTTCAGACATTCTTCTAGGTCATTCCCGCTATTGCTGCAATCACACCACGGAGCGACGCTGAGACTGTTGTAATTTAAATAATTTGGAGTCATAACTGTGCCTATTAACAAAAAGAAACAACAAAACAAAACATGTGATTATTTATTTTTCAATAACCCACCATCCTCCCAGAAACCCAATCAAGAAATGACTATCATCTTGTAAATGAGGGAAGGAGAACAGGATTGAAATGTTAAAATACACAAGTAAGCTTGGAGTAGATATGTGATGAGAATATTTTTTGGGGGCTGGGAGTGGGTAAATATGGCCTGATGAATTCTGAGGAAGAGTATGAAGGCAGAACACAAAAACTGTCACTGATGTAATGATGTTGTCCTGAGCCTGCAAACAGGTGGTTCCTCAAATATTAACCAAAGGTTAGATTAACATTTTAAAGACAACAATTTAAATTAAAATGATCACCACTTATTTTGAATAACATTGCAACTACACTTATTTTGTGATACCGAGGAACAACCATTATGTTTGGATAGTCTGAAGTAGGAATGACAATGCTATAGAAAGCACCAAATGAATTTGGAGGACTATGACTATTTTTACATGCCTGAAATCCTTAAATATGCCCACAGCTGATCCAATACAAGAAATCTATTTATTGATCTAGAACTGGGGGTATTTTGTACAAGGTAATATACAGAGAAGGTATTAACATTTTCAGAAAATAATCATCAGCAAGCTCTGATTTGTATATGTCAGGTGTGGGGCTGGTGGGTGTGACCTGGGGGAAACGGCCTTGAGGGCAAAACTGTGACCCGTGCTGGGTCTAATAAGGCCAGCAGGCCAGAGGTTCCTCACACCTGTTTTATTAGAACACAACAGGAATGAAACATGGTAGATCTCCAGCACTATTCAAAGTTAAAATTTGTTTTTCATTATTTGCTTATTAAATATTAGGGTCTGATTTTGCTGTTCCAGGGATCCTTGTGGGTTTTTTTTAAATGGGTTTCTGTGGTTGCTTACAAATGGATTGTATTTGTATTCTGGTCTCCTTTATAGTATTTGTCTTTGAATTTATGTCTGCAATAATAAATCCATCAATATCAGACACAATTCAAATTAAAGTTGTTTGCACGTAATAAGGTTAAACATTGTTGGTGTAATTTTGTCTCATTAAAATCTATGGGAGTGTTGCCACAGATACTCCACCATACATGTTTAATAACTGTAAGGTTGAATATTTAAAGTGGCGTGGTAGAGTGTATATGATGATAATAATGATGATGATGATGTGCTTTGGGGGGTGCAGAGTGCAGGGGGCAAACAAGAAAGATCCTCCTCAGTGTAGCAATGGGAAATTAACTACGTGAAAACAGGTTAAGAGCTCTGGGTACTTTCTGAATGGCACCGAAGATGGCCAGAACAGAACAGGAAATAAATGCATCAAACCATTTAGGGTCTGAAATGATAAAATGCAATTATGGAAATGCTGCCAAGGCATGTCTAGTATCACCAGGGATAGGAAAGGCAAGTATATGTTTATTTAGTGCTCCCTATTAGAAAGACATTGGAAAAAATAACATAAATATGGAATATGAACCTGAGGACAGATGTGAAATCAAGCACATAGATTATTTCTCCTGCCTTTGACTTGTTCTTCTAGCCAACATCTTGGACTTGAGTCCCCGCCCCCTCCCCCATTTTCTTTTGGTCTCTCTCGCGTGGATAATTACATGATTTTCAGAAGTGGTAGACAACGTGAACCTATTTGAAGATGCTCTCTGGTCATGTGTACTAATGCTAATCTCAGATAACACAGTGATGATGGCTATATAGCCAAAATGGAACTACTGAGGAGCAACAGGGAGGAATTGGCATGCTTACAGAAACCCCAAGGTTTGTTCATATCTCTACCTACCTACCTACCTACCTACCTATCTGTTATCTATAGATGAGGGGGAATGAAATGGTGTATTCTGTAAGATAGCATGGTTGGCTGGCTCCCTGAACAGGAGCACTCCATGCAGCATTCTGTCCCTCTGGCGTTTTCAATCACATACCACTAAGTGTTTACAATTTGTATTAATGCAAAACCAAAACCAAACCACTATTTTTCTTCAACAGAAAAAAGTAATATATTATGACTGATCTATCTGGTCACCATTAACACATCCAATTAGGACATAGCATTTGTTCCCTGTGCATCAGAGAGTATTATATTAATTTCCATGACCACTTTAATGTGGCAAATGTGTGCTGGAATGATATCCATCATTTCCATGTCATAAGGCATTTTTGCAGTGGACTCCTATTTGATAGATACCTCAAGTTACTTTTACATTCCCTTAAAAAGTCACCATTCTGTGGCAATCACCTTATCATCTAAAAAGTGAGAGGTACATGTTTTCTATCACTTAAAAACCACTTCTCAGGCTCACTATACATCTGCAATCTATATTCTCAAACTTGACTTTAATATTATGGCTCCCACATGGAGATAACTGGTAGGACCCCACATACTGTATCTTGACCAGAACATCTGAAAGCCACTTGCTATGCACACTAGCACATTTACATGGAGAGTATCCATATAAGCAGTGCTAATTTGTGGAGGTAGATGCTGCCAGCATGCAGAATCTCCATGCAGCTGGGCTAGGGAACATAGCAAGTGGTTTTGAAAGGTTATACTCGTAATGTGGACAACCTCCACATATTGGATATAATTAGCTCTCAATATGGGTAGGAAAAAACATGGCAAAAGAGTTGAGAAAGGAATCCTGGACAGGTAGTCATACAACCACAGAATGCACATATATGCCCTTGGAGTCTAGATTAATGCTAGGCTGACAAGAGCTCTTGGTATCCCAAAGAAAATGAAAGGCTGGTTTTGGAAGCCTGTGAGTTTTTCAAAGTAACAGCAGTAAGCAAGGCATGAACTCTTGTTACACTAGTCAGTTTCCATCCTCTTGACTGTGTCTTGGGGCTGCTAGCAAGGAAGAAGAATGTGCATTTCCCCTCCAAAGTCAGATCTCCACTTGATTTCGCTTCCTTAGAGACCCATTCCCTTGATCTTGATGCCAGAGAGTGTTTTTGCAGTCTTTCTTCAAGCATTTGTGCAGTATCTTTGCCCATGGAAACAGAAAAGTACCTCTCTGCTGGAACTGGGTTATCCTTAAGGTTAAATTGCATAATGGCTCCAATAAAATCCTCAGCAAAAGTCCCTGTGTCTGGGAACTACTTGCCAGCAGCTCTTATTCTGAGTTATCCATTAGTACCAAAGTTATTTCTTGCCAGCAGCTAGCATCCATACATCACTTGATTGGATCTGATGTCTAAGATACACGAGTTCTTTGTCCAGGAGTCAGCTTCTTTTGTCTGCAGCTAGTTAAGTCATCCTTTTGCCTTTGCTTCAATAAAAAAACAATTCCCAAGATTTTTGAAAGCTACCATACTTCCCCAGTCATCATACTTATTTATGATTAGCAAACTTGCCAATAAGTATCGAGAAGTGTTGCCATTTTGGCCCAAGAAAATAAAACAGGGTAGTTGTATTTCCTTGATCACTATTTGTCAGTGAAAATGTATGCAGTTATTTGAATAACATAGAACTGTTTTTCAGAAAAACAGAAAGCTACTAATTAACTTGTACATATCTACATACAAAGAGAGAGATCCCTGAAATTTCATGGTGTACAGCTATTTGGAGCACTAAGTATTTCTCTCTCTCTCTCTCTCTCTCTCTCTCTCTCTCACACACACACACACACACACACACACACACAAAGCTAACCTAGTAATATATCTTAACACACAGTCTTTCTGAGCGAGAGCATTCTGTTTTGCTCATGCTTCCCCCAGGTGGTATCTCATCAGAAAAGATGTTTTTAACAGCTATAGGAGTTGAGCTGTGGTTTTCACACCTACCATAAACAGCTAGAAAAGTTTTGTGACAGCTGTAGACTCTGAGCTTGAAACAAATCTAATATGTAAGTCTTCATGCCATTTCCTTCTCATGTTTCACTCACACATAAATACTTAGGCTGTGTACATATTACCATTCACTCTAGCTCAAGCATACTCCCATCATTGTTGATTCAACTCATATACACATGATGTTAGCCACAATCCATACCTATCCTGTAGTTTCTTGAGAAATATTGCTGTTTGATGTCTTTCCCCTCAAATCAATTTCCATTTGATTTGAAAAGGTATGACACATTCACTTTACAGTTAAGCTGAGGTGTGTCTCGAAACACACACAGATGGCAGCTTCATGAATAGGAGTTTGCGGGGGGGGGGTTGCACGTGCAGGGAAATCAAATATGTAATGCTCATCAGGTGTACATATCCACACCCCTCTGTGGTGTGTACAGCAACATGCAAATACTGCTTGAAATGCAGTGGGGTAGGGAAATACCCTCACTGCATTTTAAGCTGCTAAGGTGTACATAGCCTTATCTAGTCTGCCATCTGACTATTACATTCTGGACGTTCACTGCCTTAAGATGAGCGCTTTCACTAAGAAACCAGCATAATACCAAAATGGAGTGTGCCTCCACTGTCAGAGTCATTATGTTTGAGAATCCCAGATGCTGGAAAGTGCAGGAGTGGGGCGTGTTCTTGTATTCAGGGTTTCCCACAGGCATCGGATTAGCCACTGTATGAACCGAATGCTAGACTAGATGGGCCATTGGCCTAATCCAGTAGGCTTTTCTTATGTTCCTAAAGAAAAGTTTAACATGGTGAGTACAAATCACAGCAAGTCACGGGCCCAACAGTCCATCCAGGGTGTCCCTCTGGGGTGAGGTTGAGAATGGAACAATTGCTTCTCATTTCACTTAAGCATACTTAAGTGTTATGTCCAAATCCTTCCCCACAGAGTTAATTTAGCATGAGCATATGGGTCAAAATGTAATTGATGATACATTATATGCCACACCACTCTAGCTGCTGAAACTGCAGGTGGAAATAGTCCTTTCCTTTTTATACACATAGACCCTATTTCCATCCATCCATAAAGGGGTGCCAAGTATATCATCTTTATGATTACCTGTCCAGGGCTGTTTGCAGGGGGGTGGGGGAAGCTTGCCAATCATTTGTTTGAGCTAAAATATATATATGTCTTATGGTACAGTCTAAGATCTGGAAAATTAAATCTTTCTTCCAATATTGAGAGCTGCAGTTTTAAAGTAAAAAGGGAGGCAAAGTCCCACAAAGAAACTTCTGAATTGCCATATTATGTTTTTGAAAATGACTTGTTTTAGGAAAAACAAAGGAATACTACAACACATCAAAAATTATCCATGGCAAGATATTCATCTTATGTGTATTATTCCACCCCAAATACTACATCTGAGTAATACTCATCTTTCCAAATCAAGAGATATCTCTGTCATCAGTCTGTTAAGCTAGCTTTCTGATCCATCATTTAATGCTTACTTACTGTCTTTCAAACAGTCAACACTTCGTTGGGTTCAGCTGACACCACTAGCTCTTGTTAATCTAAACCAGAAGTGAAAACTTCCAAACTCCTCCTTGAGGCTGCTGTGGGATTATGTGAGCCAAAAGCTCATTGCGGCTCATTCTTATAATGCAGGGATGTCCACTGTGGGCAAATGTCTTGCTCTGAAGTGAAGCCAGTGGTACTTGACAGTCACTCAAGCAGAAGTAGCAATGATAAATCCAAATGTTAATTACGATAACGATCTGAAGGGATAGTTTTGCCTTCACTGGGAATGACAGGTACCTCAGAAACCATTTAATAAGGACACAGGGGGTCATTCACAAACAGACTTCTTGGAAACAAATTAGAAGATAATTGGTTTCATTCATCAAGGAAACTATCCTTTCCCTAGAAAGAAGTCGTTTTCATAGCAAAGGAAATTTCACCCAAGTTACTTGTGGGATATTCAAAAGCTTGCTCTAAACAATAGTTCAGATAAACATAAAGACTAACTGTGCATGCAATGACCCCCCCCCAATCTATATGGGGAAAAAGAAAGTGAACTGCCAACAGAATGTCAGAACATGTTATAGCTACCCTATGGTAAACAGTCTCTGTCTCAGTAGTAACACCTGCATGTCCACACCACGGTAATTATCTTATTACATTATTCCACACCCACGAGTAGATACCAGGAATGCAGAGTGGGGGCACAGAGACTGACAAATAATATAGTGATTAGCTGCATACTTGATTATTCTGGGGGTCCTAAATCTTATCAGTCAGGTGATCTAATACAGCAAAGAAGATCCATTTGTGGAAACAGTTTTCCATGCATATACCTGGTATGGCTGCACTGAGTGGCTGGGTATGATGTTTGAGGGACATTCCCTAACAAAGCTACCAGTTACTAGTATGTGAGTAGTAGTCCCCAACTAGAGGTAATTCAGAATCTATTCTTTAAGAGTACTTCACATGTGGGCTCTTTCATTCAAAATATTCTTCCCTGGTACACAAACCTTTTGCCCATTTGCTTTCATTTCTATGAACTTTAGGCTTAGGCTTACTGCCTTGGAAATTTCATTAATTTTAACTCAAAGGTAAATAGAAAAGAACTTTGAGAGCTGAGCTATGCATGGATTGTGTCCTGGTATTGTTCTTATACATGGCTGATGGCATTTGGGCCATGAGCATTTCTTTTATCTCTGCTTTTCAACAAAATCTTCAAGATGCCTGAGATGTTGTTGGGGTTTGGCACGGCAGAGTTTCAAAGAAAGATGTGCTCTTCCAAGCCCACACTCCCAGAATGCTTGCACTCCTGTCTCAGCACCATCTACGCTGATTTGGTCATGTCCACAGAATGGAAGAGGGCAAGATCCCCAAGAACACACTCTATGGGGAGCTGGCTTCAGGCACAAGGACTGTTGGCAGCCCAACTCTGTGTTACAAAAGTGTCTGCATCCATGACATGAAGGCTGGCAACACCAACCCTGCCATGTGGGAATCCCTTGCAGATGACCACAGTCTGGAAACAGACAGTCAGATTGTGTATCGATAACAGTGACCAGAGCAGAAATGACCACTGGGAGGAACGCAGGGAAAATAAATGCCATGGTGCATCTGCACCAGCGAAACCAGATGCGCTCATCTGCCCCAGTTGCAACAAAACATGTCTATAGCGCTACAGCAGTTTCCAACAGTTTATCTTCACCCCCAAAGGCACACTCTTCCATGTTCTCCCAAGAGAGATGGATGCTGACAACAACAACTTCTTGGAGTTCCCCTTGCCTTTTGTTTCATTTTCATACCACACACCAAAAAAAAGCCTCACTTCTCACCCACCTATCCACCCCCACCCCCCAAAAAAGCAAACCCAAGGGAGGGGGGAAAGCCTTACCAATAAGCCCGGAGTAAGCAAGGAGGCAGTCAGCATAGTTTTCCTTCAGACAGCTACTAATAGATCGTGACTCAGGCTGGCAGTTTGTGAAAAAATCTGCAAGGCGAGATCTGCAATGTGGTAAGAAGAAGAAAAAAAATACATATCTTTAAAAACCAAACCTCCAGGCTGTCTTACCTTTTGCACTCTTCTCTCTTTTTGTCAATATTTAATTCTCCTTTACACACATACACTGTACACATTCAAACTGTTAAGAGTACCATCTTTAAACACAGCATTTATCTCAATGGTGCATAGCAAAGAAGTGTTAAGGTATAAACGGGCAAAAATAAGATAAAATCCTACAGCCAGTGCTCTGGAAAATGCACATTTTATACATGACAGAGCACTCAGAACACTCCTGCTAAGTAGAGACAACAGCTAAATCCATCAATGAAGTGTTCGCTTGGTGAGATTCTTTCATCAGCATTTGAAATATGTAAGGAGACCATGGCAGGGATTCACCTAACAAGCCCCTTCAGCAGAAGCCCTGTGCAAGGATTTCTGCTTGTGCAGTGGGGCTTTCCCCACTACTCTCCCTGCGTGCCCCCTGCAAGTGGCCGGGGGGGGGGTGTTGGAAAAATTCCAAAAGCACGTGTTTTTTGCGAGGCAGGAGGGAAGAATGTTATGCCTGGCAAGCTGAATTGCTTGGATTGATGGAATGACTGGAGGAATATTATGTTGAATTCTTCCACCTATAGATCTATCCAGGCAGATGGGCTAATTGATCATGTAGCAAATGCCTGGGAGCCTCATCGTCAAGTGGTTTACACTGGAAAAATACCTACAGTGGCATCCTTCAAATTGCCACACATCACTTCTTTGCTTGTCATTTGAAACCCAAAGTACTTTCACTTACAAAAAGAAGAAAGGTGCAGAATAGTTTTAAGGTGGGTGCTGGATGGCTTGCTCAATGCCACATAAAATGGCTCTTGCACTCCCAAGCCCCCCTTAGACCTCCCTCAGCTCATAATTTAAGTGCATGAGAAAAGCTTCAGCACTAACAACTACCACTGCCTGAGGCAGAGCAAGGGATCCTTAAAACTGTGCAATGTATAAACTGTGATGACGTGCTTGTTGTGTCCATGCACAGTGGGTTCTGAATTTAGGGTTCTAATCCAGCAATTGTGGGTGTAGTACATGAAAGTGACTATGGGACTGCTGAAAAATTGACATTCACATTATTGGATTGGTTAGTATCAGTTTATTTATTTTTAAAATGAATAGCCCACTCTGTCTTTCAAATGACCTCAGAGCAGCTAACAGCAAAAAAGTTAAAACAATAGACAAAAAGCAATTAACAAAAAGAACAACAATACCTGGTAACAGAAATAATCAGAGGCATAACCCCCAGCAAATTAACACAGTAGGATTAATCAATTTAAATGGAAAACAATCCCCAACACAGTAGCAAGAAAACAGGGACTAAGAAAACCAGCCAGTTCCAAAGGCTTTTCCTTTTTTAAAGCCATTTTTTTTAACCAGGCATACAATGACACAATGCTGGAGCCAGGAGGGAATCCCTGCAGAAGGAGTTCAATGAAGTTGGTGCCATTAATGAAAAGGCCCTGCCCATTCTGGACATTCACCACACTCCAGCTGGTGGGGGACACACTGCAGGCAGAACTAGGCTGCAGGGATATGACATTTAATTTTAATTTATTAATATAGTTCCACCCTTTCTATGGTCACAAATATAAGTTTAAAGGTGTGAGAGTAGTACCTAGTGAAATATCAAGAGGTTTGCTGACTAAGGTCACGTCCGCACTATACATTTAAAGCACACTAATATCACTTGAAACAGTTGTTGCTTCCTTCCAAGAATCCTGTGAACTGTAGTTTATTAAGGGTGCTGGGAAGTATAGCTCTGTGACAAACTACAGTCCTTAGGATCCTTTGGACTAGGCCGCAACCATTAAAGTAGTACATGAGTGCTTTTAATGTATGGTGCAGATGTGACCTAAGAGTTCCAGTGATGGGTGGGCTAAGCTTCTGAACCTTTTATCACTCACTCCTTCCCTCCCTGTGGCTAGCGCAAACAGAATTAAAAGAAAGAAAATGGGGCAAAGATGCTTGATTGGCACAAAGCATGCACATTAAAGAACAAAACTTTATTGGCAGAGAATTCAGTTCCCCTCAGCACAGAATTTAGTTTGTTGTTGGCAGAGCAAATACAGCTGTGCTTACCCGCAATCCTATGACATGCTGCGCTCACATGATTAGGCCCATTAATGAAATAAATGGCTGACAGTGTAATAAACTGAAGATGAATGCTGTGCTAGGCAGAATTGTAGAAGCTTAATGTTTTGCAGGAAAAGAGGAGCTTCCCCACCCCCAGTCCAGCTACAGGTACATCTCAGAGATAGCCTAAGGTAAAAGTAAAGAGACCCCTGACCATTAGGTCCAGTCGTGACCGACTCTGGGGTTGCTGCACTCATCTCACTTTATTGGCCGAGGGAGTCAGCGTTTGTCCGCAGACAGGTCATGTGGCCAGCATGACTAAGCCGCTTCTGGCGAACCGGAGCAGCACACGGCAACGCCGTTTACCTTCCCGCTGGAGCGGTACCTATTTATCTACTTGCACTTTGTGCTTTCGAACTGCTAGGTTGGCAGGAGCTGGGACCGAACAACGGGAGCTCACCCCATTGCGGGGATTTTAACCGCCAACCTTCTGATCAGCAAGTCCTAGGCTCTGTGGTTTAACCCACAGCGCCACCCGCGTCCCTTCAGAGATAGCCTATCTATGTGTAAAACTAAGAAACCAAAGTCCTACAAGCAGCTCTCTCAATGAAGGCACATGGCTGTCATCACAGCTTAATGATTATAGTTGCACCTTATAAGAAACCCATTCCTGCTGAACTTTGCATAGTATTTTAAGACGAGTACGGTAAGTAAAACAAACAAAAACAAAACAATTGCTGTGTGTGCTTAGAGGACTTAGCAAAGAAAAAATTCATAGAATCATAGAGTTGGAAGGGATCCAAGGGTCATCTAGTCCAACCCCCTGCAATGCAGGAATGTCAAGTAAAGCATCCATGACGGATGGCCATCCAGCCATCACCCAACACCATGAAGTGATAGCATAAACTCATTCTTTTCTTACCTAGAACCAGTGCTTTTCTTTTCAAGGGGTACTCAAGGGTACGTGGTACTGACACCTCTTTTTGTTGTTGTTAAAAAGTGTGACACTTACTGTAACAACTTTATGGTTAGTACCGGCACCTATTTTTCTAGAAAAAAAGCACCGCCCAGAACCGATACAACCCCAAAGGGATGTGGCCAGAGGAAGAATGAAAGGGATGGGGCCAGTGGATGTGATTCTGTTTTCTTATTACACAGTCTCTGAGCAAGAGATGCCTGAATACTCCCTTGACTGGCATCAGCTCTCCTGCGTCTCAGGCAGAAAGAGAGAGAGAACTTTCTCAGTGGAGAAAGTTTTTAACAGGAGATTATAGGGACTATAAACAGACATAACATGTGCTCTGCCAGTCAGCTATGCTCCCCCCACCCATTTGATCAATAACTCCACATCAGCCTCAAACACAGTACGATCTCTTTCATATTGACACTCTCTGAAGATGTAGGAAAATCATGAACTTGCTACTCTACTGTGAACCATTCTGTTTTCACCTTGGCCCTTTTTTATTGTTATTATTATCTTAATTATTTAGATTTCCTACCCAAGGGCAAGCCTGCAGTTATTGCTACTTCTTGTCCACAAAAATAAAATTTAAAAACCTTCACAAGTGATTGTAAAGAAATAAAGGTTCCTGAGAACCTGAATATTTCAGTTGTCAGCTGTCACTTTATGCAGTTATCCTTTGTATACATTTTATCATTGGAAAGCAAAAAACCAACAACAAATCTGTAAATTCTTGCAACTTTTTAAAAGGAAAAGTCTCTGGAGACTAATTAATTTTGTTTGCTATTATCATTTGATCTATTCTTGTAAAGAGAGCTAATGTGCTTTATTGAGTGGATTGAAAGTAGAGATGGATGGGTAAGCTTGCAAAAGTTCAAAGGCTTTTCTAATCTTAAATGCACATAGAGTTATACTACTCTTCTAGGAGTAGGAACCTATTCAACCAGAAATCTCCAGTGTTCACAGTTCATATCAGGGCAGAGCAGGCCAACTAGACAGAACAATATATACTTGATTAATTTTTATAATTTAGTGTTGACCTTGGGACTGTAGGATGCAAAACATCAAGGAAGGAAGCAGGCTAGGATTAATTCAGAGATGAATAATAAAACTGTTTGGATAACTTTTGAACTTTATTCTGATGGCTTTTATGTGAATCACTGGAGTCAGGAAGGGATGCACATAATATTGTCCCCATGCAAATAACCCCCAGAAGTCAAATTCCCTGGCCTTGTTTGCAGATTATCACTGAGTGTGAGGATTCTATAACTCCTCTGCTTTGGATATTATTTAGGTGCAGTAAGCTGAAGCTGCCACTCCCTTTTGTTCATATTCTTCCTCAACCATATCTGTAACGTGCACCAGTGCACAGTGCAAAAACAAATCTTAATGTGATGGTGACCGTGACTGCATCAATATTTCTGTTTTGTGCTGTGCTGAATAAATGTGCAGACACATTTGTGCATATCAGTAACTTGAATGGAAAAAGAAAAAAATATGCAGTTAAGTAGAAGAAATGGAAAACTGTGTCAAATTGCACATGCACCTATCTGTAGGGGGCAGCATGGTGGGACTGTGCTGCTCACATGTCCTCCATCTGACTGAGTTGTTGCTGCAAAGTGGGATGGAGAGGGTGAGGTGGTGGCAAGGTTGGCCCAATGTAAATGCACCAGCAGGGCCACTAGATTGGTTCTGCTGGCATGTTTGCCCTGTGACAACCTTGACCCTTGTCTTCTCTGTCCCTGCATGCAGCAGGCAGAGGGAGGTCAGGTGAGTCATAGAGCCCAACCACAGCACCCACTACTACCAATACTGGGATTAATTTTAGAACTTCTCCATGTTAGACTGGAAGGAATGCAAAGCAGAATGTGGAGTAGAGCAAAAACACAGAATAACAACGGAAAGGCCGGGGAAAATCCATGAACTCACAAAAGAAAATTATACTTATTACATTTCCGTACACATTTCAGTATGTATTGAAATGTGATGACATTGTAATCAAAATAGTTGAGACCTTTAAAACCTTTCTTTATTCCAAATTCTTGAAAAGCTCATTGATGTTTGGCAATTGTCTGAAGCAATTATCACTTTGGCCTTTTATGGTTGCTCAACTGAACTGTGGCAAACCCTGTGTATGCTATTTGTAAAGTGTGTATTATCCATTTGAAAAAAACTGAGGCCTCTGTGTTCAGAAAACTGTGCCAAATTTCTACAAATGTATTCTCCTTTTGATACTTATTTATTGACCTAGACCCTGGTGATTAGGAACAGAACTGATTTTGAACTCACTTGCAACACAGTTTGTGTAGTGAGGTAAAATTCACTTAAGAACATCAAGAACCTCATTAACCAAAACTGCAATCTGAGTGAATGGATGAATCTGTCTCTGTGTATGGCTTGCACATGGTACAATGTAAAAAAAAAAAAAGGCTCTTGGAATCCAGTCAGAATCTGGTACTCTTTTGAAGATGGCAGAAGACAGAATCTGCTGATCCACTAAGCCAGGACTGGATCCAAGGTTGATTTCAGAAGGTGGTGGGCAGTCAAGGAGGAGAACAAAAGACTGGTGACTATGGATCCTGTTTGTCTAGCACACAGTAGCGCCTGGTGCCTGTTCGGACTGAAAGGGCAGAAGTCAAGGAGCCCAAACAGTAGGTTGAGCTAGAACCAATGACAGGTAGAGTTAGCTAATTCTAGTTTTGTCCCCATCTTCCTACCTGTTGAATTCTACAAGGACAACACAGAAGCTAAGAATGATGAAGCTGACAGACAGTGCTACCCCCTGCACTGCTTAGAAGGCACATAGGTTGGGGCTGCCTGAGAGAATACTGTGGTTGATGGGACAGTGTCCCATTCGCCCTAATTGATTAACTTCCACTGTGAACACATCTTCCAGTAGAAAAGGCAGATTGTGATAGCTAAGTAAGAAAAAGCAGAACAAAAGATCTTAAAGCTTCCATTTTGGATTTATGAGATGCACTTGCTATTCTCTCCCATTCCTGAGGACAAAGGCATGGGGTGACTAATAATTAGCCAACTCTGCTCAAGTGTCTAGACACCATTTGGCAGGCATACCCCCTTTACGTAAGGGGAATGTTACATCAACATTTACAATAAAGCACCGCTGAAGTTTTCAGGAAGGACAATTTCAGACAGGAGCATCCATAAAAGCCATTTAATCAGAAAAATCAATCTGAAAAGAAGCATGAAAATATGAGGAAGCACAGAACCAAGGCACAGAAGCTTTCAAGAAAAGCCCTACTAGATCAGACTAAAGGACTATCCAGTGTAGAAACAAGAGGCACCCTTTAGTTAAACCGCCTTCTCCAACTTGCTGTCCCTCAGATGTTTTGGACTACAACTCCCATCAGCCATCCTGGCTGGGTCTCATGGGAGCTGTGTTCCAAAACAATGAGACAAGACCAAGGTGGAGAAGGCCAATCTACTTTAAACTAACAGTACGAAGAGAGGGTTCCCACTACCTTAATATGCTTACTAGAAACAACCATATCAACCACATGGTTGTATGCTCAAAGGAAAAAGAGGTGCTCAAATGACAAGTGAGCATAAATTGTATAAAGGGCCACCTTTCAGCTGAAGGAAGCAATGTGTTCCGATCTAATGTGGCATATATATATATATATATATATATATATATATATTCCAGAGCTTGCGTGCAACTCAGATGCAATATATAGTTGATTGTGTTTTATCTTGTTTATCTTGTTATGTAATCCACTGTGAATTGAAAGGCATGATAGAAATACTAAGTAAATAACTGTACCCTCCCATTTCTCTGCTGCTCTGTTGATGCTGCCCTTGGAATAGAAAGTGTTGTGTAGAAGTTAAAACAGCCAAAGAATATTTTCTCTTCACCACTTTCTGCATATAACATGGTTATTTGTCTGACATATTTAGACAAAAGAATCTGCCAAAGATGTAATCCAATGACGGTTGAGCATTAAAATCCTTAGTACTACAAGATCGGGGCTGCAATGAGATCTGCAATGAGATCAAAGGGGAAATTGTCGGCCTCGGAAGCAAGTCCAAATGAAAATTATTTATAGTCAACAGAAAAATATTCTTATAACATTGGCCTTAATGTGAAACAAACAATTTTGAAAAATATGGTGCAAATCATGAACCCAGGGTAATTTAATAAAGCGCGAGAATGACAATTTTCTGACACTGTGACAAAAAACAGGACTTTATTTATCGCCTTTAAAAAAAATGACCTCAGACTATATTTTCTAGAAGGTGGTGTGAGAAAACATCTGGAAGGCATTCCACAGGAAATAATCCTATATTAAACATGTTTTGTGAGGTTTTGCTTCCTTTCATTGACTTTAAACATTTATAATGTGATTCTGCCTTCCCAGATGAAAACAATGGGCTAAGAAGCCTCTGTTCTTATTGGTGTCTTATTTTTAATCTTGTAATGTGCTCTACTCTGAGAGCACAGCTATAGAGTAGCCAGATATTTAACAAAATATCTCTCTCTTTCTCAGCTTTCTATGTTATTATTTATTATTAAATTATCCCACCCTTTCTCCTAAAGGAGCCATGGACAGCAAACAACAGGTGATAAAACATCCTAAAAACAATTCCAATACAGATGCAGACTGGAAAAGATGTTAATTTAAAAGACTTGTTGAAAAATGGAAGTAGGAGAGAGAGAGAGAGAGAGAGAGAGAGAGAGAGAGAGAGAGAGAGAGAGAAAAACGCATAGCCAAAATACCCTAATTTGAGAGAAAGCTCCTACTAATATTCAGCTGAAGGAAATAGGTGACATCACTGAAGTTGTGATTCCTACATTGTATGGAAAGGAACAGACCTCCTGATAGTATCTGCAGGAGGCCCTCACCTGCAGAGTGTAGTGATTGATTGGGTATTTAAGAGATGAGATGGTCTTTGGGGTATCTATCGGAATAAAAATACACTGCTAGGGTTGTGAATATTTACTCAACTTCTCTTAAAGATAGGAAGCTATCTTCTACTGTGCCAGGCTAGCTTTCTAGAGGGAACTCTCTAGGGTCTCCAGCTGAGGTCTTTCCCATCACCTGCTACCTGAGCCATTTAAATGAAGAGGCCAGGGACTGAACATAGAGCCTTGTAAGTTCCAAACATGCATTTAACCTCTGAGACATAGTTCCTGGGTGGGATTCAACTAAGTTGTTACATGTGCAGAACAGTGTCCACTCATGAAACAGGACTTTCCACCCCTCTCCCCTCCCCACATGCCCCCTAAATCTGCTCTGGAGGGTTGGGGGAACTTCCTGAAATAGATTTGGGTGTGTGTTGAAGAAAAATATGGTGGGGAAGTGAGTCCTGTTGTTCCCTGTGTGCGCACCCCATTTAGTGCCACACTGATTTCCCCCCTCTCTCTGCTTGGAACATTTATTTAAAATCAAAAGGAGCCAGAGTTAAGGATGCCTAGAAGTCATGGTCTCTGTGTCATAATCCCACACCTTAAACTGAAGGTTTTGTTTATGTCATGCTTGTTGGTCAGAATCAAAAGGACACTTTATTATTATTTTGCATATGGTCCTCAGGTTGAGCTTTGGTTTTTAAAAACGAGTTAACATAAGAATATTCATTGTAAGAGCCCTGCTGAATCAAACAAAGGTCCCATCTGGCCCAGCATCCTGTTCTCACAGTGGTCAACCAAATGACTATGGGAAATCCAAATGAAGGACAAGGGCACCAAACACTCTTCAAACTTGTTGAGAGGCATGCCACTTGATACTGAAGGTATCATGCCATTGTGAGGAGTAGCCATCAGCCACCTCATCCTCCATGCATTTGTCTAAACCCAAGTTAATCTCCATCACTATATCTTGTGGCAGTGAATTCCACAGTTCATGTGCTGTCTCAATAAGTACATCATTTTGTCTGTCCTGAATCACCCAATGCTCAGTTTCACTGGACAAGCCAGGGTTCTATTAGAGGGAGAAAAACTTCCCTCTTTCCCCTTTCTCCAAACAATGCATAATTTTAAATGCCTCTATCATGTCCCCGCCCCCAATCTCCCCTTTTTCCCCCAACAAAAAAAACCTCTAGGCTATTCTCTGGAGATCTCTGCTCAAACTAAGCTTTGGTTTTACCTGGCCTCATTAAGTTCTCCTACATTCTAATTCCATGTAATGGTTATGACTTTAACATTCCTAGCCTATCTCCACAATAATAACAGCACTACAATAGTGTGCTCAGGGGACCAACCGCAGAATATTTTAGGATTCTTATTTGGGTCCATCCCCTTCCTGTTCAGCCAGTGGCGTCAGACATTGCAGCATCCACTGCCATTTGTATCTTAAGATTCCTTTGAAAATAAAGTGTGCTCCTGCTGCTCCTGTCCCAAGGTGAACTTGAATGTGAATCCAGAGCTTGAAAAGCTTTCCTGTGCAAATTCCTGTTTGCACTTTACAGCAGCAGTGCATCAACGAGAAGAGTTGGGGCACCTGCCTATCCAAGCTGGATGCAGGTGCTTTGATATCTGAAACTTGATGTTAGCCTTTTGCCATACTGTGTACAGGGTTTCCAGAACACACCGTCGGAACCCTATGAATCTATTCATGAATCTCAGCTCATTCACTGGTAAATCCAGCCTTAGCTTTAGTCTGTGTATGAAATCCTATCTCCATTAAAATAAATGAAAAAATTCTATTTTACTTTAGTCATCAGGATAAGATTTCAGCTTAGAGCTCGAAGGCGGCTTTTACTGCATTAATGCATAACATCATCAGTGTCACCAGACCCTTGAAATATTTTAGGAAGACTTTTAAGGGGGAGTGTTGATGTATAGCTATGGAAGGCTTGACAAATTCTCATAATATGGAAGGCCATCTGTTTTCTAGTCTATTATAAATATATATACTTTTGAGTTGTCTACATTTTCAAATGACCAACTCTGAAAAAATCTGTGCCAGTTTCAGACTTTTTAGGGCAACCTGGCAATACAGTGAATGGGCCTGGCAACCACAGAACTGTAGCTGTCATAGCCATAGTGTTTCTAGTCATCTGTACTTTGAAATGGAGACTGACATTTCATTATGAGTGATTAAAAATGGTAGGATGATGAATGGGATAGGTTGAATCCTAGACAGCTCTTGAACATGAAGAAACATTGAATAATGTCTAGCTGATATCACTGAGTAGAGGTGCAATTCTTGTGATTTATAAGAATGTGTGAATCTGAAGGGTTTACAGTCTGCACTTGAATAAATATAGTCTACACAGATATATTTGAACATAAGATCATCTCTTAATGGTCAGAGCCAGCCAATTTAGGAAATCTAGACTAAATATGCACCATGAAACTTTTTTATGTCACTCACTTCCAAGTCTTGGGAACTCAAAGCTTAGCTTTGCAATGCATATTACTGACCTTCTGTTTCAAATCTGGGAGAGTGAACTTGCCTTTTTTAGTTGGCACAGAAATATGGTAGCATTTAAAACTGAATGCAAAATGAATATTAAGATATTTAACATTCCTGTTTATGCAAGCACATAAACTGCTGAGAAGCATAACATCATACTCTATTTTTAGTTTCACTTAGATTTTCACTGAGCTGTTATGATATATAAACTGCCAAAAGAAATATTCTCATTCTATGTTCTAATGCACACTGATATACATAACCTTTAGAAAACCCAGCACAGTGTAATGGTGGAATTAGCTGACATTTTTTTTCCTTAACACTGCCTGCAGATGGGCAATACAATACACAAGAAGCCAAATCTATCCTGATGTCAATTTATGGAAGTTCGCAGGGTGAGTTCCACTAGAGGCTCACTTGTATCCCCATTAACTTACAGAAATGGGGAACAAGGTCTTCCTAGAGTTGTATAAACCTTCTGCAGTTAACTCCTTGAAAATTTTAACCCTGCTGTACAGTGGCATTGAACGTTTGGAACACTTAGTCAACCAAATGGGTATGCAATTCTTCATAAGGGGAGAAATTTCCTAATGGCTAGTTCACATGTTATTTTGGATCCTGTTTCAGCAATGGGGCACTCTCCAGATGTTGTTGCACTTCGACTCACATGAATCCCAGTCTTTATGGCCAGCAGTCAAGAATGACTGAAATTCAATAACATCTGGAGGCCCAGAGGTTCCTTATCTGTTAGTTTATGCTCAGTAGCTGACTTGCTCCTGATCTCCTTACATGGTGCCAGATTATTCTCTCATCACCATGCCCCATTCAAATAATTTACCAGCTTACTCTTCCACAGCCACCTATACTTGAAGCAGCAAGCAGCAGTAGCAATAGTACTATCAGTTGTAGCAGTAGATGTTCTATTAAAATGAATGTTAGGTCAGGCAAAACAGAGTGATCAACATATGACTTACCCAACATTTAAGGAAGCATCCAATATTTATTATTTTAGTTGAGGAGCTGCCAATTAAAAATACCAAGAAATCAAAGCCAATGAATCTTAATTGCCATCTTAAAAAAACAACAGTAGCCCACCATGCATTTGGGCACGCAGAAAAACTTGCAGAAGCAAAGTCTGAATAGCTAAGAAATTAAAGCTAAACTGTCTTAGGATGCATTATAGGTTTACATCTTAGTGCTCCAACCTTTATTTCATACTTTAGGGGAGCAATTTCAAGGTTTTGTCCTTCTGAGTTTAACAATCAGAAGAGCTATTGAGTCACCTTATCTTATGACAAGGAGGAACTGCTGAGATTGGGCCTGATGTGCTTTGCAATATGTAATTAAGCGTTTTGTAAAAGTTGAAAAGCTACACAAATCAAAGAGTTAAAGATCCACAGATCTTGTGTGCAACATGTCTACCAGACAGAGTTTTGTATCTAATTTCATGCAAATTGCTCGCAGATTATGCATAGAAAGGGCATGGAAATGAGCACCAGCCTTCCAAGTCAATAACTATTTTCCAGGTCACCTCCTGTGGTAAACAACAACATGTTTGCCTGAATACGGATTTATGCAGTTGCTTTCTGAAGATGATTCAGAGTCGCTATCCTATCCAACTACAACAAAAGACAGGATTAGATAATCACTGTGCAATCACTGTTTTTAAAAAAGTCATTTGGCATTAAGAGGCAGTTATATAGTAGAAGAGATCATATGTAGTTCTGTGGAAGAGTAAGTTTGCCTGCAGAGAGTTCCAGGTTCAATTAATGGTATCTCTTGTTTAAGAAAGGAGATAATGTACAAAAACTCTGCCTAAGATGCTAGAGCAGGGATAGCAAAATGTTTTGGGGGGTCATGGGCACATTTGCAAACTGGAGAAATTGTTGTGGACACAGTGCAACATGTCACAGTGCAACTATTCAACTGGCTGGAGGTGATGCTTCTTTCAAGAGTAATTTCAGTGCTGGAAGGGGGCAGGGACGAGTTCATCCAGTTTTATCCTCCTTTACATGGGTATGGAAATCCCAGTAAGATAAAGCCAGACACCTTTACTCTCGATATCATAGGCTGCTCTTGAGTTACTATCTAAGAAAACTCTAGGTCACTTTGTGCTGGCAGTAAATTCTGAACTCCACTCAGCTCTGTTAGTGATAATGATCAAAGTACTATTCATATGGACACTTACTCTACAATGGAAGAGAAGCGTCTAATTAACCAGGGTCTCTTTATCTTGCTTTCAGCTTGCTTCTGTGGCCTTGGTTTAATCACTTGATCATGTAAACAAATTAGAGTCTGAAATTAGCTAAACTGTTGATCTCAAGATAAAACCCCTGATGGTGACCGCTGGCATGAAGGATATTGCTCTCTAGATCCTCACAATTCTCAGAAAAGGGGAAACGGCAGTGAGCCAAGAATGCCACTAAACAAATGCTTTTGTACAAATGTTTCTCCTGCAAAATATTTCAGTAGCCATTTGACTTAACCAAAGCAAAATTGCCATTGCCCACATAGTGGTTTCAACAGGGCTTAATGGGCCTCACTCACCAGCACCATAAACTTAAAATACTTTTATACTGCTTTAAACAGTCTTGGCTTCCCCCAAAGAATTCTGGGAAGTGTAATTTGTTAAGGCTGTCATTAGGAGACCCATATTCCTCCCACAGAGCTACAATTTCCAGAGTGATTTGAATATCAATTCATTTTCCTAGGGCACTCTGCAAATTGTAGCTCTATGAAGAGAACAGGGATCTCCTAACAACTCTCAACACCCTTAGCAAACTACACTTAGGGGGTGGGGGTGGGGGTGGGGAGGGGGAAGCCATGAATGTTTCAACTGGTATCATAGTATTTTAAATTTATAGTGCAGATGGTGTCAAAGATGACTTGATTGGTTCAGGATAGCAAATCAAGGAGTTCTATAATAAAAGCCAGAACCTAACTTAACAAGGCCAAATATTAATGTGAACACTGCATTTTTAGTCATTTGCTTACAAAGCAGCATTCATTCATTTTGGATAATTTTGGTTTTGAGAAGCTTCTATATTTCTGAGCAAAATACTGCTGTGCAATTTTCAGAACTGCTTTACAAAAGACCTATTGTCTGATTCCTAAAGCTTGAAGCTGAGCTGTGTGAGGAACTATTAAAAGGAAAAGAGCAATGTGCAACTATTGGTGATTACATTTTTTGGCCCCCTTGCTTGCCATTTCCCTTTCTTTTGAAAAGGCTCCATCACCCCCATCTTGCCAGGCTTTTCATCTTCATGACCTTCCCCAGCAGAACGTTAGCAAAGTTAAGCAACTGCACAAACTGTGAAGGAGGAAGTGTGAAATGTTGATTTCCATTTAAACTCCAAAGCATCTCTCTTTTCCTTCTTAGACCCAGCTCTCATATGAATCCTTGCTGCTTGGGTCATTATAAACAAAAAGTAAGGAACTTCTGGGTTCATTTTAAAGGGTGGGCACTGGGAATGAAAGCAGCAAGCTTTTTCTTAAAACCAATTTTCATGAAAGCTGTGGAGTCTGTTAATAAATGGTCATCCTTTAAAAACAACGCAAAGTGAAGATAACGGTGCATGATTATAATAATGGTTAGTTTGGATTGGCCACACTTTAAAATACCCACCGCACTGCAGAGGAGGGTGACCAAGACGATCAAGGGTCTGGAAACCAAGCCTTATGAAGAACAGTTAGTTGAGGGAGTTGGGTGAGGAGTGCTTGAAGGAGCTGGATATGTTTAGCCTGGATAAGAGGAGACTGAGAGGAGATACGATAGCCATCTTCAAATATCTGAAGGGTTGCCACATGAAAGAAGGAGCAAGCTTGTTTTCTTCTGCTCTGCAGGGTAGGACTTGAACCAATGGCTTCAAGTTACAAGAAAGATGATTCTGACTAAACATCAGGAAGAACTTTCTGATAGTAAGAGCTGTTTGACAGTAGTATGGACTCTTCTTCCTTGAAGATTTTTAAGCAGAAGTTGGATGGTCATCTGTCCTGGATGCTTTAGCTGAGATTCCTACATTCCTTCCAACTCTACAATTCTATGATTCTAGGGTCCCAGAATCTTAGTTTTCTTTTTTTTTTTTTAAGGAATTCAATCAGAAATTTCTGAACAAAGTTAGAACACAAAACACAGAGGCAGCTCTAATGCTTTGGCAGTCAACAGGCAGCGCCATTGCTAAGGACACTTGATCACTGTTGATAAGCAATCAAAAGAAGAACACTCCCCAAGTATTCTGCCATTACAGGATGAAACACAACTGGGTGGTTTTGGTATGTTTTACTCAGAAGTAATGCCCTTGAAATAAATGAGATTTCCTTCCTACTGAGAAAATATATATGATACTGCAGTCCCACCCTCTAATCTTCAATCTCTCTGCGGCCTTTGACACCATTGACCATAACATCCTTCTGGACCGTCTTGAGGGGCTGGGAGCTGTGGGCACTGTTATACAGTGGTTCCACTCCTTTCTCCTGGGCCGTGTCCAGAAAGTGGTGGTGGGGGATGAGTGTTCAGACCCCTGGGCTCTCACTTGTGGGGTGCCTCAGGGTTCTGTCATCTCCCCCAAACTTTTTAATATGTATATGAAGCCGCTGGAAGATATCACCAGGGAGTTTGGGCTGGGTGTTCATCAGTATGCAGATGACACCCAGCTCTACCTCTCTTTTAAATCAGAACCAGTGAAGGCGGTGAATGCCTTGTGTGAGTGTCTGGAGGCGGTCGGAGGATAGATGGCAGTTAACAGATTGAAGTTGAATCCTGACAAGACAGAAGTACTGTTTTTGGGGGACAGGGGGTGGGCGGGGATGGGGGACTCCCTGGTCCTGAATGGGGTAACTGTGCCCCTGAAGGACCAGGTGCGCAGCCTGGGAGTCATTTTGGACTCACAGCTGTCCATGGAGGCGCAGGATAATTCTGTGTCCAGGGCGGCTGTCTACCAGCTCCATCTGGTACGCAGGCTGAGACCCTATCTGCCCGTGGACTGTCTCACCAGAGTGGTGCATGCTCTAGTTATCTCACGCTTGGACCACTGCAATGCGCTCTACGTGGGGCTGCCTTTAAAGGTGACCCAGAAACTGTAATTAATCCAGAATGCAGCAGCTAGACTGGTGACTGGGAGTGGCCCCCAGGACCATATAACACCGGTCCTGAGAGATCTGCATTGGCTCCCGAGCACAATTCAAGGTGTTGGTGCTGACCTTTAAAGCCCTAAATGGCCTTGGTCCTGTATACCTGCAGGAGCATCTCCACTCCCATCGTTCACCCCAGACACTGAGGTCCAGTGCCGAGGGCCTTCTGGAGGTTCCCTCATTGCGAGAAGTGAGGTTACACGGAACCAGAAAGAGGACCTTCTCGGTAGTGGTGCCTGCCCTATGGAACGCCCTCCCATCAGATGTCAAGGAAATAAGCAGCTATCCTATTTTTTAAAGACATCTGAAGGCAGCCTGTTCAGGGAAGTTTTTAATATTTAATGCTGTATTGTTTTTAACACTTGATTGGGAGCTGCCCAGAGTGGCTGGGGAAACTCAGTCAGATGAGCGAGGTATAAATAAAAAAAAATTATTATTATTATTATTATTATTATTATTATTATTATTATTATTAGTCTCCCATGTGACCACTACCAGTCTATTTGTCATCACTGGCCTGTTATTTATTAATGTGCAGTAACCGTCTTTACCCTGGACTTTGACATCCTACTCCTGTAACTGTGATTTGTTTTACCTGTTTTTAACACCAAATTTTGAATTGTTGCAACTCCTGCTGGTGAAGGCTAGGCAATAAAAGTAGGAGTAGGAGTAGTGTGTGTGTGTGTGTGTGTGTGTGTGTACACACCAAAGCAAATACAACCATAAGATAATTATTTGCCTTAAAGCTACAACATATTAAAATTCCTATAGGCTGTATTTTAAACACAAGGACATTTTTAAATCAAGGTTGCCAAAATGTTTTCTGTATGTATTTTGCTGGGAGTTGTGAAACTGCACATATTTGTTGCTTGTTATATATTTTTCTTTCTTGCTTTCCTCCAGGAGCTCAAGACTGTGTACACTGTCTTTCCCTTCCCCCCATTTTTCACAACTGCCCTGTGAGGTAGGCTAGGCTCAGAGCTGGTAGCTCAGACACTAAAGTTGTGAAATAGTACATGATGTACACAAAGTATTTATTCTTTGCTTGTTATTTATCAAGGTTGGCAAACTTTTTGTTTGTTCATTTTCATATTTTGCTATAATATCAGGTCACTGAAATGTTGCAGCTAAAATAAGGAGGCTGCTTTTCTGGAAATATAGCAACAAGGCTTAAATGAATTGTACCAATAACCCAATGACCTCTGGCTGTGGAAACTGTTTAACTTTATCCCCTAAATTAGAACTGTACCCACGAGATACTTCTGTGCAAATCTCATTGAATGGCTGTGTGAGAGCAGCCTTGATTGACTACTCACATGAACAACCTTGTGGCTTCAGTCAAATCACTTTCTTTTGGCACCTCCCAAAACTTGTCATTGTCCATATAACCAATGCTCACTAAAAACCTCCTCTATTTCCTCTTGCAAGCCTAACTTTTAGTTCTACTGTTTGTTCAGCAGTTGAATAAAATAAGCAGTCACTAAATGTCTGCCCCTATACCCTATGCATTAAAAACCAGTGTACATAACAAATCACTAAGATCAAATGCAGGTAACATAAAAGAGAATGTTCTACAGGAAAACCTCTTGGCCTGGCCTTGCATTCTTTGCACACTGTAAATGCTCCAATAACTTGAAAATGTGAGGAACTGAAATATAGGTAATGAAAGAGTTTCACACATGAAAGCTCACACTTTCAATAAGGAACCTGCAGTACACATTTGTAGATTTATTCATAAATTGTGGCATAAAATGTAATAGGCTCTGTACTGAATAAATAATGTATGTTTTTAAAATGTTTCAAAATATACATGAACATTATAGTTGGCGTAAGTCATATCATGCTTCAATAATCTCTTCTTTGATATATACTATTAATCATTTATATAGCAGTTATAATGTTCAAAGTGCTTTAAAGTCTTTATACTGCTTGTCCTTGCATGTTATGTGGTAGGTCACTATAATTCCCATTTTGGTTATCAGGAACAGAGCTTAAAATCAGATCAATGAGAGACTTGGATGTGAACCCAACTTCAAACCAGCATTCGATCTACCAGCCAGACTGACTCAATATGTGATTCCTATGCGATTCCCAATAGGTTCCTTTGCTTGTAGAAGCACAGTGCAGGTTATGCTTTTATGCATGGAAAGAACAGAAATGTTTTCAGTATGCACTGAAGATTCACCAATATTGGTGTATTACCTTATTTCAGCTAAGAGTGTGCGCCCCAGAGAAGGCCCTTTCCCTAGATATCTCCATATGGATGAATGAAGGCTGTGGAACAACCAGGAGGGCCTTTCTTGGTGATCTTGGTGACCAGGCAGGGAGAAGATAGCCTGGTTCAAAGTTGTTTAGAGACTTATACTAAACCCTTCAACTTGCTCGGGTGTCATATCAGCAGTTAGTGCAATGCCTTTAATGACAGTGTTATAGGTCTATCTCAAAAACCTAGCTGCTATATTCCACACTAATTGTTGCTTCTGGAACAATATTAGGGGGTAGCCCCCCAAATGTGTGGTGACCACTGCAAGTACACCAGAACTTTAAATGTTACTGGCCGTGAAATGAATCTCAGTCATGGGGGAGGGGGGGTGCTTTTTGTTTCGTCTTCCTTCAACTATGAGACAATACTGTGCGGTTTGCTAGATAATGCCTTGTAAGCATATGAACCACGGTGCATAAACAAGCTTATGCATTTGCATAATGGATAGGAATCTCTTTGTGTACAGAGTTCTCTACAGCACTGCAAAAACTCCCTTGCATGGAAGCTCTGGGAACAGATCACATCCATAGGGCTCCTGACTGGGACACATAATACGCTTTGCATAGCTAGCCAATCCTATAGTTACAGAGGATGCTACGTGATATATTTTGCAGACCGCTGTCTACTGGAAATGCTTGTGCATTTTCAAAACATGAAGGAACTGGTATTAAAATCAATGTTTACTATTTCATATCGCATACATATGGGAGCAAACTGTCTCCTGTTCACTTCGGATATAGCTCTCCTTTGTGCTTTTCAGAGAAGATTTTCACATGCAGATTGTGCACCTGTTTGCTCTTTGTGTCTAAAGGAGACCCACGCCAATGAATATACAAAGAGAATTTGCATAAGATCCTTGAAATAGCTCCACAAAACACAGTGAATATATATATATTTTAAAATGCTATTTAAATTCTGTGCTCTGAAAGTTGCTTCGTTGTATTAAATTTTGGTGGGTATTCAGTAGGGGTGCGTGGAGCTGGCATATGTGACATAAAACGTCCTTAATGGTGCTACCTGCAGAGACTCCTATTTAAGAACTATGTTTTATTTATTTAAGTACAAAAACACATCTGGATTCTGAAGCAAGCCAAGAAAGAAATATCTTTTTTTGGCTACTTCTACCCCAACAGCAGCCAAGCTGTTTCCTTTGACCATTATCTATACAGCAGCTGCAAAGGACAAGATGTGAATATGCTTTAATTACATTTTTATTTTAAGAGATATTGAGTTGTTCTGCTCTGCTGTATTCCCTATTCTCCCCAAATCTTTATTACATTGTATGAATGGATTAATACTGAACCCCCTAGCCTTGCCTGGCTTCTTTAAAAACAATTAGGTATACATTCCATTTGTAATTTTATTTAAACACATCAATAATTTAGGAGGGTGTATAAGGTAAGACTAATATATAGAAACTAAGCAAGCAAGTAGCAAAACTTTTCCCCCAGTGAATCCAAACTCAAGCCTCAAGACACCAAGGGCTGCAACTGGAAGATAAGTTTGGCACATTTATTTCCATCTTCATCAAAATATAAAGATATACGATAAAACCAATTCGTGCTAGGCTTGCTGGCTGGAATTCTGTGCAATAACTCATTCCTAGAAACCCTAAGGCTAGGTTTAAGGGTCCTTTGCTAGGGTGGCAGAGATATGTGAGAACAAAAGAGACCCAGCAGGGCAGATTAAGCAACAGCAAGAGGGCAGGCAAGGAGACCATTCCTCCTGTCTCCCAATTCAGTAAACTTAAAAACAAACTACACTTGATCTCATAACTTTTTAAAAGAATGAATGCAGCTTTTGGATTAAAGACAAAGTGGTAACGAGGCTAGGAAACCACCAGGGTTAGGGGGGTTATTCAGTGAATATGCACTTTGAATTATTATTACTTTTGTTATCAAACACTTATAAAACATCTAACATTTCCTAAGCACTGCATAGAGATTAAAATATAAGATTGTACCTGTCCAAAGACTCACAACCTACAGGATATGAAAGGAAACAGGATTGTGGAAGGAAGAGGAACGTATCACTATGTGCCTGTTCTAGGCAGGTGTGTGTGTTTGTGTGTTAGCAGTATAATGAATTCCTGGCTCTTAGGGAACATGTATTTCCCATTGAGTCCAAGGTAGGTAACCTGAAAAGCTAAGAGAGGTATGTACACAAAATGTACATCGTAGAGGAGTTCCACTCCTATGCTGTCAGCTCTCCATGCTGTCCTGGAGAAGGAAGATTTTTGTGTGTTGATGAAGAGCCAATGGTTTATTAGAAGAAACCCATATACTCTTGCATCCAATATATATTTGAAAGGGTTTTGGTAGTGAGGGAGTTGGTCATTATGCTTATTGAGAGATGGTTTTGGATCAGACATCGTGAGTACTTGCCTGGCTTAGAGACTGCAGACATTGTGCACCAAGTAAAACAGGGGTAGAGAACCCTTTTGGCCCAGCCGGCCAGATCACTATCTTTCCCCACCTCAACAGGGCAACTTTGACAGGTGGGTGGGACAACCCACCTGTCAGTCACTAGCATCATTATGACAGTCAGATGCTTGACAGGTGCACTGTGTTGTCCACATGTCAGAGTCTCTTGCACAACACTTTCAATCCAACAACTGGTGATGGATGGTGAGTTCAAGCCTGCTTTCTGTAGAGATGAGCTGCAAGATTGGGTTCCCCATCAGGAACTTGGGATTGCAGCTGATTCAGCCACATCTCTATTTTTTTAGGTAATAAAAGTACACTTATGAATGAAAGTGAGATGCCCTACACAGCCAGTTGTGCTTCCATAGTACTTATAGTACTGAAAGTACTTCCACTGGGTGGTATCTAACTATGTGTTACTCATGGTTAAACCTACTGTATTCAATGGACCTAACTTAGTCATGTTCATTGATTTAAATGAGTCTACTCTGAGTAATACTACACTTTATAACCACTCTTTGTAAAATACATTAGGAACGTCTATCTATCTATACACAAACACACCTAAGGAAGGAGTGTCAGTCGACAGCTAAAGAAGAGAAAGATAGTAGACAGTCTGCATGTCAGCATTTGCAAGTCCATTTTGCCTTAATGGACACTGAGAGTACATGGAAAGCCTCAGTAAGTACTCCAAGACCTTAGAAATGGACTTCTATATATCCCAGGTGCAAACTGCTCTGTTTATTGTTTTAATATGTGTGATGTAAATGGATAATGATCTTCCCAAAAGACCAGGGATCCTGGTAGCTACCAGACATGTTTTTAAGTGTTGTTCAGTTGATTTATTCCTTCCAATTTGAAAACAAAATTAAACAAAACTCTCACTGTTCAAAAGAAGTGTCTAGAGGGCACTGCATATAATTGTGCTTGTTTAGCCTGCAACTGCTAAACAAACAGTATGACAATACTGGGACATGGGGACATGGAAAGGTTCACTTCAGCTTTCTTGCAGAGAGTGGGAAACATCAGCAAATGTATCTGATGAAACCTGATATGGCTATGAGAACCACAATGAAAAGGGATAAAGAAGAATATTCAGAGGACCAATGGCTTCTTTAATCAAAACATATTCCTACGGATGAGGGTGGGACTGATGTTCCAAAAACACCAGCCTTTTGTTCATGGCCACTCTGATCTTCTTGTAACATTTAGGCAAACTTACTGGGCATTTCTCTGTCCTCACTGCACATTATTAGGGGCTGGTTAAAAGAAGGTTGTAAGGGAAAGTTATGAGCAGTTTTTAACCAACCTGGTGCCCTCCAGAGATTTTGGACTATGAGTCTTATCATCAGCTGCATTGGCTGGGGGTGATGGGAGGTCCAGTTCAAAATGTCTGGAAGGCACCAGGCTGGCAAAGGCTGGCCAAGAGCATCAGGTCTCTTCAGGAGTTTTGGAGGTTATTGCAAATCACAATACTAGAAGGTCAGAGAGAATATATATACCCTTTCTCCCAAATCATTGTTTACTCCTGGCAGGGGAAATAAAGTGAATGTGCCTAAAATTTAAGAGAGAGCAGCTCCATGTTGGGTACAACATCTAGTTTCACGCTCAGGCATGCTGCCTTCTTTGGCGTAAATAAATCAAATGCACTTCCATGCAAGTTGCACTGATATGAAGAGCATCCATGCAGAAGCTACACTTGCTGGATTATGTACCTTAATTTGATTTTCAATCCACTAATAGTCTGGATCCCACAAGCCATTCACAGGACTGGGCCCTGTTGGGTTCTAACAGTTGGGTCCCAACTTCTCCGAAAGAGCACTAGTGGTAAAAAGGTAACGGTAAAGGGAACGACTCTGGGGTTGTGGCGCTCATCTCGCTTTACTGGCCTAGAGAGCCGGCAAACAGCTTCCAGGTCATGTGGCCAGCATGACTAAGCCGCTTCTGGCGAACCAGAGCAGCGCACGGAAATGCCGTTTACCTTCCCGCCGGAGCAGTACCTATTTATCTACTTGCACTTTGACGTGCTTTCGAACTGCTAGGTTGGCAGGTTAAGGCCTAGGCTAGGCCATTACATAAAAGGCCTCTAGTGCTGCAGATCTTGTCCCTTTCCATGCTATGCAACTAGGATTTTCCAGCTGTCCAAAGGAAACTTCCCCTGACAGGGCAAGAAAAAACAATAGAGTATACAGTTATGCACTTTTGACTCCCAGGTGCTCCTGTGGCACATTTACCCATGTGCTGTAAGTTGCAAGTATTTCTAGGCTGTTGCAGAAAACAGAAAAGAAAGATGAGAAACGGTTCTGTTGGAGCAGTGGGAGCATGTGTCAAGCCCCTAAAGGTGGGCTGTGCATCCTTTTGTCTCTCAGAGGTCCATATACTGGCAGGAGCCACATACTAGCAGTGGGCAGATCAGAGACAGAAATGGGTACTAGAGTCAAAAGTGGGTTTAGCCACCTTTTCTCTATCTGATCATATCAGCACCATTCATATTATACCACTTTAACAGTCATGGCTTCTCCCCAAAGGAATTCTGGGAACTATAGTTATGAGTGCTGAGGGCCATTGGGAAACCCGTCTTCAGCTCACAGAGCTACAATTCCCAGAATTCCCTGGGGAAAGGGATTGATCATTAAACCACTCCAGAAATTTTAGCTCTGTGAGAGGTTCCCTAAGAACTCTCTGCACTCTTAACAAACCACAGTTTCCAGGATTCTTTGGTGGAAGCCATAAATGTTAGTGGTATAATAGTGTTTTAAAGGTATGGTGTGGATGTAGCTTCTCTCCCTGATATCTTCTCTCTGCTGCCCCCTGCTTAATTTTCTCCCTCCTTTCCATGAAATGATATTAAGGGGAACTTTAAATTATGCCAAGGGCCTCACCTCTGTTTTAAAGAGATAGACAGAATGTCAAAATTAGCACTAGGGATGGAGAACACTGGAAATGGAAGACAAGCTCTCTCAGTTCAGAAACTCCCAAGCCATTATGAGTGAGTCTACCTGCCCATTCTTAAATTAGCCTCATAGAAAAATGTGGCGCTATTGGTCAATACTAAAATTACATTGGTGGTATTAAACCTGAGATGGCTCATTCACACATGCAAGTCATCACTTAGCACTACAGCAATCAAGTGGGTGAATTGCCAGTGTGAACTAGCTCTCAGACAATTACCCCAAATAGATAGGCTCTCAGAGGTAAAACCCACTGAACAGCATTTTTGAATGGAAAGAGAACTGCATTCGGTAATCTGTGAAGAAATCCATTTTCATACTCCTGTCGCTTTCAAAAATAGTAATAACATTTTTCTGACCAGGAAGCTGGGTTGTGCAATGATGGAGAACGAAAGGCGTAAAGTCAGGAAAGATGAGTGAAAAGTGAGAAAATGAAATAGCATTAAGCAACTTGGACGCTGAAATGAATGAAGACAGCGCAAGAAGTAATGATGGCACTTAAAGGAAATATTCATGCTGCACATTCAAACATGAGGACAATTTTCGTTAACCATTCCCTTTCCAATTTCCCACAAGCATGGAACAATGCAACAGATATCGGAGTGAAAATGCTACCATTCAGATAGGAAAAAGGAGCAAAAGAGAAGGAACAGAAGGCCTGTAAGTTGAAGCTGTATTTTATTCCAGGACTGTGCAATTTAGCAGAAATATACATAGGGAAGTGCAGGCCTTTCATGTGATCTACATATCAAGGGAATGCTATCTAGTGCTAAGGACGGATTATGGAAAAAGTTGTTGGGAAGGTCACAGGAGGCAATTCGCAAAACATTGTACTTCAAGCATAAACTAGCCTGTTCTCTCCGGGCAGATTCAACTAATGAGTCCTGCCAGCAGAGCTAGTAATAAATGCATGAGACAGATGAGGGCTCTACTGCAACTTGAGTATAGATACTTTAACGTAGGGGTGGAGAGGTGTTGCATAGCACAGAGACTGCAGAAAGAAAAGGCTGGTAGTAATAGAAATAGGAAGAGCTTAGGGGTTTCTCATGAGCTCATCTACTGCAACAACATGATTTCCTAGACCAGAGGTTTTCAACTTTTTTGAGTCCACGGTTCCCTTAACCAACTACATTCTTTCTGCAGCACCCCTGTGGGGCTCAGGAGCCCAGTTATGTTTCTATTTGCCTGCAGAGCTGGCAGCCTCTTACCCTTTTTCGAACACCCTCCCTTGTGGAGTGTTCCCTCAGACTCCTCTCTCCAGGCAGCTGCTGCTGCTGTCTCTGGTCTCTGAGCTGCCCCCTCCCCGCCCTAAGAGAGGTGTCTCCCAGAGGCACCATTCACCTATGGAGAATATAGCCAGCGCTGCTGCAATAAACAGCTGTGCAAGCCTTTGAGAGGCAGACACACAAGAGGATATCGGAGGAGGGAGGGAAGAGTGACAGAGGCCAATGTTGCCCATGACACCCCTGACCATCATTCAAGGCACCTCAGGGTGCACAACACACTGGTTGAAAACCACTGTCCTAGACAGATTTCAACTCCCATTTGCCCCAGCCTGCATGGCTTCCCATCATGGATGATGGGAGGTTTAGTTCAGCAATACAGATTTCCCACATCTGTTGTAAAATAGCTCAAACTGATGCTTAGTAAGTCATTTCCATAATGTCGTTGAAAGGAATCTCTTTCCCCTTTCAACCTGCTAAATACCCTTTCTCCTTGGCCCTGTTATCAGGGCTGTGAGCAAGTCAGAGTCCAAACGGAGGGGTTAATCCACAAGAAACTGCAAATTGTTCCAGAAACTATTCACAATTCTACCAAATTATTCTTTCATCCTTTCAAATATGTTTTAATTAAGTGTTCACTCATGATTATTTGCCAAGAAAAGATTACCTGCAGAACTCTGCCTGGAAAAAGTTCGTACATTTCCTAGGTTTCTCCAAGGGAAACCAGGTATTTTTAAAACGTGTAGACTTAACGAGATGTTATTATTCTGTTAAAGATGTCAGGTTTTCCTTCCTGATTGTCCTGTTCCCTGGCGAAAATACTACTTGCCAGCCTTCGCAATTTCAGCATCACCAAAGGTTCCTTCTGCTACCTCATTAATCACTCCACTGCCATGTGCTATCTTACCTGCAGATGTAATTCGTCTTGCAAGTATCTTGTAAATTCAGGCAGTTCGGTTTCTCCCTGTCCTCATATGAACACGCAGGGACAATAGTCTGTCGTCTCCTCTCTGTACATGCAACGTCTCGGCAGGAGCAGAAGAGCATCCCATAACTGTGCTTCGGGGGGACTTTGTCGAAAAATTGCCTCAGGGCCTTATGACACTTCCGCTTATTGCAGATTTCATTAGACACACTGCTGGTACAGGGGGTTATATAAGCTGATCGGTATTTCTTGCAGGTATCGTTGAGGTTACAAGCTTTTGCTGCATCCAAACAGTTGTTCCCCTTTGATATGGCAGGCTCCACTATACATATATAAAAAGAAGGGAGGGAGGAGAGAAACAGGATTATAGAGTTGCTTCAACATTTGTATTATTGAGATATCAAGGACATTTGTCAGCTCAAGAAACTTCTGGCACCAGAGCTGATCATAAACAAATAAAATAAAAGATAGGCGGTAGGATTTCAGAGTTACATGCAAGTTCATAGCTATGATCCTCAAGCCACCAAGGTGAGCTAACAGATGGAGATGAGGGTAGGTTATATATGCAGCAATGTGCAGCCCTAAGCTCACATGCAGCTGCCCAATGTACTTCAATGAAAACTAGGATCTACATAAATCCCTACTTAGGTGTATCCCCTTGAACGATGCTTCCAGCTCCACCCCCCCAAAAAAAGAGAGAGAGCGGGATGATTTTGTGAACATGGACCATGTGGGTGGGTTACTCATATATGTCCTGGTTCACATTTCAGGTTCTAGATGCATGATCACCTCTACCACTAGGCCATGTACTGCTACTTCTAGTCGCTGGCAGTGTGACCACGGGACTTTGAGGATGGCAGTCCCCATGCCATAGTAAAAACCTGTAACTGGCAAAATATAGCTACAACATTCTACAGAATTTCAACATTACTGAGTTATAATTATATATTAAACCTCAAGTTTATTTTGTCTACAACACAGTATGCAGAAATGCATACTAAATCCAAGTATAATTTCCATGTAATTTGCAGGGCATATAATTATGCAATATAGGCATAGTAGACACTAATTACTATGTGATTACAGAGTAATTACATGCCTATTTGTTTCTGGAAGGCAAATGCTATGCAGGATGCCTTAAACTAGGCTGCCTTCAATAAGCAGTTACCAAGAATCTACTGGATAATGGGTTCTGAGTTGTCACATATCAAAACAGAGATTACATTCTTAAACTATCATCAGCTCAGGGCCCACCATAGTAGACTGCAGAAAAGAATGAAATAGAGAGGGGAGGTGACGCCTAGACTGGGTCTCAGTTACTCATCACCTTGCTAGTCTTCTTCAGCTGCACTGAGACCTGAGCGTCTCCAAAGGATTAGAGGAGACAAAGACATACACGTTGTTACCCATCACACCAGTCTCTTGTGTCCCACAAAGACAGCCTGGTTAGTGTAACCCAGAGTCAAGTTTTATGTTGCCCTTTCTTTTTAATATATATTTACGTGAAGCTGCAAAGTTCAAAAATAACAACAACAAACAAAATGAGAGATTACTGGGTGCAAATAATATCTCACACTTTTCATGGGCTTTAAAAAAAATCCTAAAGCAGGGAAGCCAACCTGTGACCCTCCAGCTCTTGCTGGGCAACAGATTATAACTTCAGAACCTCTGTCAAGGCAAAAATAACATTGTATTTTGAAAAACATGAGTTGCAACCAACAATTACATCTCCCCCCCCCCCAATATGCTGGCAAAACAGTTCTGGGGTTCCCTCAACCCTCCAGAGCAGATTTAAGGGGAGACATGGAGCACACAAGCAGAGGAATGGGAAGTTCGTTGTGTGAATGGGATACTGGATACAACTCACAATATATAAATATCTCCTTATTCTACCCACAAACCACAGATTAGAAAAGCATTACTGCACGTATTGAGATCCCTTTAGAGTGCCTATGTTTTGCGACATGCAAATTTATGATTAGCAGCAACTGGAATTATATAAAACATGAAAGTATTTAACGTTCAGAACAGTCACACCCCTTAATTTTCAAAGCAGTTTGCAGATGCAAGTCGCGTTAACTTCAACTTGGAACATGCCTGCAGAATACTTTGAGGACATTCTTGACGGTTATTAGGTGATTTATATCCTATTTTCTTCATAAATGAGATGAATTTTTCACAGAAGCAGATGTTCAGGCTCAATGTTTATGAAAATCTATGCATCTTCCCCAGTTACACCTGTTATTCTGACTTCAGATACAACCTTATGAGGATTCACAGAGAGGGCTGTTAATTTGTTAAAGAGTTAGCACATTTAGGATCAGCACAAAACTATTTCCTTCGAATCTGGCTGATCTTAATATTGGTAGGACAAGAACATCTTATATCTAATTAAGTGGGTACAATCCAGGCAAAGTCAAGCACTTTGAAATCTCATCAATTTCAAAGGGAATGTGAAGAAATTTATTTCACCTTCCCCTAAAAATCAATGGGACTTCAAAGTACTTCGCCCTTGCTGGATTGTGGTTTGTGTAATTTTGGGTCATAAATGTTAAGTCTGCAATCCTAAACACACTTACTACGGAATGGGGTCATCCCTCTGAACACAGTGGGAGTTGTTTCCCAGAAATATGTATCGGCTTGTTTTATAAATCACAATGATATGTTTAACACAGAATTAAGATGGAGTACAAAGCCTAACTATGGATATCCAACTATTTATATGTTTAGATTTCTTTTATAGCTAGGCTTAGGATTTCTTGCATTTGTACACATGAACAAATTGTACATTTGAACAAATGCACATAGGGGCAAACCATGTAAATGACGTAATGTGTAGTTTGACATCCTAGAGATCACTGCTTGTTGTTGTAGATCAGCCTTCCCCAAAGGCTACAACTACAACTCCCATCATACGTAACCACTGGCCATGCTGGCTGAGGTTGATGGGAGCTTGTAGAAACTTGTAGAGGGTACCTTGTTGGGGAAGGCCCTTCTAGATCATATGGAAGTATCCTAATAATACTGGTATCCCAATAAGTGAAGCAGCCTGAAGCAGCCTTTCAGATTCTATCTCCAAAATAAACCATTATGAATACTGTATTTCAGAGATTGCAACTATGGCTTGTATCCAAGTTTCATTTTTAAAAATGAAACTCCTTTCTCCCCCATGTCCCATATTCTACATCCTGATCGCACAGAAGGAAAGATGAGCACACAAGTCCACCTTTCCAGCCCCACTGGGAGGAGTTATCTCCAGTGTCCAAGCTAGTACAAAGGAGCTGATGAGTTGTTGTTTTCCCTGCTATGTAGCCACAGGGTGTGATGCTTCTGCTTGTGGAAATGTACTAGAGAACTCCCTTTCCATTTCTCAGAAAGGAAGTGTAAGAAACTCACGGGAGAGGCAGTGTTGCAAAGCTGTAATAGCAAAACTGTTTAGCAAAACCACACAAAGACAACTGATACAGGCTTGGGCAGCTATCTCCTATGTTACTACACTATATGATTTCAACACTAAACCAGAGGGAATTATGTATCAGAATAACTTTTTTTATGCATCCGGCAGAGAAATCCACTCTCAATCCACAAGCTATGTGGAACCAGGCAGTGGTGAGGATTTATGGATGATGTAGAAAGAAAAACAAGACTTTGACTAAACCTCATTAATTAATTTAATTTAGAAAATACAGTGTGGCCACTTGTTCTGGCAAACGTCTCCCAGTTCTACCACTGACTTAGCACATAACCAAGCCAACTACTATGCTTAAAGTCTCTCTCCCAAGCACATTTATGAAGGAATAATTGCCACTGTCGCCACAGGGACTTCGGGGCCTGATTTGCAGAGGATGCAGTGTATAAGCAAACACCTCATCTGTGTTCAAAACATTATTATTTATTTATATATCACACCCAGAGTACATGGTGCTTTACAGGGTACTAAAACGACAGGTCCTTGACCTGAATTAGCTTACTATCTAAAATCTGACACACAGAGGAAATGACATTGGGAGGGGAGGGGTAAGCAGGGGAGCAACTTGTGGCTGTTTCTGTTTTACATACATGATGCACATCCCATCATTTATAACTACATTTACTACAGCCACTGGATCATCAGCAAGCAATGTTCATTAGTGCAGCCCTCACCAACCTAGTGCCCTCCAGCCATTTTGGACTACAACCGCCATCAGCCACAACCAGCACATGCTTGCTGAAGGCTGATGTGTCCAAAACATCCAGAGGGCACCTGGTTGGCAAAGGTTGCATTAGCACACATGCAGACTACTCAAGTACTCAAGGCTATTGATTGTGGGCATGCTAATATTACATGAGCACAATTTAGGCAATCCATTCCCCCAGGCTATAAGGGAGAGCAGGTATGAGCATGGCAGCTCTCTCCTTTATCACTGTCACCTTCAGCTACCTGAAAGATTAACTTCTGAAGTGAGGAGGGGGCTGTCCAAGGTTCTACATCATACAAGGAACCTAGCCAAGTAGAGAAGGTTCCAGACTGCAGACATTTGCTTATAACATATGGAAAGCAATTGGGAGGGCAATGGAGGGGATAGAGCTAATGCCATTGTCCCTACTGTCCCTCACACAGTGATAATCCCATCGGTGACTAAAACACTCAAATGGGACTCTACAAATAAGTGCATTTAAACACAAAGGGGAAAGCACAGAACAGTAAGCGCTTTAGCTGTGTGCTGTTTAAGTCACATCTTGCTTCAAAGCAGGGTTGTAAAAAGACATTGCCTTCTGTACCACTGTGTATTAGTCACATCCAGAACTGTTTCTATTCCACTGCAGTTTTTCTTCCACCCAAACCTATGTTATTCCTCTTGCTGCCCACTGTGGCACAATTGTGTAACTTACGTATATTACATAATTACATAAATTACATTGTCATTATGTTATTCCTTCCAATTCACTTCCATGTAAAGGAAGCACCATGCAAATGGTGTGGGAGGGGCACAACTACACATCGTTTCCAGACTGAAAGCAATCACAACAGCAAATACCAATCATAATCACTGGATTTACCGTTATATTCGTTCTTGATATGAGACAAATAAGCAAGCACCAGCAATTTCCACTTCCATTTTCATTTTTGTCAGAGTTCGCTGACATCCCTACTTCCAAGTAAAACGAGGGGGGGGGTGAGGGCTGATGTGAATAGAGTTAAGATAGGACAAAGGCATGTCGACACACACACACACACACACACACACACACACACAGAGATTTCTACACATTCAGATCCTAATACACAGATTTTGGTGAACAGGCTGTTCCATGGCCTAACACAGCAGTTGAGGAAGCAAGTTCCTATTGGTATAGCAAGACAGATGGCAACAAGCACCCCCATGATGCTGGTGATTTCAGTTGACGATGTACATGAGGATGTATACCAAGAGATGCAAAGACACATCTGTGTATCCGACCTGTTTGTGTGGTCCCCGGTGCAGTAAGGGAATCCATATGCAAGAGCAGGCTTTTGCCTGCAGAAATCTCTTGCTGGATTAGGGTGTCAAAGTGAGAGCTGATTTAGTGCATGCAAAATCCCCAAAACACAGTGAGGGACTGTTTACCAGCCCCTTGCCAATTTACAGAGTATCATTCAGTATTCCTTTTTATTATTGCAGAAGTCAATTCGCAACTTGTTTCCTCTTTCCTTCCAACTTGATTAATTACCATGTTAACATAACTACTGTTCTCTTTCTTATAAATGGCCTCTCTCTAAAGTGCTGCTACTGCAAAATAAAGCAGGAAAAAGCTTCTAGTTCCTTGCTTTAGTACTGCAGCCCCACTTAATTATCCTTATTTTTCAAATTTATGTTCTTTTCCAATAAAACTTGCATGAATATTATAGAAAATCAGATAATATAAAGGGGGTGCTTCTTGTAACTGATCCTTCGAGGTCCTGCTGTTGCTGTTCTCCCTCTGCCACTTGGCAAATGTTACATTTAAATGCACTTGTTGATCAACAAATTGAGTTCTCAAGTGTCATGTAGACTGTTTCAAAGAGATTGCATTACTTACTGATTAATTTCTACTCCCTGGATGTTCCCCCACCCCGTGTCCAAAACCACATTAAGCATTAATCTGAAAGGAAGCCTCCCCTTGAGCAACATTTTAAGTTTATAATAACTAAGCAGTGAAAACCATTCTCTATACTCAAAGCTGCCATTCATTTCATGGAGACTTCAGCTGAAGGCAAAGTGGGCACTTCTGGATCCTAGGCTAAATTCTTGCTTACTTCTTTTTTCAATGCACACAATAAATAAATCGCTAAAGCAAAATAAATAGGATAAATAAGATTTATAAATGCTCACTCAGTTATGGAAGTACTTTAGAAAGTGCAGTATAGACATAGAGGAAAGAATCCTGTATGGACAAACAGTACAAACAGCAGTACAAATGGTCAGAAATTATGGGAGTTGTAGTTCAAATAATCTGGATGGCACCCAGTTGGAGAAGGCTGTTGTACAACAACAAGCTGTGGTCTCAGAACCAGCCTGCACATTAGTCAATTACATGAGGCAGGATTCAGCTAACTCATTCCTCTAGCAGAGGCCAGAACAAGGACTTCCGCTGTTGCAATGGAGCTTTCCTCCATTTTCACCCATTAACTCCCAAACTGGCTCTTGGGCATTGGGAAAATCCCTGAAACACCATGCAGGGAGTGAAAGAGGTTTGTTTCTTCTGGTAAGCTTGTGTTGGAGGAACTACTATCATAGCACTACATTGACTTCCTCCCATGATAAGCTCTAGTCAATTTACCCTTGACTGCAATATATTTTTTTGCCCCTTGCTGTGGTCCTAATCCAGACTGGGCCCTTGCAACTGCTGCCTGCATTGGAGCAGGGAGTGGGGGGCTCTTATTAGGTTCCCTGTGTGGCTCTTTGTGAAAGTAGACTGTTACGCTCAAGGGCACACAATACGATCAAAGCAATATGTAATTTACATCTCAGGCTGAGGTTTCTTTCCAGCTCAGCCTATTTGAGAACTTTAACTGGAGATGCCAGGACTGAACTTGAGATATTTTACATGCAGAAGATGTGCTTAAGCACAGAGGCATGACCCCTGGACTGTGACTTTGTGAGCGCAAGGATGATTTAGCTATGAATTGGCCATGAATAAATTTAGGGTGGAAATCCAAAGTAAGTCTTTGACTATCAGAGGGTCAAAATTCAGGAATGACCTTCTGCACAGCATTTACAAGAAGTCCTTTTCAAGGCAGGGTGGGAATGATATGTTTCAGCTGCAATTTTAACCATGTCTGCTCAGACATAAGCCCCATTGAACTCAAGGAGGCTTACTCCCATGTAAGTGGAGTTTAGGAAGGCTCTTTTCCAGGTTTATTCTGCTACTTCTGCTGAAGCCTACTGTGGGTAAGAAACATTGCTTCACTTTAGAGAATCAGAATGGTGGGTGGAGTGGATTTATTTAAAGCTGTTTTTAGCCACTCTTCAGCAAAAGCTCTCAGAGCAGCTTACAAAATCAAATCAACAATGTATAATTTAAAGAATCATAGAAAGAAGGGTATCATAGCAGAGCAGAATAAAATACCAGTATTACACAACACCTACAGATCAAAGCACCAGTGGCCTGGCTAACTAACCAGGACAAGGCAGTTTGAGCACATAATGCCAATCCTGGCCTGACTGTGCTGGCTGCCAATTAGTTTTGGGCTCCAATTCAAAGTGCTGGTTTTGACCTATAAAGCTTTAAATGGCTGAGGACCTCAATACCTCAAGGACCACTGCTTCTCACATGGACCGACCCAAACCCTGCAATCACCATCTGAGGACCTTCTTTGTGTGCCCCCTTCCAGAGAGACTCAACTGGTGCCTTTGTTATATATTTTTAGGTGCCAGGCAAAAACATTCCCCTTCAACTAGTCCTTTGGCTGTTAGACAATCGATGGCCTTTTAAATGTGCTAGGCTGGTGTATTATTATTATTTATTATGTTGTGTATTTTGTGTTTTTATTTGTAAACGTCCCTGTGATCTTTGGAGCATAGAAAATTAATACAACAACAACAACAACAACAACAAACAACAACAAACAACAAAGCATCTGAAAGGTCTGGACAACTAAGAAGGGTTCCACCTGCTTCTGAAAAGAAAACAAAGTTGAAACCAAGAGGCAGGGCACCATGACTGTCACTATCAAACCTGTTTCAGAAGTAAGAAGGGCCACAGCAAATGATCTAAATGCCTGGCAGATTCATGGTAGAAAATGTAATCTCACTAGTCTCAAGCTATTTAGGACTTTCTAGGTCAGTGCCACTTGGAATCGTGCTCAATAACAGATCAGAAGCCAGTGTAACATTTACAATACATTAGCATTCTATTTTGAAGAGAACAGAGGCAGAAGTTTCCACTTCATGCTTAGGAATAAGGAACTGTCTGTTTGGGACTGGCCAAGAGTTCTCCCCTCATGTCAGCAAAGTGAAGGAAGGAGAGGGGAGGCCAAGCAGACATTGAATTCCTCCCTATATTTAGGAAAGATAAGAAGATACGTTTGACACAACTTGTCTTTCTTTTGGGATTACATGCAGGTCCCACTATCCAACTGCTTCCTTTGTGAAAATTCATTTATCCAAACACAAAGAATTATACCCAAACCTCGCTACATACATGGCTTATTGAGATACCCTAACAACTGGAGTTTTTCTGCTTCCTTACTTGTTTGTGCTTTGCTGGTGGACAGCAGCCATTTTCAGGCACAAACCATGGAAAAGGTGATAAGGGAGAGAGACTAGACAAATAAGAGGGCAGGAGAGATTGGACAAAACATTTTTCCCCTTGCCTCTTTTTAGCTGGTGGGCTGCAGCCATTTTAGGAAGAAACCATGGCAGGATGGGGAGGGGGCATGTGGAGGGAGGAGAAGGAAGAGAGATCCATTGCACAAGTGGAAGTCCTTGCACTCACAGGATGACTTCATTGGCTAAAAACCTATACCAGAAGGAAGTAAATACTGTAGTATGTGCGGGTCCCACTTACTAACACAATGTGTTCTCAGGAAATCATTTGTTAGGCGAATGTTTGCATAACAAGCGGATGATTTCCATTATCTCCTATGGGAACATTTCTATTTGTGGTGCAAATATTTTATAATACAATGCTGTAAATCCAATTCTTCAATCACTTCCAATATCTCTCTTTCTGTTACTGGTTTATCTAGGTTCTATTGGTCTCCCCCTTTGTTAAACATGGCACTATTTTATCTGCTAAATACTGTTCTATGTCCCCTTTTCCTGGGTCTTGTTTGTTTAAGTTGGAATAATTTTCTAAGAATTCCACTACAATTTCCTCATTTGTCATGGCCTGTCAACGTTTCTTTTTATTGGGAAGACGTGACTATTTTGCTGATTCTGCCTTATTTAGTACACCAATAGTTTCCTTGCTTTATTCCCTCATTCAAATGTTCTCTGTTTCAAAAACAGAGAACTCTGTTTGGTATGTTTTTGTATGTGTTTAATAATTCAAGTTACTTTTTGTGTATGTTCAGCTGCCTCAGAGTTTATTACAAGGCTGTGAATGGATAGCAAAGTGTCAAGTGCACAAGGGTTTGCTTTGGGGGCATGTGGTTGTGGGTTTCTATCAATTAATTGTCACATACTGCATTGCTCATGTTACATTGGTCACAGGTCATTTGCCAGAACACCCTCAGTATCCAATAAACATTACCATAAAAATAATTAGTTATGTATATTGTCACAGATGAGTTTTAAAATTCATACTTTTAGAGAAAGCAATAATCCAAGTTACAGGTAAATTTTCAGGTTGCAAAGCAGTTACTTTTTCCATATCTTTTCAAGCACAATAAAGAGAATGCATTTAAAATACATGTGGCATGGCTACTTTTGTAGGGAAGATCAAGCCAGTTACCACACAAACTAATAAAATATTAGCTAAAACACAAAATATTATGTAAAGAAGTTTACAAATGCTATGTTGGTCACTACAGAATAACTTGGGAGACAGTTACTTAGTTACTTCCCAATTAGTCCCTGGGTGATATAAACCAAAACAGTTAGCTAATGTTAGTTTTCCTTTTTAGCCCCGTGAAAAAAATAAAAATAAAGGAGAAGGTGTTTCAGCTTCAAATTTTCCTCCACCCCCCCCATCTGATTGAGTAGGTTAGTAATGGAGGTGTTAGTCACCACACCTTTACTACAATGAGTCTTCTAAGACTCTTTTTCCTGTGATCTTGGATATGTTATTTTCAAGACTAATTCTTGGGTCAGTTAATTAGATGAAGTCGATAGTTATTCTTAGTACGCTGAAGTAAGACAGAGTGAGTTTGTAAGGTGAAAAAGGTTAGTTGCTTAAGCTTATGATAGTAAAACCAGTAGAAGTTTAGAAAATACCAGATCTTGTTGTTTTCTTTTGCACGTTACGCTTTTGGAGCATGCATTAATCCTCAACAGTACACTGTTCTACAACTGAATGAGTCTGTGGTAGAAATTGATGAATCTGATGAACATTTCACCACTTCTCTGCCCTCTAATTTCACATTCGTCCTCACTAAGTTATTCACGGACAGCTCTTCACGAGCACTTTCTCTTTGCGCTTTCTCAGAGTGCACATTCAGCAAACGCATTCTGGGTGGCTGCCAAGACTCTGCGCTTCGTGCGCCCTCAGAGTTTTAAAGAGGACATCCCCTATCAGGACCCTCCCCTCTGCCAGCCACATCCAGTCTCCTCTGGTGCTAGGCCATCCCTGCAGGAGGATAGTGGACCTATATCTAACACAACAACTGTTCTTGCAGCAATGCCCACACCCCACACAGAATTCACCGAGTGTTTTAAAATATACTACAAAGAAACTGGCAGAGAATGGTTGATCCCCATCTTTCAGCCCCCAAGGCCAGAGCAATAAGAAACAATCTCTGTTGTGTATTCAGTTCCTGGGTTTTTGTAGTTCATTTTGGCTTAAGGTCCTGAGAGGCAGAAGGGGATGCAACATTCCTACAAAATCTATCTCAAGCTTCCTCAGCCTTGGCCCTCCAGATGTTTTTGGTCTACAACTCCCATGATCCCTAGCTAGCAGGACCAGTGGTCAGGGATGATGGGACTTGTAGTCTCAAAACATCTGGAGGGCTGAGGTTGAGGAAGCCTGATCTATCTGATGGTGCAAAAGGCTGCAAGTGATCTGTAGATCAATGGCTCGTTCATCAGCAACATCTGTGGCATGATTTGTGGGACTGCTGCAATCTATGCCAAACTGGCGGAAACTAGACTTCCTTGTTGCAAAACTCAGATGGGACATGCGTCCAGGTTGTTTCCTTTAATACTTGAAGTGAACAAGTGTTCTTGAGTATACAAAATGTTCCACCATTAGAAATGAAATGCTTGAACATAATCAATGGTTTGCAAGTCATATGATCACTGATGTAAAGTGATTAATAATGCTGTCTCAGCAAATGCAATCATTACATTTTTAATTAACCTCTTCAACCTCCTTCACCTTCTACTTTAGTTATACATTAGCTCTTTGCAGTTTTGCAGTTGTTTGCGTTTGATTAGGTTAAAACAATCAAATGAAAAATTATCCCTCCAATTTGTAAAATAACCCTTGCTACTTACAAATTAGAAGGTATTGTACATGTTTCTGAAGAAAGTACTGTTATAAATCAGATCTAGGACACATATTTTGAACTCTGTGGCTTTGTTCCCACCTAATTTTTGTTTTGGCAGCTTACTGCTAGTTAATGGCTCTGGCTACCAGGAAGCTGGCTTTTCAAAAATTTCTCTCTCAACCTAATTATAATTACACCATATAAATCATACAATGATCAATTATACAAATCTGAGGTTCATGCATTATTTAACCTAGCATTTGAATCTACCCAGCAGGACAGGAAATTCCAAAGCTTCTCAGCTTGCAAGGGCTTCATGGACACGGCAGTAGTGCCAAGGATGAAAATACTGAGGGCCAAGCTTGACCTGAATAAGGACAGGAAAAACTGAAATGACTCCATAAAAACTGAACACGGTCCACAACATTTCATCATCCACATAATGTGCTTAGTAGGTAAAGCATTTTGATTCTGCTTTCACGACCTGTGATTATTCAGTAATACTCTGCAGTACTACAAGAAAAAGTTGACTTGGGTTATTCCGAAAAGGGGTTGTATGAAGAAGCGAACCAGCATCTAGGTATTTGATATAGATTTTCCTGCAATCATTGACATACTCAGAAAAACATTCATTTCAAAGATAATAATCTAAAAACAGAGCACACTACAGGAAAAGGTTGACAAGAGAGCTATGTACAAATGGCCTCTTGGAATTTTTCAGCCTAATCAAGGGAGAGAAGCTGAGGGGACCATTTCAGCAAATTCTCAAGAGGGAGGAGAAATTCTTCAAACAGTTCCTCAGAGGTGGGCCTCACCATTAGCACTGGCACTAGGGAAACTTCTTCATTTTTGCCTCAAGGGCAGTGTTGTTTTTATTTTTCTACCCTGGACACAGGGATGGGAGAATCTCATGAAAATTCACCCTACTTGTTCCTTGGCTTGTCAAAGTGAGCTGGCATCAAGAATAAGGAGGAGCAGAAGCAGACTCAAGGGGCTTGGGGAATTGGCAGTGGGCCTTTCCAATGTAGTGGGATGTGGGACTTGGCAGATGCCCAACAATGCTGAACCCTGACAGTGACACCAAGAAGCACATTAACAGCCCCTGAGCATATCCCCCAAGGTGTCTACAGTGCGACTAGCAACTCCTGCATATTACATAGGAGGGTCAAGCCCTGAGCAAATAATTACCTGCTTGCTGTGTCTGCACAAGGAGATTGAGCCACCCCTAGTCAACACAGTGACACAAAGTCTGTACAAGATTTTAAAATGATCTGTCCCAAGCATCATCAAGATAGTTGGGGGAGATGCTGCAACAGGCAGAGAGGTAGGGTGATGTCTGACATGACTAGAGCTGTCAAAGTGAAACAAGCACGGGACAGAAATAGCAGCAGGTACTACAGCAGCTGTTGAAGGAACCAGATCCTTCATTTCCCTGCTGATAACTGAAAGAAACTGTTTTTGGGGGTGGGAGTAGGCAGAGAGAAGTTTATTTCCTGCAATATAAGTTGCAAACAGCAACTGGCTGTTCTGTACTCAAGCTGGTGCGCGCTACTGCAAATCTACTACATCATATTAAAGCAACATATGCAAATATGTGTGTTATATATCTTTTTGTTGTAAGAATCATAGTGATACATTCCATTTTATCTGATTGTGTTAACAATGGAATTTACTTTTGATGTTGCTTGTGGCATGTCTTTATCCACTTCAAGCATTTCCACTGGAAAGAAAGTATAAATCAGGGGTGGAAAACCTCTAGCCTGTGGCCAAAATCTGGCCCAGCATGGGCTCCAATCTGGCCTGTGAGACCATTTCCCCCAAACCACACCCACATGCCCCACACTTGAAGTCATGCGTGACGTCAGGTGTGAGGCAGGTAGAGCTGTGACTGTGGGGCTGAGTTCCCCACGGGAAACTTAGTTGTGCAGGCAATACTTGCAGAAGTAGGAAGTCATGCTTCCTGGATCAGCTGCACAGCCATGTTCCCTGTGGAGATCTCAATTGCACAGCTGATCCCTGCAGAAAGCAGCATTGCCAGCCCTGCACTCAGTGCCTGGGAAAATAAGTAGGTAAAGTAGTGTGATCACTCCACTCAGACCAGCATCAGCAGCTGGAATTGCCCTCCCATCCATTTCTCTTCCTCAGCTTCCTCAGCAGATGCTTATTTTTGCCCTATTTGAATGTATTAATGTGTTTTGTGAATTGGTTTCTCTTCAGCTCGCTGTTCCCCACCGAATGCTTTGTATTTTGTTAAAAGGTGGACTTTTGCTATAAGCTGCTTTGGGCACAGCTCATTTTGGGAAGTCAGCATATAAATAAACTAAAATCAATCCAACACCAACTTTCTCCCCCATCAAAATCATTAACTCCATAAATTAATTACTTCTCCCCTTTAAAAAAAAGTAATAATAGTGAGGCATGGATAGGTGCAAACCTATTATCATTTAAAAAGAAGGTAGCCACAGCTCTGTAAATGAGTCACTTGAGTCATGTACCAGTGAAACACAATCTTAAAAATAATGAAAAACAGAAACAGAAAACAGCATCCTTAATATCTGGCAAGTTCATCAACAATACCACTGGAGACATTCTTTTAAAAAAGCAGCAGTTTTAATCCTAAGGTAAGTTCATGCAAGTAAAGTTTCTCACCCACTCTCTCTCCTGCAGCCTCAGAAAGCTTTTTCAAGTCTGCTCCTGAACAACATTTCAATTAAGAACACATCTTTCCACTTAATGTCTGGTATCAAATTTGTATATGGTTCTTATTTTATGGTTTTATGTTCTATTGTTCTGTAAATAAACATAGGATGTGTCACATGGGACTGCTGGGGGCCATAGAGATGAGAAGCTTCCTTCTGTGAACATCCTTGTCATAAGATTCAAGATTTTGGGTGCCCTTTGCTGGTAACCTTCCAATCCCCATTCCACATTGCTGAGGGGCCACAACCATCCCAAGAGCGGCAGGAAAGATGAAGAAATGATAATGTTTTTCTTCTGTGTACTTCTGTGAGTAAAGCTCTTATAACCCAAGCCATCCTTGTTACCATGGGGCAATTTTTCAACTTAAGACTCTGCCCCGTAGTAATATTTCATTCAGGTAGAATATATATTATTGAAGTGCCAGAAGTCATTTTCTTTTGTTGCATTCCTGTCTAAACTATAGAGCCAAAACAAGTGTGTGCTCCTTTCACGTTGTGACATTTTTCCTTTACTGATTCAAGGAGCACAGTTGGCACATGAGGAGCATTCCCATTGTTCTTTCCTTAAAATGTACAAGCTTTTTTGATAGGCCACTTAAATTATCAACAGGTGCTCAGTTTGTGGGAACCAATAAAACTGCAGCACAACATGTCATAGACTGAGAAGACAGGAGTGTTTGTGCTTAGACCAGAGATGCTGAAATCTGTCTATTCTAAGTGTGACAGGCTGAGCAATAGTGAAGTGTGAGGGGTGTAGCTCTAAGGGAGAACATCTGCTTTGCATGCAGAAGGCACTATGGTAAATCCCTGACATCTCCTGCTAGGGCTGGGTGAGACTCCCTGCCAACACTCTGGTGAGCTGCTGTCAATCAGTGTAGACAAGACTGAGCTAGATGGAAAAATGGTCTGACTTGGGAAAATGGCAGCTTCCTATGTTCCTGTGCAGTATAGCCACTGCTACTTCTGCAGCCCTTTGCTCATGCCAGCTGGGGCAGGGGACAGGCAAAATTCTGTCCAGGATATACCCAAGTGATCGGGCCCAGATCAGGCCTGATACTGTCAAGTGACAACAATGGGGCTGTCTTAGGATCCAGTTGATCTCAGGCTAACTGAACAGTTCCCTATCCCTGAAACGTCTAGTCTGGGAGTCTTCCATGGGTTACCACTGGCAGGAAGCCCACTAATGGCCAGAGTAGGAAGCTGGTGGAGTTGTTCTGGGCAGAGAGAGACCTCCACCCCATCCACCCTCACCTCAGATCAGGGGTTTGGACTGCACCCTGAGCCTGGATTCAACCCCTCATATTTGAAAAGATAACCAGAAACTACCATGTCTGCTAGAACATCAGGCCTGCATTTGCCTTTCCCCCTCTCCATTCACACAATATATCAGAAGCATTTTAATAAGCAATATTAATACTATAGAAGACTGACATGTCATTGACCTAGGGCCAGCAGGATATGAGGAAAAGAGAAGTGAGCAGTTATTTCTCCCCTCCAAAGATTTCTTCCTGGTTTTTTTTTTTTAGCAGTAAGATTAATAGCACATGAGATGTACGTTTTCCTATTAACAGAATGCTTTTGACAGTAAAGGGCCATCGTTAAAATGATGTTTTTCAAATGCATCATGTCAGAGTCTCTACACATTGCCTTTTGAAACTCGGCTGCCTTTGTATTTGTTTGCTCAGAATGCAACAGTGGACAGGGTTTTGGCAACATATGTTCTGTTCACATTTGCAGCTGGGAAGGAAAGAGTACAAAAACCACTTTTCCACAGGGGGACTCCAATTATACTGCAATCTACGTTGCTCAAAAAATATTCCCCTCTTCCCACTTTGACACTGCAGTGCTAAACCAGATGTATGCGCAATGTCCCTGAAATAGCCAGAAATGCTCAAGGTTGTCACACACCACACCACCTGCATAGGACCACCACCACCCCTGCCGAGTTACTCCTGCCTGTAGTGTACACTGGTGAGGCTCTCAACTGCACGCTGAAGACCCATTGGGCAAGACTGGTTGGGGTTGAATGTGCATCTGAAGCCTATGAAAACCTCTATGCAAACCCATCTTGTGCGAAAGAAATACAGTATCAAAGATGCAGTTGCCTGTAGTCCATTTGTACAAAGGCCCTCAAAAGACAAGGCATGATTAAGAATACTATTAAATGCAGCAGAGACTTTAAACAATATGAATAATGATTACCTACTAAAGCAAAACACAGTGAAGAGAAAAGGTATCCAGAGTAGATTAGTGGGTCAGTAAATATATAGAGCATAGAAGTCCCACATATTTGACATTTGGAGAACCAAGTGATCCATCAATGTCCCAGGAACTGATCGATCAAACAGAATACTGCTACTGAAACCTAATAGTATGATAGTAATAATGTAGCCATAAAGCCTCTAGTCTATAATTGACTGCTTCCACTTCAAGCTAGCATGTCTAAAACAGTGACTAATGTTCACCTAAATATTTCACTTGCAGTGGACAACGATCAGTTACACCTCGCACTATTCTCAGCAGATTGCTTGTATATGATAATGGACTGTGTGGACAGAAGACAGAGGGCGGAAAATCTATTTAAACACGGAAGCTCAAGCGGAGCACAGTATAGAACTCGAGAATGTATTGGATGGGGGGTGGGAGAGGGGGAGAGAAAGAGAAAGCGTGTAGCCTGACTGTAAATTATAACCAAAAATGAGGTATCACAAAATGGATATCCTAAGTATGATTACATCAACCTTTAAGAGCTTTGTAAAAAGCTTAAGAGCGTAGTCAAAAGAGAGAACAGCCCAAATTTATTTTTCTGACTGGACACAGGAATAAAGGCACAAGACAAATGAAATGAAATGGGTTTTACTAGGGCCACATTTTATTAACAACATGAGCAGTGAAAATTAGAAGTGCAGGACCAGACCTAAACATCAGCCTTTGTAAGAATAAATGCCTACCAATAACAATGAGGCTGACAGGTTGAAAAGCACTGATAAAGAGGATGGGGAAGCAGTGTTTGGGGTGTGGCTGTGGTGTATTTGTGTGATTGGCATCTGCCTGTCTCAAGAGACAATGGGAAGCTTCTCCAAGAGTGAAGTCAAACTGCTGCATTAGCAGCACCAAAGTGACCTCTGCAGGGTGCAAGCCAGGGCAGTGTTCATACATATGTACATGTATATACACAATTACCACGGCTCCATTAGAGACTTTACAGTAGGAATGGGAAATGTCTTGCTTGGGGGCCAAATATGGCCCTCCAGGCCTCACCGTCTGACCCTTAGGATTTGCCCCAGCCATATGCCATCCCCAGTCATACCCTTCTTCCCAGGACATGCCCCTCAACAGACTTGCTTCACACCCTTGCATGTTTGTACCTTGAATTCTGATCTTGCTTCTTGTTTGCCTTGATGGAAGGGAGAGGAGGATGTGTGAATGTGTGTAAATATAGCCTACTGTTGGAAGGGCAAAAGTTGAATTCTTTTCTTTGCCCACTTTTGCCTATTGGCCATGCCCTTCACTGGCATGTGACACACACACACCGGATGATTGTCCATAATGGAATGCAGCGTTTGGGCTGCAAAAAGCTTTCCCGTCCCTGCTGTGCAAGATTCAAAGAGTGGCCAGGGCAAGAGTATGAGACCATCCCTCCAAATCTTATGGAGGCATTGTCCTCATATTGCTGGTGAATGTAATCAGCAGCATGCTAGTGTGCGCCCAGAGGCTGCCCTGAACTCACACTTCACTTTAGTCTGGATAACGGTAGCGGTTCTCAGAGTAGAGGTTCTCCCTGGTATCATGCTTAGTTTTGGGACTTCAAAGACTGCAAGACCTCTTGCTGCTGTCCAGGACTTATTCCTGCTCTCCAAGTAACCCCCCAAAGCAAAGCATGGCATCAGGGGGAGCCCCTGCCCTTCTCCAAGCTTACACGTTACAGTGAAATTTCATCAAAGAGAATTGTGTACCCCATAGCAGGATGGTGACTGCATTTGTGGATCCTGCCTGAGGCTCTAATAAAATTAACACCCTAGAATTCAGTATCTGGGAAGCCAAAACCAGATTATAAATCAGATGAGCCTTTCAAGACAGCCGGATTTGTACTAGGATGGAAAAGCTCACTTTGACTTTGGCAATTGTTGGAGCAACTCTGGAGCCTTTTCTGCTCCTGAAGATGATGTTTCAGCTTACTCTGAGACCTGGTCTCTCTCCAGCTGTTTGATACTGGCTTTCCCACACATGTCCAAATGCTGGACTGCACTGCTGGTGGTATTTTAACTTTATTCGCTCTCAAAAGAGGATCTTGTCTTAACCTAGCATACCTTAAGTGTTCAAAACAGAAAGGGAAAATTGCCTGCTGGCGACCTCTAAGGGATGAATTTGACCAAGGTTTAAAATCTGATGTGTGTTGCTTTTCTGCCCTTCTCACAAGACTTGCCATTTTAGGTTTCAAAAACAGGAAAGTCGTCATTGCCATTTAAATGCATTGCCAGGGTCAACCATATTATTAGGCAGAGTATGCCGAATTATCACATATACAGGCAGAGGGGGGCAGCACTGGCAGCACCCTCAGTTATTCCTCCAAGCCAATCCTCTAAGTTGGGAATCAGAGATGTAGGTGTAACCACTTAGCCTGTTGCCCTCAGTTGAAGTGGGGAATGCTTCCCCACTGCCAACTGTTGAAAAAATATTCAACTACCAGTCCAGTCAGCATCTGAATATGGAATAGGAGGAAATGGCATCTTGTCTTTTCCCTTGGGCAGCGAAATGTATTGTGCCAACCCTGTGCATTGCATTTCTACTGGGCTGTGCGTGTGTATTGCTATTATGGGGAAGGCTGGGTAAATGGTGTATAAAGACAAAACCGGGATATAGGATATAAGATTGGGTTGTAAAGTGCATGTCTAGTAACCGTAGTTTTGTCACCTGCTCTGCTTGTACAACGTTCTATATATAGAGGCCCACCTATTATTCTCCCCTTTTGTGCCCAGTAATCACTGCTTCTTCCTAACGCCTGCTCTTTCTGGACAATCACAATATCATTTCCATCAATACCATATATGAATAGAGGCCTGCCAAATAACAACCAAATGTACTATTAACTTCTGCAACTTAAAAGCTGCAATCCACACACCACTTACTCCAGAGTAAGCTATTAAAGTAACCGAGATTGCTTCAAAATAAGTGGTTTGTCGATTGCAGCCAAATACCTGTCAAAATTAAGGCAGCCTTTGTACATACAAGATAGACCACATTCTGTCTTGCTATAGTGGTGTGAATATAGAATAACTCTTCTGAAACTATTGGGAGTCAATTATAGGGCCATGAAAGCAAAGCATCTCTGTAAGCTTCAGCAGAGCTATTCTAGCTTTATTGCTCGGGTCTGGCCCTTTATCTCTATAATCTAAATGTGTATATCCTTTATTCAGGAAAATGAGACAGGGGTGATCATGTGGCTAAATGGTTTTCAGAACCGGGTCTTGGTTTGAGAGGCAACCAGGCTTGCAAATTCTTCATGCCCAAAGAAGGAATTTTAAATTGCTTTGTTAGGCTCATTGCAGCTTTTAAAAAAATTATAATTAAAATGCCTGATATTCTCTAATGGACCATGAGTGTACATCAAATTGCTCTGTGGCCTTTGATATGTACTTAAAGGCAATTGGCTAGTCTTACTGATGTATTTTTAAAGAGCTACTTATTGATTAATAACGTTTCCGTATTAATATAACCACTTTGTGGGGAACTGAGAAACATCAATAGTAGAAACCCATATTTATCCACAAATTAACTGTATATAGATCTGCTGCTTTAAGCCAAATGGGGTGCATCCATTCATCCCTTTACAAGAGAACGACAACTAATAGTAAAGCAGATGAAAGCAAAACTTGGACTTATTTGTCAATTGCATAAAATGACTGGCTGCAATTCATGTCTTCTTGCCTAGTGGAGCCGAAGAACAAATGACATAAAACATACACTCCGACTTGCTTATACTTTTGACATGCTAATAACTGTAATGCTTTACCTGATGACAGCATTTCATATCTTTTTAGAGCCATAGTGGCTGCAGAAGCTGATGAAAATGAAATAAAATTGCTCTTAAATATGGGAAAGAAGTGTTGGATGTGCAAGAATTAATGAATACTGGAAGCCAGAGCATTGCCACCAATCTCCTCCATGATAAACACACATTTTCACAGCTAAGTTGTAATGAAATGAACATTAAAGGTCTGATTGTGCAAGCCTTCCCTGCACAACTGCAGTAGAGAGTCCAAGGCACAAAGTAGCTTGCAAAAACAAGGTAGAAGATCTCTTGCTGGGAATTTCTGAAACATATTTCACAATAAGAATAGTGATTTATCTGTATCAGGAATGGGAAACCTGTAGACCTTCATATGATGTGAGATTCTAACTCCTATTACCCCAGTCAGGAGTTGTAGTCCAACAGCGTGTGGAGGGCCACATGTTCCCCATTCCTATACCCTAGTGCGCCACCATCTGGCTAGGGAGCAAAACCTGAACCATTCCACTTTGCTTTAGAGAATGGCATTATTATTTAAAAAAATTGGGAAAGTTCTCTATCCAAAGAAAAGAAACGATTTAGTAATTTTAGACCCTAGCACTGCCAACGCAAACAATTTGCTCTTTCCTTCATACCAGATCTGAAGGCAAACCAAATAAAAGTTCAGAACAGGCCCATGTCTGACCTAAACATGGGAGCACCAGGGTTGAATTATGCTGAAATATAGACAGATCTGGCCTGACACAATCCTCCATTCTCCCCGCTGTATCTCTCTGCAAGCTTCACACTGGGAGCCAGTTTGTACATAACTGCCTACTGAGGAAGAATGTATAGGCTGTAGTGAGGTCCTTGAACTCTGGAGGTCACCTGGGGAACCAAGGGCAATTCCATGTCACATTTCTCTGCCCCGCTAACTCATGAAACATCACACAGGGCTCGCAGAAATGCTATGATTGGGTCACTTTGACCTTCCAGACATTCTGTCTTAATAGGTGACATATAATGATTTTATGTCTCCTATCTATTGCATAGGTGAAAAAAGTGCACTAAAGCACTGCATAGCTGCATTCTTCTATAGACACTTGGCAAAATGTTCCATATGATGCACCCTGGCTGTCCCTAATGACACATTCACATGGTAAAGGGCAACATGTGGGCTAAGCCCTCCAAAACTATACAAGTAACGTTCTCAGTGGTGGCTCCTTAAATTGTGGCAGTATATTTTTAGGAGATGAGAGAAATCACTGCTGGGGGGCTGTAGCTGGATCCTCAGAGGGTTCGCTTCACATGCTGCATCACAAATCTTTGTACTAGCAGAAGTAGTTCATTGAAAATTGCCCACTGATTAGGGCAATTTTAAATCTGTATACACACACGGCACATACAAATGAACAATGACCATTTTCTTTTTTTCTCAGGGAAGGTGGTGGCAAAGAACATTATTTCCATATTAGGAGGCCCGTACTCAAACCTTTGGGTGCTTTCAAATAAAAGGGCATTACAAAAGGGCACAGCGAGAACTATTTGTTTGGAAGGAATGGACATTCAGTGCTGTCCTGGTGAAGAATAGCTACCAAAATGACCAGATTAATTAGGCTGTTAAACTAGGTTTTATTTTGTAATGTTAATGTGCGTGGCAGCTGGAGCCATGTGATTAACCTAGATCGGTCTTTAATGGGCACCACAGGTTTCTAAGTCTTATTCTTATCTCCGGTGACCCATTGCACCCTCATGTCCTTGACGTGAACTCAGATCAAGGTAACAGGGTGGCCTTTTAAAACATGGACATTTTTAGTGGTCACGAATCATCACCTTTGACAAAACTGCTATGCTGTACAGAAGTACAATAATACTATTGTTGCCACACAGTGAGGTCTGCCTGTAAATAAGCAGCGTTCTCTATTTCTCCTAAAGTATTCAGGGAATTGTCATGGTACTGACACTCTGCGTTGCCACACTTCTCCCACTCGAATGCCTCTGGAACAAGCCACATGCAGCCCAAAGGCTGCACATGGGCCTGGAGGCATTTTTGGTTTCCTGTCATGATTCTGAAAGTATCTGCCTTTAGTAAGAAGGAAAAGTGTGAGAAAGACGTTTCAAGCCTTTGTAGGTGCGAAGATAACCTTCAAAGCATGGGAGCAGTCAGCTTGGAAGAATCAGTTAAAATTGAAGTGCAATACATTTCCACATCTCAGGCTGACTATGTAGCTCCTGGTTTTATTGAGCAGAATACTGAATTGGAACATATAAGGATCACAGTGCAGCAGTTCTCATTCCAGCAGATGCAAAGACAGGACTTCAGCCATTTTCATTTGTTTTGTGCAAATGAAGATGATTACTTACAAAGCTCACGAAAGGTTATCAGCAGCTGGTCTTGAACTAATGACCTAAGGGATGTCGGGAAAGGGTGTAGCCTGTGGTCCACCATGCATCTCTGGACAAAGGTGGTAAACCGGAAAGAGACCAGCCACAATAGTTGAGAGAGCTTCCTTCCATCAATGGAGAAGATGCTTAAATAACTGTATGTATGTTTGTTTAATGTTTACATCCCACGCTTCATCCTAAGGCCATGTACATATATGACATCCACAACCAAGGCACATTACAATTGATGGGGAAAACTAAACTGTGGCTTGCTCTAAAATACAAAAATGCAAGATAGGTAAAGAGAGGGAACGGAAGAAATTGAGAGTTAAAAAGAGATTTATCAACAGAAGAAGAAAATGAAATGAGAAGAAAATCTGAGGTGAAGGGTAACAAGACATTTGAATTTAAACGCAGAAGCAGCAGAAAAAAATGTCAAGAGGAAGAGATGGCTAACAACTGATATCAGAGGGAGGGCGAGTAGGAGAAAGAGCAAAATAAGTGAATGGAACAAGAGTAATATCCACGCATTAGGTTTTCCTCAAGGGCTGTAGCTCAGTGTTAGAGCATCTGCCTTGCATGCAGAAGGACCCAAGTTCAATCCCTGGCATCTCCAGGTTGCAATGGGAGAGACTCCTGCCCCAGACTCTGGAAAGCCACAGCCAGTCAGTGTAGACAATATTCAGCTAGGCTGATCAATGGTCTGATTCAGGATAAGGCAGTTTCCTATATTCCTATATTGTTACGACGAGTGGAAACATGCTGGTTGGTCTCAGCCCCTCTATCACATTGTTGTGCACATGCCCATTGCCCTCCATATGCAGAAGTCACATTGACTCCTCGCACAATTTAGAGCCCTGACTGATGAGGGTTCTGAATCACAAGCTCACCACTTAAGAAGTTACCATATGAGGAGGGTGGTAGGAACGGACCTAGTTATGCAACAGAGGGGACAGGGTCAGACACTGCACCCCTAATGCAATTCTAATCAAAACTGCACATCCTCCTCCCCGTGCCACATTTCCTGTCCCTGGGAACCCTGGTCCTCATTAAGCAACCAAGGATGGATTGTTGAATGTGGCCATTGTCAGATGTGGGGAGGGGAAGCCTGTCCCCTACCAGGGCCCCCTCTAAGCACCACTCATTGCTCATTCAAGTGAAGTTGATTTCAGAGATGTTAGCTGCAGGGTTTACTGACAAAGGAAGATGATATAGTACATGCAACTTAAGACCTCCCCACTTTTAAGTGCACTTTGTGGGGGAATGTAACATGGAATGGCGTTATAGACAAGGGAGATACAGCACTGTATCTCACACATTATAATCACGAGAGGTGTGTTTGCCAAACAACAACAACAACAAGTACAGCAATGTCTTCACAAATCAAAGGGTCTTCAAAGTGGATTGGACCAAGATTTACTTTATGTATGTTTGCTCTGGAAAGTAAGCTGCTGTTCGCTACAGAAGCAGAAGCCTGTACATCCAAGAACTGAAGCCAATCAAGACCCATTGTAATAGTCCAAATATAAATACCAATGCAATACCGATTTTGGTTTTAGTAATTCCATGAGAGATGAAGCAAGCATAAGGATGTGTGTTATTGGATTACGCCCTGTTCAGAAGGTTTCCTGTTATCTTACTTTTTTCTTATTCTCTGGGATCAAGGCAGCAACGATACCATATGTGAATATATCCTTCCCGATTTTTGCAGAAAAACCCTGACAATTAATCATTCAAGGTATAGTTCTTGTGTAAAGCATTTGTCAACACCCTAGCACTCATTAAAGGTCAAAAGGAGGTTTCCTTCGAAGACAAACCTCACTTTGGGGTGCAATAAACGTGTGTGTGCAGAGTACACCCTAAAAAAGCATCAATACTAAAGGCAAGAGACCTTAGGCTTACCACACTGTTCTACAAGCTCTGTGATTCTTTTCCATAAAACCCTAAGTCAGGATGATCCACATCAAGTCTCAATGGCTTAAGTGAATGCACAGTTTTTATCAAAAACAAAAAAAGATTGGAAAATAATCTGTAAAGATAAGGGAAGAAACATTAAGCATGCAGAGAAAGCTTTTACTGACCAGAGAGGTAGGTAGAGTTACAGCAGTCATGGTGAGTAATACAAGAATGTCAAGAGCAGCTTAATGGCCTTAACTGCATCAGTATATTTAAAAAGCTCAATCTCCCACTGATTCCCCCAGACAGAGAAAGGGAGTCGACTCCAACTAAAAGCTGCTATATATGAGCTGGACAAAGACGAAGCTGTTGCACAGCACTTATATTCCTCATAGCTTAAGTTTATGGGAAAGCACACACACAACCATCACCTTAAAAAAAAATCATATTAACATGGTAGAGAGAAGTGTGTGTTCTACTTGTCCCATTATCAATTTATTAATCACATTTCAGAAAACTACTCCATCTTACTTATGGCAAGATGCAGCTTTTGTATAACAATGAGGTTCATTTCTCTTTTAATATCCATGTGTTCTGTGAAAGCAAGAAGTAGAAGCATAATAAAAACTTTTCATAACACTTGATTAGTAAATACAGCCTGCAGAAAGTCTAGCTCTCGTTGCACTTTGCACATTAAAAATCCAAATGCACTGGGAGAGCTGGGATTTTAACCCCCCATAGCTTTAACACAAAGAAACACATTAATAAGATACAATTTAGATTTGCATTTTTTAATAAGCAAGGGGATCAAGGAACTGGAACGCTGAAGGGGTGCAACACTGCGCTGCAAATTCAGACTTCATGGCATAGTAAGGATTGAGACATGCAATTGTACTAAAACAAGACTGGCATTATTGGAGAGCTTGCTATTTATGTGTTGATACCGAGGCTCAAATTAGCACACTCCAATCACACAGAAAGTATGTATGTATGTGGTTGAGAAGCGTGGACCTCTCTCCCCGCCCCGCCCCGCCCTGAACCTCCCGCCAGCCTTTCCCCCCCAGGCACTTTTTCCTCAGTCATGCTCAATTCCAGTTTAAGAATCCAACTGAGGGGATCACAAGATCAGGAGATGGTGGGCAAGGAGATGAGGTGCAAGGAGGTAGAAAGTTCAGCAACCTCCACCCCACTCTTTTCCTCCCACCATCTCCCTAAATTGGAGTCCTGGCCCAGGACACGGGCTCCCTGCTATTAGAGGAGTTGGATGACACAGAGGATAAGAAATACAAGGGGGCAGGAACAGCCCCCTGAGAGTGCCTCAAATGTTTGCCAGAGATTCCCATGGTAGGAGAATCTCAAGAGTCAGGGCTGCATTCATCTGTTATGCATGGGGACGTCATTCTGAACCCCTTCTCTAATTCTGAGGATTCCTCATCAGAACTCTTGGAAGTACAGTGAGGAATGCCTTGCTGAAAACTGCTCCCCAGGAATGCTGAAGCCAACAGTCAAGGAAGAGGACACCACCCTTCAAGTCTCAAAAGCCTTTCTAAGAATGGAGGGATCTACAGACACCAATACTATATTTTTTATATTTGCTGTAATTCACCCAGAGTGGCTGGGGAAACCCAGCCAGATAGGTGGGGTATAATAAATAAATAAATAAATAACTAGTAATCATCATTATATGCCGCCCCAGCCACTCTGAGAGGCTTCCAACAATTTATAAAAGCACAGTAAAACAACGAAGATAAAAAAAAAACCTTCCCTATACAAGGCTGCCTTCAGATGTCTTCTAAAAGTCCGATAAATGTCTACTTCCTTGACATCTGATAGAAGGGTGTTCCACAAAAACTCCCAGTTGACTCCAAGCTGTCTGGAGATGCATTCCTATTCTTGTTGGTCTTGGTCTTGGATGTCCTTTCCTGCCAACTTCATGGTGAGCTGACCATGGTCCTGACCTTGTGTGCATAGCCTGGGCTAGTGCCAAACTTAGCTAGCCTAAGTTTAGAACAGGAAAGTGGGGTCAATCTGAGCTTTAACTCACAGTTCTCCTGCTGGTGGTAGCTGTTTCAACCTGTCTGACATGGGGTAAGGGAAGTGTAGCTCAAGGAAACAGGAAAGCCAGTCTCTCTGTTGCATCAGATTTGTTGGTGAGAATGGTCACTTGCGGGAGGGTTAAAAGAATGCTGAATTCTCCCTGAAGATAACATTTGTTAAACTTGTACCTTGTGTGTGTGTGTGTGTGTGTGTGTGTGTGTGTGTGTGTGTATTAGTTTGTTTAGTAAGGAGCAGCTGTTGGTTTAGGAAGAGACAGAGGTTAGTTTAGTAAGGGATTTTCATTACCAGTCCCACACCTCTTTCTCCATCTCTGACCTGTACATCCACCATGGAGTGTAAACTCTCTGGACAGGAGCTATACCACTTTCATGCTCAGTACTATTCAACATGTATTCCTGACATTAAATATATGTAGCAGCAATAGCCCTGCTGTCCTGACCCCTTTTAGTTTGCATCTGTAATTTGTGCAGACAAGCAAGACAATAACACGCTGAATTATTCCAAACAGTATATTTAGCACAGGAATTGACATAATTTATATGCACTTACAGTTTCACCCATGTTCTCTGTGATTAAGGACAACCCTCTCAAAAGATGTGGAGAATGGCTGGGAAGCAGCTCAAGGGTTACACATATTAATCTTCTTTTGAAGATTAATTTGGAACTGCTAGTATAGTAACTGCTGTCCATGCTTGCTGCAAACTAAACTTTTACACTTACTTGGGTGGAAGAGGTGATGCTTTTTAACATCTATATGAAACTGTTGGGAGAGATCATCAGGGGGTCTGGGCCAAGTGTTCATAAGCATGTACTCAGCGCTCTCTCTCTCGCTCTCTCTCTCTCTCTCTCTCTCTCTCATTTAAATCAGAACCAGTGATGGTGGTGCATGTCCTGTGTAAGTGTCTGGAGGCGGTTGGAGGGTGCATGTTGGTTGATGGATTGAAAGTGAACCCCAACAAGACAGAAGTACCATTTCTGGGGTACAGGAGGCAGGTGGGTGTGGAAGATTCCCTGGTCTTGAATGGGATAACTCTGTCCCTAAATGACCAGATGTGCAGTCTGGGGGTGATTTTGGACTCACAGTTGTCCATGGAGACACAGGTCAACTTTGTTCCCAGGGCAACGGTTTCCCTACTCCATCTGGTACACCAGTTGAGATCCTACCTTCCTAGTCACATCTTGCCAGAGTGATACATGCTCTGGTTATCTTCTGATAGGACTACTGCAATGGCACTACGTGGTGCTATCTTTGAAGGTGACTAGGAAACTAAAATTCATCCAGAATGCAGCTGCTAGACTGGGGACTGGGAGCAGCTGCTGGGATCACATCACACCGGTCCTAGAATATCTACATTGGCTCCCAATACTTTTCTGAGCACAATTCAAAGTGTTGGTGTTGACCTTTAAAGCCCTAAACAGCTTTGGCCCAGTATACCTGAAGGAGCGTCTCCAATCCCATTATTCAGCCAGGACACTGAGTCTGGCTCTGAGGGCCTTCTGGTGGTTCCCTCACTGCAAAAAGTGAAATTACAGGGAACCAGGCAGAAGGCCTTTTTGGTAGTTCCACCCACCCTATGGAACACAGGCTGCAAAATATTACAGACTCCAATGTAAGGTGGTACCTCAGGTTAAGTACTTAATTCGTTCTGGAGGTCCGTTCTTAACCTGAAACTATTCTTAACCTGAAGCACCACTTTAGCTAATGAGGCCTCCCGCTGCTGCCGCACCGCCGGAGCACAATTTCTGTTCTCATCCTGAAGCAAAGTTCTTAACCTGAGGTACTATTTCTGGGTTAGCGGAGTCTGTAACCTGAAGCGTATGTAACCCGAGGTACCACTGTACTCCTTTCCTGCGTGGTGTTAGTACCATTTGTTGGCCTGGAAAATTGGTACATTAATATTATTTTTATTAATTAATTAAATTTGTCAGTCGTTTTATCTTGGCCAGGGCAACTCAAAGCAACTTACAAGAATAACAACACACACATACAATAATCCCCACAGAGATGCATTAAAACCAAGAGGGAAGATAAATACACTAAAACCACAAGACAAGGGTAAGTTTCCAGTTTCGTGTTTATACGATCAGAACCTATACATTGCACCATATGAGATGGGAAGGGGAGAAAACATGCCACCTTGAGCTTCTTAGAGGAAAGGTAGTGGGGAAATGTAACAATAAGTAAAATAAAACAAAGCGTCCTTAATTCTGTGGTTGCCCATCTTCTGCTTCAGAAGCCAATGTTTTCAATCTGCCTGCTACTGTCCTCTACCCAACCTTCACTTTACAGTGAAGGCTGTTGAATACAGTAGTTGCCTAGCCTTTACAGCTTTTACCCTGGACAGTTGTCATCTTAAAGTCTCGCCTACATATGTTATTAAAACTGCAGTTCTGGCTATGTTTGATGGACTATGCCTGTGAATTGACCTGCGAATTATGTCCTATAGGTCATACTGCACCTTTTAATAAACTTCTGTAATAGTGCCCATGAGGTGTTTGTTGATGGCTTCACACTGGGACATGGCAAGTGTTGTGGAGCTATTCTTGAGTGCCTCTGCTTGTTCCTGGCAAGGAAGTAACAGACGTTAACCTTGGGTGACTGCACATCATCACATCTGACAATTTTTATTTTCCAAAAGAAAAAGAAAAAGAAAAAGATATTTTAAGGTATTTGTATACCACACTTCATACAGATACATCCCGGGCAATTCACAAAGAGAGAAATCCTGCAAAGTCCTACAAGGTCTCCTCTTACTTGTTTTTTTCTTTATGAAAGGCCACTACACTTTCTGTTACAAGTTACACTAGCTATGTTTCATCATCACACACCTCATTCCTCCCATCTAAATTAGATTACCATTTCCTTGGGCAGGCACCATGTCACTTCTGCACTCTCTCCATCAACCACCACATTGTTGGCATTAAATACCAGGTAAAATAGCATGGTAAAATGTTTGAAGCAACAAACATGAGTCTGACCAAGCTGCGGGAGGCAGTGGAAGACAGGGGTGCCTGGCGTGCTCTGGTCCATGGGGTCACGAAGAGTCGGACACGACTAAACGACTAAACAACAACAACAAAAATAGCAGTAATAAGTCTTATATATTGTAGGAGCACCTCACAGTCTGAAAACCAGAGCAGGCGGAGGCAGTCAAATGAGTAAGAATGACAAGTATTTCTCTCTGTACAAATATTTTAAAAATATCGTGAGGAATTGGGTTCAGAAGCTAATTCTACCTCCAGGCATAACCAGCACTTACTCATCAGATCACTGCAGGCCTCACTGACCTTGGCAGTCTTACAAGGATCTTATTTTCACACGGATGAGCTGTTCAAGAATGATTTTTCCAAATAAGATATCTATCAACATCAGCTATGCTCGTCTTCTCATCCCACACACATTTTTCTTGATTAAACATATTTGCTTTTCTATTTAACAACTACAGTAAACTTTCCAGTAACGTGAGAACTATTTCAATCTCTTCTCTCTCGGTAGAACAGAAGTAGAAAATAATGTTTAATTTAGTATTATTAGAAATGCCACTGTATATAACAACATTAATGATGGAAATATGTTCTCAATACTTGTACAGGCATTCCAAATACTTAGTGCCGAAGTCTCTTACTAACAGCAGCTCTCCTGAGTTTTACTATGAACTCTTTCCTAGGCTTTTAGAGGTGCCTGATTAATTTGATGGTTTCAAGCGGGCTCACCTGATCTGCACCTCCTAGACCAATGTGCAGACTGCCTGGAGTATAGTTCCATGAATTGGTCTGATGGCTGCCTTAAAAAAAGTTTTCATAAACAGATAATAGCCACTTGAAGCAGCTAGCCTAGTCTTTCCCAATCCAGAACCCTCCAGATGCTGCTGGATACAACTCCCATCATCCCTGGCTACCAACTATACTGGATGATGTTGATGAGAGCTAGAGTTCAGAAACATCTGGATGGCACGTACTTTGAACTGAACATATGAAAGCAACATGGACTGAATCTCAACTTCATGCAACCAGAAATCCTTTAACCTGGGATGCCAAAAACTGAACACAGAACCAAGAAAGCACATTCTACAGGGTGAGAAAGAAGGAGGCTTAACTTTGGGAGAGGGGCCATAGCTCAGTGCTGTAGTACACACCTTGTACGCCAAGGGCCCCAGGCTCAACACCTTCATGTAGGGATGGGAAAGATTCCTCACCAAAATCCTTAAGAGCTGCTGCCAGTCAGTGTAGCCAACAGTAAGTTAGATGGCCCAGTGGTGTAATCTGAGATACGGCAACTTTCATCAGTTTTGCTCAAATTACTGCAAGCGTAATTCAGCTGAGCTTAGCCCACCTCAAGTAGCCATCCACCCTCTATTTTAATAACACCCCCCAAAATCTCCACTGCCCACAGTCCTGTCCCCCTGTCCACAGGGAAGGAAACCAGGATAGCAGTAGGCAAAGAGTTCTAAAGATGAGGAATCTCCTTCAGGTAAGTGATGTGAACTGCATCTTTTACCACCAGGGATCATGGAGTTTGTAGTTCCATCCCTTGGTTCCTGGAGGCACAAGGCAATGTCAGAGTCGCTTGACTGAAGGAAAAGAGCCTCACTGGACTTCTCTTTCACCACAGATATTCTCTCTTCCAAACTGATTCGCCTCCAGCCAGTTGCCTATTCCAGTGTGCTACTGTTCAATGACATACTATACAGATCTACTCAGCTTACAGTATTATATGTTGTTTATATAAGGATGTAACCTAAAGTTCAGTTTTCCTAAAGGAAATCAGTTTTGGAAAAGTCGATTTTGAGGGAAGAAATGACAAAGGAAAGGGGTGCTTGTTTCTCCACCTGTTATTTCTTGCTCCAAATTGATCCTTCCAAATGGCTCCCACCCCCCATGAGTTTCAAAATACTTATTTGGTTGAAAAAACGCACAGCTGAATCCAGATATAGGGAAAGCAGCTGGAGGGGGCTGGGTTGACTTGAATTAGCGCAGGGATGCGGAACCTGTGCCTTTCCCAATGCTGCTGTATTCCAGATCCCGTCAGACCCAGCCAGCATGGCCAATGACCAGGAATGATGGGAGTTGTAGTACAGCAGCATCTGGAGGGCCACAGGTCCTTACTCCTGAATGATAGAAATGATAGGAAAGGATCTAATATCGCCTCCCCACACCATTTCCCCTCTCCTTAAACTGCTTTTCCTTAGAATTTTTGCTAGAATTTTTTTCTGTCACATGCAAACACAGCTCATCTGCACTGGTCACAAAGCTTGACTAAAAGTCTCTTGAAACGTCAGCATATGAAAGATGTTTCACTAAGTTGTTCATGACAAGAATGATTGGGACCAAGCAAGCAAAAGTTACAGAAAGATCACAGATGTTCCAAAATGGTCACCAAGGCACAGATGCAGATGTGGAAGAGAGAGGTGAAAAGAAAAGGAGCAAAAAGGAACCATATGATCAAAGGAGAATGGCTGCAACTGGAGGAAATATTAGCAGGAATGAGAGAAGCAACGATATCCCCCCTAAACCTTGAGCACAAGAAGATCCAAGATAGATAGCCTTTGCTTTTCTTTCTCAGTGGAAGTCAATGTTTTTTTGAGTTGAGAAAGCAGGAGAACCACTGATGAGAGCCACACTGTGCTCATATTAATGTTGCAAATTATGCCAGTGAGTGGGCCAGTTCTACTGATGTGATAGCATAGAGCCAGGCACTGCAGAGGCAAAATGTTCCCCTAGCACCAGACGAAATTCCCCAGTCATCCACTGCCCAGAGCAAGTGTGGTAACAATGCTGAAACAAATACTATGGAAGCATTGTAATAGGTTAAAAGAACTTGCATAATTTAACAATAGTAATCCAGTGAGCTATAGGATTCACGTTTCATGAATCAAAACGAAAAACTATATGAACATTAAGCCCGACCCCAAGGAAACTGACTAATCTTTGGTTAGTCTCCCAGATATAGTGCCCTAATGATTTCTACAAGAATGTTGCTTTGGTCATAAATGAAAAATGCAGGACCATTTTTAGACAACAAACTCCACAGACTATATGTGATTTAAATCTTTGGATACAACAGCACTCCTTCTAATGCCTTGTAAAATATTTAAAGCTTAGCTGCCTGATAAAATGGCACTGCTAACATGCAACAACATAATCATCATCTGGAAACAGAGTTCAGTTGTGTTCTGGGCCAGATCTATCGAGCTTTATCGACTTGGTAAAAACAATTGGTCATAAAGATTGGCTTTCGGTTATGATTTGGCCCACACAAACAAATCCACCATTTCCACCCACATCTCCTTCCAGTTTTACAGCTGTAAAACCATCATGAGAAAAGAAAGCAAATGGATTCAACTAGTTCCTGTTCAATAAAACAAGACATATTAGGTTACAGCTTATCTTTTTCTTGTGTACATTCTGTTTGGTTGTTGATGCAAATTCTATTTAAAGCCTTATTCTTGGCTTGTCCTAACTAAACTGCGTTAGCTATAAGGCACCATCACTGGTAAGGATTGTCTGGATATGAAAATGCTAAATGTAACATAAATGTAATATATCACGACTATGCCAAATTGATTAATGCAACAGAAGCACATTTCAGGGAGAAAAAAAAGTAAATTACAAGTCATTAACAGTAAATTCAAATTGTGTTATGGGTTTGAATGATTTCCTTCCTTTTCTAAAGGATTAGTTATTTTGTTTCATATTTTTTCCCTAATCTTTCACTTTACAATTCAAAGCATTCTTCTTGCTTCAGAGTTGAATAATGTTTTAGCTGACATAAACAAAGCATGTTCCGTCAGTCTTTAAACCTCTGATAAGAAAGAAAATGTGAACTTGTATAAAGGCAACTGTAATTGCTATTGCTTTCATCATTTTAATAATAATAATAATAATAATAATAATAATAATAATAATCATTCAGAAGGAATTGTTTAGCTCTTCAAGTTTTCTCAACATTAGGAATACGCAATCCATGCATCAAATAAATTGTTACACAAAAACAAATGCATGGCATGTCACTACAAATTCAGACTAGAAAAGCCTAACAGATTATTCAAAGACAAAGGAAGGAAGGTTTGCTGGGGCGGGGGGGCGGGGTAGGGGAATTGGGGAATTAAGGAAAAGCCGGAAGAAAAGAGGACATCTGGCTGAAGCCAAGGCAGCTATTCCAGACACGGAAAAAGACAAACAGGAAGACTAGCAGAATGAAACAAAATAAGCAACAGAACAAAATGGTTGGGGAGAACAAAGAAAACACAAAATGGCACAGATAAATAGTTGGGCACATTTATGGAAGGTGCTGCAGAATGAATGTGAATGAGGACCATTTCCACTGCATTCTTGTTTTGAAAAGGAAAGGATGGATGGAGACAGATAAGGGCATCCTTGTTTGTTTGTGTGTGTTTGTTTGTTTGTTTGTTTGTTTAAACCATTTATAACCTGCTCTTCATTGTTCACACAATATGAGAGTGAGATACATTAAGTTTTGTAAAGTGCTTTGTGAACCACTTTGTGCTTTTTTTTTTAAAAAAGGTATATAAATACTTGAAATAAATGAATGACAATAAAATAATATTTCATTTAAATGCAACTTAAAACATACAATATACCAATATGGGGTGGTAGTGATGTCTGACATGGGATTGTACAAGTCCTACTCAGGACAGACCCGCTGAAATCCTGAGTTAGCCATGTCCATTTATTTCAATGGGTCTATTCTGAGCAGAACTGACACTCAATGCCACCCATAGTGCCCTTTGGATGTTGCTGGACTCTAGCTCTAATCAGCCCAAGCCAGCGTGAACAATGGAGGGGATGATGGGAGTTGTAGTCCGACAATACCAGAGGTTACCACATTGGCTACCCCTGTACTAACAATGAAAGCCACCACTTCAGTAAAATTCTTACAATGTAGAGTCGCATTCTTTACTTTGTGTTAAAGAATCCATCAGCATTGCTGCTGCTCACACCTGAGAGGGGAAGACATTCCAGAGTCAGAGCAGCACCAATGAGAAAACCTTCGGAAGAGCCATCACATAGCATATCTCAAAGCACTGTGGTGGTATGAGAAGGGCACCCTCTGATGCCCCCAAGTCCAGGCAGGTATATAAGGGAGCAGGAAGTCTTTCTGCTATCTAAGTCCTGAGCAGTCTAGGGCTCTAAACAAACACTTTAAATCTGGCTTAGTAATGTATTGGTAGCCAATGCAGAGATTTCAACACCAATGATATATAATGACGGTAAGGTGATGCTGGATGCAGTCTTGCTACAGCAGTTTGCGCTAACTTTGTATTTCCAAACAGGTTCAAGGGCAACCCTACATAGAATGAATTGCAATGATCTAGCCATGAAATTACCATCACATTAACTATGCTAACCAAGGAGGCTGCACTCCCCTGGAAGGAACATGTTCACAGTTTGGGGGTGCTCCTGGGTTCAACACTGTCACTGGAGGCTCAGGTGGCCTCAGTGACTAGGATCTGGTTCACCAGTTATGACCCCTTTGGACAGAGATTACTTGGCCACTATACTCCATGCTCTGGTAACTTTCAGATTGGATTACTGCAATCCAATCTACATGGGGCTGAATCCCCATCCCAAAACGGGACATTCGCAGCTGGGCGATTAAGATCGTCCAGGTCCAGGGAGGGCCTTTTAGAGGCAGGCACACCGCTGTCTCCTTCAAGGGAGTGGGAAGCCAGCCCTCATGCAGCGGTGAACTGACTAGTCCTTGGACCCACCCAGTCTGTCCCATCTGACTAGATTTTTGTGCCATGACAAACAGGGATCAAGAAGGCATGCAGTTGGCCTCACCATTCCAAGCATCTTGTCCACATCATCAAGCCTCAAAAGCTGACACCAAAGAATCTGACCAGTCAATGCACTGGATGTTTCAGCTAGATATTCTAAAATATGGGCAATTCCCTGTTTATACGGGGCCCATATGTCAAAGGTCAAGTGCAAGTTTCACTGGTGTGAGTAGCAATTAAGCCTTTCTAAGATTTGCCAGATGCATGTCAAAAGCCACTCTTAATACAGAAACTTAAATATGTTTTTCTTTCACACAGGTCTGTATGTTCAAATGCCAATATACCAAACTTGTAAGAAACACTGGCCCCTAGCATTAGAAGAAGCACATCCATAAGAAGAGAGTCCAAACGTTAAGCTGAGCATCTATAGGATTGCAGCTGCTCCACACAACTATTATCAGTCACTATTACCACAAGTATGGCCTACTGAAGCATTCTCCAATCTGGTACTCACCAAAACTGTGGAACCCCACCATCCCTTACCATTGGTTCTACTGTCTGGGGCTGGTAGGAGTTGTAGCATCTGGAGAGCACCAGGTTGGTTAGATCATTCATACTAAACAGCCACACTGGGGTGGATTTTTGTTCCAGTTTTAAACTGACTATGTTATGAAGCCTATCAACCACAAACACAACTTGAAAACAAAATCATTTTTGGTGTCACCTGTGAAAGCTGTTTCCAATTGACACCTGCACTTGGAACAGGAGATAGATGCAGCCCTTCTTGTGGCTGCTTTCCTACAATAATACTGGCCAAACGGCACTTCAGTGAATTCAACCACATTACATACATTCTCTGTGAAACAGACCTATAAGGTGGAACATTATTATCTTCAAACCCAGATTGATTGGTATATTAATCAAACTGTGCTCTATGGGGAGCTGGCTTCAGACACAAGGCCCATTGACCGACCAACTCTGCATTACAAAGATGTCTGCAATTGCGATATGAAGGCTGGCAACACCAACCCTGTTTGGGAATCCCTTACAGACCAATGCAGTGCCTGACGACAGTCAGATTGTGTATCCAGAGCGGCGACCAGAGGAGGAGCTAGGAGGAGCATAGAGAGAAGAAATGCCATGGTACACCTGCATCAGCACAACCGGACCCCTTCGTCTGGCCCAGCTGCAACAAAACAGGCCTCTCCTGTATCAGCCTCTTTCCATGGAACTCTTGGAATAGTAGTTCAGTGAGGGGACTAGGGGCTTCCTAACAATTATCAGCACCCTTAACAAACAACAGCTCCCAAGAGTCTTTGGGGGAGGCCACAGATTAAAACAGTATGACACTGCTTTTAACGTATAATGCAGATAGGGTCTAAGGCAGGTGTGGCTAAGCTTTTCTGATCCAAGGACCACATTCACCTTTGCACAACCTCCAGGATGTATGACACCTACACTCAAACGCATACTCCTGCATACACGCACACACATAGGCACATGGCTCACGGCCCCCTCAGCTGACTCAGATATCACTTCTCCTCACTCATCAAATCCGATGACCAGGAAGTGGGCGATCTGCATCACTATCAGGGCCCAGGGTTTGGCAGAGAGGTTTAAAAGTAGTGGTGGTGTCTTGCAGGACAGAAAAAGTGATTAGGGGCCTGAATTTCTGGAGTTACCCCCCTCTGTTGGTTGGTTCAAATATTACCTCAAAGATATCCAGATGTATTTTCTCAGCTTCAGCTCCCCAGCTGCAATATAGGAATACTAATACTAGCCTATTCAGGCATATTTTTAAAAGATTATTTAGATTATATATGTGAAGTGCTGTGAATACTTAGGAAAGTGATCTATAAATGCTAAGTAGTAGTGCATGTATGCAAATGCCCAGAGCACTAAATCTCATTCTATCAATGGCTATCAGCAATTTCATATTGAACAAACTGTCAGAAAGGGTACACAACTCTGACCATTTTAATTAATGGAAGAGCTTTTTCTTCCAAGAACATTCAGTGGATTCTTTTTTAACCAAGTTATTTGTTGCCCATTACTTCACTTATAGAACATTTCCTTTTGTGTGCTCAAACTTGTTTGCTAAGGTTGTTTTGCACATTGCACAACAGAAAATCAAGGTTTGCCACAAAGCGAACACTGTGCAGGATGCTATAGTTGAGTATCATTTCCTGATCAGTGATATGTGTGTGTCATTTTATTAAGCACACTCAAATTCTTTGGTCCCATCTGCACTGCACTTTTAAAGCAGTATCATAGCACTTTAGACAGTCATGGTTTCCCTCCAAAGAATCCTGGGAACTGTTGTTTGTTAAGGGCACTAAGAGTTGTTATACAACCAATCCCTCTGGCAATCGTAGCTTTTCTGAGGAGAATGGGATCTCCTAATAACTCTCAGCACCCCTAACAAACTAAAGTTCCCAGGGTTCTTTGGTGTGATGTACTCTGTAACAATTCTATCTTTTTGTACTGTGTTGTATTTATCTTTTGGAGACATCATATTGGCTGGTACTCAATGCCAACCTGATTTCTCTCACTTGAGAAAAGTTTTATGTTTTGGGCCAGTGAATATCCTCAGATCCTTTAAAAATATATTTCTACAGAAAGGCAAAACTGTGACACGTGTGTGTGTACGCACACACACACACACACACACACACACACATATACACACACACAGAGAAAGAGGGCACTTTAAGGGCTTGTCGCCTGTATAATGTTGCTCTTCCCATTACTTCATTAGGCTATGAATATGATCTGGTAATGGTTGCTAGGAATGAGCAATGTACAGAGGGGAAAAGAGAAATAAATTAATGGGGAAGGCAAAAGGCTGTTCTAATAAAGCGTCCTGGGCAAATGAAACTACTAGCAAAGTCCCATGGGAAGAGTCTTCGAAACTGTCACATCTGGAACTCATGTTCAAATATCATTAAGGGGGTTTGTTTTCAAAGAGAGGATATAAACTGAAGTACTCTGAAATCACAAGAAGATTGTTTACACAGTAGAGAGGTAGAAGAGTGGGGTTTTTTTTATCTTTGAAAGAAAATCTGGTATGCAGATAAACTGCATATTGGATGGCTTGGAGGATCCCTTGCCTCAGACAGAAGGGATGTTCACAAGAACAAAGCTGCCTTACATCAGGCAGTGCACATGAAAGATTCAGTACCCAGTTCCAGAGCTGTCAGTAAAACAATTGCCAAAGAGTTGCTTGTTAACATTTCAAAGTATTCCTTTCACAGTCTCCTTCTCTCGCTAACCATGCCCTACTGTAGTGGCGAGTGGTGAATCTTGCCCCTGGAATGCATCTCCAAAGGGGAGTGAATAGAAAGAAATAATATGATGAGTGAAAAACATTTAGCCAGCAAAAGGCCGCCTTTATGTGTAAATTATTTACTGTAACATAGAACTCCAAGACTTAGAGCTCCCCTCCCCACGCCCCCAGAAAGACTGAAACTACCCAAGCATTTAGGTGATTTGCCTCAACTGGCAGCAAAAATTATACTTCTGTATGTGCATGCAGAATGGCATGTTTTTAATACAATACACGCAAATGGGATTTAGCCCATTCCTAGGCAGCGTATACAGCAAGTTTATATAAGCTACCAATTTCCAGCCTGTAAGAAGCGGAAGGAGATCTCGAAGGCTTGCTGGAAAAACAAATGTAAATGTAACTGCTTTGGCTAATCTCTTCCCATTTCAATTTCACTTGACATGGTTAGGCCATATTTCTTTTAAAGAAAGAAAAATTAAATTCTCTATTTATCTATAGTCGCAGAATTGTCCTTCTTTAAGCACACGGCTGAACTATTCAAGTGAAGCAAAGATTGAAATGCTAATTGAATTTATGCCCAAGCATAGCATTGCTTAGATCTTTGACAATGACAAAAAAGCTAGTTAGTGAAAATATATGCAAGAAGAGTTCTGTTCTAGCCTGCTAGAGGGGGTTAATTAAAAATATGAAAGGGTTTTGGGTTTTTTTACTTGTGTGTGAAAGGAAAGCAGTTCCTAGTGTCATATTTGAACAGGTGGGTAAGAAAGACAAAGCAAAGAAATAGGTAAGTAAATAGCAATGTAAAAAGAAAAAGATAGCAGGCATCATACTCATGCTTTTGTATATTTAAGCAGGTTTTGCCAAAATGGGCAAATGATTCTCTACACATAGGATAAAAGGAGTTCTCACTAGCATTTGTGGTCGCCACCAAGCCTTCCCTCTCCCCGAGTCCTTGGCACGTGCCAGAAGAGAACAGTCTGGGTCTCATTCCATTTCACATGGGGCTTTTGCACGGTTTCTGCTATCTGCAAAAAGTGCTGCCAGCTCCAGGAAATCAATGGGGCTACAATGGAGGACATAGGCCTGGTGGGAAGGGGGGAATTAACTTCACAGTGCATATTTTGGTCACAGCGTGACAGCTTAGCATGAATAGATCCTGGCAAGGTATACTGAGCTCAGTTTATGCTAGTATTATTTCTGTCACTCAAGAAACAAAACAAAACAGGAAGAAGATCCTCCAAGCGATCAGGCATTGGTATGGAGCACCAAATGGTACATCATATGCTGGGGAAGAGGGCATGCACGCTCATCACTATAACGAGAGAGCAGCTTGATTTATATGGGCCGGGACAATGCTTCTGCAGTCTATCCCATTTTATCTGTTTTGAGAATCTGACAACCAATGCAAATTACCACGTGGAAGAGGGCAATTGTGGCGGAAAGCCCATGTATCTAGCTGCATCCCCCAAAGTTGTGCAGCTCCTCCTGCCATTGGCTGCATGGAGCTTCTCGATGCAATTTTGAACCCTGTTCTAAATCAGACAGAGAGACACTGTGTAGAGCAGTCTCCCTTCTTCAGACATTATAGTTCCAACTTATCAGGAAGCGGGACGAGCCATACAACTTTGAGGGTTGGGCTAAATAGGGGTTGGCCCTGCTGCTGCCTCCCCCTGCCATACTTGCACCTTTCACACTAGGAATGCCCAAATCTGTCCACTTCAAGTCTCAAGTTTCTCATTTTTCCAGTCTTAAAACTTGAGCTCTCCATATTTCTGCAGCAATTTTTTTAAAAAAATCCTCATGAATATTTGCCAGCATTTTAATGCAAATTTATCGGCAGTTGCTCTCTCCTAGCCTAGCCTACCTCACTGGGTTGCGGTCAGGATAAGACTGAGGGGAAGAGGGGAACAATGTATGCTGCCTGAGCTCCTTGGAGGCAGAAATGTAACAACTAAATATGTAAATTGCCCATGAAGTCCTGGTTAATTAGCTAAGTTTTATAAACTTTTTTTTAAAAAAGAGCATAGTAATCTGTCACATAAAATGTTCGCCAGCTTCTCTGGAGCCTTAAATTAAAGTAAAAACAAAAGCATGTGCTGCTTGTTCCACACAGAAGGCCTTACTTTTCAAGCATAAATTGTATGTGACTTTAACAGTATGAATTCTATCAAGTGGCCCACAGTATACATTTGCACGCAGTTCAACACAACATGAGCACATTAAATAGGATTTGGCATTAAAAGACCCTACACTGAATGGGAATCGAAAATAAATGCCCACATTCTCCCCAGAAGACTATTCACCCTGAGGCCTAAGGCATTAATTTAACTGAATGAGGAAGCCACTAGGGCAGCTGTCGCTAGCTTATTTGATTTGTGAATAAACAATAGCTTCATTTTAAAGGCTATTCACTTTTACTCCATTCCGAGGTAGAGTCAAAAAACCACAAAAGGAAATAATAATTCAAAACATGGAACACACACACATGCTAATTTTTAAACGGAGTTTTAAAATGTAAAAGTTTTTCTTTTTTTTAATCATTGTCGTGACGGGAAACATGCAACAAAAACAACTTGCAGTCACACTATTAATTGTTAACTGCTTCTAATGGCAAGAAGCCCTCAGGCTATATCTTACACTTAATTGATATTGTGCATTCGTCTGTATATTAATGAGGAGTTAGGGTTTCGAGGGTCATTCCAATAAAATCTTTGTACTTGTCAGCTTGAATTATGTATCTTTACTTGTTGCAGAAAACAGTGACAAATACGATAATTACAGTCATTGATACACGTTGCTGCGGTTTGCTCAAACAATCAGGTACATCATGTCCAAAATGAGATGCCAATCTAGCACAACACTAATGATCCATCCGTGTGGTAAACATGAACAGTTTCTACTCAAAGGGAAAATACAATTTCACAAGACTGAATTTTCATGCGCAAACAGACCCACGCTTCTCTGATCATATTCAGTGCTATTGATGTTAGTTTATATCTGCCCAGTAGTAAAGCATCATTCTAGTTTTCTGAACACCTATCTTACAGTTATGTCAAATATTGTAAAGTTTGTACTCCAAAACCCCAGTTTCTGCAATCAGAAAAATATATGCATTTACTGCAGATTTCAGCTTACTGGTATCTATCTTTTTCCCTAGTTAATTTCATATACAGAACTTCTGAGTGACTGGGGAGAGTGGAAAAACATTTTATATGGACTTGTAAAACTGGAACATATCCATGAAGCAAACAGGTGGTCGATGGATGTTTTCGTTACTAAAGTTCAACCCTTGCACACCTGGACAGCTATTTATTAATTTCCAGTATTGGCAGACTGTGTGGTGAGAAATCCATTTCCAACACAATTAATAAAGTAACAAATTTAAAACAATGCAACGTAAGTAAAATATCAAGCAGAGAGTGCATATTCACATTCCACCCTGTTCCCCTTCCACCTCCCCTTCTGCCCTCTTCCAGGTCCAAAAGTATGCGTGCGTCAGAGGTAATGGGTCAACTGGACGCACGCAAAACGGTCTCCGCCTGTATAACTGCACAGAGAAGTACTACCTAGCTACAGCATTCTGCACTAGCTAGTTTCCAAACTGTATATTCAAGGGTTACTCTACATAGGACGGATTGTCTATTTCTGGATGGTGCATTTCCAGGCACAGTTCAAGCTGCCATCTGAAAAAAGGAGTGTTGTGACTGGAGACAGGGCCTTTTCAGTTGTGGCACACTGTCCCTAGAGCAAAGACAGTCTGGCACAAACTCTCAAGCAATCTTTCCCAGGAGTGCAATACTGCAGAGGGGATTTATTTCGTCATCCGTATTTATTTATCCTCTCCAATCTTGGAGATGTTTATGAGACTGCTTCCAAGATTCCATTTTCCTCTCAGATGGATCTTTGGCTACCTGAGTGGCCTAGGGAGGTGGCAGCAGTGTTACTCACATGCTTCTCCCTTGGGTGGGCACACAAGGGCTTAAAGTTCCTGTAGGTTTATTTCCAACTGAGTAACTTAGGCCACAGGTGGCATGGTTCCTGTCACAACCTTTAAAATCATTTGTGCTATGGCTTATCACAACATGTTTCAACAGATTCCATGCATAGGCTAATATCTGAACATGGTCCCTGTGCTATAACAATATAGAACAGATGGACTTTGGCTGCTACTTCCAAGTAACTACGTATTTCTTTATGTTAGAGTTTGATCTGGGTAATTACAGAAGTTCAGGTGTAAAGAGAAAGGAGAGGGATATAAGAGGAAGTGAAAAACAGACATGAAGGGTAAAAGAAGTTGTTTCTTGGCTAGTTATGTCATATATAACAGAAATGAGCACAAAGGAGACCTTCTAAAGCAGAAGATTTCTCTCATATGTCACTAAGATTGATTTCCTCATATTGCCACATAGACCCTTTGACCCTAACCCAAAAAGAGCCAAGAACTGCGAAGAATCAAGTGTCTACCAAACATGGCTGTAGACACCAGATGAGCATCACTAAAAAGATGGATAAAATAATATATATCCATTTAAAAATATTAATTATACAAAGATCCAGGCTTAGTCATGTTTAGAGTAAGACCTACTAATAGTGTTAAGCTACTAATAACTAACTTAATTCACATTAATTTCAAATGATTTGCTCTAAGCATTACTAAATCTAGAGCCAGGTCCAGTGTTTCTTTTTAAAGCACAATCTGGTTTTTAAAAGAATTCTGAATACCATACAAACATGATAAAATGCATTTATATAATCTCATAAAACTCAGTCATGAACATCTATCAAACCTAGTGAATATAGGGCTGAGTTTCTTTTTGTTTTTTGTTTTAATGTAAAAGAGCACAGATAAATGGGGAAGTCAATTATTACTGAATTATATTTATTTTGGTATGCTCCTAGTGGCTCCAGGGACTAGAGATGTCGTAAGGTTGAGATACCTGGGGCATCCATTTGACTCCCCACTTGGATGATCTGTACAGCTCCACATACAGTTACTAAAATATAATCATCATCATCATCATCATCATCCAAGTCCAATAAGTTATAACCAGCCTACTAAAACATTTTATAGGTTCTGTAGGACTCATTTGGGCCACAGCTGGGTAAATGTATGCTTGTCTCCAGTGCATCAGAATATGTAATCACTACTGGAGGATATTAACATAGAAGAATGGCACTGAGGGAGCATATGCCATAATGTATTAAAAGCACAGGAAAGCAAAAGCTGAACCACTTCAGGAAAATAGTAAGATTAGCTAATTTAACTTTTTCTAATCATCATATTGCTTAATATTTAATTTCTCCATGCTCAGTGATTAAATTGAGCTACTTAATCTCTCACTTCAATTCCCCAAATCCTGTTTTGTGTGCATCAAGCATTTTGTTCCTTTGCATTTTGTTCTGCTGGGGAACCACAATCACATCCCATATGGAAAGCCACATTAGAGTGGTGGACTACTATTACTTATCAGAAATAAATATTTTCCCATGCAACATAAAATTGTTATTACTTAATAATTAGAAATATATAAAAAAATCCATGGGGGGGATACTTATGTTTATAGAGCTATTTGAATGACCCCTTCCATTGCAGAGCTGCAATCTTAAAGATTAGTGGAAAGAGACTCACTGAAGACAAATGTAGAGCCACTGAGTATCTTTAGAATCACAGTACTATATGCATCTTTGTCTTTCGCTCACAAACTGTTCACTGGAGCTACTCTGCTTTCCACACTGTTGCGTATATTGCATTTTGCAATAGTGAGAAAAGGAAGGTTAAGAATATGTCGTGTATATCACCAAAATGCATTCAGGAAAATCACGGTATTTACAAATGGAAGCTTGATATTCATAAAAACAGTATGGCTGAAACCTAAACATAAGAAGTAAGAGCCATTGAACACAGTAGGATTTACTCCTGAGTAGAGATGGGGCCCTGAATATGTCCATTTTAGTCACCCTCAGCTTCTCATTTTTTCATTCTTAAGTTCAGTTCTCCACATTTTCACATCACTTTGTGAATTGTTGTTAAAAAGTTCTCATGTTCAGGATTTTATTATGAATTCTTCCAAATATATACATTTTTGTATGCAGTTTTGCCTTATACATATTTTTGCAAAGCAATACTCCCTAATATAATGCATTTTGTGTATTATTTAACTAATATAGTCATTTTCATGCCTGCTTTACCTAGCACATGCATTTTTGTATGCATTACTTGACCGAATAACTGGACTGCAAAATTTGGAGACGTGTGAATTTCAAAAGAAGGTTGTGTTTCAACTCATTTATCATTCCAGAAAGAACAAATTTGGTCAGTTCACCCATAACTGAATCAAAATTCTCCTCCATCCATGCTTCTGAGTAAACATGCACAGAGCTGTGATGTACAGCTACCAACTTTTTCTTGAAAGACTCCTAAACCGTTAAATGGTACCAAAGGGAATCCATTATTCCCTCACCTCCCACCCTCTCTTCTTCCCCCAGTTCTGTGGATCAAATAGAAGTGCTTCTTTCTTCAGAGGTGGGAGCAGATGGTGGCTGAAGGGTTACAGGAAGGAAAAGTCATGGTGCATCCTTTTTCATTACAGCTGAAAACTGAGCTCCTTTCCTATAACTGTTGTAGGAAAGCACATATGCGGACCACAAAAGGGACCCTCTAGAAAGCTGTGTAAGTTTATTCATGCTCACTCATGTTCAGCAACATTCCACGCATGGCATGATAGCCAATGCCTTCCCAAAGAGTTCCTTTCTGACCACACAGAAAGCACCAGGTGAACAGACCTTTTCCCCTAGAGAGTCTTGTGTTGTCTAACTTTATTTTCTCTCAGTATTTTCCCTTCTTTTAAAGATCCTTCGTATTTGCTACCTCCATTCTTGTTCACATTACAGCAAAAAGCCCTTCCTAAGAAATGTTGTCACTGTGAAAATAAGAGCCCCAAGTCATAAATCCATGAGTCTTGTCTAGCAATGCTCAAGGACTTTGTCCCACCTGTATCTTTAAGTGAACCAACTTGATTCGTTCTTCCTGGAATAATATGAGGAGATTCTGTTAGTTACTTGTGATGTCTAAATCAGCCAATTCAAATTCCTCAAAATCCAGATCCCTGCCTGCTATATATAAGCCCTTGGCTTGTGACTTGATGGTGTTGGGATCTTCTAAATCCCAGGATTCCAACCCTCCCCTGGTTGTCTGAGTTCCATGGTCCCATTGACTAACTGACCAAAGTTGAAGCATGATGCTACTTTGCAGATCCTGTCCTCTCACAGCATACAGCTGATGAGTCTCTTCAACAGCAGGATTTGGAGCATCCCACTTCACTACAGTCTACAACCTTTTTAGGTCACCATTGCCCAACCTTTCACAACAACATAAGGCTAATATTGAATTTACTGGGAAGATGCATTTGCATGATCTTAAGCCTACTACAGTCTTCAGTGATGAATCTGTACCCCTTGATTTTACTTATTTTACACAGGACCCCATATGTGGGACTGCACGGAACTCGTGAAGAAGAACTGCCAAGATAAACACAGCATCTCCAGGATGCAACTAGCAACTTGAGAGACTGCAGGTGCAATGATGGAGAAAGCTTCAGTCTGAACATCTTTTTGCCAAAAAGAACATTACATTCCTCTAAATATCTGCGTTGGGGACACAGTTGTGCTTTGGCTATTTGTAGCTGCTTCCATTCATACGTGTTCCTAGTCTTCATTCTTAAAATGTAGCCTAGCACGGAATCCCCATTTCACTCACTTTGCCCAGTGGGACTTTAGTGTACCTTCTCTGTAAGAAGTATTTAGCAAACTTTGTTTTCTTACTAGACCCACATTTCAGGGATGTGCATCTTGATCCATTTTGCCAGTCCAGTTCATTGATTTTGAAATACGAGCAGGGAGAGGTAGCATATGAGGCAGCTTTTAGACTAACTGTACCAAAATATAGTCACTGAAGTTAATTGATGAAACATGAGCAGAGAAATGAAAAACAGCAGGCCGCAGCACTGCATTAAATGATTTCAGTAAGAGGTAGGAGGGGGGCAATTTTAAGCCATTAACCAATTTATCACCATGTTCATGCATCACTCATATTCTCTCAAATTCCTTGTAATGATCAAATGGGTTGCAACTGACACCACAATGTTTGAAGAAATTTGATAATGACTGGCTCACTTTTCAGTATGTAAATGCCTGCTGAGTTAAAATCCAGGTCAGTCACCTGCCATGTTTAATTTCCAAAGTTAGAAGTCCTAGAGTGTCCATTAACTCATCATTGTGTTATACAGCCATCGCTGCTGCCGCCGCCATCATCATTAAACTATCCGCCTTTCACCAGGGTTAAAACTATTTCGAATTCAGAATGAAAAACAGTTAAAACAGAGTGCAGGTGCAAGAATAGGGTGGGCCCTGAAAACACACATTTTAGGTGTCAGAGGCCAGGGTTAAGAAGTACAGTGGTACCTCGGGTTACATACGCTTCAGGTTACATACGCTTCAGGTTACAGACTCTGCTAACCCAGAAATAGTGCTTCAGGTTAAGAACTTAGCTTCAGGATAAGAACAGAAATTGTGTTCTGGCGGCACAGCAGCAGCGGGAGGCCCCATTAGCTAAAGTGGTGCTTCAGGTTAAGAACAGTTTCAGGTTAAGTACGGACCTCCGGAACGAATTAAGTACTTAACCTGAGGTACCACTGTACATCTTCAGCATTTGCTGAAAGCTGTATATAAAATACACACCTCTGCGAGTAGGGAAATTCACAGCTTTGGGGCTGCCCCAGAGAATGCCCTCTTCTGCGCCACCTCCTTAGAGGAAATATGAATCCAAGTTAGAGGAGATGTGTATGCAATGCCCTTGTAGAAAGGGACACACACTTTCTGATTTATCTTCCAAATGCTGGTATGTCACAAACAATACAGCAACAATCTTACTATTCCCTGGAGGGAAGAGCACATTTTATCTTGTTCCCTCAAGAACCCTAAAGCCATCTTTCTACAATATTTATATTCTAATCTTTCTATGTTCACTTGTAAAAGCTGATAATTAGGAAAGCCTCTTTGATGGTCAGAAGCTGTGCACTATTTCTGTATGCATGGTAACCAGATGAATCACTGGCGGCACTAATCCTGTAAGAGTGTTAAAGGTCCCCTGAGACGGTTACTGAGAATGCTAAACCTGCCCTGTATTATGCTCTTTCCTGCTAATCCCAAGAAAATGAATGTTAATTTCTCATGAAAAGGGGTTAATTATACATTTATTTCTGATTCAGCCATATTAGCCTACTTTTTTGGGGGGGGGGAGCACCCAGCTGAATTTATTTCTTCAAAGAATATGTTAAAGGTTGCACCTTAAGCATTCGATCAAACAATATTTACGAAGAAATAACAGCTCTTGGGGGAAAGAGACAGCATAATGAGAAGTAACAATGATTATCTTAATTTAACTTAACTTACGGTACAATTTAAACATCTTTTGCTTCTTCTCCCGCCCCCCTGCCTTTTCTCTTTTTGCTGTAAACCTTGAAGCAACTATTTTTCTTCTACTTTCTCAAACAATAGTTTCAATATTTGTGCAGCTGCCAAGCCTGATCCAAGATATTGGCTTTTCTTTGGTTCCTTATTATTAAAGTAATAACCTGCACAATAAAACATTGTTCTCTTCTTAAATATGTTACAGAAATTAAATTAAAAGATCTAGCTGTCTTAAAGGGAAATGGCACACAGCTCACGCTTTGAATGATTTGCAAAAATTAGCAGATGACAAATGGTTGCAATTTTATTGAGTATCATGAATTGTTTTGCATTGCTGTTTTGTTTTGCAAAAACCATTATTGAACATTTATTGCAAAGTGAGGCACTTGGCATAGTTTAACAGCCTGACCCTAAACCATTTCTACTGCCAAAGCAGGACAACAAAAGCAGCATCTTATCCTGGCAACTGGGGCAGAACCTAATTGAGGCTACCACTCTGTACCACAGAACAGAGGGTAGGTGTCCTGACTTTAGTGGAAAGGCATTCTGTGAACATAACGTATATCTATGAAGTACATATTTACGTCCTATTATGTTCATTTCTTCACTTACATGGATAAGCAATTAAGCTCACAAGTAAGGTTGAATTTTAAACACAAAAAATCTCAGACCCCTTGCACTTGACCCGGAAACTGCTGTTAGCGTAGAAAGTTGTAGCACAGTTGCGACAGCATATAGCACCGATGTCCCAGAGAGCTGTACTAGTTGCCCATTCATTACTAGACCAAGTTCAAGACGTTACTATTGGTTTATGAGGCATTTAATTGTTTGGGACCAGCTTACTTGCAGGATTGTCATATATGCGCACTCAGCCACTGATACAAGTGCCACATAATACCCATTTCACATTTTTAAGAAATCAATATTTTAGCGTGGTTGGACCTGCATTTTGAAACTCCCTGCCTATTCGCATCAGGCGCGTGCCTTCTCCATACCCTTCTCAGCACCTGCTTAAAATGTTTTTGTTTAGGCAAGCCCATCCAGACACACGGATGTTGATGCGTTTTAACCTATCCTACTGTTTAAAACAATTAAAAACAATTAAGATTAACTGTTTTGTATTGATAATTTTAATATTTCTTGTAAATGGCTTAGCCATTTTACTACAATGAAGTGGTATATAAATTTTGTTAAATATAAATCCAAAAGCGATGAGGACTTAAAGCTGTTAGTTCTGTGCGAGAAAAGGAGGATAGGTTAGCCCTATTATGCATCATGTGTATAGCTGTGCTCCTGCTCTACCCTATCTTTGCGCTGTGCAACAGCTTTGAACATGGCTACAGTACTGCTTCCAGCAATGTAATTGGAAGTGCCGATACAATTTTCTGAATCTGCTTGTTTCATCAGGACAGCACCATAGGCTGCAATGTTACAATGGTATGGAAGTAATTTTCCAGCAACAACCACCTGTGTGCTTGCTCAACAAACCATAAAACCAGATATTTAGACTGTACGCTCTTTTAGAGCAAGACCGGCTCTTCGCTCTATAAAGAGTCTTGTACATCAAGGGTACTGCATACTGGAGGAAATCAATAGAAGTATAGTGCTTCAGCATCAAACCACTGGTTTTTAATAGTTTACAAAGATTGGAGAGGATCCTAAAGCAGCTTACATCAATGAAATGAGAGGAGTAAATGATTTTTGAAGAAAGATTTATAATAAAGTTTTGCTTTATCAATTTGGACTACAGAGTTTGGGAAAGATTATTACGGCCATCATAGTCCAAATGGAAAGTGGACAATAATAGTAAGGGAATAATATCAAAATTCGACCTAACATGTAATTGACAGATAAATTGATGTAAAAAAGATTGTTGCCAGTATCTAGTGAATAACTGGTAAGCCTAGCTAGACTCTAAATTTTGATGTATTATGTCTCCTGGACAAAAGAGTGGTTCCTGAGAACTTTAAGGGAGCGCTGGCATTGATCAATTACTGGCGGGGAGTTTGTTGTACTGTCACCATAGCTGTCAACTTTTCCCTTTTCTTGCGAGGAATCCTATTTGGAATAAGGGAATTTCCCTTTTAAAAAAGGGAAACGTTGACAGCTATGACTGTCACTTCTGCCCCCATGCTACCGGAAACCTCTGTATGAAGCCATGTGGATGCTTGGGCTAAAACACCAGCAGCAAGTTGATAGCATGCAGCTCTACCTTTCTTTTCCATCTTCAGATATCAAATAGGCTACTGAATCTGGAAAACAGTGCTGGAGGCAGTGAATTGGACAAGGACAAACAGCGAGGTTAAATCAAGGGGAGATGGAGGTGCTGTGGGTAGGGAGAGTGCCAGTTCTGGAATGAGGACTACAACTGGCATAAGATAGGGCAGTACCTCCCCTAAAAGACCTAACCTGAAGTTTGGAAGCGACTAAGAAGCCTAGATAACATTGGTAGTCAAGGGTTTTAGTCACTTTGGCTGCTACACCAACCACACCCCCCTCGAGAGGGGCAGACCCAGCCACAGTGATCTTTACAAAACTAGACTATTGTAAAGCACTCCATGTGGTGTGCAGCAGTCAGCTTCAACAATATCTGTATTATACCAGCCATACCAGTTGCCATAACATTTCCAGCCCCAATTTAAAGTGCCGGTTTTAACCATTAAAGCCTTGAACTGTTTTGGCTAGAGCTACTCTCATACCATCCTGCCTGCACACTGAGCACTCAATTGGAGGTCCTCTGGTGTCTCCACCTCCTGGGTCTGTGATGTAGGCAGGGGTGCCAACTTGAATAAAATATTTGGGGGCCCTGGTAAGCCCTGCCTTGCACAAACAATCACAAGACATGGCACACACACACCACTTCAATGGCAATGCCCATCAACTGGGGGGGGGCAATCTCCTCAAATATTTTATTGGAGGGCCTGAAGAGACCTTGGCTTCTATTGATGTAGGCGACCACAACAGAGGGCTTTTTCTATGGTGGCTCCACACTTTTAGACCTCCCTCCCAGCAGAACTGCGGTGTGTGAGTACCATTCAGGTTTTTTAGAAGGCTAATTTTTGTGTCTAAATTGCTGGATGGAGGCTGGAGTATTATTATGCTGCCGTGCTACAGAGTGTGTTTTATTTTTTTGAAGCTGTTTTATTCTTGGTTTTGGTAATAACTTCTCTTTCTTATTGTTGTAAGCAGCTTTGAATGGACTTCACCCCCCAAAAAAACAGACACTTAATATTTTAAAATAAATAAAAACAAATAAATAGGACACTCTTGATTTCCCCCACATTTGATAAGCTAAACCCAGTTCCTTTCAACAGAACCACTGTTAATTCCACAGCTTTTCTAAATGCAATATCCAATTTACTAAAAGGCAAGAGCAAATTAATTCCTTGCATCATCCAACCAACCTTTTCAAAACATTCTTCAGCTTAATATACTATGCATTTTAGTTTTTTGAGAAACATTTTTCAGTGTCTTACTCTTGGGTCTGCAATATATTATGCTCCATTTTCTTCTTTTAAAAGACTCCAAAATGAGTCAAAACAGATTTAGTTTTAGCATTCAGGAATCAAACTAATAGGTTTTAATTGAAAGGAATGTCTGTGGCTGAGGATAGGCAAACAAATGGATTCAATTCCCCACCCCAACTTCTATTACTTGACCAATGATCTCTCAGTAGAATGCCAACATAATATACTATGATAGATTATCAAAACTGACTACTCAGAGCTGTAAATTATTCATTTGAAAGGTTATGCACCAGTGATAACATAAATTATAGTTGAAAAATATTCATGTTACATTTTAATAAGCTTTAAAAAATGATTTATCTGCAAATATTTAAAACTAAAAATAATGTTAAGAATTGGAAGAGTTGTGAGTTTATCTCACTTTTTGAAAATCTCCAGGCAGGTTGATTTTAGAATTCAGGAAAAAACCTAATCATTGGCATATTGACTTAAGATTTAATTATTCTGTCAATCAAACAAAAATAATGCATATATGACTGTATCGGCATCATTACTATAGATGTAATATCAGCCATCATTCTTGCATACTCAATGAATACATAAAATTTATTGGACAGCCTATATATTTCCCCCTTTGTAATTCAGAAGGTCACACACAACCAGTGTAGGATGTAGCTCACTCAGTCAACTACTTTGATGTATATCACTAAACTTATTATTTTAATGCATTTGATGGTTGCTATTAATTTAATTCAATGTGTGATCGACTAATAAGACATCTCCCTATATGGGTGTATCCTTTTCTCTCATTCTGCTTCTATTTCTAAACTAAGACTGAGGATCAGGGATCCACAAACCACTAACTCTCACTGCCCCAGCCAGTCACATGCAGTTGGTCTGGGGAAATGCAGGAATTTCTCATTTTTGCACTGGAGTATGGAGAAAGAAGGAAAGAGTGGGAAAGACTCCTGATGTTTTGTATCTTCCCCACACCTCAGCACAACTGAAAGGAAACTCCTGTTTTCCAACTCCTTGCCACCAACTGCTTCCACTGACAAAGTCCTTTAGGATGTGCTAAAGGTTTAAACAAGTAGCAGCATTTCTCTTGTTTTTCCTTCAATTTTGAAAATCTTAGAATCAATCATCAGCTCCTGTCTTCTTCATTTTTTACACTCCTCCAATTTTCATCACAACTGAAAATATCCCTCTGCCAGACAACAAGAAGACCAGGAGAAAGACAGGATTTCATTTCACCTGCACTGAAGTTTGATATAATAAGGAACAGGAGGAGACACAATTGCTGCTGCTCATTTTCTTCGGACCAAAGCACAAATGAGAGCCTGTGGGCAGCTACTGGGTGCCTTTCAGGGACAGTTGTGCTCAGCAAGTGGGTTTCTGGATTCCTGCTAATGATAGCAGGTTTTCCAGTTCGTGTTCCTGATGGACATGTCACATCCATGACTGAATACGAAGAAATTTAGTCCCAATGTTATCCTCCAGCCACAATTTACTTTTTCTCCCCCATCGCATTTCCACAACTGCTGACACCAAATGCATAAGGGGAAAATGGGGCAGAAGGTGACCACTTAATCTCTTATAAACTATTAGTTGTTATGATGGTGCATTCAGAGCTTCCTTGTGTTGGATGGGAGGCAATGCATGCTCATTTATTGTAATCCATTTTGTCTACTCGGTAATTCTTTCTAATCAAACATCTAATCTAGTCAGACAACAGCATCCTGACCCAAAGCCTTTCCAGCTGAGAGAGGGGTGTGAGAATTCAGGAAAGGCCACAGCATTTACTAAAGGAAAGGCTTACCATTCATGTTACTTCTTTTGTAATCAGACACATTTCACCATAAATTTGGTGCATATGACAAGAAAGCAATTTGTGAAACAAAAGGCAAGGAAATAAATACTGCTCATACATTTCTACTGACCTTCTATAGTATGCATTCACCCCCCACCTCCAAAATATATTCATGTATTCCTAGGTACAACCTCAGAAGTTCCAGTATTAAGTGTTTTGGTCCAAAGACTTTGTTACAAGTCAACAGCCCTTCCTTTTAAGCACTGAAGTAGAATAATAGCCTTTAAAAAAAGAAAAAAGAAACCGCACAACGAATAGATTGTGCTAGTTATGCACCATGACCTTTAGTATCATTGTTCCCTTAGTTCCATGGAGCCAGCAGATTCTCTCTGTGCATTCTGAATTATTAGGCCACATCAATGCATATTTAGAAACACATAATGGCTAGAATTCAGAGTTTTAGATTTTTATATGTAGGGTTTGCAGTAGTGAAAAGGATTTATACTGTTAGAAGCTGCTGATGAGAAATGGCTAGATAGAAGGCTCTTTGTGATGCTGTATTTCATAGGAAAGTCAATTCCTGCGCTAAGGTGAATTTTTATTTTAAAAAACCTCCGACGGAATTGCTTTAAACTGAGTCAGACCACTTGCCTGTCTGACCCAACAAAGTATGTTTCAGATTGACTGTGAATAAGATGCTGTGGGGGTTCAACGTAGGGCCTGCATGAACCAACCTGGTGCTCTGCATCAGTCACAATGCTGGCAGACCGAGCTCGGTGCTTCAAACTGCAGTACCAACCCTGTCACCTGGTTGAGAACTCACCGAGCTTACCTGCAATTGCCAACCCCTGTCCACTAACTTCTATTAAAGTCCCAGCCTCAGAACGTACTCCTTAGTCTGAACTATTCATTCCACTGGAGAAGGTGCCACCCATGAGGAATCTATGTAATTGTAATTTATTATTTGTACCCTGCCCATCTATGGGTTTCTATGGTTATGTTTTCCTTTATTGCTGGCTTTTGGAACCCATCTGCCTGCCTGCCTTTTTTCCCCTCGAGGGTCAGATCAGGCCCTTGGGGGCTAGCCATTCATGCTTTAAACATTTCAACGTTTCCCACTGTGCTGAACTAGTTGTCCTAGTCTGTGACACCATATTACTGAAGCAGCACGCTCTTTTCATTGTGAGTAGTTCGTATGCAAGTTAATTTACATAAAGCACACATATAATAAATATTTTAGTGTTCATGTCTAACTGTCTGCAAATTGTACAGTCTCCAGGCATCTCATTCTAGATGTGACAAGCAGTAATGCTCCAGGTGGAAAGCAAACTTCCATAGTGGGATGATGGCAACATCTTGAACGGCACAAGAAATGAGCCAGAAAAACCATGAATTCCTTGGAGAATTGGTATAATATACTTCCTGAACAAGCTGGCAGCTACACTACATGTAGCTTTTCCGACTACATGTAGCTTCAAAGTGCCATTTAAGGATCACCCTATGTAAAAAATGGACTGCCAAAAATACAGTCACACTGGTAAGAACAATTCACATCAAAAGAGTTCCAGCCACAATGTTACAGGAAAGGAAACAAATGGAAGCTTTGGACAACTGTTGCCTTTTAAGACCCCACACAATCATGATTCTTAAAATCCTCTTTCAATTACCTGCATGTCTTTCAATCACCATGAAGAATTTTGATGCATTTGTATAGACTCTGTAACATCTCTCCAGTAAGCAGCAATCCCCTCTGCCAACTATACCAATAACGTATTTAGCATTCATGCTCTGATGTTGTCCAGACAAGCCAGAGAACATATTTGATTTTGATGATGTATACTAGAGCACTATGTCACCTGAAAATAAAAAATTAACCGAATGTCACATGTCACATGAAATGGCTGTTGGCATCCGTCTGTCTTGAGAGACAATGGAGTGCGTCTCCAGGGGTGAAGTCAAACTGCTGTGTTAGCAGCACCAAAGTGACCTTCCTGAGGCGCAAGGCTGGGCAGTGTATATGAAGGTCCTGGGCTACACAGACCTCACTGATGTGGTCCAAAGGAAAGGAAAGCAATACGTTTGGCACCAGCTTGGCTGCAGGAGTTGCTGGAAGGAGGCGTACAAGGTGCCATCCAACTGCCTTAGGGACTTCACTCCAGATTTGTGTAGAGTTTACTCCTTAGCCTTTTCTTCTCCCAAAGATGTCCTGCAAGGCTGCAGAGGTTTAAGATCAAAGCTTTCCCTCTTCCAGAAGGGCTGCATTCCCAGCATTCTCTCTACAGCATGTGCAGAAACCGTCTTCTTGACTGTTGGAACCACTTTTGGTCTTCTCAGCTCAATTCACCAGAGCCTGCCTTTGCATGCAGGGGAAGTTCCTAACTCACTGAGGGTTTGAGTCTCATTGGCTCCCCTCACCTGGCTTAGCCAGCCAGCCAAAGTCATTTTCCATGCTGTGGCCACTATTGCATGCTAACAGCTTCTAGGAGCCACAACTGATGAATACAGAGTGGGGACCAAAGTGGACAAACTACCCCAGAAAGAGCATGACGTGTCCCCCACCAGAGGTACTACCCCTCCCTTAATACCCTATGCACATGAGATGGTAATAAAATGATTATTTTCATGAGGAGGAGGAGGAGGAAGAGGGAGGGAGGGAGGGAGGGAGGAGAATGGCTCACCTGGAGGGCATACATCCTCAAAGAGTGCCCTTAGTTCCTTCTTTGTTTCTGTGCACAGAGACCCAGTGCAAGCTGTTGACTCTTCCTGATCTCTTAGCTGTTTCCTCCTCCTTGTGCAAATTTCCCCTACCCTTCCCCTTTCACTTCTCCTTTCATCTTAAGTTTGCAACCAGATTGAAATCCTGATTTCAGACTCTGGTTTAAAGTTAACCACAGTTAGAACTGGCATCAGTGCAAAAAAACCACACAAAAAAAACTGGCTTTACCATTAGTCAGAATGCAGCATGTGCCTCAGGGAGCTGGTTTGGGTATCATGAAAGGTTAGTAACACCATTTATTATTCTTGCATTTTTACTGCCAAGGAGTGAGAGAGACACTTGTGGGGTTTAAGAGATAAAAAAACTTTAGATCTGCACCCAGCCATAGAAAGCCACCCAAAATTCTCCCATTTTGCTTACCCACGTGCCAAGCTTGTATAATTAAGAGTGTTGCGATTAGATGGCAGTCTAAAGTCTTATCTGACCAAATCCTGGTCAAAAAGCCAGTCACTTGTAAGATAATTTATATGGCTACCAACACTTACAGGTATTACTCTTGTCCCTGGATAAAATTTGGTTGTTGTTTTACGATCATGTTACCTTTCCTACAAGAATACGTGTTTTCCACTTATTGCCTGGTGGAAGGTTGAATGGCTCAGGAAATGGTGGAAATGGCTGTGTACTGAGTGCCTTCAGCACATACAAAGCAAACAAACTGGATAAAGCAGAGAAATTGTTTTGCCTTAGATCACTTTCAATTATAGTTATCTTAGGTGTTAGAAGTAGCATTAGTAACACATTTTCAGGCAGAAGTGTGATCCTCCCCCCTCCCCCGCTGATGGTGTCACTTAAAGCTGCTCACTTTTGGTTCCGACAAAACGGGTTATTTCAGGAACAGCACCTCCAAACAACAGCAAAGAATGGTTGGTACAATATTTTTTAAGGTTACAATGAGAACGTCACCTGATGCTTTGATTTTTTGTTGTTGTTAAAAAAAATAACAATGGAATAAATTTGTAGTCTCAACATGGTAGTAAACTAATAAATGTGGCTTTTATCACTTCTATAATCAGTGATGCACTGGGCTTGAGCCCAGTGTTTTGTTTCTGAATTCCACAGATTATTCAGATCATTGTAGTGAAATTGATACCGGTAGCATAGCTGATAGAGCAGAATCTCTACAATTTTTTTGTAAAAAGCAGACTTTTCAATGATATGAAACAGCAAAAATAAATAAATACTTTGTATAGTTGTATTTTGGGATAGCATATATCCCAAAAGAGGGGAGGGGGCACATGGGATCAGGGCTCACCACAGGCCACTTATGCATGTTTTTTTGTTTTTCATTTTGGTTCAGCTGGGTCAGTGTCAACTTTTTCTGTTGAGAACCAAACTAGATGTTTAATGGCACACTAGAGTTCAAAATGAACCATCATTAAATAGTTGAAAAATACCAAAAGACAGTATGGTTTGGAGGAGAATAGTGACTGTAGCAGAGGAGAAGGTGCTCAGTCATTGTCCAGACTGCCACAGTGGAGGGGCAGCATGAAGGTGAAGCACCTTGCCCCCTTTCTGTTGCTTCCATACACCAAACTGCACCCTTGCCATGCCATTTTTTCTGCAGTTTGACAGTAACTAGGTTGATCAGACCTGGATTTTCTGCCAAACAATTAATTTAACCTTGAAATACAGAACAATGTGAGCCAATGTGAAAGTTAAATCTGTCATGGCTTATTTGCACATGTAATTCGCCAATTAATGCTGCAGTGCTCATGTGACAAGCATGTGTATATGAACCAGATGTGGGGATTGATTTGCATGTTATACTCATCACAGGTGTGCCATCACTTGACCACATTAAGGCTTTCTAGATCCTCACTAAAGGGTACTGGCATAGAGACCTGCACCACAATCACAGTTATCTGGGTCTTTTTTTGCTAGATCAACAGTAGAAAAAGTCTGTCCATCAGGCAAGACTTGCTAAAAACAATGGCAAACAGTACAGTGGTACCTCCGGTTGCGGACGTGATCCGTTCCAGAGGTCCGGTTGGATCCCAAGATTTCCACAACCTGAAGACCGCTTCTGTGCATGGCAAAACCTGGTAAATACTTCTAGGTTTGCCACACGCACATCCCAAAATTTATGTAACCAGAGGGTTACGTAAACAGAGGTAAGACTGTATAGGCATATAGCTACTTATAATATACTGTATTTAAGAGGCTTCTTAAATGTCCATTTATATCTGCTTTACTTACACACCACAAACTGCAAACTATTAAGCTACACACATACTCACATGCATGCACACAGGAAATTAGGAAAACAACCTGTCCTCTTTGCCTGACTTAGCTTGACTTTTTTAATTACATTTCTAAAAATGCCACAGAATTAAAAGTAGTCCAGAGTTATATTAATATGTGAAAATATGTTTGTATAGATAAAATGTGATATACACGTTTTATTAATAAGGGACAAAACAGCAAAGGGAGAAAAAGTGTTATTTCATATATAGACTGTGACAGTTTCTAATTATTAATGCATCACTAAGCAAAGCTTTGCTAACAGCCAAATGAGTTATTGCACTTACAAAATGAGGGCATGTGGCATATCTGATTAGCTTTACTTGTATGTTATGATATTATATAATTCTAGGAGACTGATGTCTCTTTATCTCTGGGAGGGGGCATGTGCCACTTTAGAAAAAAAATAGTGGCATTAAAAGCCATACTGTTTCCCTTCCAATTATCTTTTGAATTCTCCATGCAAATGAAAAGATGCTGAATGCTCATATTAAGGTGCTATCTATCATGATCATCATTAATTGTAAGCACAGCTCCCGTAGCACTTCAGTGCCACACAAACCATACAGGAAGTAACATGTTTTTAACAAAGGAAGAGCACTATAGGAAACACGTTTTCTTGCAAACTAAATCAAATAAGCACAGTACCACAAGCACCTGCAACCAGCAGCAACAGAGCTTCAGACAATTTGGTTCTGCTTATATTACTGAGTTCTAAGCTGATGTTTCTGAAGCTGTGCCTTTATTTATTACTAGGACTTATTAAATACACTTATTAACTAAAGGATTCAGAACACAGTACAGCATTAAAACACAAGTAACAATAAAGTTTAAATACAAGAGAATGAAATAACATACTCATAAAAACCATATAAAAACAACATAACCCTCCCACGCACACACAAAAGCTGCGTTCACATGTGGCATGAAGCCATAGTCTGGGCTGACCGACACCATGGTTTAGACTTCCAGGTGTAAAAAAGTGAAATTCAGGTATTGTGCTACTTGTCTTCTTTTGTTTCCCATCTGCTCAGGGCTCAGCTTCATAGGTTTACTCCCATCCCCATGATACAGCAAGCAGGCTGTTGAGGCACATCAATTCCTATGGTTCAACACTATCTTGAGGCAGAGCTAGCAATAACTCTGATCTACAAACCAGTTTTAGACTCTTGTTCAGACATTAAAACAAACCATGTGTGAGCATTATGCCTGAACTCTCTTTGCAAAAGAACAGGCAGCATAATAGACCCATTATGGAGAACGAGAAATCCCCATTATGTCTTCCCCCTTCTAACTGGCCAAGTTTTTTGAGTTTGACAAATCTGCTTGAGAGGACACCTGCATGGGAATATGGATGGTATGCAGATGGCTCCTATTGCCTGCAATGGCCCACTGCTCTTCTATCTGACTGAAAGATGGTGGAAATAGAAAGGCCTCTCAAGCAAGTTTTTTGGGGTGGGGAGTCCAAAAATGTTCAAAAACCAAGGCACGGCTTCTGATTGGCTGCAAGAGCTTCCTGCACTCAATCAGAAGCCGCACTGGATGTTCAGCTTCCAAAAAACGTTCACAAACCGAAACACTTACTTCCGGGTTTGTGGTGTTCGGGAGCCAAAATGTACGAGAACCAAGGTATGACTGTATATACCTCCAGGACTGTCTGTTATGCTTACCTGAGCAACCTGGGGTCAAGGGAAAGCACAAGAATGTCATGGCAACCTGCCGGTTCAAAATCTGACATAGATATTCCCCCCCCCCCATCAGTGTGGACAAATATCTTGAAGTTTCTTGATGGCCAAATCTATCCAATTTACTTTCTGCCATGGAAGGCTGGGAGGCAGGATATCAAGTGAGAAGCTGAGCACACATTTCAATATGCATTGGAATGTGCATCCAAATGTGCATTTCCATATTTAAGTTCAGCATATGTGATGACAGCTAGAGAAATATGGGCAAAACCTAATGCACAACATAAACAGGATAAAACATTTTTGACCCTGCAGGTGGCACTTTCTAGTATGGTCTGAATGCACATGCCTGCACATACTCCTTTGCTCTTCTCAGACTGTCTTGGTGCATGCGCACATGCACAAAGTAGTAAGGTGTGATGGAAACTGTGGCACAGTCAGCAAGATTTTGCATGCTTTTGTGAATGCTAAATCTAAACATGTACCTAACCACTTGTGTAAGTGCTATTTTCAGGGGGAACCTCCTGGAAACCACAGGAAAAACAAGCATACAGTGGTACCTCAGGTTAAGTACTTAATTGGTTCCGGAGGTCCATACTTAACCTGAAACTGTTCTTAACCTAAAGCACCACTTTAGTGAATGGGGCCTCCTGCTGCTGCTGTGCCGCCGGAGCACGATTTCTATTCTCATCCTGAAGCAAAGTTCTTAACCCGAGGTAATATTTCTGGGTTAGCGGAGTCTGTAACCTGAAGCGTATGTAACCTGAGGTACCACTGTATCTGAAATGTTCTGTTAATTTTCTGGAAGTCTCAGGGAGCAAGAGGCGGCAACACAGAAAACTGCATGGAACTAAATGAATATAGTTTGCACATCCCCAGAAAGCACTTCATAGCTCCTCTACACCTGTCAGACAATCTTCACCCACCTTCACTTGGCTGGCATCTATGCCTGTGTACCTGCCTGGCTTATTCTGCCTTGACCTACCTTGCCTTGCATTCTAATAAGACCATTTTGATATCTCCCCTGACCATAGCCTTCATAACAGCTTGCCCCCATCTACCTCAGTCCTCTATAATTGCTGAAGTCTGCTCCTGTCAAGGCCCAGAGACACAGCACCTGACAGAAAGATTGAAATCTGTTATATTAAAGGGTGCGTTTTGGCCCGTCTTCAGTGACTTGAAATGGCACAGGTATTCATGACCTGTAAAAGCCCAGCAACAGCTCAAGTAGCTTCTTCTTTTTTTTTAATGGAGATTGGCTATAAACCTCCAGGTCTGACAGTCTACTTATTCATGAGCTCAATTGTTCTTCCCGCAAGTGAAAGAGGGTTGGGAGCATTTGGCTTCGTGAGACTCCAATAAATATATTAATGGAATCTGGCTGACATCTTTATACTGTGGATTATGTCTGGCTGGTGGACAAGAATCCCACAGCATGAAAGAAAAGCAGGGACACCCACACCCACATTCACAGGTTAGAATCTTGCAAGTACCATTATTACCAAACCATATTTATTTATTTATTATAAACATTTTATACTGCTTAATAAATAAAAAAGCTAAGCTATTTACATGAAAACAAATGCAACAAAAATCAACAAGGTAAAAACAAAACACAACTGTGTATCACAATCAAAACTGAGCCATGTACAAAAACAAAAATAAATTAATAGTCAAAACTTCAGTAAGCATTTAGATCTTAAACAGTACTTGAAGGTCATTAGTGCCTTTGCCTCACAAATTACCAAAGGGCTGCTGCTATCATTGAGTCAGATACAAGGAAAACTTGGGCAAACATATCAAAGGCATATAAAGGCCACTGCTGTCTCCACCTCACAAGCTATTTCAGAGGGTGGAGGACAATCACTGAGAAGGCCCAGTTCTGTGTTGTCGCCAAATGGCAATTCACCAGTCACAGAATGACCAACAGAGTCTCCTTGAGAGATCTTAAAGATTGGTTTGGGGAGTAGCAAGGGAAGAAGTCCATTAGCTATCCTGGTCCCAAAGTTGTTTGGGGCTTTACTTTTTTAAAAAAGTAAGATTTTTAATTAAAGTTTTTCACAATACAATAAGATAACAGCTACAAAAATACAACAGAAACAGTAAAATGTGCAGCCCTCTCCTAATGGCAATTCTCAGTCCCCACCACCCACAGAAAGTAGCAGCCCCTCCCATCTCTCACCTGGGATCCTTCCTTTTTCCTCCCAGCTGCACATTACCCCATCTCCCACCCAGGGTCCTCCACCAACTATCTACCACCCTCATGAGTACACAATCATTTGGGGCTTTACATATCAATGACAAGAGCTTCACTTGGTAGCTAATGTCAGGGACCAGCAGTCTGAGTCCTCCTCAGAAGATGAAGCAGAAGACTCCAAAACAGAAGAGGAAAGGCATGCAGGCCATTCTCCATAAGCATTGACACCTGGTGATCCTGGAGGGCCAGCGGGCACACCCTCCACCCCGGCCAGAAGACATGACACTGCCATCTTCAGACTCAGATGACTCCATAAAGGACTCAGTGTGACCATAGGACTGCCCCTCCCCATCACAGTAACTGACTAATGGAAAGGGCTGGTGGGTGGGGAAGCACTCACTATCACTTATTGCAGGAGGTAAGTGCTACACTCTTATGCAATGCTTCTCAAGTTTGCCTGAAAGCACGCCAGTACTATCATGTGAGGAAACCTTACTGAAGAACTCTGCAAGCCAAGCTCCCAAGGAGTTTAGGAGAGAAGCCAACTGGGAACAGCTGCACTGAGAGGAGGCAGTGAAGAGGAGAGATGACTGTCTGCTGAGCTATAGAGAGAAAGAGAGGATATTTCCAAGGAGAACATCCAAGCCTATGCAGCCTGTTTACAGGAGGAAATACAATACCAACTGGGACCAATCGGGAGAAGGTTATGTGTTTCCTGAGATAAACATCATAGAGTGAAAGTTGAAGGCACTGAGGTTTTCCTGTGAAGAACAATAAGCCCAAAGCTGGCAAAAGAATGGCAAAGTAAAGCAATGCAGAGTACCATGGCTGGCTTTGTAGCATTCTGCAGCTGTTACTGCTCCACCCTACATTGCTGACTTCTTCTGTTGCTACGGAAGGGATGGAGAGGCTGTTATCCTACAGACCAGGGTTTCCCAGACATGGGTCTACAGCTGTTTTTGGACTACAACTCCCATCACCCCTAGCTAGCAGAACCGGTGGTCAGGGGTGATGTGAATTGTAGTCCAAAAATAGCTGGAGACCCAAGTTTGGGAAGCACTGCTCCAGACTTCACATCAACTTGTGTTTCCTGCTTGGCAGGGGGTTGGACTCGATGGCCTTGTGGTCTCTTCCAACTCTATGATTCTATGATTCTAACAAAAGCAGGAATGGCAAATAATCAAGGGTGAGGGACAGGAGTAGGCAGCGGGGAGGGTTCATAATTACAGACCTGGCCTCCCAGCACCAACATCACTGCTACTTCCTGTGACTGTGCTGGGGCAGGACTCCTGCGCCCCGTCCTCATAGCTACCCTGCTCTGCCCCAGAATGCTGCAGCAATGTCAGTGTCCTCTCAGCCAGCAATTTTGATGCTGGGATCTGTTGTCCAAAAATGTATCTGGAAGATTCCTGGTTTCCCATTACTGTGCTATGGAATGAAGACCTATCCCTTCATGCATTGCTGCAGTGGCTTTTATGTTGTTCTTTCCCTTATGCTGGTTACTCTTTTACGCTTATTGTTCAGGCTAAGCTTAGTCAAACTGGTGCAAACCACCTCCACCCCCCACAACAGAAATCAATAAAACATGTTCCTCTCCCTTTCAACAATTTTCTCTTAGGATTCCCCCCCCCCCCGGCTTTCTAACTGAATATGGTGCTTCTATTAAAACTGTGAAAACACCAAAATAACATGAATCACACATACACACCCTAACACACCCCAGTCCACTCATGGAAGCACATTTCGGACAGTTTTTTTAAAAGAAAGAAACACCCTTAAACACATTACAGTAATTTGACAATTTAAATTTACATTGAGGATCGTTTACTTTTCTGGGCTAGAGCAAGATCCCACCTGTAGCACTCAAGCTTCTTTCAGAAAGAAAGTGAAGTTTCTTTCAGTTTCTGCCTCGTGTATTCCAACAATAAACAATTTTCTTAGGCTGCAAGAATGTATTTTATTTATATATTAAAAGGTGTTTCTGTCAAAACACATGAGAAGTTAGTATTTTCAATTCCTCGCAAATACTGCAAATCTTTCAGTCTTTCAACATACATAACTGACAGCTGGAGAAGCAATCTTAAGATATGAAAACTACAGAGAAAAAATAGAGAAGGCATGCTGTTCTTTAAAATACAACTTTAGCCATTATAGCTTGCAACCTTCCCCAAAATGGTGCTCTCCACAGAAATTGAACTATAACTCCCATCAACCCTGATCACTGGTCATGCTGGCACAGGATGATGGAAGTTTGGAGTCTGGAGAGCAGTAGGTCTTTTGGGGGTATACCTTTCCCCACTCAATATCCGCTGCCACAGATTAAATATACAGACTAGAGATTGCCAAGTGGTTAATATATAAGGAAGTTTATCACCTGATAAGGTCCCCAACTTTTACCACTGTTTAGAACCAGATTAGGACAACTCTTGGACTCCAGCTCTAATCATCCCTAGCTACTAGCAACAATTTCCCTGGTTTGAGAAATTGGAGTTCAACAAAAAATATTGAGGGCACCATATTAGCCACTGCTGTGCTGGAATGCATTGCAAGGAAACAAAAATCTCACGCCGTTTTCAATCATGCATATGACCAAGCAAACTTGTGGCATAAATTCTGACCACTTGGCACACTGGTCGCTTCCACTGCTCTCTTATACAGTGAGAAAACAGCCAACAAATCTTTGAAGACTAGATTTTCAAAGAGGCTGTTTTAGAATCAATCATCCAGAAAATGCAAAGGGTGCTGGGGGCGAAATGGGCTTTGAAAGTCCACTACTGTTTTACCCAAGGTCACTACACAGGAGAGTGTCAGAGCTGGAACAGAACCTAAAAATGTCTTAATCCCAATTTAGAAAGCTGTCTAGTGGACACTTCTGCTTCCTAAGAAATAGACCGTACACACTTCCTGATAGCTTGACCCTAAAACATAGCTTAGATACATAAACCGGATCCAAAGCTTGTCTCCTTGTATCATTTCAACTAAATAGCTTCAGAAGTTCCATACCCTCCAGTGATATAATGCTTTAATGAATATTAACTGAATATATTCATAAACATATAGTAACAAATAAAAAGGTTTACAAGTACAGAAGTCACTGCAGCGCTATTTGAATTACCCACACTACAATTTAAGCCAAGGCTTTTAAACCAATTAAATCAATTACAACGAACAACATTCAAGCTGAATATTATCAAGCAGAGCTTATTCTCTGTTAGCAAAACCCTAACTCTATCAAAGAAATTAAATTCATATGAGCCACCCTTAGAACGAGCATTATGTTGGCTCCCTACGTTCTAGCAAGCATGGAGCAAAAAAAGAGGTTGAAAGATGTTCTTATCACATAAAACACAAGAGGTGCAGGGAGAGATAAACTTAAAAATTCATTTGTTCCCATACAGCCCAAAGGGCACAAGGCTGGTGCAAAGCGCTTTGGTATCAATGTAATAATTTCTGGATAGCTGCCAGCGCGAAGGTTAAAAAGCAATATTACAAGGCTTCTGTGATGACAGCCTACTGGGAGACATTTGTTGAAAACTGCTTTGCCTATCATTTAGTCAGCATAAAAGCACACAGTACTAGTTATGTTCGAGCCGTGTTGAGTGTGCATCTATAAATGATTCAGATCACAAGCTTCTAAAGCCCCCATACAGGTGCAATCATCATAAAAGCCTCATTTTCTTGTTCTTATTCTTAACTCTGATAAGCTTTATACATTTTCACCATATGTTGCTCAAATGAGTACATATAATTATAACGGAAGTACACGCCTAAGATTTAAATTCTGGTTTCAAAAATTAAATTTAAATGACATTTGTTGACAACAGGTAATAAAGTTTTCAGCCATTACAATGTGAATGAGGAGAGGCCTCATATATCCAGCAGCATCAACTAAACTGGCACAGTTCTAACTATGCCCTTTAACTCTGTAGGAAATGGCAACATGCATTACAAGTGCTAAATTGCAGCATTTTAACTGCATTATACATACACCTGTCCCTTAAATTAATGGAAACATTTTGAAGCAATTGGTAAGGACCCACCATTCATTCTTCAATGCTGTCTTCGGACTCAGCTAGACTGGTAAAGAAAAAGCGATTTATATGCGTTGTATATACAGTATAACATTGTGCTACCAGATGGCGATGTGGAGTCCCGTTTTTCTGTACCTGTTTTCCCTGTTTAAATTTACAACGCTTTAAACTGAAACGCTTCTTTGATGTGTCTAGATCCAGCCTTTGTAGATTTTTCCTTGTGACATCCATTCAAAGTCCTGAAGGTCACTTGCTCAATTCCTGGTAACTGGCTTTGGGATGTGTAACAACACCAACTGATTCGCTCTATTATAATAAGCAGGCCCAATGGATGTCTCATTATTCCAAACATCTTGACATATTTTTCATTATTGCTACATGTGAATACGTCCACAAAACATAAGGATCATGACCTGATACAGGAAAAGTTATACTATTCTCTTTATTACACAGCACTATGGTGCTACTCTGCACTCTCCTTGTGATCCTCCTATTTATCATCTGATCTTAAAAGTCTTTAAAAACTCAAATGCCCATTTAAGAGGTTCCATCCAGGTGAATTCTATTAAGTAATACAAAATATAAAGGAAACAGGATTTATTTGCATTTTAACAGCACTTCTAGATTTTAATTCTTGCAAAATTAACCTTTCCATCTATTCATATTCACCACCCTCCCCCAGGGTCTTCCTAGTTTTCAAAGAATGGCAGGATAAACCGGGTCATGGTTGAATTCTATATGAAGTCAATAATGGAATTGTGGTAATAATAGCGCCTTAAATTCTAGCAATTTTATTTTTTCTTTCCACAACGGGATGGAGGCCCATCTAAAAAGTCAAATGAAAGGAGCATTGTTCCCTAAACTGTTCAAATGGTGAAATTATCCATCACCCACTTAGCTACCTTTGTGCTTTTTGTGTTGCTTGGGCCGGTTCACGGTCCCGCAGACGCCACGGTGGGCTGGAGTGCGCATTGCGCGAGCGCATGCACAAACGCCATTTCTGGTGCCCCTTCTGGAATGGAGGTGTGTGCAGTGTCCCATTGGCTGCAGGAAACAGCCAGCCAGCATCACGGAAGGCGGTCCCCGCTCTGCTCCACAGCGCACTGGAGCCGATCGAGCGGGTGGCGGGGGTCCCCGACTGGGTGGGGGGGTCCATGGGCCGGTTAAACGACCCCCCATGGGCTGCTCAGGGCTAGATCCAGAGGGGCGGTCCCCGCTCTGCTCCACAGCGCACTGGAGCCGATCGAGCGGGTGGTGGGGGTCCCCGACTGGGTGGGGGGGTCCATGGGCCGGTTAAACGACCCCCCATGGGCTGCACAGGGCTAGATCCAGAGGGGCCCTTGAGAAGATAAGAAGAGCCTGCTGGATCAGGCCAATGATCCATCCAGTCCAGCCTCCTGTTCTCACAATAGCCAACCAGATGGCTGTGGGGAAACCCTCCACTGACTGAAGGAGCTGTGGTCCTGGGGAGGCATTCCTCCGTCCCACTTTAGCCTTCCATGTCACCTCACACACTTAGGAGAGCCCTCCAGTCCTCCAGAGCAGACTGTGGTGGCACTAGTGGCTGCAGGAGGGGTGGGATCACAGGCCATGATGACAAGAAGCATTGTAATTGCACGTAAAAGTTCCTGGGAGGTCCTATGGACCACATAGTAATTCCCTCAGAAAGAAGCATTCATAGCCCTGTGGAAGGCAGCATGCGAGATGCAGCAGTGATGGTACAAAAGCTGAAATAGTGCTTACATTCCCTGTCAAACAAAGTATACTTGTCAATAAAACCTCTAGATGCATCCCCCTTTTATTGGTTTGGAGGGAACATTAAATAGACTCAGAAAAATCAATCTCTTGAGTGACATGCATTTTATATGTTGTTGACTGTTGCGGCTTGTACAATTAAAGGATTTAAGCTTACATATAACAGAGAGCAAATGTGTGCCCTTTTAGAACTCAGATTGAAGTATTTATATCTGGAAATGCTGATTGTGAGCTCTCACTGTAATAGCATAATAGAAGAAAATAAAGAGGGAAACCCATGTTTAACTGTATACACTGGAGTTTTTTTTTTTGTTTTTTTTAAGGGCTGAAATTAAATATTAGGAAGGACTCACTGACTATTCAGTACTGGAACAGTCATCCTATAGAGATGGCAGCATTTACTTTCTTGAGAGTTTTCAAAGTTATCTCTCGCTTGGACTACTGCAATGTGCTCTATGTGGGGCTACCTTTGGAGGTGACCCGGAAACTACAACTAATCCAGAATGCGGCAGCTAGACTGGTGACTGGGAGCGGCCGCCGAGACCACATAACACCAGTCTTGAAAGACCTACGTTGGCTCCTAGTATGATTCCGAGCACAATTCAAAGTGTTGGTGCTGACCTTTAAAGCCCTAAACGGCCTCGGTCCAGTATACCTGTAGGAGCGTCTCCACCCCCATCATTCTGCCCGGACACTGAGGTCCAGTGCCGAGGGCCTTCTGGTGGTTCCCTCGCTGAGAGAAGCCAGCTTACAGGAAACCAGGCAGAGGGCCTTCTTGGTAGTGGCACCCGCCCTGTGGAACGCCCTCCCACCAGATGTCAAAGAGAAAAACAACTACCAGACTTTTAGAAGACATCTGAAGGCAGCTCTGATTAGGGAAGCTTTTAATGTCTGACAGACTATTGTATTTTAATATTTTGTAGGAAGGCACCCAGAGTGGCTGGGGAAACCCAGCCAGATGGGCAGGTATAAATAATAAATTATTATTATTATTATTATTATTATTATTATTCAAAGGAAGTCTGAAAGACCAACTGTTGGGGATGCATCCAGATTGATGGTACCATGTCTTATAGAAGGGCACCTAGTTCTGGACCAGATGACATATAGGTTTTCTTCAAACTCTATGGCCCTAATCTAGAAAGTAATAATTCACATCAAATTTCCATTATTAACTAACTGTATCTGAGTGGATAGAGAGGTGGAGACATTAAACGATCTGACTGGTACTATCTGATGGAAAAGGATGTCCCATGCAAAATCCACTCTTCTTTTAAAAGCATGACTACACTTCTGAAGCACATGCTCCCTTCATCCCCTGTACCGAACTGGGCAGCCTCTTAATTACAAAAGAAGCTCCAAGAAGTTTGTGGCTCTTTGATATACATCTGCTTCCTTTTCTGAGCTGGGAGTACAGCCCATACATTCTAGAGGACGTGTGCAACTCTCTGGAAAGGGGACAGAGCAAAGAAATCTATGGTGCTACCTCCCTGCATGAATGCTGCTTCTGTCACTGGGGTGGGGTGGGGAGGCTTAAAATCCATCAAACCACATAAGCACAAAAATCTACTTGGAGTTTTACATGAAGTGGCAAAACAATATTGCACGGTGTTGTGCTTTTCTAAACGAACTGATACCCAATAGTACTCAAGCCAATACCGCTGTGCCACCATAAAATCCAGCCCAGTGGAATTTCTTGAGCCCACTGCCACACACCAAAGATCAGATAGAAGAATTTGGGCCAATGGGTAGCAGGTGGCATGTGCCTGGTAACCAGGGAACAGAAGTGAATATGCCAAACATCTCTGTATTTGTGCCCTATCTCTTGGCTGAGTAACTGACAGATACTGCTAGCAGCTACAGAAGCTGAACATTACGCACACTGGCCAGGAGGTGAAAACTGTGCTGGCAGCAGCAGCTGGGAAAGGGGTGGTGTGTAGGAAATAAAAAGCACATAGGAAGGCTTTCCCCAGCCAAAACAGATAAACACACTCACACTTACATAACGTCAAGAATAATCACTGCAGAATAATCCATCTAAAACAGCATTGAATGTTTCCTGGAGTATTGCATCTTGTTCCCAGAAGCCAATAATCTAGCTACAGCAAAGCTAGTGTGGAAAAAGTATTTAACCACCAGTGACAAAACACCAACACACAAAATAATTATTTAGACTCGCAGAGACAAGGGCAATTAGAAAATGTTGAGACATGCAGTTGCAAAGCCATAATTTATGCACCATTTTGAAATATTAGTGGCCATGTTGGTTCCAAGCAGCCTTCTCAATGACATGTTCTTCACCCGGCATAAACTTGGCACATACAATATATTTAATTCTCCCCTTCAAATCCCTTGCAGTCATTTCTTAGTGATCATGAAGCTTAAGCAATGCATCTCAACATTTGTTTTGCTTTGCCCCTTTACTGTATTTTCTAATTTTATTGTGTGGCTTATTGGAGACATGGGTTCAAACATTGCTCATCATATATTAGGCAAATTCTGAATTAGAATGGCATTTCTTGTATAAAAATGATTAAAGAACTGATTAAATCTCCTTGCTTTCAAGTTGCCACATGACTTTTGGCCATTTTTGCTGCAAGAGAGTAACAGGACCACCCCTCCAAAATTTATTGTATTCATACCGGTCTCCATGGGATGTTTCCACACATGATGTGCAAAATTTGCACACATGAGATGCATGCTTCATAATCACATATATCTGGAGGCAAGTATTTTCAAAGCAGATTGCTCTTTGAATCACAGTACTGAGGTTGAATCAATCATCTCTGTTCTGGTCTTGGTGCTCCTTTTGTGTTCCAAGTTAACTCATTCCACACACACACACTCCCATTACCTATTTGTGATAAAATGGCATTCCTCCTGATCTTGTGAATGCAATTCCAGTTGCTATGACACAGCTTTCCCTTATAAGCAGAAGCTTATTGGGGTCAACAGTAGGTTTATCTAGAGTAGGTGGTCATATTTGGCTCTCAGTATTGCTGATTCCTTCAGCAATATAAAGCAGCAACTAGAGGTTTGGAAGTGAAAGGGTAGATACAGGTAAAGTCCTATACAGTGGTAGGGGGTAATTCTGTGATGGAATATAGAGTAACACATTGCAATACTGTGGCTGAAATAGTCAAAGCCAATTTAAGCACCAGAGAGCATGTCAATGTCAGATACCGGGGAGTGTGCTAGAGCGGGTGTTCTTCATTACACAGTAATGATGTGTGATGCATTTTCTGCACTGAACACCATGCCAAATCCAAAATGGTCACTGGAAGAACAGACTGAGGCTGAACAAAAAGATGTGGCGCTATGATGGAAGTATGTGGAGGAAGGCTTTAAAAAATATTGGTTTACTTTTCTTTCTGCATTTAAAGTTTCTTCAAGCTCTGATGTCTTCTCTGCTGGCTGGCCATATTATCTTCTCATTGATGGATCACAAACAAACAAGACAGAAAGTCTTTGTGTAAGTCTGTCAGTTGAGAGTGGAGCCTCGCCAGGTGATTTAAACCTTGGCAAATGCCATTTTCTGCTGATGGTTATAGAACATCAACATTTTCCCTCTTGCATTGGAAGGGAGGAAAGGGGGAGAGAGAGAAATTACAACAATCAAAGAATAACACATGCCTGTCTAGCTTAACGTTTTAAAGGGGAGCAGAACTTATGGACATCATCCAGCCAAAGCTAAGCACTTGAAAGTCCTATGAATTTTAAGGGAGCAACATAAAGACATACTTAAAACTCCCACTAAAGGTTGTCAACTGGATTGTGCCCTGCATTTTCAGTTTAAGGAACATTTTAGGGAAATTACTCTAGTTCAGCATAACATTTATTGTATTCATACTGGTCTCCCATGAAGTAGTAAGCAATTTTTTCAAGTGACATCTCGTCTCCAGTTAGAATGCAAACAGAACCCATGTAATACACAAGATGCAGATGATGCTACATGAAAAAGAGAGTTTTGCACACATAAGAGGCACATTTTCATTTACCATATTAACATTTTGTCAGTTTTACTAGGCGTATGATTAGATTTCATGTTCATCCACAGGCTGCCAGAAATATTTACTGGATATGGGGACAGTGGGGTGCACATTTGTCAGTTAGCAAAGGTTAAGCTACGATGTTAACACACACACACAAGCTTTACATGTCACTATGAAGTCACAGCTGTAAAATGAACTGTCTGCAGAATAGCACAAAAACATATGAAGACTTTTTAAGTAGTAAGTTAAGATTACTTACATCAGCAGTGGCCAGGATTATTACAACTGGAACAATTTTGTTTTTGAGATCAAAATGAGTTTCCACTTTTGCTCAAGTGGGGTAGAAATTAATCAGGATTATGTGTTTTATATAATTTCAGCAAGCACTGAATCCTATTGACACGGGCAAATGACATTTTGCTGACAATGGCTGTCAATCACTGAGGCGCCCCTTAGGCACCGTCAACTCTTCTTGGAAATAACTTGCAGAGATTCAGCACCATTAGAGAAAGTGGCGTTGAGGTTGATGACAGGTCTAAACTACTTTTGACTCTTCCACAGCATCTTGGAAAATAAAGTCACCATATGGTGAAGGGCTGAGATATTGTCTAAAAATGGCAGCATAAGATATGTTCCCATTTATCACATGTGCTGTACTTTTTAAAAAAAAATAAATGCATCCAGTCTTTGGAATGATAATGCAATCAAACGCACTCACCAGTCAAGGTTGTTGTTGCTTTTAATCTGACAGCTTTCTTTTTCTTTAATGGGCAGTACTATGGGTGGGAAAGAAATGTGATGGTTTGCATTTAAAGGCAAACCTACTTAATTCACTTTTTCTTTTTGATGGACGGGGCGTCCCAGAAACCAAAAAAGCCATCCTTGCAAATTCACACTTCTCCAAATTTTGCAAAGCAGTTCTTCAGCGAGGTGATGTGCACCAAAATCCATACATTAGGGAAAATGATGTGTATAGATGCAATAACATACAAAAATGCTCTGCAGAATGAATATATTAGAAGAAATTCACACTAAAATACTGGCAAATGTTCAAGAGAATTTAAGAATTGCAAACTAATGTGGAAATGTGAAGAACTGAAGATTGGAAAAATGAGAAAATGAGAGAAATCTAAACTGAAATATTCACTCACCCCTAGTCAACACCACTCTTGTACAATGCTTTGAGGGTTTTTGTTTTGTTTTGTTTTACAACCAAGCAGTATATAAAGTTTATGTAATAAAACAAAATAAAAATAAAGGTATCTCAGGGCATATGAAGACCAACAGTACACTGATGCAAGTACTATACCCTCCTCTGTGGACGGTCTTTCCTTTAGTTCTCCTTCCTGTGACCTTAGAATTTCTATTCTTTTCTTTCTCCTGTGAGCTCACAAGTTTAGCCATCATGTTTGAGGAAAGAAAGTTCAAAAGGTCAGTGCCCACGACAGACTTGCAACCTCAAAGAGAACATTAAGCAGAGTGAAAGGTAGATATAGGCCTTCTGAATAATACACCAATACAGAGACATTCCTCTTGTCTGATACTCTCACAAATACAGTGGTACCTCAGGTTAAGTACTTAATTCGTTCCGGAGGTCCGTACTTAACCTGAAGCCAGTGTGGTGTAGTGGTTAAGAGCGGTAGTCTCGTAATCTGGGGAACCGGGTTCGCGTCTCCGCTCCTCCACATGCAGCTGCTGGGTGACCTTGGGCTAGTCACACTTCTCTGAAGTCTCTCAGCCCCACTCACCTCACAGAGTGTTTGTTGTGGGGGAGGAAGGGAAAGGAGAATGTTAGCCGCTTTGAGACTCCTTAAAGGGAGTGAAAGGCGGGATATCAAATCCAAACTCTTCTTCTTCTTCTTCTTAACCTGAAGCACCACTTTAGCTAATGGGGCCTCCTGCTGCTGCCGCGCCACTGGAGCACAATTTCTGTTCTCATCCTGACGCAAAGTTCTTAACCTGAAGCACTATTTCTGGGTTAGCGGAGTCTGTAACCTGAAACGTCTGCAACCTGAAGCGTATGTAACCTGAGGTACCACTGTAGTACTATGTATGGTCTCAACTACAATGTCAACAACGTAGCCCCTTCTGCTTACTTGTCTTGCCACCCAGTATTCAAAACTAATAGAAAACCATGTGCTAGGCATCTACTCCAAATCTTCAAAACACTTGCTAGTAAGAAAGACACCAATTTCCATCTATGTATCTGGAAGCTCTCAGAGGAAATACGGAAAAGGGGAGGTGCTGTTTTTTAGATGTGAGCAACAACTGCTAGTATATTTTCCCCCTGTCAACTTCTTCCCATCTCAAGAGTGATTTCTAGGACAAGCACAGGCAGTTGCAAAATTATATCCACTTCTGGAGCAGTTTGATCAAATAATGCTCACTTCACTGTTACTGCCAATGATCCTCTCTTTGGTACTATATCTCACTCCAAATTTGATCCAAAAATTTTTAAATGTTGATTACTTCAAGACATTGCTCACCTTTCTACACCCTTTTTCTAAATGATTCTGAACATAAGTGTCAATGCAAAATTAAGATGTGGGAAATGTGGAATGAAATTACTAACTCGTCCAAAAGCTAAATAAATGAAATAAGCACTTTATTAATATTGTTCAATTCATATTTAAAATTTACTTTATAATCCACAACAGAAAACATAATTCTGCTATGCTTAATTCAGTCAATTAATTTTGAAATAATTGATCCAGATGAGTTATTTTAGTTTAGAAATCAACCCTACATCTTGTGCCGTGCTCCTTTTTAATCACACATGGATTATAAAACAAACTGTCAGCAGAAAATTCTTGGATCAGTTACTCGCCTGTATGCAAACTTTAGATTACTGAATAACTGCAGTAGTGGGGGCTGTTTCGTCCATATTCGTTGGCCCCATGTGCACAGAATGTTGAAATTGCTTTTACTGCAGGAATGTGCTGCATTCATTCTTTAGAGGAAAGTGTATGGGGTTGATTTCTATTTCCCCCAATTCTGACCTAGTAATCAAATGAAGTAAACATTTGTTAACCTGTGTGGTTGCTGAGAGGCAATCCTGCGCGCATGAGATGCTAAAATTAAACTATTGATTTCTTGTTGAATGGTAGGTTATTTTGCAGAGAATAAATAGGTTTGGCATTTTTTAAGGTGTGTTTTTTTTTTACCCACTAATATAGTTGTGAGGTAGGTGGTCAGATGTTGAACGTCTGATGTGTAGATTTCACAAGTTACTTCTAGGCTAGGGGATTACTCTCTCCTTAAAGCTGATATTGGTTCTGTGGCAGTCGGAGGATCCTTTAAATTGTTTCAAAGGGACTTCTTCATTGAGGACTGACTGACGTACTTTGAAGACTCTTTTATATACATATATGAGTCACGTAGCTTTGGCCCAATTTAGACTACCAGTTTTATTATTTCCTGGTACCACCACCTTGGTCACAATATTATCAATCTCATATAACTTGTCAGAAAGGGGGTCCCCAAGTGCTAAAGTGATTTCTTTGGCCTTTGAAACACAGGTGAACCGTCTAATGTTTACACTTTGGACCTGTGGATTCATGGTGGCTTTTTACTTGTTGGCAGGTCTTGTATACCACCAACCTGTGCATATTCTTAAAAAGTTTTAAGAGTTCTGGCACTACAAGAAGGAAAAAGCTATCAATCGATGGAATTCTTGCAAACAGCAAGTTTACAGAATCTGATTGTTCTGAACGTTCTCTGAAACATTTACTGTTTTATTAATGGTCAGTTTTCACTATGTCTGACAGGAGCAGCCATAAATAAAATCTGAGTGTTTCCAAATAACTATGCACTGGGAAAGCCTAGCTATCCCTCCCGCAAGTGTGTTTGCACTGCACTGACCTTGCTGCCACCTCAAGCCTCCTTCTCACCCTTCCAGTTACGCCACAGCATTAGCGGTGATGGGATTCAGGTAAACAGAGTGATCCTGCCCTGCCAACGGCTACTAGGAGCTACATTTTAACAAAACTGGTCTAGACTGCAGTAGACAGTAACTTCCAAAACTACTGAAAACTGGGAAATACATTTAATAAAGAATACATAAATAAACACCTGAAAACATATGAAACAAAGAAAACTAATTTCTGTTGCAAACATAAATGGGAGCTAGTCTGCTTAAATGAGAGTTCCTGAAGCTAATTGGGAGGGAAATGACTTTGAATAAGAACAATGGACAATTAATTGTCATGCATGCATGCTATCCAAACTCAATTGGTACAGACGTAAAAAAAGAAACTGTTAGAATCCTGTGAGATTTTTTTCTAAAACTGCCTAGAATAAATTGTGTAAGTGCTATACATTTTAATTCACTTACAACCTTGGTTTGTTGCAGAATTGACAACTTTTTAAAACAAAATTTGGAAACTTTTGCCTCAGCTTTCAGTCAGGTGCTGGGGAAGAACAGAGACAAGAGCAAAGGAAGTGAAGATACAGGCTTGCTCTAGGAGAGGAAGAAACTACAAGGACAAAGAGACACAGAGAAGAATGAGAATTGACTTCTAAATGTGTGAACCAGTCAAATTGTTTTATAGCATTTTTCTCAATGCCAATGTTCCATGTTTTTCAAGGTAATTTTTTTCCTGAAGACAACCTTCCGAAACTTGGTGACACTGAAGACTGTGGACAGAAAAGAACAGCTTTTTTAGATCCTCATGTCTATTCTTTGCAAGTCTTATAGATCAATTATGACAGTATTGTTCCACTTTTACTGCTCAAAATCCCTTTGTGAAACGTGTTTTGAACTGTTTTGCTATTTCTTTAGTTGTTGGCCTCCTTTCCCTTATTAGTATTAGGCAAGTCTTGACTTGCCATTCTCCCCCAGTATTTATTTCTGCCTTTGAGAAGGATATGAAATTGCAGATGTTTCCTGCACCCAAATCTGATACTATTGTACCGAGTGATTTTACAGCTCTCTTCACATCATATCTATCCATTTCAAATAGTTAGCCTTAATCATCATTTTTGGAATGATGCAAAATGGATAGCCAGTCTACTAAATATCAGTGATTTTCTCCTTCAAGTGCTTTCTGAAGTGCAATGTTCCAATAACAGCTGAGTTTAAAGAAATGTTGGAAAAACAACAAATGAACACAACAGAAAAATGCAAAATGAATGATGCAAATCTGTATGGAAGGGATAAGTCTAGATGCCCCCCCCCTTTCCTGGCCTTCACCAGGTCAGATTAGGAGAGACTTACGCAACTTGACCAATTAGTTATTAACTATTAAAGAGTCCAATCCATAAACTTGGATTTATGGGACTCAACTGGCTTAAACCCAAGTACTCTAGCTCAGTGGTATGCTGATCAGGCAGACAGTGCACTCCAGTACATCCATGTGTATTTAAAGTGCACATCCTTAAATAATGCCACTTATCACAGTTACCTGGAGCAGATCAGTTCTAAATTGTAGCCCAACACTCTAATCCTGTGATCACCTGCACCTATAGTATTAGTGGAACTGCAGCAAGAACAACACAATTCTTTATCGGGCTCTACTCATCTTCCTAGAATACCTCTAACTTCCCCAAGCCCCCCAACTGCCTTACTCCAACACTAGCTATGCAGCCAGGCTTCTACTCTCGCATAGCTGGCTCCCCCATATGATGGGTAACGCCCCAAAGTGCCCATCATCATGGTACCCTGGCACAGATAGATAGATACCTTTTATGTTAGATGGGGAGGAGTGCGGAGGAATTCAAATCACACAAATCACATGAAACTTCAGGTCTGCAATGTAGGAGCCTAACACAGCCAGCAACTACATCACAAAAGTTAACCTGAACTGGGCTCAAGCAGAATCATTGTTGCTGCAACTTACCTAGGTGGGGCTGGAGCAGGATGGCAGAGCCAATCCAGGGTTCTTGCTGTTGCAACCTTCAGCCCCAACCTCGTTGCTGCTCTGCCCCAGCTACATCATGTAAAGCTGCAGTACCGCCTGCAATGCGAAGGCAATTCCACAGCTCTTCCCCAAAACACAAGCCAGTACTGGGCTCAAGTTACAGTTAACCCAGCTTTGTGCTTGGCTCTGCATATTCTACGGGCCCATAAGAGGTTGTCCTATTCCTTTCCCCATCCCAGTCACAGTACCAGACCATCCAAGAGGACCAGAAAGAGTTTTTAGGAGGTAATTTAATTATCGTTTGATTTTATACTAATGTTATATATTTGATGTTAGCCGCCCTGAGCCCGGCTTCGGCCGGGGAGGGCGGGATATAAACAAAAGTTTATTATTTATTTATTTATTTATTTATATTATTATTATTATTATTATTATTATTATTATTATTATTATTATTATTATTAGCACACATGGTCCTTGGCACAAGACAGCAAGATCTAGGAGGCTGCTGAATCATTAGGGAGATCACAGGACTGGGATGCTGGGCATCCCTTAAGTACATGAGCACTGCTATCAAAACAAAAACCTATTTCAACGTTATGGAAGCAAAGCCACACTCAGTTAATTTCTTTTCTTTTTATCATTTTTTTAGGTTATAATTAACGAGTCTATATATTTTTATCCTAAGTTTATAGAAGGATTCCCTCCTCTCCTTTGTATAAGCAGATGTGTCTCAAACTGCTTTTAAAGTCATGTCTCCTACTTTGCAAATCAATATTTTCAGACTTCTCTAGATAAATGCTCTTTGAGTTGTATTTATGAGTCCACTGGCTAATTTAATCATAAACATACATACTCCCCATGGAGAGCTCATAGGGTATATGACAGGTCTTATTGAATGCTAACAGCTAGTAAACTCAAATGCAAACATCTGCTGAACCTGACTGTATAAGACATAACTCTCCGGTAAGGCTTTTATTTCAACTTGCAAATTTTAAAATAATATATAAAGGGATGTCAATAGCCATTACACAGAGAGCTTGGTTCCAAAGCATTGTCTAGCCAGAGAGCCTCTGCGTGTCTGCAGTAATTAAAGCTTATGCTCTGGGACAGGGTTTTTTGGGTCCATATTGCTGACTGGACTGATTCCTAACAAATTCTTTTGAGCATTCCTAAGTGTCTTAAAAACTTGTATTAAAAAAAAAAGATGAACCGCAATTTATGGTTTCAAGTATACACTTTATACAAGGTGACTTCTTCCACCCAAAATCCTTTAGCAAAAACAATCTATTATTGCCATTTTACAATTACACTTCACTCAAGTGCAAGTCCTGTTGCTGTGAACCGCAGCAACTCAGGTGGGAGGAATGAAGCAGTGATGTTACATTACAAGTTTAGGAAAGGAAGCGAAGAATACCCAAAGCTATTAAAATTAAAAAGAAAACCTTTGAAGCACAGGGGTAAATAAACAAAATTGGATTTTTGCCAGAGCATCAAGATTAGCTGCCTGGAGAAAGATGCTGTAATAATGTTAGTGAATGCCTTGCCTGACTGGCAGGAAGGACATAGAAAGTGAGAGAAACGTCTGCTGTTTCTTTCTGTTGCCACTTTCCCCCTCTGTTTCTTTTTTTAAAGGGAACTCTGAATCAATGCAAGCACTTACTTATTTATGTATAAAAATTATATGTATCCTGCCTCTCAGACCTCAAAAGGGCCCTGAGGCAGTTTGCAACATTAAAAGCATGCTACTCAGAACAGATAACATTTATACAGAGAAAAGAAATAAATATCCATTTAGCAGGTTAAAAGACCAATTTATTTATTTATTTATTTACGAAAAAATTTTTGAGAGCCCTCCCCCCCCCAAAAAAAATCACTGAGTGAGCCAATCAAGACTTCTCTAGGAAGAAAATTCCTGAGACAGGGTACCACAACAAAAAAGGCCCTGTTGTCTCACCCAGTCAAATGCAGTTTTTCCAGTAGCAACACTTGGATGAAGGCTTCTGATGGTGAATGCAGCAAGTGGGCAGGTTCATAAGAAAACTGCCAACCTAGTGTCACTATCAGAAAAATTAAAGATGGGCTGCATGAAGAGATTGTGAGAGGACTCATCTCTCCTAATGTGTAACAACTATTAACATCCGTAACTCTACAGTTATCTGTTTGGCTTACAAGACTAGACTCTATCCATCCTCACTACCAAATCCATCCCCACCTCTGGGATGTGCAGAAGGCTTCTGGAACAGCCAATTCTCTAATTTGTGTTGTAGTACAGAGAAGCTAAGAAAAAGCAGCAATTTATTCTCTGCTGCTGTTGTTTTTTTTTTAAAAAACTTCAACTGTGTAACTTATGACACAACTCTGCTTCTCGTTCAAGCCTGTCAGAAAGCAGAGAGGGCTTTAGAAAGTGGTAGAGTCTGATCTGACTTGCACAGAAAAATAGTTAAGATCAGGATAAGAAATGCTTTTTGGTTTTTTCCTTATTCAAACCGCAGTTCAAGTGAGAAGAATCTCCAAGTCAACAGGCGTTCAAAACCATTAGAAGTAGGCAAATAGATTAGTCATTTTCCAGTTGTCCTGCAAGTCAAGTGGCATTACTTTAAGCTACAAAATAACAAAACTACCTGCTAAATTATTATTATTATTATTATTATTATTATTATTATTATTATTATTATTATTACCCACCCTTCATCACAGGTCAGAATAATATAAAATACAACATTAAAAGCTCTTTAAAACAAATTACAGTCACGACTATAGTAGGTCCTTAAAAATATACCTCAATGTCAAGTATAAAGAGGCACAGAGTGAACTGTTACGGTCCAAAGAAGTATGCAAGAAGAGAAAAGAGCAAAATAATTTAAGAATTGACTTGATATGGCCAAGGGTGAACCCAATTGTATTCCCAATGGGAGCCAGCTAGATACCTCAGACTCTCAAAAGAAGGGCAGCAAATTGACAGCCTTCCAATGTTTATCCATATGAACACATTGCACTTCAGTCTGGGTGTACACATGCAATAGAATGAGGTGGTGAAATGCTGAAGTGGAAGAGTAGACTGAACCACTTCAGACTGTATCTGATGCTACCAATTCACTTGTGCAATGGATCTTCCCTCTGGAGCAGACTTTTGGGGCACACAAAAAAAGGAAGGGAAGTCCCGTTGTGTGTGTGGAACACTTCTCATGCAGCATTAGATACATAAAATACAGTTCTACACATATGAGAGAAGCGGTGGAAAGGAATATGTAGCATGCTAAAAGGGATGCAAGGATTGGCTATGGGTTATGGGTGGGTTTTCCAGTTTTGACGGCTTTCCTCATTAAAAATAAAGAAATAAATAATTCCTTACAAATGGCAACTGAGCCCATGAGGGAGCAATATTATATCCAAGCCCTTTACTAGCTGTTCCCATGCTTTATTTTTAGAGCATTTGTTATGTAGGGGAACATTCAAAACAGGGCTTTTACAGCCTGGCACCCCACCTGCACTATGCACTTAAAGCAGGCATAGGCAAACTGGACCCTCCAGATGTTTTGGGACTACAACTCCCATCATCCCTGACCACTGGTCCTGTTAGCTAGGGATGATGGGAGTTGTAGTCCCAAAACATCTGGAGGGCCCGGTTTGCCTATGCCGGACTTAAAGCAGTATCACACCACTTAAACAGTTCTGGCTCCCCCAAAAGGATTCTGGAAACCGTAGTTTGTTATGGGTTCTGAGAGTTGTTAGGAGAATGCTATTCCCCTCGCAGACATGCTTAACAGACAATCACTCTACCCAAGGAACTCTGCAAGGGGAATTTCCTTCTGTCAAATGATATTTAAGCTCAACATATACACAGTTAACATACACACAATTATACACACCTCTATAATTAATTTTAGGAAACTGATACCTATCTCCATACAGAAGAAAAAATTCCCTGATGCAAGCATTGCAATTTACACAACTGAATATTCATTTTTCTTGAGAACGTTATATAGTCAATTGTCACCTGTTAAGGAGCTACGGTTTTTAAAATGCTCTGTACACTACCTTTAGTCTAATTTAATGACTTCAAAGGATAAGAAACATGATGTATTGGTTGACCTAAAAATTAAGTCAACCATTTGAAAATGGGGCGAGGAAGTGTGGTCTTTCCCAAGTAAAAGCTATAAGAACAACCCCACTCCCATGAAAGAAACAAAATACTTTTGAAGTTCATACTCACACACACAAAAAACAGGAAAAAAGACAGAAAGCAGCTCATCATTTCCTAACTGGGTCAATATTTTCATTTCTCTAACATATATTTGGGAACATAAAAGAAAAGGGGGAACTAAATGAGAAAACTGAAAATCTGACTCAAATCAGAAGGCACTCCATGTACATGAATACAAAACAAGACACAGAGCATCCTCCAGGAATCTGGGTTTTATCCTACAGTAATAGAAACACAGCCATCCTTTGTTAGTCCAATGACTGTTTGTCAGTGGCATTTCTATACCGCACATCAACCAAATCCTCTGAGTAGTATACAAACATACAAGTCAATAAAATACAATAAAATGCAACAACATATCAAAAACTAACCAAGTGCAGTGTTTTGTCAGCAAAGGTGCTGAAGGTATTGTACACTACAATCTCTGAATATGGGGGTGTATAATCTTCTATAGAGCTAGACCAAGACATTTGCACCAAACCAGCAATTCTTTGTATGCATTTTGATGTGAACAAAGCACTCCCACAAAGTATTTCCTACTGACTTCAATGGAGGGGCAGCTCCATATGCAAAATAGCAGCTGGTATGATGGAGCTACGATCCCAACACTGTGGCACAGCAGCTTACTTGGATGGTGCTGGTGCAGAGCAGTGGTAAGGTGAAGCCTGGACAGGTGCATTGCTGGAGCCAATCTGGCACTCCCGCTGGTACATCCACACAGTCTCAACTTAACCACCAGCCTGCCCTACGCTTTGTTGTGATGCCCAAATTGACAAATCAAGGTTCATGATCAACTGACAGGCCAAAATCACAAAACATAGTAGGAAGTGGCTTTGCAAACCATGATTTGTGCTAAGTATTTAGCTTGGCACGAGGGCTGAACTAACACACCATAGTTACGGCCATCACAGTGCCTCCAGGTGCTGCAGCTCCATAGGTATAAACGAACTTTTGAGTGAGAGCTGAGTAGATGTAAATAATAAGAAGAAAGCAGTTCTAAACCGTGATTTGCTATGATGTTTTTGTACAGACCATGGTTTATTATGATGTCTGAATTGAGGCAATTTTCTGCTAGATAACTTAGCTGCTATCAGCCTCAATAAATCATAATCATCATTCTCAGGGGGGGAAATATCACCGCAATCCTGAAGCTATGTGTAGCTACGATAGCACAAAGGATGGTTGACAGCAGAGCTACGAAGCCATTCCCTAAGTGCCATTCCCTAAGATATCTACTCTCTGATTCCTGTGAATTGCAATCTTAACTAAATTGCAAGGTGGAAAAGATGGCATCAATTCTAATGTCTCTACGATGGGCAAAATGTCTTAAAGATGTGGCACAGGCAAGTTACCCTCGCTGTCGTGCAATGCTTATTCTACATCATTTGGAATAAACTTTTCTACCTATGAGTCAAAGATGGCTACCTAGTCTTATGTTGTTCTATGTTGATAAACAACAAAAGAGAAGGCTGTCAATCACTAGAATCTCTTTCATTTCCCTCTTTACTAGGGAGAATTATCTTGTATAGACTTAAAATGTTAATTATCTTAGAAGTACACTCAGCAGTTATAAAATTCATGCTGCTCTGAATAAAGAGGTTCAAAAGGTCCCTTGTTTCCAGTATTACGTTTATTAATTCCTGTGGTTAGGGATGCCAATTCTCTGCACAAATTTTCCCAAATGACACATGGCCTTGCACGGGGTATTTAGAAGGCACACATTTTTCCAGATCAGCTTGGTTCAGAAAGCATACTGAACTACATAATTCAAAACAAATATTTGGAAAATGAACAATTTTTACTACAATTATATTTAAACAATGATTAAACATATAAAATCTAGAACACTAAATTGTCCTATTCAAACCTTTAATAGTTTAGGGCATTGTTTAAACCTAAGAGATATGTCTGCTAGCAAAGTAATGCTACCTTGGGCCTTTCTGCGCTTACTATTTATAGTAGTAGAGTTGTTGTTTTCCCCCCTTTTTTTGGCATGCTGCCAACACAGCATCCTTGTTATTCTTGTACTGGAGGGGGGAAAACCTGACTTATGTGAAATATTCAAAACAGATCCTCAGTATTTTCATTGTGTAGCAGGTGTACAAGCACTGTCTGTTTCTGTGTCAAGAGGACTGAGGTTGATGGGTGTGGCTTGGGAGACATCTGTTTTGAGCCTATGCTCTCTTACTGGTCAGTCTGCAGGCTCAGCCTCAGAGGAGAGATAGCATAGACACCAGCTCTAAGGGGTGCCTATTTGCTGTCTGTCTGGGAGACTTAAACCACAAGTTCAGGTACTGCCACAATCTAAGGCAAACTATCACTTCACTCAGTGCCATGCAGCAGCAAAATGAACATGGCAAAATAAAATAAGTGGCGGCAATCTCCCATCTCGGAGTCTGTGTTTCTGCGCTAAGCTTTGGTTTGGATAACATGATGTGCAGAGCAAGCCAGAGAGAGTAGCAGCCTCAACCTCACGAAGGGAACAAAGAATCTATAGCTTGTGACTAAACGTGTGAAATGCCTGCACTAAAAAGCATTGTGCTTGATGAAATAATAAAATTCTACCTGTGGTGTTTGCCCATGAAACATATGCAAGATATCACTGGATACTGCAGTGCTTAGGTAATGAACATACATGGGTGAGCAGGACACATTTAAAAAAAAATGCCGGTTGTTAATTTTACTTGCACAAAGGGGATTTTGGTTTACAACATTCTTAAGTTCAGGCAATACTGTACATACAAGATATAAAAGAAACACACAAATCCCATGTACGTTGTCTCTGAAATAGCTTCCATATTCTCTATGTATCAATAGATTTAAATCATTTACTTAGCTCTGAATCAATTCTGTTTTTTCATCATTTGGAAAACATAATTAATAGTTCAATGCGAAGTTATACAAACTTAACAGTTATATATCACTGATTAATAGTTTAGCCACAATAAAATACATTTATGAGAAAAGCTATGTCCCACTTGCTTTAGAGTAAGACTTAAATGCTGCACTTTCTTCTCATAGAAAAGAAATCTTGCCAAACTGTATAGCACAGTATTAAATGCTGTGGGGGTTTTTTTTTAATATACGATGCAGCGAATAACAACTGGGGCAAAGCTTTTTTTTCCCAGCATCAAAAAAAGTTATTTATGTAAACTATAAAATGTCACCTTCTTCTATTCTGTCACCCACCCATCCAAAAGATAAAAATGACACCTTTCATATTTACTTGGATTGATCTCCACATTTTCTAATCTCCAGTCAAGGAAAAAATGCTGAAAATATGCTTGTTTAAATTTTAACTATAGTATAAAATGTAATGAAGCATGACAGACATCCTAGGATACATTTCAGAACTGCAATGAGAGATAGTACTCTTTGAATAAAATGTCTCTTGGAAGATTTAAGTAAAGGTTGCTGACGGAGATAACTTTGGTTCATTGAATGGCAGAATTCTGCTGAGCCATGTTCTTTGGAGCAATTGATAATTAGGAGTGGTTTGCTGTGGACTGTGATGATGATGCCAGTATTTCAGTGATGACTTGAACTGACTTTGTAACACTTTCTAGAATACTTGGGGCTTCCTGATCAACAGCCACCAAAAGAATGAAACAGAGCACTCCTGGCCTAGGAATCCTATCTACTTCCCATAAGCATTTCAAAAGCCAGGAACACATATGACATCACCAAAGGACAATGGAACAAAGCACCAGCAGGCTCACGTATCTTTTTGAGATATAATGTACAATGAAACAGCAAAAAGATGACTATGGCTATATTCTACCGTTGCTGTTGGAGGCCATGTGCCTCCATATATCAGTCGCTGGCAATAACAAGTGGGGAGAATGCAGCTGCACACATATTCTGCTTGTGGCCTTTCCATAGGCATCTGGTTGGCCACTGTGAGAAAAGAATCCTTGCCCAGATGGACCTCTGGCTAACAGGGCTCCTCTTACATGGGAAATTTCTTAACATTCTGATGGAGGGAGCCAAGTATTGACTACCAACATTCAAGTTCAAAAGCATTTAACTTTTCCCAAACTGCAAGCAGTCATCCAGAAATATGTAACACAAAATAGTTAACTGAGCTAGCTTCATAGAGTCCTCACATTTCTGTGCCTGGATCAGTAGCACTTAGGACAGCGAGGGTAGAATGGTCTTGATCACCTGGCTTTTCAATACAGTGAGTCATTTCAAGTTACCAAAAGGGGGAGTGTTAATGCAACAGCAAAGCCAACCAGCTGTGTGCTCCCCCCCCCCCCATGCAGCTCCCTGCCACCTTGCCCCTCCTCCACTTTGTAACTGATGGCGATGTACAGCTTTAGGAAGCCAAGTGAGCAATGACACCCCACCCATGCCTGGCCTGGAAGTCTCATAACAATGCTTAGCACCTCTAACTAGCTATGGTTCCCAGGGTTCTTTAGGGGAAGTTATAACTATTTAAATTGATTCGGTACTGCTTCCCCCCCCCCCTTTGGTACTGCTTTTAATGTTGAGTGCAGTTGGGTCCTTATTGTCTTAGCAGTGGCACTACATTACGTCTCTTGATAAAAATGCATTAAATAAAAATTATACATGATTGTATCAGGGCAGGGAGCAGAGTTCTCATCAGTGCATGAACACTGTCATTGCAAGGTTTCCCCAAGGCACACATCTTTCCTGTTTGGAGAATGGTTTCAAAGTGAAAGCAAGAGAGTATGTGCAGTCCACCAGTGTGAACATTCTCATAACAGAATACTCTCTTTGCTGAACGCAAGCTAATATTGCTTTATAACTAAAACATGCCTAACATAAAAGCACAAAAAGTGACACCTCTAACATGCTGCTACGGTTTTATAAGCACGCACCTGGGAGTCACAGCTAGAAGGCAGCCCACTGAATGCTTAAATCACAGGCACTTTTTTTGAAAAGCAAAACCCTTACCACCACCACCTCCAAATCAAATCCTTCTATATGCTGTTGATAGACGGGATATTTTATTTATAGAGGTGGCCTTCCTCTACCCTTTCAACATTTATTTTGGAAATGAGGAGATAAAACATTTAGCCCCAATGAGTTTCTCCACAATGACAAAAGACACCGAGCAGTAGAAAAGAACAGAATAGGTCAGAAGGAACAACGTTTCTTCCACTATTAGAAATTTGGGTAAAAACTGCTAGAAGTGTTTTCTGAAATAAGGAGAAATCTTTGCCCTTAAGAAAAAGTCAGGTTACAAATGAATTTACAACCTTCTCCCCGCCCGTGAAATGGTCCCATCTTGCTTGCCTTGACCATCAGCCAACAGTATTACATCTAAAAGCACTAATATCATAGCTCCAAACAATAAAGTCAAAAATGCAATTGACAGAGCTACCTTGGCAGCTTTCACTGAATGCTGGTGAACTAGAAGCTACCTCTTTTGACTTGACTTCAACACGCAACAGTTGTTACCTGACAGCTTGTCTAGTAACTTGTTCCAGCTGAATTTTTCAGCCCCTTGCTACTTGACAAGCAAGGCTTCTGCTAGGAAGCAGAGGTTGCACACAATCAAAAAATGAAGAATGGCTGAATGTTTCTGGGTAGAAACTACAAGCATGACTTTTTCTTCCTAAATGATGTTGGGGTGCGGCTTCCTTTTCCATGGGAATGAGTGGGGTGGAACGAGTTCATGCAGGAGCAGTGCACAGAAGTCTTGTTTGTCAACACGTACACTACTATTTCCATATACTATTTTATTATCCTGTATATGCAGACAACTTTGTTACAGTCAAATGTCTAAACCCTCCAAATTTTCAAATTAAGGCTTTAGTCATTTACGCACTTGTCTGAGAGTAAATCTCATTAAGTTCAATGAGACTGACTTCTGAGGAGACATGCATGGGACTGCACTATAAATGATACTATACTGTTTTTGTAAAGGGTATGTGCATCCCAATTGCAGTCAAGCCTCTTACATCCCCATGTGGTCAAGCAATAATTGGTCAATACAAAGCTGACAGCTCAAATCTTTATTTGTTCTAAGTTTCTATTTGGTCTTTGTTCCTAGAACAACTTAAATGGGATTTAACAATTGCATTTTAAAAATCAAACATGGGCCCATGCCCAATTTTGTCACATACACATTTTTTTAAAAAAGTGATTACGATCAGGTTGTAGGCAGATGGCACAACTGCGTGCAAAAAAATGATTTGCTTACCACCTGTTCTGCATCTCTGCATATGTTTACAAAATTTACATTTTGAAAATAAGCCCCTGGCCTTTCTGTCTTAAATATTCTAGAAGTAGGCATGCTTCATCGGTTGTACTCAGGCTTGCATTGCCCTGAAAAGCTTGCATCCTAACCACAGACAGTATTTTCTGAACCCAAGCAGGTGAATAGACACTCCAGTAGCCATTTCATGGTAAGCTTTCAAAAAGCTTCCTTACCAGAGACTCTTGAGTCAGAACATGTCCTCTTATGAATCAGTTATTGGTTACAGATTAGGGAGCAGAAAATAGGAATAAACATAGTTCTCAAAATATAGATATATAAGAAGTTGGGCTCTCCAAGACTATGTGCTTTTTTTAACTTGTTCATAAATAGTTAGGAATGAGCAGCAAAGTTTGTTCATGGTGGTAAAATGAACAGGGACTGTAAGCAGCTTCAAAAGGGTCCCTCCAAATTATGTGAACAGGCATTAAAATATCAAATGCAATTCAATGTAAGCAAGCATAAAGTGATACACACACTGGAAGAAAAACAAACAAACAAACCCTAAATCTAGTAATGGGGTCTGAACTGGTGATTGGCCAGAAAAAATGATATTGGAGTCATGATCAAAAACTTGATATAAATATCAGTGTGTGGCAGCTGTGGGGGGAAATGGTTTCTATGCTAAGGGTAATTGGGCAAGGTATTGAAAATAATACTGCCAATGTCATAATGCCTTCATACAAATTTATGGTGCAATCATAACTGGTATACATGTGCAGTTCTGGTCACCTCCTATCAAAAAGGGTATTATCGAACTGGAAAAAGGGCAACCAGGTGACCAACGATTTGGAAGAACTCCCCAATGAGAAAAGATTAAAAGATTTGGGGATTTTTAGTTTAGAAAAGAAAAAAGGTGAGCTGGGGAGAGGAGAGGATAAAGGTATATAAAATAATGCACGGTGTGCAGAAAGTGGATAAGGAGAGGGTGTCCTTCCCTCCCCCTGCCCCCACTCTTATAATACTAAAACCTAAGATCAACCAAGTGGGAGATTTAAGAGATAAAAGCAACACATAGTTTAACTTGGAATTCACTGTCACAAGACGATAATAGCCAACTTCGGCAGCTGTAAAATTCATGGACGGTCATCATGGACTAATCAATGGCTCCTACTCATGATGGTGATATATTACCTCCAGTATCAGAGGCAGCATGTCACTGAATACTAGTATCTGGGGATTGTGAGCAGGAAAGAGTTATTTCAAACATATCCTGGTTGTGGACTTCCCATAGGTATCCCATGGCTATTTGGAGAGCAAAATGCTGAACTACATGGGCCTTTGGTCTAATCCAGCATGGCTCATGTTCTTTAGGGGCCAGTTTGCATGTAACACTAAGCCAAACTATGGTGAAGTATGAACTACAGGCATGTTTCTCTTTTGCTCCTTCCTCAGTCTTACCCCAATTCTGGGTGGACAACAGTTGGGGCCTGGCGTAGCTTTCCCAGGGCACAAAGAAAACATTCTCCCCTTGCAGCTGGCCATTGGAATTCTCCTTGGCTGGCTGTGAGGGCTTGTGGGATTGCCCACCAAAATCTTCATTTGAATTGGCCAATCATGGCCTGAGCGGGGGAGGGGGTGTGTGGAGCTTGAGCAGCAGATCAGGGTGAAGTCTTCACTCCAGTCCACTGTGGAAACATTTGAACCAGTGCAGCTGGCAGAATGGCAACCCTCCCGCCCAACCTATATACTGCTCTTTTGGTTCTATGGTTCCAAGACCTAGCTGTTGTTCTAAATGGTCACCATATTCAGGGCTGGGAAGGAATTTGCCTCCACTCAAACTGGGCCCACTTGAGGGTTTTGCCTTCCTCATAGCAATCATCACAACTTTCAGTGGATAAGGCATTAGATGGAGTCTAATACTGGATGTGGGGCTGATTTGGTGCATCACCCGAACCCTATGCAGGTGCTAAACCACAGTGTAGCCCGGTAAAAGGGTCTATAGTAAAGGACAGAAGTTTCTGTCCTGAAGCCAAGCAGAGGGCAGATGAATCATAGAAATTCCAACTGCAGCTTGGGGAGTGTCAGCTTAGTCGACCTGCAACTCGAGATGGTCCTTAACCCAGGCATGACCTTGACCAAAATCTCTGCTTTCAATCTTAAGGCAAATTCAGGATACATACTCAAAGCCTACTGACATCTGTAATCAATAAAGTTTTGGCCAATTTTTAATCCCATAAAGTTGTAGTGTCAGTTTGTTATCCTGTCAATACATCCATCTTTTATCCATGGGAGAAACACTGTGCCCAGGTCCGCAGTAAGATGGAAATGTGGCTTACTGGAGCAGAGCTGTGGCCTCTCTGGCCACCATGAATTCACATAGCACCAAACCGTCCTGCAGTTATCTCCCGGATTCTGTTGTCACTCTGATTTCAGAGTAAATCAAGTGCCCAGAAACACTTTACTTCAATATTAATTCCCACAACGAAATCCCAAGCTATTAAATTAGTGCACTTTACTGTTTGAAGGAGTGGGGGAAAACATTTGTCCTCTTTGGTCTGTGGAAAATAATTTCAGCAACTTGTAAATCAAAGCCTTCTTTTAAATGACAGCATCTTAATTTCCTTCTGTTTACAGTACTTTGGCCAAGACACTGATTATAGCCTGCATTACGGTCTTTTGCAATTGTTTTCTAAAAATCCCACTGAGTTTAGCTTGAGAGGAAAAATTGCTATTTACCAAATCAATTTCTTTTGCCTCAAGTCACTGTCCTGGGTATAGTTACTTATTGATTAGCTTCTTGATATGCCTTTTGTTTAGTTTTCTTTCATCTATGGGATTACATGCACATATTTAAATCTCTTGCTCATTTAAAGCAATGAATAGTAATCTCTTGTTTGTGCTGGGGTTCTGCAGATTTGCACCCTGATCCCAAGCATATTAATTGGAAGGCTCTTTGATGCCAGTGGGACTTGGAAGTAAGTAAATATGCTTGGGACTGCAGTCTTAATTTTGGAATAAGGCAAAATGGAACAATAGTGTATTACTGTTTTGTAGGCTTTGAAAAGGGATTGATTTATAAAAGTAGTTCCACAGCCCATTACTTTTAGAGTTTTCTATAAATGAAATAAAAAGCAATCTACTCTCCTATTGATACCATGAAGAATTTACAAGCTTAAGCTCCATTAGCATTAATGAAAGTTACCTACATACTGTGAAGCTGTGACAGAGGCACTGAAGGACATAAACCAAAGTTAGCCAGCCAACTGTGACCATTCCTGGCCTGCTATAAATTAACTCTGAAATGCCTAATTAAAACTCTTTAAAGGGAACACACACAATTACCAGTGTAACTTAACTGATCATTTTTTTAAAAAACGAAAGAAGAAACCTGACATTTTGCAGAAATGTAAGCATATTTAAATTATGCACCAGTTAACTATGGAAAGCATAATTATAGTGTTATTAAAAAGGCTAATAACAAATAAAAAACCCTGCTGTGCAGGGTTTTGTCTGCGGTCCAGAAACACCAAAGCTCCCAAAAGTCAATGTAGTACCTTCCAATTTTCATCAGTGTGCTCCAGAGTAAATGTTTCTGTCACAGTCTTATTGTGCCAACAACACTGTGTGGATGTACTGTACATATTGGAGAAGATGTTCAGGCTCTTTAAATGTGCATTTCACTGATAATTATACAAAATTAACATAAGTTTATCGGGGCACAATGAAAACAAATTCACAGTAAATGAATTTGTTTGAGACGACTGAATCTATTCCCACCCAGCTGCATCTCCTCTGCCTGGTAGTCTTCCACCTTCCTTGTAGGCCCGAGGTTTTTTACATTCAAGGGGTATATATAAATTGTATGAAATGTATCAATAAAAAGGATGAGAAACAGCACTTTAAAATGGACCATATATAGTCTGTGCAAAACTTACCAAGTGACTATTGCCCTTGAGGAAAGCTCAAGGGATGTCAAGATCATTTGGAATAAACATCTTAAACTGGACCGTGTCTGGTCTATATCCATACAAGACAGAAGGGAAACATAATGAAATACCAGTGCCACCAGTATAAGACAGTTTCCTCTTCTTGGAAGGATGTGCCATATACCATGAAGAACTCAGTCTGCAATCAAGGTATCATCTAAGTTAGATTACTGCAACATGTTATACGTGGGGCTGCCTCTGAAGACAGTTCAGAAATTTCAGCTGGTGTGGAATTCAGCAGCCAGGTTGCTCAATGGCTTTTTCTTAAATGAAGAACCAATGTAATGAATTATTCTATTTAATTTTTCTCTTTTTAAAAATAGTTTTATTCAGGCTTGCAGCTGTTGGAATGGAAACGTTACGATTTTTGCTTGAAAGGGAACCTAAAACTGCATGAACTAAAATAAAAACTATAAAACTTCCACTTAGTCACAGCAAACATTATGAAATCATTGCTTTCTTTCCCACATCTCTCCTAGAGCACAACTATAGATCAACTCAAGTCTTCCCCCTGCCCCTCTGACAGTAGGCACTACAAAGCTGTCAAATAAACCCCACTTCTCCAAACTGCCAACGATTTCAACACCAAAATTACAGATAAGATTAAAGCCATAGTCATCTTCCTCATAGTATCCTCTTTAATTTTCTTCTGTGAAGGTGGGGCATTAACAACAGGAAGAGACATCTTGCACATCGTCTGCCTTGGGGAATGCTTGCTTAGAAACACATAAAATTTGACCTCTCCAAGCATCAAAGCCATTTACTTCATCAGCTATCTGAACATTTCATGTTTTGCAGTCTCCATTTCACTTTTAAGAAAACTAAAATTAAGTGAGATGGCTGTCAGCCAAATAAAATAATGCCACATTTTCTCTGTCTCCTTCAATTAATATAAGAGCACACATCATTTTCATGACTTTCTATAAGAGGAAATACCTTTGCTGTCCCTTAAAATCTTTTTATTAATTTGCAAGGGGAAAGATGTCAGCTTTGACCCCCTCACTTTGACTACATGACAATGTTGGGATGTAAGTCTTTATTGAAACGTTTATTATAAGCTGGGGATACAGGAAACGGCTTTATACCAAGTCAGACCACAGATCCGTTGGTATCTACGCCTGGGGTGGGAAGCACCCGGCTCCTGCGCCAAATCTGGCCCACAGCTAAATGTCATCTAGTACCCCAAGACAGCCTGTTCTGGTGGTTCTCCTCCTTCCACTAGAGAAGATGGAAGGTTTTCCTCCTTCCACCATGAGGTGGCTGCACTGCTTGCTGTCCTCATCCCCATCATGAAGAGGTTACACAAGAGACTTGATAGGCCAGCCCCACCCCTCCAAAATTTAGCTCCTGCAGTGATTCTTCTGTACCTCTTGGCTGCGTCTGCACTACTCTCTTGTATTTTTCTGATTGAGGGGAAACAAGGGAGAGCAATCAGCAGATGGCAAGGATCTGTCCAGGGAGAAGTGCATGCAACAGAGCTCTCAGATTGGCAATGTTCTTGGGCACTTTGTTCCTACCAAACGAAGCCTTTTCAAAGTGCCTATCCCCCATGCCTAGTCTGCTGGAGAATGAGATGGACATAAGTATAGCATCAGCATCTGTATCAATATCTTCTTGGCTGGGCCAGGGGATCGATGGATTCCATTGTGTGCAGCACTGCACCCATCAGCATGCCCAAGAAACCTTCTGCACTGTGCACCCTGGTTGCATACCTGATTGTGTGTGTGTGCCATGCACGCACGCACACATGAGAGATGGGGGGAAGAGAGAAAGGCTGCAGTAAGAGGAAACGAGGCAAAAAGATCCTTTTTTCTAAATGAAGCTTGTCATAAGCAGGAGCACATCTAGGATTCATATCTGAATGTTGTTATAAATCACAAAAACAGAAGACCATTTTATATTTGTCTTCTACGTAGCTGCTTCTTAGATCCCATTCCTGGCTGCACCCAAATTTTGGCTCTGGCAGCTCATTTTCCTGTGGGTATACAGTCCTTTATAGGAAAAAAAATATTCCCAGTCAGGTTTACCCTGACTGGCAGTGGCCCTTCAGGGTCTGTAACAGCCCTGCTAAAAGATAGAACTGTTTGATTTCTGCATGCAAAGCATGGGCTCTGCCACTGAGCTACAACTATTCCGCTCTAAGGGTTCTCTCTTTACTCCAAACACACCCTTTCACACAATCTTGCACAGCATCTGTGGTGCATTCATGGAGAGTTTGCAAACGCGCCATCTTTTATGTACCCATCAATGACAATTAACAAGGATTCCACAGACCCAAATGGGTCCACATCCAGTTATGCACATGAAAGTTAACAACACCAGTTCAATGTAAATAAGCATGTAGGATTGCTTTCCTGATCAGAACTTCATTCCGAAAGCTTTAAAAGGTGAAAAATTGAATAGCTTTTCTTCTGCTTAATCAAGCAGCATCCATAATTATTAATAATTATCAATGGGCTTGATTAGCATTTCTGCAGAAATCTTGAGATTATTTTAATCTGCCACTTTAGGTATCACTAATGTAAATCTGCTAAGTGTTCATCTCTGTTAAACTCTACATATTTATATATCTATGCAATAATATTTTTAATTTTGCTAGCCAATGGGCAGGTAGCACCTTTTGTGGCTTTGGCGTTGAAAAGCATTACTTCTCCCATAACAACACTCCAAATGTCTTGTCTCCTCCCAAAAATTAGATCAGTTCCCTACTGATCTAAAAAAAAGGGTCAGTGTTTTATCATAAAATATCCATACTTAAATTACTGATATCTGAATAGCTTTAATGTTGTTAGGGCACAACAGAAATTTTAGTTGGAATATGTTTATTTAGTAACATCTAAACACGAAGTAAACCATGCAGATCTGCAAATTATCTTGCTCTGAGCATTGATACAAGAGACAGCAAGCAAGAGACTACCCAAGTTTAATCTCTTTACTGAGGCCCACCAATCACAAAATTGTGGTGAAGGCTAAACTAGTCATAAAATGGTGGGCAGATGGAGGTAGAGCTTGGCACAATCAGCTGCAAATACTGACATCAGTTTCTATGACTATCTTAATCCATATTTGGAAATTCCTATATTCTTTGCCGTAGCATTTCTCTTGTGCCCAGGAGTTCCATAGCTCATATAATTAATGAGTGGCAGAGTGCTGCATTAACTGGAATAGGAAATGGAGGAGATTTGATTTATGCATCCTCAAAGAGTTCCCAGGCCAATATATAAGAGGCTGGGGCACTCTCTTTTCCATTGTGTTGGAAAAGCCAGTGTGGTGTAGTGGTTAAGAGCGGTAGTCTTGTAATCTGGGGAACTGGGTTCGCGTCTCCGCTCCTCCACATGCAGCTGCTGGGTGACCTTGGGCCAGTCACACTTCTTTGAAGTCTCTCAGCCCCACTCACCTCATAGAGTGTTTGTTGTGGGGGAGGAAGGGAAAGGAGAATGTTAGCCGCTTTGAGACTCCTTAAAGGGAGTGAAAGGCGGGATATCAAATCCAAACTCTTCTTCTTCTTCTTCATTTCAGTAAACAGCCTTCCCCAACTTGTACCGTCTAGATGTTTTGGACTACATCTCTCATCATCCTTGCCCACTGGCCCTGTTGGCTGGAACTGATGGAGAGCTGAGAGTCCAACTCTGAAGGGAACCAGTTTGGGAAAGCCAGCAACAGAGAGTGTCAGTACTGCAAAGGCATTCTAGCCTAATTTCTTAGAACTTGCCAGTTAATCACTGCAGGCAAAATGGAAGCCCAAGAGATGATAGCAGACAAACTCAAAATGGAAGAGGGCCAAAATGGAGAGCTCTATCTGTGGCAGCTACAATCAATGACAATACATAACCAAAGGCACAAGGAACTATGGATCTGGAGTAATTAGATAGAGATAATTCCCAAAGAACTGATGGGAGTTCACTAAGCCTGGATTTAAAAGAGTAAGGAATGAACAGCAGAAGGGGAAAAATAATGTCAAGTGAAATCAATGGAATTATCCATTAGGGCAATGAAGATGGACACTTGATTAAGAAAGCATGGAGAATTCTATGCTGACATAACCCAAGCCTGAGCACTAGGCATTACAGACAAGGGTTTTTTTTAAAAAAAGTAATCAGAAACATCTTCTGCACCTCAGTAGCTGGTGTCAAAACTTTAATGGAAAAATGTAATTTTTGGATACTAGAGAGTAATAGGATTCATGTAGATTTTGAGGGCAAGGATGCATCTCTGCTGCTCAAATTGTCTGATATCATCCGCTCTTTTAAAAAACCTGTCACTTCTACACATTTCTAAAGCCAAAATGGGCTATTTTTCTGCCATTACATTTTTTTGTGTTGTGCTGCATATCTCTTACATTGCATTTGTAGCGGGAGAGCAGTCTACATAGGACAGTAACTTGACATTTGCAAAAATTGCCTTTCATTCACTCGACTCTGCCATTTAAGTGCTTCTGAGCAAGTAAATAACTGAAATTGTGTTAATGACTTATTTCAATAGCAATGATTCCAAGTAATTGCATGAGTTTTAGCTACAGAAAACTGCCATGTTGCTCATTTTACAATGTTAGCAAAATGCTAATATGAAAACACACACACACACACAAACAATTGTCAAGTTTACTGTGGAAAAACTGCTCTGCAGCAAAGCAAAAACTGTTCATGAAATCATGCTTCTAAAATTTATATACTAGAACAATATTCTTTCCCAAAGCTTAAGCAAGATTAATCCCAGAATAGCCTGTTTACACTGCCTCTTAAAATATACAAGAAATCTTATTTGTTTTTATTAAAACACACACACTTTGTGTTTGTGTTCCTAACAAACCATCAACAGTTGATGTATGCTGCAAACTCTTTAACTGATGCCAGAGTAATTCAAGGCAGTAAATTGTAAATAGTATAATAAAAAAGACAGGGGAAAACCAGATATTTACTCTATAAAGTGTAAACACATCGCAATCTACAAGTCACGATTTACAAAGTTTTAACAACAGAGAAGTGACCTTTTTTCTGGATTGTCTTACTGTCTTCCTGCACCCACTCTCTTTCCGAAGCAATATTCTGTTCTGCAAAATTCAATGAATACACAACCAAGCAGCCAGGGGTAACCCATCCAAAAGTCTCCCACACCTCATAATCTGGAGGTCATTCAGCTGGGGAATTTAGGCTTGACATGTCATTGACACAACAGCATCCCTTTCCTCATGGTGAGAGGCAACTGCATTAGCAGAAAAGGAAGACTGGACACTGGAAATGTTCCATGAGTAACTGCATTTTTTAAAAAAAGGCCAAGAAACTCACAACATTACATAAAATATTCAGATAAGAACCAAGAAACTTATGTAAACCCAAAGTATGCAAACAGCATGTTGCTGGAGCGGTCAAGCAACAAGATTTCCTTCTCTGCAAGGATCAATCTGATTACACACACACACACACACACACACAAAATACACACACACAAAAAGGCATCAGCTACTAGCATCCATGCACAACGCTGATAATTGCTGTCTGCCTGGAAGCAAAGTTGGCTGCCTCTGCTACCAGAATCTACAGTCAGAAATGTCAGTGGGCACAAACACTTCCACATATTCATATCAGCTTCTTATGTAAAACTACTTGAAAATGGACGCCTGACTTGTATGACAAAAAGGTGCCATCAAGGTCAAAAGCATATTCTGGTTGTTGTTACTACAACACAGACAGGACTGTTCTAAACAATGCAGCTACGATACCAACACCATTTCCAATATTATAGCTGCATTCAGACCAGCAGAACTTCTGCTATTAATAGTGACACAAGAGTCCTATTCATACATGCTACGCACAAGCAAGATAAACACATAAAAAGGGATCGGTCACACTGAGCAGCCCCACCATCAACACTGTGTGTGGGAAGCATTGGAAGCTCTTCTATTAGGGCAGAGCTTTCCAAACTTTCCATGTTAGTGACACACTTTTTAAACATGCATCATTTTGCGACACAGTAATTCAGTTTTACTAGCAAACCAGAGGTTAAACTAGCCCCTTTCCAGCCCCAGGAAGAGCACTGGGAGCGTTCACACAACACACCTACACACCACAGCTGACCCAATAACATATCGCAACACAGTTTTGACAGCTCTGTATTAGGGTTACCAGAGCACAGCTCTCCCATAAGAATGCCAAGATAAAAAACAACACCCCACCCAAATCTCAAAGCCGCACACACCTGCCTGTCCCACACACATTATTTACCTCGGGGAATTCACAGAGGCTTGCCGAGACATTTCTGTCAATCTCCTGCTCTCTAGTCAATCAGGTGTCTGCACCATTCTGTCAATCCTAATCCAAACACACACCTATTGCAAAAATGCTCCCCCCATGTGTCACTGAGTAGAAAAACAATGTGACTGACATTTCAGTATTAGGACTTACCACTTTTCAGCCCCCATTGTGAAGGTTCCCCAACCCACATAGGGGAGCAGAGAAAGTCGTAGGGTTTGTGGTGAGCCAGGCTGGGCTGTTCCAGTCCCTGACCATGTTCATTGCAGCCTGTTTCACCATCAGCCTGACAGTCTGAATATCCTAGTTGTACCCAAGATTCTTTTTTAGGCTGAGCTTTTTTCTGGATTCCAAATCTTATTTATCAGTATTACATGACCCCTTTCCTCTAAGGAGCTCAAAGTGGCATTCATGGGTCTCCTTTCCCCCACGTTATCCTCACAACCACCTTTTGAGGTAGGTTAAGCTGAGAAACAGTACTTGCCCAAGGTCAAACAGTGAGTTTCATTGCTGATTTTAACCCTGGTCTTCCAGGTCCTAGTCTACTTAATGCCCCTACATAAAAAGAAGCGGAAGTCAATAAGCTGGGGGAGGGGAGTAATCATTTCCCACATCATCCCGATTCTGTAGTTACACAGAGCAGGACCTTTTGCATAGTGGAACGCACTCTGGAATATTTTCTCTGCTGACACAAGACATGAACCAATGCCCTTTTGTTTACAAAAGCCTTCCTAGAGTAAGGACATGTGCCCTGTATTTTACTTATTATGGCCCTGTAAAACTGTATTTTATCCTATCCCTGTTGGGTGTTTACATCGTATTTTTTAAATTCTTGTGCACTGCTTTGGAGTTGTTGTTTTTTCAATGTTATGAGTTTTATAACAACTCATAAATATATAAAAAGTGAAAGCAGTATAAAACTTCCCCTTTTCTGATCCAGACAGAGAAATGTCCTATGCTGCTGCCCTTCTCAGTCATTGCCCACAACATATTTATTATCGAAGATTTCTCCTTTCTCAAAATTGCACCACTGAGCTGATTCATCACAGACACCTTCTAGTTTTGTCCTCTATTAGCCCCTTCCACTTCCCCATAATGAAGAACTCCCAGGGAAGCTCTGCAGGTAAAGGATTCCCGCACTCACTCTGCCTACCTTAGATTTGAAGTATGCGACAAGTGAGATTGAAGCAACTGTGAGAAATCACCAGGCATAAGGAGTTCTAATCGTGTCATCCCATGAGAATTCCCTTCTTAAATATCAATCCCCTGCAAATCTCCCATTTCTCCAACAGCCATAGACCCATAGCACAACACTTATCACTGGAGATGGAGAACTGGAGGGTAAACAAATATGACAAGAGCCAGATGAAGGTGAAAGGTATAGTAAGGTGTTCAGCATCAAATTATGGATGTGAGTTATTTTATGATGAGCTTGTTTGGTATCTGGCAACGGTAGCACTAGACAGGATGGAAGGCTGGTTGAAATGATAACCCAAATATTGGTGGCTGAAGGATGGTCCAAAAGAGGCCAGCGCCCCCAAGTCTCTCCTTACTAGGTTTGCCCATCCTCAATGCCACAACATAGCTCATATCCACTCTCATCCTTCAAGGTAAGTCAAAAATACAAATGCTTTGGCTGAAAAGTACCAACACAATATGAAAATGCTTCTGAAAAGGTATAAACATAAAAAAATAACAGTTCGCACAGATACACTTTACAGAAAAGTAGTAACATATTGAACACATGCTAATAATCTCAAAAAGTGGACTCGCTTTCAGATTTTTGCATACTGGAAGCAGGAGGCTTCTATGTTTGTTTGGCTGAATGTGTTTCAGAGCCCTGAAGGGATAGGGAAACCTGCTTCAACACAATTCATGACAGCACAGTGGCTCCTAAGCACCTTCACACTGAACACATGAAATTATGAGAGGAGCCAGTGTGTGAAGGGGACACTGGGGTGGGGCTTGTGTGCATGGCTCCACCACTCTACCGACTTTTAACCCTTGCATATTCAGGCAAGTGAAATTTATACATCAATTTACTCTCTAGTACGCATATCTAACATATTTGAATTTCACACATCTTTAATTATCTGTTGCTTCCTAATACAGTGGTACTTCGGGTTACATACGCTTCAGGTTACATACGCTTCAGGTTACAGACTCCGCTAACCCAGAAATAGTGCTTCAGGTTAAGAACTTTGCTTCGGGATGAGAACAGAAATCGTGCTCCGGCGGCATGGCAGCAGCGGGAGGCCCCATTAGCTAAAGTGGTGCTTCAGGTTAAGAACAGTTTCAGGTTAAGAACAGACCTCTGGAACGAATTAAGTACTTAACCCAAGGTACCACTGTATGTTAGGTATCAAGATCTGCCACCACCAGCGAGTAACCAGTTTCTCATTCGTAATGATAATCAAAAATGTAAACTTTATATGCTTTGCTACTGAAAAGACTTTGGTAAGAATTCTTATGTTCTGTACATCTTGAGTTGTAATTATTTTTAGAAAGGCATATAATGGCACAATAATGCTACTATTAAAAGCTATGTTTTGCCTGTGTGCCAACGCAGTAGCATTGTAAGAGCAAGCTCCCCACCATATCAAGTTTCCAGAATAATTTTTTGACAATGAAAATACATATGCACAGCCCCCTTCCAGCTCTGACTCCTGCATTCTAAACCACCCACCCCCAACTGTTATCACACAATATCCCAGCTCAATTGTATAAAAGCAATACGAAAGTAGATGAATATATCTTCATTTTTAATTCACAGCACAATCTACAACCCACCTCTGTATTTCTGATTATTTGATTTCACACTTGTATCAGAAGTTGATCCACTGGATGCTGCCTCTGATCTAGAAATGTGTACAGGTGTGTGCACCCACTCAGTGGGCCTGTTCAATTTCATGCTGCATCAGCCACTGCAAACGACACTAAAAAGACTCTGGTCACCATGCATAAAAATTCCTTCCCAAATGAGTCTTGCAGCTGCCATCCAACATTCAGTAGGACAGAAAAACCCAAACTTATACCTAATTGCCATTATTTTCCTCACTAGAGTTAAATAGTCAGGGACCACCACAGTAAGCAATTATTGCCAATAAAGAAGGGTTGCTGCCTTGCAGGCACTAATCTGTCGCCTTCGAGCTGAAGTTTGATGTCCAAGTTTGACCAATGGTAACAGATGATGGGAGTTGCAGTCCTACAACATCCTGCTATAAAGGTTCAGAGTGACAGTTCATTCATGTGGCAAAAGTTCTGGTAGACCAGCGGGCACAAGTCATGTGCATTTCTGCCTATGTTTTTGCCACGCCTGTCAACTGGCTCCAAGCAAAACTGGTCAGGATGCCAAGCAGCCATTGCCAAATTTACATGCAAGTACAGTTTGAGCTGATCAAGCTATCTAAGAAGCCCATACTTAAATGGAAGTCTACCTGGATATCCCTTGCTGACATTACTTATTGGTTTGTTTTCATTAATAGACGTCTTCAGCAGGACTGCCAGATTGTTGGCAGTAAGTATTGAAATTAATGCATCAGAATAAAATGGGGTGAATTTAAAAGCCCTCTCCTCTCGCATCCACAGCAGCATGAAGCCACTTGGCGCTATTTTTTGCCACTGGGGATTGTATGTGTAGAAAGTCTTTACATGAATGGGATAGATCACACGGCTTTTTCCCCACAGAGTTATCCCTTCTGGCCTAGTGGTGATCAGGTGGGAAAGACCAACACATAAGACCTGCAGGTATAGAGTGGTATAGAAATTTAATAAATAATCATAATAATTTGCAAGACTCATGTGCCTTCTCCATTCACAGAAGTACCATGACCACACCAAAGGAAACAGACCTACTGCAGCTACTGAGAACTGCCCTGAGACCTCCTGGTACAGGGCAGTATATAAATTCAATAAATAATAAGTAATAATAAAGGACATTCAGTGTGTGGTTTTCTTGGTAAAAAGGAGAAATATTCTATCTAATTTGAAGTATACTTGGAAGATAACTCCTGGTACTTTACTGCCGCATATCCAAATTCTGAAGACAAGAATTAAGTAAGTTGGGGTCTAGTTCTGCACAGCTTGAAAATCCTTAATTCAGAGGACATGTGGTCCATAGACAGGATAATGGAAAGGATGCCAGACAAGTCTTGTTTCAAGCATTGGCCTTGTATTTCAGGTAGATGCAGGATAAAAGTTATGAGAGGACATATTAAAGGAGGCCATTTCTCCACAACACCTAGCTATACCCCACTTCCTTCCACAACATGTCCATTCAAACACAAAATTCTAGAATTCTATATTTGAAAGACTGTTCAGGTTTAAAAACAACAACTTTACCACACATTTGTAGGACTTGACTCTAAAGTCTCAGAACTAATTCAAAGTCCCTCCAGATGTTGTTTGCTACAATCCCCATCAGCCCTAGCCAGCACAACAAATGGTCAAGGATGACAGAAGCTGTAGTCCACAAATACTTCAACACCCCTACTTTACACAACCTTCCCCATTCTAGATGTTTCCACAGCCTAGATGATTTGGATCCATGGTCAGGGATTATGGAAGTTGTAGTTCCAAACATCTGGAGGGAACTAGGTTGGGGAGGGCTGGTGCAAATGCTGTTGTCCCCTTCCACATTAATATAAAAGCAGTCTGCACAGTCCAGCCTCCTTCACTCTTACCAACTATATCCCTCCACATGGAAAAGTAAATAATTTCTAAAATCAAAAGCTGCATAACTGTGCCCTATTTGCTTAGCACAATGTGCCTTTCAACTGCAGCAGCATACACTTCTGACTACAGCTAAAGCAACCACGCAGTCAGTAAAAAACAATACACACACACACACACACAAACACACACACACAAGTATGAGAACTGCTAAGCTCATCATATATCTGACACCGGAAAATCATAACTTGCATTTATTAAAGAAGCATGCACTAAGTAAGAAGAGTGAACAATTCATTTTCATCAGTCTACTGTTCACTCCACAATTGTTCCAAAAGACAGTTATGGATAGTTCCCAAATTGCATCAAATAAATTATTAAGAAGCTTGTTCTGAGCACAGTAAGGAAAAGCTACACAGAAGGCACACAAAATTGTTGTCTTATAAAAGGGCCAACATCTGACCTCAGTTATACTTATATATAACCCAAACAAGAGAAAGCATTGTCTGAAGTATGCTTAATATGTAAACACTGACCAGGTTTGGCAGAAGAGCAGATATAAGCCCTGCCTTAAGCAAGTTTGCTAATCAGATCAGCAAAAATCAAAATCAGAGAATACAGCACAAAAATTCTGGTACCCTGGTTAAATAGGCAGTGAAGTGGAAAGAGTACAGTACATGCAAGGGTTTGATAATTTAACCTTAGCTGCACAGTAAAGTATAATTAAGAGGTATCTACTGCTGTTCAAGACTACCAATCTGTTAGAATAGCTTTATAACCAGGTTATAGTTAGAAGTATAAAAAGACACTTATCTTCATATGTTGTGGTCAAGTGAATTAGCACAGAAATTCTGGAAAATTATTGTTATAAAAAGTGAAAAAATAACAGATATTAAACTTCATTTAGCTCCTTTGGTGCTTTTATTGACCTTCAACAAAAACTGTGCCTTTGGCAAACCAAGAGTTAATATGAAATATCATGGCTAGAGCAAAGATATGGTGCACCAGATACTGGAAGTTGTCAACTCAACAATAACTAAATTATGTGAAGTAGAAAATACACTGCATGAACTAATTATATATGTGTACAAGAAAGGAAGCAGACTTACAATAATTTTTTATTCCAAACTGATAAATACATATTTATTACTGGAAAAATCAACCACATTCTTCAAGCAATATTATTTATGCCTTTGATTTTGAGAAAATGAACACACCTCTCTCTCTCTCTCACACGCACACAAACAAAACATGACACACACATATACATACACATTCATCAAAAAGCTTAAGCTAATGAAACTTCTTCGTGATTCTTTCCAAAACTAATCCTGCACATCTCTAACTTCTACTGAATGTGTGGAAATACCAGACTGAGGAATACTGAACAGATCCAATTTGCCTAAGTAGATCATACTTATCAGTTATAATCACTGTTGCACCAAGTTCCAGGAATCTAACACCTAAATAAAACACCTCTAACCCACTCCTTCCCATTTTGCTAAAAAAGAAAAAGAAATCAGAACTAAGGCAGAAAAGAAGCTTATGTTCTGATCAAATTAATTTTAAAAGGCAGATAAACATTGATCTTAAATTGATTTAAAGGAACATTAAGAGCTCACTTTGCAAAGTTTGCATTGGCCTATTCAGATGAAATTGTCATATATTACTTATTTGGAAAGCCTTCAAGAAACCATTTCCTCTCTACACCATTTATCCTGGCACTCTGCTACTCTAATATTTTAGGTCTCTCCTCCCTCCCCACCATTTCACAGTCTAGCCAACACAGTTCCTGTCTTCACCCAAGGAACTGAGCAGTGAGTTTAAGTGCAAACATGCAAATGTTATATTGGCTGGTATCTCAGGTACTGTATTACCAGTTTTCAACAGAAATGTCCTATTTTGTGGATAAAGTGAATTCTGTAGTTGAATGTAACAGACTGCAAGATTGTGGCAATGCCTAAAATATATGGTGTCAGTAAATATTTCTTATCCACAAGAAATGTAATTTAAATTTGGAAGCACAAATGCATCCAGTCCCATTCCATAAAGGAGAAAGTACTAGACTTGCTAAGGATTATCATACAAGGAGAGACTTTTGAAAGCAAAACTGCTGAAAGAACAACGAGAAAACGAATCATTTATGCAAGCAGTTTTTAAAAATCATTATAAAGGAGACACTCATTTTTTCCTCTCCCAGAAGCGATAGGGAATTATTTCATTTGCCTTAAGTGCTTAAGTGTCAAACGAGGTAATCTACACAGGCCATGTTAACCACCTGGTGTTGCACTGTAAATTCTGGAGGCAGAGAATTAGATTGCCACCTGCAGGTGTACTTAGCCTCCCCCCCCCACACTTCTTTTCCCCAATAACACAATATAAGAAGTAAAAAATGCAAGGTTACAAGAAGTATTGATCATTTATACACTGCATGCAGCAGTCTAACAATAGCTACTTATGCCGAACAAAAAGTAAAACATAATTTCCAATAAATACCAGTGACACATATCTTATTCATACACAATATGTGTTCATCACTGGATGTCTTAGTACTTGGTGATTCACAAATTAATGTATGGACTGTATTTGAGTTGATGTCAGCTGATCTGAATGCTCTGTATGTGGTATTTGGTCTGGGATGACTGTTTCACAAACTGATGTGATCACTTGATGCTACAGTCATCCAAAGATGATATAGGCATATGCAATCTCTCCCAGTCTGTCTATTAAAGAGTCAGGCATTTATAATGGACAAACAGTGATTGAGCTCACATCAATACATTTGCAATCCTATACATTTCTACTTGGACATAAGTCCCAATGCTTTCAGTGGGGCTCACACACAACTAAATGCATTTAGGATTGGAATCTTGGGCTACAATCCTAAACACACTTACTAGCAATCAACCCCCATTATACACAGTCGAGTTGAACATCCAATGAAACCTGTGTAGGACTGTACCATGCGTGAAAGTAGAATTCGTGGTACAGTATGCCCATATGGTTTTTCCATAGGTACCCAAACTATAACTTACATTTACTACAGAACCAGTTGTGCTCATTTTGAAATGGAAGGAAATACATTATTAAACAACCTCACAAGCAATTTTGAAAGTTAGCTAGTAGCCCACAGTTCAGAAAAAGGAACATAAATCCATTTACCTGATACAATTGGTGCTAGCCTGAATATGTCTGATAATCTGCTGTTAACTGGTTCATAAGGCGACTCTTCAAGCAAGTCATTCCCTAAGGACAATGGAAAAAAAAATGCTTTGTTTTTCTCCCATGTTTACTACCTTCTGAAACCTCAATACAACCAGAAGTTCCAGCCTATAAAGCTCAACATACAAATCCAACCAGCCATTACTTATTTGCCCCAACTGGGTCACCACTTCCTCCCCAGGCCCTTTCTCCAAAACCTAGGCCTGCCCCATCTTCTTGTACCCTTTGCTGTAGGGTTAGTGATTCTACCATAGAAATATAGCTTCCGCAGAACTATCACCTCCCTCCTGTGGCTGTAGTGAAGACAAATGCTAAATAGCATCATGCTCCATCACCCCAGCATATAGTCTAAAATAATGAGGGAAGGTCTTTTTTCATTCCCATCCTATATCACTTATTCTTAAGAAGCTAGTGTTAAAATCTGGTTTCTTTTACATTACAGAAGCTTCAGGAGAGAAGTATTTTGCCAATAGCTCCTCTTCCTCCTCCACCATGACATGGAATGATTATGGAACAGGTGGTTACCTGAAATAATCCTGATTTCAAGAGATACAAGGGGAGGGAAGTTTTGTGGTGTGGTGTGGTTATAAGACTATTAAGTAAATTCCCATATATTCAGAGTTGTGACTTACTTTGCATTTAGATATTATCTTCCCTTACTTGGGTCAAGGGGAACCAATGAAACTGAATCAAATGCTACAATCTTACACATAATTACCTGGGAGTAAGCCCCACTGAACTCATTGGGACTTACTTCAGTACAGACGTGCCCAGTAAAAGCAGCCACTCTCTTTTAAAAGTGAGAGGATGTAATATCCAGTAGAGACTAGCCAGTAATAGGTATAATTTAGTGTGAAAGCTAAAACCAATAAATCCAAAGCCATTAAATTATTCAGTGTTGTCATTGACTAAAATATTGATTTCAATTAGGTGCCACAGGTGTGGAAGCTTTAGAAGAGATATTATAAAACATATCAAGGACAACAGAACTGGGTCTTAAATTCCCAAATCAACAGAGTCAGATTCCAATACTGTATTGTCTTGCTGCATCAGGAATCAATGGACATTTTGTCAAGTTCAATACTCTAAACAGTGAACAATTAGTAGGTTCTCTTCATCTGGACCCTTTTCCCTAAAGTATCTACAATCCTACAAGCCATATGCTTACGTAAGTACACAAGTGGAAAGGAGGCCGCTTTTAAAATGAAGACCCTGTGTAACTTTTCGGGTCAGTTAGGAAACAATTAATTACAGTTTGACACAGTGGGTGAGGAGTGACCCCTCAACCCTGTGAAGTTTGATCTCATTAACAAGTGCTGAGGAACCTTTGGGGTAGAGAAGTAAAGTACCTAATGCCCTAATCTTTTGACTTCAGTTTACAAAGGTCAGCTGAGTCCCCCTGGAGGAAATCTTTTATCCTGCATTTCCCAACAACAGGCGACTGCAGCAGCAACAGCTGCTCTGCCTGGGTGGCTGGAAAAGGTCCTTAGAACACAACGAGAATTACAAGGTCAGCTCATGGTAGATCAGAGGGGCAGAGGTGGGGAACCCCATGCTAATCAGAAAGTGAGGGGGAGAGTGTGGAATGGTTCATTGTTATGTAACGTACCCTGTAAGCTTTGGTACATGCTCCAGTAAATACGTAGGCAATTTTTCTCCTTCTTCATGCCTCTCTTGCAGCGGCAATTGTAGAGAGATTTCTGCTTGAGAGCCTCCATGGCGCTCTTGCACTCGTCCTTTGCCTCCAGGCCTGTCGCCCGACTGAAGTTGCTCTCTTTGCCTGCCACGCACTGCCTCAGTGTCCTGTATTTCGTGCTGCAGCTCTGCTCCCTGAGGCACTGGTCGCTGGCTTTCACACAATCCAGGCGTTCCCCTCCAAGCAGCCCGCTCACTTCTGCAGACAAGAGGACTTCTACATTCAAAGAGAAGGAGGAGAAGAAAACACATTTGAGGCTGTGTGCAGACAAGAGATGCCAACTTAGGAGGGACTCTAAAAGGACATAAATAATTGTACTGGGGAAAGCAAGGGAGTGAATGCTTTACTCGAGCTCCCTTTCCTCCCCCATCAAGCATAGTAGAGGAGGAGGGAAACAGAGCTTCCCAACAGAAAATCCAGTTTCCTTCCATACCCCCCCCCCTACAAATCAAGTACTTAAAACTGCATCCCTACAAAACGAATGCCCCAATAGAACATACAGAGAGGTTCTCCCTCCCTATTACACAGCCAGTTTCTCCAGCATCAAAAGAGTTTGGGAACGTAACTGAATTTTTGCTACACCTGGATCCTGGACTTTACATTACTGTATTCCCAGAAAAGTGTTCATTTAATTTTATTGGATTAACTACAGCCAGACCAGGAATTCCCAGATTACTTCAGTTTACAAGACAAACCACAGGGGTTCACTTGTGGAGTAAAAGATCTACTCCCTCTCTCAATTCAATGCTCTTCTCCTTCATGCGCTGCTGAGAGCAGCAACAGTGGGTTAAGTGCTTGCTCTCAGTTTTCACAAAGGGTTTGCTGTGATTTTAATGACAGTCGTGAACAGCTAGGCGAGAGAGATCTCTTTAAAAGGCTGTGATTACCATACTTTCTACAGGAAAGGTACAAATTGACAAGGGTTTTGTTCTGGTATTGCTCTCCATCCAGGACTTTTCACGGAAGCAGTCAAAGCAGACCGTAGCCACCCCAGTTCCTTCCTTACCGCATTTCTTTTCTCGCTTATGGAAACACAGGCATGCACACACACATTTGTACATCATGCCTATTGTCAAAACAGAGCAGATTTGTGGCATAAACCATTTTCCCCAACAGAAGATGCAACCATCCATCTCATGCATAAACGTCCCCACTTCCCTTCTCAGCAAGTTGCCAAGGTTGAGATGGTTTGAAAGTTTCCCTTCCAACTTGCTAACAGATAGTTGAGATCTCCTCTGATCTTCTGATGAGCACTCTGTCCCTGTCAAAGGATGTTTGCCAAAGCCGTGATTTAAAAACTACAGAAAACTTCAGGGATCCCTCTTTAAAGAGCAGGCTGGCTGACGGCGGTCCACACATATCTCAGATCCCTACAAAAGCAAAGCCTTGGACTTTACAGAGCCCCCCCCCCCCGCCCGAGCCTGAAAACACCAGAGACTTACCCATTAAGGGCAAAACGAAGTATAAGGTGGCCAGAGACATCTTGCTCTTTTGCCGGTCGTCCTCCCCAAGTGCGCTCGTTTTCTGCCACTCCAAGAGGCGATCAGCACGTCGATATTCCAAACCAGCGCGGTTCCAAAGCCCCCAAGTTCATATCCACGGAATTCCCGAGAAAAATCCCCCACCCCGCCCGCCTCTGTCCTCTCCGTCCAACAGCACCAGTACCAGCAAGAGCGGCTGCTCTGCAAGAAGAAAAAGACGAAGGCTCTCCTCTCAGATCTTACATCCCAGCATCTTGGAAAACAGGAGTGTGTTTTTCTCAATGAGGGGAAAGAGCAAGAGGGAGGGAGGGAGGGAGGGGGAGAAAGGGGGACTCACGCCGGGGGAGCGCGCGAGTGCGACACACAAGAGCAGCTTTCGCCTGCCTCTTAGGGAGGGGAGGCACTTTTTCGCCCCCGGGGAGCGACTCCAAGAAAGAGGCACACACAAAAAAACCAGGAGAGGGGGGGTAGAAAGGAATCAATATCCAGCCGCTTGTCCCCAGTCCCGCGCCCACACACGATCACTCCGCCAAATCCGCTTTTCCTTCTCCTTTACAGGCGACTCCAACTCATCATGGTGTCTGTGCGGCTCCGGGCTGGCCCGATTGCGCCTCCTCCTCTCCTCCTCCTCCACCACCCCTTCCCGTCTCTTTCCTGACGGAGTTTACACCTCCTCGAGTCCGCAGGCGCTTTTAGAAATGTTTCTAGTTTGCTTTGCCCATCACCTCGTTGAGCGGCGGCGTGGAGGGGGGAGACACAGAAGAGCGGGAGAGACTGCGCCCAGTAAACCCTCCGAGACGCCTTTTGTATCGCTGCCGGGGTTTTCTTCTGAGCTCACGTTGCCCCCTCTGTTGGAGAACGAGGCGCACGCAGCGAGCAGACGGAGCTATTGATCCCGCGGAAGGGGACGGCGGAGGAGGCTCTTCCAGCAGGTGCAGCCGCGCGCCCGGGTGTCGCCGTTCGCCCAGCTTAAGGCAGCGCTGCAGTCCTGGCGTCGCTCACCTGCGTGGAAACCCAATGAGCTCAATGGGACTTGCTTCTCTGGAGACGCGGCGGGCAACTTCACCCAGCCTGCCTTCTCCTCTCCCCCAAAGTTTTTCCCCCTCTCTCTCGCCCTCACAGCAAGCTCCCAAATCTGGGTTCAACGACGCATTTGGCGCTCTTTATGGCCAAAGGAAAGCGCCAAAATGCACGCTTTTCTTCGCACGTGGAAGTGGGCGGGATTTTTTATTTTTTTAAAAAAAACGACCCAACTAGGGTAGCTCTTTAGCAATGTCGTCTCGGAATGAGCGGGAACTGTTCCGCAAGCAAAACCTGAAGGAATCTTTCGTAACAAACCAAGGTGGTGGGTGTCCATTTTGGAAAGGTGACTTAAGTTTCGCCGGGCGGCCTGCAGTTTTCAAAGTACTGCCCAGCAGCAGCTCCTGCCTCTTCGCTTCCCTTCCCCAACTTTCCTCGGATAGAAACTTTGAGGCCGCCTCGCCTTTCGAGGGTCCTCGTGCTTGGGGGAACGCGCTCAGGCGCACAGAAACACGCCGCCTTTCCGGTTCGCGCCGGGGAAGGAGCAGCGGTCTGTATCAACGCCGCATGAGGGAGGGCCGTCTCTCAACTCGCGCGCCTCAGAAGCCTCGATCATTGTTACTGATAGGAAGACTTCAAAGAAGTGGCAATTCCTCTCAGCCCTGGGCTATGAGGAAATCACGCAGGGGATTCGCCAAAAAGAAATGCTCTAGTGAAGGTTTTGCAACATTACCTTTCCCTCCTTTCAAGGATAAAACTCCCACTAGCTTCAATTTACTGCGGCTGTTGATACCAAATGTTTGGTTAATGCCACACAGTTACAGCTACCCGTTAAACAGCAAAGCACTAACACGTTTTTTATTATCGAAGATTTTATCATATTAAAACCACTAGGGGTTTTTAAAATCTAGTTATAGCACCCAGTGCAAGCGATTATAGAAAGCAAGCAAATGTCATTTATAAAGGCGTGATCAGTGCCGGATTTATGCATAGGCTAAGTAGGCTGAAGCCTAGGGCCTCCAAATCTAGGGGGCCTCACCAGCCCACCCACCCACTCCCCAGTGGGCAGTCTCCCCTCTCCCAAAATCGCAAACCCAAGGCTTCGTGCAAAGGCAAGGCAATTTAGCCTCTAAGTCTAGGGGGCCTCACCAGCCTGCCTGCTCCCCAGGGCCGCAGTCTCACCTCTACCAAAATTGTAAACCCAAGACTTCATGCAAGGGCAGGGAAACTCAGGCCCAGCAACTATGAGACTCAGGGCTTGCCAGTGGGGTGTAATTTGAAGCAGTGAGGAGCAATTTCATTATTTTTTTAAATAGGGCCCCAGTTCACAGCCAAAGTCTGCAGAATCTTATAAATAAAATCCATCTAGATTGCCCCGGTGTAGGGACCCCCTTGGGAGTGGCCCACAGGGCCCAATTTGACCCAATTGCTCCAATTGCCTTAAGGTCAGCCCTGATGAGACTGTGCAGGGGTTGGACTGACAAGCCCTGCACCTTCTAGGTCCCTGGTGTCACCATTCAGAGTACAGACTCAAGGACTTGTTATGGAAATAAAGGGGGGGCACTTATTGGAAATCAGTTTTGTCATCTCTTCCCCCCAAATCCCGAGACAATGAGTCCAGCCAGCTTTTATTCACAGTCGCATAAGCACTACACTACAGCATGGCCATAAACTTGTACATTCAACTGATAAGACTTGTCAACCAGTTCTTCCAAAGTTTTCCTAAATTATAAAGCTCCAAAATACAGGTCAAAAGAGAGCAGGTCTGGGAAGAGCGATGCATACAATGGGCGCCACCAGTTAAAAGGCCCTGCTCCATGTAGCTCCTGCCCTGTCATTTGATAGGGTGCCCACTTGCCCTCCTTCTTGACATGGAATGCTCTCTATTGGAGTATCCAGGTCCAGTACAAAGACCATAAGAAGGGAGAGCAGGGACCTTGAAGTTCCCAACAGCTGTTAAGCAAGCAAGCAAGCCAAGCACACAGGTCACCTTTGTCACTGCCAGGACACCCATGTCCTGGCCAGGCCTGCACCCAATCTTGTTTTTGTATAATCTTGTTTGTCCTCAGTAACCAAAATTATATTTTCAACATATACAAGCAGAAAAGTTGTTTTCCTTCATTTGCAAGGAATCTTACATAACAAAGTGGCACTAATAAAGAAAAGTTCCAGGGTGGCAACAGAAAGCAAACTAAAAATGCTTTTGCAGTTCATCAAAACTATCCAGCAATATCAAGTTATAGGAAAACTACTGCTATTAACAGCAATCCTTCTAGTTGGTTAATTGCAAGTGTGTTGCACGTAGAAATACTGTTTGTAATGAAGTGAGAGCAGTAGTTTACTTGCTCGAATTAACAAATAAGAAAGTTTTGAGAATTTAAATTCTAGATTAAAATTGATTACTTGAGAAGGGGATTGTAACAAAAACACTGGGGCCTAATTTGAATAGTAGAGTGCCTGGTATCTGGTGGGCAATCTCATCCTTTATTTCCACACTGTGGCTGCAGACAAAAGCACTCGTCAGGAGAGCTATGAGATTCTGGTGAGGGTCAGATGCCTTGTCAATCCCAGCAGGTATATAACAGGAAGTCCCGGCCTGCCTAGGCCTGCAGCCTGCCCAAAGTTCAGTTATTGCAAAAGTTTTTCAGTGTTAATTTTATGCATTTTTTTAAATCACCATTGTATTTAACAATAATATCTTATGTCCTTGAGAGGAGAAATTGTGAATTGCAGAATTTTAAATACCCGTCATCATCCTTGTCTTCACTCTTCCATTTTCTTCCAGTTGTGAGGGTGGGAGGTGGGGAGGGGCCTCCCAAGTGAAGTAGCCTAGGGCCTCTCATCATCTAAATCTGGCCCTGGGCGTGTTAGAGAACACACATAACCCTTTTAGAGGAAAAGTGACTATTCAGAAGAGCTTTGTTATTACCTACTAAGGCAGCAATTCTGTAACCACTTATCTGAGAGTAAAGGTAAAGGGACCCCTGACCAGTGGCGTAGCGTGGGTTGTCAGCACCCAAGGCAAGTAATTTGCGCCCCCTAACCCGTGGATTTGCGCCCCCTAACCCATGGATTTGCCCTAACCCCAGATGTTGCGCCCGGTGCGGCCCGCCCCCCTGCACCCCCCACGCTACGCCACTGCCCCTGACCATTAGGTCCAGTCACGGATGACTCTGGGGTTGCGGCGCTCATCTCGCTTTATTGGCCAAGTGAGCTGGCGTACAATTTCCGGGTCATGTGGCCAGCATGACTAAGCCGCTTCTGGCAAACCAGAGCAGTGCATGGAAACGCCGTTTACCTTCCTGCCGGAGTGGTACCTATTTATCTACTTGCACTTTGACGTGCTTTCGAACTGCTAGGTTGGCAGGAGCAGGGACCGAACAACGAGGGCTCACCCCGTCGTGGGTATTTGAACCGCCGACCTTCTGATCGGCAAGCCCTAGCCTCTGTGGTTTAACCCACAGCTCCACCCACGTCCCTATCTGAGAGTAGGCACACTGAATTCAATGGGACCTCTTACTAGACATTCACTGTAAGGTGCCCCACAATAAATATTTGAGGCCCCCCACCCCAGTTGATGGGCACTGCTATTTAAATGGTGTGCATACTCCATGTCTTGTGATTATGTGGGGCAGGGCTTTCCTACCCCCCCCAATATTTTATTCAAGTTGGCACCCTTGCTAATCACCATTCCTAGGGACTGAACCCCACTGAATACAGTGAAACTTCTTTTTGAGTGAACATGCATAAGATTTGACTGTCAAATCAAGACAAAGTCAGCCAACATGGTGCACTCCAAATGTTGCTGCACTACAGCTCCCATCATCCTTGGCCATTGATCATGCTGGTTGGGGCTGATAGAAGTTGTGGTCCACAACCTATCAAGGGCTCCACAATAGCCAGCCTGGCCTGAAGAGTACAAGGAGCCCAGAGAACAGTACTGCAAGCTATTGTGTACATTTGGCTTATACGCAGAACTACACATAAAATATGCTGAATTTTCCATGAATGACAGATCTCTTGCAAATTTCATGAGGCTTAGAGATGTATGCGCAAGCATGCAGTTATGATATATATTCAGATATGCAATAATTTGAGCCAAATACTAGTTCAGTGTATCAATTTTCACTTGGCTGCTGAATAGACAAAGCTAACATATGTCACAACTTCATGACAGATGGTTCAAGCAGAGAGCTGTTCGTTGTTTTCACACAATTGCTACTTATATAGAGATCCCCAAAAAGTCTAACAAAATGCAAATTAGGCTAAGATTCCAGATTTTGTCCCCTTTGCACTTATAGCAAAACTCAAGTCAGCTTAATATTTACAGATGTTGTGGCATTTGCAAAGAAGCAGGAAGGAAGAGTCAAAAGTTTCACAAAGATCCTGGGCAGTAGAACAAAAACTGTCTCTCATTTACTTAAAGAACGGAGTTCATATCATGGCGAATACTGTTTATTCATATACCTAAAGGAACCAGTACAACCCTAAACTGTATAGGTTTACTCATAAGTTAAGTCAATCCAATGGGACTTAATCCCAGGAAACTGTGCCTGGGACTGCAGCCTAAACTGATCAGTGGGACGAAATGGTAAAGGAGAGAACCTTTGACTTATTTTTAAAAACTCACAAATGCAAGCCACAAATTATTTCTTAATAGACTTCTGAATGGAACAAGATGACCATATCATTAGCCACATGTTGTCAACTGAAGTCTTAACAGTGACTTCAGTGGAGCTTAACTTTAAAAAGTAACCTTACTTTGTCCTACAGGATAGGATCACAATATTGCTGGGCTGTACTGGTGCAAACTCTTCCAGCAGCGGTGCGGATAGTTGAATGCCACCCCACCCCATATATGCTGTGAGGGTACTAGATGGCCCATACACAGTTTATGATGCAGCTTGTGACTGGTCTTTGCTATTGCAACAGGTCTCAGCTGAGAACAGGGCAACTTTGGGGTAGCAGCTGTTATGACTGTTCCTAATAGCCTTAGAGATTATTGCGCAAGTGGTAAAGTCATGTGGTATCAAGACCCCAGATTTCTGTGGGGTTTCTCGGGCTGGAAGGCCTGGGGGGTTTCAATGTAGCTTAGGACACAGCACAGGAGGAAGGGCAATGTTCAGTGTTAGAACACATGCTTTGATTGTAGAACGTTTGATCCCTGGCATCTCCAAGTTAGGCTGAAAAAGACACCCAGTTGAAACTGTAAGCCACTTTCTTATGTTTACCCTTAGCGGCACAGCAGGTTTATGGATCATATCCAGCATTCTTACAAGTTGTTAATATGTTAAGTGTGGGAAACGCATCATGTTCAGAGGAAGAATGCATGCAATGCTATTCACACACTGCAGGGAATGTAATTAGGTGTTATGGAGGGCTCTGAAAGTGAACTGAAATGATTGCTGGTCTGCTTTGCCACATGCTAAATGATTGGTCAGCTCATGACGAATCTGCCCTAGGAAAAAAAGATCATGAACCACTGCACTGTTTATATGAGGATCCATATAGAAAATCCTATTAAACTAAATGTCTTTGGAACATTGAAACCTATGGGTAGCTAAGCATTCTGATAAGCGAAAGAACCAAACCAAGGAGATGTTATACAGTACATACGCTGGTGGCTCAAAATAGCTGATGAGCTAATACAAATGCCAAATTGTTATAGTAGTTAATTATACTTCCAGAGCCCTTAGAACTGATGAGCCTCCCGAAGCCTGGGTCCTTCGGATATTTTAGATTACAGCTTCCATCACCCTTGACCATGGGCTGTACTCGCTACGGCTGATGGGAGATGGAGTCCAACATCATCTGAAGGGCACTGTGTTGTGGGAAGCCGGAAGTATGCACAACAATTTGCTGATCATACTGCATCCCATTCTTCCATCATAGAGATATCCCATTTCATCGTTCTCACAACAAAGCCCATGACATTACACCAGGTGAGGGTTTGTGATCTGATCAAAGCTGCTTCTGAGATTCATGGCTAATCAGAGATTGCTGTACTCCCTGTTCCAAATCCAGCACTCAGCCTATTGTATTACACTGCCTTAGGGTGCAATGGGACCTTAACAGCCATCCCATGCATGTCTACTCTGATGTAAGACCCACTGAGTTCAATGAAATGTAATCCCAGGTAAGGGTGTATTGGATTCCTTCATTTCTCTGGATTGTGACCATAGGCGGCATCTAGTAATTATTTTGCCATTAAACTAAATGACTTTGGAACATTTGTGGTTAAGCTCACAATCTAGAGTGGGACTTGCACTTCAATTTTAAATATCTTATGTAAATAGAACTTAATTCCTTGTAATATCAATACAAGGGTGTTACATGCTGCATAACTTGAGCTATTTTAAGTAGTCTTCCAAGCAGATAAGTGTGATCATGTCTTCTGAAATGCTAATTAAATATAGCCACAAATTGACCTTGCAGATGTCTTCAAGTACAATCTGGATGATGTGATCCGGCTATCTTATTTTTTGAAAATATAATATAATAGGTTTCATAGACACGGTATAAATAGCCATTCCTATCACTACTATAAATCAGCAATAACTCCTCTGAGGTATGGCAGCTGTGTATGAGGAATTACCATTTGCAAAAACATCAACAGAAATGTTAAATAACATAACAATATAAAGCATATGCTAAGAAGGCTTGAAAACTGATACACAGCTCCATATTAATGGCAAAATAAACAACTAATATCCAAACAGACCTGACAAGCCAACAGTGTTTTTTATTTTTATTTGGACTAAAACCAAGTCAGGACACAGGCTAAGAATTAGAAGCTTCATTACATATATAATTAATATAATCTACACTCACAGATGAGCAGAACATTAAATCTAAACAGTTTCCTGCAAAGATCAATAAATTTGCGTTATCCTTAGTATATTGGTTGATGTGCATAACTTGAATTTTGTCTGTTGACTCAAGTCTCAAGATGTTTTTGTATATGTCTACGTATTTTCCACCTCATGTTTCAATCAACTTTATAGAACAATCCAGTCCTCAAGTTATATAGGATCATTCTTAACATGAACACCTCAACACCAGAGGAACACAATAACTTGAGCAAGAAGCATATACACATGTATAGTAATACTGCTGTACTGGCAGAAGGATACCATTGCTCAAAGTCATACATCAGAGGAGCAGATCCAGCAGAAAGGGCAAAAAGTGAACAGAGCTGAGATACAGTGGAAGGGAATCATAAGATCCACCTGGATCAGGCTAAAGGCTCATCTAGTCCAGCATACTATTCTCACAGTGGTCAACCATATGCCCAAGCAGTAACTGATTGCAATACCAACCTCCAGTGCCCAGTAATTGGTATTCAGAGGTGTATTGCCTCTGACAGTGGAAGCAGAATATATAGTAGCCATCGATAGCCTTATCCTCCATGTCCAAGACTTCGGCCACATCCACACTATACCACAACTATGATAACAGTTGTGGCTTTCTGCAAAGGATCTTGCGAACTGTACAGTGGTACCTCGGGTTACATACGCTTCAGGTTACATACGCTTCAGGTTACACACTCCGCTAACCCAGAAATAGTGCTTCAGGTTAAGAACTTTGCTTCAGGATGAGAACAGAAATTGTGCAGCGGTGGCGCAGCAGCAGCAGGAGGCCCCATTAGCTAAAGTGGTGCTTCAGGTTAAGAACAGTTTCAGGTTAAGAACGGACCTCCGGAAAGAATTAAGTACTTAACCCAAGGTACCACTATAATTTGTTAAGGGTCCCCCTCAGAGAGCTACAATTTCTGTAGTAGTAGTTTTAAGAATCAATCTCTCTTTACAGGCAGCTCTAGTAATTGTAGTGAGAACAGCGTAAACCTGAACACTCACAGAGAAACCAGTGCCAGAACTGGGATCACCACATCCTTATTTCTGCTTTGTTGACTGTTGCTTTTGATAACGTGTGTGTGTTTATCCTCGGTAAAACACATCTGAATTATGACTCACCAGCTATAATATGGAATCTTTGTAAACCATATCAATAAATTAGCAGAATTGGCCTATTGTATGTACTGCTTCTCATCCACCCCACTGAGAAGACTTCTGTGCATTGCTTGCATTCTACCACTGATCTTGTTCAATAAACCTGGTTTCTGCTGTGCCTCTGCTCTTTGTGACGGTGAGCAGAAAGGATACTCTCACTTGTTACTCACCTCAGCTGTCCTTTAATGGGGCACACACGGGTTGGAAGCAGTGAGTGTTACGAGTTGTTCAGCGGAATCGCTGATCTGAACCTTGTATAGAAACAAATCTCTCTACCACAAGAATGCTCTCCAAAGCTTTACTGCAGAACAGTCTTAAATACTAGTGACTATAAGGTAACTGATACAAAATTAAAAAGTAACACATTGCAAACAAGCAATGAGCTTCAGTCCTTTATGTAGTTCAGCAAACTTTCCTCTCTCTGGTCCCAGAGGGAGATATGAAGCTTGTTCATCACTGCAGAACTTATGCACAACCATTGCTGCTGCTGCTATTAGCCATCTCCAACAAACACACACACAAGCTTCTCAAGTTTCAGCTTCCTGCTGTGAGAGCTCTGCAGCTCTTGTTTTCGGAGATGCATCATCAGGTAGCTTATCTCACGCTAATGTAAAAAGAGCAACCTTCTCTGACGCTTCTACCAAAGTGGAACCTTTTTGCCTAAGGTAAACTTCCCATTACAGCATTTAAAATCCAATGCATCCAATCAAAGCATTTTACTTATATTGAAATTATAACTTTTAACAGTGGGTTCTCTGCCATGGTACTCCATCAGAAGCCGTGATCTGCATACTGGCCAGAGCAATGCACCCACCTTGATTACTATTGCTGGTGTGCTAAGCTGTGCAGAGGTCTGCAAGCAAGTGATGTGGGAATTGGCAGTAAGGTTAGCTGGGATAAATAGCCAGAGCACTGGAAATCAACAAAGAGATCATGGGGAGGTGTGACTGAAAAAGAAAGACATTGCTAGAGTCCAAATATGTACCTGAATTGATCCTTGTACCATCCTCCTTTTCCCCCTTTATTACAGCAGTCCCTTCAGTCTATCTGGATGGCTTTTCCCATTTCTCTGTGAGAACATGATCAAGGATTAAGATGGGACCACATGTCTGCACTGTTTCTGCTGGTCTACAGGCCCACACTGCCCCTCTTTTGTTCTAGTCTATATGGGTGCTCTCCCTGGGTGCCATGAATGGGATGAGGAGAAAGAAAGGGCCATACCATGAGCTGGAGACTAGAAAGATCAGTGACGAGTCTACCTTCTATCTGCTCCTGTAGCTGTGTGACTTGGGAATCTGTCTATAGTGTGGCTGGTTGAGTGTTAGTTGTACTGCTCACCCCTCCTTACACCCAAATCTTTGTTGCTGGCAGCAGGACACCCAGGAGGTACACTTTACCTGGCAGTGGTCACTCCACCATCTCCTCCTGGCATGACTAAAATCCCCACCTCCTGTTTTCCATATACTGCTGTTTCTCTCTGATCTAGCAGGCAACTCCTGGTGCTTCCTATTTCTGCTCTTCTTCCTTGTGCATGTGGCCCTCTCTCACATATAAGTGCTTTGCCCCCTCACAAAAACACAATATATGGTGGTGATGTTGGCAGTGTTCTGATAATTGCCGATGTGGGACTATTATTCTGACAGCAGGAATTGATTCCTTCCGCTGTGCCCTAGGATTCTCTGTGCATTAAGGTGGCCACTTATTGCAAGAAAGAGGACACAGATATACCTAAAATTTGCATAGGCTAATTTGTGTGTAGATGCAAATTTAGCTATAATTACTGCCATTTTAAAGCAGACACACAGTACATCTCACCATAGTGAGGAAGACAGTGACCAGGCGACCTTTGTTCTTGCACACTCTGCTGTTTATGTGCTAACTATTGATGCACAACTTCAATGCCCCTGTTATGTTCCCTTATGGTTCTTTATCTTCAAACCAGACTTGGACCAAACACTACCTACTATGCATGCAACTGGAACAGCCCTTTCCTGTTTGCATCTAGTTGCTTTTTCTGGTAAAAGTGTAGCAGTTTGAAGGCTGTCTGAATCAGTGCTGACAAGGGACTATATTCCTGCATGTAGTGAGTCCTGGAGATTAGAGCACTATGTGTTTATTCTTGTCCTGTGGTGGCTTGTTCTGTAGAAGATGCTATGTCTTCTTTCTGATTACTTGGTAGTGCAGTAGTGTGCATACTGGGATAGATGGTATCATTGGGTCATTTGGCCACCACCATGCTTTGTCTGGTGTCCTTGTTGTCTTCACCAATTAACCATGCAATTTACAAGTTATAAGTGCCTGTGATTATTGTTATTCTGGCACTTGTTTCTGTAGTTCTCTCTCTGTTTGCTGATATTGACCCACCACTTTTCTGCCCCCACCCCCATTTTTAATAACATTAACCGAAATAGTAACAAGCCATGAAACCTCAGCAGCATTAAAAACCTCCAGCTGCACAAAATAACAAAATATCAAAGTAAGAAAGAAAAACAAAGCTATTCCAAAGCGTAGTATGACAGACTTGATTGTGCAAATGCCAACAAAGAGGGAGCCAGATAGGTCTCATAGGGGAGGGAGTTCCAGAGTATTTGAGCAGCAACTGAAAAGGCCCTGTTATGTCTTTACCCACCACACCTCTGTGAGTGGTGGTAACCAGAGCAGGACGTGTGTTGAATCCTTCCACATGCAGGCAAATTCATAAGGAAGAAGACAACCCTTTAAAAATCCTGGTCCCAAACCACTTAGGACTTTAAAGGTATTGAATGACCAACATTTGTGCTCTGAAACTACAAAGAGCCAGTGCAGATCAAACAATAATGAAGCCTCATTTTCTGAACAATGGCTGTTGGCAGCACTCTGGCTGCAGCATTTTGCATTAACTGCAGTTTTGCGTCTTTTCAGAGGTATGTGTGTGTACAACCAGGCATGTGGCCAGATCTGCCTTCTCCAGGAAACGTTTATGACTGCTTTCCAGTTTCCTTCTGACTATGCTGCTGAGTGTGCATATAGCATAATGACTACTTACACCATCATTAGCCCTGACATAGCAGCTGCTGATGTAGAAGGACTATAGGATCAGCATGCCCATTTTTTGAAACAATACAGGTGCAATAGTATATTTATAGAAGACGATTATATTTTTTTACAGCCTTTTCCACTTTGGATTCATGCCACAAAGTGCACTCAAGGTATGCAGACTTCCTTTAATACAGTGCTGTCATTCCTTAAATATACTCCCTACAAACTTATATTGTCCCTTTTTGTACTATATAGAACAGGTTTAAAATAAGCAGAGGGAAATAAAAGTCTATACCACATATCTGGCTACTGACAACTTGCCAATACAGAGCAGCTATGGAACAAACACTGGGAAAGGCCGCTGAATCCATGAGCTACATTTTGGACAATTCTTAAGACATTAAAATGAAATGAAATAATTTATACCAGTACCATTTTGGTATTCATTTTTTTTTAAATGTTGTTAACTTGTCTCCATTGAAATTGCTCAAGGCAATTTACAACATAAAAGACAAGATCACAAATTCAACAAACATATAAACATATAAAATTATTTTAAAATGCAAAAAAAATATCATATGAGCATGGTTCAGAATAATATACCAGAGAGCTTAAAACTCAGCATATTGGCAGGTCAATTGTTTGTTAAAAGAAAAAGCAAAGTTTTTGCAGTGATAGCCATCAAAGAGATGCCTTCAAAACACCCTATACTCAGAAGATTGCCTAGTTTCATTCAAACATGTTTTGCTTTGATTCCTAAGAGGATCACATCACTGTTAAGCAATTATCAAGTGTAATCATAAACACTAGTAGAAGGGTAGGGTAAGGCCGATAACCGGAAGGAAAACTCCAATTTTTAAAGTGGGATCAATTATGTAAACTGGATATACTTACATAGATTCACTTAATGGTCATTGTGCTTAACTAGCATTCTGCTTGCTAATATTGATAGAATTTGGAAATGATTTCACGTTTGCTTTAGAACTGGGGAAGGAATCTCTTGAATATAGACAGAGTAAAATAGGAGTAGGAGAAAGGGAGAAGCACTCTGTGCATATAGAAGTGGATGCAGGAGAGAGAGAGGTGGGGGCTATTATGCTGGATATCAAGGTAGTTTCTTCCACCTCTGATGCTCCTCACTCCTGACCTGAGAGTCCTCTTCATAAAGGAGCTGCTGACAGAGGGACTCTTCTGCCCTTTTGAGTCTAGGTATAAACAATGGTGGGGTTGCAAGGTACCAACACTATCACCTTTTGAACTACTTTGAGATACTGTAATCTGTATGATTACTTAATTTTGATATATTTTAAATGAATGGTTAATTGTTGAATTGCCACTGGTACATTGTAGCAACATTGTGATTCTTATTATGCATTATGGTTATAGCTGTAGTGCTACCATTGTATGTTTAACTTTTGTAAATTGCTTTGAGCAAATAAATGCAGCATATTAATAAACTGTGACTTTGCAAAAGAATTGGGAGCTGCACAAAATTCTTTCTGATTCTCAAGTCCATTGGAGGCTCCATCAAGTATACAGCATAGTTCTTCAATACACACAAATCCACTCCTGGTTATCCCCAAGCTTTCTTCATTTTAGTAGTCTAATTTAGAGGATGTTGTTGTTTCTATTGTTAAACAATTTGGAGTCAGATATTCTTGCTGATATAATATGGTCTCCCTCATATGGGCTGAGACAGATTACACTGATTTCTCGTCCATATTTTATCCCACTGTTTAGGTTTCAGAATACTCCCACTGTCACCTTCCCATGCAGACTTTAGTCCATCAGATTATCCCATAGAATAGATACCAGTTCTTTATACAGTTCTGCAAGCCTAGGACTTTGTTAAGTGGCCTGGTGTCCTGGATGTGGATGTGTGAATCTAACCAAAGATTATTTAGCTGAAGGAGAAGCAACCGTCCTATGTACAAGTCACCAATGGGCAAAGGAAGCTGCTTCTGAATAATAGGTCTATAATTTCTTTTAAAAATAAATAAATCATGCTTCCTAAAGTAGCCTTTCATTTCCCATTCTGAGAGAATGTTCCTTAAAGTTGAATCCAGAACAGAATGATGATAATGTAACAGGGGCAGTAGGGAACATATAGGATAAATGAGACCCTGCCAGTTCTACCATATCTAACTTCAATAGTGTAAGGGGCATTTGGCAGATCTGAAATGCCTTGTAGTATAAAGCAACATTCAACGGTCCCCCTCCACCAAATCTGTTGTATAAGACTTTTAATGCCAAGCAATACCTTTTACCCTGAAAAATGAATTTATTAATGGTTGCCAACACTTGAGAGTGGAATGATGGAAGAGGAAGGGGACAAACTGAAATGGAAACAGAAAATGTGCAATAATTTTCATTTGAACCCTTGCTATTTCCCCTAAAATAGAAAAGTGAAGCTTGTTCTATGTCCAACTATGTAAGTTTAGTTTTTTCATAAAGGAGCCATAATTAAGATGGAACAATTTGGATTTTTCTTTCTTTCTGGGGATCTGTACTTCCAGGTAACAAGCTTATAAAACAGATTGTCATAGGAGATTTAGCGGGGAAGCAGGGTAAAAATCCCAGGAATATATACATAAACAAACAAACAAACAAAAAATGGCAATGCACAATAATTAGTATATTTAACCACTGTTAGGGTTTGCTTTGCAAGCCATCTCCATGTGTAGATTCTTTTCTAATTAAGTCTTTTCCTGCTGGACACTGTGAAAGTCAATGTAAGGTTAGATTGACAGGTAGGCTAAATTATTACAGTGGCTGGACCACATCCAGAGAACATGATACATATTTGCCAGACCTTGTTGGGACTCTTTGCATAGACTCAGTCTCAGTGAAATAAACGAAAAGGCACAGATAATATTTTCCTTTTAGCAAGAGAAGCCAGAAACTGCAGGAACATATTGAGGAGAGGGCAGAGAGGTGAGTGAAGCAAGATTGAGGGCAAAAGACTGCCTTGAAGTTGCCAAGTTGCTTGGAGAAGGGCCTGCCCTTTGACAGATGCTGGCAATGCCTTGAAGACTGTCCTTTAGCAGGAGACAAGTGGGATCTGAAGTAAAATGTTTCAGTGTATCCCACTTCCTAAAAAGAGTGTTCCTGTTCAGGGCTGCAGTCAGCCAGTCTCTCCAAGCTGGACAATCCATTACCCATCCCCATTTCATTTTTCTTTTCCAATTGGGACTCTACACTCCATGGTACATGCTCAGTTTTCATTGGACCTTTGTTGTTGTTGGGCAGGGGCTGCCTTCCTTAGGTGCTTACATTTTTTGTTGCTATTTTTGTTACTTCTACAAACCCCAGGATCCCAAGAACATGCTGTTACCTCTCTCTTATAACTCAGTGGCCCTGTTTGGGCTACCATCCTGTGACCGCTCACTGCCTGAGTTTGCAAATAAATGCATTATTGTTGTCATACTCCCTTATGTTCTGGGGCTCAGCCTAAGCACAAATTAAAGCCGAGGCTAAACTACTGGTGTAATATCATATCAGGCAGTCCAAGGCCTATGTAAAATGACACCGTTGAAAGCTTTCCTTTCATTAGTGACAGAGAGCCAAGATATCAAAATCACCAGAGACTGATGCCTGTTTGCTTTGCTTGCTCTAAATATCACAGCCCATGCAACTGCATTTGCTGACAGCATCTCTCATTTCACTTGCTTCCTCCCAAAAGAATTCCAATTAAAAGTTTTAGGCACTTCATATTAATGCAGCTATGAGGAAGTAGGTTAGAAGACAGCTTTCTCCTTCTTTCACCAATAAGATGCTCAACAGCTGTCAGAGGCGAGCCAGCAGTAAATCACACAAAGTAAGCAGAGTTAACTCTTGATTGGAAGAATCAGGATCTGCACAGGAGTGTCAGGTCTAATGAGCATAGCAACTCTTCTTTGGTAGGTCTTGCCCCAATGAAGGAGTTGTAGCAACTGAAGATCCCCATCGTCCCACAGCTGTCAAAGTCTCCTCCTCCCCAGGGCTTTCCCCAAGCAATCAGAGACTGCACCTATGTCTTTGCTTCTCCTGCTTCATGCCTTGCAGCAGAAGGGGGAGACACCCATGCCTCTTCACCAGACGGAATCCTCTCTGCCTCTTGGTCTCCCTCATCTCCTGCTTCAGCTTCTGATTCTGGACTTCTCTCTGCCAGACTCTTCTTGCTCACTAAACCCTGTTACCTCTTCAGCTTCTGATACCTCCTCCTTCCAGTCTTCTCCCTCTGATCACTCATCGTTATCCCACCATCAATCCCCTGGCTCCAATCCTTCTTCCCTTGGGGGTTCTCCAGCTGGTTCCTCCCACCATTTCTCTGTGTTCAACCAGTCCCTGACATTAGCTATTGCCTCAACTTTGGTGTCTGGAGTTTATGATAATCTCATTATTGAGATCCATTTCAAGCTGGGTTTGGGACAGAAATGCCTTGGTTGGTGTAGTCATTGAACTTTGCTGGAAGATAAACCGGCTGGATGCTCCCATGGCCTGATGAATCTTATGGCTCTCTTAACAGATTTTGACACCATTGATCATGGTATCACTTTGGGTCTCCTTGCTGGGATGGTGAAGACTGGTTTTCTGTGTTTAAAGTCCTTGCTTTAGGCTGGGTGGTGGTGCTAGGAGGCTGATAATCTACCCTATAGCTGTTGACTTGCAGAACACCAAGAGGGCCTATCTTGTATCCCATGCTATTTCACATCAACATGAAGCCATGTGACATGCAGAGATTTGGGTGATTGCTGCTAATCATTAGCAGGTAGATGACACCCAGCTCTACTCCTCTTTGCCAGCTGACCCCAGGGAGGAGGCAGTGTAAGTTGTAATACATTTGTTAGATTAGTGATGGACTGGATAGAGTGAACAAACTGACATTTAATCCAGACAAGACAAAAGTATGGAGTACATTGTTGATTCTGGAGTAGGTATGGAATTCACTTTAGATGGTGTTGCAGTCTCCATGTATACTCAGGTTTGCATTTTTGGGGGGGGGGGTTGGATCCAGCGTTGCTCCTGGATGCCCATGTGGTAGTGGCGGCAAGGGTGCTTTTTACCAGGTTAGGCTGATACCACAATTGTAGCACCCTTTCCTAGGCAAAAGTGACCTAGCCGTGCCATAAAAGATGATGTAAACAGTCACTAGATGGTTAGGTGGGCAGGCCATAGGGAAGACAGATGGCCAGTCTTGAAAAAGCTTAATTAGCTTCCAGATAGATTTCAAGCCTAACTCAAAATGCTGGTTTTGACTTTTAAAGTTCTAAATTAGGGACAGAGAACCCCTTACTTTCCAGCTTTTATTAGACTGCAACTCCTATTATCCCTGACCATTGCCTTGTTGAATGGAGCTGGTGGAAGCTGGAGTCCAACAACGTCTGAAAGACCATCCAGTCACAATCCTAAATGATCTAGCTCCAGGATACTGAAAGGACCACCTTCTCCCATACACACCCACTAACATTTTTAAGTTCTTCCACAGAGGCCTTACTCTAGATCCCTCTACCATTGGTCAGCTAGAGAAAGACACAGGGTTGTTGCAGTACAACAGATGATTTGGAGATCTCTTCCTTGTGAAGCTTGTTCTCTTCTGTTAGCTTTTTAGCATCAAGAGGTTTAGACTGTACTGTTTTAAACATCCTGCTTTCTCTGGATACTCTGCTGCTTTGTTTTGTTTTCTTCATCTGGGATTTTGATGTTTGTTTACTGCTGCATAATTAGTTGCTGGCTGGTTTTCTGTGGGGTTTTTTTTGGATTTTTTAAATTATTGTTTTAATGGGTATTTTGTTCTTGTTCTATTCAAGTCTGTTACCTGCCTTTCAGACTCACTGGTTCAAAAATGAAAGGATATAAATAGTGTAATAAACTTATATGCCTTTGGAAAGAGGTTTGAGAGGCCTTTTTTTTTTTAGCAAGCCTGGAGCCAGATGACAAGTTGTGTGTTTGTTTGCAGGCATGGTAGCATGATTCAGACATTGTTCTATGTGATGTGCTGATCCCACTATCTAGCAAATGTTTGCATTTGTAATGTTCCACCAGTGGATTGTAGTTAGACCTATGCAATTTTATAACTTGCAAAAATAATTGTTTCTCTAAACTTCCAAGGTTTATACACAATTAATTAAATACCGTATTTTTCCATGTATAAGACTAGGATTTTTTCCCTAAAAAATAATGTCAAAAATTAGGGGCCGTCTTATACACAGATACATCTCCCCCATTTTCTTAAAGTTCCGAAAAATAGGGGGCGTCTTATAAATGGGGGCGTCATAGACGGAAAAATACGGTAATATGTTCTTTAAAAACAGATTATCTTACACTTGACACATTTGTTTCCAAATATGGTTTAGACTGCAATTCTATATATACCTACAGTGTACTTGGGAGGAAATTCACCTAGGACTTACTTCTGATGAAATATGCATAGAATTACAGTGCTAGTTTCTAAATTCCATTAAAGATTCTAATACAGAATAACCTTAATAACGAAGGAACTCCTAAATCTTTCATTAAATAAAAACACACACATGAATTAAATATATAGAGAAATACCAAGTCATTTATTAAAATGATGTAATTAATGAGATCGGGTTGTTATTTAAGACTTTAGGACTTTCTTTAAGACCTAGAGAAAGAAGTTACTTTTCAGGTGACCTGTTCCTATCCCTTTTGCCCAGTAGGGCCTTGTTAGCTGAAAGATGGACAAGCAGAGCCCCCTAGCTGTAGCTTAAAGAATCTATGGCTTGCATAAAGACAGGAAACATGCAAGTGGATAATGCAAGTGATACTTTGAGAGGATCCTTGCTGTCTGAAGCGTTGCAGGGAATCCTGTGGTTCCTTACAGGGATAGCAAGATTCCCCAGTAAGAAGATCAGACATGGTGGACAAGCTTCCCTGAAAGACCCCCATCACCGGCCATCTTCCCCTGCATCATGCAGAGTATGCTTAGGGTGCTCTCTCAGTACCAAAGAGGCATCAATGAAGCCTCAGTGGCATGGGGAGCACTCTGTATGAACTGAGCATGCATTCTAGAGCAGACTCCAGCAGCATCTTCAACAAAAAAGTCAAGGGGACCCCTGGGTGTAGGAAGATTGAAAACCACTAATCCACAACGGTTAGGACTCTGATTAAAGACACGTTTACCAATTATCCATATTAGGGTTTTTTATCAGTCTATTTAATAATATTTGCACAGGGCTGGAAACGGTTCTGAACCAAGACACATGTTTTCTTTGTTTTCAGGCAATGCAATTTCTTTTTAGGCAATGCACACGTCTATCATAGAAGTCCTGTGTGTGAAAGGAGACAGGGTGTCTCTTTAGGTGCTTGTCATCTGCAGGTATCTTTTTATAAAATCAGCATTTTGCTTCAAATGCACATTTTTGGGGAGCGGGAATTATTAGCTACGAAATATGTAGTTTTCAGCTAATGACTGTGATCAGCTTTATTTTGTGCGTGCTCTTATAAGCATATCCTATGTAATCCCCAAAGTTCTCAATATCTGAAGTTTTTGTGGCATGGACTAAAACAGCCTAGCAAGTAGATATTTTGTAATACAATTTTCAGCGCAGGTCTGGGTACAAGTGGGAGAACCATTTTTAATTTCCACAACTACCAGAGCAGTCTGATGAGTGGGCAATGGCTATCCATCAAAGCCCCCTGCCCTTTTAATAAAGCACTATTTTTATTCTCCATCTGGACATTCAGTGAAATTACACTGAAGAAAATCTTACATAAGGCATAAGATGAGAGTTCCAGCAACTCTTCATTGTATTAAAATCGAAACGAAAAGGAGGAGTCAGCAGGAAAGATGATGTGTCTGGAGAAAATGCTGTTTATTCACAGTTTAAGTGGTTGAGCCAGAATTGCACTTGGAGGGAAAGAATTGGCATGGGGGGGGGGGGGGAGATGAAGCTTTGCAAAGCCAATCATAGCCATAATTGTGAGTGAGTGTAGCAGACCACACCATCTTTGAAAGAGAACCATAATTTTTGCTATTGGTTCTGCACGGATTAATTTCCTGTATGTTTAATTTTATTTTTGACATGGCTTTCTCTATCTAGTGTCATTTATTTTAGTGGCTATAATAACTCAGTGGAAAATGTCACACTTCATTTCCAAGGCATAGAGCTCCCAGGCAGCACACAGTGGCTCTCACTAGTCTACAGAAGGTGGGCTTTTCACATGTCAGGTAATATATATGTATGTGTATATTTATGTGTGCATACATATATTGTATCTGGGGCATAAGAATTGTATTCAGACGTAAGGCTAAATTATGATTTAATGGTATGAGAACAAACAAATGAGTCAAAGCTTGTACACTTTTTCCTTTCCCCTTCCTCCTCACCTTCCATTACGGGTTTAGCAAAGGAAACCATAATTTGTCATTCCAACCAAACCTGAGAAACTATGATTTGCCTCAACACTAGGATTAAACTGTGGTTTGAAATCCTGATTTGCAAGCAAGTAATGGTTTGTGTCAATCACAGTTAATTGGGTATGGCCAAATAGCAAGCCGTAGTTTGTTACTTGCTTGTGACTGGAAGTTTCTAATCTCCGCGCCAAGGAAAGAGAAAGGGGAACTAGGAAGGAATGTGTGAACCCAAGGCTCAAGCCTGATTATGGTCATAATGCTAACATTTAGCATATAAACCATGGTTTAATTCCGTGTTATGTCTGAGTAGCCCCAAAGACTAGTTCATGCCATTCTTCTCCCAGAAGTTTTATTGTTTAAGTTAACCTGTGGACTGCCCATTTCTTATTTCCAGGCAGACTGTGGCAGAATGTAATAGTTAGATGTTATAACTCATATCACATGACACATACTTTCCATTGCTTTCTTCTTCTCTAGTGGCAGAATAAAGATACAAAGGCTAGCAGTAAAAAATACAACCAAGTGAGGCTAGCAGCACAGAATACAACTGGCAGATATTATCAGTGATCTCCTTTCCCCAGTCCCACTGGGCCTGGAGCATTCGTGAGTGTGGCACAGAGCAGAATAGTTAGCCAGTAGGAAAGCAGGTCAAAGGAGAATTGGGGGACACCTGTCTGCTAATGATTAGCAGCAATCACCCAAATCTCTGGATGGTTACTAAATGCTGTCCTGTAGCAACACTAATCATTCTTGTGGCTTAGATCCTTAAGGGTTTAAAGTCCTAAGACTCATTAGGGTAAATAGACAAGGTTGGACCTGCCACAATATACTGCAGCATGAAGTGCTTCCCATTCAGGATTCTAGATACTCCACTCCATTATATTCCCTGTCCCACTTGACTTTGAGTTTCCCCTGCCTCCCCAACAGTCAGCTAGCATTCCATGGCCACAAAGAATGCTCAGTCTCAACTGGATTACATTGAGGAGGAAATCGGGTAGAGGCCTCACAGCTTTAAGTTTTTTACTAAAAATTTTAACATAGTATTTCTGCAAGCAAACTTGGAAATTCCTCTGAGTCAGCCAATACCTCCTTATTTTATTCAGGTGATGCCATATTTGGATGCATAAGCCATAAAACTACTGAGAATTGATATTGCTATGGTGAGTGTACCTCATGGGATTCTATCACCCGCTTCTGTTAACATAAGATTTGTTGTGGTCTTCAGACAGCCTCCTTGATCCAGCAATGGAGCCTATCATCTGATTGCTGGATTGGAGTGGGAAACCAGAGTCACACAAGGAGACCAAGCATGTGTCCCACCGCTGTATGGGCTGATCTCTGGGTGGGGCAGGATAGAGATCTGTACTATGTATCTAAAGCAGTATCATACTACTGTTAACAGTCATGGCTTCCTCCAAAGAATCCTGGGGACTGTAGTTCTCTAAAGGTGCTGAGAGGTTTTAGGAGACCTCCTACTCCCCACACAGAGCTACAATTTCCACAGTGGTTTAACATTCAATCCCTCTTCTCAGGGAATTTTAGGAACTGTAGCTCTGTGAGGGGGAATAGGGATCTCCTAACAACTCTCAGCACCCTTAACAAACTACCTTCCACATAATTGGGGGGGGGGGGAGAAGCTCTGACTGTTTAAAGTGGTATGATACTGCTTTAAATGTGTGGTGCAGATGGGGTCAATATAAGCATGCTTTGCAATGTGATCCCCTCTAGAGGTCTTAATTTAATGTTTCATCATTCCATTTCCAATTTGCCAGGAATGAAATATGTAGAAGATTTTATTTTATTAGCTCTATGTTTTACAGTTTCTTTAAAAAAATATTATTTAACAGACAATATGCTTTTTATTGTGATTATTTACCATAGCAGCACACAGCTACCAGAATAATGTCACCTTCTGCGGTATTTTGAATCAATTTACAATATGTGCAAAAATTTAATCAATAAGTACAATTAATATTGCAAATAAATGTCAAAATGATATACTTACTGCTGGATAAACGAGCACCATTTCATGAGTAAATGTTCTTTGTGGCATCAGTTCAACCCCCACTTTCATCTACAGTAAGCAGATTAAATGGAATAAAAAACGATGTGCCAGTTTTTAAAGGTACAAATGGCACAAATTTCAAATTATTGATTGCTGACTATGCTTACAGACATCAAACAGTGCTTTCCTTTCGGGCAGCTGTAATAGCTCACTTCAATGTAGACAAGATCTATTAAATAAAAGTTGAAAATGTGGTGACTCCTGACAAGTCAATGTCCTTTTAAAATAACCCTTATTCTGATTTTTTATGGGTCAAAAAGGAAAGCTAATTAAGACAGCAATTCTATGCTATCTACCTGGGAGCAAGCCCCATTGAGCTCTGTGGCACTTACTTCCAAGAAAGAGTATGTACTGATAGTCTAATTTATGAGGCATATATTATGTTAGGGAGTAATCTTGAACATAGTTATGAGGCTTAAATCCCATTGACTCCCATGTGATTTAAACAGTGTGTGCAGCACTTGGAACTGTAGGTTTGCGACTGAAAATACCATACTTTCTTTACAGTTTAATAATATACTGTAAAAGCCCTTTTAAGAAGCAAGCTATCACACCATTTTATTCTCAGAACTCTAACCACTGGACAATACACCACTTAAATTCTCAACTATACACACTAATACTTAAGAATTCATTTCAGTTGGCAATCATCATAAGCAAATTTTGCACACCCAGGCAAGAAAATGGGTAATAGATTTGATAAAAGAATCTTGAGCATGTAAACCGAAACCACCTCAGGGTTTTGTTGTTATTTTTTGCGGTGATAAAAGGGTCTAATTCTTTCATGTCTGTCTGGAAACATCTGTCAAAATGTTTTCATAATCAAAATTTAGCATGCAGCACATCCATTTTTATACTATGAAAGCCCCAAACAAACCTGTTAGCCATCTGAATGCAGACGCTGATGATCCAATTGGCAGAGAATTAAATCCTGCTCCTCCTTTAGAGATAGTTTTTGAAACACCAAAGTAAGCAAAACAGTCAATAACTCCAAATCTCTGCTTTGTGGCTTGTGATCAAAGTATTAAAATAATGGACATATTATTCTGACTCGATTACTGACAAAATATCGTTCTAGAGCAATGTCTTTTTTTAAAAAAGTCATTGCTCTAGAACAAACCATCAACTGAAGCTGAATGTTGGAAGGTTCAAGACAGACAAAAGAAAGTGCTTCTTCACAGAGCACATAGTTAAACTACATAATTTGCTCCCACAAGATGCAGTGAGGGCCATCAGTTTGGATGGCTTTAGAAAAATTCATGGAGGAGAAGGCTATCAGTGAATAGCAGCTACAATGGCTATGTTCTACGGCAGGAGGCAGTACAATGGTACCTCGGGTTACAGGCGCTTCAGGTTACACACTCAGCTAACCCAGAAATAGTACCTCGGGTTAAGAACTTTACCTCAGGGTGAGAACAGAAATTGTGTGGCAGCAGCAGTGAGAAGCCTCAAAGTGGTACCTCAGGTTAAGAACAGTCTCAGGTTAAGAACAGACCTCCGGAACGTATTAAGTTCTTAACCAGAGGTACCACTGTATACCTCTGAATTCCAGTTTCTCAGAATCATAACTGGGAACAATGCTGTGGTAACTAAGGTCCTTTGTTAGACTTCCTATAGGTATCTGGTTGGCTACTGTGAGAACAGAATGTTGGACCAGGCGGCCTTTGGATCCAGCTGAACTTTTTAATTTTCTTATAGTTAAATGCTACTTGCCAGATGCTCCTCCACTTCCTGAATCGGCTTCTGTTTTAAAAGAAAAACTTTTTGGGCAATGTGGCATTATATGTAGTGGGAAGGAATAGCAAAAAAAGACCATTTGGGCTGGCCACACACATTTTCAATATCATTTTACAAGAAATCTCAAACTGTTTTCGTTTTTTAAAAAGCTGTTTCTCTTTCCAAAGCCTCATGTCCTCCTCTTAACTCCTTGACAATCTCATTCTCAACACATGAAAAGAAGCCAGGACTTTTGCAAAATCGAGGATGACTCACAGCAAGAGACACTTGAAAGGATAACTGGAAATAACTTAATAGGAGGAATTCAGTTCTTCCCTTCTGTTCCTTCCAAGCTACTGCTTGCAAGCAAGTCTCCCCAGTTTTATTAAAACATCCTGGGTTGCTTCACTCATCAATTTGCTCTTTGAGTCCCTTGTCTTCAAAGAAACCTACTCCACTTCTATCCTCTTGCAAGGTTTGTTCAACTAAGTTTCCACCTACCACAGTTCACTGGGTTCTTCCAAAAATGTGAATTGTTCAGGTTCCATCGAAGCACAACTGGTTACTATGCTGCAGCATCCTATGCATATTTACTCAGAAGTCTGTCCCACTGTATAGGGACGCGGGTGGCGCTGTGGTGTAAACCACTGAGCCTTGGGCTTGCCAATCAGAAGGTCAGCGGTTTGAATCCCCGCGACAGGGTGAGCTCCTGTTGCTCGGTCCCAGCTCCTGCCAACCTAGCAATTCGAAAGCACGTCAAAGTGCAAGTATATAAATAGAAGAAGAAGAGGAGGAGTTTGGATTTGATATCCCGCTTTATCACTACCCGAAGGAGTCTCAAAGCGGCTAACATTCTCCTTTCCCTTTCTCCTCCACAACAAACACTCTGTGAGGTGAGTGGGGCTGAGAGACTTCAGAGAAGCGTGACTAGCCCAAGGTCACCCAGCAACTGCATGTGGAGGAGCGGAGGCGCAAACCCGGTTCCCCAGATTACGAATCTACCGCTCTTAACCACTGTACTGCTCCAGTGGGAACATAAACGGCATTTCCGTGCGCTGCTCTGGTTTCGCCAGAAGTGGCTTAGTCATGCTGGCCATGTGACCTGGAAAAACTGTCTGCGGACAAACGTCAGCTCCCTCAGCAGTAAAGCGAAATGAGTGCCACAATCCCTGAGTCGTTTGCGATTGGACTTAACTGTCAGGGGTCCTTTACCTTTACCTTTTTATGTCCCACTGTGTCCAGTGGAATTTACTCGCATTTAAGTTTGCACAAGATTGCTCTCATAGGCTCAGATTCTAAGATAAGTGAACAGAAGGCACCTGCCTGAGTCCCCGAAAAGCCTCTCCAGAGGATTGTGGCCATGCTGAATAATAATGGGGTGGGAGTACAGTGGGAGAGGAGAATCAGCCAAAATTAGGAGAATCTCTGCCTGATATTGGTTGATTCCCCCTCCCCTATTAGCTCCTTTCTCCCACTCCATATTTTTCAGGGGGGTCCCCATCGCCCTCTGGAGAGGCTTTTCAGGGAGTGCCAGTGATTGCAGTGGGAAGGATGGGACACTTTCCTTCTGTGATTTCCTTCTATACAGTCATCTTAGAATCCATGCCATATTCTGGAACTGAAGGTGGATTATTCAAGCACACCCACTTAGAGATAACACTTCCAATCTCAGACTGCCCCTGAGAAACAAGAGAGGCAACTGGAAGAAAAGGGAGTGGCAGCAAAGAACAACAAACACAACAAACCCATTGTTACTCTACTGCCCAGATGCTTGCTCAGTTTGAGAGAAAAAAATGGTGGAGTTAAAAAAGCAAAGCTAACCATACTTTAATTAAAAATATATATTCAAACTAATGAGCTTTTGGACTCAAATTGATTTCTTGCAAGGGATTAACACACAAATTAATTTGAAAGGGAAAAGCGTGCCAAAACCTTGGAAGGCAAGTCAGTCTGTTGAATGCTAAATAGGTACTCTGAGCCTGATACATACATACCTATATCACTAAAACGTATTTATTATTTGACACGGACGGACAAATTCATTACTGATATAATTGCTGTGTTTGGTGCTAAGTAACTTAGGGATCTAGGATACACACACACACACACACACACCCTATATTCATAAAATTGTAAGGCTGTCTTTGCACAGCTGCTGTTGGAGGATTTGTGCTGCTGCATCACAATCCTGGATTTGCATGAAGTCCGGGTGGGAGAGGGGATGGAGGGCACAGGAAAGTGGCAGTATTAAATAACAGCAGAGGTTTGAACAAAGTGAGGCTGGAGGGGTAAAGCAACCAAACTTAGCTCTTAAAATTCATGCAAGTGCTGTGTTCAATGTTTATCCTGGTTGAAGTTTTGGACCTTCCAGGGGGAACTGTAGATATAACACCAGAGTAAATAATCAAGTTTGCTAGCAAAGTATCCCAGTTCCCCTTCTGTTAGTCTCTCCACCGATCAGTGCAATTTTCTCTGCTATTTATATAAGAGTCAAGAGTTCCATACAATTGTATTTATATATGCAAGCCAACTGTCAACAACTGCCTTTTGACAACTGCACAACTCTAGTGGCATATAATAGGGCAAGAACAATATTTGTATCATCATCATTGTTAATCTCACCATAACACTCCATATTTTTTACTTGAGGGTTGCCAAGTTTGGAGACAGATGACATATCCTGTATGAATGATTGTGTTCTCTTCATGTAACATTTATATTACTGCATAAAGACAGTGCTAAAGAAATCAGCCACAGGTGAGATCTGACACAATTTCTGAATCTACCGTATTGCCCCAAATATAAGACACACCTGCAAATAAGCCACGTCTTTAAAATTCAAGGCTTATTTGTGGGTGCAGCCCGCCTCCCAGCACTATGGCACTCCAGGCACTACCTCCCCAAACCGGCGCCGGGGGAGACTTGGGAGTGCTGGGCAGGCTGCACACCATTGCCCTGTGCTCCTGGGCTGCTTCCTTGGGGGTGGGGCATGGTAAGGTCGCGAATATAAGCCACACTTTAACTTTTCACAGCCTGAATTTGGAAAAAAGTGTGGCTTATATTCGGGTCAATACGGTATTTACTTTCTCAGAATGAAATTTCAAGAAACGATAAACGGTATGTTTTTCATAATTTATTTTACTATGTAATGTATGTGGGAAAATACTCCTTGGGCCCGGCCCTAAAGAAGCTCATAGCAATAAATTTGCACTTCAGGAAGGAGCTCAGCTTCGGGGACTGCTAGAGGTATGACATATTACTAATGAAATGTGTTCGGTATTGTTATAATTTGCCCTCTTGATGCAAGGGTGGCCAGAAGGTAGATCAGTATCTACTGGTAGATCTTGGGGTGATTTGAAGTAGATCAACAAGGATTTCCAACTCCCAGTTTTTTTAAACAATCCCAACAATTACAACACTCCCACCCTACCCCAAAATTATACTGCTGATATGAAGAAAGTAGTGGGGGGGGGGACGACGACCCGGAGTGGATTGTTATGCAGAAGTTCCATTCTGGTACTTAAAACAGAAATTCCTGGGCTCAGATTCTTTAAATTCGAAGTGAACCTCTTTTGCACTGACATCTGGTTGACTGAAATATGCCCACCCAAAAGAATAAAAAACAAAAACTATTTTTAAAAAGACAGAGTCTTACGTTTCTACAAAAATTCAACTTATCTACCTAATTGAGTGAGGAAGTCCTCATTATGTAGAAGGGAATATCCCACAGCTGCCACTGGTGATGTGGGACTGTACATGATTTCATACATGAAGCTTTTCTTTTGTTATTTATGTTATCATCTGATTGTTATTGTTTGACAGAATGTGGGGGACATTTTTAAATTTACATGAGCATTTCTGGACAATGTAAGTTTAACGTTTTCATTCTCAAGTGACTCAGCGAGCTGCTTTAATCTTTGTGAAGATGCCTTACATGGAGACAGCCTCATGAGTTGCAGTGATCCATTAGGCTAGATGGTCCATGAGGAGGCTGAAGCTTTCTTATATTATAGCATTTTCCAGGGCTTTTTATGTCCAAGAGTTTTGTCCCTCTCACAATTTTTGTCATTTCTCAACAACAAAACTATGGTGCTCTCCTTTCAGTGTAATTCCACCACAAAAGGAGCAATCCAGAACACTTTTGACTTAGGCTCTGGCTCCAGCCAATATAGGCACCAATATAGATTCCCCCTGTCAGGGAAAAAGGCTGGCCAATCCCATTATAGAGTTTAAAACTTGGGTTTTCATATGATCAGCTTGCTTTAGCAGTGTATTCATGCTATTTCAAAACCTCTTGCATTATGGATACATGTGGTGTTGCACAATTTGGCATTTGTAAACGGATGACATCTGTTTCCTTTCTGTTGCATATGTGTTTGAGGAAATGGGATCACACACGCAATATTATCCAGTATTTCAAGTCCTGTGGAGCTACTAATAACTACTCAATCAACCATTCCTGAGGACAGGAATGTGGCCAATGCAACACAGTTTTTCTCAAAAAGGGACCCTGGGAGGATCTGGGAAATTACATGGCTGTTAGGTTAACATCTGTTCTTGGGAAACTTGTGGAAAGCATTGTTAAAGATGGAATTGTCAGGCATAATGAAGAACAAGCCCTGATTACTCTGAAAGATAGGAAGAAATGGCAGGATGAAGGATTCAAGAGACTATATGCTGCGAGGTGTGGAGAAGGTGGGTGTAGCCTTGGGGAAATGGCCTTGCAAGCCACAACTGGGCCCTGACAAGGCCTAATTGGGTCTGTGGGCCAGGGATTCCCCATGCCTGCTTTACTGTAAGATTTATGGTTAATGCAATTTTTAACTGTGATTAGCAGCAGGTCTACACCACACATTTAACGCATATCCAAATCACATTTAAAGCACATGATGTCCCCCAAAGAACCCTGGGGACTGTAGTTTGTGAAGGATGCTGGAGACTGCAGCTCTGTCAGGAGAAAACTACAATTCCCAGCAAAGGCGCCAACTATGCAGGGCCCTGAGTGCCCGGGCACCCACAAATTTTTTATGAAGGGGCCAGGGCACTCAGGGCCAAGGCACTCAAAGGTTCTATTTGGAGGCGTGCGCACATTCCCGCCACATGCGTGATATCAGGGTGTGCCAACGTCATGTCAGCATGCACACATGCCATGGTGATGTCAGCAAGCCCCAGGCACCCACAGTCATGGGGGCAAGGCAGCACGTCTGATACCCAGGATTCTTTGGGATATGTCATGTGCTTTAAATGTTCATTGGAAGTGCTTTAAATGAGATGAATCTTTCATTTATTCATTCATGTTTTAGTTCAGTGCATGTTTGGATTCTACTTTACTTCTGTTTGTTTACTTTCCAGTTGTGACTGAATTGTTTAGGAGGAGTATTCGTTGATTTACTTTACAGCTTTATATCTGTTGCATTTTCTTTTTTTGAAAAAAAATAGTCTTGCTAAAACAGAGCTTCGCTTCTACAAGGGTAAGTCCTACCTCACTAACCTTTTAGAATTCTTTGCAGAGCATCAACAAGCATATGATAGTTCTAATCCAGTCTACACTGTGTACTTAGACTTTCAAAAAGCTTTCAATAAAATCCCTCGCCACAGACTCCTGAATAAACTTTGCAGTTATCAGATAAGAGGAAAGGTTCCATTATGGATCAGTAACTAAAGCAGCATTTCTCAAAGAGTATTCTAGGAAAAGAATTGGCGGTTACAGATGACGGGAAGCCTAGGAGCCTTTTAATTTTACCACCCTCAGACAAGAGAGCTGCCAATTCTCACATCCGCCATGAAGTTCTACTGCCTTCGGAACTGAGCCTCAGGGTAGGTCAGGTATAGCACATTAAACCTATAATTCCCCAACATCCAAGTAGGAGATTCATTCCCTTATAATAAACAACAGTTCCTATTAAAGCAGAATCCAAATAAACAGAGTCCATTTTCGTCACAGTCCCCCTGTTCTGCAAAGTAGTCTAAGGAGTTCTGTGAAGAAGAAGAAATTGTAATGATGGACAAGCGCACACAATTTGTTATCTCCATTGAGCTGCAGCCATGGAGATTAAATGTGCTACTCAAGCAGTGGTCCTGGGAATCCCTTCTTCCCTCACTGCACTTCCTATGGAATACGGTAAATCAGTAGCAGCCAGCAGAAGAGTGCAGGAAGGTTGGCATTGCTTATGCAGCTTCCAACACGTAGGTGCTGCTGGTGGCCTGGAGGACTTCTGTACCAAGATTTCCCACTACATAGGAACTGACTGTGAAACATAGTACAGTCATACCTCAGGCTGAATATGCTTCATGTTGAGTGCGTTCGAGTTGCACTCCGCGGCAACCCAGAAGTAATGGAGCATGTTACTTCCGGGTTTCGCCGCTCGCGCATGCGCAGATGCTCAAAATGACGTCACGCACATGCGCAAAGCGGCGCAAAGCGATGGGCGTGTGCACAGACGTGCCATCGCTAGTTACGTTTGCTTCTGGATGGGAACGGGGCTCCGGAATGGATCCCGTTCGCATCCCGAGGTACCACTGTATTTGTCTCTTCACCATCCCAAAATCCAAGATGGCTTTCCTTTTATAGGGTGAAGTAATTTCCACAGAATGCCAGCTCATGTATGCCATTGTGGAATAATAGTGGAGATCAGGTTTGTGGGTGTTACGTGAAGGTGCCTTTGTTCTTTAATAAAAGGACACCATTCCTTTTATTCTTTGTAATACACTGAACGACTTGACAATATCAATGAAAAACAACACTAACCTCAATTTTAAATATCCAGTTATGGAAATGTCTAAGAACTGCCTTCTTTTATCAAAAACAAGAGGGAGAGGGAGATGTAATTAGATGGGTAATGTAGCTATTATCAGATAAAGAAAATCATTCATACAGATGTATGGCAAAAGCCAATATAAATACATATACATTTTAAACTTTAATCGCATAGTGCCATCTTCTACATTACTGTATTTAAAGAGAAGGTCACACACAGGTAATTTTTATGTACAGAAATCTGAATGAGAATGTGTTATGATTGGACAAGAAAACAGCATTTGTTGTTCATTACAATTTTGTTTCCTTTTCCTATTCCTCCTCCCTACCAAAACAAAGTATTTCCAGTGAGATAAAACAAGATTTATTTCTATGTGTCTCACATAAGTAAGCAGAACAGACAATCAAATGGACTCAAATGGCCATAGTGAGAGTGCTTATTCTGATAAATAATACTTGTTTGTTTTTATCTGTGATGTTTTTCTCAAAACTGATGCTTCACCTATGCATAGAGCGTGATGATGTGTGCCAACAGAGACATGTATTTGAAAGAAACCACTGAAATTCAGACTTGAAGACACAGTCACCCACACGTGTATTTAAGAATCAAAGATTGAGGTCCTGTTATTAGCCACATAATGCCAACAATGGGAGGCCAGGAAAGCACCACTACCCCACCACTGGTAGTCACTAATAGTTGGACCTGGAGGTCATTATAGCCCACAAAGTGATAAATGCATAAAGAAATAATCCTGTTCATTCATTTTTGGATTTAAAAAATACCACAGTCATATCCAACCTTATGCTTTTTTCTCTATATTATAATTGAATATCTAATTTTATAACAATTCTAACCAACATGATATTAAACATGTGATATGGTGATGAGTCTTCTTTTTTTACTGTTTGAAAAGAGCTATACTAATGTATGAACTTACAAATGATTTTTTTAAGACCCTTGTGCTGAACAGATTTGAAAGGCTTGCCTTCTGGACACATTTCTAGGAGGGATTCAAATGTCAAATTGAATTAAAGCACGAGGAGAAGACTTTAAAGATGGGTGTGCTTTCCAAAGCTCTCCTTACATTGATTCAGAATTTACACAAATTCTTCTGAAAAAGATATGGAAGAGCTCTGGTGATTTTTCCTCGTCAAACTGAGGGCTTGAAAAAATGACCCCTTTCTCAGAGGTAGCAAGAGGCTCATTCTACCTGCATGTAGCTAAAGAGCTGGAAAGCAGTACTGCTCCATTACGTACCACAGGGGGGAACTGATGGGTTGAGAAAGTCAACCATTCTTCTCTGGCTCAAGTTTTGATCCAGCTGGGACTTATAAAGATCAGCTCTCCTTTGAGTCAGGTTTTAAGGAACCCCCAATATATATTTTTTGTAGCCTGGCTCAGGGAAACCTCTCTATTAGATTGCAATTCACAAACTGGTTAGGCCAGAATCCAGTAGCACTAAATCATCTTTTGTCATCCATGGCTCCTCACCCAGTCCTCTTCAATGGCTTCACTTTCCTCTTGGCTCCCTGCCCTACAGTCCCCTTGCATTGAAAGCTTACACCATTTGTGGATTGGGATGCCTGTCTTCTCCAGAGAAAATATTGCTCTTTTTGGGAGTTGACCTGGTCTGAACCCATAAACCATACATTTCAGCTACATTCAATGCCCAGATGTATTTAGTTCCTGTTCTCATTCACCATGACTGCCAATGAATAGTCCAATTTTTCTTCTTTCCATGCTGTGCAAATGAGGTAATGGAGCATTCTTCAGTCAAGATCTACTGTCACAAAAGAGGTCATGCTTCCAGTATCAATAGTTCAATTCAGCAAAAGGAAATTACAATAGTCAGACACATATTTCAGGATATTCAGCAAAAACCCCCAAAGAAGTGTCACATTGCATTCATTGCTATCTCAGAATATTTGTTTCTTGTTCAAAATAAAACAGAAATTAGTATTGAAACCAAAAGGCATTAAAACGTTGTACTTGAGTTATGTTCGGGGCAGTCCCACCAACAGAATGCCGAAGCCATGTTGACGCCATATGTACATACCAAAGCCTTATGATAACTATATCCCAGATTCTAAATATGAATTGAATCGGTTTGATGGCTGGTCCAGAAACCACCAAGATGAAATGCTAAAAGCATCACCAGGAAGCACAGCAAGGTGTTTTCTTTTGTTTTGTTAGATTGTAGGTACAGAGTACGCTGATTTCATCTGGTCTGCAGTGTGCTGGGGAAATTTAACCATTTCCCAGTGATGATCCCCCTTCCTCTGTCATCGGCCCTAGAAAAGAGCTGTGATTTTTGTTGGAATTGTAGCTGGGGAGGGAATAACTAAACCTCTGCTCCTGTGCACTATGGTCTCATTGAAAATTCTTCTGTGTGCTAGTGGTGCATCTAGTGGTGCCCTCATTTTCATCTGAAATAGGACCAGGATTATATGGGGGGGGGGTTAAGCTGCTTAAAAGTTATGACCTTGTTCCTGCTATCTAAGAGGTTGATTCATATGAAGGAAGAAGAAAATACAAGGGCAAGAGAGTGTGAGATCTATTTTCGGTTGGCAGTCTTACACTCCTGGGCCATCCTCACCCAGGTGGGGTTTTGAATTTGTATGATTTCACCACTGGTGACCTTCTCATTCAATCCAAAAGATAAGTGGTGTGCTGTCCAAGGAATTTCTAAGGGGGCCCTTCCAAAAATAGGTCACAAACACAATTTGTGCTTATTGTTGTCATTCTTGGTATCTTGGTTTACTAGCAGCTGGGAGTGTGTTGTTTTAAATGTAATGCTAGATGGGGATTTTGAATTTTGCCCCTCGTTCCTAAAAATGTGCATTTAGGTGACTTGGACTTCATAGCTTTGTGAGGTGTGTGGGAGCTCTTTAGAAAGTAATGTGTATTATTTCACTTCAGAATGTGGCAAGGCAGGCCTCCTGCTCTTGGGAGACCCCCAGTCACACCACCTTATACATCTGCCTACTCCTTCACCCTTGACACCTTTTAGATGGCAGTGTACAGTATATTCCTTTGTTTACTTTAAAACATTGGTAAGGCAGTCCTGCTGTGTTGGGGGGCGTCCTGTTCATCTTGTTCAATGGAACCCTCGACATCTGCCCCAAAATCCTGCCTTGACAGCACCACTGCTCATTTGGGTGGACACAAGGTGGAGGGAGAAACAGAGGAGGAAGAACTGTGATATCATCTGTGCAATCATCTCTCTTTCTCCATCCAGGACCCACACAGGCCTTCAGAGGCAGGAGGAAATGAGCAGTTGGTGGATCTGGTTCTAAATATTGCCAAGGCTAATTCAAATAGCCCTGGTTTGGGTTCTGTGAGATCAGACATCTAGACAGCACTGGTGACTACAATGGTTCTTATCTCTCCTTGGGATTGCAGAGACTTTATTCACAAGTCCCCAGCAAATCTGGCAGTCTGGGGGAACCACCACACCTCACAGACAGCAGGACAACAAATGTACCACCTGGAGGCTTTAAGGGCCAGCCTTATTGTTTTAAAGTGGGGGACATATTTCAGAACAGGTCACCCACCGGGCTTTTCTTTTCTTTCCTCACCCTTGGAGTGGTCTTGTCAAAACCCCATTTAATGGGACTCTGTAGCAGTGTTGTTAATTTGGCGTAAAGGCACACCCAAAAGTGAAGGCTATTGGACAGATCCAAATAATAGCCTCTGATTTTGCTGCTCCACCTAAACCTGCCGCCTAAGGCATGTGCCCCCTTTTGTCGCCCCTGCAACCACTTCCCCGCCGATCCAACACTGCTGTGCATATTCATCCTAATGAGTGTAGACTGCAGGGTAAAAACTGCACCCTGCAAAAATGACAAGTAGAGTTCTCTCACATACAAAACTTACTGATTTCAGGTGTACAAGCCCTTGTACAGACAAAATACATGGTACTTAAGGGTGGGGCTGGGACGCGGGTGGCGCTGTGGGTTAAACCACAGAGACTAGGACTTGCTGATCAGAAGGTCAGCGGTTCGAATCCCCGCAACAGGGTGAGCTCCCGTTGCTCGGTCCCTGCTCCTGCCAACCTAGCAGTTCGTAAGCACACCAAAGTGCAAGTAGATAAATAAGTACCGCTCCGGCGGGAAGGTAAATGGCATTTCTTTGCACTGCTCTGGTTCTCCAGAAGCGGCTTGCTGGCCACATGACCCGGAAGCTGTACGCCGGCTCCCTTGGCCATTAAAGCAAGATGAGCGCCGCAACCCCAGAGTCGATCACGACTGGACCTAATGGTCAGGGGTCCCTTTAGGTCCACCTAAGGGTGGGGCTGGCAGGTGCAATCCCAACACCCTTCTTTCCATGCACTCACTTCAAGCTGTGTGAAAAGGGCTGATACCCGAAGTAGTAGGTGGCAAACAAAATAGGGCAACATATTAGAAAGGTACATTGTTAACTTAAACAAAGGAGAAGCTGCAAAATATTTCAGACACACACAGTGCTCGTTTATCACACACGCATACACAGTAGGGTTGCCACCTTTTAACCTGGCCAATTATGGCACAGCCCAGCTATTCAATGCATCAACAGGGCAAAATGAGTCAAATATCAAGGGGCTTATTGTGAACATACTGTAGTTATATTCGTGGGTGTCTATTCATTTTTAGCACAGTTGCCAAACAGTAATAAAACAGGTGTTAGTGTGATTACGAACAAACACAATAGACAGAAAACTCAAGGGTTTTCAAAAATCCTCACTTTTATAATAACCTACAGAGGAAGAGAGCCAATGTATTTTCCCACAGATGGAATTATATAAAATCCTGGATGCAAGACAGAAATTGAGATATCACAATACAAAGAGCTGCTTCCCTTAACAAAAAACATCTGCTGAAAAGTTGTTTACCTCCTAGAGAAATGCTAAGGACTCTAATTCATTCTGAAGCAAAATTAAAATGGTAGGTGCACTTCCCAGTGATTTTCAGAGACATTCATCAAGTTATTCAAGTGTTAAATGTTTTGAAACCATATAGATTTTTTTAAATGTCAAAAAAATCAGTTTACTACTTAACAAAGTCATTCCATTTCCCTTAATCTTGAAGCATGGAATATGGAAAAGCACAATGAGACAAGTTCTTCACTGACATTTCACATCAATCACTCGAATTGCAATGGACATAAATTTCCATATAATCTGACATAATTATTACAAAGCCATATCACAGCTTCTAGAAGTATAAATACAATTTTCCATTTTAGCCAAGCTGAATAAAATATTCACTTGCAACAATACATTATTTTGTACCTTGTTTGGTTGTGCTATTTTAAACAATCTGGTGCTCTGATAGTAAATACACTAGGCTGGTTCAGATGTAATGCTAAGCCATAGTTTAGGCAAGGCATAATTTAATTCTACAAGAATGAAGCGAGGGGGCCCTAAGATCACACACTCCACTGCCTGCCGTCCAAGCATGGACGTTAGGAGTTTAGAAGATTTCATCTCTATTTAAATCAAACACAGTTCTATATATCATCTGAATTTCGACAAACTGTGCTCATTCATAACTATGGTTTGCTGAAACAAGCTTTACCACAGTTTAGAGCTCAGCCATAATGCTAAACTGTTGTTAATCTAAAATGGTATTGCAAGTTTCTGATCACTCTTCATGGCCACAGCAGAGGAGGTAAGGGAATGGGGAAATACACAAGTACTGTGACTCATCCTAATAATGTTATGCATGGTTTAATATTACCTGTGAGCCCTTCAATTTACTTAGAAATAAGTACCAGTAATTTCCATGGTGATTAATTCCAAAAAGGCAGTGATCCTAAATACACCTGAGAGTGCTGTGACAAGTAAATGAAGCATGGGTCTAAAACACTTCCATGTTGGGGGACGTTTCTGCAAGGGGAGTTGAAGGAGGAAGTGATGGCCAAAAGGAAGGAGTAAAAGCTCTCCCCTCACCCACAAATTTCCTCACAAATTTGCCTTCTTGGCCTCATTAGCAAAGAGAAGATATAAGGTAGAGACAGAGCATGTTGTTCTGTCATGAAGTTGTGAGATTCAGCACATTCATCTAGACCAGGGGTAGCAAAGATGGTGTCTTCCAAATAATTTGGACTCGCGTAATCTCTTACCATTGGCCATTATGGCTGGACCTGATAGTAGTCAAAACATCTAGAGGACACCACGTTAGCTAACCCTGACCTAGATCTTCCTTCTATTGAAATTATTTTGCTTTACTTTTAAGTAAATAAAGTAAAAATAGGGATGTAAGCATGCCTTTTTATCGCTAATACCTTTTAAAAAAACTTATGAAAAATGGTTAATACAGCATGTAATATAGGAAGCTTTTTTAAAAATCCAAATGATAGTTTTCCAGAAAGGAAGAGTAATAGAAAGCAATAATTTAAATTAAAGATGAAAATTATTGGTTGCCAATCATACCTTGTTCATCTCATAAAAAAATGAGACTCTTCTGTACTAAGAAATGAAAAAAGACTTCATTTTTGGACACTTGCAATATCAGTGAGGATGTTATTAACACAGAGACTAGTGACTTTTAAAAAAGATTTACTTCTTGTGAAAAGCACCCTTAGATTTAAAGGAATTGGAACCCACTAGCTTATAGTAAAGTGGATATAGCTCAGTTGTAATTGTTTGAGTTCAGCAGTTTCTGGGAAGCTAAAAAATGCAATTTAAAGTAATTCATTTCCAGTCCAAAGGAACAAGTTGACTCAGTGGCATGTTGTAGTACAAACAAATTTACTAAGGATAAGTTGTGGTTTCAGCCAATCAAATTCATTGGCAATGCACCATTGATTCTGGGAGTAGCAGGATATTGCAGTACATCGAACTAATCTGTTTCTGAAATTGCCCATAACAAACTCCCAATAAACCAAGTTTAGAACTGTCCAATCTAATCCAGACATCATTGATGACAGGGACCTGGTTCATATGTAACGCTATGCCAAACTATGGCTTAGTGTGGATGAGAATGCATGCTAGTGCACAGTGAGCAAAGCACAGCCACTTTGCTTCTCCCCCATTCCTGTTGCCATGCTACTAGGAGCTAAGTCATGGTTTGGTTCAGTGTTTAATCTGAACACTGAACAATGAACACTGAAGCTGGCTTCATTTTTGCCTTAATCCAAATAAACCATGACCGGCATTCAAGTTTTGTTCTTTGGGGAAGACAAACCACAAGCAAAGGTTCAAAAGTAACTTGAAGCCTAACCACAGACAAAAATAGGAGAGGAACAAAGCACCTTTGATTTTTCTCTGTGTGCACCACTCATTTCTCACTTTCTCATACACTCTAAGGCTAAAGCCATAGATTTATTTAGCATTATGTGTAGATAAAGCCACTCCCTTCCTTTTTTAAATTTATCCATATTTTGGTCCTTTCTGTGTTTGGCTGTGTACTTTTCAAATGTGCCAAGTGTTTAGGATATATTTGACACACATGGGCCTTCTTCTAAAGATAACACTATGCAGCAGTGGGCAGTTGTTCAGATGCTACTGTTCTTACATATTGGCAAGCTGCAGATTTCTAGAGCAGCTACCCATGGTTGGCTGAGCAGTTTTCAAGGATGGCTGATAATGTCTGAATGGAAGCTCTGACCCCCTTGTTGTTCTTGGCACACGCCTGTCTCGGGAGACAATGGAACAATGCCCCTTCGGGGGTAAAGGCAAACCATTGGAAAGTTACAACACCTGTTGTGGCTGTAGAGACTGATATGGGACAGATAGGCTTTATTGCAGGTGGGGCAGATGACAGAATCCAGTTTTGCTACTACTACAAGTGCACCATGGCATCTCTTCTCTCTGTGCTCCTTCCAGCAGTCATTCCTCCTCTCGTCACTGCTGTGGATACACAACCTGACGGCCCGTCTCCAAGTACTGCAATCATCTGCAAGGGATTCCCATATGGCAGGGTTAATGTTGCCAGCCTTCATGTTACATTTGCAGACATCTTTGTAACACAGAGTCAGTGGCGTAGCGTGGGGGGTGCAGGGGGGCCCGGCCGCACCGGGCGCAACATCTGGGGGTTAGGGTTAGGGGGCGCAAATCCACGGGTTGGGGGCGCAAATTACTTGCCTTGCCCCGGGTGCTGACAACCCACGCTACGCCACTGCACAGAGTTGGTCTGCCAACAGACCTAGTGCCTGAGACCAGCTCTCCATAAAGCATGTCCTTGGGGACCCTGCCATCTTCCAAGCCAGAATGGACATCTCTAAGACAGAAGTGCGAACATTTTGGGAATATGGGCTTGGGGGAAGCGCGTCTTTGTTGGAGACTCTGTCCTGCCATGTGATGCCCGAAATCTTCCTAACACAGCACATATGGAAGGCATTGATGCATTGCTCCTGTCATGTGTAAGTTGCCCGTGACTCACTTCCATAAAGCAGCATGCTCAACACATAATCCTGGTAAACCTTCATCTTTGTGTTAGATGTTAGCATTTTGGTGAGGTGAGCCATTTTCTAATACAAAGATGAAGCTTTACCAGGCTTATGGGTTTTTTAAGTAAGTTTTTTTATTCAAAATTTAAACAAAACATATTATCCAAAAACATATCACCCTTGTTTTCCCCCTATATTTCCTCCCTCCCCGCACCCTCCCACACAAAACCCACCCACCCCCACCTTCCCTCAGTTCCAGTCTTTGGTTTCTCTGAGATTGCTGTTTTCTGCATGTTACAAAGTTGTATAGATCCTCAAACTATTTAGCTGATTATTATCAATAAAAAGTTTGTGAATGTTTATTCAAAACCTGCCAATGAGTCTAGTTCAGGCTTATGTGTTGAGCATGTCCAACTCAATGTCAATGGAGAGGTTGCTGGTTATGATGGAATCCAGGTTGACAAAATCGTCTACCAACTCAAGCACATGGTCACCAATGCTGGTGTGTGGAGTGGCAACGACATCCTGACCCAGGATGTTGGTCTTTGTTAGGCTGATGATGAGGCCAAACTCATAGATGAAATATAATATATGCTGGAACTATCAGACACTGGGCATGCAATAATTCTAAATCCTCTACAGGGATCACTCATACAATTCTAGTACTGAGTACATAAGCCTAGTCCTAAAGCAATATACACACTCTGCAAATATTTATGAATCCATTTCAGTTTAGAAATCTGTTTTGGCAGGTACACTGGATCTGAGTAGGAGTTCCACAAAACAGAAATATGGGAAGAGAGGCATTTGCTCCAGTGAACAAAGGGGGAAATGGCATTTATTTATTAGACTGGATTGGTAAAATGGCCCAATGCATAATTTTTAAGTAATAACATTTGCAAGAATTATATAACAAGACTAGGCAATACTAGGTGATGTGAAAGAATATGAAAGGAAGCAAAGGTTACTGTAATAATATTACGATACTTAGCATTTCTGAGAGATATGCATTATCTTCTCAAACATTAAGATTTAAGGGCTTGTTTGCATTAGAATTTGGCGCTATGAGTATCAAACATTGCCCTTGAAATAATCCATTCCTATCCTAGTAATAATCTACACATTGACCTGCTTTAATTGTTTATCTGAAAACAGGATGTTACACAACATAAGCTTGCGTTGGCTGACTGCAAAAGTAAATTATGAGTTCTACATTAGGAAAAAACATGACCTGATTACAGCTCTTTGATTCAGATTCAGATGTAGTTGGTAGCATGGAGGTACTTTTGCAACCTACAAGATAAAACTGAATCATTCTTTGGGCAAGGCAAATGTTTACAAAAATCTTACTGTTTATTTTTGAGATGTACAATAAAACTGTCATTAACAGCCTGAGCTATGCTGTTTTCCAAACTATTTGGCCACTAATTTGCAACCCTTTACGTATATTTTTCATTATATATATAGAGAGAGGGGGGGGGGAGGGAGAGAAATATTCCTGCTGAACTAAAATCAAATATATACATAACATAAAACTGTAGATATATATGGAGTCATGAATCAGGAGATTCCTGGTTCAAATGTAGTCTACCTTTCTACAAGCAGCACATTTTTAACACTGCTTGCACATATTTCCTCTTTGTGTCTAAAAGTTCATTTTGTGGTTTTGGTAGCCACTGAAGAGGTGAAGTACATAGGACTTTCAAATGTTGTTATACTATAGGTCCCATCACACTGAACTATGCTGTCTGGGGTTGATGAGGATTGGAGTCAAACAATATTTGGAGGCACATAGGTTCCCCATCCATGAGACCGATGCTGCTCAACACAGGCAGTATTTGTGTGAAGTGACACCCCACATGGCTTAATCAGTTTCTTGAATGCCAGAAAGTTACCTCCTCTGAAAATAGAGTGACTAGCTGCTGTAGTTGAAACTGTGTGAACCACAGTACTGGGGACATATGGGGTTCTATTCAGCTAAGGTCTAAGTAGAGGGAGGAATTCAATGATGCACGACGCAAAGCATAAGCATTTCAGTTTGTCACATGGAACAATCCTCCCTCTCCTCCTGCTGCATGCTATTCTAGGGGTTCTCTGGACCACCTCCTCCCCAGAGCCATTTTTGGGGTGAGCAGAGAAAGTACAAGAGGTAATCCTTGTACAGGACTTCTGATGACTGGTTCATTAGACATCTGAAGGCAGCCCTGTACGGTACAGGGAAGTTCCTGATGTTTGATGTTTTACTGTGTTTGATGTTTAAATTTGTTGGAAGTCGCCCAGAGTGGCCCAGTCAGATGGGCGGCATATTATTATTATTATTATTATTATTATTATTATTATTATTATTCCCACTGAAAAGAATGTCATTTAGTTATGTCTATTAACTTGAATGGGTCTACTCTGAGTAGGATGTACATTGAATACAAACCATTGCTTCCAACACACAAGGGATCCATGTGGTGCTTCATTCTGACAGCAATCGTGCTGTGAAAATAATGTCTAAAGCAGTCCACAGATATTTAACTTTCTTCTTTTACTGACAATCTGTTCCTGTGTCTACCAAGCCCAGCAGGAGCAACTTTTTCACAGCTTGATCAAGGCACCAGTTGATCCCTTAGCAATACCATCTTCAAAATGTTGGAAAATGTCTCCTCCATCTTGAGCCAGGCGTACCATTATGCTCTCTCCTAATTTTACGCCAATCTTTTTCAAGTATATCAAGACATCCTAAAGCTCCATTTTTGCCTATATTCTTCATTTGACCTTTAAGGGTGAAAAGCTTCACTGCTTTTTTTTTTTTTTAAATATATAGTTTCCTACAAGTTCACCTTCAAAACCCTTTCCCTTACCTTACCTTGCTTGTTATACTACATTTAAAAAAGAAAAAGAAGAGAAAGCTTTGCTTCCAAGTAAGATAGGCAGATAGGTAGCAGGTGAAAAAAAAAGACAAAAGTGCTCTCCACCATGAATTAATCCCATGTTCATATTCCTTTTCTCACTCTTTTCTTTAAATTGAAGCACTATTCTAACTAGTGTTTTCACTCAATTAAAATTGATCATATAATTTATACAGCACAAACCTATGTCTATTCACAAATAAGTTCCATTTTGTTCTATGCCATTCACTCTGAATTAAAGAATTGATGCCTTACAGGGCAATTCTATACAAGTACATTGAAAAGCAAATCCCATTGATCTCAATGGAGCTAACTTCTGAGCAAGTGGTCACTCCCGTCCTTACAGTACAATCCCATATACAGTATGCCTGTTTCTAGGTAAGTGGATGTAGGGCTGCAGTCTTATCAGCCGACTACTCAGTTTTATTTGGATATGAGCAAAACAGACAATCGGAAGCAAATAATAAACTAAAACCGTACTTTTTCAGATAATATATGCTGTGCATAAGATAGGACGCCTATTCCACGATAGTGCTTGCCATCTACCGTTTCTATCAGTAATTATTTAAAAAGTACTTCTTTTTTTAACTACAACCTGGTATTTTGTTGTATCTTACCGATAGGCTTTATTGTGATTTAAATTTAAGTAAGCCACCTTGAGATGAGCGGAAGCCTCAGAAAGGAAAAAGGTTAAGACACTTTGTAAATACACTACACACCTAACCTCACAAATAAGAATGTAAATTGAGCAGGGAGAATTGCTGACTGTACCACTTCAAAGCAGCAGCTGTAAGGCCATGTTTCTGAATACTCCCCCGTCATAAAAAATAATTCCTGGATGTAAATAAATTAACACACCAAGGTGAGGAACTATGATAAAACTTTCTCCATCGTGTGCTAGTTCAGTTCATGCAGGGCATTTGTTGGGGGGGGGGTTGGTGAAAGGAATATAACAGGTAACCCCCGCCAGAAGTGTGAAGTGGCTCTGTCCAGATTTCTACCAGCTCAGCCCTTGTTATGGACAGAGCCGCCTCACAGGAAGAAAGAGGAGGCAGCTGGGTGGTTCTGTGTGGGCGAGGAGCAAAGGAACAAAATACAAGTAGTTGCCAAGGCGCCACTTTCAAGCAAGCTCCCTCATATTTGAGCTCAGCGCTCTGGCTGAAAAGGGCATTTCTCGTTTTCCCTTTCCAGGAGACACAGCTAAAATGAGCCTAGGCTCCTTGTTCCAGTATATCTTCCTGACGGAGCAAAAAGTAGAGGGCATGCAGCGTCTCATGCATCAAGGTTGGTGGCCACACCATCCTTGTGGAATTTGAAGCAAGCGCTTGTCATCTGGGCACACGTTAAATGAACCAAATTAATCCCCTCGACCCACCTAATGTGCTTGTGTTTTTTTGTTTTGTTCTAAATGCCTACCTCAATCCTGGGTTACTCTGCGTAATAAATGTTCACAGCACCAGAAAACGGGAATAGCGCCTGGACATTTTTGTCTCACAGCTCCAGTTCTATGAATCCTAGACTTGAGCTTTTTAAATGAAAACTGAGAACCAGGGAATTATGGGTTTTTTTTGGGGGGAGGGGCTGTCCTCTCACCCCATCCTGGGGCATTCATGAGTTACAGTAAAAATGCAAAATAGGCAATTTAAATGGTATGCAAAACACTATGGGGCTCACTTCTGAGGAAGTATAAACAACTTTGGATTGTGTCCCCTTTTCTGATTATCTTCTTTTGATTTTAGAGAAGTTGTGTGAGATTCTTACTGAGTGAAGCAAAACTCTGGGAAATTAGCTTTTTTATGGCTAGCCACAAATAACTTCTAACTAGAACAGCTTACTGAGTTCAGATGAGGCTGTGTGATTCTTCTTGGCATTGACTTCAGACTTATTTCATTCCACTTTTACTTTGTATACCACCTTTCTGTATATGCACAAGGCAATTAAAAGCTGAAAAAACAACAAAATATACAGCAAACATCACTCACCTTATAACAGTCTGATCCCATACAAATAAGTCATAATAAAATATGACTTTAAAATAAACAACTTGAATCAAATAATCAAATATTTAGTAATCAATTAGAATATACAATAGTACACAATAAAATTAACTCTTAGGCGGTATACATAATACATAAAAGAAACATGCAACCTTCAACTTCATAGTGAATTCCCCACTGTAAAATGTCCCTCACTAATGAAACTTTTGCAGCCCTATTTTTTACTTTTGCAGCAAATTTTATAATACTGCTAGCACAAATATCTTCTTTGTGTCTAAAAGTTCATTTTGTGTTGCAGTTAAACAGGAAATAACCCTAGCTAATGAAAGAGCTAAACAACTAACAGAACAACTGGATGGAGAAAAAAGAAAGTTGGAATCAGAGGTACAGAGGATAGCAGTTAGAATGATAGATTAAAGAAAATGGGTCATCTATGTTTTTTTAAACTTTGGAGGGTATTGTTTTTGTTTGTTTGTTTATACTGTAAACAATCCTGTGATCCCTGAATGAAAGGTGGTATTGAAATTTATTTATTTATTTAATAATACTATGTCATTTTAGTGAAGAACATTTTGAGAGCAATTCAAACCAAATCTAGCAGCTGCCTGGTTTCTAGGACTGTCTGGAGTTCCCACTTGAAAAAAGCCCACAATGTTTCTACCCTGTTCAGTAGGCCTTTTTTGCTGAACACCACAAATCTGTAGGAAAAGCCAAATAGATCTAATATGGAAAGACAGAATTTACAGAGCTGTGCAGAAGTATTTATTAGGTTGACATCACATAGAGTATTTTACATGACCTCTGCCTTAGCAGTAAACCCAGGTCACAAAACAGGAGCCCCATTGTCCTTTCTGCCAGATTACACAATGACAGTCATTGTGTTGCTGCTTGTAAAACTAATTTATGACAATCATAATTCTATTTTCATGTCACTAATTTGCTATTGACTCATTCTAATTTACAGTTATGGTTTCCATGGTAGATACAGAGGGTTGTGAAAGTGAGGGAACAATTACTGTGGATTACTAATGAGGAAAACTGGAAAAGCGTTCCTAAAGCAATTAAAGCTTTAAACCCATAGAATTAATTACATGAAGGTCAATGCCTATTAACTTGCATGTTTAGTTAGTATCAGGTTTTTTTTTAAGACTACACCTTATAAGTGTAGGAAAAGCCAATATGCATTGCCTTCACTGGATGAAATAAATACTGAACGCTATTAAAATTGGCATGACTTATCCCCCCCCCCCCCGAGTACAGAAACATAACCTTATGCCAGTCTCTCTGGAGATCTCTAGTGTAATATATATTAAGCACTGAGCAATGCTGCTCACATAAGTTCCTTTTCCAAATTCCTATAAGTTTTACTCCACATTTTTATATGTCTAGGAATTTGCACAGTCTCATATCTGTAAATATAGGGGCACAGCAAAAAAACCAAAAAACCTCATGTAGCTGAACCTCAGAGTTCAAAGATGTTTTGACATCTATTTCACAGAGACTGCTTGTGGTCAAGGAAATGCTCCCAGGAAATATAAATTTTTGGTGTGTTCTGAAAAACTAGGTAGCATGTAATTAGAACTTGAATTATAGCATTTTGCCTTTCAAGGTTCAATGCTTCCTTTTCAAAAATGCTGTTCTAAAGACTATATTGAATAGGTAGTTTAGGGAGCAGTCCCATACTGAAGATCCACTGAATGGTCTGGCTGGCCAGCCAGAAAACCCCTTTCTCAGCAGCCAGTATTGCAGTGGGATGTGATGGCTGAAGGAGAGATCACCATCTCTTCTCTACCAGCTTACTCTTTTATTTCCAATATTCCTGCAGAAAGGGGCAGCCACTTCATGAACAGTTGATTGCAGGAGCCTTAGAAGGCACAGATCGCTGTGTAGATAGGTGCCTTCAATGACTCTTCTTGGGTGCAGAGGGTCTCCTGTATTGTTTTAAGAGGACTCACTTCTGCTGCTCAGTAGAGAGTGGAGGATGCCCATGCAAAGCAGCAAAAGAGTAGCTACATTATCCAGGGTACTTCTAGCATTCTCCCCAGGCAGTGGCGTTAATTTTATCTTTTGCACAAATATGGAGGAGTGACATACTCCATTCTGTGCTTAGTAGAAGAAGGGAGAGGTGTAAGTAAGGACAAGCCTATTCAAGGCTCATGTGTGCATGCCTGCATTGGTTGTACTTGCAACTATAAGATGCAAACAGGAGTGTTTGCCTAGTCATACTCACGACATCGCTGATCTAGGTTACCCTCCTGAGGACTCAGATATTGGGAATAACTAAGGTGCCCAACCCCCAAACCCTTCAGTGTGGCTTGAGGAAGTAAATTATCAGTTACCAAGGTAAATAAGCAGACTCTTTGTAAGAATGGAGGGGTTGGTGGGAAGGGGAGGGGGAATGTCAAATGCAGGAAAGAGGAGAGCTTGCCATTAACCTGTGAACTTTCCATTTGTTAATTTGTAGTTATATAAACATGTACTCAGTAAACTTTAATCCTTTTTTTAAAAGACCCAGCTTGTTTTTTTTGTTTTCTGCTATTTGAACATGCCTAATTACTATGCTGCTGTAAAGAATAAATGAAGGAAAGGGAGAAGAAAACTCTCCTATGTTGCAATTCTTTTAGGATGGAGGTGCTTCTGAGAGTTTAGTCCTTGGTTGCAGTCACATGAGGAGGATATCCTAAGGGACGTTTGGGGGCACTGTGTTCTTCTAGAGGTTAAAATATTGGAAACTTTTAATTTAGATTCCCTGTTATTCCCCGTTGCTTTGGCTTCTGATGGTGGCAGCAATAATGCCAAGTTTGTATCAGTAGTGAGGGAAACCTTTGGTCAGGTAAAACTGAGCACCCACAACCTGATTTAGAAACAGTTTTAGAAACAAAACCTATGTAGTGGTTAGGTCATAGCTGTCCAGACAGAACCTGGTGGGCCTACAAGTGTGTCTGCACAACCCTAACCTCTTTGCCACCCTGCCCTATCCCAATGCTGTCTTTGGTGAGAGTGACTCCATGGTTCTGCTCCTTGAAACCAGCCACTACTGCTTATGTATGGTTAATTAAATCACAGAACAGTATAAAGAATACAGTTTCTGAAGACCTCACATTGCTAGAGTTCTGATGCAAAGGGCCCTGCCTATGTAAAATAACTTTGTATAACTACAACTGCACTCAGGGTTTTTTTAACGACTCTTTTTAAAATTTGTTGTTTTTTTACAGGCTCAATTGCTGTCTGGAAAGCTATTAGACTTGGAGCTTTTGAAGAAAAGAGAAGAGGGCTTAGAAAGCCAGAAAGCTGAACTTCTTAATCAGAAGAGTATTCTGCTTGAAACATTTGTATGTTCTCAGTAAGACTGTTCTAGACCAGAAATCTTCAACCTTTTGACACCCAGCATTAGCTAAATTGTACATGAGTTGATATTTGAACACAAAAGGCCCAAGATCTTTGTCCCCAGTCCAGCTCAGGGCTTGTTTGTTTTGAATATGTCCTGTTAAAAGCAGCGGAACATTGTAACAAAGCTATGTGACTCCCATAGCTTTCAGTGGGTTTTGGCGATAACTAGCTGAACAATCCAAACCTCTGTAGTGTCCCAACCATATACATTCACAGCCTCATTCCTTGGGCCCTCTGGGGCAGAAGGCAAGCAGCAGGCAAAAATGTTCTCTGAGCTGAGTCAGCCTGCAGCTGGTGTACTGATTGGACCCACATTGGTGCTGCCAACTGACAGCACTGGTGCTGGATCAAGATCTAGCAGATCCAGCAGACCCCTCTGGAATGGGGGCTTTCCAAAGGGCTACTGTTAGTAGGAGTCCTGCCTGACAGCCTTTTCAGTGGGCAGAATGAGGAGATCCATGCACACAAAGTGATACTAGGAATGCAGATGACCCCAAAGAACTCACCTTTTTAAATTTCTTGAGATTTGTCAAGAGTTATTAATATTTACTAACTAAGGATTTGGTCCAAGCAGGACTAAGCCCAATGCAGCCCAATGAGACTGACTCAGTGAGTAGATATGTATACGTTTCCACTGTTAAATTTCAAATATCTTCTTAACATTAAGCATCTATTTCTTTTCAATCAGAAAGCACCTTGCTTTACATCTTTTCGGCCCTTCTTCATCATAAGAGGCCCAATCCTCCATTTGCAATCTGTAAAATGAAGCTTCTAGCAGCTCTTTGCTCTCTGGCAACTTTCAGGGCCAGTATGGCTGTGTCAAAAAAAACACACCCAAGCACTGCACAGAAATCAATGCACTGTCTTCATGCCATGTATGTTACAAGAAGAAGAAGAAGGGGATCCACAAATTCATGCTTTGATTAGTCATGTGCTTCTTGCAAGAGTCTACAGAACACCGTGTGTTATCTTACATGGTATGACCACCTCATAACACCACCTGATTGGTAGGAGCAGCTGAGATCATAACAGAATGAGCTTTTCAGACCATGTTGGTGGAAGGCAAGACAAATACCTTACATTAAGTATGCTTAATTATAGAAAAAGTTAATGCCTTATGGAAGGAAGATAAAAAGATTGGAATGAATGAGAAAAAAATCAAAGTTCCAGGTAGAGATAATAGAAAGTAAAACTAAACTGCTATCTAAAATGTATAATCAGCTATTAGAGTGGGACACCAAGGACGAAGAGGTTAAGGAGGTTATGGTAAAATGGGCAATAGACATTGGATATAATTTGGATTTTGAAAAATGGACGAAGTTGTGGACTAAAGGAATGAAATTTACAGCCTGTGCTGCCCTCAGAGAAAATATGGAAAAGATGATGTATCGTTGGTACATCACCCCTGTGAAATTGCAAAAAATGTATAAGACTGGTGACAAAAGGTGTTGGAAGTGTAAATCTAAAGAGGGAAGCTTCTACCACATGTGGTGGAAATGTGCAGAAGTTAAAAAATTTTGGGATTCCATCTACAACGAACTAAAGAAAATACTTAAATACACCTTTGTCAAAAAGCCCGAAGCCTTCCTTCTGGGAATGATCGGAGAGGAGATTAAGAAAGAAGATTATATAATGTTTCAATATGCAACTGTAGCTGCCAGGATTCTGTTAGCACAAAATTGGAAAACCCCAAATACCTCGACCGCTAAAGATTGGCAAATTAAATTATTTGAGTATATGGATCTGGCAAAAATGACGCAGAGCATTAGACAGCAAAAAGGTTCAAGGTTTATCGACAATTGGTCTAAATTCATAACATATATGGAAACAAATTCTAGAGATATAAAAATCACAGTAGGTTTAATATAACCCTTGTGATGTGTTTACGCTAAAAAATGAAAAACTGCAGAATGGATTTAATATTCACATAACCCAAAACCGAGATGGAGGGAAGTCAAACGTTATTTATTGTTAATTAATGTTTGTTTTTTGGTTGGTTTAGGTGTTTTGATTTGGTTGATCTTTTCTTTTTTTCCTTCTTTTTTGGTATGTGTTGGCTATTTTTCTTTTTCTTTCTTTGCTGTTGTTTGGTTATAGAAAATGAATAAAAAGAAGTTAAAAAAAAGAAAAAGAAAAAGTTCACAGACAGGAACATGACACTGAAATATTCAGATAAAGGCATTATTGGAGGGAGACTTCAGAGTCTTCAAGCCCTGCATAAGCGAACACGTTATAGTAGATCTTAGGTAAATGCATGTTTCATTCATTTCCATAGCACGTTCAGAGTGAATATTTACAACGTCTATGTTCACAAAAAAAAATTTGTGAATGAAGAAGTTCCTGTATTTCCTGTAGTCAAATCAAAAATCAAACATATGTCTTTAATCAAACATACATTGGGCATTAGAATTTTTGTTGCTATTGGTGGTTTTGTTTGTAATTGAAATCTGTGCTTAATTTTATATTGTTTTGATTTTATTGTTTAATGTGGTTTACATTTTGCATATTTGCACCCTGGGTTGATTCTAAATACTTAGAATAAATAAGAGGTAGTCTTTTACATGTCTCTAAACATATATTCATATATAATTTTCATATATAGTATTCATATATAGTTTTCTATTGTATTTTAACAAAGTCTTCTTTCTTTCTTTTTTGTGTTACTTTATTTTATGTCATCATTAGATGGGTACAAAGAAAAAAATTGCCATAGAAGATGAGAGATTTTTGAAGGAAATTACAGAGTTCAACAGTGAATATGGGTTAACATCCAAAAGGGAGCTTTTAATTAAAAAAAGAGTCAAGGCTGAAATATGTGAATTAGAGGAAAAAGAAAATGTTTTGAGAAATGGTATGTCTTGAATTTAATTATTTTATCTTGGACTATCTGAGAATATAAATGACTATGTTGCAGTTCCATGACACTACAATTTCACAATTTTCTTCCAAGCTGAAAAGTCCCATTAAATTGTAAGGTAATGATTTTCCTAGAGTGAAGAACAGCATGCTATACTGGAGCACCAAGCATGTTCCTTGTTGCAGGGAACATTAACTGCATGGTACTCTAACATATTAAGATTGCTGAACACGACAGGTGGTCAGAGATAAGACTCTTACCTGTCCTTGCCCCAGTCGCAATCCCATCCATGAGTCACTGCTAAAGATTGAAGAGAATAGTTGTTGTATACAGTTTTCTGTTTTTCACTACTAAAAACATCAGACATTGCAAATATTTATTGCAAGCCAGTTTGAGCTTTAGCTAGCATAGATAACACTGAATTAAAAATGCCTTTGCATTTTTCATCCATGAACTGTAATTACATGTGTTGCTAGCAAATCAAAAGCCTAACTTCTATAGTTTGTCTTTTCTAACAAATGCACAAAATACTGTCCTCCCCCCCAAGAATATGTCTTCTCCTTCTATATTATAATCCTCTGCCTGTCCTCACATACGGGTGCAAGGCAGCAAACAATCACAAAAATACAGTAGTAGAATCTGCCACTGTTGTTGCTTTGGGAGCTGCTGCCAAATCTATTCCTGCAATTCAAAAGCCACTGTAACTGCTTAGCCCCCTATAGCTGACCATTGCTTCCTTAAGCAATAGTATGTGACAGTATGCAGCCAGTAAGATACTACTTTGGAAATTATATTACATGTCACATTGCTTAAGGCAATGAAATATGGAACATGCACACGCTGCATTATGGCCCAATTAGATCCCTAGCTTGCAGGGGCCAGGCCTTGCATCAGTCCTACCCCTCATTTGCCCAGGGGCCCCCAGATACCTGGTTTGCACCACATCAAGGTCTAATGATGGCCAACACGTATTAGTTGCTTCACAACTGACTGATGGCAACCAACATTCCAACAACAAAGACTGATGGAAAAAACGCCACATTCTAATGCTATGCCAGCCCCACTTACTTGCTTAAACCAAGTAAAGTTGTATTTCAGCTGACAAACACAACATGTTCCCCCCCTACACTAACAAGCTGCAACGTCACACATAACAGGATATAATTAGAAACACATATAAAATTAAGTGAGACAAAGAGCAAAGACAAAACACTCCAGAAGTATGGGAAAGGATTTGGCAACACATTTCACAAAAATGTGAACAAATTTATAAGATATGGGTTAAAAAAATATAAATTAGCATTTCCCTGCTTTTAACACCTGCAACACCTAGCAGTATATACAGTGGGGCAGTTAATATATGTTGAAGGTGTGGAGCATCAAACACTGTTATGCTTCATAGTGATATTTGTGAACTGAAATGTGATATTCAGGAAGACTATAATAGATGAAATTAAACTCATAGCAGGGTATGGTTTGATAGTAGACCCATTGGTTGTATTGTCTGGATATGTTAAGGCTATGAATTTTTCCTGTGGATATGGAATTGGTAACACATTTGTTAACAGTTGCTCATATAGATATGCTATAATGGGTGGGAGGACACTTATCTCTGTTAGATGTCTGGCTAGTAAGAGTTTGGGAACTGACTCATCTGATAAAATTAGCTAAAGTTGTAAGAGTGAGGGCAGGCAGACAACTTGATAAATTATTTACTGAGAACTGGAGCAGCATTTTTATGTATTGGTGTAACAGAACTCAAGAAAATATTCAACCATACGTATTATTGGAAAGAATCTACATAACAATAATTGTTATGCTTCTGTTTTGACACTGCTACCAACTTTGCCTTTTAAAAAAATGTATTTTTAATGTAATGATTTAACAAAAAATGCAAGTAGCATTTTTGAAGAACTTTGGTTCAGCCCATTAATGCATTGCATAGATGCTCCTAAAGAACTACCCTTTCCCAACAGTACTAGGTACAATATAAACACTGTAATTCTCACCCATTCAGAGTCATAATCTTTATTTAAGATGCTTAGACACTCACAGGATCATTGTGCTATTATACAAAAAAATTGTTGAATCACTCGCCATTGTTCTCCAACAGTAAAACATTTTCCCCCTGTTGGATTGTGCCAATGTAGAACAATGTATCACAATTTGCCAGGCTCTCATGGACAGTTTATTGGATTATGGTAACACAGTTCACCTGATGATTTTATCTTGCCTTCTTAGTACAAGGTACTCAAGAATTCAAGAAGCTTTAGAAGGAAAGAATGAGAACCAGCAGTAGTTAATACAACATTGAAGAGAGTTCAAACTGTGCTATTAGCTCCTGAACAAATAGAAAGCTGTTAGCTCTCCAACAAAACACGTAAACTACAGTGATTGTATACTGCACAGCTGTTGCCATCATACAAATAAATTTTGTTAGCTCTGCTTGCATTTGCAGCTCTTACTTTTGACAAACAGTATGTTGAGTAATTTTGTTGTTGTTGATAATAAATACCCAAGTTTCTAATAAACTAAAAAAGAAATGTTCACACTTAGGACCAAATTAAATTTACACATTATATTCTGCCTTTCCACACAAATAGAGCCCAAGCCAGCTGGCAACACCAATACCAACAGAAGTCTAATGGTAACTGTCCACCACTGGAATGAACACCATTGGCAGAATGAATTCCCCTTTTTCCCCCTGAAGCTACCATGCCCCCGCCCAGTATATTTCCAAAATCTCCAGAGAGTTAGGGGGCTCTCTAGAGAAGAATTTTTTGTTGCTGGGCGGAGGGCTACAGTAGGGAGGAGGAGAATTCCACTTGCATGACATTGGATGTCATCCAGAATTACCAAAATTTCTGTACAATAGTTAAAACTTATATATGTCAGTCACACATAAGAGGCAATTCCATATGGGATTATTAAATGCAGTATAGCCTATATATATATGGTTACATATGTAGTTATTTTTTCAAAACATCTTGAGATGAGTTGCAACAGAGTTTTTTGGTTATGTGGTCAAACTTAAATCTTTAACCTAATTTTAAAATTATCACTTTCTTAGAAATAGAGTCAATGAAACATGAAAATGCTCAGTTAAAAATGTTTCAGCTGCAGAAGAATGAACTGAAGAAGGATTTGTGTACTTTTCAGAGAAAACTCAAAGGTATATTGTTCACTTGATCACCACCTGATTTGATGTTCAGACATAGTGTGAGCACATTTGATAAATGATTCTGATCAAAAAACATTCAACAACAGATGAATGTTTATATCTATATCATGGACTTAATAGTTTTTAAGTTAATATTAATCAAGGCATTAATGAACAAATAATTTAAAGAATATGGATTTAAAACATTTTCTGCCATTCTTTGCAGCTTTAGCAATTCAGACTGCATTGGATCCAAGGCTTTGTTTAAAAATAATACAGTCATAGAATTGTAGCATTGGAAGGACATCTAGTCTAACTGCCTGTAATGCAGGAATCATTCCGCATCCTATACTGTATCTATACAGTCATAGAATTGTAGCATTGGAAGGACATCTAGTCTAACTGCCTGTAATGCAGGAATCATTCCGCATCCTATACTGTATCTTGTGCAATAGGACCTGCTACACCAAGTCCCACTATTGAAGCTTTGGCTTTCATGCATTTCTCCCATGCATCCGCATATCATTTTTTGTATTCCAGCCTTTAGTATTCACGTGCTTTTGTTATATGGTCACATATTCTTGTAAGAATGGGAATGACTTAAATACAGCTGAAGGTTTTTTATGTCATAAAACTATAATCCAAATTTTTAATTCTAATAATAGGTTCTTTTAATGTGCAGCAAAACAACTGAGAAACATAAAAAGTTGCCTTAGAGTAAGGCAGACCATTGGTCCATCTGGCTCAGTATTGACTGAGTTGACTGGCAGTTCCTCCTCAGGGTTTTGGACAGGGTTCTCTCCCATCCTTAGCTGCAGATACCAAGGACTGAAAGCAGGACCTTCAGTATGTGCTCAGCTACATACACACTCACCTACAGCCCTTCCTTACAGTTTCCATTATATAATAAAGTACTGTATTATAAAATCATAATAGAAAGGTATTGTTTCTTTTTCAGATCTTGAAGAAGAAATAAGAGAAGCTAAAAACACCACAAAGTGTTTAGAAACAGAAAAAAATAAAATTTCTGAAAAACCGCAGACCGATCCAGAATGTGCAAGGTAACGGTATATCCTGCCAAAATGAATTTTGTTTTAGCTAACATGCGTTCATAATGAAGCAAAATAACAACATGAATCTGGTTGATATGGCATGTGTGTTTATGTAAGTGACTGTATGGGAGGAAGCATCATGGAGAGCAAAAGGAGGCTCAGTCATTCCCTAAACCTGGCACCTTTTCCATAGGGATGAAGAATTTTAAAGGGGTAAAGCAAAGGAGATCTGCCAAGCCCCTTTCCTTCTCTTCAAGTGGAGTTGAAGCATGAACAAAATCTTCTAAATGAAATGTTTTGCTTCAGAATTTGTGTGTAGGAGCAAAACCGTATGTATGGAACATACATCAAAAGGGGACTTTAAATGATAATACTAGTTGCAGATCCATAAGCTGATGTGGTACAGCACACTACAGCTTGCTTTTGCATTATTTATTCTATTATGGTACATTAGCTTTTCTGATGTATGAGGTTGTCATCTTCCTTCTGAATAATACACTTCTCCTGGAGTATCTTGCTATTGCAGTGTCATTTAACATTCAATACAGCATGATTAGGAAAGGGGTGTTTACTATGAATATAAACGTGCTGAAGATCAAGGTTAGTTAGTGTCCATGGGCTTGCAAATGACTTACAGCACAATCCTTTGCATGTCTACTCGAAGTAAGTTCCCTTTAGGGAAGGGCAGTAACTCAATGGTAGAGCATGAGCCTTGCATGCAAGAGATCCCATGTTCAGTTCCAGCATATCCAGGTAGAGCTGGGGGAAACTCTTGACTGAAATCCTGGAGAGCCTCAGCCAATCAGCTAGATGAACCAATGGTCTGACTCAGCTTAAAACACCTTCCTGTATTCCTAAGGTAAGTGGGTGCAGAATTATAATCTTACTTGAATCAGTAAGATATTTAAATAGAGCAAGGTATGTTTTTTAATAATTGAAAAAAGTGTTGATGTTTATATGAAAAGTAATGCAATGCAGTTCTGCAATTTGCTGAATATGATGCAAAGCAATTATAAAGAATTGTCAAGATTTATTGTTTATAGTTACTTATTTTGCAAATCATATGATGAACACCAGAAGACAAAGTGCTACTACCACGTCAAAGATTGCACTTTTGGGAAATCTGCCATTTTACACCTTGGGCTTACTTCAGAGGCAGAACTGGATGAGTGCACCATTATTCAAGATTTCACACATGTATATTGTATTTCCTTAATCTAAGATTGAAGCATCAGTATGCACCTCCTTACCCAAGCCCTTCAAAGGTCTGTGAAGGTGTTTAATTTAAGCCCTATTGATTTCAATTAAAATGCTCCTGCCCTGCTACTGAATAGCATAAAGGCAAGTAGGCAATGATTGTCCAACTCAACAAAATTCAGTTAGACTATGACTGCTCACATTTTATTTTGTAGGGATTGAATAAAGGAACAGCATTAATCATTGTAGATAACATATCACAGCAAAGATAAACACCATACCAGTTTATTATTTCTGGGTTCCCCATATTCCCCACTGAACTTGGTCCCCTATGGCAGTATTACTCAAATCTTGATACCTCTTCAGCAACGGCCTCTTCCTGTATTCAAACAGGAAGTACCCTTAACTCAAAAAGATAGATGCTTAGTCAACAGTTCATAGAGCAGTGGGAAGATATCCATGTAACTGTGGGATAGCCTGTTACTAATAAGAATGTTTTGACATTCGCTTTTCACCGCCATTAAGGGCTCAGGGATTAAACCTTATTTTCTGGGCAATGGTGGTGTTCCTGACCTGCATGCAAGAGCTGTATACAGGAGTGAACTGTGCTTCTTCCTGCCTTTTCAAACTGCCCATACAGACTAGAAATCAAATAATGATTACCTCTTCCTCTTTGCACCTTCCCCTGAGTTTCAGGAAAACTGTCCACTTTGGGTCTTTTACAAAGCCCCTTACATACAGTACTTACCTGGATTTAAAGTGAATTGTTAAGCATTTTAAAACCCAGACATTTTTTGGCACTTGAAAATCTACTTAGAGAAGGAGGTGTGTGTGACTGCATGATTGACATAAGGGTCAGCCAGTGAGTGTTGTGTTCTGCTCTGATCCTCTGGCTGCTGTGCAAAGCATCGGGTTTCTTGTAAACTCAGTTTGAGAAAGAAGAGCATTCAAGCATCTGCAAGGGGCATAGACTAGTGCAGGGGTAGGCTACCTCCACCCCACAAGCCAGTGTAGACCCACCAGAGGTTCCAATGTGGTTCACAAGATGATTTTCCCAAACCACACCCACTTGTCAAATCAGCTGACATCAGTTGGTGACATCCATTAATGGACAGGAGGTAGGGTTTATTTGTGCACTGGCCCATACAGCAGGATTTAATCCCCAATTGCCAGCTGAAACAGGGGGTTGGGGGGGACACGATGACTTTGTTTTAGCCACAGTTTAATGCAGACCCCTTTCTGAATTAGGAAGGGGGTTGTCTTGAAATCCCTCCTAAAATAAACATACTAGGAAGGCCTTTTATCCTGTACACTGCATGCCAAGGTTGGTGGTGGTGGAGGAGAAACCTTTCTTTTTCCAGTAGCTGTGGGACTGGTATGCTACTCTTGCTACCAGTGACCTGACTGGATAAATTGAGGTGAAAGGAAAAGCGCGGGTGGCGCTGTGGTCTAAACCACAGAGCCTAGGGTTTGCCGATCAGAAGGCCAGCAGTTCGAATCCCCGCGACGGGGTGAGCTCCCGTTGCTCGGTCCCTGCTCCTGCCAACCTAGCAGTTCGAAAGCACATCAAAGTGCAAGTAGATAAATAGGTACCGCTCTGGCGGGAAGGTAAACGGTGTTTCCATGTGCTGCTCTGGTTCACCAGAAACGGTTTAGTCATGCTGGCCACATGACTGAGAAGCTGTCTGCGGACAAACGCCGGCTCCCGCAGCCAGTAAAGCGAGATGAGCGCCGCAACCCCCAGAGTCATCTGTGACTGGACCTAATGGTCAGGGGTCCCTTTACCTTTACCTGAGATGAAGTTTGGATGGATGTTGGCCTGCTGGCACTTCTGGAGTGGGCTATGTTGGTAATTCTTCTTTGGCTTGAATTTTAATTCAAGAGGCAAGTATAACAACTAGTTGAAGAACTGAACCTGGTGTGTTTCATGCAACATCTCTAGATTAAGAAAGTAATCTTACAGATAATACCTCCTAACATGCACCAAGAGTTGCTATTACTTTAGTTAGCTTTGATTACTTTTTGATGCGTAAAGGTAGTTTCCAGAAGGAAAAGGATTTCGGTTGGTCTTTCAAAATGATAGGCTGTTTTGCATTATGTATCTCTTAACACTGAATGAAAGAGGCATAACATCAATAGACCTGACAAGAAGACAATTCAGCAGGAAAATAACACACTTCCATAGGAGTTGGTTGATGATTAAATTGTTCGATTTTTTTTAATTGTTTCTTTTTTGAGGACAATACACACTTTGGAATCTTGTTGGAGACAGAACTAATTAAATATAGAACAGCTTAGTTTAGTTTCATAGTGTGGCTAATGAAACTGCCTCACTAACATGACTCCTGTGCAGCCAAGACCAGATGTATTATTATTATTATTATTATTATTATTATTATTATTATTATTATTTAGTAATTTCACAGGATTGTACTGTCTTTGAGGGTGGACAAATACCACACCTTTCAGGTGGGAGTACTTCCAATTTGATGTAGTTTATTTCTTTTTTTAACTATAGAAATTCCTCTGGGAATTATGTTACCATTTTGTGTTGTTCCATTGGGCAGTCTGCTAAGCCCTTGGAATATGAGGGCCAGCCAGGCTGCTGAACACAGCCAAGCCACTGTTTAGAGCAGCGCCCACAACTTAGCTTTGTCTGAAGAAGGGCTGTGGAACTTGATCTGGCCAGTGGGCCAGATTCAGTAGTCCCCCACCTCCCACAGGTTTCTTGGACATCATACCAATTCAGGCTGTGGCTGCAACAAAAAAATTGGGATAGCTGTATTAAGCACGCTCTTGATTCTTTTCATCTATAATTCACCCCTTTTTTTCAATTAGGCAGTTTTTTCTGTTGCCTCAAGACCAGTGATGTTTGTCACCAGTAGAGATGTTTTAGCTTTCTCCATCCTGGGAGAAGACAACAGAAAAAAGCACCAAATTCTACCATCAGCTGGACTTAAGATTGTACTCCCAGTTGTTCTTTTTCAGTTTAACATGTGGGTTTACCTGTCTCATGCATAGCATCATACGATGTTAGGTGATGGGAAGAAACTTTCCTGCAGCTGTCCCAGTAGGAGAAGGCTGTGACACCTCTACTGACAAACCTCTCTGGCACATCAGAGCCAGTGCTCACCAGCATACATAGTCTGTAGGTGGTAGCTGTAACAAAGATAAGAAACAAGCAGATCAGGTACCATGCTTATTCCTAGCCGTCTAGTCTGCAAAGCATTCAATAAAAGGTTGTCAAGTGAGGTAAGAGTGGTCTAGGACAAAGATAATAATAGGACTTGAACATATGCAGTACATGTGATCTACGTCTGAGCTGAAGCCCCTTCTTTTACTAATTTTGTAACTAAATAAAGAAAGCAAAAATGTTGTATCATCTTGAAGAGAGAGAATGATGTTTACTGAAGACCTGGCAGCTTGAGGAGCCTTTGAATTAACAGTGACTCAGCCATCTTTGCTGTCAAGAGTCTTTCCAGGATCTGACTGTGCAGACTGAGGTCTTTGCACTCCAGCTACTTTTCCTGTATTATAGAACTAAGATGCAAGCTAGACCTTGAGACAGGCATAGTCATTAGGAGCAGAATGACTGCCTGAAAAATGCTCGCCATTTTTCATGTGGACTGTTAAGCTACAATCCTGTGCCACAGTTCCATTAAAATCATTGTTACCAGGGTATAACCAGAAGCAAGATCACACCAACTTGAATTTGCTCTTCACAAATTTTCTGGAGCAAAACCTGCGTTTTGTTTTCCCCTTTCCTCATTTATATTCATGACGGACATCTTTTTTTATTAATGATGAAAGAAAAATTGGTCCTTTTAAAAAAAAGCCTTGTTCAGAAAAGTGCCTACAGTAGTAAAAGGGTTTCAATATTAGCAGACATTTTCACAAAGATGCTTTCATTTTCACACCAGTTGTGGCAGGTTAGGTGTCACAGCAGAGGATTCAGATGCTTTGAAGTGTCCTGCTAGTTTGAAAGAAATATTACAATAACAAAATGCACTCCACTGACAGCAAAGATCCACCAAGCCATCAAACTAGAATGTAGCATGCTTTGAAGAAGGCCCATTATCCTACTGGATTATATGATCATGTGTCAGGACAAAATACTGCCATTTCCTTCCATGAAAATCAATTGCAGAATCTCACTGTATTCTCAGCATGCTAGCCACCAACTTCAAAACAGCTTTAACAACATACAGAGCTTTAAGATGTTAAGTGTAAAAGCCAAATGAAAACGTGTCATAAAGCAGTTCATTCTTTAAGAAAGCTTATTTGTGGGACTGTAAAAAGTTTAGCATAAAGGTGATTATTTTGATCATCAGTTTGAGTTACCTACTGCCTAAAGCTTTTATCACTATTGTGATACATTTATTTTCTGGGGCAAATTGGTATTTCAGAATGCACCACTCAGGCTTAACTCTCCAGCCATATGACGTATGGTGTCAATTTGAGACACCCATAATATGATCTGATTTGCTTTGTCTGTCCTACAGTGGGCATATGATTTGTGACGACAACACCACAGTATGTTTAAAACTATCCCATGCAAAGCAGCCCCATTTTCACACCCATATGCAGAAGTAACATATGGGCCAGGCATCCACACTGACATCCAAACCTCACAGTTTCCCTCCTTGAAAAAGAATGGAGAGAATTCTGATTTGTATTTGTGGGACCTCTTTGCTGGGTGTTGGCATGGACTCTCTGGTTCATAAATTATTTCCTACACATGGCCCTGGTACTGGAGGTCCTTCACATGCATAAACCTATATGTCACTTGCGGGGTTTTGTTTACTTGACAAATCTCAAAGAACTAGGATTACTTCTTACATATTGGAATCAGGGCCAATTTAGACACCCTGCAGGAAACCCTCTACTCACCTTTATGCTAACTGCGTGTGGGGAGAGTTAATGCTTAACATTGTATTGGGGAATCTGTGATCCTCCAGATGTTACTTCACTACAGCTGCCCTGCATAAACTCAAATCATGGCTACAGTTGATGGGATTTAGGGTTCAACAACACCTGGAGTTTCCCATTCTTTAAAAGCTTATTGTGTAGTAGATCATACTGTGTGCAACATCTGTATATCAGTGTTGGAGCTACTAACATACAATCCTTAAAAGCATTTGAGTATATTGCCCAGAAAAGGAAATGTATTTTATCTTATCAGTATATACCACCTATTTAAGGTGAACCAAAATGTAATTATTATTAACTGTAAGTCACAAAAAAACAGAGTGAAAAGAGAAGTGAATCAAAATATGTAAAATTAATTTATTGTAGATTAGTGGGAAAGCACAAATACTAAAAAAGCAGAACCTTGGTTTATATTTGCCTTTCATGTCCCGTCCCCCATAGGAATAGGTTAAAGCCATATTTTCATTCATAGATAAAATGAGGTGACTGGATTCATTTACAGTTAGAAGTTTGAATGGCATTCTGCTTTTCCCCATTCTTCTGTTAGTCCATTTCAGAGGGAAATTTTAGAGAAGGGTTTTCTCTTTTTAGAGTGTGAACTTCTGCACTCTTTTCAGAAGCCTGGAAATATTGAAATAGTTTGAAGTTGCTTTGTGTTATTTAATAGTTAAGGCGTTTGTTTACTTGACTAATCTGAAAGAACTAGGATTGCTTCTTACATTTCTTATTATAGCCTAAGAAAGCTCATTATTGAAACCATGAAAGAACAAATGACACTGCATTCACATAAATCATCCAGGAAATATGTCCACTAGAGCTGAACAAATCCTTCATATTAACAGTGCATTGCCGAGGGCCATGATTCTGTTGGTTTTGAACAAATATGTTCAATTTAATTTTATGTTAAATTTTATAAGCAAGAAATACCCATCTCTGGAGTAATCTCTGGGGTGCAGAATGAGTTTCTGTAATAACAATGTGCTAACTGATTTCTTAAAACTTTTTATACCAATGCCCAGTGGAGTTATTATAGTTAGAATTGTGTCAGGGTTTCTATTATGAACCCCAATTTCAAGGTTTATAATCCAACAATAAAAACGTGCTCTAGGGTAAAGTCTGTCATTGGAAATTTGCTCGGGAGTAATTTTCCTTACACAAATGCATACACAGGAAACGTAGTTTGGGAGAACGGTTCGTCTGTCAATTTACGTAAGTTTTAGTAGGTATGAACACAAGTGATATTTGTCTCCAGCTTTGAAGTTTGATGCTTGCATCTTTAGTCACTTGGTTAATGTTTTTTGCCTCACAAAAAATTCTTCAATTAGAAAGCATTCTGTCTACGAGTGATATCAGGCTTGTTAGGCAGAGTACTACTTACTTACAAAAAAGTGTACTTCTGACAAGAGGTTGAACCAACAGGGTTCAGGTTCCCAAACTTCTGACTTCGTGAGAATGCCCTTGTATTGCCAGTTTGGTAATGTTATCTATAAACATTACTCCAGTTTTTGTTGTTGTTTAGTCGTTTAGTCGTGTCCGACTCTTCGTGACCCTATGGACCAGAGCACGCCAGGCACTCCTGTCTTCTACTGCCTCCCGCAGTTTGGTCAGACTCATGTTTGTAGCTTCAAGAACACTGTCCAACCATCTCGTCCTCTGTCTCCAGTTTTTATGTCTCACAAATAGAATATTTTGGAAATTCTTCCTGCTGCCTATATACTGGATTAAGGAATATTAATTTATAGTGGGTTGTGTTGATATTTATGTATTAGTACACAATTCCCTCATACTACTGCATAAGCAGTATTTGGACGGTGATGAAGGTGCCTGGAAGAGCACTTCCGATTCATGACTTTTGTTACAACTACCAGATATGTAGTTAGCTTTGGTCCACAGGGGTCAGCAACGTTTTCTGCAGGGGGCCGGTCCACTGTCTCTCAGACCTGGTCGCGGCCCGGACTATATTTTGAAAAAAATAATAATAATGAACAAATTCCTATGCCCCACAAATAACCCAGAGATTCATTTTAAATAAAAGCACACATTCTATTCATGTAAAAACATGCTGATTCCTGCGGGCCAGATTTAGAAGGCAATTGGACCAGATCTGGCCCCCAGGCCTTAGTTTGCCTACCCATGGCTTTGGAGATAGAATACCAATTGCTCATGAGTTTTCCCCTGCAGCCCTTCAAGCCCTTTGATCAGCAGGCACAAGCTTCAGGTCTTTTAAAAAGGCAAATGGTTTCTGAGAATTAGCTTGTAACCCTTTTTTAAATGTGTTAGGCCAGAATAGTCCTCCTCTAGACCTATATCTTCCACTCCTGCTATGGAGACTTTTCACAAAGTGCTGGTTGTGCTGGTTGAGATGCATATAGTATGGGGAATAATCTTTTATTGGATCAATTCATTTCAAGCTTCCAAAATCTCACAGTAATTATTGAAGCATAGATTTTCAGAGCAAAAATAAAACCAGTCTTACTGAATGGTTAGTCTGATTGCTGAGACTAACCGGCCGAGAGAAAAGCAAGGTGGGAGAAAGGCAGTTAAAATATAACTATACCCTTTAAGAATCTAAAATGAATCTTTACTCCTTCCTTTAAAAGGATAGAAAGAACAGTGCTATTATATTAAGATAACTAGTAGAAGCTCTTCTTCCCATTGAACAGGAAACAGAAACATCCATGTTGCCAGGAGTTAAGGACTGCTCTAAAAGTCACTTTCTCTCACGTTGTTATACAATACTCTTCAGATTGTATCAGGCTACATTCATTTAACTGGTATTTGGATTGAATATCCTTAGTTTCAAGTCCAGCTATTTCATGCTGATTTTGTTTATTTACTTAATTTTTTAGAAATAATTATAAAACACTGAGTCAAAGAGCTCTCTAAGTTGTGTACTTAATAAAAATTTAGGTAAAACAGACCTAAAACCCACAGAACTATTAAACAAATATACATAATATAATGTTGCTAATTGACCAAACTGTTGAAACACAGTATGCACACATTAGCTCAGTAAGGTCTTTGGCATTTAATAACTTTGCTCAGAGATGCATTTTGTCCTGCTCAGACAAATGGCTAAATATTCATAGTATGTTTTCATCCCATTTAAAGTTTGCATTTAAAGTGCATCAAATAGTGAACTTTATATATGGTTAATATTCTTGTTATTACTTTAGTGTTAAACTTTCACAAATTTCTGGTTAAGTATAACTTTAAATATTTTCATTCACTCCAGACTTAATGATAAATTTCCATTATTTATTCATTACTTAAGTGTCTCCACAACATTGATTGTGCAGCCTGTAACTTCAGATACATTCCCTGTTTCTTGAAGGGATAGGTCTGGGGTATATTGAAATTACCTAGTTTTTTATTTAAAAACAAAACAAAACAAAGAATTAACCATATAAATCAAGCAGCCGAAAGGGAGCATGAAGCAACAAAAACGTCTTTTACTGCCTTTCGCAAACTCAGCGAGAAAAGCAAATGTTTCTACCAAATGCATAATTGTTTATCTGGTGCCTTACAGCTTCAGAGCACTTTGCAAGTAGCAATTAGACATTTCTCTTGACAGCTCAAGCAAAAGCAACATCCATCTATCCATATTTTTATTTGTTTGCCGCCTTTCCACTGTTCAAACCACGCTCAAGGTGACTCGCAACATTAAAAAAAACTTAACTACAACGTAACAAAAGCAGTCCTAAACAATCAGTAAAACATAAAAAAAATACACAACCTAACAGAACAATTTCCACATAAATCACAAGAAGATCTAAAACAAAGATACAAAAAATCTGCAGCAACACCTTACTACTACAACAGCAGCAGCAGCAACACCACCGAAGAGTCTGTTCAGCAGCCTCAGCTTTTGTAGTCAGGGCCAGTCAGGGCTCCACTTGGGTGGAAAAAGGCCTGCAAGGCAGGGAGCAGGTGTTCCAGGATTCACAGCCAAGGTGGTTCCTGGCCTCTTCAACATCAATCATGTTCCTGCATGTGCGTCTGAGCTACACTACAGCTGGAACAGACTCTGCAAATTTGCGGCATTCCTGGACTCTGAGCACCAGGCGCAAGGGACAGACAAGAGGGAATGGCTGTTAGTAAACAAGTTCTGACCCAGCAGGAGTCCTGTGTTCTTAGTAAGGATGTGTGTGGGCCCCTTGGGCCTGGCCATAGCAAAGAACCAGGCTTACACAGCTGTTTGACTGTCTTATGCTATACTGCTGTGTGCTATCTGACTCAATAGATCAGGTGCAAAAGTACACCAAATTATAGACGTGTATGATACATTAATTGTATTGTGGCCATCTCAAATGCTTAAGCTAAATCAGGACACAAAAACAGTATTGCCATCCTTGAAGTTATATTTCCGTAAGGTAAATGAATTGGTTAGCAGATCTTATTGTTTGCAGTGTATAGCAGAAACAACAAAAAACAACCATAGGATCAGGCTCAGGGGCTTTGTGCCTGTGCCTTTTTTTAAAAGCAAAAATGCATGATGTGATGGAAGATCGAGGGTATTGCACATGCTCATTTTAGGACTTCTTTCTTCTTTAAATCGGCACATACACTGCAGCTGTACTTGGGAAAATACACCTGTTCCTAGTTAACAAAGAAATGTAATTGTAAGAAAGGAAGAAAGGAAGGAAGAAAGAAAAAGACAATTTTGCAAGTGATAGGGACCACCATATACAAATAAAAGCAGACAAAAAGTGGAACTATGGAGCTGGGTTTTGGATTAGTACTCCTTTTACTCCTTTTAATTCAAGGTTACATGTTGCCATTATGTTCAGCATAACACTTTTGTGTGGAAGAGATATTACCAAGTAATATTTAAGCAATGAAATGTTGTTTATATACAAGGTAAGCTTCTGAATCTTCTTAACATTCAATATATATAAAATCTCAGTCGAGGTCCCACACTGTGATATATTTACTACCACCAGAATATACTCCTTTCCCTATATGGGCTCACTTAGCAATCCCAAAATAACCACGGTGACCCCAGAAATTGCTCCTCTATTATCATGAATGGGTTTAACACAACTTTATACTTATCTTCCATTTTACTATCTTCTGGCAGGTATGACAAGGACTGCAGTATAACTTTATTGCTGCATATACTGTGGACCATTAAAAGATCTGAAATAGCTTTTTCTTGGTCCAGCAAGTATCCACTTAAGCAAATATAATGGGTAGTACTCAGTATATGGACTCCTTCGTTTCAGAGCTTTTCCATTCCCAAGTAGAAGACATCCCATATAAAGAAGCTTCCATTCCCATATTAGTCACCATTTCTGCTCTGCTTTTGTTATTGCTGCTGACACTCAATGAGCTGCCTGCCTGTTCTTCAATCCAGATGCTGCATTGAACAAGCCAGAATAAAAAGTCCGTAATCCCCAAGCATCAGTAGATTTCTTTAGTCTTCTGCCACCAAAATATAGCCTATTTATTGGAAGTTTCTGTATTAATTTCTTTCTTTGCCATTGATGAAATGTTATGCAGGTGTTAAAGTAGGAACTTGTTTCTGTGCTAGTGGAACACTTCATATACTTCATACCATGCTCACAACATTCCCCATGTGGCACTTACTGTCAAATTCAAACTTATTTCCATTTTAAAGAAGGCTCAGTCTAAAACTGACTAACATGCAGTATTGATTATTGTTCTGCAAAACATTTTTGGTGTCCAACAGGAAAGTGAATCTTTTGCTGCTCTCTGTAACTATAATTCCTCTCTTCAAGGAAAGCTCTTACTAATGTTTCTGTAAGAATGCAATGTAGTCTCAAAGGGCACAATTTCATACATTATGTGGAAGCTATGTTCCAGGGAACCTAAGGTTTTCAGAAGTTTACCAGGTATTCCTGAAGAACAACTTCCCCCAGCTTCATGCCCTCCTGATGACAAACAACGATGATAGGAGTCGCAAACATCTGGAGGGCACCACATTGGGGAAGGCTTCTCAAGGTGATGATTGGTGAATGTCCGCTTGCCTGCCGCTACTAATAATCGACTTTAACATGCAGTTGTAGGAGAACACTGTTCTAGGTAAAACATTTTGTGTGTCCCACATGAACTGAGAGTGTGCACCTTAGAAAATGCCTGAACATTCTCTACAACGTAGAGGGGTTTCTTGGCAGAGGGACTGGGGTAAACACCTTTGGAAAAGGAGATTGTCTCTTATATCCTATTCTCCCATTCACACTACAGACGAACTTCCCACATATGTGGAGGTTATGTTTCGGGGCCCTGCATGCATAACTGAACATTGCATAACTAGGGAGCACTCTTTAAATGCCCTCTTTGCCATTTTCTCTCCAAAATACTACTCTCCAAAAATCAAAAACACTGTACACCAAAAATATCCACAACTGAAATTGAAGCTAGGGCTGGCAGGAGGATGTTCAGGAAAGTGGCTGCTGTTGCAGTACCCAACACACCAGCTGTTCAGTGGGGAGGCTGAGCAGCCTAAACAAAGCCCCGCTGCTGCTCCAGTCTCTTCTCCTCCCTCACTGAAGTCCTCTGGGCTCCAGGAAGGGTCTCCTTGCAAGCCACGGGGACTCTCCAGCTCTTTCCCTCCATTTCCCGGTATGAATTACGTATACATGATCACATGCAAGTTGATCATGCACAAGTGGGAGGGATGCCTGTATATTTCTGGGTTTTGTTTTTTTGTTTTTTGTTTTTAAAAGCATTTTCTTCCAGCAATCAACATTAAAATGACATTGGTCTGTCTCCTGGTATGGAAGATATTGGTCAGCTCCTCATATTTTGCCTGCATTTTTCTCCCTTTTCTGGAAAATGGGACAACAGTGGGACATAACCTTTGTGCATTGTGGTGCTGACACATTTGCAGCAAGAAATCTTTGAGCATCTGGAATACATTTTCTGTGTCATGAGGCAATGCATGTTGCTACACAGTATCTTTTCATGAGATTCTAAAAATTTTATGCTGTAAAATAACACAAAAGCATAGTAATTTATGAGAAGCAATTAGATTTGATAGTGTCATGATCCAGATGGTACAGAAGATCCATGTAGATATAATATTAGACACTAGATGTCTTTTTCCCTTTTCAGCAGTTGAGAACCTCGAATGTATGTCGTAGATTTCATTAAAGTAAATTGGAGGAGAGGTGCACCACCAGCAATCCATTACTTAACATATGGTGACCAACATGATGGTGTTCAGATGCTTTGGACTACAGCTTCCATCATTCCTGGCTATTGGCCATGCTGGCTGAGGCTGATGGGACTTGTAACACAACAGTGTCTGGAGGGCACCATATTGGCTACTCCTGACTTAAACTACGCTCCACGAAATGTTAAAGAATGACCTGATCTTTTGGCAGTGGGAAAGAGATTATTGAAACCCTTGGAGAAGGTAAGCAATAGGCAGAGAACAACACCAACTCTGGGAACAAGATTCATAAGAACTTATAAAAGGCAAGGATCAAAGATTCAAATCATGAAGTTTTTGAATGACTAGGATATAATTTCGTCATAGGTTATAATATGCACACAACCCACAGAGGAAAAAAAATACAGTCTTTTAACTTAAACTTGTCTTACAGCACTTATTCTAGAGATATATATTCTTCCTGGAGATTGTCTAATTTCTTCACATCACTAAACAATTGCCAGTACTGTGCAGTGATTTATACAGTCTTGGGTAATGTAGTTTAAATCACATCAAGCAATCTAGCAAACTTTAGTCTCTCTGATTTATAACTGGATAGTGACATGTGATCCACACATTGTTGGGGAGCTTACAGGACTTTTAATGGGAGACAGCTAGGATGATCAAGGTTGAATTAAGAACTGGGACTGCTGTGAAGAAGAGAAAGATTCAGCTGACAGCCTAACCATATCAGGTGTTTTGTTTTTAAATGTTGGCACAGGCTTAAAAAGAAATTGGAGAGTTACAGAGAAGATGAAATGGAAAATGCCTGTGAGGCTCTTCAAACGGAAATTGAATTTCTGCAGATGGTATGCCCTTTAAACTTAACATTTATCATGTTTGATCATTTTAGTTGGGGAGATTCTATTTTTCTGCACATACAACACTTCTGAATAAACAATATATTAGCAGACAGGTGGAAGTTCTTTGCCTTTCAGATAGTGATTTACTAGTAAGAAGAAATTTAGTTCCCATTATAACCATGCCACTCCTTTTATTTCCCATGACTTCCATGACTTTATTTGTTTCAAGAGAGGAACTGCTTGGGAGAACTGGTAGATAATGATTCCCTACCTTAGTGGAAAGTATTAGGGATTTGAGATAAAATGCTGCCTCCTATGCAAAACAGCTCCAACCATTGCTGTCACATGCATATTTCCCTTATTTGCTGACAGTTGCTTCTGGGTGAGTCCTGCCTTCTCATCCATGGTAATCCCTGGAATTGAAACAGAGAAAGAACTGAACTTGCCTTCATGTGCTATCACTGAACTTAAACCTAACAGCTGCTATTGGGACAATAGGAGGCCGTTGCAGTACAGTGGTACCTCGGGTTAAGAACTTAATTCGTTCTGGAGGTCCGTTCTTAACCTGAAACTGTTCTTAAGCTGAGGTACTACTTTAGCTAATGGGGCCTCCCGCTGCCGCCATGCGATTTCTGTTCTCATCCTGAAGCAAAGTTCTTAAGCCGAGGTACTATTTCTGGGTTAGCGGAGTCTGTAACCTGAAGCATCTGTATTGAGAAAAAGTCACAATCCAGTCTATGTATTTGAATAGTCCACTTGTCCCAAATCCAAGCAGGTTTTTAGGGAAAACCCTATTAAATAATCCCATGCTTTCAACTGATGGAAATTGTTTTGTAAGTACAGTACTTATGATGTGGAGCAAGGGTTCCCCTGGTTCTCTCTTTTAAACTGTTTGTAGCTGCGTACAAATCCTGCTTCCTGGGTAATTGTATGGAGGAAAAGATGGCTGCCCCCATGTAGAATGTCCCTATAAGTGCCTCGGGTTAGTGATCTTTTTCTCCATACAATTACCAAGGAACAGTTGGAACATCATAATGTACTGCTGCTTCCAGGGGCTTTTTACTTAAAACATTTTCAACAAGTGCAGCAATCCTTGTGCTTTCTAGCAGCTGCAAGCAGCTGCGAGCCGTTTAAAAGAACGAATGAACCAGGAAGCCCCTCAGATCACCTCATACAAAGAAATATATGTTGAATCAAACCATGCTGTTCAAAAGGTTTGTAGATGTGTGATCTAAGCCACATGTCTACGTTCTGATCCGAGCCTGATCGTCAGATGCAGACTAGGGAGCAGCTTTCCAAATCGTGGAGTGAACGTAATCCTTCCCCATTTCTAGAAACAGAGAACCAAAACTTATTCTTTTGTTCTCTCCTTCATCCCAAAATAATCCTCTGTAGTTGCGGAGTGGGGGCCTTCCTCTGTCTCACAATTCACTTTGCCTCTCCACAGATTTTGCATGGATATAGACTTGTGTGAGCAAATACCAAAGAATGTTTAAAAAATCTTTAGTTATTTTACCTTTTACAGTAAAGAACAGATAATGCTCGGAACAATTAGCTATTTACCACTGTCTCTTTTTTTATTGTTGCAGAAACTGTTATACAAAAAAAAATCTCCAGTCAAATAAATAACATATGGTGGATTGATTCAAATGTCAGAGAAACAGGTCTTTGTAGCATTTGAGTAAATGCTGCTTTTGTAAGCCTTTGTTGTTAAATTTATCATCCTCTGCATTTCCTGCTAGTAAAACATGGAACCTGTTTTTCGCAACACATATTGTATCTTTTCTTTCGTCTGTTCATTAGCAAGGGTGTCTAGCAACTGTAAACAAATCATTTTCTTTTTGCTGAGAGATTTTTTTTTGGCAGTGTTCCCATTCCCATATTCAACATTAAAAGCCTGCCTGCATTCTATCTTCACCAGCTCTGGCAGAAACACACGATTCAACATAACGTGGACCTTGTCACTATTATCTCAATTCTGTGCTTGTCTGTTGAATTTCCCAGTGCTGTTAGGTTCCTTGTGTGCTTCCCCGACCCCTTTTAAACCAGGAAAAGGAAACAATGGTGCTCCCTTCTGAGTCAGTGCTACCAGAAGGAGATTTTCTATGAATATTTAGCCACATTCTCTTTTAGTGTTTAATGTAGATTTATTTCAGCCTATGATCCCTTTTTAATAAGTTTCAGCAGAGGTTTGGATGCTTGTTATTTCTTATTGTCTTGCTCAGGTAGAACTTAGTCTAACTTTCTCTAAAGGTCATTTTAGATCTAACATGTCATATATGAATATTGTCTATTAATCTTACTTAACAATCATTATTTTTAAACTGATTGCTTCACTTAAGTGCCTACTATTCTGTGATATAAAAATTATTTCACACAAGTTCTTCACCTGTGCATGTGATTGGTACCTCAGTTTTTCTCACCGGTTTAGATTTTCACGCTCTAGACATATTTTCATGAATTGACATATGATTATGGTTTTTAAAATGTGGGGAGGGAGGAATTCGCCCTGGTAATTGTGGGCTACGTAATGGAGTGCTCAGGTCACAATGGGAAGTCTGGCATCTAACAGTTTAGGTTTAAGTTTAGTTTTCATTGTACTATATTCTACCTTCTCTGCCTTCTTCACCAGCCACAAATCACACTGGGAATAGAAGAGACAACTAAGGAACATTTTTTCATTTTTCTACAGTGTAAAGAGGCAGTAGTGTGATGTGTTTGAGGGAGCATGAGGAAATATACAACAGTAGCATACAGATAGGACTGGCAGATGCAGACTTGGCCTGGAGCTGAGTTTGTTTATGAGCAAATGGGTGGGAAGAGCAAGTTGTATATAAAAACATACCAGTGATCCAACTCTGGTTTCAACATGGGGTTTTTTTTTACTGCAAAATGTTGAGAGGGGCCAAAAAGGTCAATATGGGATGTTATGCAGAACACATTTTCCTTTGTAGCTGCACGTCTGAATCTTCTTTGGCAGAGCACCTCATTATAGGAAGAATACAACTCTTGATTTTAGAGTAAGCTTTGTATTCCAGATATATATTACAATACTGTATATGGAATAATGAGCCTGTGGACATTCATTTATAAACAGATTACAGATAGTGGGATACCACAGGATCCACGGAATTGAACTTCATGTGCTGTTTAAAATAAAAAAGGGAATGGCTGTCAATTCAGTGGTAAGTGGTGGTTGTGGCCTGCCACAGTGCCACCCCATGCCCACTGAGCCTCGCCATGTTTTCACAATCATTGCCACTCCTTCGCAGCCACCGCAGAGTATTCTGGGCACTGCCAGGACCTCAGTTCAAATTCAGCCAATCCATGGCTGCCTGGGGGGCAGGGCTTAGGCAGAGGACCTGAATGTTACAGTCTCCACTCAGGTCCACTCCCCAGTTATAAAAAGCAGGCCAGCACTACTAAACACTGTCCACCGTTCTACCCACAGTAAATTATACCAGTCCCAGTAACATTTAGAAATTTCAAGTTCTGAGATACTTCCTAAGTCAGATTAATCAATTCATTTCTAAGCTCTATAATCACCCCTGCTTCCCAAGGCAGTAACTTTATAGGATGAAAGATATGAGTGTCATACAGTGTGATAAGAATATAAGAACTTCCGATGATACCGTAGCAGCATACTTGCAGATGGGTACCTCTCCATGCAGTTTGCAATCAATGTGAAGCATAGCCACATGACTCGGGCTGATTTGTCCTGCCCACCTGCCTTCTTACCAGAAGTGGCATTGTAGGCTCAGTGTTATAACAGGGTGTGTGTGGGAGCCAGCTCCTAGCTTTGGCCTGACAGGCAGACTGGTTTCCCACCCTGTGTGGCTACGTTGGGGTCAGGGAGATCCTGCAAGACATTGGGGGCCAATCAGCACCAACCTGGGTTCCTAGTGGGCGGGGCCACTGGAGCAGACCTGGGGGAAGACTTCACCCATCCAGGTCAGCTCAAAGGGAACAGAATGTGGGCTCTGCTGTACTTGGCACTGCAGTTCCCATGTGGCTGTCTGTTCCACCCTCCCTATTTTGCTATGGTTTCATGGCTGTCATAAGGGTGACAGCCTAATTTTCAGACCTTGCTATGGATATTGATAAGTTGCTGTTTTCAGGGCCAGAGAGTAATTTTCCCTGCAAAATGTTCAGGCTGGGTCTGCAGGTTTTGCCTTCCTCATAGCAATCATCACAACCTTAGGGACATGGGATCTTGGAGGGCAGTGTTTCATGTCCAGACACCCAACTCAGGGGCTGGTAGGCCATAGGTCCCCCCCCCACTGACCAATTGGGTTCACCGGATGCAGTTCACACTGCAGGGGCACCCCTATATCTATATTCATCAACCAGAAGGTGGGCTGGTTGATCATTGGATACATGCCCAATGTCTAAGCCGAACTTTTTTGTCTGTAATCAATAGAGTTGTTTCCAATTTGAATCCAACCCATGTGTCCCAGTATTTACTTGGCACCTGCAGACCTCACCATCGACTTAGAGGGCCTGGGCCTGGGCCTGCAATAACTGTGCTAAGGATTTCATTGTTCATTTTCTCAACAATGGACTTCCAATAGTGACTTTGCAGTAGACTACCTATTTTCTACTAGTAAACACTATCCAACCGAATGTGGTTTTCACAGCTCCTACAGTTCTGGTGTGTTCATTTTGCATGTGCTTCAGTTTAAAAGAACAAGTGGCATTATACTAACAAAAATGAATAGAATGTTTAAAATCAGTGTAACGACAAAGTGGAATAAAGCCTTCTCAGATAAAATTGTGATCAATATAAATCAGTATGGTCTGAACAAATCACTCAGCAGCACTGGAATAAAATACAGTTATGGTTAAAAGAAACATTTATGCAGGGTGAGTTTAGTTTATGGTGACATATTGTATATGAAAATGTTCAAATTAGTCACCATTGTCTTACGCATAGAACAGTCTGGGGCTCATTTAATCTATTCTTGCACAAAGTGTGTGTATGAACGTCTATGATTCTTAAATCAAAGATGAGTAATTCTTGAAATAATGAGGAAAGAAAAGATGGATCTTATGTCATTTTTAATTAGAATGCTAGGGAACAGAACATTTCCAAATTGCTAAGGATACATGGGATTATTAGCAATACACCGGATATTCTGAGCAAAGAAAAATGCTCATAAATGAAACTCAGTAGATTTGATTTCAAAAAAAGATTAAGAACATCAATCATCTAAACAAATCTTTGCAAATGAAGAAAATGTCGGAAAAGTTTACTTTGGCTAGCAAAGAAAGGCAAAAAAGTTATGATTGTCCTCATATGCTTCCAGATCTGTTCTGTGTCAATGTCTAAATAATATCCCTTGACTTAGACTGAGTTGGAGTACAGACACACTCATAACCATGAATCCTAACTGGTAAGGCATTGGGACCTGACCTCCCACTTGTGTGTCCTAACATGTGACACAGGTCCTAAGCATGCACATCTGTCATCCCTGTGTTCATTTTGTGTAATTCTTCAGCTTCAAAGAGGGGAAACGTGGCTGAAGCAAACATATTCCACCTAGATATGTTATGTTGCTGCTTTGATTGCCTTCCATAAACACAGGATTCAAAGACAAGTCAGAGTGTGCATCCATCTTGAGATAAGTAATACTGTTTCAGTTCAGTATCAGTTCAGATCAGCCTTCCCCCAGCTGCAACTCAACATAGCTTATGGGAGTTGTACTCCAAAATACTGGGAGAGCCCCACGTTCGGGAAGACTGGCTTAGACAATGAACAAAATGCATCTACAGTATCATAGATTAGTATTTTATATTTTGGCTGATTCTTGTGAGGGATCAGCCAAGCCATCAATGATTGTGTTCCTCTTTTCCGTTACAGTCTTTTAACAACAAGTCCTCATTTTAAAAATGCATAATATCCCATATCAAAGAATGGAAGCGTGGGGGCAGAATAGCCATACATTTGATGTTATATGCTCATTATTGTGCCTGAAAAGAACATCTTTCAGAGCACTAATTAAAAGCAAAACAACAACAACAACAGCATTATTATGATTTCTATTCAATTTATTGTGTGCCTTTCACCATCAGGGCTCAGGTCAGAACAATTTGGAAATTCAGTATTAAAAACAGTTTAAAACTAACTTAAATGTCAGATTTCCAAGGTCAAGAGGTATGTTTTCAGCATATGATGCAAACTATATAATGAAGCTGCCAGATGCACTTCTGTGGGGAGGAAATTCCACAACCTAGTAGCTGCCGCAGAGAATGCCCTCTTTCAGTCCACCACCACCCTGAACTTCTGAGGGCGGTGGAACTACCAAGAGGATCCTCTTGGTAAGGTCAGGACACCTGAGAGTTTGCAGGGGTAGCTTTACTGGTATTCACTTAAAAAAAACACCAACAAGCTAACTATTCCCCAGCAAGACTGGCACAGTGGAGGAGTACCCAGCCTTGAAAAATGATGATGATTGTGACGATGAGTTAAACTCACAGGTGGTTCAAGCTTCTGGGAATGTATTGGGGGCCATTGTCTACTCTGGCAGTTCACTTTTTCATTATTGGATTATTTCACTTGTCATCCTTGACATCACAAGTGATATCTAATAGGTGCCAATGACAATCCTGTAAGTGTTTTCTAAAAAAAACAAACCCCTACGGACTGTGGACACACTTAAAAATACAACTACAAGCATGCAACCCTAGAATCGGTCACGACTGGCCCGTACGGGCAGGGGTACCTTTACCTTTAATGCTGAGAAATGGAGGCAGTGAGAGATTTTACTTTCTTGGGTTCCATGATCACTGCAGATGCTGACAGCAGTCACGAAATTAAAAGACGCCTGCTTCTTGGGAGAAAAGCAATGCCAAACCTAGACATCATCTTAAAAAGCAGAGACATCACCTTGCTGACAAAGGTCCATATAGTTAAAGCTATGGTTTTCCCAGTAGTGATGTATGGAAGTGAGAGCTGGACCATAAAGAAGGCTGATCACCGAAGAATTGATGCTTTTGAATTATGGTGCTGCAGGAGACTCTTGAGAGTCCCATGGACTGCAAGAAGATCGAACCTATCCATTCTTAAGGAAATCAGCCCTGAGTGCTCACTGGAAGGACAGATCCTGAAGCTGAGGCTCCAATACTTTGGCCACCTCATGAGAAGAGAAGACTTCCTGGAAAAGACCCTGATGTTGGGAAAGATGGAGGGCACAAGGAGAAGGGGACGACAGAGGACGAGATGGTTGAACAGTGTTCTCAAAGCTACCAACATGAGTTTGACCAAACTGTGGGAGGCAATGGAAGACAGAAGTGCCTGGCGTGCTCTGGTCCATGGGGTCACGAAGAGTCGGATACGACTAAACGATTAAACAACAACAATGCTGAGAAAATATGGTACACCCACAACAGAAGCACAACCTTGAGGGTTGGTATATGGACAGTGCACAACACAGGGATAACAACTGCATTTATTTAGCTAAATGCAACATCTGAAATCAGAAATATTTCAACAAGCATGGTTCTCTGTCAAAGAGAAAGGAGTCCTTCTACACCATCTAGTGGCTTGAACTGCTATGTAAACACTAAATCCCAAATCTAGTATCCTCCATCTGGTACATGAGAAACAAGACCAGGATTCTCTGAACCAGCCATATTCTGAACCAACTGATATTTCCAAACCATCTTCAAAGGCAGCACTATGTTACACCAGTTAATTTTAGATGTTACTAGAATATCCATCATCATTATATCCAAGTTATTTCTGTTAAGGAAAGGCTGTAGCTGATGTACTAGTCTCTGCTGGTAAAAGGTGCTTCAGGCTACTGATGATACTTGGGCATCTGGGTCTAAAACCACCCCGTGCTATGTCCTGTTCTTTAAGGGATGGGGGGAGGTGCAGCTGGGATAGCTCAGTTGGTAGAGCATGAGACTCTTAATCTCAGGATCATGGGTTTGAGCCCCATGTTGAGCAAAAGATTCCTGCATTGCAGGGGGTTGAACTAGATGACCCTCGTGGTCCCTTCCAAGTCTATGATTCTAACTCTGATCTATAATGTGTTGGCAACAAAAAATAGTATATTTGCAGGTTTGCATTTTTATATGATGTTTTATTTTAACATCATTTTAAGACAGGCTGTTTAAGATTTTGCAAGAAAAGGAAGAGAAAGGTAGAATCAAGGTGCCATTCCCCTTTCTGAGAGATATAACACCACAGCTTCATCTTAGATGTTGGCTGATGTATATTCATGCTTTGCTAATTTCCATCTGATGGAGAAGAGATTCTGAAGAGGGCAATGGATGGGCCTTTGGTGTTCATCATACTCTTTCTTTAGAATGAAGACATTTGCTTCCTGGCCACTGCGAGTAACTAATTTCACAAAGGACAATTTCTTTCTTTGCCCATATTTATCCCACCTTTCCTTTCAAAGAAGGCCAAAATGGCAAGCAAAATTAAACACCCCCCCACACCATGGGTCTTTCGCAGAGAGCCATAGAACTCAGTATTCCAGGGGCAGTCAACATGGTGCACCCCAGAGGTTGTCGGACTCCAACTACAATCAGCCCCATCCAGCACAGCCAATGGCCAGGGATGCTGGGCCATTGGGTCCAACAGCATCAGGAGGGCACCACATTGGCTGTAGTGGATCTTGCAGTAGCAGATCTTGCGGTCTCAAATTTCAGTGGCATCCTGTGCAACACCAAAATTTGATGCCCCTCTGCCTCTCACACTCCATTGTAAATCATAGTTGTGGCACCCTCAAGGCTCCATGCCCACTGCAACCAAACCAGTCGCACTTCCCTAAATCTGCTACATGTATTCTGTGTAGGAGGACAAACACAACAAAAATATCATAATTCAGCTATACATAAGAACCTAAGAGCCTGCTGGATCAGGCCAAAGGCCCATCTAATCTTGCAACCTTTATACACAGTGGCACCATGGGAAACCCATAACCAGGACATGAGTGAAACAGCAGCCCCATTTTGGTCTTTACTTCTACAGCAGAGCTGGCAAACATTTTATGTTTGGGGCTGCATCTCCTTAGGGCTAATCTGCCAAGGGCTGCAGAGCAGCAGTGAGTAGGGTTGGAGTCAAAAAACAAGCACCCCCTTTTCTCTCAACCCCCCTTCACCCCTTCTTGCCACCCAGATGAAATGAGGCTATGGGCTGCATGTCACCCATCTCTTGCGCTATAGGAAAGATAATAAATAAAGTTCATGAAAGGATGCTGCAGCTTCCTCTGGCTTAAGATATAAAAAAGCTTTCTTAAAAGTAGGCCAACAACAGTTTTGAGACTAAATTGTGGTGCAAACTATCCTGAAAGAGATGGAAGCAATTCAAAGCTTCATTGTTTAACCCCCTCCCTTCAAGAATCCACTTATCCATGAAAGCTCATTACTGTAGTAAAAGGCAACAGGCAAAGAAACAATAAAACAGAAGGCAGGCATCCAAAGCTCCTAGGAAACTGACAGAAGCAAAGGATGAATTTGAAACCAGAAGTTATATTCTATACAACAACAAAAAGTTGCAATTGTATTCAAGTGCTTTATTCAAGATTGCGCTGAGCAACACTACTCAGTAAAAATAATTGAACCATTTACTGAAGACGGTCTTGCTGATGAAATAAAATGACTCTGTGGTTTATGTCTAATAGTTGATATGTTTTATGTTTTCTAAGGCTGCAATCCTATACCCACTTATCTGGGAGTAAACCACACTGAACTCAGTTGGACTTACTTCTAAGGAGACATGTATAGGATTGTGCAGAAGCTTTCCAGAACAAAGAAGAAAACACATTAGTTGGGGATGAATCTCAAAAGGCAAACTAGCAGCAAGTAGGGGTTCTCAGCAGAATCATCCAATCACCTCGGGGAAGCTCACAAGCCACTACCCAAAATCCCTGCATCAATGCTAAGGGCAAATGTAGATTTGCATTTGTAATGCTTATTTGCAAAAATGCAAGAACAACCACTGGAGGGAGAATGATAATTACTGGACTTGCAGTGAGAGCCATAGCTAGGTGATCTTGTGCCCCTGGCAGAACTGTTCAGATTGCGCCCCCTAGCCACTGACAAATTGGCTGTTCTTTCCACCTCTCCTTCCAACCCCCCCTTCAATTCACCCTCTATTTAAAACCTTTTCTTATGAGGCAATAATCAATATTTATGGACATATTTTTAGTGGGTTTTCCAACCTCCTGCCTGCACCCCTGGCGGGGGCCCAACTCACCCCCCCCAGCCACGGCCCTGCTTGCAGCTGGTGGAGAGGGGAGTTTCACTCTTTCATTCCCTATTGCGCCCCTGACTGCCACCCAAAATAGATTCACCAAAACGGCTACTTGCTTTGGGAGGGGAATTCTCATCAGCTTAAAAAGTTCCCCAAACATGTCCAAAGGGCTCGTACACATTATCTTATAAAGATGTAACTGTGTCTGTTTGTTGCCACAAACCAGAGCGCTGTTGTTTTTGCTGCTGCAGCATGGCTCTTGTAATCGTCACAACACCTGGTAAAGCTGTTTGGTATTACCATCCCCAAATTGTGATCTGAGGCTGAGAGGCTGCCTGGCCTAAAGCCATCTAGCAAGTCATAGCAGAGGCAAGATCTGAACCAGACTGGTTATAATGCATAGCTCACAGTGCAATCCTATATATGCCGACTCAGAAGTAAACCACACTGAATTCATGGGGGCTTATTCCCAGCTAAGTATACATAGGACGGCAGCTAGTAAACCCCAATAGATTCAAAAGGTCTTAGCCACTGCAGTGAGCTTCTGATAGATTGCTTGGAAAGGAAATGGGAAGCCCTAGTTACTGCAGTCACATTCCCTCCTCCCTTTAGGTTTGTCCAGATCAATGACCTTAGGGTGCATCACTCCGCCCATAGTGCATTCAGTGTGATTTTTCTCTCTCTCTAACTGAGGTAGGAGTACTGTAGAGAAGTTGAGAGATAATGTTTTGCTGTCAGCTTGCAGAACGTTACCATCTTAAAGTGTCAGCAATGTACTGTCCGTGTAATCAGTCAAGATGGATGACATATACTTCAAGATAAGCAGCAGCACAATGCTGTTAGCGTAATCTCCATCTAAAGGGATATAAATTTATCATAGCATTCAAGATATTGAGTGAACCTCAGCTCCAGCACTCTCTGCATCCCAAATGAAATGCCTCACTTTCCCTAATGACAGAGAACACTTAGAATAAGTATATGTAGGTGTACTGTCTGGGGTCTCTGATGGAAATTGACAAGCAACTTGTCTTTGCTACTAAGGCTGAAATTAATGCTCTTTGACAGAAGGCATGACTGTTGCATCTGTCCCTGCTTGTTCTTGTTATTAGCTAAACCTATTCAGCAGCTGTCAGTCAGTTCCTACTAATACATTTCAAACTTTTATGAAGGGAGCAACAACTGTGTCAGGCTAGGGCACCCAATTTCACCTTAAGTATATATTAGGAGCAGTGACGTGGAAACCACTTGCATTTCCTTGGAGATGTGCAACACTCTGCTTCAGAATGTTTGCCACTATATAAGGGATGCGGGTGGCACTGTGGGTTAAACCACAGAGCCTAGGACTTGCCGATCAGAAGGTTCGCAGTTCGAATCCCTGCAACAGGGTGAGCTCCTGTTGCTCGGTCCCTGCTCCTGCCAACCTAGCAGTTCAAAAGCATGTCAAAGTGCAAGTAGATAAATAGGTACCGCTCTGGTGGGAAGGTAAACGGCATTTCCGTGCACTGCTCTGGTTCACCAGAAGTGGCTTAGTCATGCTGGCCACATGACTCGGAAGCTGTACGCCGGCTCCCTCAGCCAATAAAGCGAGATGAGCGTCGCAACCCCAGAGTCGGTCATGACTGGACCTAATGGTCAGGGGTCCCTTTACCTTTAAGGGAAGTCTAACTCTAATACAGTGTTTCCCAAACCGTTTTTGGACTACAGTTCCCATGATCCCTAACCACTAGTCCTGCTAGCTAGGGTTGATGGGAGTTGTAGTCCAAAAACAGCTGGAGACCCAAGTTTGGGAACACTGCTCTAATGCTTCCACCCTTCCTTCTGGGCCATGGCTAGAATCCTCTTATAAAAGGGAGGTTATACCAACAACATAAATCGCTAAACCCTGTGTCCATAAGCTTACCATCTGAAGTAGGCAAACTTCTTCAGCCTCAGGGCTGCATTCTATTCTGGGGGCTGTGTGCCAGGAGTGGGTGGGGCCAGAGACAAAACTGGGTGGAACACTCGCCTTCTTACAATAGGATAGTTTCTGCACACTCATATACCTCTCTGCCCTCCATCCAGGCAAGTATTCAAGGCCATAGCCCAGCCCAGCAAAACTCTTGAGGAGGTTGGAGAACAAAACCAGTGAGGGTTGTGACCTGGGGAGAGGGTGTGTAGCTATCAAGTGGGTATGTTCTGAAGAGAGCCTTGGGGGCCAGATAGCGAGGGATAGCTGCATTTGGCCTCTTGACCTGAGGTTCTGAATACACGACTTACATGATTAGAGGTAACCTAACCCATTAGCTGATACAATTGTCAAAAGTGAGTGGCAGAGTAGGGTGGCAGCCACCACCAAACCTCCAATACAAGTATGGAAAATGGGAGGGGTGAAGCACTAGCACAGCCAGCATGGTGCAAATGCACCAGCAGGAGCACCAAATCGGCCCTGCCAATGCATTTCCGCCATGCTGACCTCACCACTGCCTTGCCCCCTCCCTCTCTGCTGGGGTATGCAGCAGCAAAGCAGGTGACTGGAGGTCAGGTGAATGCCCCCTCCACCACCCGCTGCTTCCAGTAACTGTCCAACAACACCTTGATGTCCAACAACACAGAAAAGGATGAGAGGGCCAGAATTAACGTAAATGCAGCATTTACATTCACTGCTATTACATATCACCACATTTTACATGTCTCAAATGCAATTCTCCTGACATTATTACCATTTTAATGCCAAGTCATCTGCTGTAATGTCATCAAAACCTGCATTGTCTTGGGGAAAATACGCATGTAAGAGAACAAGAAAGGGTTTTTGCAGCTTAGGGACTATAAACCCCAGGAGACAGTGTGATCTGAAGTTAAATATATGTGAGCAGGACTCATACAAAACTTCATGCATTACACTTACAAGTGAGATTTTGCACACTAAACTATCCCAGGGCTTGTGAATGACAAAGCTTTGACAGAATGGAAGTGCAACCAGAACAGGCTAAAAATGTAATTTGTCAAAGGACTTTCTACATAAATCCACCCCTCAGGGACAGGAAAACAGAACTGAAAACCAAACTCCTGCTGCAAGTTACGCACTAGACTAAATGTGATATTTAGCAATCAAAGTCTAAATGACACTATTTAATTGGAAACATAATAGTACTGACTCATGCCTACAGGAGGCTGCCAATTTTCTTATCTCTGGCAGACATACAAACTTGTTGAGTGAAGAGTGTCATTTTTAAATGCTTTACTGGCAAGGGGTGTGGCGTGTGGATAATCCTTTCTGATACATTACAACATGCATTCAATACATAGGACTGTTTACTATTCTGCAGCAATTTACCCTTGGATAACAAAGTAGAAGCTTTTAGGATTTATTCATTTTATCCTTAGGTAAATTAATTACTCCCCCCCCCAATAGGGTATGAGAAGGATTATTTTATTTAATCTTCTATCCCCTAAATTAGAACTCTTTGCCAAGTAACACCTAGCTGCAAAGGGCTTGAGAGACATAGAAACTTAGAATGGGACCTCTTTACCTTAGTTCTTACTTATTATTAGAATTCCCCACCTTATTGTTATTTCTTTATTGTTTCAGTATTTTATTAGGTAGAAAAAATAGGTTTTCTTATACTGGTTGTCTGAGATCCCTTTTTTCTTTAATATACTGTATTTTTCCGTGTATAAGATGATTTTTTTTTAATTAAAAAATGTTAACAATTGGGGATCATCTTATACACGGATAGTGCAGAGGAGGGACGGGCAACTGGGGTTAGCTGCCAGCATGAGTTTGTATGCGGCGATTGGGCAGGTAATTGGTGGCTGTGGCAGGGCCTGCTGGTGATTGGCTGCTGCTGTGGCAGTTGGGCGGGTGATTGGTGGCTGTGTCAAGGTTGGCTGCATCCCCCTCCCAAAAAAAGCTTAACAACTCTGGGCAATCTCCTCCCATTTCCTAAATTTGGGGTCCCCAAAAATAGGGGTCATCTTATACACGGGGGGGGGGGTGTTACACACAGAAAAATACGGTACTTATATTTCTTTTTTTTTTTTAATTATAAATTTTTATTCATATTTGCACATATATCCAGAAAAAACATAAACAAAAAATCCACCACATACCTTATACAAATTATATCCACTTCACAAATCATAAATAAAATACATAACTGAACTAGTCTCAACTGAGCCTTGGACTTCCCTCCACTCCTTTGGTAAGTATCGAATAAATTATATAGTCGCGTACTTTTTAACTCTTTTACATAGGCCTTTCCCGCTGTTAGAGTTATTTCAACCCCGCCAGTGTCACCTGAGATTTAGATTCCATATACATTAAATATTTCTTCCAATTATCATGAAATTTCTGTTCGTCTTGGTCCCTTACTCTGGTACTTATATTTCTTTGCACACAAAAGATACTGTGAGCTGACATGAGTCCACCTAGTGGGGGAAAGTAGAATATAAAGTCAGATGCAAAATGTAATTCAGTGTGTGCATTATGTGGATATTCTTGTTGTTGTTCTTGTTTAGTCATTTAGTCGTGTCCGACTCTTCGTGACCCCATGGACCAGAGCACGCCAGGCACTTCTGTCTTCCACTGCTTCCCGCAGTTTGGTCAAACTCATGCTGGTAGCTTCGCGAACACTATCCAACCATCTCGTCCTCTGTCGTCCCCTTCTCCTTGTGCCCTCCATCTTTCCCAACATCAGGGTCTTTTCCAGGGAGTCTTCTCGTCTCATGAGGTGGCCAAAGTATTGGAGCCTTAGCTTCAGGATCTGTCCTTCTATTGAACACTCAGGGCTGATTTCCTTCAGAATGGAGAGGTTTGATCTTCTTGCAGTCCATGGGACTCTCAAGAGTCTCCTCCAGCACCATAATTCAAAAGCATAAATTCTTCAGTGATCAGCCTTCTTCATGGTCCAGCTTTCACTTCCATACATCACTACTGGGAAAACCATAGTTTTTACTATACGGACCTTTGTTGGCAAGGTGTTGTCTCTACTTTTTAAGATGCTGTCTAGGTTTGTCATTGCTTTTCTCCCAAGAAGCAGGCGTCTTTTAATTTCGTGGCTGCTGTCACCATCTGCAGTGATCATGGAGCCCAAGAATGTAAAATCTCTCACTGCCTCCATTTCTTCCCCTTCTATTTGCCAGGAGGTGATGGGACCAGTGGCCATGATCTTCGTTTTTTTGATGTTGAGCTTCAGACCATATTTTGCGCTCTCCTCTTTCACCCTCATTAAAAGGTTATTTAATTCCTCCTCACTTTCTGCCATCAAGGTTGTGTCATCTGCATATCTGAGGTTGTTTATATTTCTTCCAGCAATCTTAATTCCGGCTAGGGATTCATCCAGCTCAGCCTTTCGCATGATGAATTCTGCATATAAGTTAAATAAGCAGGGAGACAATATACAGCCTATTATGTGGATATTTGCATGTGCAAATCTCAGTCTCAGCTGCCTTTGCCTTGTCAAACCAGCTGTACCATCCCACCCTGCTGCCATGTTCCTTCCAGCAATTGATCACAACAGCATAGGGTGCTTTGTGGCTCCTATCCACAGGCGTTGGAAACTTCTCCTAATACAGTACCAAGAAGCAGAAGAAGCACAGCAGTGGAATCAGTTGGTGATGGCTCTAGGCATGGAAAGGGTGGCAAAATCTGTTGAGCATTAGTGGAGATCAGAGCTAAGGTTGTAATCCCCCCCGCCAGTTAGACTGCTAAGATTTCTCCAGAGCATAAAGTACCCACCTGCTCTTCAGTTGTCCCACTTCCCTCATGTTCTCCGGAAGATCATGCATGGTTAAAAATCAGTAGCTAACTAGAGGGGACTAAGCACCATGGCTGGAAGACCAAGCCCTTTCCGGGCTATATATCTATATTATCTACAATCTATAGTCTATATATCTATACCAGTAGGACTAAAATTATGCTGCAGTATCTCAAACTTCTTCCACCCCTAGATAATGGTTGTTGAGGAGAGGAAGGCACACTGATGCAGGTGGCAACTGTATTTCTGTTGATGTGTATTCCACTGATGAAAAGAGGCCACAACATGATGCCCTTCAAATATATATGTGTAAAAGTATCTATGATCTGTGAAAGGTCATGGGGGGCAGTGTAGTGAGTGAGACCGGTCTCATTTTACAGACTGTTCAATACAAACTCCCTTCCCTACATGTGGTTCCCTCCAAAGAACTTGTTAGAACCTGAATCTTGCCTGTGTAACAAGTCCTCGCTGCTGTGCTGAGTTGCTTATGTTGCTCATGGATAAACACAACTACTGAAGCTCAGACTCCTGATGCTTCCTGGTATTAGGCAAGGTTTCCTCACACAATGAGGATCTTTTCAAAACTCACGGGATATGGGTGGCCATATGTCCAGTCCCTGTCCAACTTAATGATGAAGAACCCTAAAAAGGGAGAGTGGGAGAGCCTCTGAAGTTGCCCGTCATCGGTGAGCACCTGGACAGCAAACTGAGTAGGCAGGCACACAAGTCACCAAAGTTACAGTTTCCCCCATGATGGTGAGATGTATTTCTATTTGTATTGCTTTTATTGTACACTGACATAATTTTTTTAAGAGTTGGCAGTTTAGAAATAATCTTATAAGTAACAAATAGGTAAATATTTAAATTATAGTAAATGTGCATCTATACACATCTATTAACATATGCACATTTTATACAAATCTGTTTCCTCTTTTGTCCTGTTTTTAAGTGACGCATCAAGTGTCAAACAATAACTCGAGATGACTCAGAAACTTTGCCATTATAAAACCAATAACATAATTGAATGCCATTTCAAAAATAAAAACAAGCAAGACCTAATGTTATAATTGAATCTATGTATAGTTCTGAAGACTCATCATATGTTGGCTGAAACACCTGTGTGTATGTGTGTCCCTAAATTGGACCTCCCATAATTCTCCACTTTTCAGATATAATTTGCCAATATTTTTTAATGTTAGCACTTTACTGAAGATACTATAATCTGCAGTGTGGCATAAGACCCACCAGGTGGCAGTACAGACATGTATCTAGAGAGAATTTTTTGCATTAGCAAATTGTAAGAGCTTTGCAAAATTCTGACCGGAAAGATTGCTCAACTCTGAGAAGACCTAATAGGTAGAAAGTTCAACAGCCCATAAACTGTTCACAGTCTGTTTTTTGTACACTGTCATTGGCATAGATCTGGTTGAAAAGCTTTTGAGCAAACTTATGTTTCTGAACTAGTGTCTGATTTTGGTACAGCTGCCTAAAAATGTTCCCCCCATTTCAAAAATTTTATGGGCAGAAAGGGGTACAAAAATGTTGGGGAACACTCCCCAAAACATTATTTCCTTTTTGTTGCTCAGGATGGGGGTGCTTCAATCAATCAAGAACATTCAGATACCACTCCTCGCCCAACCTAGTTCTCCTCCACTATGACTTCCCAAATCTAGGGCATTCAGGCAGTGATGGATCTCCAGAATAAGCTCTTCACAACCTGATTGGCCTTCACTGATGTTGCACAACCACATCTACAGGCAACTGGAGAAGCCAACAGCAGAGAACCAGCAGGCAAACTGCTGGAGAGGGGAGGAGAGGGAGAGGGGTTCTCATCTTACCTAAATATTTGTGGGGGTTTTTTGGGGGGGAGGTAGCAAAAATGTTCTCACTGAACATTCAGCTCCACTCCGTATTCTGCAGTTTGTGTAGCTCATCTCTATTCCTGCATATTTGTATGTTGTTTTCATTTATTTTTATGGACGCTTCCCCCCTTTTGTACACATATTTCCCTGGTGGATTACGTCAAAAAATTCAGAGAAATGTGAAACATGAATTTTTGGAGGCTCATAGAATTGTAAGGGCTGGAAGGGATTCCCAAGGGTCATCAAGTCCACAATGCAATGCAGGATAACTGTGTTCAAGTTTTCCCTTTTTTTCAGGAGGTGCAAATTAGGATATGTCCCCATTGAAAGAGGAATTGATCCAAATCTCTCCCCAACTCTTGTGTAAGTGCCCATGCAGTACGAAAGTCTCATCTGTAGGGCAATGGGTCCAGAGGCTTTGGCAACTGACATCTTAAGGGCAAAAGAATAAAACCAATGCATATTGAGTTTTTATAGTAAGTTTCTCTCCTCTTTTAGATAAGAGCACAAGGTGATCCTGCTGGATTGGGCCAATGGCCCATTGAGTCCAGCATCCTGTGCTCAGAGTGGCTACTCACAGAATCATAGCGGCGGGGGGGGGGGGGCTAGTCAAGTTTTTTGCCCCAGGTGATGCCTCTAGAGGGGTGTCATTGAGGCTCCCAGTCCCCCCCTCTGTGTGTGTACACAAATGCATTTGGGGGAGGGCTGCCAAACTGGGTCTTTGACCCAGGTGAAATAAAGCCCAGTTTCAACCCTGGTGACCCAGGTGCTCACAGGAAGTCTGCAAGGTGGATGTAAGTGCAACAGTGCCCTACCCACCCACCCACCCACCCCCACGATTCCCAGCATCTACTATTCAGATGATTTGGTGCACTGTGGGCAAGGAGATCCTGCTGCTTAGCTATAGTTTCCCCGTGCCCATGTTGTTGCTCTGTGTGTACACAACACGTTATCAACTACTTTGAAGATACAAATCACAACCTGATTACAGGCAGGCAGCTGGTTGTCAAATATGCCTCTCCCTCCGCCATAGGCAAGTACTCCCTCTGTTTTTGTATAGTTGCCTTCTGTGCCTTGTAGTGCTGCTTCCTGAGTTACAGTGCAGTCCATGTACATGTCTACTTGGAGAATTAAGCCCCATGGAGTTCAAGGAGCTTTCTCTTACTGAGATGCTTATAGAGTCGTAATATTTGCTCTACAGTGGGGTGAGGGGTATGCAGGGTCTTGAAACCTTACTTTGCAGCCGGGGGAAATGGGGGAAATGGAAACATTACTTTTTAAGACAATTCTCCCCTTCACAAATATTTAAAGAAGGGGTAAGACGGAGGAGAGGTAGAGAGATTAGGGTAAAAGTGGGAGGAGGTGGGTGGGATAGATCTTGTTGATTACACTGAGGGCCCTGTCTCCCCCCTAACTGCTTGAAAACTAGCTTTGTGACCTCCAGCTGTTTTGGACTACAATTTCCATCAACCTCAGCTAACATGGCCACTGACTGATAAGAGAAAATAGGAACTGTAGCAGATTGAGAAAGGCTGGACAAAACAACTGGACAGTATGAGGTTGGGGGAGGCTGTTTTGGAGGGAAATGATTGCTGGAGAAATCTATGGAAAACATTGGGCTCTGATGAACAAATTCAATTCATATTTTGAGGAGTGAGTGCATTATAATTAATAAGGAAAACAACCTGCACACCTGTGTGCTTTGAATGTAATAATTATGATTAACAGTGTAGTTATTTATGTGGGTGGAGTCTTGTGGAAGCTGGTCTGGACCTGTTGAGTGTATCCTTTAAAATATATTAATACAGATCAGTGAGATTTGATGGAAGTGTGGAACCTTGTGCTCACATGAGAGAGAGAGATCAGAGACAAACCTAATAACCAAGGGCAAGACTAAAAATGGCGGACTGGTGGGTACTGGCACAACCTTTGTTTCATGGGATTGCTCTCTGCAGGCCTTATGCATAGACAACAGGTATATGACACCGGGTCTGTTTGTTTTTGGAGCATTGCTCATTAGGCAGGGTACAAATATGTTTGTAGCACTAGCCTCTGCACTTTTACTCAGAAGGACTTATGCTCAGTAGGGCTTATTCCTAGATATCTGTGTTTGGGTTGCAGTCTTAATTATTAATTAAAACCATTGCCCATTGTTGTGGCAAGTGTGAATTTAATTGTGTTCCAGAATGTTAAGTTTTCTTTGGAATTTAGGAGTACTTGAGTTTATTTGATGCTAATAAGCAAGCAGATTTCTCTTCTCACAGACAGGAACATAGCAACTGCCTTATATTGAGTCGGACCATTGATCCATCTCACTCAATATTGTCTACACTGACTGGCAGCAGCTCTGCAGGATATCAACATACATAACTCAGCCACAAACTTTTGACAAACTGCCTGCTTGGTTCCATACACTCACCCCCAGTGCCCCCCTACACTATAAAAAGCATTATTCAGAATAGTGGTTTGCACAACCCACTAAGGAAGATAAGAAATTCAAATTCAAAACAGTAACAATTAATTGCACATCCCTTCAAAATCCTATTAAAACTATTTAGTTTAATTATCTCAACAAAACTGATGAACTTCATCCAGTGATTCCAGCTTTTCAAAGTCTGATAGTCATGTAGACCTCTTGCCACCCCGTTGCCTCTTAGAGCTCACCTAGGTAATTCCTCCCAGTGAGGAAGTTATGGTTTATCTAAAATGGAAGAAGTAAGATAATGGTCTTCATGGCCTTGTTGTAGGAGGAGAGAGTAGGGTCTGTGAACTTAAGGCAAGACTCACTGTGGCTCATCTTTGTGCATTTGAATCTAACCATTGTTTTACCAGTACTGTGTATAGACATAAAGAGGCCTTATACAGTGGTACCTCGGGTTACATACGCTTCAGGTTACAGACTCCGCTAACCCAGAAATAGTACCTCAGGTTAAGAACTTTGCTTCAGGATGAGAACAGAAATCGTGCAGCAGCGGGAGCGGGAGGCCCCATTAGCTAAAGTGGTGCTTCAGGTTAAGAACAGTTTCAGGTTAAGAACAGACCTCCAGAACGAATTAAGTACTTAACCCAAGGTACCACTGTACAAGGCAGCTGCTGTATACATTTCGGTGGATAGGGCAGCTCTGTGCTCTTCAAATGAATGCAGTCTGCTGGGGACTCTGTGTACATTTTGGAATACCTTTGGGGTACCAGATTTGTGATACTGTATTAAGGCATTAATTGTATTATTTAGGATTATCTTAATGCACCCCAGCAAATCTTGACTCTACAGGCTTCCTAACCTCTGATGTGGGCAAGTTTTTTTTGTACTGCACAGGAATCACAATGGATGAAATGTCTTTGCATAAATGCATAGAGTCTTTAAAAAGAATGTGCTGTGCTTATGAGATTAACATCATCTGCCTACAGGCAATTATATTTAAATACATGAAGCTAATTCCATATGGTGTAGCTTCTTTACGTTTAATAGAACATTAAACCACTAATCTGTGTGAAGATTGAAGTTGAATTGCCTTTTGTGATTGTAGCCCAAGGACTAAAAGCATGATTTTGCGTTTTGGGTACAGCGTTTATCATTCTCTCTAATAGCACTACCAGTGCAACCTGAAGGTCTAAGATGAGTTGATGAAAGGGAGAAGACAAGTTTTCCATATTATTGAAGTATACTTTCAATATTTTTTTTAAAGGGGGGACCATTTATTTATCCTGAAAAATATTAACTCAATAGTTGTTGTTTTTATTTGTAGATCTTGTATTTTGTATTTTGATCAGGCTGAAATTTTGTATTTTGACTACACTGAAATTTAGCAAAAACTTGCACTTTGCTGAAACACACATGAGCACTTTGCATGAAACACACATTTTGCCAGCTGTAACTGAGAATGCAGAATAAACTATTTTTCCTTTATAGGTGTCATTGGTCAGTTCTTTTAAAAATGGGTTCCCTTAAATGTTTTGTTATAATCATCACTAGAGTTATAACTTTCAGAACAAGAGGGCCTTAGATGGCCCATTGCTCGAGAAAGGTCCAGCCTTAACAACCACAAAACCTTATGCCACCATAATATTTTTACTAATCATGCAGGGGTTTTAAAGGGTTTTTGGTTTAGGTATTTTCAGAGGCGTAGCAGCCAGTGCTTTTTTTCTTTAAAAAAAATGTTTAAGGGTACTCTAATTTTCCTACTCATATTCAAATACTGCCCCTCAATGAGGCCAAACTTAGATTCACAAAATGTTATGGGGTATGCATCCCCGCGTCCCCCCAGAAAAAAGCACGGGGTGTAGCTGGGGTGGGGTGGGGCGCACTGCTTTTTCGAGCAGTGTGGGGCTTGTGCCTGCCTGCTGCCTCCCCCTCAGCCACTCTACAGCTCAGAGGGTGGGGGCGGGCGGACTCCCTGCAGTCTCCGTGCTGCTCGAAAAAGCAACATGGGCCTGCAGGGCGCCAGAGCAGAATGCAGCTGGGGCACTGAGATTCCAGCGCACCCTGCCTTGCCCCGCACCAAGGGCGTCTCACCCCACCTCCACCCTTTTGCGCAGCAGATGCGCCACACTGGACACCCAAGTGGATAGCTACGCTGCTGGGATTTTTGTTGTTTTGCTATTGTAGGTTTTTACAAAAATATTATTGTCAATTAAATGCATCACTTTCACCACTAGAGGGGCCCTTCTCCAAGTATTTCATTTATAAACTAGTAAAATGCAAGTTTTTCATTTCAACAAGTAATCATTTCAGGCTGTCTCCTCATACGGATTGCATGCCCATTAATATTAGAACAGCTCCAAAAGACCCCACATTTTTAGCTAATGCATTTGTGGTATCTGAGGCTTGGTTTAGACTATGTGTATGCAATAGACACCTGTTTTTCTGCTTCTCCATTGTGTATCTCTGTATTGTGTATCTCTGATGAAGGAATGCTTCATGATGTTTGACAGGGAAAGGCATAACTATAAATACTAGAAAGGATATCATGGAGCTGTAGTGGGTCATGTTTTCCCCGCTCCCCAGTGCAATTTTTCTAGAAAAAGAGGTGCCAGAACTCACCATGAACCCCTCCATTGTTCTCTTATACAGTGATACCTCAGGTTACATATGCTTCAGGTTACTTACGCTTCAGGTTACAGACTCCACTAACCCTGAAATAGTGCTTCAGGTTAAGAACTTTGCTTCAGGATGAGAACAGAAATTGTGCTCCGGTGGTGCCGTGGCAGTGGGAGGCCCCATTAGCTAAAGTGCTGCTTCAGGTTAAGAACAGTTTCAGGTTAAGTACGGACCTCCGGAACGAATTAAGTACTTAACCTGAGGTACCACTGTAATGGCAATGTCACCCAGTTGAGTTCCCAGAACTGTCTGGCAAGTTCCAGCTGAAAAAAAATTTCCTGGCATCTCCCCCACCATACATCCACCAGGAGTTTACAGATATGTGTACTATTTGAAATTGTACAGCTGCATAAAGTCTCCATTGCCCTAAGTACCTTAAAGATAATCCTGAGAAATGACAGATCTTCAGAGCAAACATAAGGGGAAAGTCTGTACTTGCTTACATACTGAAACAGCTCCTTGCCATCAGAAACGGTTCATTCAATCAGGGAGACCAGGGAACAAAAGCAGGGTCTACAACATGCCCCTGTTTCAGTTCTGGGCCCTACTCTTACTTTAGCAACACTTTTGTTAAACTTTAAATATAAGCCAAATCACAGGGAGTTAATTCAACTGCCTGTCCCTCAGTGTGGCACATGTTTTATTGCAATGAATGCCACAGAAGCATAAAGCCACAGTGTTTGTTTGTTTAGTCAGTAAGCATTCTACATGTTTTGAACTCAGCTCTTTACAAGGCAAAATCTACAATACACTGAGGAAGAGAGTACTTCAGGTGAAACTGCCTGAAAGATAATTGTGGGGCTAATGAACCCTAAGGCGGTAACTCAGGCATTTATGAAAGAGCTGCCACACTCAAAATGCAAATAAAGTTTTATAAGCACTGACTGACTTATTTTGTGTCTGAACTCATTGTACACGCCTGGCTACCTGAACTCATTGTACACGTCTGGCTACCTGAACTCATTGTACACGCCTGGCTACCTGAACTCATTGTACACGTCTGGCTACCTGAACTCATTGTACACGTCTGGCTACCTGAACTCATTGTACACGTCTGGCTACCTGAACTACCTGTGACAAGTTGAGTGATCTGAGGGGTGGGGTTATGTGTTGAAATGGCATTCAGATACACTACGAAATGGTCATTTGAGCATTCTACCAAAGGCACAATGGCTGGACAGGAATTAAAACAGCAGCCACACACTCGAGAGAAATATGCATTCGTCTTGAGTTTGTCGCTATTTTAGAAATGGTTGGCTTCTGTGACCCTTCTCTAGATGGATGGAGCCTTACCTTTTGGGGGCAGATGAGCTGTGCTTGTTTGTAATTATTTTGTGCATTGTACCTATTTCTCACCCCCCAGGTTCATTTCTCCCTTGATGAAAATGAGAAGACTTAATTATCTGTTGGTCGAAACAGGTATCCCTAGCAAGGCAGATAATTTGTTTAACAAGGAGCCCCATACCGTGACTGTTGTCATATCAGTGTTGCATGGTTGAGGTTCTTAGGCTTCTATCAGCATGACAATCAGAAGGGCGTGAATGACATCCTGAGGCTTACAAAGTATTGCAAAGAAGCAAAGGCCTCATTAACCATGGGAACAGTTGCAAAACCTTAGGAGACCGTATGCGTCAGATGTTTGTAAGTTTTAGGGCTGACCCAAGGTGAAAGGCAAGATGGCATCCCCTCCCGATTCCACATACAGAAGCCAGTCAGACTGGCAGCTGAATCTTCCTTCAAGACTGACGAAAGCATTCTCCACCATATCTGTGGGCAGTGTGAGGTAAACTTAGGACAGCCCACATGTAGTACACATAGCCCTGTACCACAACATCTTAGTATCACTCACTGCTCCCCAGTGTCTGCTGCCTGAGGAAGACACTCCACTTTGTCTAATGGTGAGGCCAGCCCTGGGTATTTTAAATGGCACTTAGGACATTCATACAGTTGTTTACTATCTATCAACTGTGAGACAGGAGATGTAACCTCCGCCACCCACACTCTCCTAGACTGGATGGATGTCATATAATGCCCAAAGCAAACCAGTAATTCGAAACTGCAATACTACACATAAATGAAACACAATAACCTCCACACAAAGAAAAATATGAACATCATCTCCCCCTTCCACTTCCCAGATGTCAAATAAGTATTCTTATTCATATTATATTGTATGATCCTCACTCAACTTTCTTCACTATTATCCGCTAACTGGGGATTCCAGTGTGGATGGCTGTTGCTGCATGGTGCCTCCGTAGTGGGTCCAGGGAGGCTGCCATCTTCCAGCGCGGCCAGGGGAGGAGATAGCCGACACTGCCAACCTCCAGCCTCATTGGGCCCCCTTGTAAGGGTGGGCAGTGACCACTTAGCCAATTTCTCATTTCTTCACCAGGGATCTTCTGTATCATATTGTTACACACCACCTGAATCTCCACTGAGTGACTATATGAGATTCCAGGGGTTCCAGATGCTTATTATACATTATACCCCAAGAGTGTCTCTCATTGGTCCTCTAATAGCTTCAGCAAACTTAAGTGCAAAGCAGTCATGGCTCCCAGTCTCTCAGTGCAGCCATCTCCAGCCAGCACTGCATGGAGTTCTGCCTACTTCCTCCTACTTATTCTAAGAAGTCTTTGCAGAAAACAACTCATCCTGTTCTGCTTCCAGCACCCCACCATCTCTCTGTGACCTCCATTTCAAAAGACTCCTACAAAAGGCACTTTTTCCTGTGGAGACATCATGTCCCCTGGTAGCCTCCCCTTTCTTGTCTCACCTTTTGTCAGGGTAATGGCTCTGCTATCACTTGCCTTTGTTGTGAGTCGAGGACCCACCACCCGCATAGGGATAAATAAGGCACAAGGACACATGTATTTTAGGTTAATGGGCTAAAGAAGGCCACAACTTTATTGGTCACAGCATGTGAGTGGTATTGGCTTAGGCAATGGATCAAACAATCTATATATGACTCCACCCCGCTCAGCAGGGAGTCATCTGAAGGTTAACAACCAGTGGTAGGAGCTTGTTGCTGCAAATACAACTGGAAGCTCCCCCTGATGTCACCGGGGATCGTGCCATGGCCTTAGCCACCAGCAGGGCATCGGACAGGATCCATGACTGCCGGATTCCTTTAACAGAATACCCAAAAAAGGGAGGGGTAGGTGATGGCCACAACTTGCCCTCCAACACACAACGCATATTCCAATGCCTAACCACCAATACCCGAAAAGTTGTGACGATTTGCTACGAGGTAGGTGAAAAACCAAGAGGCTGTTGCCAGTTTGCCAAATGGATAAAAATTCCTACCAGGCCCCCAACCAGGGCAACCAACCAAAGTCCATAGCAAGGTCAAAAGCATAAATATGACCTAAAGGGAGGGTGGGCAGGTGATCCGATGACTCCAGGCAGCAGGGCACGGTGCTGCTGCGGCCGCTTGAATGTGGCTAAAACCCGCCCCCAAGCCAGCCCTATTGGCTGGATGATGGGCGCGGTGCGGCAACCGGGAAACTGATGCAGGGGGCCGAATACGCCCCCCTGCCAATGCGGGAACCGGCTCCCGCTCACAACTCCTCCCCTCTGGTAGGAGGAGAGGCTTTCTTAGATAGCACCTCTCTAAACCAGCTCCTGAGGAAGCTGCCTTGACTTCAAGCCCCGCATTTACAGTGGAACCTCGGGTTGCAAACGTGATCCGTGCGGGAGGCATGTTCGCAACCCGCAGCACCGCATCTGCACATGCGCGGGTCACGATTTGGTGCTTCTGCACATGTGCAAAGTGTGATTTTAGTGCTTCTGTGCATGCGTGAGCGCCGAAACCTGGAAGTAACCCATTCCAGTACTTCCAAGTTTGGCGTGGTGCACAACCCGAAAATGGGTAACCTGAAGCATCTAGTACAGTGGTACCTCAGGTTACAATTTCAGAAATTATGGGGAGAACTTGGCACCCAGGAATTTTAGTGATGATCCTTGCCCCCTGCAAACCCATAACAATATCATAAAGGTAAAGGGACCCCTGACCATTAGGTCCAGTCGTGACCGACTCTGGGGTTGCGGCGCTCATCTTGCTTTATTGGCCGAGGGAGCCGGCATACAGCTTCTCAGTCATGTGGCCAGCATGACTAAGCCGCTTCTGGCGAACCAGAGCAGCACACAGAAATGCTGTTTACCTTCCTGCCGGAGTGGTACCTATTTATCTACTTGCACTTTGACGTGCTTTCGAACTGTTAGGTTGGCAGGAGCAGGGACCGAGCAACGGGAGCTCACCCCGTCACGGGGATTCAAACCGCCGACCTTCTGATCGGCAAGTCCTAGGCTCTGTGGTTTAACCCACAGCGCCACCCGCGTCCCAAAGCGTATCATAGTAGTCTTCATAACCCAAAGGAGATAAGGCACAAACAAATAAACATAATTTTAGAAAGAGAAAGCAATCAGGAAGTCCAGAGCTGTACTGATGCAGCAGGCACAATGTTCTCCATTTTGGAAATATTAACATACAGTATGTAATAAATGGCCACCAACTCACAGAGAAAGCATCTGGTTTCTTTTCCCCCTTCAGTATTGTTACACCATGAGTTATTTTCTCTGCAAGGGCTATTCACAGCTGAAATTATTTTTAAAGGACTAGGAAATTATGCAACCACATCTAGAAACATAGAAAGCTGTCTTATCTTCTTTGGTGATCGCTTGTAGCCGAGTAAGATTGTCTTCCATGAAAACAGTCTTAACAGTGAGTCTGTAAGTGACTGTGGAGGCCAGTTTTGGATCCACATGTCCTTCCACAGTGGGGACATAGGTTTCTGGGCAGAGTTGATCATTGTGAGGGTCTGCCAAATGTGCCTTCCTATTAGCTGGGGATTGAACCTGTTGCCTTCTGCATGCAAAGCAGATGCTCATACCACTGAGCTACAGCCCTTCCCCATTAAAGTTTCAAAAGTAGCACAGGCCCTGGGTCCTAACTGGATAACTCTTTACTCATAGATGAAGAAGCATTAGGTAACTCCATATTTCTCGTCCCCACAGTCTCTTTCATCAATTTAAATACACATGTGACTTCAGGAAGTAACATACAAAATATGAGCTCCTCCTATGTCTGTTGTTGAAGTAAATGGTGAAACTTCAGAGGGAGTCAGTCCACAAACAATGAGTCAAAGATGACAGAGGCAGGAGCATGAAGCAAGCAGGAAGGAATAGCAGAAGCCCAAATATTACAAGCTGCCTGGCTGTTTCATGCATATAAAACTGCATGATTAGCATCTATAGAGGGAAAATACACTCCTACCAACTTGGATCTTCTCCAGACATATCATTTCCGGAAGAATATTCTTTGTCGCTTCTCTCTCTCTGCGATTCTTATGTGCATAGGAGGGAGAGGAATAGCACAGCAGCAGGAGGGAACCATCTTCAAAGGGGATTTCACAGCATTTTTGAACTTCAGGCTTTAGAATGGTAAGTGAATGGTCATACATACTGATGTTCAGGGTAACTTATTTGATGTGGAAAATACTATTTTCTGTAAAGAGAATGGAAATGCAACTGGGAAACTAGGTTTTATTATCCAGTCTTAATATGGAAAGACAGCCAATGATATTTTAAAAAATACAGTGGTACCTCTAGTTACGGACTCAATCTGTTTCGGGGTGCCATTTACGGGGTGCCTGAAAAGTCCATAACTAGAGCAGCACTTCTAAGCGCGCAGCGCAATAGAACACTTCTGCACATGCGCAAAGCTCGCAGAACGCTTCTGCATGCGCACACATGGTGAAACCCGGAAGTATACACTTCTGGGTTTGCCGCGTTCACAAGCGGAAAAGACGCAACATGAACCAAACGCAACACGAGGTATGACAGCAGTTTACTGCTATAAACTGATCCAAAAGGAAATGCCAGAATTCCTAGCATTTGAAGGTTATGTGGAAGACTAAGGCTATGTGGTGGTGAACTAATGACATCTCCACATTCATGTGCCTTCTGATTCATATCAAATATTTTGCAGTATGATTCTCACACCCACCCCATACTATGCTTCTTAATTGCTATCTTGGTTCAATTCCAAGAAGCACTGCCATAGTGTAGGAGGCCAGGAATGAGGATTAGGTATTTCATGTACTATATTTGATACTACTGCCTGCCTTGGTTTACAAGTGCTTTGCTGGGTTTTACAAGCCCAAAGTCTTTTGCAACACAAGAGGAGGGTTCCTCCATCATACAATACAATAAAAAATAAATTAAATATTAAAAAGTAAAGAACAAAGAAAATAAAAAGTCCTCCCTTCTCACGGGTGAATCTTAACTCTTATCCCACTCAGAATTCTCCCAGCTCTCACCTGGGAGCTTCCCTTTCTTCTTCCAGCTTCCCAGTCTGAGATATCTTCCCTTCCCTGCCTCTCACACATGGTCCTTTACCTTCATGTGTGTACAATCCCCTCAATGACCCAGAGTAGAGGACACCAAAACAAGGAAAAAAGAAGAAAAAGAAGCAGGAAGATATAAATAAATAAATAAATAAATAAATAAATAAATAAATAAATAAATAAAAAGTATTTATACCCCGCCCATCTGGCTGGGTTTCCCCAGCCACTCTGGGTGGCTTCCAACAAAACACTAAAATACAATAACCTATTAAACATTAAAAGCTTCCCTTAACAGGGCTGCCTTCAGATGTCTTCTAAAAGTTTGGTAGTTATTTCTCTCTTTGACATCTGGTGGGAGGATGTTCCACAGGGCAGGTGCCACTACCGAGAAGGCCCTCTGCCTGGTTCCCTGTAACTTGGCTTCTCACAGCAAGGGAACCGCCAGAAGGCCCTCGGCACTGGACCTCAGTGTCCGGGCAGAACGATTCTTCTTAAAGAAGAAAAAGGGAAAGAGGGAGAAATAAAAAGGGCTTTCAATTCTGTGTCAGTTATATACATATAAAGGTTATTCAAAGTATTCATTGCAGAATGAAATGCAGCTGTTCCTCGTTCTGCTAGGTGATATTTTCCCAGTCTCCAGATCCAGACATCTCAAGTTTGTTCATTTCCCCTTACAAACAAAAAGTCTTAAAGGGCTTCTCCAATTATTATTCTTAAGTGTCAAAAAGTCTTCTCCAGTCCAGCAAAGCAACTATACCTCCAAAAACTTCAAGAACCATTCCTCCATGTTGAAAAATAATATATCCTTCATCTTTAGTCACATAGAAGTCTCTCTGCTGTGGTCTTTTATTAAAACAGTGATCCATAGCTATTATTGTATATTCATTAATTCACACTCAGTTCCTTACCTTCCAATCCCATTTCCTGTTGGCTGTGATCTCTCATCTGGATTGTTTTTGTTTTTTTAACTCCTTCCATTTCCGCTTCTTTCATTCTTTTTTCAGGAATGTTGCCAGAGGCTTGGTAGCTTTTCCCTCTAAATTCACTCCAAATTGAGCACACAATCCTTTCTCTCTCAGCTCTTTCTCTACCAGCTCAGAATATTTCTTAATCTCTTCATCTATGGTTTCATTCCACTCCTCTAACATCCTAACTCCACTGCTTGATTGTTTCACTCCTCTAGGCACCTGTGTGAAGGTCCTCTCCATTTCACCATCTATTGCCTCTAGCTTTAGCGTTCCACTCTCCTGTTCTGGCAGTCCTTTATCAATATTATTCTCCAAAGGATCTGTGTCTTCTTTAACCTCATCTTTTCTGGTCCATTTTCATTCACCATCTTGTCCAGTAATCGCTGCATGATGCAAACAGTCCAACAGTGCTTTTGTTGTACTAAGTATTCTTGGTATTATTAACAACTCACTCGCCACCTTAGGGGCTTACAGTCTCCGCCTTAAAAGCTCAAGTCTCCCATCGAGACAGGCTTTGTTTTTTTGTGTCACATATCTAAGCCCCAAAGCATCCCAGTTATGTTTGCTACAGAGAAGAGAATAAACAGCACCCACAGTATTTCATGTCTAGCTGGAAAGGATATAAGGTCATGGGGGAAGGGGACCTTGTACTGTGCTGATATTGGCTGCACTGTTAAGTAACTTGTTTCAGCAAATGAGTGGTTCTGGAATAGTAAAACTGCCACAGCATAGATGTATAACATCTATTGCATAACATGTATATTTAACATTGTATAACATGTATATTAAAATTTATTGCAGATTCCTATAGTTTGGATTGGTGCTTTCCTCCTCCTTGGCACAGCAGAAGGTGAGGCAATACTTTACACATTATGTATTTCAAGAGAACAATTTCATGATTAGACAAACTAAGCTAAAGCCTCTCCCAGTTTGCCACCAAATGGCATCAACATCCTTTTGACTGGCAGAGAACCAGAGACTGAAACATTCTAGAAACTCACTGTGCAATTTGTGGCATGACAATGTGACATTTAGGGGATGCGCCACAGCTCGGTGGTAGAATATCTGCTTTTCATGTGGAAGTTTCCAGATTCAATCCACAAAATTGCTAAAGCAGGACTGGAAAAGATTCCCTTCCTGAAAACCTGGAGAACCACTGCCAGTCAGTGTAGTGAACTAGATGGACTAGTGTCAATACTTCCCAGATGTTTGACTGAAATTTAGTGACAACCAGGCTCTAAACATATGCATTCTTACAAGAGCAATGGGTCAAATGCAGACTATGTTACTTAAGTAATGTCTAGCCTATCCATTGATTTTAATGGGAATTAAGATATGGTTAACTTCTTTATAATTTATTTTAATTCAACAGTTTCTATATTGCTTAATTACAATTGTCTTTAAGTGGCGCACAAGAAACTCAGTGCATAAAACTGTTGATTATGATTGGTTTTGGTTAATAAAAGAATAATTTCCTGAATCCCTGTCTGGTAAGAGAGCTACAGCAGAGATTTAAAATCACAAAACTTCCAGCAAAGTAAAGCATGGGAATGCAGGCAGCTAGACTTTTAAAATATCCCTTTTTAAGTTATTTACAAGGTTCCCCCTGTATTCCCCTTTAGCACAGAAAAGACCATGCAGATTGGAAAGTTAAAAAAAGTTTTTTACTTACAAACACTTTCAAAGGTCAGATTCATGTGCTTTTCCATACAGCAGCAAGAGAAGAGAGGCAGTAAAGCTTAGCTTCAAAATTGGTGGTAAAATGGTTCTAAACATGTGGTCTGGGCTTGGAGTGATTAGCCCATATGTCTTCTCTGGTCAGATTCACATGGTGGAAGGGAGTGAATAAAGAAACTTGACTTCCTTCGTTCCGAGTTAAGCGGGCGTGACCTAGTTAAGTCTAGCAGAATAGTTTGATCTATGGTCTTAACCCCTTCATGCATTAACTAGAGCTAAGCATGTTGGATATATGAAGCTAATTTATACCACTAAAACTTAGGCAGTAGTCCTAACCACATTTACCTGTAAGTGTAGATCAATCTCACTATAATAATATGAGACATTTGTAATATGTAATGCTATAGGTGATACAATGTCTGGTGAATGCCATGTACTTAACAATTTGCCTTGTATGCTCTCTAGCCAATGAAGTCTGCTATAGAAATCTAGGTTGCTTTTCTGATAAGCCCCCTTGGTCAGGAATACCTGGGAGAAAGTTGTTTGGCTTACCAGCATCTCCTGAAAGCATGAATATATCTTTTTTGCTTTTCACTAGAGAGACTGGGAATCTTTCACAGGTGAGACAACCTTTTTTAATTGTTTATTTAAGAACCGTTGGCAATATCTGTGTATGCCTGTATGTGCTAGGCTTGATCCTGTCTAATCAGACAATGGCATTTGCTAAGACAGAGGTTCTCAGCCTCCTTTTCTCACCATTTGTATAACAGCAACCATCTGACAGGGTTGCCATGCCTGTGAATGACAGAAACTATGAAGCTCTTTCCACATTGAAAATGGGATCTCAGGCATAGGCAAACTCGGCCCTCCAGATGTTTTGGGACTACAATTCCCATCATCACTGACCACTGGTCCTGTTAGCTAGGGATTATGGGAGTTGTAGTCCCAAAACATCTGGAGGGCTGAGTTTGCCTATGCCTGTGGTATATAATTGCTAATGAGGGATGGGAGAGAAAGTCAATTCAGTTCTCATTTGAAAGCTAACTCACCTGTCACGCTTTCCAAAACAAATCACAAACTGAAATGCAGCCGTGATTTGAAATTCACACTCCTCTGAATTTTGCAATGCAGTTCTCCAGCCAAGAATGTGCACAGAAGTGCATCTACTCATGTAAAGTGTGCACATAATTGCATATATTACTGAAAATAACATAGAAAATGCATCATAACAGAAGAAAATGCTTTGGAAAAATGTGTACTTTGGGCAAATTGCATACAAAAATGTGCCTATTGGGAGAAATTGGCAGTAAAATGCTGAAGAAGTTTCATGATAACTTTTTTATATTAAAAAAATAGCTTGCAAATGTAGAAATATGGAGAGCTGAAGATTGGGAAAATGAGAAACTGAGAGAAACTGATACAGACATATTCACTCATCCTGATGGATAACTAATTCATTACAGTGGTAGCTTGGGTTAAGAACTTAATTCGTTCTGGAGGTCCGTTTTTAACCTGAAACTGTTCTTAACCTGAGGTACCACTTTAGCTAATGGGGCCTCCCACTCCTGCTGCACCACTGCCGCATGATTTCTGTTCTCATCCTGAAGCAAAGTTCTTAACCCGAGGTACTATTTCTGGGTTAGTGGAGTCTGTAACCTGAAGCGTATGTAACCTGAAGCGTCTGTAACCCGAGGTACCACTGTATAGGAATTGAGATATATACGCTTGTAAAGCAGGCTAGAGATGAGCTAGCATTGAAATCTGTATTGCCAAGGAGCATATGAGTCACTTGAGGATTTGGAAAACCTCAGATTCTAGGATCTTTTCACAAGACATTAGTGCCAACAGTTGAAAAATCAAGCACAATTCTAGCCAGTAGAACTTTATGAGGATGTTGGTACCTGAGAATAAGTGAGAAAACATTCTTTGCTTTGAAGATCCTTAAAATAAATTAATTTTATATTTTTAATTCCCAACAGAAACTGTTATACACCGAAAAATCAACTGTTCAAAATTCTTATTTCTCTCCATTGAGGAAAACTCGCTTCATTATCCATGGATTTACCAGTACTGGAAAATATGGCTGGGTTGTGGAGATGTGCTTGGTATGAGATTTATCTTGACTAGTTTCCTTCTTCAGTTACAGAATCTAGGACATGGGGAACAGGTGAAAATTATGCAGACACACAGGCTCACAATAATAACATTGGGAATCAGTAGGTCATTTTGCCTTCTTCAAACTCGGGGGATGCATTGGTTTGCAAGAGTCTTTGGTGTCTTGCTCTAAAATCACACCTTAATGTACAGTTGCTGTCCACTTGTTGTGCACTGTGACCTGGATTGTGTAGGCTAAACTGTGGAAGGTGGGCAGAAGGCTAGCCCTGCTTCTGGGTATGAGATTGGACTACCTAGTTTTTGGATCCTTTGAAACTGGTGATCAAGTACATTTAAAAGAACCTCCGGTGTTTCTGATTGCATTAGCAACCTCTAACATATTACTTTTTCTGAAACATACATGTGATGCAGCTGCTGGTGAAGGTGGAGAACATAAACTGCATTGCTGTAGATTGGGAAGATGGTGCCAAATGTACCTACTTCACAGCCGCAAGCAACATTCGTGTTTTAGGGGCTGTAACAGCTTATCTTATCAACACTTTAGCGGTAAGTATGATGTTTCAGAGCCAGATACTATATCCTACCAAATCAGCTCTTTTTAAAAAATATATTTTATGTTTTTCTCTATAGGTATAGAAAATAAAAATGCATATAATAGACATTATACATGCAAGAAGATTCTAAGCAGATAGCAGACCCAAGTATATTCAAATAAAATCCCAAATCTATTTTGTTATAGTAGCACCAACTTCCCCATATGAATTCAGCCAGGTCAAATGCAGGTGCATCTCATCTTACGTAAGAGTTCAGTTCCAGGGATTATGCATAGATGTGGAAATTGCATCTTGCCAAACCCTTGGATACACCCCACAACTAGTCAGCCTGCCTTCTATAAGGGGGGAGGGAAAGAGAGGACCCTCAGCATTCCCACAGCCAGTGCACTAAGTGGGCATTGCCCCACAAGCAAGGCTAAGAGCTTCAGAGCTCTTTTCACACAAGGACCGCTTGGAGTTACCCACTGTGAAAAGTGCTCTGAAGCTCTTGGCCTTGTCCCTTGGGGAAGGCCTGTGCTGACTCTAGAAGTGTTAGGGATACTTTTGCAAGATCTTGCAGGAAGTCGAATTGTTCCATGGAGTCTCAAGAGAACAACCCTACCAGTCCACCTTCAACTGTGTATAGCCGAAATTGTGCAAGTCAAATGTACTTGAGATGAGGTATTACTGCATGCTATAAATGGATACCAACTTTGTATGTAGCGTCCTAGATTTCATTCCGTTCCCACTTTATACTCTTTTACGTAATTTTTGCATTCATTTTTTCATATTCTGTTTTTATTGCACTGCCAACAAGTTGCACATTCATCTTTTGAAGCAAGGGCGGTATGTCTCGTTTCACTGCTTGAAGCAAAACAGGAAGTGCCCCCCACCTTGCTTCTGCTGCCCCTGCCGAAGAATCCTTAACTTATCCAGTTCACTCAATGCAGCCAGTGTGAATATAAGCCCTGAGTCCATGTCAATTGCATTACAGTCCTTGTGCAAAACTCTTTGCTGCATTAATGTAAGAATGATGTCTCCTTTACTGATCATTTAAGCTTATATATTCCCCACCCCCATTCTTGAATCACTAGAAAGTGTATCACTATTGTCCATCCGAGATCCACCTCATTGGTCATAGTCTTGGTGCTCACACTGCTGGAGAAGTAGGAAGACGACTTCGAGGCACTAGCAGACAATTTTCAGGCATTGGCAGAATAACTGGTATGAATTCCTATGAAACTGCATTTTAATCTGTGTTGTGTATACACCATACATTTAAAACACATTTTCCCCAAAGAATCCTAGGAACTGTATTTTAATCCCACAGAGCTACAGTTCCAAGCACCCATAGCAAACTACAAATCCCAGGATTCTGTTTGGGGGACAAGGGATGTGCTTTAAATGGATGGTGTGAATGCCACATGAGAAAGCTTGATTGGTTAAAGATAGTCAGTGGGAAAATGTGGGATCTCATCTGATTGATAAAGGCCAACCAGATGCTTACCTATGGCCAAGCTCGTTCAGATGCAACATCACTAGGAAATGCTGGAAGTATAAGGACCATTGATAAAAATGCACAGTAACACAATTGCAAGGCAAAGCTTTACATCATATCAGTATAGCTGACTGAAAAAGATGTCCTACATTCTGCATTTCAGCTTTCTCACCACATTCCAGCCATGCAGAAGATTGGCAGAAGAAGGTGGGAGTGAAAAGAAAGGAGCTAGGAACAGGGAGTAGATGTGCTTTATCCTGATTTTTAGGACAAAAGATACTGGGTGGGCAAGGAGGTTTCTATAGTTTCATGTGATAGCAGCATCTTCATTTTGAGCCTTGTTTACTGTGTCAGCATAATGGCCTGGTGTAGATGTTACTGTTGAAGAAATTTAAAAGGGGTTCCTAGACCAGAGGTAGCGCTTCCAGAAACCCAAAGAAAAGGGTGCAGGCTGCATGTGAAAATACAGGCCTTCATTGAAATAAAAATGTTCACAGGGACAGCCGAAAAAATAAAGAGGCTATGAAGTGACATACAGGAACATGAACTCTTATACACTTCTATGCTAGCCTGTGATTACAATCAATCAATCAAAGGATTAGAACAACTTTCCCATAGCAATTACAATCCATAGTCATCATTCTAAATCAATCAGAGATCCTTAGCTAACCTACCCCAACCTTCTCATTATAATAATATGTCATTAAACATTGCCATCCTTCAAGAACTAATTTAATTAATTTCTGATTAATTGAACTATTCTTTACCTTTCTACAAACACCTGTTATTAATAATCTATTATTAATATATCCTTTCTCTATGTTAACTTAAAATTAAATGATACTATTTCACCTAGCCAATCTCCTTTCATGTATTCTCAATTTCCATCCTTTCATATTCGGATACAGAATTTTCTTAATCTCCACTTAAAACAATCTGTTTGTTTTTTTCTACTAGGAGGAGTTGGTGAGGGTTCATATACGGTTTGCTAAAGAGCACTGCTAATATGTCTGCTCACGTTTTCCAGTGGGTGGTGTTGCAGCCAGGCATCCAGGCTGCTGCAGTGAACTGGCGGGGGGCAGAGATTGACCCCCCCTCGTGCCATCCCAACCACGTCACGGGCACTGGGTGGAGCCACACCCAGGGGTGGCCCTGCTGTCCAATCAGCACTGATAGGGGGTGTGGCCGTGAAAAACATAAACCACAGTACAGCCAGGGGCCTCTCCTCTCTCGCCCTTTGCCGAATCTCCCTACCCTCTCTTTTTTATGCTTTGCAATGACACAACCTTGCTATGGACAAATGTCATCTGCAATACTGTTGGGATTGGGTAGCATTTTTTTCCACTTGGCAAATTGGCACCAGCCATTTGGTTTTCGCCTACCTTGTAGCTATCGTCACAACTTTGTGAGGTTAGGCATTGGGTAAGCCTTTGTTTGGATGGAGGGGAGGTTGTAGCCTCTACCTGCCCCTCCTCATTAAGGGTATCCGGGGGGGTGGATTCTTTCCGATGCCTGGACGTGGGCTAGGGCCATGCCATGACCCCAATGGGGACCCCTCAGGCTGTCCATACTTGATGTAAGTCATAGGGCTCCCCCTATTGGTGGTTTACCCTTAGATGGACCCCTTTCAGATGGGCAGGAGTAGAGATATAGTCTGGCTATGCCCAAAGTCTAAGCCAAACCACTCACATCTGTAACCAATAAAGTTGTGGCCTATTTGAACCCATAAACCTAAATACTTATGTCCATGTGTTTATTAACCCCTAGGGAAGTGTGGGTCACGGAGCCTTGGCACACAGCAAATATGGAGCTTTAACAAACCAAATAGAGTCCTAACACAGAGATAAAGGGAGACAGAAAAATCTCCTTCATTACCATTCCTAATCAGGATGCAGAAGTGTCTCCCAAGCTTGGGATCTCAAATGTTGTTGGACTACAACCTCCATCAGCTCCAAGCAGCAAGGCTAATGGTCAGGGATTTGATGGGTTGTATTCTTGGACCCAGAAAAAAACAAAACAGGTTTGCTAATTCCTAACTGGATTATTTTATGTTTATTTAGGCTTGGATCCAGCTGGGATAGGTTTTGAAGGTTTCCCTGATATGGTCAGGCTGGATCCTTCTGATGCTCAATTTGTGGATGTCATACATACCAATGCTGGAAAGTTTCCCACGATAGGTAACTGCCAAACACACATGAATTTTGTGCTGAAAGTTGAAGCATGGACCAAACCATTTATTGCCCTATGAATCTGTTTCAGGATTTGGTATGTTCAATGCCACTGGTGATCTTGACTTTTACCCCAATGGTGGAAGGGTTATGCCGGGATGTGATGATAAGAATACAACACTAGTTGAAACTGACTTTGAAGGCTTTGATACAGGTAAGCCTGTCTGCATTGTTTATAGCAGGGGCTGCCAAACTTTTTGGACCAGTGGGCATAGTTCAAGTTTTGAAAGTGTGCTGGGGGCACCAGTCACAAGTATGGCTGCTATGGGGAGAATGTCATATCATAAAATTAGAGAGACAACCACCCTGACAACTTTATGTTTACCTTGGGAAGTCAGCTGTGTCCTACTGGTTCTAACTGTGGAGATCACATAATAATGATTACACACAGAGGTAACAACAACACCAAGAAGGTGGTCACATCACACACATTCTGATTTCACAGAAATCGCTTAGAAAGTACTTGCACATTTTGCACCATAACTTTTTTTCTAGGAGGGCTAGAGATTTGAAAGAAAGAAAGAAAGAAAGGTCAGAGTCCAAGGCAAAGGAACCAATGAAGGTGTTTGTGGGTACCATCTGCCCTGGTGAGCCCTGGTTTTTAGCATATACATGCAGAGTCTGCTTATATAGCAAGCTTAAACCAGAAAGGGGGCAACTTGCTCCATTCCATGTGTGGCTTCTAATGTATATTTGTAATTTACTTTACTTGTGCTTTCTCTGCCATATTCTGTGGTTTATAGGAAACAACTCTGCATCCTGAGCTCTAGGATGGTGCTGTAGCATGCAAAATATGCTATTCTTACATAGAGCCTTGAATTTAGTAGACAAGATTTGATAGATAGAGCACAAAGACCACCCACCACACTTAAATGTTACATCCATATTTGTCCTGTATTGCATAATTTGTTGTTTGTTGTACCATGAGTGATGTTGGATGGGGTTGTAAAGCTCTTCACTGAGGCTTGCAGCTTTTCTTTTTTCTTTTTGGCAGAAATGGAGGGTGTTGGAAACTGTCACCACTCAAGAAGCCATGAGTACTATAGGTACAGCATTCTCTTTCCTGGAGGATTTGTTGCTTACCCATGTGAATCATATGAATCCTTCCAAGAGGTAAGCATGGTGGTCTAGTTTGATTAGATTATATCAGAATAGCAGGGCCAATGCCAGACCTGGCAAGGGAAACAGGACTTGGCACAGTGCCAATGAGGGGCCCTCCACCCCCACTCTTCAACTAGGGCAGGGCCAAGCATGTACTACAGATCGATGAAATCAATAAGTATTCTGCATCTAAATTTTATTCCATAGAAGAATTGCATTTTCAAAGCTTTACTAGCAGAACTCAAGTTTCAAATGTTAATCTTACAAAACTTTCTCACAGACTGAGCCCAGTGTGAGACTTGAGAACATATTTTACTAAAATGTAGTTAGGAATACAAAACACTCTGTCTCTCTTTCTCCTTCCTGCTACATAGTTTTTGCACACACAAGCAATTTTATTAGCATATATAAACATTTGTAATGGTATCCAAACCTTGAGATTCAGTCACAACCTCAAGCTGCCTCACCCTGAGTGGAAAAAACACCAGTTCCATGGAAAAATACTGGCCATTTGCTTAAACATTCTTTACAGTAACTTGAATACAATGCATTTAAAATAGCCAACATTTTATGTAATATTAAACATAAACTTGCACAGACTCCATACACATCAAGGGTTAGGCACAAAGACTTTCAGAGCAGAATGTGAGTGTCAGGCAGCCTTGAATACCAACACCTCTCACTGTAGAAATTAAGGGCAATTCAACTATCCCCATCCCATCAGTGCAAGGATTTCTGCTTGCACAACAGGACTTCCCCCTCTCCCTCAGATCTGCCCTGGAGAGTTGGGGGAACCACTAGAACAGATTTAGGGAGTGTGCAGGTGGAGGAGAGGGGAGAATGATCTATCGTGTAAGCAGAAACCTTGTGTTGATGGAACAAGAAAGTTAGAAGTATGTTGGTTACAATCCCATGAATCAGCTGCACTCCAAACCTTGTTTACCAGGGATTAAGTTCCATTGACTTCAACCAGACTTGCTTTTGAATACTCAGGGTTAGGATTGCAGGTATTGAGTACTCCAGGTTAGTATGGGGGAAATTGCAGAACAAAAATAATAATTCATACCCCTCATAGTTTGAGACAATGAGGCGGAACAGCAACAAAAGATACTTGAACTGACACCATAACAAATGTTTGAATGGAAAAAAGCAAATTCTCTCTTGACCAATGCATTATTTTCTCCTAGGGAAATTGCTTTCCATGCCCCAGAGAAGGCTGTCCAATGATGGGCCACTATGCTGATCGGTTCCATAATAAACTGAGGAATAACAACCCAAAGTACTTTTTAGATACAGCACCTAAGAAGCCATTTACCAGTAAGTGCACAAATTAAAGTCAGTTCAGTACAGATACACATGGGTGTCATTGCCGTGAAATCTGTTGATATACAAGACTCTTTTCAGCAGTCCATGCAGTGATCACAGTTTTGGGAATCAAAACAGGACACATAGCTGTGACTTCCCCATTGTTTTCCATGCAGAGAAATGAACACGTTTTCAACTGGAATCATTTCCAAGTGCCAACACACTGCAGGGAGGATTGCTGTGGATTTTCTTATCCCAGGTGACCTTGTACAAAGCCCCAAGAATGTGTTTGAAGTTGCAAGGAACAGATTACAAAGTTCCTGGTCAATTTTCTCTCTCTCCAAGTGTGAAACCTTCGATAGGAAACATAGAAAGCTGCTTTATGCTGAGTCAGACCATTGGTCCATCTAACTCAGTACAGTCTTCACTAACTAGCTGTTGCTCTTCGGGGTTTCAGACAGAAATCCTACCTGGAGATGCCATGGATGGAACCTGGGACCTCCTGCATGCAAAGCACGTGTTCTGTCACTGAGCTACAGCATTTCAATGTGTGAAATGATTAAAGATCACATATCAACAAGCACAGGAAGCAATCACATATGCATGGATAATATTCACACACCTTCATGCTGCAATCCTAATTATGCATAACCAGGAAGCATATCTCTCTGACCTCATTGAGATTCATTTCTTAAACATAAAATTCCCATTCCTAATTAGGATTGTCTAATTGGGCAATGTTGATGATCGAGGTACAAATAAATGCTGTTTTTCATGGGCAAAATACATGGGGAAAGGCAATGAAATACTTCACACATTTGGGCACTGCACATTTTCCTTTTTTCCCTTTCTTTTTGCTAGTTTTAAAATTCAAGAGGGGGGATAACTGGGCCAAATATAGCACCAGCTTCTTAACAATTAAAGAAATTAAGCTCTTCCCACACTGCAGTGGATTTAAAATCATACACCTTTAAATTTATTTTAATAATCTAAGCTTCGAACCAACACAGCAACAGTGGCCTGGATCCAAATTTCAAGTAATGAAAGTCTTGTTCAACTCACCTCTTCCCAAATTTCTTAAATTAAAGGCTATTAAAGTAACCACGGTTGCTTTTTCATTTGCCTCAGGCATGAATGCTAAATGCATAGAATTCTTCCTCTCCATTTGCAGTTCTTGCTCTTCCTACTTTCATATCTTGATTCATTATATATTTATTGTGTAGGCTGGCTATATAATATATCGGTCAAGCTATCTGGAATGACAGGCGTGAAGGGAGAAATGGACATAGCTTTCCAAATGAAAGATGGAAAGACAAAAGAATACCAAATTGGGAGGTATGTTTTATGATATAGTGAAATAGCAGGTTTTGCAGTTTTGCTCATACATGAATCAATTAATCATCATTATACATGTTTATAAGTTGTGTGCAGATATTTCACAAGTCAGCTGTTCTGTTTATATGCTGTGACGTTAATGTACACCAGGGCTGTCTTAAGCATATGCGGCGCCGGGGTGCAAAGATCCGCCCGGTACCTGTTACGATAATGAAGCAATGCTGCTGCAAAGTCCTAGCTTGGAATGTAAACATGATGGGAATGTTGGGACTGTTTGTGGGAACAGAGGGGCAGTCTTTTCACAGTGCGAAGCACCGGAATTACCTCAGAGTGTAATATGAGCTGTACAGGAAGTACAGGAAGTGTTTGTCACAACACTGCTGGAGTTTGAAGAGAGCAGTCATGTTTTTTGTAACGCTGCAAAGACAGAAATAAAAGCATGTAAATACGTTTCTGTCTATCTCTTTCCCCTGCCTGGCGGGGCAGGAAAGAGGGGTGTGTTCTTCTCACGTTTGAGAAGAATCGCCGATAGAGACCTTGCCTGCGCTCGCTGGGGAATGCAGCCAGGGAGGTCAACCGGGATTTCAAGCCAGGTGCCTGGGACTGATGCCAGCTTCTTATGAGAAGGGCTTGAATTTCCAACAGTACCCCCCCAGGTTGCCCAGTCCCAGGCGTGCAGGAGGGCGGAGCCATCCATCCACCCCAGCATCTCACTGGCTCAGTTGCCCCCAAACTTGTGGTGCAGAGCCGCCCGCACCAGAAGAGTCTGCTGCAGCGCTCTGACCGACGGGTGGGCTCTTCCTCGGATTCTACTCTCGGGCCCCAGACTCTCAGCCTGGCACCCCTGAGAGCTTGACGCCCGGGTGCCCCGCGCCCTAGCACCTATGGGTAAGACGGCCCTGCCTGTCACAGTTAAATAATTGCAGGTATGACAGCCCACAGGCTGCTGGTGCTCTGAGGAATGTATAGGGCTGCTATGGATACCAACAATTTTTAACATTAAACATGGAAGCTACTTCTACTCTTTTGACTGTGCCTCTCTCTTTCTCTGTATGTGTCTGTTGCTCCCCCTTTCTACTTCTCTTAAAAGAAATCCTAAACAAAAACAGAAAGTTGTCAGATGTAGAGAGGAAGCTGCTTCAATTTAAACTTATCATATGATGCCTAAATAACAACAAACAACTAAAACAATTAAATGATCAACCGGTCCTTACAATGGAGAACGGACAGCACTGTAAAAGTTCAGAGCAGATTTTATAACACCTTGATGCCCTCTTTTAGAATTTGGCATGTAATAATAATGTGCAACGATTTCGTGGATTTATTGGGTGATCTTTAACAAGTCAGGCTTTCAGCCTCACCTGCTCATCCATCTTGAAATGTATGTACGTGAGTGACATGAAATGTGAATGAGCAACAATAATTCTGCAGATTACCTGACTATTAAATTGACAATTGCAAAGCACAACTGTTATATTGATGCTCTCTAATGACTTTCATTGCTTGCCCATTTTCAGTGGCAGCCTTAACCAAGGGCAAACCTACTCAAAGCTCATCAGTGTCGAAATTAATCCTGTAAAAGCTTCAAGAGTTGAATTTATTTGGCATAAGAAGATCTTCACTTCATTCTGGGCTAAACTGGGAGCTGAAAGGGTACGCCTAGTCCGTGGAAAGGATGGGCATGAGTAAGTATGGCTATTCTGAATGTTTTGATTTCATGATTTATACCATCAGGGGCAGGAGGTGTCGTAATCTGAGCAGCTCACGACCTCCATGCAAACTGCCCTGGCTTGTGCCCTAGAGAGGTCACTTTGGTGCTGTGAATGCAGCAAAAACAATGCAGGAGGAAGAAATTACAAGTTACCAGTCCCTGCAGTCACAGCATCCACTGAAATTCTTCAGTAGTCAGGGCCAGAGCTCCCCATTCCTGCTTTAAAGACTACTTGGATGATTAAGAATTCTGTTGGAACAAACCACAACTTTCCAGTTGAGAAAAGCATGTACATTCCTTAACTTACCAGTCTTATGTTCACACTTGGCTATCTCTGCTTCTTTTCAACATTCAGCAAAATATATTGAGGAAGGGCAAGAAAAACTTATTGGAAGTGAGAGATTTATTGACATGGTGGTTTCTGCCTTTTCTCTCCCAGATCTTTCTTTTGTGGCAGTGGGACAGCAACACATGGAGTTCCTCAAATACTTACACCTTGCTGAGCATTAAAAGGAAGCAGATTATGTATATGTAAACTACAAGAACATAGAACTGCTTTTTTCACTTGGCCACTGAAAGAGCTTGAAGGTTTGAAACATAGTTGTGCTTCTTTCTTAGTCTGCTCTGTGCAAAATCATGGTTTGTTTTTAAAACAAGAAGTCATTGTTATAATTTCTATCTGCTTTCTAAATACATGAAAATACTGTACTGTAGACATAAAAAATGGATGTTTTGATGTATGCTGGGAGTTCATTCCAGATCCAGAATTGAATTGAGTTGATATGTCCAGATGGTGTGTGCGTGTGTGTATTTATATGTGTATGTTTAATAGGAATCTGTTGCTCACATTTCTACAGAGACATCCTATCTCACATTTTGAGCATCAAGTAGCACAGCATCATATGTACATAACAATAGCTGCTCCAGACTATATTGAACCCTCATGCAAAATATTGTATTTAGTGCTTCGTAGAAATGGTATATTATTGTCTGTTACAATAGCTGTGTGCCTTTTAGCTGAAGATCAGGGGTATGTATGCATTTTTTCTCAGACTAATTAATGAATGGCTGCAAAAAACCCCCCACAATAAAGAAATTGCAACAACTGAGTAAAAATGTTGCTTGCTTTCTTATTTTAGTACCCGTGATAGAATCCCAAACTCTCTCTACAAAAGTCTATAAATGGTGAGAGAATTCCATCTGTCTGTCTGTCTGTCTGTCTGTCTGTCTGTCTATCTATCTATCTATCTATCTATCTATCTATCTATCTATCTATCTATCTGCTTCCTTTATCCAGTAAATTTATAAACTAATTCCTCATAAAGAAAGAAATTGGTGTACATATCTGATTACACATGACTAAAACACGAGTCAGTTATTCTTTTTATCATTTTTTGCCTGATTATTTCCATACACACTACCCACACATGTGCCCACGGGAGAACACTTTGGTGCTGCAGATGCAGCGTTTGACTTCACCCCCAGAGGTGCACTTCATTATCTCTCAAGACAGATGGATGCCAACAACAAAATCTTCAACAGAACACAATAACTACAGTCCTGCCATATTTGAGTTTCAACTCCTGAAGGTAGTAGTCCATTACCTTCCTTCCAACATGGTTCTTTGAAGACTAGTTCCATAAACTGAAGGTCCTGTGGGACCTCTAGATTAAGTAACTTGGAGGGCACTGTAGCTTAAAATATGTTCATTAATTTCACCCTCTTTATTCTAGTACTTTAGCAACTTGGAAACATGTCAGGTATATTAGGCCACATCTTCAGAGTTACCTGCTCACTCTGCAGGTTACAGTATGAACTGTTGACCTAAAACTCCTACAAGTCAAGCGGGTGGGTGGGTGAGGGTTTCAGGTTTTTTTTTTAAAGAGAGAGAAGCAGACAAGCTGCTTTTGTACATAGCAGAAGTCCAATACACGTTAATGGTTTACTTGCTTCCATCATCTGACAACAGCTGACAAATGAACATATATTTCGTATATATTAAATGATACCCTGTGCATGTAAGTTCAGATATTTTGCAGCAGGTGAGTTTTGTCTCTACAGCACATACAAAAGCCCAGCGATCAATGACTTGCAGTTGTTCCAAACCATTTAGCCCCCATCACATTGTATCATTGTGTAAGTCATGGGGCAGAGCACTGTGGGCAGAGCATATGCTACAAATAATCAATGCTAAAAATCATGGGGGGCTTCAGAGGGTGAGCTCAGTCTGTCAAAATGCAAAGTCCCCTATTACCTTTACAGATTTTGATTTGCTCCTCATCAGGAAAAACAAAACAAAACAAGCTGTAGCAACATTTATGAACATACGGTTCTTTCTGCTCCTTGAAGACAGAGCCATTGATAGCCTTATCCTCCATGAATTTGTCCAATCCTTTTTTAAAGCCATCCAGGTGGGAGTGTTTTTGGAAGATGCTGAAGACTTATGTTTTTCAGTTGGCTTTCCAGGTATTATGTGTATTAATTAGGTGGCAGTCTGGTTGAATTATGTTTTTATACACACACACACAAACAAACAAAATGTGGCTGAGTTGTGGTTTTCAGATTTGTGTTCTTTTTATATGTCATTGTTTCAAACTATAAGTTGCTTTTGAAGGACATTTGACCAGAAAAGCAGTCTTAAAATATTTGCAATAATCTTAGCAACAACAAAGGTATATTTTGAGAAAATAAGGTGAAGGTCCTTCCATACTTGCTAAGCAACAGATGGAATAAGTCCCTGAATACAAATCAAAAACAGCCGGCTGGTTTTAATGGAACTTTTCTTATATAATTTGGCAGCTTCGTATTTGTGTGCACAGGTGGTGTCCTTTTATTCCTTCACACATCTAGTGACTGGAGCTACCAAAGCCTGCAATAAAATGCAATTCTAGGAATACTGCTTCTGGCTATAAGACCACAGGTGAAATGGAATCCCCTGAAAAAGAGGAAGGGTATATGTACCACCTTATCCCAAGCATATCAGTGGGGTGTGAGAATACATGTTTATTGTGTAGTGCCTCTGTACAGGATATTAATTTGCTGTCATCAAATCACAATTTTGCCTGATCTTATCCATGTTTACTCAGTTGAACTTAATAGAATTGATGTCTAGATAAACATGCAATAGGAGTGTATTCTTACAGCACAATCCAACACATGGCTACTCAGGATGTAAGTTCTATTATTACTCCCAGGTAAGTGTATAGAGAATTGCAGCTTCAGTTATTTTTTTAAAAAAACTTTCTTCTTCCTTAATTCTAAAATAAAGCAACTGGGAAAGTCCTCTTTAAATACTTCAGAAATCCTGTACATGTTAGGTTTTTTTCAGATGAATGCAGGTCCCCTATTACTATGTATGGTAGGATGTGAGACTGATGGTTTGCAAGCACAGGCTGAAAACTGACCCCTCCAAGTTTTAGAAGCTTCAGAAGTGAAAGCTGTGAAGAACAGTCAAGTATTTTTTCCAGTAGAACATTTCAGCACCTATTAAGGGAGTTGCAGCAAAACATGCAATCCACGTTTTTAAAAGGTTACTTTCTGCTTTCTTCCTTACACATTGTGGAAGCAGAATGTATAGAGTTGGCATGAAGGTGAGAAAGAACATGAAAGAATGAAGAAGTATGGAATGCTGGAAGTTTTGACTTCAGTAATGGTGCTTCTTCTGTGTTTTTCCTATAAAGCTAGTTTATTGTGCTTTCTTATTAACTGGGTTGCGATAAATTTGTGATCACTATAAAAATGCTGTTAGCTCACTTTACAATCAGAACATCACATTGATCAGTTGAGAAGAGATTCTGACTGATTGTGGTCTTCTCCAATGCCATTGCCTTGTCTTTATATACAGTTTTAATGAGGCCTTTAATCAGGAGTGTGAAGGCTTGATTTCCCCCCACAATATATGACACCTTGAATACTCCTTCCCATAAGCAGTCCTGCTGATTGCCACTTACATTCTTGATATTTTGACCATGGGAGTGCAATGAAAGGAACTTAATTCCCTTTTAAGAAAATCACACACAAATATAGAAGCTGCTCTCTTAAATATGCCAGGGGTGGGCATATTGCAGCCAGCATGCCCCTGCCCCAATTGGCCTAGAGGGTCAGGCCAACCCACCTGTTGGCCTCCCTGGACCACCTTCAGCCACACCGTGCAGCAAACACCCCCCCCAGAGCCCCAGGTGAGTGGACAATATCACTTTCCCTAGCAAACCAGGATCTTTGCTCTTACATTTATATGTAATTCAGTAATGTTGCCTGGTCACTCAGCCCATTTTATCTGTGATATGCTTGCCGTGCTTTGTGTATTTATGATAACCTTAATCAGAAATACACGTCAGTTTCTATCTTTGTACACTTTTTTGCTTTCAATAATAGCCCCCAAGGATATGACACTTTATAAAAAGACCATGTGTAGGTAGTGAAGACTTGGCTGGAGGGATTCATCCAAAGACGGTGCGGTAAGTCACATCTTATCTCATCAAGTCAGCGCTGCAACTGATGCATTTTCACTGTATGCTAAGGCTATTGTAACATTGGGAACAAAATCAACAATTTCCACGGGGTAGCTGTGCTAGTCTGCAGCAGCAAAAACAGGCAAAGGGCCTGTTGGTCTGTACTTGAAGACTAAGTGCAATACCAGGTTGTTTGCATTATTAATTGTCACTGTAACCCTTTTCCTTTATGTAATTATCACTGATATCAGTCTTCTCAATATATATGTGCATATATTTGTCTTCAATGTGCCATTGAGACTCTGACAAAATTAATACTGTTTGATGCCTTCTTTGGCCCTATCTTTTTACTCTTTTAAAAATCCATTTCAGATGTTTGCCTTTTGGAGCTTGGCACTTTTACTGCTTGATGCAACAGCAGGTGAGATCCAATTGTTACTTTTAATGTGGCATTGCATGATCCCCAAACTAATGTTGGTTTGCAGCAATGTGCCTCTGAGATACAGTGTGTCAGGGAAAGGGAGCTGAGCAGTGTGATACACATCCCAGTAAGTCTGCTGAAGGATGCCAAATTGAAGTAATACTGTAGTAAGAGAGACTAAATGTTTTTTAAAAATTTCTTTTGGATTTTTTGTATGTGGGGGATGGGGGTGGGATGGATGTTTGGTTGGGCTTGGGGAATTATTTTTTTTATTTTGATGTTTTTGTAATTTTTACATTTTTTTGTTTGTATTGTTTTATTGGTTTTGTTTGTTTGTTTAAGGTGTTATTTTGTTCTTAGGGGGAGGGGTCAGGGCTGCCGGGGAGTGGGCCCCAGCCCACAAAATGGCTGGGACATGTTCCACAGGGGGGGATGCACTGGGACAACCGATCTCAGTGATCACGGGTAGGAGGAGGAGTTACGCGAAGACCAGACCATGTCATTACAGAGGAGGCAGGTTTAGTCGTTGTCTGAGGACTATCCCTGCCTCCGGGTCTGGTCCTGACCGGATGGATACTAGAATCAGCAAGGGATACCCACATGACCTGAAGGTGCTGCTGTGCAATGCCAGGTCAATGATTCATAAGACCACTGCCATCCATGACTTGATCATGGATGGAGGACTTGACCTGGCATGTGTAACAGAGACTTGGTTGGATGAAGCAGATGGGCCTGTCCTTGCCGCTGCTTGTCCACCAGGTTTCTCTTGCGCACAGCAACTCAGGTCATGTGGGCGGGGAGGGGGGGTTGCAGTGATTTTTAGGAAGTCATTAGTTTGCACCAGGCGTCCTATTGGGAAGACCCAGTTTTCCGAGTGCATGTTCTGGAAGTTGGGCAATAGGGGCAGTACAGGATTCCTTTTGGTGTACCAACCTCCCCGCTGCACCAAGGATTCCCTGCCCGAGCTGCTTCAGGTCATGGCGGATGTTCTCCTGGAGACACCTAGCTTGGTCGTTCTAGGGGATTTTAACATCCATGCCGACACGACCTTACAAGGGGCCGCTCGGGACTTCGTGGAAAGCATGGCCTCCATGGGGCTGTCCCTGAATAAGTCTGGTCCAACCCATAGCCGTGGAAATGCCTTGGACCTGGTGTTTACCTCTATGGATGTTGGTGATCTGACACTAAGTAAAAGCGAAACGAAAGAAGTGCCATGGTCAGATCACTTCCTGGTGCAACTGGACTTCTCTGCGACCCATCCCTTCTGCAGGGAGGTGGGACCAATTCGGATGGTCCGCCCCCGCCACTTAATGGATCCAAATGGTTTCCAGAGAGTGGTAGGGGATGCTTTATCCCATGTTGATGGCCTTTCAGCTGATTCCCTGGTGGCCCGCTGGAATGTGGAGTTAACCAGGGCTATTGACTATTTTGCTCCGAAGCTCCCTCTCCGATTGCATGGAGCCCGGACAGCCCCGTGGTTTTCCATGGATCTGAGGGCAATGAAACAATCGTTGAGACGGCTAAAGCGCCGGTGGCGGATAACTCATTCCGAATCTGACCAGACACAGGTTAGAGCTCAACATCGAGCCTACCAAGTGGCGATAGCGACGGCAAAGAAGAATTTCTTCACCGCCTCTATTGCATCTGCAGAAAACAGCAGCAGGAGACTTTTTCAGGTGGTTCACAATTTAGCGGAACCACCTGCAACATCGGGGCCCAGTACGGGCCACATGTTCACCTGCAGTGATTTTGCAAAGTTTTTTGCAGATAAAATCGCTCAGATTCGGGAAGAAGTAGACTCCACCGTGGGAGCAGGGCCGGGGCAGGAGAGTGCTAGAGTTCTGTCTAGTCAAGTTGAGTGGGATCAATTCCAATCTGTTACCTCCGAGGATGTGGACAGGCTGCTTGGACGAGTGAACCCAACCACCTGTCTCCTGGATCCTGGCTTATAAAAGCTAGCCGGGAAGGACTGGGCGATGGGCTTCGTGGGGTGGTGAATGCTTCCCTCCGTGAGGGAGCCTTCCCAGACCCGCTGAAAGAGGCGGTTATTAAACCGCTTCTTAAAAAACCATCTTTAGATGCAGCCACGATGGCCAACTATCGCCCAGTCTCAAATCTTCCATTCTTGGGCAAGGTGATTGAGCGAGCGGTTGCCGAACAACTCCAGGCACGCCTGGAAGAAGCGGACCATTTGGATCCCTTCCAGTCGGGATTCAGGCCTCATCATGGGACTGAAACTGCCTTGGTCGCCCTGGTTGATGATCTCCGGCGGGCTAGGGACAAAGGTGAGAGCTGTTTCCTAGTTCTGCTGGATCTCTCAGCGGCGTTTGATACCATCGACCATAACATCCTTCTGGACCGTCTTGAGGGGCTGGGAGCTGGGGGCACTGTCATACAGTGGTTCTGCTCCTTCCTCCTGGGCCGTGTTCAGAAAGTGGTGGTGGGGGATGAGTGTTCAGACCCCTGGGCTCTCACTTGTGGGGTGCCTCAGGGTTCTGTCCTCTCCCCCATGCTTTTCAACATTTACATGCAGCCGCTGGGAGACATCATCAGGAGGTTTGGGCTGGGTGTTCATCAGTATGCGGATGATACCCAGCTCTACCTCTTTTTTAAATCAGAACCAGTGAAGGCGGTGAAGGTCCTGTGTGAGTGTCTGGAGGCGGTTGGAGGATGGATGGCGGCTAACAGATTGAGGTTGAATCCTGACAAGACAGAAGTACTGTTTTGGGGGGACAGGAGGCGGGCAGGTGTGGAGGATTCCCTGGTCCTGAATGGGGTAACTGTGCCCCTGAAGGACCAGGTGCGCAGCCTGGGAGTCATTTTGGACTCACAGCTGTCCATGGAGGCACAGGTCAAATCTGTGTCCAGGGAGCTGTTTACCAGCTCCATCTGGTACGTAGGCTGAGACCCTATCTGCCTGCGGACTGTCTCGCCAGAGTGGTGCATGCTCTGGTTATCTCCCGCTTGGACTACTGCAATGCGCTCTACGTGGGGCTACCTTTGAAGGTGACTCGGAAACTACAACTAATCCAGAATGCGGCAGCTAGACTGGTGACTGGGGGCGGCCGCCAAGACCATATAACACCGGTCTTGAAAGACCTACATTGGCTCCCAGTACGTTTCCGAGCACAATTCAAAGTGTTGGTGCTGACCTTTAAAGCCCTAAACGGCCTCAGTCCAGTATACCTGAAGGAGCGTCTCCACCCCCATCATTCTGCCCGGACGCTGAGGTCCAGCGCCGAGGGCCTCCTGGTGGTTCCCTCATTGCGAGAAGCAAAGCTACAGGGAACCAGGCAGAGGGCCTTCTCGGTAGTGGCGGCCGCCCTGTGGAACGCCCTTCCAGCAGATGTCAAAGCGATAAACAACTACCTGACATTCAGAAGACATCTTAAGGCAGCCCTGTTCAGGGAAGTTTTTAACGTGTGATATTTTACTGTATTTTTGGTTTCTATGGAAGCCGTCCAGAGTGGCTGGGGAGGCCCATCCAGATGGGCGGGGTATAAATAATAAATTATTATTATTATTATTATTATTATTATTATTATTATTATTATTCCTTACTGCAGATAGAGAGATGGTGAGAGAGAAATTAAGGTGCAAGTTAGTGTTGGGATTTAGATCCTAATTATGTATTATTAGGAACGGGAGAGAAATTTGATTTAGTTCACATTTAAAGGTGAACCTCCCTAATCTGGATTTTCTGAAACAATATGCAAACTGAAAGCCTATGAGATGGCTGTCAAAGCTGTTAAGAAGTCTTACTTTTCAGCTTCCATTGCATCCGCTAGCTCTCGCCCAGCACAACTTTTCAGAATAATTAGGTCTTTAACGTCCCCAGTGGCCCATAGCTGTGAGGTCCTGCTGCTCCGCCATGACCTCCCTGCCAATTTGGATACTGTAATAGAACTGGAGGCCCCTTGACTGTCCTTGGGTCCAGTATTGGACCATTTCAACCGGATACTCCCTGCCGATGTGAACAGATTCCTCCGAGCTGGAAGGCCCACCACTTGCCTCCTCGACCCGTGCCCGTCTTGGCTGATTAGAGCGTGCCCAGACAAGGTGCAGGTCCCCCTGGGTGAGATCATCAACTTGTCCCTTGGCACAGGGACATTCCCAGGGGAGCTGAAGGAAGCAGTGGTGTCTGCTCTTAAAGAAAACATCGTTAGATCCTTTAGATCTATCCAATTACCACCCAGTTTTGAATCTTTCATACCTGGGTAAGGTAATTGAGAGAGCGGTTGCTGAACAGCTTGGTAGGTTTCTGGAGGAAACATCGGCTTTGGACCCATTCCACTCCGACTTTTGCCCTGGTTATGGGACCAAGACGGCTCTGGTCGCCCTAACAGATGATCTCCGTAGACAACTGGACTAAGGCAGGTCAGGACTGCTGATTCTTTGAGACTTGTCAGCAGCCTTCAACATGGTTGATCACGATCTTTTGGACCACCACCTTGCTGATGTGGGGAGGGCATAGTCCAACAATGGCTGCGTTCCTTTATCTCAGGTCGGGGACAGAGGGTGGTGCTAGGGAAGGAGATGTCGTTGCGGCACCCCTTGGTATGTGGAGTGCTGCAGGGCGCAATCCTTTCCCCAATGCTTTCTAACACCTTTGTGCGCCCCCTTGAGTCAGCCTTGGACACACTGACCAGATATCTGGAAGCTGTGGCTGGATGGCTGCATAGGAGCCGGTTGAAGTTAAATTCTTCGAAGACAGAGGTCCTTTGGCTGGGTCGGAATGGCATGGGGTTGGGGGGCCAACTCCCATCTCTTGCGGGGACTCAACTTGTGCCAGTGCCTTCTGTCAAGAGTTTGGGTGAAACCTTCGACGCCTCCCTCTCCATGGAGGCGCAGGTTGCAGCTACTGCAAAGACAGTATTTTTCCATCTCCGCCATATCAAACAGTTGGTCCCTTATCTTTCCCGCCCTGATCTGGCCACAGTGATGCATGCAAGGGTCACCTACAGGCTTGACTGCTTTAACTCGCTCTACGCGGGACTGCCCTTGAAGTTGTCCCAGAAACTCCAGCGGGTGCAGAATGCCGCGGCGAGGCTCTTCACAGGGTCCTTGCCATGGGACCACATTCACCCAGTGCTTTTCCAGCTGCACTGGCTCCCAGTGGAGGACAGGGTCAGGTTTAAGGTGCTGGTTTTGACCTTTAAAGCCATTTGCAGCCTAGGACCCTCATACCTATGGGACCGCCTCTCCTGGTATGCCCCGCGGAGGACCTTAAGGTCCATAAATAGCAACGCTCTAAGGTTCCAGGCCCTAAGGAATTCAGATTAGCCTCAACCAGGGCCAGGGCCTTTTCAACATTGAAATGAGGCTGCATTTTAAGTTGTATTTTAATCCTGTTTTTAAGTTGCATTTTAATCAATTGTTTTTATACCTGATGTTAGCCGCTCTGAGCCCGGTATTGGCCGGGGAGGGCGGGGTATAAATAAAATTTATTATTATTATTAAACTGTAACACAATCATACTTCAAAATTCACGTCTCCAAATTTTGAAATGCAGTTGTTCAGCTAAGTGATGTGTACAAAAATGCATATACTAGGATAAAGTATAAAAGGCATTTGTTATTGAAATTAACACATCATAGTGCAGTATATTAAGGAAAACGGCTTTACAAAAATGTTTGCATTGGCCAAATTACATAAAAGTGTGTATTTTTGGAGAAATTTATGCTAAATGCTGATGAATTTTAATTTTAAAGATTGAAATTTAAGATTGAAAAAATGAAAACAGAAAGAAACCAAAATGGAAAGATGAACCTATCTAAACATTTTATTCACAAACCAATTGCTCCGTTAACACGTACAAGTCCTTCTGCATTATATTGTCCCACTATTCCCCTGCCCCTATTGCAGGTGTTTGTGGTGCATCAAAAAATGTTTTTAAAGCTTTCTCGGGTTTCTGGAGTGTTTCTGAAGATGAGACAATTGCTCAAAGCAGTCTTAAATAACTGTCTTATTTCACATGAGCTTGCCTGAACATCAAAAAAGGACAGACTGTGAATTCTTTGGTCACTCACACTTTGGTTATTTGCTCCCCATATAACAGGAAAAGAAGTATGCTATGACCGACTGGGCTGCTTTTCAGATGATATACCATGGGCTGGAACTGTACAACGACCAATCGCAAAGTTACCTTGGTCCCCAACAAGAATAAACACTCGCTTCCTTCTCTACACAAAGCAGAACCCTAATAACTTCCAAGTAAGGCCCACAACCATGTAAAATTTCAAGATTTCCCCATACACAGAATAAAAGGGGATAATACTCTAAGGGCACTTCCAGGCTTGCTATTTTCAGGTAGGATTTAATCACATATGGGCAAATTCAGGTGGCACAATTATAGTTGACTGGGAGGTCTTGCCCTGCAGACCCACTTCTCCCAAAGTATCAGATTTTTTTGCAATAAGGAAAGTGGCAGAAAAATGAACTGGAAAGTGTTGAACAATGTTGTCTAACATCCCTACATTCAGATCTTAATGAATGCCTGTTAAATGGCCAACACCATCTAATCTCACTGCAAGCAAATCAGGATGAGTGCTCAAAAAGCAGGTCATCTGGAGGTGGCCTCAGAGAAACACCTCTGTGAAACATATAGAAATTCACAGACAGTGTGGGTGAATTAAAACACATCTCAATCATTATGGATGGTGTTTGGTACTTTCACTCAGTTTTAGGTGGGTTGGGAGAAGCAGTTAAAGTTTATATTCTTTCATACCTTTCACAGGAAATCACTGCAATTAATCCAGAAACGATTGATTATTCAAACTTTAATGCCAGCAAGATAACTCGCTTCATTACCCATGGATTTGTAGATCAAGGTGAAGAAAACTGGCTGTCAGACATGTGCAAGGTACAGTACAATGTAATGTTCATGAAAAAGCTCTGAAATACATTCATATCCAGACAACAACAACCATAAGAATTATGAACTTGCACTTAATTGTGAGTTCAGATTTTCATTTGTCAGGATTAACTAAAGTATTTTCTTGGAGGGATTTAAAGATCATGTCATCCAGTACCCTAAAATGAAGCCAGATCTGTCATACTCAAATGCTTCTGAGGCTCTGATACTTAAAATATGAAGTGATTTTCCTCTTACTTGACTCACTTGCAAAACAGTTAGGCCATGTGGGGCCTAGAAATGCTGCAGTGTGGAGTGCTCTTGTTCAGGGTTCCAGCCAGCCAACCCTGCCATTTTCTAGGATACTCCGTTCCATTTCCCCTCTCTTCTCCAGTTTCCACCTCCTCAACACTCATCATTCGGTGATCATTGGACTCGGAGGGTTTGAAAATCAGGGTTTTATGTTGCATCTTTTTTGTATTGCTGGAAACCTTGGGGTTTCTACAGGTATGCTAATACCTCTCCCTAGTGTGTGTGTACGTGTGTGGTGCCACTGTGGCTACTTAGGAGTAGCACCTGCCTCCAAACTTTGCTAGTATAGGGAAAATAGATAACACAAGGAAATGAACCATGAAACATTACAAAGGTAAAATGGCCTAAAGGCAGCTGCCAGCCAAGGTGGCTACAGTAGCACAATTCTGTGAATAATAGGATAAATGGTGCTTTAGCACAAAAAGAACATTCGGGATTTGTGGAGCCAGGACGCTGTCCCTCAAGTTTGTTTTTACTCTGTTTGCATCAGAGGATGTTTCAAGTGGAAGATGTGAACTGCATCTGCATAGACTGGAGTAGTGGTTCCAGGTGTCCATACACCCAAGCATCGAACAATATCCGTGTGGTGGGAGCTGAAGTGGCCTACTTTGTAAATGTCCTTCAGGTAAGAGCAGTTCCATTCACTATGCCATAGTTATGAATCCTACAGATACTGGAAGGCATCCATGACAAGAAAGATTAAATCATTTGATAAAACCTGGGCAAAAACCCCCACCCCAATACTTTATTTTATATAAGAAACAATTTATTATATCATCTGGTGGACAGAGTGAGTTTAGTGTCAAAATTCAGTTACCTATTCTGGGAAGATGTTTTGTTGGGGAGAGGAAAAGGTTGTCACCTGTAGCTAAGCCAATATTGAAATTTTAGCAAGGAAGTATAATCCTAGTATTCAGTTTTAAATATGCATTCTTGACTACTGCAAGCACTAGGGCAAGATTTGCAAAGCCATATATTAATTATGCACTTGATTCAAATTTAATGCAGCAATATACAAAGCAGTCAGACAAAAATAGAACCCTTAATATAAAATAAATACATAGATAACATACAAATGGTTTAGAAATGAAATAAAATAACAATAGTAACTTTCCCAATGCCACCAAGCAGAAGTCCACAGCTAAGAACGGAATTCAGAACTCCTGTGTCAAAATCCAAAAGGTATTATATCCATTGAGCTACAGACCATCTCAATATATATTATTTGTGCTAAGAAACAAGTACCAGTTAAGAGCCGATGCTGTCTTCACCAATGTTGTGGTGTCCTGCTGTTTTGGACTACAACTCCTATCATTCCCAGTCAATGTACTGGCTAGGATTGATGAGAGTTGTGATCAAAAACAGCTGGAGGGCACCATATGGAGGAAAGTTGATCTAACCTAGATGGCATCTTATTTAAAAGATATGAAATCCAAAGATATGCTATGTCTTTCTTCAACTCTGTCGTTTTGCAATGTACTTCAGCACCTTTAAGCTACCCGTAAAGTCAGTCTCTCTCCCTCCCCCCTCCCCCTTTCTCTCTCACACATGGAGTGACTCCAAGCTGAATTCAGCTTGTAAGGATAAAGGTGCGTGTAGATTGAGTTACAAACTGAATGAACCATAACACACATCTACCAGTGTGTATGCTGTTTTCTTTACAATTGCTCTTTTTTTAGTCAAAGTATGGATACTCTCCATCCATGGTTCATTTCATTGGCCACAGCCTTGGGGCACATGCAGGTGGTGAGATGGGAAGAAGAGTACCAGGAATTGGAAGAATAACTGGTAGGTTGGTGCAATGCAAATTGGTATCAAGACAATCAATATGGACTTTGAATCTTATCTGCCATGTTGTACTTATATAATTATAGTAGCTCATTATATTGGGGGGAAAGTGTTTAATGAATGGGAAAGTGTGAATATACTTTGGCATGTGTTGCTGTTGGGTGTAGCCTAGTCTACTGTAGAATGGCATTTGAAAGCCCAGCAATATAACACTGCCTTGGAGATACAAGGATAGGGCATATTTCAGGATCAGTGCAGCTACAGGTGTTTTACAATCCTGCACAGGTTCAGATAATTTGCTTGAGGGGATTTCGTGGCAAATAATTGAATGCAAAGTTGTTCTGATGGGAATCAGAATTTTCCCAACTCCGCTCCCATTTCCAATAATATGTTGTTAGTTGTTACTTCAGTTAACTGTGGTTCAACATATTCCGTAAATTTTCATCTCTTGAAACAAACATTTAAATATTTATAGGACTGGATCCTGCTCAACCCTATTTTCAAGGCACACCAACTGAGGTCAGACTGGATAAAAGCCACGCTGATTTTGTTGACATTATTCATACTGATTCAGCCCCAACCATTCCATACATGGGTAAGTTGACTGCAGTATACAACATGTGCAATAATATGCATGCGATCTTTCAAATTTAACATATACTTATCTGCTATGAACTTTCCAGGGTTTGGTATAAGTCAAGCTATAGGACACCTTGATTTTTATCCAAATGGAGGAGAATATATGCCGGGATGTAAGAAGAATCCTATTTCACAAATAGTTGACATTGATGGAATCTGGGAAGGTATGTATCAGATCAGGGAAACAGGGACAGAGGGACAGAGGTGGGATGTGTGGTCATGAATAGACTGGAGTCCAAAGGCTGGATTAAAGATAGAGATGGGGGAGGGATTGCACAGTTACTTCAATCAGTTGCTGACTGCTAGACCAGCCTATAAGGAAGAGCTTTATAATATCTGTTTCCTCTTGATTGCAATTGCAAGATTCAGTGATGGTCACCTACTTGAATGTCTTTAAAAGAGAATTCATGGAGGATAAAGCTATCAATGGTTATTAGCCATGGTGGCTGTGCTATACATCCACTGTCAGAGGAATACAAGTGGCTGGGAATTACAAGTGGGGAGAGCACTATTGCACCCAGGTGCTGCTTGCAGGCTTCCCACTGACATCTGGTTGGCCTCCATGAGAATAGGATGCTGCCTTTGGCCTAATCCTACAGGGCTCTTCTTATGATCTTATGATTGCTTTGCATGGTGAGTTGACCAGCTTTAGGCTGTTGTAGGGCAGGCATGTCCAAAGTCTGTTTTGGGGGCCTAATCCGGCCGGCCGGTTTAATCTAGCCCCTGTGGCAGTTTATTTCCTGGCATAAAATCCTAAAAAAAACCTCAACAACTTCAATCCTAAAAGAAGCTCAACAACTCCAACCCTTAAAGGTGCTCAACAGCTTCAATCCTAAAAAAGGTCAACAACTTTGGTCGGCCCTTTGGTCGGCCCTCGCTGCCCTTCATTTCATCAAATCTGGCCCTCTTCGAAAAAAGTTTGGATACCACTGCTGTAGGGTCAGCTGACAGCACTAAGACCAGCACTGCAGCCTATAGGGGTGCCCTCTATCTGATTGGCTGACTAAGCTCCAGAGCACTGGTGCTACAGAAGGTTTGTCACCAAAGACTGTCTCGAGGTTACCGTTCAATACCTTCTTTAGTTTTTTATGTTATGCCACCAAAATACTTACAACAGTAGATTCATTTAGCCTTTTAAATCCTACTGACTTCCATGAGAGAATAAAATACATACTCAAATCTCTTCTGCTGAAATTAATAGGACTTTAGTATGCTTAAATCTGTGTAGATGAATGGATTGTTTCCAACACTGCTGTTATGTTCATGCATCATACTTTGACTTGTGTGGTGGAACCCTCAGCCCACTGTGCCCCCTAGAAATCTGATCCTGAGGATTAAGGGGGCCCTTTGGAGCAGATTTGGTGGGTGGGCAGAAGGAGAAGAAAGGAGACTTTTCAATGTACTCTTGATGCAGGAAACATGTTGTATTGGAGTGCACTGAAGCCAGAATTAATGGTAATGTATACACAGCCTGATTTTTACTCAGAGCAGACCTATTAAAATGAATGAACCTGCGTTAGCCATGTCTATTAATCTCAGTTGATCAATTCTGACTAGCATTGGATAGAACCCATACTGAAGAGATAAGCAACTTTCCAAAATATATAGTAGATAGGAAGATAATTTGTGTACATATTTTGTGTTACGTACTTATTTTGATAATTAGCAAATATGTATATAAGTACATGTGTGATTATTTCTGATTTTTGAATTTACTATTAATTTTCAATCTTTGTTAATTTAAGAAAATGAAATATAGCCCAGGGCTAGAAATCTTGACATACAGCAATAAAAACAGTGTGTTTTCTTGTCAACCCCACAAATCAAGATTGCATTATAGAAGCATAGCAAGTGTTAATGAATCTTCCTTAGTAAAATATCCCAAACCTTGTCATCCTTATATGTCCCCAAACCTCCTGTCTGATTCATTTATGAAAAACCTGTTCCATTACACTGATTCAACAGGCATAAAATCTGTCAATATGATGGCAGATATAAAAAAGACACCTACTTAATTATAGTTCTGTTGCATCCAATATTTTCCCTAATTAGCATACAGAATAGAAACAAACAGGAATTAATTCAGTTGAGAAAAGCTGCCTATGATAGAAGTAAATGCAGCTTAAACTATTCCAATCATTTGAAGATTGAGGACAGAACATAATTAATCTCTCTTACTTAGTTTCTTGGCAGCAGTGCTAGACAATGGTGTTAGCATATGAGGAATGACCTTGATATTTGGTTATGTTGCTGCATTTGTGATTATTGCTTTTGGCAGTGAAAATAATCAAATTCTATCACGTCTTTTTTCTATTCAAAATGGAATTGAAAAGGAACAAGGGATTCTACTAACAGATACAATGAGCTAGGGATGAAGCAGATCAGTTTTCCATGCTTCCAATTTCACACATCACTCAAGGGGAATTTTGAATGTTAAGAATGAGATTTCACCCCTCAACATTAATTTTGGTCATACTACCCAATGCTGTTTGTGCACTATTAATGAAGCACAGGCCACTCAGAAAGATACAGGGACCAATTGCAGGGTTAGAATACTTTCCAGTGGCTTTTCCTATGAGTGTCAAAGACTGAAGAACTGTTCAATACTAATTTTGTTACAAACACTGACTATCAAAGTTAAAAAAGAATCAAGAATCAAGGATTATATTAGCAACAGGTATTGACTATTTACATACAGGATATGAAACCTAGGATACTACTAGAAGTCAAATCTCAGATTTAAGATTTAAACATAATGCTAAGCTAAACCATGGCTAAGTATGAATGAAGAATGCTTTGCAGTAGTTTTCATGCTACTGGAACCTGAGCCATGGTTGGGCTTAGTATTATGCCTGAACTTAGGCTCATGGTTTATCTTCCCCAAACAAACCACAAGCAACAAGCTGAGAACAAACCTTAGAGGCAACTAACTGTTGCTGTTTTGCAGCAAAACAAACATGAGCTAAAGTAACCCAGTGTAACCAATCTTTTGCCTTCCCTTATCCCACCAATGGTGATGTATTCTTAATCTTACAAGGGGGTATTTTGGAATCTACCATTGCTTGAAATGTGGTTGTGAACAGTTAGAGAGAATGTAGTTAAATCCAGAAAGGGGGATAAAAGCAGAAGCTGTGCATATAGCCTTGGTCAAAGCACATGATACAAAGAAGAATCAAAAAGTAAACTATAGCACATAACAGCAGTTTCTTTTGCACAGGAACCCGTGACTTTGTGGCCTGTAACCACTTGCGAAGCTACAAGTATTATTCAGATAGCATTGTCTTCCCAGATGGATTTTTGGGTTACCCCTGCGCAGCATACAACTTATTTGAAACGGTTTGTTATTTGTGTATCTCAGGAGCAACACCTCATGTTATTGCTTCATCATGCACATGCAGTAGAATGCAGTTTTCCAGTTTGCTAAGATCCCTTGACACTAGTTTGTGTGAAGAAAAAGACTGGTCATTTGCAATGCCAAACCATGCCTTAGGAGAACGGGAACAAGACCTGTGCTCACGTAGTCTTCCTCATCCTCCTTCTTCCCTCTCATATGCCATTTAATTTGCTTCAAATCATTGTTTGCAATTACCGGTATATCCAAATAAGAAAACTGGTTTTCAACTACCCTCCATGCTGGGACTGCAAACCAGTTGCAAATCATGAGTTCCATTCCTGGTTTGGAGGGCAAGTGTGAACCATAGTTTGCCAGCTGGGATGCAACTGTAAGTTGTAGTTTGTCACAAACCAGAAAGTAACCAATTAAGCACAATGAATGAGAGGAGGAGGAAGCACATGAAGTGGAGACTCAACCATGTAATGCCAAGCCATGGGAACCAACTCACTCTGAGGCAGTTGTACCAGTACAACAGGTCATGGTCCATAAAAGAATAATTGGAATCTTGGGAATAGGTTACTGGACTAGTAGCAGAATGACGCAAGGCAGTCACAGTGAGAATTGAAGACTGATTAACATTAACTTCATATTACTATTGAAATAAATAGTTTTGGGTAGTTTTGGGTATAAGCTTTTGTGTGCATGCACACTTCTTCAGAGTGCATGCACACGAAAGCTTATACCCAGAACTACCTAGTTGGTCTCCAAGGTGCTACTGGACAATTTTTAATTTTTATTTATTTATTTCGACTGCATCAGACCAACATGGCTACCTACCTGAATCTAGATTAATATTACTATTGTCATTGTTTTCTGAACAGGAACTGTCAACTTCTTCAAATGTAAAAGTGCTAAAATAAACTCTAGGGTGCTATTTTCCCACGGCAAAGGGAAAGACATGTACAATGTAACTTCTGTCATCTTAAACTTAAAGGGTTATCAACCATGCAAACATTCTTATAATGTAGACCACTGAGAACAACTTCAAGGGACACACACAATTAATGCTTGCAGATTAGGTGAATTGTAGAATCAAGGCTTAGTTTACAAAGGCTCTATAATGATACTGCGTTTTGACTTTTATAATAGGTTTAAGGACAGCAGGCTGCCTTAATTCTCTTCTATGTACTAATTTGCTTCTGAAATGTCTTGAGAATATGGCATGGGTCAGGTGTGGCATTAGTGAGTGGGCCAGGAGGACTTTTGCACCAGCCCTGGGTGTCCTGCCTTTGCAAAACCTTTTAAAAAGCACCACTTCGCCTACAGGACAACTTGGCACACTCCATAGTGCAGAGCTTAATTTGCCAAAGGGAATCTGTACATAAAAAGTAGCATATGCAAATTTGTGTCATGGGTCTGTGTCTTGGGCCCTTAAAGTACCTGGCAGTACCCCAGTGGCGTAGCATGGGTTGTCAGCACCCGGGGCAAGGCAAGTAATTTGCGCCCCCTAACCCGTGGATTTGCGCCCCCTAACCCGTGGATTTGCGCCCCCTAACCCATGGATTTGCCCTAACCCCAGATGTTGCGCCCGGTGCGGCCGGCCCCCCCTGCACCCCCCACGCTACGCCACTGCAGTACCCCGGCACGTGACCTCCAAGTTGATCTTTGAGCCACAACAAGAAGTCAATTGTCCAGGGCAGGACAATGAAAGAGGTGTTGAAGAGTTATTAGGTATGGCTTCCCAACAGTGCAACAAATGAGAGAAATAATTGTTGCAATATGAATAAAATGAGTTTTCCTGTTTTCACTAGGATGGCTGCTTCCCATGTCCAAATGGTGGATGCCCTAAAATGGGTCACTATGCAATTGAATCTAAAGGCAGATTCACCTCTTCATTTACAAAGCTTTATCTGAACACTGGAGATGCCAAGGATTTTGCTCGTAAGTTCACTTTTGGAGTAAACTCTGAAGGCTGACCTTCAACCTATGTTGGCAGCTCAGAGAACTGTATGAAACAATAGTTCACTACAAAGATTACAGTTTGCTCTATTGGTCTGGATTTCCATCTTGTATGTGGAGCAAAAAAGATCCTAGATAACAGGCAGCATCTTTCCCAAAAGCCAAGACAACACTTCAGATGCTGCTAAATTGTGCCTAGACAGGTGTAGTGTTTCAGCAAGCAAGAGCCACACACAAAGCAAGCTTTTGTGCACAGAGATCAGAAACAGATGTACACCAAATGTGCCATAATTCAGAGCACCTGTGTTCTGATTCACAGTGGTCTATCTAGCTCAGTATTGTCTACACAGTCAGCAGCTCTCCAGGGATTCAGTCAAGAGTTTTTTCCAGCTGTTCCCAGCTGAGATTCCAGGGATTGAAACTGGGACCTTCCGCATGCAAAGCAGTTGCCCTAGCCAGGAACTATAGCCTGGAGCCATACTCTTTGCCTAGACAAATATTCAATTAATTCCACAACTTGAAGTGAAAGAGGATATTGCATAATACATTTGGTTTTGCAAATGATGTCTAAAGTTCCTCTGGTCTGAATCCTTCACATAAAAGAAATATCTGATATCAACACACAAAATTAAGACAAAGTAAGAAGAGTTAAATGTCAAGAATCATAGGAACTTGCCTGATGAAAATCAAAATCTTGCTATTTGTATTGTTCAGGTTGGAGGTACAAAATATCAGTCACTCTGTCTGGAAGAAGCAGTGTCCGTGGATACATAAATATTGCCCTATACGGAAGTGGAGGGAACACAAAGCAATATGAGATTTTCAAGTAAGTACAGTGGGTAGAAAATTAGATTTTAAAATATGTGTTTCTACTTGACACCTGCTTTTCTGTTTCTCTTTTTCTACTTGTAAGGCACTCCAAGATGATTTGATATATTTTTCTTTTCATATGGGGTGAACAGAAATGCAAATAAAGCTAAACAACAGATTTATATTCCATTACAATACATTCTATTTCATCTTCTAACAATTTTCTAGCAACTGGAGTTTTCTACATTAACCTCAAGGGCTCTTTTCTCTTTGGTTATCCTACTTGTTTAATGAATTTATGACCCACCTTTCTGCAATAAAGCCTCTAAGGTAGTTAACAAAAATGCAGATACAAATGAAAAAATAAACACAAATAACAGAGCAGCAAAAACCCAGTTTGCTTCTCAAGTGTGCTCTGCTCAGCTCTACTCTGCCAGGCTCTACCAGTGTGAGGTGCACCCTTCCAGTGTGAAAAGCCCTCTTATGCCTGCCAAAATGTGGGCTGGCAGATGCAAGCAGAAGCCCCTAAAAGAAGACATTTGTGGGGGCAGAAAGAGACAGAGCTGGGTTAGCCAAGGATCCACTGGATCCTAACTCAGTAAGGTATAGTATCTGATAAGCCTAAACCAGCCCTCCAACCTTTGTGCCAGGAATTCGGATTGCACACTAAAGGTTACAAAATTTACTAATTACTGACACTTTAGGGATCATATATATCAAATCAGGGTGTTTGTTTTCCTAATCCACATCAATTTGAATTACAGTAACTCTTTTCGGCCATTTTGCTGCCCAGTCACCCTGTTGTGGTGGTTTTCACAGTACATTTGCAGTTTTAGCAACTCAAATGAAATAATTTAAAATGGGTGAGTCCAAAAGAGCACAGGGCTTATGCACCTTTTTTGAATAGTTGTGTAGAAGTCATGCAGGGTACACCTGCTGAAATTCCCACTTCAGCTCAGCTGTAAAATTGCAGCTTTTCTTTTACACTTTTCTGCCCCCAGTTTAACGTCATGGGCGAAGTTGCACATTTCCCTGTCAGTCCCTGGCTTGGAATTATTTATAATCAGTATAAAACTTAAGTATAGTTTTATAAAACTTAAATACAGTTCTTCAGGTGACTGAGGAAAGGGCAGAATAAATGACCCAGCTCCCTGTCACAGTTGGTTGCTTGGCAACAGCCAACAGTGACCCATCCCTGACAATGGCCCTCCATGGCCTAGCCTCAAACCACTGCTGGTTAGTTGGCAACTCAAATTTCTTGAAAAAGATCATCAATGATAGGGCCAGCCCAATACATTTTGCCCCTGATGCAAATGACAAGAACACTCCCCATGTCCATAAGCCAACTGGTGTGGCAGTTGAAATTTACCTCAGCTCTGGCAATGGGACAGCCATCCCCCACAGTATCCAAGGGCAGCGGCATAGTTTAATGGATTTGGGAGAGGCCATGTGGAAGACCCAGTTCTGTCTTCCAACAGAGGAGAATGACCCAAGGTTTCAGGAGGAACAGCCAGCCCTCCAGTATCTGCCACCTGAGGCACTTGCCTCACTCTTTCTAGCAGAAACTGATCAATAATGTCAGTTAACCATTGCCATGTAGGTGGTAGTTTCTCTCTTTGAGAGTTTATCAGAGTTTGCCTTTGTGTTTTCTTCACTGCCAGCTTCATTCCCTTCTTTGTTAGGTCTCTCCCTTCAACTTTCGCACAACTCTTTTGTTTCCCCTCCTCAACCAAAAGCCCTTCCTTAATTGACTCCTGTTTTATTTTCTCACAGCTCGTTTTATAAGGTGCCCAGGAGGAGGCAATGTATTACCCCCTACACACAGGGGGAAGGGGGGAGAGCAGCATCTGCCACCCTGAGGCCATTGCTTCACTCCTCCTAATGATAGAGCCAGCCCTGAGAACCGACCAACAATTTTGGATGCAAAAACTGAACCATGGCTCAGTTTTGTGGAGTTCCCTCCCAGCTGATATCAGAAAGATCCCCTCCCGGTTGAAATTCCAGAATCTAATGAGGCCCTTTTAAAATTTTATTTCAGTGGGCATTTTAAGTCAGCTTTCTCATTCCACAGTTAGTTTTAAGTCATTTTATCTTTATTGCATCATGTTAACCATACTGCACAGCTCTTAAAGATGAAGATGCTAAGCGATATATAAATGGTTGAAAAGACAGAAAGCAATTCCTAGTAACAAAACTAGAAATGGGTCAGGGTTCTAATTTAAAGTGATATCTAATTTTGTGATATCACATTTATTGACATGGATTTTTCTGGGCATTTTAATTTCGTTAACAAAATGTATATACTGCTTGATTGAATCTCGTTTCTAAGCAATTTACAATAAATATTACAATTATCTATATAAATAGTTAAAGACAAGTAATTAGAAACATTTTAAAAACAATTAAAATCAACAGTAAACTAAAAAAGAAATTAGAGCACACCAACATTTATGTGTCTGGATAGGCTTATCCAAGTGAAAATGTTTTAAGCAGGTGCTGAAAGAAATAAAACAACGGTGCCTAATTGATGTCAATAGGCAGGGAGTTCCAAAGTTTCCAATGCTGTAGAATTTTGTTTGTTGAATACTGTCCTGGTCTCATAAATTATTTAGAACACATACCACCCACACTTTTCCACATTAGTCACTCTATTTTCAAATGTCATCTGCGTTAAGAGGGAGAAAACGCCCCTCTGGTATTTTCCGAAATGTGATTTTAAGCTTCCGCTTTTTGTTTGCTGTGACTGTCTGAGCTAAAAGCCCTGGTACATTATAGCTATTCAAAAATGTCACTTTCCAGCCTGCTATTTATTTAGTTTAGCCAGCAGCAACATGTTTTAGTGCTGAAAAGTAGATTTAATAGCAAGGACATTTTAAATTATTTCTACAATAAATGATTTTAATCTAAGCCAAATATCACCTGTCTGTCATGCAATATAAGGATGGTGGAGGGGAAAGAAACTCTGGCACACAGTAGTAAACAAACCCACATATATATAGTGCACATTTTTGGTATCCCTTTCATGCATTTGGCCCTCATTCTTCTCCATCGTGGTCTAGACAATACATTATCTACTGGGATTATAGCATTCCTTTGTCAGGTTTTGCACCTCCCCAGGCAATACTGTATAATAATCTGCTCCAAATCACCTGAAGGACTGTAGGCTTTCTTAAATTGAGCCTATGCTTATCCAACTATATATGCTGCCCGTGTCATGTCTTCCATGGATGCAGAGTTGAGGGCCCTTTTGAGATTTACATGGATAAAGCTGTCATAGTTTTAGGATCTTTGTTTTTTTTCAAAGAGCCTTTGTGTTTACTCCAATCTTCAAATGCAGGTCAGGGGAGGGGCTGCTCCCCTGATCCTCTTCTCCTCTCCCCATCTTGTATAATTTACACACTTTAAAGGTGCTAGTTGGCTGTGGTGATTCTAACCATGTGGAGATGTGGTAGGTTGCCTCCTCTTGAAATAAACTTGCCTAGAATCAATGCGGGGCATTGGAATGCACCTCAGAGCAACACATATCAACCTGTAGATCTTCAGACTTACCATATGTGCACACAAAAATATTTGGATAAGATACTTTCCTGTCAATAATTTTTCATCAGACTAGGGTTTTTACCTTAGTCTGGTAAAGTCAGGTCTAGTCAAACTTGTATACCTTACAGGTCAGCTCACGATATCTATAAAGACCAGTCAAATGATTCACCTCAAGTAACATTCAACATTGAGATTTGTATATACTGACTCAAATGGACTATCTGACATTGTATAAAGCAGTTTTCAATTTATGAGGCATTTCAAAGTCTATGGCCTTTTAAACTGGGGTGGGTGAGGTATTGTTTTTGTTTGTTATTGTGGTAATTTTTGTGTTTTGTGGTAAACTGCTCTGTGATCTTCAGGTGAAGGGCGGCAAACAAACAAACAAACAAACAAACAAACAAACAAATAAATAAATAAATATTACAACAACAATGATAATTGCTGAGCAAGACCACTAGTGTATTGAAATGCATCTGGGTCTTGGTATTGTTGCTGGTCACATGATTTTTGGTTCTCAGCATTCTTGCTGGCTACTTGTTATCTTATTACATTTCTCCATATTTTTTGAAAGTTTAAAGTTGAATTATATTCTTATGTACATATTGCAGTAGTAATCCTTGCATCTTTTGCTCATCATCCTACTTGAGTAATCCCAATTTTTCAAAACAGTCGACGGAGGATGAGAACCCTAGGCTTACCATGTGGGCAAGAGCTGCAGACCACTCTTGCAGTAAACTCTTGCATTCCTTCTTCTCAGTTACTGGTTGTCTGAATTTACCCTTTCTGCATTGCAAGTGAAATTCTCAGGAGCTGATGGAAAAGAAGCTAGATCTATGTGTTGGTATCTTCAGATGTGACAATACCAATGAGATGTTCAAATCTGATTATGTGTGTTACCTCTTACAGTGTTAGGTACTGAATAGTACATGATGCACTTGTGAACACAACATCCTAGAAACCACAGTGGCTGGACCAATGGCCAACACATCCTCTTGTGTCAATTAGCCTTCACCATGACACAGCATGATCAGTCAATAATGAAGGAAATCACTTACCTGTTTTTATTTTTCAAGGGGAATGTTGAAGCCTGGCACTATACATACCACCTTCACCGACATAGACGTCAATGTTGGAGCAGTAGCTAAAGTTAAATTCCTTTGGAACAATGATATCATAAACCCAACCTTTCCCAAATTGGGAGCTTCAAAGGTTCAGGTGCAAGATGGAGAAGATGGACATATGTATGTATAAGTGTTTTTTTTTTAAAAAAAAGAACCTCTTTGTGTATATGTATTATATTTTTTCTCTCCAAGGGGGAAACTCCAACCTGATGAAACTTATACCCACCTAATTGATGTACAACTTAATGTTGGATCAGTTACTAAGGTTAAATTTCTGTGGAACAACAATATCATAAACCCAACTTTGCCCAAACTGGGAGCAGCAAAGATTACAGTACAGGATGGAGAAGATGGGACAGTGTATGTATCCATTTGCTGTTTTATACAAAAAAGCACCAACCCATAAATATTTATTAAAGATATACAATTATCTTCAAAACAGACCAGAGGCCCAACATTGTTGCAGGAGAGTTTTGAGGAGAAAGATGCTAATCAGTAGCCTGTTTTTAGTATATTTTGAATACTTTAAAGACAAATTTAGGGGTGACTAAACCTGTGGTCTTTCCATTGTTGCTGGACTGCAGTTCCCAGCAATCCTGACCCGCGTAGTAAATGGTCAAGGATGATGGGATTTGGAGTCCAGCAATGTCTGGAAGGCCACAGGCTAGCCATTCATTCTACACAACCAGTGGTGTAGTGCTTAGCATCGGATTAGGACCTATCTGAGAAACCAGGGTTCAAATCCCCACTCGGCCATGAAGCTCACTGGGTGACCTTGGGCCAGTCATGGTCTCACATCTCTCTTAGCCTTGGCATTGGTTGGGTACATGTTTAAAAATAGTATTGGAAAGAGTGTGTATGTTGAACATAATTTGACTCTTGTGGTTTTGATTTAGCTATTGTTAGGGTGTTGCATCTAAAACTGATAGTTGTGCAGGGCAGATTTAGACATTCTTACACAGAAACCCCCGTGTGTCCAATGTGTCATTTAAAATTAATTAATTTAATTTTATAACAATAAATTATATGAACAGCAACCATGTGACACATAAATATATTCTCAAGTAAGAATCTTTAGGACCACCCCCTGCATGTCTACTCAGAAATAAGCTCCATAATCTTTAGGAATGGGCATTTAAATGTAAGTTTTTCAGTTATCATTATTCATTCAGTTAGGCAATGTTAGCCGCTGAAGTGAATTGCCTTATGGCCCTTCCCTCTGGACTTTGTGGTCTTATGGGCCTCCCTTGGTTAGATTGTAAGGTGTCTAATTTCACTTAGTTTAAAGTGCAATCAAGCAGCCCTAATGTGTTTGGGAACCTTCCAATTATTTTTGCTGAGTGTGCCCCTAAAACCTTCCCTTGGTGCAGATGTGGGAAATTTTTGGTTCTCCAGATGTTGCTGAACTACAGTTCCCATCAGCCCCAGCAGCTAATGACTATTGATGATGAGAATCGTGGTTCAGCAACCTCTGGAGGGCTAATGGTTCCTAACACCTGCCTTAGTGCACTGCTGGGAATTTTGTAAGATGTTTACATGGACGTTGCAAATATGATCAAAGTATAAGAATGAATGAACATGGGTAGTTCCTTGCAGGAAATAAGTACTTTAGTATTGGTCCCAGTGACATAAGAAGGCCCTGGAATGGGATACAATGTGGTGATGTATAATATTCCTTTTGCAAAAACCCTGGGCCTTAAATCCCCCCCCCCAAGATTCTTTAAGTAACCTTTTAGAATGTTCTTTAAATAACCAGCATTTTTCTAGCATTAGAGATATTCAATAGATGAAGATAAAATCAACACAATTATAAAAAATGCTGATACAAAATTAAATAAATGCACACTCTGTATTTATTACATTTTCTGGGAGCGTATGATGCAAAATTAAAACATCCTACTAAAATGGACTTGCAATAAAAATGAAACACTAACACTTTTAAACTAATGAATATATATGTGTTTTTTAATCCTCAGATACAATTTCTGTGGTAGTGACACAGTGAGAGAAGATGTTCTGCAAACACTTACACCGTGCTGAATAACAAGAAAAAATAGCAAAAGCTTTTATGCAAATCTTAATAAAAAGTCATAATGCTCCGCAGTCCACTTTCTAGGACTTTTGGCTGTTAACTGCTTTTGTATTATTTTATGTGATAATTTTTCTGTACTAGAATGTGAAAGAGATGACTAATTTATAAAAAAGAAAATGTCGCCTTTTCCATTTAAAAGACCCAAACATAGGCATACTAAGCTGCAACAGTCCACAGCAGCGAAACTGCAGGGGAATGTTTGCCTAGAAGAGGCACATTCCAGCCTCATGCGCTCTTGAATATATGAAGTGCCAAATTAATTGTAATGGATGGCACAGATCCCTTTGCATAAAATGCAAATATATGTGTGTTATCCCTATCAATATGAATAGAGCATCCTTTGCAGGTTGAGGAACTGTATATGCACTGGTTACCAGCCTTTAATCCAGCATACTACAGGATATAGTTAAGCTCAGTGCTTTTCTTCAAGAAAAAAGGATTCCAGTACTCACCTTGAAGTTGTTACAGTAATTGTCACACTTTTAACCAGTGCTTTTCTTCTAGAAAATCAAGGTGCCAGTACTGCGTACCCTTGAGTACACCCAGAAGAAAAGCACCGGTTAAGCTTAACTACTTGCATCCAAATACACATCCCATTGAAGGAAATGCAGTGGAAATGGACAAGCAGGTTGATGGACTGTACCTAAAAGGCGTTCATCAACAGCAACTTGTCAACCTGGAGAGAAGTAGCAAGGAGGGTGCCTTGGGGTTTGGTCTTGGGTACCACATTGCTCAATATCTTTATAAATGGCTTGAATGAAAGAGTATGTTATTCAAAGCTGCAGATGGCACCAAATCAATGGCATAAAACAGTCTCTCGCTGTCCATCTCCCCTTCGCATGCAGGACTCTCCCAACACCCAAGCTAAGGATTGGGGAAGGACTGGATTGGACTGCAAAGCTTTTAAGACAGCCAAGAGGGATATTCAGTCACAAAGCCAAAAATTGATTGAGAGGAAGAGAACCCCAGGGCTATTTTTTAAAATTTTGTGATTGTTTTCATCCAATGCAAGGCTCTTGTCACTTTTAGCTTTCCAGGCCAGTCCTCATTATGTACCTATAGAGCTATAGAATAGCTGTTCATGAGTATGTGAGGAAGCTATTTCGTTGTGTTTAACAATTTAGTTGCAGAATATAGTGGTTCAATTATGAATATGCAAAAAACCCCATGAAAGACTCTGTTAAACTGTTCATTGTTTTCTCTCTCACACACACATCTCAGCTAAGCATAAAGTGTTAGCAAGAGCTCCTTTGATCGGGATGTAATTATCTGTGTATGCCTTGAAAATGGACTTTTAATACCCCAAGAAGCGTCGATTATTCACACAGGAGAAAGCCACTTAATTTAGAAAATCATCTTCCCCACAGAGTTTGATACAGACAATTGTTGTTTTATAGAAACAAAGATGTATAAAATGGGTCTGGTGAGAACAAAGAACTCATGATAGGTTTAGACAAGGTTTTGAGATATACAATATAACATCAGTCAAAAAATGCAAAAGTAGCTAATTCACACCTGTAAGCAGAGCAAGGCAAGCTACAAATGCATGTATTTTAGGCTGCCATTCTACACACACTTAACTGGGAATAGCTCCCGCTGAGTTCAGCAGTACATCTGAATGTCTCAATAATACATAGGATTCCACTGTTACATCAGAGAGGAGTTTTGGTGCTTCAGGCAAGTACACTCTGGTTCAATTACTATACCAGTGCTATGACAAATGCTCTTCTTCATGTGGTTATCTGGTTTAATAGGTTAATCCACCTGATCTGCCAAATTATAGATTTGCCTATGGGAGTTCCCCAGGCACTTCCAGGCTGTCTCACTTTGTGTAGATTACTTCCTTTATGCTTTAAGAGTACATGCTCCCAAAGAACAACAAAGAAAGTGGGTGCAATGTGATACATAGGCGGTAGCTAAATGGGGCTCTTGTAGAGCACATCCACTTTGAAAACAAAAACCACACTGTACAGTAGGAATAATGGTTGAGCTGTACAAATCAAGTGTACACACATATGCACACAAACATATATGTACATGTGTAGTAGAGGCAGTTAGTGAAATGGGTGAACAAGCCTTAGAAAATATTTAAGCCCACATTTCCACCTCTGGGAAATCTGCATCACATTCTGGTCTACAAAGATTGCTGACTCTATTAAAGAAAGATGGATTGGGAACCAAAGTTCTCATATATCACATCACAATAGGAAGTAACGAAGGAAATATAATGTAAGAGAAAACCCTAAGAGCCATGTTTTGTGCTCCTTTCCCTGTGATTTCAAATGCATATTTGCTGCAGTGCATAAACATTAGATTGATTATGTGCACTTAGAATACATTTTTACTCCTCCTAAGGAAGTTGAAACATCTTTTGCCTTTGCTAATTCATTTAAACTCAAGCAAGCATTACATTTGCCTATACTGTAATAGTGAAATGGATTTCATATTTAGAAAACACCCAGCATTATTCGGGCTGCTAGTTTTCCTGAATTTGGCTCCTATGCCTTTATTTTACCTTTGTAGTAAGAAGAAATTTGATAGGTGATCTTTCTTTCCCCACCATAACATTTTCATGCCTGGAAAAAGCTAAATTTGTGCTTCTCGTTAAGGCTGCAATCCCACAGATTTGCCTGGAAATAAGTCCTGCAGATTTGTGAGTAGACATGTACTGTACAGTGGTGCCCCGGGTTACAGACGCTTCAGGTTACAGACACTTCAGGTTACAGACTCCGCTAACCCAGAAATAGTACCTCGGGTTAAGAACTTTGCTTCAGGATGAGAACAGAAATCACGTGGTGGGGTGTGGCAGCAGCAAGAGGCCCCATTAGCTAAAGTGGTACCTCAGGTTAAGAACAGTTTCAGGTTAAGAACGGACCTCCAGAATAAAGTAAGTTCTTAACCCGAGGTACCACTGTATAGGGTTATATTGTAACTTGTTAACACAGGAGCACCTGGGAGAAAAAGAAAAACACACCTGGTGACATTATGTGGATTTCAAGCATCAGTCTCACCTTTGGTGTAGCCACTTTTGCAAAGTGTATAATTTTACAAACATTTCTTGGACATGGGTAGCACTGGGAGCAGAGTGGGGTCAAAAGTGTGTTCTCTTCTCCTCTCTATTTCCAGATCCTCCATAGAAAACCTCCTCTTCCCGCCCCATATTTAAGTCCTCTGGTGCAATTGCTCCTAACATCAACGTATTCACCGTTAACTATGGGTTACCAAACGTCCTCTTTTAATAATGAAGTGCAACAGCATTCACTTTGTTGAGTAGTGTTTAAACAAACACTTTGGAAAGCTATCATATAAAATGCAAAGTTAAATGAACATCAAATTACTGTCCATTTCCGCAGCTTTCAGTGCTAATGGAGATATTTTTGTGACCATTTCCAAATGCTTATTCCCACCCACCCCCCAAATAGCACAAAAAGATTTGTTGTTTGAAAATGCAAGTGGCTGTTAACCATATATTATTTGTAAATACAACATGTTCCTGCATCATTCATTTCAGTGTCTCATTGAGGACTAATTGGTATATATTTTGGTTGACATGTATTGTTCTCTTGTAAAGGTGTCAAATTCCTTAGCTATGTCAGTGACAAAAGCCCCCACTGCTTGTGATATATAAATTATGCTCTTTACCATATAATCAGCCCTATCTGTTAGAATGCTATTTGCAACAAAACATGTTCAAAATATGTACCAGGCAGATTGGTCTTTCTTCATTTTAATATTGTGTTATTCACAGCAAAGTTTTTGATCTGAAGGCTAAAAGGGAACATGTTCCAAGATTTGATCAGCATTGTATCAATTAAGAGGCATTTGATTTCAAAAGCTGGTGAGGCTTATTAGTACAGTTCAGACTTCAAAATGTAGCTTTCACTATTAACATCTGAAAACATTGCCACTGTGGTTACAGAAGGAACAGTGTGATAACATCCTAGTATAGATTGATAATCTGGTATGTTGTAAGTATTCCTATGCAACTAAACTTTATTTCATTTACATTGTATTGTAAGGTATTTTTCGGGGAGGGTGGGCAATTTGTGGAGACATTTTGGTGGCTGGTGGTGTTTTCATTTTTTTCAAAAGGTGTAGGTGCACGGGTATAGAAATGCCCAGCATGAAAAAATATAGTGGAGAGCTGAGTGAAGGGGTGACTGGGGAGACAAACACAGCTCAGATACCTGCACTCAAGCTCTGCCCACCAGTGCAGATGGGAAGTGGTGGAATAGCAATGAATATCAGGACTAGGGGAATGGGAAAATGTGGAAGCTACTTTGCTGAAGGCACAAACAAAAGACTTAAATCTGAATGGGCTGTTTGCAGTATAAGGTTATTTTCTTCTCGACCACTGAGGTACAGCCCTTCTCTATCCAAAGCTACAAAAGCCAATGTCTGATATTTTCCTACCTTCTGATAGCTAGGCAATTCTAAATCTGTAATCTTTCAATCTCTCTCTCTTAAAAAAATAAAAAATATTCAGAAGTATTATCATTATTTTATTTATTTACACTCCACTTTTCCCCCAGAACCAGGACTCAAGGCAGCTTACAAAAATTAAAACAATCACAGAAAGCTAAAAAAAATACAGAAGATAATTGTTTAAAAGTAACTAAGCTATAATTGAATTAAAACAATGTAAACAACAACAACAACCAAATCTATTAAACTACAGATAGTAAAAGCACTAAAAGCAGCACCATTTAAAGCCCTTTCCTCAAAAGCAGTCAGTTCCCAAAGGCCTGCCGGAATAAAACTTCCTGCCAGTGGAAGGAAAACAAAGAGGGAGCCAATCGAGCCGCACTAGAGAGTTCCAAAGTTTGGGAGCAGCCACTGGGGAGGCCCTCTCCAGTGCCCCCACCAAATGGGCAGGTTCGTATGTTGAAAACCCCAAGCTTTTAGCCTCAAGAGGTAAAGTCCAGGGTATTCCATTGCTATTTCTGTGTATCTGAACAATTACTACCTATTAGTTCAGCTGCTTCGGTGGCCTATGCCATTTCCCCATACATGGCTTTACTGGAGTAGCACTATTCCACCAAGAAGGAATTTTAAGAAGTAGCTTCTAATGGAAGTAATGTTAATGATTATAATTTGTAATATAGCAGATGCCGTCTAATTTGCCTCCCTCTTCTGATGGCAGGCTGTACAAATTATAGGCTGAGGAAGAAAATCAAAGTCTAAAGGTTAGGAGATTAAGTCAAAGATTTAGAACTTAAATGCTCAACAAGGTACTATACAACACCCTCACACACACTGCTACACCAACAATCAGTGTAATTAAATTAACACATTTCTTTAAAAAAAGAAAACCCACCTCCCACAAAATCAAGTACTGCAGATGCACACAAACCCTTCAGATATTACGGGACAGATTAAAGAGAGCTGAACTCAAAACGTTTCCTTCAGATTTTAGATAAAATAAATGGGGGGCTGCTCCATTAACTAAACAGATGCAAGCAAAGGAATAGTAAAGGTAAAGGGACCCCTGACCGTTAGGTCCAGTCGTGGCCAACTCCGGGGTTGCGGCGCTCATCTTGCTTTATTGGCCGAAGGAGCCGGCGTACAGCTTCCGGGTCATGTGGCCAGCATGACTAAGCCGCTTCTGGCAAACCAGGGCAGCGCATGGGAACGCCGTTTACCTTCCCGCTGGAGCGGTACCTATTTATCTACTTGCACTTTGACATGCTTTCGAACTGCTAGGTTGGCAGGAGCAGGGACCAAGCAACGGGAGCTCAACCTGTCGTGGGGATTCGAACCGCCGACCTTCTAATTGGCAAGTCCTAGGCTCTGTGGTTTAACCCACAGCACCACCCGCGTCCCTAAGCAAAGGAATACTCTAGCGGAAAAGGAGGTGAAAATAAATGTACCTCAGTTGTGATAGGAAATCTGAAAAACTCCCCCAAGGTAATTTTGAAAAATGGACTGAAAGCAAATCTACATATTCTAAACATGCCTCAGAAACCCACTGGAACAACTCTTTCAGATGCCTGTTTCTTTGTACCATTGTTGCAGGGAACCCAAATGTCACTAGCGGCCCCTTCTGTTGTTAGAAAGCAGCATTTCCCAAGCACTGACTGGTAGCAGCTCTCCATAATTTCAGGCAGGAGCATTTGTCAGCCTTATGTGAAGATGCTGGAGATACTGGAGACTGAACCAGAAACTCCCCTGCATTCAAAACAAGTGATCTACCACACCAGCTGTATCAGGCACATCTACACCTGAACTGTGCCAGCTGGTCATTAAAAGAATTGGTGCCTGAGTTTTATTTTTTCATCTTCCTTCCCTGTTCTTTTCTCCTTGTGTGTCACTTTTCTTTATATATAGAGAGATTATAAATCTGCAGGCAGGGATTGTTTTGTTCTAACTGATTGTATGTTAGTCACTCTGGGTGACTTTTTTGGCTGAAGAGTGGGGTACAAATGCTCTAAATAAACTACAGCCCTCCCTTTACATATTTGTATGTAAAGTTCAGGCCACTGAACTGGCCTGAATCACCACTTCTGTCAACCTGTGAAGGATGCATCCTGTCACTCACTCAGTCCTCTGCCTTATGATCCTTTCTGTCGCTTTTGTAGGCAGCAGTAAGCAGTAGCCCTACTCAAGGCAAACTGTTCCTTTTCTGGCTCAGTCTGCAGTCCACCTACAGCTGTGACTGATGTCACTTCCAGATGCAAAGGTCAAACCAGGCAAACTCCATGGTGGCACTGAGCCAGTAGATGTGCAGTTCATGGCTTGAGTCATCACCCACATGTGGACAGGCTATCATACTATGGGAAGCTGACAGCTGCATGGCAATACCAGGATAGGAAACTAGTTGAACGTCTTACTATGCTTTAGTTCAAAGAGTTTTTAAACTATGCATCTTAGCATCTGAATGACCTTCCACACAGACTCAAGATCTCTGTGCCAGCTCAAATATATAAGATATAGGGTGTGAAGTCAACAGCTAGAGCAGTAACTGATGCTGCAGCTATGATCCAGATGTGCTCTAGGCAGAAATACATTTTTTTAAGGGTCAGTTTCAAAACCATAATCATCTGTCTAACAACTTGATATTTTAAAATGTAAATAATATTATTTCATACCAAGTGGTTAAACAAACAACATGATAGGATTATTCTCATATAATCTCAGGTATTTCTGTATATTTTTAATTGTTTGCTGCAGTTAAGGGGATCTTTTCTTCCTTGATCGGTTCTTGAAACTTTACAGCCTTCCGTTTCTTATCAAGATAAATGCCATAGCTCACTTCCGGGTGATTGCAGACAGAACAGCTTCTGCTCACATTACCAAAGGTCTTTCCGATGCCAGAACGTTCATCTACAAGACAAAAAGGCCTATTTCAATGCTTAAAGCCTTGTGACAAGTACAGTCAAGGGGTCTAAATGTTCATTGCAGTTTATGGGGAGGCTCAGAATGGTGGGCTCCCATCCGCAGGGAGATAATGTGGGAGGCAGCAGGGCCCATAAGCGTGGGTGCACAATTTTGAGGGGTCACAACCCATGTGCACACACACAGGGATCATGAGGCAATAAACGCTTTATACTTTGAACTGAACTGTGTGGGAAAGGAGTTTTCTTAACCAGGAGCTCTGCAAAAGGCTGGAAAACAGGAAAACACCGATGTTCTGCTAGATGGCTTTGCTGGAGCTGTGCATACCCTGCTGATCATAGTGGTCAAAGTGTGGTGTAGTATCAGCAACAGATGGTGAGCCCAGTATAACAGGATATGGGCCAACTGACTTCTACAAGACTAACAAGGTCTTCTTTGGAGGCAAAGGGGCTCTTGCGTGCCCTGCTTCAGAACACCTGCTCAATCAACTCAATGAAGATATAGTAGAAAGCATGATAACCTTTGACTGAGTTATTTTAACTCACATGCACAAGCAAGGCACATAAAGACCCTTTTCGTCTGAGGACCAAAACAAATCGAGCAATACCCCTCTCATCACCAAGCACCAGCTTTTTTTTTTTTGGTGCTGACTCTCTTCTTCTCCAGTCCAAGAGTTGAGACAGATGAACATGGTCTTGTGAACAGGCGCATAGCAAGTGGCCAGTTTCAAATAATGCAATCCTAAAGCCTTACGTGGAATATGCCCAGTATACTTCGGCATCATCCCTTCTGGCCTGTAGAATCTCTGGTATGGGCGTGATTCTTTGAGTTTGGTTGCAGGGATCTCTTTCCTACAAAATAAATAAAATAAATGATGTTTTGGTGCTTGCCATTCTCCAACTTTCTTGACTGTAACAACATATTATGTGCAGCTTTGCATATGACTGAAACAGTGCATGTGATAGTCTTATCAAATGCTTCTGGCAAGGCAGAATGTCTCTGGTTTTCATATGGCTAAGACAAGTCCAGACCCTCCAAGTGTCCCTATTTTCCAGGGGCATCCCTGATTTAGAGAAGCCATCCTGGTTTCTGATTTGATCCTGGAATGTCCCACTTTTGGCCATATAAGAACTGCTGCTGCTGTTGCTGCTGCTACCCAGGAGGACTCCCCTGCTGAGCGCCTGGGGCCCCCAGTCCTGCCACTCACCACATGGCCTAGGTTGTGACTCACAGCATCAAAAGTTATACATAATTACAAAAATATAACCACAAATTAAGCATCTCCAACAAAAACCCCTAAACAATTTCCACCCTGATATTTTCTCATCATCCTGAGAGACAGGTCTTGTAGGATTCACAGTGACAAAGATCTTGTCTTATCGTGCTAACAGCTGCTCATGCAAAATGATCAAGGTGTTTAATAATAATATAAAATCACAGGAGGAAAAGATATAAAAATAACACAATGGTTGAGAATAGATGAATGAGTAACATTATGTAACATTATATCCACATGATTTCTCGGCTGCAGCATAGCCCAGTGAAAGATCTTTATGCCAACATACATGGATTCCTTGGTAGCAGGATCCTGTTTGGCTCTGTCCAAGGAGTTCTGAAAATCTCGATAGCAATTTTCTGCCATCACATGGTAGCGAGCTCCGTGACCAAACTCTGTAACCTTAGACCTGGGCACAAAGCCAGTCCAGCCTGGAATAGGTGGCTCAAGTAGACTCCTTTTTGTTTCCACAGGCCCTGCAAAGTGATGAAATGGGCAAAACACAACACAAAGGAATACAGATAAATAAAGAAGCACAAGCTCACACAACTCTGTATGCAATTATGTAGAACTTACCAAAGACCAAATATAAAGTGATGAAATGGGGCATTAATTGAAAGCTTACTGAGGCTAAAAATAACCCTACATAGAGTGAGGAGAACGACACAAATGAGGTCCATTGCATTAGCACCATGTTTTTTAACTTGCACCATGTATTTTCTGCCTGAATCTGGTTGGTAGATCTTGGGGTTCTATGAAAACATGAAGTAGATCTGACAAGCCTGTAATCTGTGAAACCTTGTATTACTCCACCATTAGCCAATTGCCATTAGCCTGTAGTAAATTGCAAAGAATTTACTACAGGAAGAAAGACAGGTGCTCTTTAAAACTTTCCAGTTTCAAGAGAAAGGGTCTAAGTGGAAAAGAGTTGTATACAATTCCCATCAGTGAGAAAGAGAAATAACAGTTCTATATAGCTCATGGGTTGGATCAAGAATCCGAATATCCTGAGAGAAGACCACTGAAGAAGTCCTAAGGAAGGTTCAAAGCTAGAGGTTGGAAGCACTGTTAGTTCTCCAATTACAGTATTTAGAGGCACCCAGTGCTGGCTGCACTCCAGCAAGAGTAGAACCTAAAGCAAATTCCACTGTGCTAGGTAGTAAGTAAATCCATGGGTATCAGTCTGTGTTATGGCAAATTTGCTAGATAATCATATATACTAATAGCAATCTAAATTATTCAAGCACAGCCAAAATACCATGACCCATGTACAACAGGAAGGTATCAGGAGGCTTTGAAGGACCAAATTTGGCAAAAGTACAAACATAATTTGGGGGGGACCCCAAACAGCCCAATAAAGACTGACCATGCTCAGTGGCCATGGACAGCTGACCAACTGCTGTGGTGGATGTGGGGGGACAGAAAAGCAGGTGAGAAGATGAATGGAATGGAACATCCTGAATGGGAGTAAATCACACTGCAATATTTTGTTGCAAGTCTTATGGTACTTGCATATTAGGTTTCTACAAGTCTGAAGCCTCCCTTTTGAAAGAAATAACTCAGAATGCACGTTGCTTCCTTTCTATTTCTCCAGCTGAGCTTTAGAGGTCATGGGGCAGGTCCATGTAGCTGTAGATAAAAAACTGAAGACAGAAAGCAATTTCTGTTGCTCTTCATCTGTAATAACAAAGCTATTAGAGCCCTTTGTCATGGTTTAGTGCTGCTAGTTGCAAAGATAGAGTTTCTCTCTCTCAAAAGACCTGGAGAAAGTGACTGGTACTTTTCTCAAAGAGGGAACCGTCATTACCCCCTTAACCACCACAATTCATCAAAACAGTCTTAAGATCTCCTCTGCCTTCCCATGCAACATTCAGGCCACATGTGGATCACTGCCGGGAGCTCCCCCTATGGCAAAGCAAAAATGCTTTTGCTACTAGAATTTGTCATCTGTGCACGACAGCAGAGGAACAAAGGTCAGTGTTTTGCTTTAAAAGAAAATGAAAAACTGCCTAAAAGTTTCCACATTCTGTTAAAAAGAAAAGAAGAGAAAACATTCACAGACAGCTTTTTGTGTGTGCAATGACTCACATCCAACAGAACTTTTACTCCACTGCTCAATCGACTGAAACTGCTTACAAAGTTACAAGAATGAAGATGGAAATCTGTCCTACGGCAGAAAGCTGAAAGCTCAGACTTATCTCTGTTACACCACATTGGAGGGAGTTAGGAAACAGAGTCAAGAAGGAAAGTTTGTTTCAAGACCTGGATGTGGGCTAGTCAGGCACAGGAACAAAACAGTATAGTGGTATAGCCACAAGTGGAACATGCCCTGATCTAAGGTCAGGTTACATCAGTGGCCCAAACACCAGTTTGCGGGTTTCTTTTAGGAGACAGAGATGGAATCGCTAAAGCATTAAAGGTGGTGCTCATGTTTCAGGTTAGGGTTAAAGATGATGCCCTGGGTCTGTCGTTATTAATTAATTAATTTCAGTCATGAAGCATTTCTTATGAAGCATTGTGAAGCAATTTCACAAGACTCTGTGTAGGGGGCTTTTGTTGTGGGGGGTTTTTAAGTTACATATATACAATTTCAAATCCAATACAGATACAGACTAGGATAAAAAAGATCTCGACTTAGAAGGCTTGTTAAAGGTGAAAGTCTTCAACAGGCAACAAGAAGATGGAAGAGATGGCACCTGTCTCATATGTAGCCAGTGAGACTTCCAAAAGGCAGGTGTGGAATAGACCAACTTTGTATGGCATAGGCCTCCTGGCAAGACAATGCCTGCAGGATGCCCTCTCCTGCAGAGAACACAGATCAGCTGGGGATATGAAGGGGGAGAAGGTATTTTAGGAATCCTGGTCCCAAACTGCACAGCGCCTTGTATAGCACCTTGAACAGAGCCTGTTCGTGAAAATGTTGAAGCAGGCAAACACGGTGGATAAATATGCTTATCAGGGTGGGTGGAAGGTTTCATTTGGAACTAAATTTCACCTGTAGATCAGCAATGTGTACATAACAAGCCAAGCCAAACTTCTTTTTCTTCCTTTTTATCTTCCTTTCAGCTGCATGCCCTAAGCTAACTCACTGCTAACATGACATCTGCTCCCTTTGTAACCCTGTGTCTCCTCAGAGGGCAAGCATCATGAAAAAGGGAGGCTTCCTCTTGAATGGGAACCATACACTTTAACTCAGTCTAGCAAACCAGCCACCAAGCTTGCAGCAACCACCCCCTGCCCCCCGAGCCTGACCTTAAATATTCAAGCCTGCCACATATGACGGTGACTCTAAGGGTGCTACATGCAATGATTTTTCTAGAGTGGTAGCTCCTCTGTGACCCACCTCCTCTCCACACCATATGCTTACAGCACATTCAAAGTGCATGGCTCCCCTTCAAAGAATACTAGGAACTGTAGTTTGTTAAGGGCACTGGGAATTGTAGCTGTAGCAGGTCAACTACAGTTTTGAGGATTCTTTGGGGGAAAGCCTTGATGTTCTTTAAAGGTATGGGGTGGATGTGAAAACAACATGGACTCTGCTACTCTGCAGAAACTTGGGATCATGAGCTGCATCTCCAATAACTGTATCATAGTGGAACAGGCCTCCTGGTAAGATAATACCTGCAGGATGCCCTCTCCTGCGGAGAACACAGATCAGCTGGGGATATGAAGGGGGAGAAGGTATTTTAGGAATCCTAAGCCCAAATTAATTAGAAATGAGGCATACTATACCCAGCACATTTGGATGGTGTTTGCTATTATAGTCATCAAGTGCGTTTATTATTTCTTCATTCGAGCAAAGAGGTGGCAGCTGGGGTGCTGTAGCCGCTGTGAGCCTCATTTCTTCCATTTGGTCACATTTTCTCTGAGTAGCCTCGCGAAACGCATTCACACACCACACAGAATCGTTTCCAAAGCTAGTTCCAATTCGGTAGAATCTATAAGGGATGTAGCCTGGAAAGGGCAACAGAAGTTCACAACCATCATGAAGAAGCCATCAGCGGACTAGTCTAGGCTTTCCTTCAACAAAACTTCTTGTGTGTGTCTGCAGCCCCAGGACTATCATAAGGATAATCCCACTGTTTACTCATTATTTGTGTATACAGGCTTCGTACAGTCCATGGTGGGAGCCAACTTAACATTCTGTTGCATTCATAGTAAATGCGTCAAAAGGATGATCTGGCGGGTCATATACATGGGCTTTCAGCTCCAGCCCTTTTCAGAGTGATCATCTTTACCTGCCCATCACCAACTTGTCACTGTGACATTTGTTGCCATTTGATTAATTTGCACAACATGAAATTTGGGTGTTTCCGGACACAAAGTTTTGCAGCTGCCGTGTGTACTGGTTTAGTGTCTGATGCCTGCAAAACTGGGTGCTGTTGATTCCCAGGCTTCTAGTCAGAGGGTAGGTATGAGTGTTGGAATTCTTCACAAGAAAGTGAACATCAGCTTTCCGTCACCTTCCTAGCATTTCAAAGCCTCCTGTCACACTACCAACCACTGAGATTTATACCCAAGCAACTAGAAATTTAGCAGATGTCTGAGTCTCAACATTTAGTTTGCCAAAATAGCCAGTGTCATTTGTAGATAATTAATAAAAAATGTTAGAATAGAGCATGTATTAGCAAGAGTTTGCAGGTGTGCCCACTGCAGCTGCCTATTTTATTTAGTTATGCTTTCTGTTGTTTTTTTTAAAGGTATTTAAGGTATACACACACACACACACACACACACACACACACACCCTGCAGGTAACACACTCTAAAAATACAGAGTGCAGAAGAGAGCCTAATTTGCCAGTATAAAATTGCTACCCAGATCTTCAGAAAGAGAGCTAGGTATGTGCTTGTGTTTTGGTGTCTCAGTACAGTGTAAGGAGTAGAGCATGAAATATGTGGTGCAGTTAGGTAGTTGTAGACTCTAGACTTAGCAGCCTTGTGAAGGGACCTATTTAGATAGTATTGTGTACTGTACAGTATTACTCTTCACCAGTAATACTGTTGTTCTGCATTTGGGGCGCATCCTATCACTCTGCTAGTGATGTCAGTCAGTGGTCAGGGATGATGGGAGTTGTAGCCCAGCAACTTGTAGACGTGAGGCGCATAAGCTTCCCACCCCTTGGGAGAGAGCCTGAGATTGAAAGGTGTTTTCCCTCATTCATTAGGCAAGACTAGGGTGCTGGGTCAATCCTCACAGCAGGCATAGGCAACGTTTGGCCCTCCAGATGTTTTGGCCTACAACTCCCATGATCCCTAGCTAACAGGACCAGTGGTCAGGCATGATGGGAATTGTAGTCCAAAACATCTGGAGGGCCGAAGGTTGCCTCTGCCTGCCTCACAGCATACAATAGCAAATAGATAGCTTTAACAGGCTACTAAAATCATAATCCTGTTTATTACTGCTATATTGAGTACAAAGTGGGAGCCGATGTGAAAAGCTGTGATTATTTGGCTGCCCCTTTTAGCATGTTATTTTGCTCTCTGCCAACTTATCAGCTGAGAAATGGGAACAAAGCTCAGGCCAAGACTCTCAGTTTTTTTACCTGTATATCCTGGTATCAAAGGGTTGCACTCATCTACTTGTCGCTGAAATGGTTCCATGCTTTTTCAAACTCTGATGAAAGAAAGTTAAGACTTTCAACTGAATCTAGACTCTAATATTAATAAGCCTGTTGTTCAAGAATTATCCCAATCAAAACATATTGGTGTTTCAGGCTGTTAGAACCTTTAAGTCAGAGGATGCAGAAGTACAGTTCCCAGACCAACCCATCAGACATGCTGCCTGGGGCTGATGGAAACTATAACTTGGCAGCAGCTAGAGGACCACAAGGGAGCCACCCTTGATATGAGCAGTCATCCATTTCTCTGTGTTAAAACATTAGGAAAGAACCATCGCCTCTCTGCGTATGAACAAACTATGGCAAGTCATCCAAGCAGACTCAAAACTCTTTAGACTTCATTTCCAGTGCAACTCTAGTTATCCTGCACTTACCCAATCAGTAAGAATACGGAGTTCAATGGGGCTTGTTGGGATTGCTGCATTGCTTGGTCAGGAAAGCCTGAAAATTTCATGGAGGAACAAAACCCCTCCAAATGAGAACAAGGGCCTATTATTCTGTTCCAAACAGCAGCCAGCCTCTGGGAAGCTCACAAGCTGCAAGTTAGACCCAAGCTTGCCTTCTGGTTTCTCCCCAGTATTTGGTGCTCAGGGATACAGTGCCTCTGAACATGAAGGTTTCATTTGGGGATTTGATAGGCTGTTCCTATGCTGTTGATAGCGACAGCAATGAAATTGTGTAATCCTTTAAAAAGCTATTTATGTTCCTGGCTGCCACAGGCACACATCCTGCGGAAAGGATCCAGTAGCCTTGCGTTACCTTACTAGCGCCATTGGCTTCTGCTGCTGCAATGTTTCATGTCCTCAGAGCACAAAGGAGATAGGAAGGGGGGAGGTGAGAATAACAGTATTGAGATTGGCAATAACAAATGCAGATGCATGAGGGCTAAAGACAAAGAGTGTAGCGAGAGAGGCAGCAAACAATGGTCAGCTACTGACGAGAAGAAAATGCAGCAGCCCTGGAAAGACTGACCTGTACAGGAGAGATCCCCCAAACGAACAATTCGCTCAGGAAGCCGGGACTGGGCCTTTTACCATGACAAGCTCGGCGAGCAATACCATCCTCCAAGCTGGCTGCTTCCTTGCGACCCTTTACAAGAGAGCTCAAGCTACAGTGCCCCGTCCCTCCCACGGCATTGTGACCTCATCCAACGACCTTTACAACACGTGCAGGGAACAGAGAGGCTTCCGGAGCGTAGCTGCGATGCACAGGACTAGGATCATCTGTACAAGAGGCCTTCCTTTCTGCTGGATGGTGCATCATGTTGGAAATAACTTTTAACACAGGAGCCATAAATAATCAGCAGAAGACATCTTCCCTCACAGTTTACTGTGTTTTATTTGACACTTTTTGAAGAGCACAGTACTCAGAAGATGCAACAGTGAAAAGCTGTGATCTGCTCCAGGACTTTAAGGGAGGTTTGTAGTCTTGCACAGGAAGAAATTGAATGAGATTACAATGATCGGGTGTTTATTTATTTTTTTACAATATATTTGATGAATTATCAAAGCAGAGATGAATATTGTAGCATTATGCCCAACAACCTTTACACAATGTGCTGTGGATTTTAAAGTGTGTAAATAATGCAGTTTTGCTACTGCAGTTACATCACTGCAAGAAAATTACATCTTTTAATAATATATTTCAACGCTTGCTTATTTGGATTACTGCAAAGTACTTACAGCATTGGTTGAGGTTTCTTTAATAGCACTGGGATGGATCCAGTTTAAGACTACAATCCTATACCAACTTACCTGGCAACTCAACAGGGCCTACTTCTGAGTAAACATGTATAGTATTGCACTTAGTTGAATTTAGTTCCTTTTGAAATCAATATGAAACATTTGTCATGACTTAAATCATGTCGCTTATTTCAATGGGAACTAATTTCAACTTAATCCGCATCCAGCTCACAGTATTTTATAAACTCTGCCATCATTTTTAATTTCCAGGTTTATGGTAAGTTGCTTTGGTTTTCCATGATTGGGTTCAGATGGAAACTTCCACAGAAAGCAAAGCAAGTTTTGCTGTCAGGTAAAAGTTTGGGTCTCTGTAATATGGCACAGAGCAGAACCTTTCCCTTAAATTTCTATTGATCAAGATCTGTAAACAACAATCAACCAACCCTGCAGCAGAAAACACATGGAAAATTGTGTTTCTTACTCTCATCTGGCAAACATCTATCACTTTACCAGTTTCTACAGTACTTACAAGTGAAAATTCATGTGCCACTTCCTTTAAATTTAGCATAGGGCTCATACAAAAGCCTGTACGTATAGCATCACATTCTATTTCTAAAAGGTTCCCTTAGACACCAAACCTATTGCTATTATTTGGGAGAATAGGGATGGATTCTAAGTGGCAGAGAGCATGCCCAGCAAAATTGGGGGGCTGATGAAGATGGGGTGGGGGAAATAAGCTTTTTTAAAAATTATAAATCTCACAATAATAGCAACAGTGCTATAGCAGAGTTTTAAAAATTAGTTACTGAAGTCTGATTATATTTAAATATTCAGTACACATAACAGCCAGTTCAGTAGCCCAAACAGTACTTCAGCCAACATATTTGCAGTTGCCTTAGTTTCATGTACTTCAGAGGGATTCAGATGGGCAAGAATTCAGCCTTAAGAGGTTGGCTTGCTGCATGATGTATTTCTAAGGAGCTGCTGCCATCCACGAGTTATCTCCCTTCATTGGCTGCAACCACACTGAGCAAATTACATCAGGGGAATTCATCAGATCACTCACATACCTCCACCCGAAAGAAGTTCTTTCTTGTAAACCGCAGTATTGCTATGCAAAATTTAGCTCACCTAGATTAATATAATTATCTTACTATCCAAGTGAAATAATATCCCTGTAGAAGTTTAGGGAACAGGATGGAAAACTTAAAAAGTTTGGTATGATAATTCTGTGGATAAATTATAGACCGAAATCTCAGGATTGCAGGTTTATAGCACTTTTAACCTGGAATGACAGCTATTTTGATAAGACATTCAAATGTGCTACTAATGCAGATATGCTAATACACAAATTTTTTTTACATACTTTTGTTCACAGAAGAAAAAGCGTAAGAACTTTGTAGTGTTCTTCCATACAGAAAGTGGAATCATGCTTCTAATAACAATGCATTAGGGAAACATCCGATACATAAAAATATATAGATGCAATGGCTAAAGACAATTTAGTGAGAACATTTTCTTGAACGTATGCTAGAAAACTGAAGAATTCCACATTTAAAATTTGTCTGTGTGATGAAAAGGGAGATTAACATTTTAAGAGCTGATTTGTCAACTTAAATATATAATCTGAGGACTGGCCATCTAATCATGTTTTGTGACTGGGAGAAAAGAAGCAAATGAGACTATCTCAGTTATGGAAAGGAGAAAATGAGCAAGAATATAAAGATAGCATTCTGCTGCTGTAAAGGATCAGAAATGACTGACAGTTGCAGAAATAATGCCTGGATAGTGTCTTAGGAGATTCTCACTACCAGAGATCAAATTATCTATGTCCTTTTTGGATCCTCCTTGCCACCTTGGCAGTTTCTAGCAGTGGGGACTTAATAGTGTTTGGTAAGGATTTTGCAGGAGTCCCTGTGGAGTGAAATCTCTTCCTAATACAGACATGGAATAATCTGGAGGAGGGCAGCTTTAGTTGAATGCAACCCAGTGCAGCACCTCCCAGCCAGAGACTACAAGGGTTACTGCTCTTTTGCTTATTGCTCACTGAAAGAAGGCAGGTGAACAGGGACAAGCTGCAAAAGGAAGCAGTGCAGCAGGGCTAGGAAGACTGGTGGTGGGATCCTTGGCCCTGGCAGGTGCTCCGTTATACCAGGCCCCTGCTCCTTTGACTGCATGTATGATGAAGATGCAACAACTTGAAACAATGCTTTTCCAAGACAACTGGGATTCTGGGAAGAGCCATGTCACAAAGCAAGGAAGCAGTCATGCAAGATGATCTTGTGTTGTATCTTCCAGGCAGCAATTGCCTATCAGAAGATGTAGCGGACCGAAAGGGGTCCAACACAATTAATATCAAGCGATCTTTTGCCATTCTAGCTTGCCACCCCTGGTGTTCTAGCTTATGACGACATATGCATTCTGTTCTAGTCTAGTAGGGGCCTGCACGGCTGGCAAATCACCAAGTCAAATGCAATGAACCGGCCATGTTTTGTGGCCATTCTGGTACTTGAGAATCCATCTATTTTTTTAGAGTACCTGGCAGGCAGCAAGCTGCACTCTCCATATGTGGCCAGTGGTCTGTGTTTAGCCTGAATCTAGGAATAAAGAGATATCATTGAAATAAAACATAGGGTTTGAAACTGGAGATCATTTAGGGCAATAAATGCTCCAAATGATCATCTAGTTTTCAGGTAGGAGAAGAAGACCTGACGTACAAAAGGTCTTTAACCATTGTCATTCCTATGGATTACGGTACTTCAAATGGAACTGGGGCTGTTAAAAAGAATTCAAAACCCAAAGGTGTTTCTGTATGCTATTCTTTGCATAGCAAGAAGAGAGTGGGATCGTCTGACACTCTTCATGCTCCCCTCCTGTTATTACAAGATCATCATTGTGCATTTCATATCTCACCATCTTTAAAAGCCTATAATTACTGAAGCAGACTGTGAAACTATGTTATTTAAAATTAACCACTGAATGCAAATCAACAGAGGTAAAGAGCACCCTGTACAAGAAAATAGCACTTTAGAAAGAAAGCATCTGTACAATATTTAAATATTGTATATACATCATGTAATATTGTTCATAGCTCACCCAAAGGAGTTGCTTATTTGTAAACCATGGAAGGCCACACACACTTACACATACAGAAAAACAAATCGTTTGCCTTTAAAACACAGCAGACAGGATGAAAACAAAGGAAAGCCAACATGCACACTTTCTAATTATTCAGTAGAATAATTATTTAAGGAACAGCAAGCTAGATACTGTGACTAGAATTATCCAGTCCATCCCTGTGATGGCTAATTCAGCAAAGCTTATTCACATTCTATCAGGGAATTATATAATGGATATAATGCAAATGGGGCCCCTTTAAAATTCTTCACTGAATTTTTAAGCATTTGCACAATGGCCCCTAAAATATAAGTGCCTGATCAATAATCTTACGTTTTTAAAAGTAAAAAGGGTCTATGGCTTTTCACTCATGCATAGCTAACTGGAAAAGGGTGTAACTACACAATTACGGTAACGTTCTGGTGCGTTGGAGGCATGACTGGGGTTCAGTGGATCACAATGTGTTTTCAAAATGTTGTGGGCGGGGAAACATGGCTGACCTTCTCCATCGGTGGTGAGGGTCTCTGGCTGCAAATCCAGTCTACCTGGAAGCGACTACATATCAAAAGCCCTGCATTGTGGCTTTAGACTGCATGGTATGCAAGCTGCCTCCACGCTGCAAATTGCCAGTCTTGAAGGACCTGCAGCACAGAGAAACATATTTTCCCCAAACCACCTCTAATCACATTTGGTATGTAGTAATGCAGAACTGCAGGCCATGTGCGAATCCAGGAAACTGTTAGGTGGACGCAGCCACATCACACCACAGTTTAAAGCAACTTCTGTGTTGGGGGAATTTCTTATGTTCATCTGCTCTAATTCACACCGGGAAGGGAATCTAGTTTGTTGCCTAAAGCTTTTGGGAGTTTTGAAGCTGGCAGTGCTCAAGATATGTGCCAGGTTCCTTTCTTATGTTGTGTGGGAGCAGGGGAAGGCGAGTCTCTCATTTCTTGGAGAAACAGTGTTCATGCTCCCTCTGCAGGCCAAATGCAATACAGCTGAACCTCCTGTCCTGCCTATATGTACAGTATCTCCTGGCAATCCCCCCCCCCATAGATTTTAAGCTTCTTCCGGATGTACTATATCACAGAAGCTGGTGAGGAGGAAAGCTGGAAATTGCCCACTTCATGGCTTATGTATGCAGGGCTGGGTATACAGTCACATCAATGGAAGAGAATGGGAAAGCAAGTATTTTGGATGCAAATGAATGACAGGTACAGTAACTAACTACTCTCTATAGAGTTGTGAATGTAACAACCTGTTTTCTTTTTTCCTGATGAATCATTCTAAATAACAATAAGCATTTTATATAGTTCTTTCATGAACAGGTGAAATAAGTTGGCCCTGTATAAAGGTATCCCTTTTATTTTACTGGATCTCACTCTCTAGGACCAACACAGTATATATTTCCTGTTTCTTAACAAGTATGAGAGAGGTAATGAAAATGGCTCCTTGCTTTCTCCAACCTGAGAATAGAGGTGCTTTCTGGGCAGCTGCTGCCACCATACCCCTTCATTTCTTTTGCATGAGGTCTGCCCAACAGCTAGCTGGAAGTATGTGGGTTTTTAAAAAAAATATATAAAAATAAAAATCCCTACCTACCACATAAAGTCCCAAAGTAAAATGTGAGGTGGGAGCTCTTAAATTTGTAAAAACTGTTGAGAAGGGAGACTTTTAAAAACCTTCTCTTTCCAATGAACAAAAAAGAAGAAATACTCAAATACTTGGGCTGCAATGGCTAATCCAGGGAGAGCTGTTCAGATGTTGCTGGACTGTAACTCTCATCATCTCTGACCATTGGTGATCTGATTGGGACTGGTGGAGACTGGAGGGCTACAGGTTCCCCTACTCCTGGATTAATCAGGTTAGATTAACACTTCGGGTAGATCCACTGGAATCACTGCACTTAATCAACTAGCCTGTGCCATTGATATCAGTGGGTCTGCTCTAGACATCACAAAGTCTGGATCCAACACATTGTTTTAAATACAATGTGTATTTATACAAACTACTTATACAAACTGCAGATGGCAAACATCATCCTTTTCCCCTTCACCTAAAAAGGGTGTGTCTGTCCTAAGATGAGATTGTGTATCATATCTGCTAATTTGAAATGTATGCTCCTTGCAATACTTAGTGAATGTTTTGCCAATTTAATTGATTCCTTTAAATGGGCTGCAGCCTTAACAAATCTGCTTTGCGGCTTGGAAGTTTGCTAAAACAGAAGCAAAAGCCACCAGAAGCAGTCATCATATATCCACAACAAGTAAATGTACCTTGCCTGGGTGGTAAGTGCTGTTTTTTTTTTTTTGTTTTTTTTGTCTTTTACAAAGAAAGGCTAGATACTTCACCTCTAGCACTCGTATTAAAGCATATAAATAAGAGAGGTCTGGTTTTAAAACTGCTAAAGACCTATAAATCTCCGCTGACAATTAACAGCAGCACTTGAGAGGACCACTTTAATTTAGGGCTGCAGTGATGACCTCCTGCTGTCCGAAGCACTTGTTGGTGTCAGTGAGACAGCTTGCCATTTGCTATATTAGGGTCTTCAATGTAGGACCATGAATATGAGCTTTGACATTTTGGGCCCCAAATACAGCACATGTGGAATACTTCCAGTAAAACTATTTGTTTTCCCAATCAAGAGGGCAGTGATATTTCAACGACTAATTCTCACAATGCATTTAGCCATTTTGGATTATTCCGTTTCATGTTTAGCACCTGATAACCATGTAAATTTCGGATTCCTGAACAGATAATTTTGAGAACGACAACAACAAAAATGCCTGACGTTTCCCTTCTAATGGTTCTCTCCTTTTTCCGTCTGGCTGAAATGCAAGTCCATTTTGGTGACGCATGGAAAATGAGAGAACAGAGTGTTGGACTAACAGGTAGTGGGCAGGGGAGGAGCATTAGTAGTTTAGGAAATCAATACCAGCTTTGACACTTTTAGAAGTGGCAACGTCAATTGCCATGGCTTTGATCTCAGTGTCCCCAAATTGCATTAGTGTTTTGATCTCCCTCCTGCTTGGCGCGGACGTATCAGTTCCTGTGAGATCCAGGCGCAGAGTGCCACACTTCTTCACCCCTGGCTCAGTAATGAAACTGACGTGGTCATGTTCCGAGCTGTAGATGTTGATCACGATGACCAGCTGCGAAGGCTTGGCAGGTGTATAGCTGCGCGACACAGTCTCCCCAAGAGCCACCGACTGGTCAGCAGAAATGAATTTGTCAAAGACATCCGTGCACCAGCGGGTGCCATCTTTAACTAGCAGCTTTTCTGCAGGATGCTTGCCCTCCACGTAACGATTCAGGACTCCTACCCCGTAGGTCAGGGGAGAGCGGCGCACTTTAATGACAGCAGGATCCAGACCAAATAAGACTGCTCCTTTGAGGATCGTGAGCCCCACATCCTGAGGAATAATGATTCGGCATTTGGAGCCGAAAGCATTCTGGATAGCTTGCTGTAGTAGCGGAGCTTCAGCAAATCCACCCACCAGGAAGAGGAACTTCACATTAGTTACTTCTGGCTTTTCAAACAAATCACCTTGGTGGAGAGGAAAATCCACATGGTCAGAATAACAGTAACACCTTTGCAGGTATTAAGAGAACACAATGACAAATGACAGGAAAACTCACTAAATGGAGTGAGAGGAATCCAGTATGATTCACAGAATGATATTGTGAAGGAATCAAAGTAGGCTAGGTGCTCTTCAGATCTAGAATGTTGTATCCAGCTAAGTTCTACTCACTTGGCATTCTTTCCCACCAATGTTAGTTCTCCTCAGAGTAACCCCATTAACTAAGTTAGGACTGTTCATGTCAGTGGGTCTTTTAAAAGTCCTTAAGACATTCAAACACACCCTTGATACTTACTGAGATGTTGTATGATTTCATCAATGGTAGGCTTGAAGAGAGCATTCATTGCATCGGGACTCATCCTCAGCATTCCCTGTGATGACCACTTCACAAAATCTACACTGTAAACAGGACATGATAAGAAAGTTTGCTTTTAAAAGAAATGCTTTTTAATGAAATGCTGCTCACTTAGCAAAAATGATGTTACGAACTCAAGATGTTTCAAAAAGCTGGAAAGGAAAGGATTCCAATGTCACATCCTCACTATGTAACCAATGAGATAAACAGAACACCTTCACGCAATGGGAGACCACCCATGCTGAAGAAAAGGCTGCTTTGGTTTGCCTTCTGTCAGTTTTTTATTTCTACCATGATGTTCAGGTGCCAACCAAAGATGCTTTTGTTTTAAGAAAGTTGACCCCTGAGATATTGTCGAATTTGTTTGGGGGTTTGTTTGTTTTGTATTTTTATCTTTGATGCCTCAGGCCATGAAGCAGTTTGTATATTTCATACAACAGAATGCCATCTCCTTCACATATTGCCAGGAATTAATTTTCTTCAGTCTTACTTGGACTGATTATTCCTTTTGTGTGGCAATGAACACAAAAATCTCTTTGGATTCTGTTAACTTAAAAGTACTTACTTGCTTTTCCTTAAGGCGTGTTCCACACTGTGTCCTCGAAATTTCTTGTAGTAGTCAATGAACGAGAAAGGCAGGGTAATGTTGAGTGGATTAGTCCGATCTGGTGCTGCCGCCCTTTTGCGTGATTCAAACGCTATCATCAGATCAACCCAGGCAGCAGGCCGCTTGATCTTAAATTGTTCAATAAAATCTTCTCCAAATATTTTACACAGGAGTCTTTCAAATTCATAGTCTACCCCTAAGGAACCATGCGGCCCACCTGCATCAGAGACAATTAGAACCATTAATCAAACATATCACTTAAGGTATGATGCAACCAACATATTTTAAATATTGCATGGGCATTGCGATATCCACTCGAAAATCAAGCCATAGAAAAACATACTGTGTGCAGTTGAGGCAAACTTGCAGCTGCAATCTTAAATACACTTAGTAGGGATTAACTTCTGAATTCAGGGAGGTGATTATTGAGTAAGCAACCTCAGGAGGAGCAGAATTCAGATACATGGGTGGAATTCAACTAACTGTTGCTCAGAGGAGACCTACTGAAATTAATAGACCTAACTCAGCCATGTTCAATCATTTCAAACACCCTATGCGTTTGCTTGGAATCCATGTACTTCCGAATTGGAGAAGCTTCCTATGGAGTACACACTTAAAAACATGAATATGTAACTAATGTACTATGTAGTATGGTCCAGGCACACAATTTTAATGTACTATTTATAATCTCTTCCCCCTTTCCTGAAGTTCCCATTTCTTGTCTTCTGGCTTCAACTCCTCTAAAACTTCAAAACCTCACTCCTCTCTTTGATTGCCAATGCTCTTTGCCTTTCCTGAAAAACTGATGGGAGAAGCATGCTAAATAAAAAGAAACCAATGTAAATTTACTTAACACCTGAAAGACTGGCTCCTTCCATAAAAGACTTCTCTGGTATTAAGATCAGCAGCGGAAGCCCTCTTGGTTGTTCTTCCAACCTCAGTAGTTTGGTGAGTAAGGTCTCGGAAAGGGCATTCTCTGTGGCAGCCCCCAAGTTATGAACATCCCTCCCCTCAGACACCTTCCCTGTGCAGTTTTCAGCTAAATTTGGACACCTGAGATGTGTTTTTTCAGGACCCACCCTATTCCTGTGACTGTGATTTGTTTTAACTATTTTTAACATTGATTTTTAGATTACTGTAACCTGCTGCAGAATCTGCTGGCGGTGATGGCAACAACAACAACAACAACAACAACAACAACAACAACAACAACAACAACAACAACAACGTAATCTGCTTGTTCTTGGTACAGAGCATACATATGTCTGTGAACATTGCCATCACTTCATTTAATAACAATGAAATTCAGTGGTGGGCTGCATGATACAGAACCACCACTCACCTAACCTCCGGTTGGTTGCTTATCAGGAGGTAGAGAGGCGAGGCAGTGGCGAGTTCAACACGGTGCAAACACACCAGCAGAGCCAATCTGGCACTCCTGTTGGTGTGTTTGGCAAGCAGCAGCTATGTGACCCACCAGAGCACAAGTGAGCAGCACTGCCCTGCCGTGCTGCCCTCTACTGGTTAAATGCACATGTTATACAATGAGTAGGAGTGAAGAATGCAACTTCACCTGTTGCCTTGTAGAGTTCCTTTAAGTGTCCTTCAGGTAACCTTATCTGGTGGACTGTAACATCAACTGTCCCTCCTCCACTATCAACAACTATGTAACGGTCGCCTGTTAATAAAAGAGGAATCACAAGCCATGTATTAGAGTTAAATGATATAACTACATTTTTGCACAGATGCTGCTGCTGACAGGTCTAACCAAAAGGCAGCAAGGGCCAAGGTGACTCAGGAAAGGACACTACCTTCTTCCAACTCGGACCAGATCTCTCCTATGACATTTTCAACCATAAAGGTGCGGCTTTGACGGTTACGCCGAATGTGTTCTTTAGCTAGAGGATGACAGAGACAAAACACTAATTGTAAGAAAGCATGAACAAGTTGGATGTGTACCCTGCAGACTGCAAAATGGAAGAACACTGAAAGCTGGCTAGTGATCATATTGCCAAGCACTTGTCTTAATGTTTTGGGGATAAAAGCCATGACCCCAATTCACAGACATTCCTTTAATTCTTACAACAAATTGGTTCCAAACAGGAGAGTGGCAGCAGCTAAAGGCTTTTAACTGAACTAATCACAATCTGTTAGGATCCTCGTTGATTCTGAATAAATCACAATTCTGCCAGCAGAGGGCGCATCAACACAGAATTTGAAGTCTGACTAAATTAAATCTGTATTAAGGGATAGTACTTGTGATATGAAAATATATATATTTAGAGAGGATCAGGCGTGTTACCAATTTTTCAAATATGCACAGCGCCATAGACACTGTGCTCTCTGCAAAATTGCTTGCTGATTTTAAGACACTCAAGAGTCATGGTAGCATAAAGGCAAACTCCCGTCTTCTATTTTGGTGGCCCATAAGAGAGTTGCATACGTTAAACAAACCATCTGTGAATTGGGGACTCAAGATATGCACATTGTTTGTTACTATCACTAAAAAAGAAAGAATAACTGTTTTAATTGCAAGCACTCTTTGTACTATGAATGAACACGGCATCATAGTTTTCTTTAGATCAAGGAAAACAACAGGTTGGAAGTTACTTTTTAAATATCATGCTAGGAGTAGCATATAACCACAGAATCGGAAGGTCTTCTACTCTAGTCCCTTGCTTAATGTACAGCTGTCCCCAGAATTGCAGTCTTGCACAATTCCTAGTTGTTTTGATGGAATTTTCCTATGAGAATGTCTCAACGGATGTTCAAAACATTTGTTTCCCCAGTGCCTGGAACAGGTAATGTGGAAGAAATAGTATTCTAATTTTATGCTCACACTCGTCAACAGAGATGTTATGCTGCACTTTGAATCCCTTTTAGGCAAGTGGCCTGTGTGCTGGAGCAGAGCCACCCACTCAAGACTGGTGTCACTACAGCTTACCCTAAACAGGGCTGGGGTGAGATGATGGCAAGGCACAAAGGTAGAGTCATGGTGCTCCTGCTGGTATGTCCAAGCAGCCTTGACCTGCCAGCCAACCTGCCCCACCCCTGTCCAGGTAAGCTACAGCAATACAGGTGTTGGGTTGACTGCTCCTCCCCACCCAACCTGACACAGATCAATTAACCTAAGCATGTTTCCATTCTCTTCCATTCATAAAATCAGCACGGGTATAGAATTCCCCTATCTGTCTGGAAAACGTTCTCAGAATTTTATTCCACCTTTGGCACAGGCTCACATATGATAACACTGTTCCGAAACACTTAAAACTGTGGAACAGCTGAAAAGTTCACACTTTAATGAGCCTGACCGGGTAGTTTCTATTATTAGGGCTGGCAATTACCTATCCAGGTTCTCCCAGTGTGAAAATCAAGAGTTGGCCGGGAAATTTGGAAGACATCTTGCTATGAAAGATTTTGGCAAGAAAGGGTGAGTAGAAAATTAGGTTGAGCACTAATCATAGCTCAATTAAATCAGCCCTACCTGGTGTAAAGCCAGTGGCAATGGTCTCACTTGGGTTATAACCATTGACAGGCCCTTTGCTGCTTAAGTCTATCATCTGATGAAGGCGGAGCTTCCTGCAGTAGATGGATGCAGCCTCTGGCTCCAGGGCAATTATGAGCTGCTCAGGGTTTTCTGGGGATGCCATTCCTGCCTGTGAATAAAGGAATCAAACAAGGAAGGGAGAGGAAATGATCAGCTGAACTTTGGTTTTCAGCTGCCTTCACAGTGAAGTAGCTTTGTGAATCCTGAGGCTTTCATTCATTCACCTATGCTTTTTTCTTTTCACTTCTCTTATTTTCATATGCTAAATATCATGGGGGGGGGAAATAACATCTAGTTCATTTCAAGGATTCATAGCCAGGAGAGATGCATGCATTTCCCCTACTGAATAGAATGACATAACTGCATATGATATAGCAAGATAAACAAAAGGTATGTTAAAAAGAGTAAATTCATCTCCTTTTCAAGCATCTAGTTCGATTTCATGAAAAAGTTTCCCAAAGAGAAAGAGACAACTAGCTTTGGCTTCTCTGCCTAATCAGCGTTAAAACACAGTTACATTGCTCTTACACTCTTCCTAATGTGTAAGGAATATAAAGTGCCAAATCATGTAAAGTAAACCTTATCTGTTCTGCAGGTTGCTTAGTGCGATGGAAATACCTGGGCTACTAACATAACAATCCTTATGATTCTTATTGTATAGTTTATTAGGGCTTATTCCCAGATAAGCAGGTATAGGATTGCAGCCTAAAATACCTGCTATATTCCTGAATATATTAATTTTCTAGATTTTGTGCTAGCCAATAATACTTTCAAAAACATAACCATGCACCTGTAAATGCCAGACACTTTCCTGCCAGAGTTATGCACACTGAATTCACAGACCTAATCCTTGAATGCTGAAGATTCTATGTATCTAGGGTTGCAATCATACACCCACTTACTTAGGAGTAAGCCTTACTGAAGTCAATGAGGCTCACTTCTGTGCAGATATACAGGACGGAACTGAAGGAAGACTCGGCATCTGAAATACTGCAACTTCTATCGCTATTCTTTTTTCAAGAGAGTATAAAATATTCATGGTATGGCATCAGGTAATGCTGTATGACACCAATGCACACAGCTTTCCTGATTTGGTTTTCCTTCTTTGCAGTGCTCATTGCTTGCCATGCTCCATTCAGGTAGAAGCAGTTAACCCTAGAGAGGGGAGTAGCAGGCTATTTTTTCATGGAAAAATGAGAATAATCATGCCTCTACATTTTGCTTCATAACTCAGGTTCTACAGATAATTGACACTTAATTTTAAAAGAAAGCTGGGGATATGGAGATCATGGTTCACTGGGAGCTGGAGATCCAACTGCTCCTTGCTCCTCCCATGGATCCCCATGGTCTGACCTCGTAAGGCCCTTTCCACCACTGAAACCTTCAGCAGCCCTTGACATACCACCAGTGGTAGAGGCCAAGGTGGGCTTGGAGAAGGCTTGGACCCCACCCCCACCCTGAAACAGTAAGAAACGTACACAAGCGCTGGAGCTGATGTATGCATTTCCATTGGAAGCCATGGAGAGTGATCATAAAACCTAAAAAGGAATCCCCTAGATAGGAAAATACCACGACACTCTCTGGCCATGTCCCCAGGAGTGCTTTGGGTATTAGTTCTCCTCTGATCCACCAGTAAAGTTGTTCTGTGTGCACTGTACAGTGCACATAACCGTACACATTATTTCCCAGCACATAAGATAGTATTTGTGCTGGGAATAATCTTATAAAACGCTATTTGCAAACATTTTGAAACAGAGCAGCATTAAAGATTCCTTATTTCTCTTTCAGCAGAAGAGGCAGAATATGGCTTAAATAAAAAAATGTGTATGGTTGTATAAATTTGCTTGTGCTGCCATAGTTACACTTGCTTCTTAGACCCACACAAGGCTGAGGGGCATTGCACTGTCATGTCCTGGCTGCCAGTTGCAATACTTACCAGAGGCTATACCTAATAGCCTTCATCACAATGTGTCACAAGCACAGAGAAACAAAAAGAAGCATCACGACAGAGTGCATGTAAACACGCACGCACAGTCTTTGTGGGGAACAGCTTGAACGTTGTATTATGTTCTGTATGTATGCTATATAACATACCACAGTATTAAGGGTCTGTGTGGAGAGAATCTAGGCAACAGCAAAGAGGCAAGTCAGCATATTCGACATGGGAACTCTCAACATTTTAGTGCTAATCCCTAAAGCAGGGATGGGGAACCTGCAGCCCTGCAGATGTTGCTGGACTACAACTCCCATCATCCTTGACCACTAGAAATACTGACTGAGGCTGATGGGAGGAGTCCTACAACAAGTGAAGGGCCACAGGTTTCCCATTCCTGTCCTGAAGTACAGGAAGCAATAACCAGCAAAGGAAAGATGGTCAAATTAGCTCAGCTCAAGTTATAGTGTTAAGTGTTGGGGAGATCTGAGCAATGGAGACTGATTGGAAACGTGGAAGAAAATTGAATACTTTGTGAATAACTTTGGAAGCAGTTGAACTCCAGACTTGCTGGGGACTTTGAAACAGCAAGAACGTTGAAGCAAAGTACCCTCTCTGGGATCAGAGATTCCTACTTGTAACAACTTTACAGAGTGTGTTTATGTCGTAGTATGTGTTTTTGCATGCAAAGTAAAAGTTAACTCTGCTAAGCAACTGCTGCATGTGCTGAGCTTAACCACTTGACTGAAGCTTCTGTGGCACATGCACTCAGAACATACCAAACATGCATGTGACATCCCCTCCTAAATTTGTTTCATCCCCAGCTCCTGCCTTTCCTGATGCCTCAGAGGGAGAATTTTTATTTTTGGAAAGCCAAAAAGCAAATGCAGTCCTCACTCTTGTCTTCTGTATCAGGTGAGATTCACCGAAATTGCATTCAAGAGAGTAAGAGAGGTGGTGCCTTGTTGTTGAAAATTCTGTAGTTATTTGAGTGCTTTTGTAATGATCACTGAGTTGAATAATATTTTTAGGTTAAATTTTGTAGGACCAGAGATATAAAGAAGCAAGGTCTTCAGGATTTGTGGTATTTTGCAGCAATCATACTTTTGGAATGAACTATTTCAACAGAAAATCAAATAATGCTCACTGAATTATGCCTAATATATGGCAGCAGTGGCATTTAGCCCTTGTGCTACCAATTATTTTCATGTCAACATGAATATTGATTTGACAGCTCATCAGGGCTAAGCTGAAAATAAATTCAACCAGTGAAGGCAGTTGAACTAGTTTTTCTCTGACATTTATTTCTGCTCATGTGTGTAAGAGAGGGAAGTATGCCTGAACTTAGTCTCCTGGATCCATTTAAATTGGTGGTCTTCAGCTTATCCTGAGCTCAGACCTGGAACCCTAAACTGCAGCAAATGGATGCACTTCCAGGTGGGGCCCAGTACGAAAGGACTGGAACCCATATATCTGAACCAGAGTGAAGGGACAAAGCCTATAGGAAAAAAACTACATTAAGGTGTACAACTCTTCCTCTCCATGCCATGTTGCTAGTGACAATCAAAACATATACCTGCCCCAACCCCAACCCCAACCCCAACCCCGGTGTATCTTAGGACATAAGACTCTTCTCAAAAAAAGAAAACTGCTTTAAAGCTTTGGTTTTGGGAGTTGTTGAAGAATGTAGTGAAATCTGAGCAGGCTGGGAGCTTCCACAGGAAATGGCTTTGAGGAAATCAGTACATGGAAAAAACGGGCATGAAAATTGACCTGGAGTATCAACAAATCATGTTCACTGTGTTATTAGCCCAATGTGGGACGCCAACCACTTATTACACTAATACAGAAGCCTTGAGATTGCTTCGCCACTGTACCTATCGGATTTATGATGCTTCTGGGGGTGGTTGTTGTGCATGTGACAAGCTGATATACCAAGCACCCCAGACCAATAATGAGGCAGCCTGTGCTTTTCCTGTGTACCAGGATGATGTAGAAATCACTGTTTACAACACTTTGTCCTATTTTGTTTTGACCTTAGGTATACAAATCCTTTAAGGAAAACCTCTTAATGACCAGATCAGTAGATTCTGATCCTGTCAGGTCCCTCCCCCCTCCAAAGCTGGAAAGAGCCATTGCTCTACCCAGCAAGAACTCTGTTCCACTGCAGCAGTGTGGCTTTTACTTCTCGCAAACCACAGCTGCTGCAGAAACGCAGACAAGATGCATTGGTGCAATGGATGAAGTCATAGTACTAAGGGCATAATCAGTGATGCATTTTATTTTATTCTATTCCATGAAGCACCGAGGCTCAGTCAAACAGCTTTTATAGATAGCGCTAACACTTGATAGCTCATTTAGTCTGTATAAGCCTTTCAGTTTCAGAGGTCATATTTTTGCACGAATGCTCTAAAATGTTTCTGGTCATTTACAGGTCCTTCGCTGCTTGAGTACCTAAGCTATTAGCAGTTTGCTGCGCTACATGTAAAAATGAAGGACCGGGGCGTATTCCATTAGCCTGGAACGTATATTTGTGCAAACCTAACCACAGCAATTAGCAAATGTAAATTGAAATTTGTTAGCACGTGCTTCTTGCTCTATGCATTTTAACACCATGATCAATTAAGCTTCCTTAATTAATTATGGCTTCAAAAATGCTGCAATCTTATAGCATATTATAGCTTCATAACAAACATTAGTGCTTATGCAGAAAAGATAATTTGTAAGTATCAACCAGAAGAATCACATCCACAGGAACTTGCAGTAATAACACCAATCCATTCTCTGACAACAATCTGTCTCTACCAACAAGTGACAATTAAGTGGATTTCTCCATTTCCCCTAATACTGCTAATGTGTCTAATTTGCACTGCTTTTGATATTCTGCAGGCAGAAAATGAAGGCAGCAGCGAGGGCTTGCAGCTTTAAATCATCACTTGCCTTTGTTCCCTAATATCTTTTTGCCTTTCTACACCAGATGCAGGAATTAGCAATGAACTGATAACAACTATAATATGCCCGTTGCAAATATCAAATACATTAGCTACCCTCCAAAATACTTCTTTGGTTTCTACTAATAGAAAACACTAAATCAGATACTCGGGGGGGGGGGACCCTAGGAATCCTGCATTGAAACATTCCAGTTCCTTCAAAAAGGAAAGCTGCATCTGCAAAGACCAATCACAAAAATGTTTATGTATACAAGCTAAAGGAAATGCAAACATAGTTACAGCTTCGGAATTCCATCATATCTTGCCATGAAATGGGGGTGGGGATTCCTGGAGCAGTGGTACCAGGGCAGGGGTGCAGAACCTGTGGCCCTCCAGATGTTGTTCGACCACAGCTCCCATCATCCCTAACCACTGGCCCTGCTGGCTGGGTCCAATGGGAGTCGGGGCCTGCAGTTTGTTCAGGGTGCTGAGAGTTGTTAGGAGACTCCTATTCCCCTCAAAGAGTTACAAATCCCAGAGCGGTTTAACAATCTAGCCAGGGAACTCTGGAAACTGCAGCTCTTTTGAAGGGAATAGGGATCTCCTAACAACTCTCTACATCCTTAAGGAACTCGTCCCTGGGATTATGTGGAGGAAGCCACAACTGTTTAAAGTGGCATTGTCCTGCTTTAAAGATCTAGTGCAGGTAGCACTGGTGTTTGATGCTGTATGTGGCTAGTATGTTGCTAAATATATCCAATGTTAAATAACATTCAAATTACACACACACACACAAATTTAAAAAGAAATGAGATCCTTTCTAATGGGCAGAGTGTTGAGCTATCTGCTTTCAGCAATAACTCAAACCAAAAGTTTATCTTTAACGCCATGCCTTCCTTCGTCTCAAGTTGAGGATGCCATTCTGCTCATGCATATAAAACTTCTTATTTGTGATGTAAGAGAGGAAACTGTCATGAGGCAAAGGAAAAATGTTGCCGCTTAGTCGAAACTATATGGTCAGGTACACCGGACATGTTGAAAACAAGGGACAGTGCACTACTTTTCAGGACTGGGTTTGTAATCTGAGGAGAATGGGATTACAGGATTGGGCTGAAGGGATTGTAGTCTTGCACAAACAAGACTGCTGGGAAAATTCAAAAACTGAAATCCAATTTGGTCTTTAACTTGCTAATGACCTATACATAGACCTTTTTGGTCGGATCATCTGTGTTTGTTTTGTTCTGAGGGGTTCCTACTAATTATAACTTAAGTGTGTAGTAAACAGCATTCTTCAAGCTTTCTTCATTGTCCCCCCCCCCATACTGTATAGACTGAATGGTAAAAGCTAGATAATGCAGTTAAGGCAGGAAAACAGATAAATATGTAAGCCCTCAATACCTGTCAAGAGCATTTCCTCAAAAGGAGACTTGCAGAAATTACTGGACAGGATAATTTTCATCAGATTTCTTACCTCCTCTAGCTGTTTCTTGATTAACAGGGTTGAACTTCGTCCCTTCAAAAAAACATTACAGCCCCTTCCGCAATATTGTGATTTCTACTGGCATGTGACAGAAATTCCAGGCAGTGCACATGCTGTGGTTGAAGTATTTGTAGTGAAATGAGAGCTGAAAGAATGTCTCCCTTCCAAAAATAAAAAAATAAAATTGTCAAGCTGAAGGAAGACCCTTGGTCAGAAGGAAGGAAGGAAGACCCTTCTCACCAAGAGCATTATCATTCCCTTTTTCTACAATCAAGGTTAAGCACCTGAAGCTCAGTTCAAGGAAGAGGCAACACCAGAGAATTCAAAGACCATCCATCATTTTATAGTGGATATTTGACAAGAAGTCTGGAGCCTTTTAAAAAACTTTCAGAGCAAGAGATCAAAATAAACAAAAAGCCAACCAATTCTTAGGGGTGCTGAATGTTTTTTATTACAATGTTTCCTGAAGGGTTTTGAATGTAAGGCAGGAAAGGGGAACCTGTGTTCCTCCAGCTGTTGCTAGACTCCAGCTCCCATCAGCCCCAGGAAGCATGGCCAACAGTCAGGGATGATGGGAGTTATAGGCCAACAATATCCCATCAAACTCCCATCACCTCTGACCGTTGGCCATGCTTCCTGGGAGTTATAGGCCAACAATATCTGGTGAACTACATTTTTGCATCCCTTCTTCAGGGAGAAAAGATGAAGCAAGCAATCACAACAGGATACAAGAATATTCTGGCTAGCTCCTAATGAAAAAATGTAAACTTGCCAAAATTTCTCAAGCAAATATATGCAGATATAATTTGCATGTGTGTCCATTATGATCCCTTTCATTAGCCTTTTCACATGAATAATCTTCTTATTGCCCATCCTTTCTTAAAGATGCACTAAGATATATCTTTGTATGCCAACAGTCACAAGTATGAAAGACAACATGATGCTACACAGCATTACTGCTCTGGAAAGTATCTGTGGAAGATGCCATTATCTTTAAGGACATGGGGGATGTAATTGCTTGTGTAGCCCACTTCTATAGGACTTTGTCATATTGTAGACTATTTGCCTAGAGGCAAACACATCCTGGGTAGCAAAACACCATTTTATTAGTAGTAAACAGGATGGCTTTTTTGTTTAGTGTGGGGTATGTGCATGGACAACTTCCACAAACCGACAAGTGCCATTATGGCTCACTATAACTAATACATTGCTATGGACGTCATGCAAAATACACTCCCTTCTCTTCCAGCTGCACCTTCTGCCAAATATATTTTTCAGACATAAGATGACTTGTTTTTCTTAAATGTGCTTATTTGAATGTAGAATACTATTAGTCTGGAGTAGTTTAAAAATACATTTCAGAGTGCTCAGTGTGACCTATATCTGTCCTTTGGGATCATAAATCACTGTACTGCCGACTGCTAGTCCACAGCATCTCCTTCCTTCTTTTAGTCCTATCTGCCCAGTATCAGAATTTCTTATTTTAGTTCCTCCTTCCCATCCATTTCTATTCTACTTTTCATCCTCAAAAGTTACAGAAAGTAGCTTACAACAATACACAACACAATTGTAGATATGAACTGATATGGCTTTTGTGGAGTCACCTCCCTGTGATTTCTTCCTAAGCTCTCTTTCATCACTATTTATTGATCTGTTTGGTAAACACACAGTCACAGACAAAAAAAAATTACCACAGATGCGGACATTAGTCAACAACATTCCATTGCGCCACAGATGGGAAATGCTGCAAGAACATTAGTCTATTTTTCTCCCTGCGGCTATGAGATACCATTCCACAGGTACACATGCACACAAACAACAGGCAAGCGACAACAGACAAAGATAATACACGAGTCTCTAATGTTTCAGCTTTACCTACAACCGTGTCCTTCCATGAGAACCTTTAAGTGATTTGCTTCTGGCACTAGCATTAGCAATCCCACACTACAGACTGTTGAGAAAAATGTTGCTCAACATTAGAGACAAGTACAAGATATTCAAAGTGATTGTGGGGGTCTAAACAGCATTTTAGGAGGTTACTCAAAATACCCAAACAAACATTTTGAAAACATGCATTGCATAGTTGTACTGCCCCTTAGGGTGGCCAAGTGCAAAAAGAGGACACGGATTCTGCCCCATATAATAGGGAATTTCCTCTTCAATACATGTGCTGAGGAGGGAATTTTGCCTTCACAAAGGATGCATGGATCCTGCCCTCTTTTACACCTGACCACCCTACTGCCAGTGGATTGTGTAATTCTTCCCAGCTGCACACAATCAAATACGCGAAATCCAAGTGGGGAAATGGTAGGCAGATATGGCAAAGACAAACATGTCTAAAATAAAGGACAGGGGCACATTTATGTCTGAATAAAATCACTTAACTGAAACAGGATTAGACTCAACAAAGGATCATCAATGGATTTACTAAACATTGAAGAAGGAAGTGATCAAAAGGTGAGAGGGTTGGCATGTGCTTCTTTAAGCTACAAAGTGAGCACCACCTTTCTTTTCCCTCAATTCTACATCACACCTTTTGCCATTTACTGCCATCTTATCAGCATAGGAAGCTGCCTTATACTGAGTCAAATATTATTCCAGCCACCTCAGTTTATTTTCAGTGCTGGCTGGCAGCAGATGTCCAAGGTTTCAGACAGGCATCTCTTCTATTCCTATCTGGGGATGCCAGGGATTGGACATGCAAAGTAGCAGAACGCTACTGAGCTAAGGCCCTGAAATAGATTCAGGTGGGTAATGAGACCATATGAAATATGACCATGAAACAGGTGCTTGTGCATGCAGATACAGCTTCCTATTCTCTTCTGTATTTTGGTTTCAGAAACCAAAATATAATCCCTGTGGTGTTGCATTCCCAACTGTCAGTGAGCAGGAATTTTGCAAATTAAACAGCTCCCTCAGACACCACAATTTCTTTCAGCCACTGTGTTACCTTCAATGTCCCCCACCCACTAATGTCTATTATCTGAATCCCCATCAATAACACCAAATTTTGCACAACCCTCCCTCCCCGCTGGAATAAAGAGGAAAGTCAATGTAGGCAATCATGACTAATTTGGTTTGACTACAAAATTATTCTTTCTGGTTTGAGAATTTGGCATTTCTGAGTAATAATAGTTTATTATTTATACCCCGCCCATCTGGCTGGGTTTCCCCAACCACTCTGGGCAGCTAGAAATTCTGGGTGGAGTAGAAATTTAGACCTTTTCTGCTCACTAGACACTGATTAGGAACACAGGCTTTGCACCCAAGTATTGCCCCTTCTAACTATTCCCTACATTGACAATAAGCTGGGGTTTCAATCAGGGAATATTCCCAGACCTACCTGGAGATGCCATGGATTAAACCTGAGACCTCATGCTTGCAAACACTTTGCCACTGAGCTATGTCACTTCTTCTTTGATTACTTGATTCAAAAGCATCATGAAGAATCTGAGACTTTCTATGGGGTTTTAATGATGAATGCTCCTACCATTCGAACACTCCTCTCTACCAACATGAATGGAATCTGCACAGGACCAAGTATTCTTCCTTCTCCATCACACTCATAATGACCTAGGCTTTTATCAGCCTGCTTTAACTAACTTTCATTTTAAAAGGGAGAACACTCCAATTTGGGGAAGCAGAAAATAATGCAAACTAACCAGTCCTAACTAGAACGCATGGTTGTTTAATTCCCTTTGTGTTCTCCTGTCTGTCACACACCTTTCACCCTAATCAGGTCCTTCCCGGAAGTGTTTTGTGTATCATTTGTCTGCATGAACCACTAAATCTCAATTTAAATGCAAATCCGCCTTGCTTGCAGGCAGAGGTTGTCCTGCCAATGATGCATGATGTCATTTTTCTAAGCCAGCTCCCAACTGGCTTTTCATAAGCCCTACCTCTTGTAATCATATATTTCAGTGACTGGTTCATGTTCCAATGGGGTAGGTAGAATACAGGCAGCACTTTGATGGTCATGAAATTCAGATGGCCTTTTTTTCTGGGTCCAGACTGCTGTAAATGTTCCTGTCTGGTTTTATTCTAGAGAACAACTGCTTTTAAAGTTTTCTGCTTCCAAGTCTGTGGGTGTGGCTTGGAAACGTGATTTTAATTCCCAAAAGTCTGCAACTTAAGCAAGTTTGTGCCCATCAGAGTAGGGAGCTGTTTAGAAACATCTTGTTTCCTTCTGCATTTTGGATTTCAAATGAAAAAACTCCCTAACAATAAACCTACTTTTCATGACTTTTGAAAGAAACATTTAACATGGGAACTGACTGAGGATGCACAGCTCAGAGGCTATAAAAGCTTCCCTCTGCCTGCCATTTTGGCTGATGGTCACCTTCAATACTTACCTTGTACGCAGCTTGCCTCATAAACTGCTTTGCCGGCTGCTTCCAGATAGCTGGCACTGTGATGACCCAGCGCACTTCTGAGTTTTCAAACCCGGAGTCCTGATCGCTCAGCTCCTGGAATAAAAGAAAGCAAACTTGTGGTGAGAGGCAAAATTGACACCAGCTGTTTCTAGAAGTGATGTTGTTTCCCAGTGGCTCCTGTGAAAATAATTTGACACTTTTCATGGTTTCTGTTGCTATGTCTATGTCAGGCTGTTTAAATAACTGGCTGACATGCCAAAAATGCATAGAATGTCGAAACCTGGGTTTCAGTTACACCTTCAAGGAGGTCCATAGGAAACCATGCCACACTGAAGGGCAAGTTCTTCATCTTACACAAACAAAATCAGGCAAATACAAGAGCATACCTTATGCCTTTGTAGTGAACATGGTAGGTTCCTCTAAATTGATGCTCCTAAGCATTAATCAGGCTGAGAAATATTTGCTGTGTTGGAGAGGCGTTCCCTGCACGCGAAAAAGGCTCTGCCACTATAAGCCTCTATAGTTTATTAAAAATGGCATCTGCTTAGCTTTTGTAACTTAGTACTTGGTACCCATGATCTACTTGATGAGGTCTATGAATGTGCCACATTTCAAACTAATCTAATAAAAATGGCCTTAGGTCCAGCATGTTTAAAAATGTTTCTAGAGCAAAAGGCGGCACCAAATGGTGTTTTTAAGTGAGGAAAGGGTACAGGGAGAAAAGTCCTCCCCTCTCCCCATGGTCCCAATAATAACAGAAACAGTTAATGGATTCTTCAATCTGCTGCCAAGACCTGTCAAGAGATTTCATCAATTTTAGTGTATCTTGGTTTGTTTCTGCCCTTCATTTAAGCAAGTGCCATACATTTTAATTCTATGTATGTTAAAAATTGTATGGTTTTGGTTATTTGTTTTTGGTTTTGGTTATTTGTCTGCAGCTATATAATAAAATGTGTTGTCATACATATTGAAGTTTGGTATGTCTATGGTGTTTATAGAGACCCTGCATGTATCAATGATGCTTAGGAAGACCCTGCATTTGTGGAACTGTTGCAGTGATGAACCTCCTCAGTTACATATTATTTTGTTCTTGGTTTTATACAAGCTCCCTCGTGTTTCTCACTCATCCTGATAGTACTTGCCAATAGAGCTTTCTTGTTATAAAACACAGTTTCTGCTGAAACACAAGCCAATAACTAACATGGGTGGGCTCACTTTATGCTGGCAACCATTCCAATGAATCATAATGCTGTCAAAATGAATGTGATACGTTGCTATGGCAATCCTTTGTAGAAATCCTTGCATCATGACTTTCATTTGGGTTATGTGCTATTCGGGATACTTGTCGCTATTTGTATATGTATTTGTAATTGTATGGTGCGCTGGCTGTTTTGGTGTAAACAAGAAAATTATTTTATTTGAAAAGAAAGTACCAGGGATGTTGTACAAGCAAATCATATCCCGAGTTTGGTATTCCTGCCATTGGGTAGCATATTTTTTCCTATCTTTCTTGCTGTAGTTGTGGGCGGGGAAAAGATGTAACAGAATAAATTAAGCCTACACAAAGCACACACAAAAGCAGAGTAGGTTAATTTTCTAGCAATCTGCTTATTTAAGCTTGGCAAATATGAGACTCTTAATATCAGGGTTGTGGGTTTGAGCCCCAAAATGGGCGAAGGATTGCTGCATTGCAGGGGTTTGGACTAGATGACCCTCAGGATCCCTTCCAACTCTACAATTCTATAATGTAGAGCTGGCTCTGCTGCAGACTAGCCTTGAACACCACATGAGCGCCTGCTCTGTGACAAAGAATTGGAACCACAGCCGGCCCATTTAAAACTGCACACCTTAGCTCTCCCATCGGGAGTAAGAGTAGAGAGAACAGAGCTAGCAGGTATTTCACTACCTATGCAGGAAAAGGCTGAAGGGGAGCACTTCTCCTGGCACCTGATTCTCTAACTAATGGGGAAAATGGTGTTTGGGCTTTGTGGGCTAAGTAATCATGTGCTGGGCAGACATGGGCCAGCCAAAGACACTGTGCTGCCTAGTGTGAAAGACAAGATGATGCCCTCCTAACACAAATAGAAGACAGCCAAGCTGGCGGCAGAACCTAACTTCAGCACTGTGGAGGGGACAGCATCCTCCAGCTGAGGACAGCAGGCTAACATCCTCCAGCTGAGGACAGCAGGTAGATGAAGGGAACGCAGTGGATGTAGCCTACCTTGATTTCAGCAAGGCATTTGACAAGGTGCCCCATGATATTCTTGTAAAGAAGCTGGTAAAATGCGGTCTTGACTATGCTACCACTCAGTGGATTTGTAACTGGCTGACTGACCGAACCCAAAGGGTGCTCATTAATGGTTCCTCTTCATCCTGGAGAAGAGTGACTAGTGGGGTGCCACAGGGTTCTGTCTTGGGCCCGGTCTTATTCAACATCTTTATCAACGACTTGGATGATGGACTCAAGGGCATCCTGATCAAATTTGCAGATGACACCAAACTGGGGGGGGGGGGGCTAACACCCCAGAGGAGAGGATCACACTTCAAAATGACCTTGACAGATTAGAGAACTGGGCCAAAACAAACAAGATGAATTTTAACAGGGAGAAATGTAAAGTATTGCACTTGGGCAAAAAAAATGATAGGCACAAATACAAGATGGGTGACACCTGGCTTGAGAGCAGTACATGTGAAAAGGATCTAGGAGTCTTGGTTGACCACAAACTTGACATGAGCCAACAGTGTGACGCGGCAGCTAAAAAAGCCAATGCAATTCTGGGCTGCATCAATAGGAGTATAGCATCTAGATCAAGGGAAGTAATAGTGCCACTGTATTCTGCTCTGGTCAGACCTCAGCTGGAGTACTGTGTCCAGTTCTGGGCACCACAGTTCAAGAAGGACACTGACAAACTGGAACGTGTCCAGAGGAGGGCAACCAAAATGGTCAAAGGCCTGAAAACGATGCCTTATGAGGAACGGCTAAGGGAGCTGGGCATGTTTAGCCTAGAGAAGAGGAGGTTAAGGGGTGATATGATAGCCATGTTCAAATATATAAAAGGATGTCACATAGAGGAGGGAGAAAGGTTGTTTTCTGCTGCTCCAGAGAAGCGGACACGGAGCAATGGATCCAAACTACAAGAAAGAAGATTCCACCTAAACATTAGGAAGAACTTCCTGACAGTAAGAGCTGTTCGACAGTGGAATTTGCTGCCAAGGAATGTGGTAGAGTCTCCTTCTTTGGAGGTCTTTAAGCCGAGACTTGACAACCATATGTCAGGAGTGCTCTGATGGTGTTTCCTGCTTGGCAGGGGGTTGGACTCGATGGCCCCTGTGGTCTCTTCCAACTCTATGATTCTATGATTCTAACTTGGGAGGCAGATGCCACAGGGCACAGACAGCTCTGTCTGACAACACCTCACTGCACCCTCTCCCTGAACCACCTGCCACCTGAGGTAGTCAGCCTGTGCTGCCCAATGGTGAGGCCAGACCTGCCAGGTGGACAAAGAAAATGGGTGGTGGCTGGGGCAGCAGAGGAAACAATGAATTGAATTGAATCTAGGAAGGTACAAGGGGAATTTGGGCCATTCATACACCTTCAGCAAGCTCACAAACAGGACATGAAGATGATGGCCTTACCCTGTTTTATCCCCAGAATAATCTAAAACACAGAGGTATTTAAATACAGAACTGTTAAGGCTATCTTTATCAGTCCTATTGCCGCTTCTTGTGACAGATAGTTCCATAGCTTAATTATATGTACGTTTGGAAGAACAAATGTATTGTGAGGCTGCCTGAATTTGTTTGTCTGCTCATTGCTGCAAAGACCCCCCTGGTTTTGAGCACTGAGCTCATCTCTGTCCTGGACTCAAGTTTTTCCAGCAGTAGTCAGTCAAATACATCTAGAAAGCTTGCAAGCAAGACCAACAGTTTACCTCTGGCAGCTGGTACGCAGTGGTATACTGGCTCCGAACATTGAGTAACCATGACTATTAGAAGGAGCTCCTAGGATAAAGCCAGAGTGGAGCAGGTAGGAGGACCTTTGAGGGGTAGCCAAAATATTCTGGTTACTTTAAAATTATATCGGAAACGGCTTTCATTAATTCCTACAGAGCTAGAGTACAACCAACAGCATATGAATTATGGAGTTCTGCAGAAATGTCTTGCTGGTGAGGAAGAAGGTTGTATCTAAGTATCTAGGACACCTCATCACCATCACCATTTCTGCATCTCCTGCAGCTGCTCCACTTTGTTTACATCAAGAACTGCTGCAGGCTGAAGTATGGCAAGGTTAAATTTGTTGGGCCAGCATTTGTCGCAGTTATAAACACAAAGAGCTGGGGACAGGAAGTGTTCCTTTACCTTTAATGCTTGTTCCTTGAAGTACTGCAGAGCGTAAGAAAATAGTTCAAGTGCCTTGACTTTCTTGCCATTTGCAGCTGTCAGGTCTGTTTCCAGATTGAGATTCTAAGGGGGAAGGAAATGTTTAGAACATGTTTAAAAGGAAGTGGTAAGTGTCAAAATCCATTCCACTGAGGTGGAGAGAATGGAATTTGCTATTGCTGAGCTCCATCACTTAGGTAAAAATGTGACTCCAAGCATCGCACCTTTTCCTTTTGACAGTGAAGTTCACCATTCAGCCTTTCCCAACCTGGTGCCCTCCAGATGTTTTCAACTACAACGCTATTCAGCCCCAATGGTCAATGGCCAAGGATCATGGGAGTTTTCATCAAAAAACATCTGAAGGCCACCAGGTTGGCGGTGTCTAGCTGTGCTATCTCTGATTTTCATAAAGGATCAAGCTTTTTGCTTGTTGGTTGTGGTTTCAAAGTAGGCCAAATTTAACCCCCTATGCTGCTTTCTGTGTGCCCAGAAGCTATTAAATATTATTTTAATTCCTAAAATGTATACACTGGTTGATTGTAAACCCCCCCCCAAAAAAACCCTCAAAGCACTTTACAAAAGATAAACCAGTAAAATTAAGGGGGGGAAAATACAACCCTACTTTAAAACATATGAATGTACTAAAACAGCGTAGAGTTACTTCAACTTTGTAAGCATCTAGGTAGGCATGTTTTTAGCAGGCACCCAAATGAGTTCAGGGAAGGCACCTGCTTGATCTCAATAGGCAGAGAGTTCCAAAGTTAAGGTGCTGCCACACCAAATGATCAAGTTCTTACAAAGGCAGAACAGGTATTATGAGGCACCTGTGGTGGTGCCAATTCCACCGATCGAAGAGGTCAAGTGGGCACGTGTAGGGTGAGGTGCTCTTGTAAGTGTCTGAGATGACATGCAACTGGCGAAAATGTGAGCACAAGAACCAACAACTATGCCAAAGGCTTAGGATCAGAATGCACAATATTATGAAACCAGAACCTACAGATCTTTTGGCTTTCCTTAGTTATAAAACACAGGAAAGTGTATTGGAAAGAGAAGTGTCAGAAAAGCCATAGGGCTCAACTCTGGCTACTTTCCTTATCAAAATGCTTTCCTCTGCCTGGATCTGTTTAAAGCACAGTGTGAGTTCTTTTGGATGAGGGTAGAATTAACATGTCAAAGAGGCTCTGTTATACATTAGAACTTCAGAGCTAATAATATGACTGTCAGGAAAGGAAGCTGCCGAAATCTCCCAATGTTTCTTCCTTTGGTTTGAAAGCCAAGACTCATTTGTTCAAAGCTTACTGTGAAGTCTGCCCTTGTCTACTTTTACCATTTTTTCAGCCATCTCTGCATTACTCTGCTCTAAATAGTTGTCACTTTCTCCCCAAAGATTAGGGAATTGGTGTCTGGAACTCAGTGAACCAAGCTACAAGATGTTATGTGTCTGAATGGTCAGTTTCTACTTGTGAACTTAACTCTCACTCTGCTTATGGGTGAAATTACATCTGTATTTTTTAATAACTCTAGGATGATCCCTATACATGCAGCCACACAGTGATTACTGGGATCTGTGGGATATAATCCATTAGTGCAGTCAAATGCAACATTCCTTCTTTTCCTAGAGTTGGCACAGGCAGGGGGACATCCAGTCAGTGTAACTTCCTGTTCCACTGGTCTGGGGCTTCCTCCCCCTGGATGTGACCAGGGAGATGGGCAAAAGAGCCAAGTCACGCAACCATTTTTATCAGTCTTCTTATGTCTTGTCTTGCTTGCTTATCTTTTGCTGCCATGCTGTTCTCCTGCAGCCATTTTGTTATATTAATTTAAGTTTGCTGTCTGCAGGCTCTCAGCCAGCAGCACATGAGTTCAGTCTCCATAGGAAATGAACTCACACTTTGTTGTGTAACCACTAAGTAAAGCCTGCCTTTCAGGGATCATATCGTGAACTGAAATGTGAGTAAACTTTTTGTTACTTTACCAAAAAAGACTCTTATGTCTTTATTCTTTTAAGAGGGATTAAAGGGGACACCAGGAAATAACTAAGAGATTCAAACAAATCTGCAAAATAGCTTCCAGCTATATTGAGGGGAATTTGCTCTGCTACACCACTCACTAGAGTGAGTGAGGGAAGGATAATACTTATTCAATATATCCTTCCCTACTATCCTTAACATTCCCACAGGATCAACATGATTGAAGTGTCCTATATAAATGCCCACTAAATGCAAAATCATTATTCATACAGCAGATACACTAGCTCTGCATATGCCAGTGTTTGACATAGTGAATGCTGCAAGATATAAGATGTGCCTAAATGTGGTAGTAGATGAGGATATGGAGTGAACTAAATTTTAGTCACAGTAGACCCACTGAAATTAATGAAAATGACGAAGTTGGGTCCCTTAATTTCAATAGGTCTACTCTGAGTAAATCCTAGCTGACTGCCATCCATGGCCCCTACCTGCCCCTGTATTTCTGCCAAGACATTATGTCTCCTTCATACTTGATGATGTTCACTGGGAGACACATCTGCCACAGAAAGTCTGAACCAGCCCTACATATATCAGTGAGAATTCCTGCAACCTGCCTGTATTAAAGGAAATTTCACCTCCAGGCATGACACGATGTGTTGATGGCTTGTGAAGCGAAACAGAATTTAACTGGTGGTGACATGAATGGTATTAATTTTAAAAGGCTAAATAACCTTTCAGATAGAGGGAAAAGAAAAATACTGCAGAAAAGTATTAAGTTACCAGTTTCACATATTAAACAAAGCTTAGCTAGAATGTTGCGTGCATTATGATAACATCTGCCTAGCACCAGGAAAAAGAAATATTTATGCAGAAGCAGAAATGAGCAAATCTGTCAGCTTCAGTTTCTCTCAATTTCCTACTCTTAAGTTCACTTCTCCACACTTCCATACCAGTTTGCATTCCCCCCCCCCCAAAGCAGTCCTCATGAAAATTCCTCGGCATTTTATTGTGACATTCTCCCAATAAGCCATGTTTATGAAAACTTTGAAGAACAGCCATATTGTTTTGGAAGGTGCAAATTACGTAGGTTTGCCTTTAAATGTGAGCTGAATCAAACATCTCCCCTATCCCTAGAGAAAAGTATAGAATTCATCTGCTACTTACACCAGTTGTGTGAAGCTTCATCTTAAATTTCTCAAAATACAACCAGTGCTTTGATTCATTAGGATCTAGGTCATGATAGAAATCCCTGGCTGCGTAACCAAAACTGTGGAATTTTCTTTCTGGAGTTAAAAGGATAGTGGTTGGTGTTTTCTGATTCGACACACCAGGATCTCCTCCTTCCCATCGCCTAAAATACAAAAGACTTAAAATCAATGAAATTTTATGATATTTTAACATGCAGCCCAGAGAGTACAACAGCTGTTTGGAGTGTATGCATTTATTTAAAAGCATTTCTAAATCACTTAATAGTTTTTATAAAAATCCCTAAGTTGTATACAAAAATCACAAAAAACAATAAAACAGGCTCATCAAATTAGTAAAACAGCTTTATAAAATCAGGTATGTACAGGTAAAAAGGGGGAATTCAGAAAAATTATGAAAAGCATGTTGCAGATGATCACTCAAAGCATAGCTTTAGGGTGGTGACAGCTCCGTAACCATGACTAAGGATATGATTCAGGTTTGCATGCAATATTTAATGATAGCCAAGATTTATAAACTAACAAACCTTCATGGACATGTGTGGTTTAACCATGGTTAAACTGCTCAGATGATCAATTAAACCATGGTTTAGTATGGTTAACTAAACCGCGGTTCATAAACCATGGTTAGCATTCCATGCAAACAAGCCTGGAGAAGAGAAAATGGGGGCGGGGGAGGAAATCTCAAGGGTGCACAAAAATCTATATGTTACTGGCCCAACATATTTCAAAATATTAATCTTCAAGGGCACGACAAATAAGAACAATGAATGTTGTATTCAGTACAAATCAACGTTATAACACTGTTAAATTGTTGCTTATTTCTAATTTGGAGAATCATCATCAATTGAGTATTTGATGCAATATATTACTATTAAAACAATTATACAACAGATAATATAACTAGTGATTCTTTGTTTTAATAGTATTGCATTATATAATTTGTATTTGTGTACAATTATTATTATTTGAGGTGCCATGGAAGAAGAAATGTGTTTTAAAATGCACTGGGACATTGAAGTCTTTATTTTTGTGCACTCTTTGAGCTTTCCCTCTCCCTTTCCCGCCCCTTATTAATGGAGCATCATCTGGTTTTTCTAGACACAGTGGGAGAAATGGATGCTGGACCAGAAAACCTTTGGCATGATTGACAGGGCTTTTCTATTCAGGTTTGCTGGAGGAGCATGTAGGGGAGGAAGCAGGCTGCAGAAGCCTGACTTTTCCTCAGCACTCATGAATCTGGCTGGAAGCATATGAACACACCAAGTAGTGACATTGTTAATGAGCTTCAGAGAGAAAGTGAATGAGATTGAGATGGGTGGATGTTAAGGAGCCTGAAGAAAATCCTGGCAGTGTGCACAGAGCCACTTCTGCAACATCCAGCACAGATTGTCTTCCAGCTGCTTTTGCTGTCACTTTTCACTCATCATTAATGCACTAGCTAGATATCACAGCCTTTAAATTTGGTTTAGTTAGTGAAATCGTTAATAGGAAAAGCACTCTAACACACCAGAGCTTCGTCAATCTCAGCACCACAAGAAGTACAAGAAGTTCCCTGGGTATATACAGTATCATCCGTCCCCAGCCTCTGAATTCCCCTTTTACAAATGTGCATTCAGTCTTGCAAAGGAATGAAGGCTCGATGCTTGCAGAGATCAGCTTTGCTGAATGATTACATCCAATTCTTGAGAACTATCTCTATGAAGGCAAGCTCCAGATTTCTCTTCCTGTTATTTGGGGCAACAGATCTCAGACCAGGTCCACTGGATATATTTTGGAGCATCTCAAAATGGCTCTAACTGGGAGTCATAAGCTACAGCGTCTGGGCAATCTGCTTATACCAATCGAATGCTATGAGTACAGAATGTGGCCCAAGTCATCTCTATTTTTATTTATTTCATTATTATTTATTTATTTCTGTGGTTTTTTTTACTAAAACTTATTCACTTCTCCCTTGTTTGCTATATGTATGTAAAAACCTGCCTTGCAGTGATTTAGACATTTATTCAATCTGTATTTCATCTTTCTGAAAAATAGTGAAGGCAGCTAACAAAAATAATATAAATACATAAAATGTAACTGTTATAGATCCCACTCACATGAGGAATCCATTTTGTACCACCTGATTTTCAAAAATTCCTGATTTTCAAAACTCTTACTTTCTTCTTCTTTTTGATGCTATAAAGTTATTGTTATAGACATTTCTAGAAACTGCTGATTCCATGTTAGAGACAATTCCATGTTTAATTCCTTTTTTAGGGATACAAATATATTGAGTGAGTTTGTAGTCACCAGAATGTACAAAAATCCTATTGCTCAAAAGGTAAATGACATTACCTTAAGATGGCCGATTTCAAACACTTTAATTAGTTTTTAATGAGCCTCTGATATTCGGGGGGGGGGGGAGAGAGAGAGAAGGGAAGAACCCAGGTAAGAGGGCATCTATTCTAAACTGGATTGTTCAGAGACTGAACCAAAACTGCTGCCTGTTAAATCCTACGCACCAGCTGCACATTCAGCGCAAGAAGAAATATACTGTTTTGATTGAGAGTCCTTAATGACTGTAATTTTGACTCATTCATGGAGTGTTATGTTAATAGAAAGTGCACTTACGAGTTGAATAACTGTGACAGCCATCTATTCCTTCCTAAATAGAAACTGCATTAGACCCCTTTCTGGGATGAACATCTTTGAACTTTAGTTCCATCAGCATCAGTAATCTCACTGGTATCATGGCTAATATTTGCAAAGAATTAGTCTTTGGAAAACACAATTCATTTAATTTGTAGTACACACCGGATGCCCAAAATGTGATGCTACAGCAAGGCTGTGTGCATTCAGTGATTGCACTGGAAACTATACAAACCAGTACACAGACATACAATTCAGCTGCCAGATAATCTCCTTCCCCCTTTATACAGTATAGCAGGTTTCTAGTCCATAAGGATACAAAGATGAGGGTGAAAATATGCAATGCCTCATGACATCTTAAAGAGGGGAGGGAAGGGGCTGAGGAGGATTTGGGGGGGTAGACCAGGGTTTAGACTTCAGTCCTTTACACCACAGTATGATAAGGAAAAGAAGAACAAATTGTGTGTAAATATTCTTAATATGCCCATTTCTTACAGAATATTATCGGTGGCACGGAACAGAAGCCCTGGGCTAGGATTATCAACTGAAGGAGTCTTAGTGCCATGTTTCATTTTTTAAAAAAATGTATCTAATGCTACTGTTTTGTTTTTACAGGAATATTTCCTTCAAAGCCATGTTCTGGCAGACCTAGCCTCTATATCATAGTGATGTTTATGTAGACGAAGATAACCCTACTGGGAAATAGGGCTTTAAATGTCTGTGATCCCCAGTGAATACATATCTGTGAGCTCACCAAATGCTGCAGTGAGCCATCCATACAGATCTCATTATATGATGGCGTGCAAAGGTTAAAAGCGAAGAAAATTCTTCCAGAAAGGATTCCACTGGTGAAAATTAATAGTATAGCAATGCCTGTTTACGTTAGTTAGCAGAACTTTTGGACTTAATTATAGCAAGAAAGGGCATGTTTTAGGCCACAGAGCTTCCGACGGTAGAATTGTTCCTCTCTTTATCCAGCTAGCTTGTCACATACCTCTGATTACGAACTTAATTCGTTCCGGAGGTCCATTCGTAACCTGAAACCGTTCTTAACCTGATGTACCACTTTAGCTAATGGGGCCTCCTGCTGCTGCTGCGTCGCCAGCTCACGATTTCTGTTCTCATGCTGGGGCAAAGTTCTTAACCCGAGGCACTACTTCCATGTTAGCGGAGTCTGTAACCCAAAGTGTTTGTAACCTGAGGTGTCTGTAACACAAGGTACCACTGTACCCACCTCTTCAGTAAAACCTTTCTGGGACCTTATGCCAAGACAGACCACTTGGTCCATCTAGCTCAGGGCTGTCTACACCAGGCATAGGCAAACTCAGCCCTCCAGATGTTTTGGGACTACAACTCCCATCATCCCTGACCACTGGTCCTGTCAGCTAGGGATGATGGGAGTTGTAGTCCCAAAACATCTGGGGGCCGAGTTTGCTTATGCCTGGTCTACACCAAGGGTAGTCAACCTTTTTATACCTACCACCCACTAATGCATCTTTCTTGATGGTAAAATTTCCTTACCGCCCACCAGTGCTCAATGGAAGGACCCCCTAATGTGCTGTAGAACCCCCTACCATCCACCTAGAATCCTGAAAAGCCCACTAGTGGGCAGTAGGGGCCAAGTTGACAACCCCTGGTCTACGCTGATGGGCAGTGACTCTCTGCAGTTTCAGTTAGGAGTCATTTCCAGCCCTACCTAGAGAGACCAGGGATTGAACCTGCAATCTTTTCCATGCAAACCATGTGCTCTACTACTGAGCTACAGCTGTCCCTCACCATCTCGGCACCTCTGTACTTTCCTGATTCTCCCTCACCTCTTCCCCACTGCATTTTTACCAACCCTGAGCATCACCGCCTCATCCTTAATGTAGACTAGGAGAACTCTGGATAGGGACTTCTTCTGTTCTCTGCAGACTATTCTGCTGGTAATAAGGAAATGTTAAGCAACAGAAGAAGGATTCTGCTTTCTCTTCTGGTTCTTTGCAAGGTCAGGCTCAACTGGAAGAGGAGTGTGTGCATAGCTTTCTTAAAGGGAGCCTTTCCCTCACACAAATATCAGGTGTGGACCCGCCAATCCAGAATGTGGTCGCAGTTGGGGGTGGAGGGCAAAGGGTTAAAATTCCCCATGCCAGGGCCTTAATTTGGACTCAAAGTCCCATGCCTGCAATTTACTTTAAAAAAGTCATTCCCATAATTGCTGGTTGCATGAACGGCAGCACATCTGGTACGACAATGCAGCACACTCCTACCCCACCCCCACCCCTCCCTGCAGGACCACCAGCAGCTGGTGAATCCAGAGGACAGGAGAAAACTTTTTGACCCTGGTGGAAACAGAGTGCGACACTGCTGTCCAATCTTCGCCCTTGCATTGCCAATTGGTGCTATGGCAGAATGTCTGGGCAATGAAACAAGTTGTCTGGGAAAGTCATAAAATCTTCCCTGAAGGTGTATTTCCCCCCCCTTTTTTTTTTTTGGAACGGGAGAGTGAATGTGCATCTGTCAGGAATTATTTAGGTCTAACAAATCGGGCTAGTGCAGTGGAATGGATTACTGACCCTTGAAATTCCCTCCAGCTTTATGATTCCATGATTTTGGTTGGCTTTGCGATTTCTCATTTGCCTACTGTCAGTGCACAGTAAGCTTCACACTCAATTATCTGTCTGCGTGACTCACTTCATTGATTTATGCTGCTGCTGTATTAACAACTAAAGACAAGGAAGCCTTTTTTAATTTTTTTAAAAAAGATCTGGAAAGGAAATATCAGAAAAAGGATCGATATACACCAGGAGGAAAAGCAGCCCATTTTTAAACTGAAAAGAGCAGGGCTATAACTTTGAAATTTCTCAAGAGCACTGCAGATAGAAATGTCATTTCCTGTACATAAATATTATATTGCAAATGATTCTAGTAATGTAAATATTGTCTTAAAAATACCCTCTACACTACCAGTCATCACGCAGCTTGTACGTTACAGTTTAAATGTGAAGCTTCACATTTGATAAAGATGTGAAGGTTTAACACGCTCATGAGATTGTCTCCCCCAAATGTTCTTGTTAACAAGCTGAAAGAGAAGAATTCACTGGATCTGCTGACTGGATCGGACAGATTGCATTTTACTAACTTCCTGAGCATGCAACTCTTAGTTCGCTGTACAGCATTTGGAAGGCAAGCCGCTATGGTAGTGCAAGAGAATAAAATGCCCATTGCCCCAAACTACCCAGCTATTCTGAACTCTTTCTTCAGTGAAATACATTTCATATTTACAAGGCCCAGTAATGGAATTCTTTCTTTGCCTGACACCCACATCACAATCCTTGAGTTAGCCTGGATATTACATTCACCACCCCAACCTCCCAGCAGTTCCACTGCCAACCATTTGATGACCTTCCCACAGGGTTTTCTTAAGCTAATATTTTGAAGTGGCGAAAACACTGCTCAGGTGGGGCACCTTAGACCGTAGGGTCAAATGCTGCCCTGCAGGATTCTCTATCTGGTCCACAGGCCATGGACCCTTCTAAACCACACACCTATGCCCTGGGCAAATGTGATTTTCTGGCTAGAATGTGTCCTTAAACTATGGTAACTCCTCTTGCTTATCTGAATGGAGGATGGAGAGGTGTGTGTCAGTGTAGAATCCTCTGCTTTTGGCTAGAATGTTGCCTGCTGCATAAAGGGTAAGAGTAGCCTCTCTTGCCCTGCACACCGTTCCTTCTGGCCCTGCCCCACACTGTCAAGAGGTCCCTGGGAGGAACGCAGCCCTTGCGCAGAAAAGAGCTCCCCACCCTTGTTGTATAATCACAGGCCCTGCACTCACTACTCATATAAGGCTGCACTGGTGACATTTACCTCATTACATGAATGCATTCTGGTTCCTTGGTGAAGCTGTAGGCGTAGCCGCTGGATGTCGTGCCAAAATCTATAGCCACAACAACAGGATAGGACTGCTCCTCTGCGTCATTTGCATCAGAGTCCTTCTGTCAAAAGAACAGAAATATATTTGCTGTTATGTGATTTCAAGAAAGGGCTGCAAGCTCTATTTAAATGCCAAACACGACACTAATAATCTCCTCTGGAGTGACCGAAATTGGCAATCCCCAAATACCAGCAGGCCCCAGATGCTAGCTGGAATGAGAATTTAGCACATCACTAAGCCAATACTTAATTTTTGTGACTGTGATGCTGCCTCAGAAGAATGATGGCTGCACTCAAAATTCTTTGTACGTTCTGCAAGCTAAATGGGTCAGTCACTGATTTCAGGAAAGAGTGAGAAAAACACAACAGCAAGCTCCAGCTTCACAATGGCGTGTAGTTATTAAATCAATGTACTTTTAACGTATAAGGTAACTCACTTCAAATCAGAACCTGCCATGAGTGGGGAAAATGTTTATCTTCTTTACCTCCTCCTAAGAGCCTGTAGACATTACTCAGAGAGAAGGACCTTGGGATCAGTCTTTAGGGGATGTGATCTGGATTCTGAATGGGAATAGGAATTGCCTTCAGGATCAGTCCCAGATGTGCCCTTACTTCTCTGGCCTACAGAGATTGTGCTGCTTTTCTCTGTCTCCACCTCAGGTGCCCCTGTTCTGTCAGAGCCACCAACTAACAAAGCAGGCTGGGTCCATTTAAATAAAAAGGGCTCCTCCCAGGCAAGACTTCTACTAAAAGCTCAGTCTGGGGTTGGCTGCTGCTGAAGAAACATCTGTTCTTATGGAGTCTCTAGCTTGAATGAAATTTCATTTGAGAAATGAACTTTCATAGAGAAAAAAGGGCATTGAAATAATTGTGAAGTTACCGTATTTTTCGCACCATAGGACGCACTTTTTCCCTCCTAAAAAGCAAGGGAAAATGTGTGTGCGTCCTATGGAGCGAATGCAGTGGGGAGGCAGGCGGGAAAAGCCCCCAAGAGCCGCACACAAGCTTCGTGCACCCTTGCGGGCTTTTCCCCAGGAGGGAGAAGGGACTGACTGGCTGCATCAGTCCCTTCTCCCACCTCCCAGAAAAGCCAGGAGAAGCTGTGCAGCCCCTTTAAAGAGCTTGCGGCTTCTGCCGGTTTTGCGGGAGGTGGGGGAATCCCCCCACCTCCCAGAAAAGCCAGGAGAAGCCGCAGCCCCTTTAAAGAGCTCACGGCTTCTGCGGGCTCTCCGGGAGGTGGGGGAAGCTACAACGGATTCCCTCCTCCCCGGCTCCCTTTGAAGCAGCAAAGTGGGAGGGGAGCAGCTTACACTCGTGTAAGCAGCTCCTCTCCCACTTTCCTGCTTCAAAGTGGAGGGAATCCACTGCAGTTGCGAGCAGAGGATCCATGGCTCCGCTTCCTTCCCTCATAGCAGGGTGCGGGGGTGCAGGGGGGAGAGAGGGCAGGAAATAGATGCCAGGCAGGAAGACACAACCACACTTTGCCCACTGGAAAGTCCACCTCGGCCTCCCCAGATTTCCACTGAGATGGCCAGGCTAATCTCGATGGCCATAAGTCAGGCTCAGCATTATTAACTGGACTTAGATAAGCCATGGTTCCCCTTCCTACCCTCCTCTGAGGCTCGATTTAAAGCAGCAAAGTGGACGGGAGCCGCCCGCTTTGTGCTTTAAATAGTTTAGTGCAACATTTGATTCAGAATATTTTTTTGTGTGTTTTCGTCCTCTAAAAACTAGGTGTGCCCTATGGTCAGGTGCGCCCTGTGGTGCGAAAAATACGGTATATACAAAGCATGAAGCAAATTCTCACTCACCATCACAATAAAAACTGTAAATGATCGTTAACTAAGCCACACGAAATGTCAAAATAGGGCTCTCTGTGGAAGATTAAGCCTGACTTTGTGAAATTTTGCAAGCTCAGAACATTCTTGGCCTTGTCATGCAATGCTATCACTCAGTCTAGAACATTACCACATTGGTCTGCTATTCCAGGCCTTGATAGACTGAAGGTCAGTGCTGCTGACACAAACTATTTTCATCCTCAGCTTCAGGACAGTAGCATAAAGGATCTATCCCAAAAGTTCTCCTCTGCCTGCCACAAACTCAACCTATGTTTATTCATACATTTCGTACATTTACACTATTCTTTCCCTCCCAATTTTTCACCTTACAACAACCTTGCAAGGGAGGCTAGACTGAGAGACTGACTGGCCCAAGGTAACCCAGTTACTATAATGCTATCATTTTAGTCTGTAACCCACCTTGTGATTTTTTTATATGAAAGTGTGGCTTATAGATTTTTTTTTTTTAAAAAGAAATAAAATAAACTCTTAGCCATGGATGGGGAGAAAATAATACCAGTAATATATAGGCTACATTTCTCACCGCAATGTGGGATGGGGACAGAGGTGTTATCCCTGGGTCTCCCAGACTTCTAGCTGGAGATGCATAGGCAGCTGTTGAAGCGACATCTGAAAAAAAAAAATGAGGAGCCTTTTAGTCAGCTGAATGTTCTTCAGAGCAGATAAACAAGTGAAAAAGACGCATGTTAGTTCATGACACAAACTTTGTCAAATGTGACAAAAACAGTCACAGAAATAAAGACATCAGTGCTATGTTACTTGTCTCTGTTATTAATGACATAATTATTTAAATTTGACAATTAAATTACATTCTTCTAATAACAAATGAACTGAAACTAATTCATTTTGACTGGTCTTCAAAGGCAGCTAAGCATATGGCCAATGATTCAGAGAGTGAAATGCAAATGGCAGCAGAGATGGTAGCTCTTTCTGGAACCTTCTTAGTGCAAATGTTGCATGTTGCACCAGTGCGGTGTAGTGGTTAGAGTCCTGGACTCGGACTTTACCTTGACCTGACATTTTGGAAAGGACTTGCATGCCTCATCCCTCTTTTCCAGCTCAGAGGGAGTTAAGTGGAGAAATTGGAGTTGGATCACAGGTTATCTGACTGATCTTTTATAACTGTGAAGAACCATCTTCAGGATACAGTGGAACCTCGGGTTACATACATTTCAGGTTACAGATGCTTCAGGTTAGATTCCGCTAACCCAGAAATAGTACCTCAGGTGAAGAACTTTGCTTCAGGATGAGAACAGAAATCGTGCTCTGGCGGCGTGGCAGCAGCAGGAGGCCCCATTAACTAAAGTGGTGCTTCAAGTTAAGAACAGTTTCAGGTTAAGAACAGATCTCCAGAACGAATTAAGTTCTTAACCCTAGGTACCACTGTATAATAATATTTTTGTAGGTACTTTAAGAACTGCGCTGGTTGGAGAGTGGTGATGTCATGTAACCAAGATGGCAGTTCAATTTTTTCTCTCCCCAAACCCTGACAAACAAATGGCAAAAATCAACATTGTTTCACCTTGAAAAAAAGTCCTGACTTTAAATGAAGTATATTGGATATGACTCGGGGATCCCAACTTGCAAGGAAGAGATCTAAGGAACCATTTTGAAGCTTGGAATCCCATCTTGACAGGTAACAGGGAAACTCACACATCCATGCTTAACATGGTACCAAAGAACCCTAAAGGCAGAAAACTTGATCTGGACACGATGACGGGAATTAACTCTGCTTTGACATGTAGAAAGATGGGTCTAATGCATTATTACCTCTGTGAAAGGAATTGCATTGGTTTCTTACAAGACTTCTCTCCTAATATTTGGATCTAAACATGGAACGTATGATTGGATTAGATGGGTATGTTTGCCACATGGTTATAGATCCCAGGTTTCTTTTACTTTCAGAAATACAAGCTGGGGCAGCTGAGATCAGAATCAGGCTGAAATAGCAGTGCATAGGGAGCGTCCATTTACCTGCTGGCCATGCTGCTAATTGCCCTGAAAATATGTTATTTCCTGCAATGGCATCTCCAGGGAAACAGTAATTCTGGGAGGGAATGGGGCAGGGGGGAATGGCTTGAGAGGAAAGCATCAGTCCCCTCTCCCTGCATGACATGGATTGTGAGAATTGACACAGCTGCTATTTCTAAAAGAAAAAAACTGCCCAGATAGGCAACAATGTGGCAATCCTGTATTTCTTTTGGCACATATCACACATTGCAAAGCCACACGCAATTGCACATGACTCATTTCATGGACTATGATGCATTGATGCTCCGACTATGACAATTTCACAGATATTGAAACCTGTGTGAAAAACATGATGTTTGCCATGTGCCTGTTACTACTTTATTTTTAACACCTCTCAAGAAGGAAGAGGTTGATTTGTATTCCAGTGTAGCTTAATTTAGCTAATATTGCACCTTTTTTCTCTGGGGTTTCCATGGACACCACAGTGGAGCACACATCCTGTAATCAAAACAGTGGGGGGTACTGCTTAAAGCTTGCACTGCCATAAGAGGCTTTTGCATCCAAGAAACAAGCTGCCAGGACAGCATTTCCTCTTTCCCTGCTTTTGCCTCATCAAGTCCTCAGTAGCCTGGACAGTGAAATCTAAAGGTCATTATTTATTTGGGAGTTTTCATATATGGTCAAAAAACATTTAGTTTCTTCCAGTGCATCAATGCAATCAGGCTGATCTTAACAAAACTGTATTTCTTCATCTTATTTTTATGGCATTCTTCATTTGCAGAGTTTTGAAACTTGCTTCCTAGAAGCAGTCTCAGGATTGCTGTCATCCAGGGTGGAGATCCAATGCACAGCTGGAAAAAAGCAAGTCCCACTGAATAAATGTGGGGGTTAGAATCAACCTGTATTGGTTCACATGGTTAAATCTCCTGCTCCTTCTGTGCAAAGATGATGGCGCACAGCAATGTGAACACAAAGCAGAAAGGACCACTTCAGCCCATGGCTGAATGTCATGTAGAAAGCCTCCTCAGATATTCCACCATCTTCTAAGACAAGAACAGGGAATGTTGATGTTGTTGAACTCCAACTCACATTAGCCCCAGTCACCATGGGCCACTGCTCTGGGATGATGGGAGCTATAATCCAGAAAAATCTGAAAGACCAATGGCACCCCATCCCTGCTATAAGAACTACCCACTCTTTGTGGCTATTCCATCATCCTGTAAGAAGTGAAGACCAATGTTGCCCTCCAGGACATGAATGATCCATCCTACTTTCTTACAGATGCAAGCTCAGAAGCTGGAGATCCTCTGCAACTGCTGGCACCTGCAGTGCTCTTTCATTTTAGGGATTTAAAAGTCACAAATTTGCTGCTAAAGCAACTTGCATTGGGTTTGTTCTCGGTCTTTAATCCCTCTTTCCTCCTAATTTTTATAGCACTACCTGTATCATCAGAACTGCTGCATCATGAACAATGGCAGAACCACTTGCTTGTGTCATTCCAAAATGAGAGGAAATGCTTCTACATACTATTGGGAATAGTAAATGTTATGAGCAGACCATCTTTGTCAGGAAAACCGGATGAACAGATCTTACCCAGAGAAATAGCTCAAAACCACAAACTCCAATTTGATGAAAGCTTCGGAAAAATAGTCACACTTGAAAACAGAGGTCAATAAAGACACTTTACAGCACAATCCTATACAGTGGTACCTCTGGTTATGAACTTAATTTGTTCTGGAGGTCCGTTCTTATCCTGAAACCATTCTTAACCTGAGGTACCACTTTAGCTAATGGGGCCTCCTGCTGCCGCCACCACATGATTTCTGTTCTGATCCTGAGGTAAAGTTCTTAACCTGAGGTACTACTTACGGGTTAGTGGAGTCTGTAATCCGAACTGTTTGTAACCTGAGGTGTTTGTAACCTGAGGTACCACTGTATATATACGTCTACTGAGTAATATGACCCACTGAGTTCAATCAGGCTTTCTCCCAGTAAGTGTATACAGTACAGGATTACAACTTCAGAGAAGAGATGATGGCTCTAAAGATGCAATTCTATGCATACCGTATTTTTCCCTCTATAACACGCAGATTTTTTCTCCTAAAAAGGAAGGGGAAATGTCTGTGCGTGTTATTGAGCGAATGTGTGGTCCCTGGAGCCAAATGGCAAAAAAAATCAGGCAAAAATCAAATCGCGCGTCTCGGAGAAGGGAAACCTGAAAAGAGGAAGTGGCTGCTTTCCTGCATTCTGCCTCAGGGTCTTACTGCCCACCCTCCTCTGTTTCCTTGCTGTGTTTGCTCAAACGGAACAAAGAGCAGGGAAAGCCCCCCCCCTCCAGGCAAGCAGAGGGGAAAGCAGAGTGTCGTCTCTGTGCTCCGGTGCTGCTGAAAACATGCAGGAGGGAGAGGGAGAGGGAGAGGGAGAGGGAGAGGGGGAGAGAGAGAGAGAGAGAGAGAGAGAGAGAGAGAGAGAGAGAGAGAGAGCTGGCTGGCTTGGGTGGGTAGGTGAGGGAAAACTTTTGCCTTCCTTTCCTCCCTCCCGTTATACCCCTCTCCTGCATTCTCTGCACACCCCTCTCGTGCTCCTTGTCCATTCTGTATTTTTCCTTCCTTCCCCACTTAAAATGTGGTTAAAAAGCATGGATCCACATGGATCCTCAGGATCTTTGCATTGGGTCACCCCAAATTCACCATCAGATCACATAGCATGTCCATGGCTACAGCCTGCCCCCCAAAAATCACACACGCACTGTTGCCTGGGGCTGCAATGGTGCAAAAATGTGGTTAAAAAGCATGGATCCACATGGATCCTCAGGATCTTTGCATTGGGTCACCCCAAATTCACCATCAGAGCACATAGCATGTCCATGGCTACAGCCTGCCCCCCCCAAAATCACACACCCACTGTTGCCTGGGGCTGCAATGGTGCAAAAACGTGGTTACAAAGCATGGATCCACAGGGATTCTCAGGATTTTTGCATTGGGTCACCCCAAATTCACCATCAGATCACATGTCTGTGGCCACAGCATGAAGCACAAAAATGATACATCCACTGTTTCATTCAGAATGTTTTTTCCCTTGTTTTCCTCCTCTAAAAACGATGTGCGTGTTATGGTCAGGTGCGTGTTATCGAGCGAAAAATACGGTACTTCCCTGGGAATAAGCCCCACGGAACACAATGAGAGTTCCTTCTGAGTAAGCATGCAAAGGCTCAGCCTGCAAAAGTGTTACAATGCTTCCTAATGGTAATTGCTGTAACCACCGCCCTAGATTTAGATGCCCCTGGGGTGAAATGTGCTTTCCATACCAATGCAACTTGAATCAGCCTTTTTTGGACTGTCTTCGTAGTGATTCAGGAGATTCCTTGAATAAAGAATGAGCATCTCTACTCTCTTAATTGGATTACCCCAGTTCAGAACCTGACCGCTTCAATCTGCAGGACCTGCACTTTTACAAGTGCCATATAATGTCCTGAAAAGATGGAGGTACTGTGGGTGGATCAGGTTCCTAGTCCAGGGAGTCTTTCCCCTTCAGTAATTGAGAAGTGGGCGACCTCAACCACCTGTCAAAGTGGTCTGCTGAGCTTGGGAGGGGTCTGGATCCAACCCACCAGTCAGATCCAGTTCCCTGCACTAGAAGCACCCATTGCAGGCACGGAGTACATTGATGCCATCAACCTATGCTGCCACAGCTGCCTCTGCCTCCCTTGCAACACTCTCACAGCAAGAACATGGGCATTTCTCCCTTTAGATGCTCCTAAGCAGTGGTGGCCCCATATTTCCTTTCTGCCCATTGCACCAGTTATTATCATTTTTTATTACCAGTTATGGATAATTATCTAGCATGCTCTTGAAAGTAAGCCCCACCAAATTATGTAGTACTTAATTCCTGGAGATTTGAATAGATTGATTAGATGTACACAGACCAAATAAGGAATAAAGCTTTGTTAATAAAGCATTGTAGTTCTACTGGGTCTTAAATGAAAAGGTTTCGGTTCCTTTAAAACCTTTCTTTGTAAAAGCATTTAATTAAATGTAATAAACCATGATTCACTTCCTACAGTGTCAATTTCATATTTGGAACATACAGATATGCATTATGAGGCTGGATGCGCAAATGCAAGGTCTATGCTTGAGTACTGGAATACTTCTGTTGCAGTCTTAGGATACAGGAACTCTACACTACTTTCTAGCTCAGGGATGTTTTATTGACATATCCAGGGCAAATGCTAGAACAGCATCTCTTCCAGCTGTGCCTCACTTGCTTCCAGTGGTGGACATTGTGTTGGGCCATCACCGTCATCTGGTCCGTCACAGCTGCTGTTTACCATGGGGGGGGCAAGGTGAGCACAGTGCAAATTCACTGGCAGGAGCTTCAGATTGGATCCACAGGTGCGTTTGGACACCAACCTTTCCCCTCTCCCAGGCAGTAAGCAACAGCAATGCCACCAGGTGTCAGGTGACAGCAGCATCCTACCAACCCACCCATCCACTACTGTTTCATAATACCAATTCATCATGCCACTTCCACCCCTTAATCTGTTCCTGAACTCCAGCTCCCATTACCCCTGCCCATTGGCCATACTTGCTGGGGCTGATGGGAGTTGTAGTTCAGCAACATCGGGAGGGCCAAAGGTTGCTCTTAGTCCTGCTGGCCTGCTGTGAGTTCTGATAGGATCTCACCAGGGCCTTCTATCCTAGTTCCCAGTGGAAAGTGGTTCCCCCAGAGCGGCCCACAAGCAGTAATTCAAGCTTCTATTTAGACTCTGGGGAAATAATGGGAAGGGAGCTTTATCTGTGGATGAGATCCTGCCCCTCAGTCTTTGACACCGCAGTTAATATCAATGGAACTGACAGCGTATTAGAACAGAGGTGCTACTTCTCACAGGAAGCTCTGCCACTTTGTTCCAGCAGGAGAGCATCTTCTCCCATCACCCAGCAGGGCTCCTGTGCTTGGAAGCAGGAAAAGGGAAACTGTGGCCATCCAAATGTTGTTAGGCTCCATCTCCCATCAGCCCCTGCCAGTAGACACAACGATCAGGGAAGATGGGCACCTTAATCCAACAACAACTGCTGGGCAACAAGTTCCCCAACTCCGCCTTTACAAAAAAACAATTCAAAGTTTCTGCAAGCTACTAATTGCTTTTTTCACTTGTGCAAGGCAAACTCCTTTTCTGTGCTGCGACTTCAGAGATCCACTGCAGCGGATGTCCTTGAATCTCACTCCCACAGAAGACCACCCAATAAGCATCGCAGAACACTTTCCAGTGTTTCTGGAGAGGGCAGACCAAACAGGTTTTCCCTAGGTTTCTTTTGTTTGTTTGTCTTTTTCTTTTTTACAGTCTGGACCTCTGAGTTTGTAAGTGCTATGTTTCAGCTAAAAGATCTGCTAAACAGACACCATTCAAACCAAATGCATTGCACTTCTTTGGGTTGGTGGTATCTAAAGCTTCAGGGGATCAACTCTGCTGTCTGTCTGAGGCTTATGCTCAAAAGACTGCAGTGCTGTAGGACCTGGAACCATAAAAATAATTAATAGCAGATGCCTGCTGCAATCTTTTACTGCTTGAGTTTGATTTAGGCAGCTTTGTCTTCGTAGCAAAGTTTTTACTACAATCAAATTTCATCACCATTAGTTCTGCCATGTAACAGTTTCAGAATGCAACATCATTATTTCCTTTTTTTTTAAACAACAACACTGTTGTTCACTACGTATATCAGTGAATAAATCAGATGTCAGAATTGCACGTATGACAAATGGGTACTCTACTGAATCACATTCTTGAATACCATAGAAGCCTTCCTACTTGGCTTTCTTTTAGCATCAGTTTATACCAGATTCAACAATCATGTGGGGGAAAATATATGACATCCATCATATGACAGCTGAGTAAACCAGCTTTTCCACTTTTCTCATTTCTCCAGTGCCATTTCTCTCTAATGCTTTGAACATGTTCAGCCAAAAAAGAGCAATTTCCAAATTGATATTGGGGAAACAGATTTAAAAGAGCAACACTCTTTTAAATTTGCGGGAAGTAAAGAGATATTATTAGCTTCCAGCACTCTTCACTATCAGCAAATAAAAACCAACTATCTTAAAAGATTGCCCCCCCTCTACTTTTCACAATTCCACTTTCCGTAAATGATGTCCTTTCCTCCCTGCTTCAGGTGCCCTGCATTTAAATAACTTGATTATGCACCACTTCCTTGCAGGCTGCATACAGATGAAGCAGCTCTCAGATATTTAAGCCTCTTCTTACACTGTCACCACAATGTAAACGGGTACAAATTTAAGGACTCAAAGATAAAGGATTTCCCATTTTCTATGAAACTCACAAAAACGAAGCAAATTACATGGGTTAAAGCGTCACTATTACCTGCTTGTGTTTTATCAGTCCAGCCAGCCCATCAGATACATCAGACATCAAGAAGCACTGGTTTCTTCTGAGAAACCCTCAAGCAGCCCACAATTCTTCACCAGCCACACCTACACCACAGAATCTTGAGAAAACAGGGCCAGGCCTCGGGTTGTCCAATTGCCCATTATGCCCACCCCCATTTTAGTCCCTTCTCCTTGATCTATTAAATAATATACATACATATACTACTTAATTATTTGCACTTCTCAGTGGTGTACAGCCCATGGGAAATGGGACAATTAAAACAATAAACATATAAAACAATAAACATTTATTGTAAAAGGCCTGCTGGAACAAGAAAGTCTTAGTCATGCACCTGAAATTTGACAACGAAGGGGTCTGTCCAATCTCAATTTGAAGGGAGCTCCACAAACTGGGGACCACTACACTGAATGCCCTGCTTCCAAGCAGTTACAAGCTGCACATCTGAGCCATGGGGGACCATTAACAGAGCCTCCCTCAGTGATGGGGCAGGGACATGAGGGGCCAGGTAGGCAGATAGAGCAAGCGAAAGGGAGCGCAATATGGATAACCCCTTAGAAAGGAATGCACACAACCAACCATATGCAAGTTGCAAAGTGGGGGCAGTGACATTTTCACCCGGAAATTATACCAGCTGAATTGCCCTTTTGGTCCAGTGTTGAAAAAAATGGAACTGAAATAACACTAAGTGGAGGTGTATGCTCTACTTGGTTTAGGTTTACATCAGGAAAACCTGTGGTCCTCCAGATGCAGGCCGTTGGCTATGCAGGCTGGGGCTGAAGGGAGCTGCAATCATAGAATCGTAGAGTTGGAAGGGACCCCAGTGGTCATCTAGTTCAACCCCCTGCAATGCAGGAATCTTTTGCCCAACATGACCCTGAGATTAAGAGTCTCACGCTCTACCCACTGAGCTATCTACAACATCAGGTGGGTCACAGCTTCCGGCCACCCATACTATGGAAATGCAAGGCAGAGCACCCAATGGAGCCATCCTAAGAGTCCCCTTGCGGACCAGCTCTTTGTAACCCCACAGAGGCTGCGCAAAGTGCAGTGTCACTGTGCTGAATGGCATGACATCTTACCAGTGGCGTAGCGTGGGTTGTCAGCACCAGGGGCAAGGCAAGTAATTTGCGCCCCCTAACAGAGAGGGGCAGAGAGCTGCGAGTGCGAGCGCCCTCCCCAGATATTGCGCCCGGTGCGGCTGCCCCCCCTGCACCCCCCACGCTACGCCACTGCATCTTACAAGTAAGGAATAAGTGAGGAATAGGGGGAAAGCAGTGAAGGAGAAAGAACCGGCCACTGCAGCTAAGCGAGGCTGTCAGCGATTGGGTGGTGTCCGATTCCCAAAGAGGAAAGAAAGCCTGCAAAAGGAACCGCTGGAAGAATGAGGTTTCCCACCCATCCGCTTCCAATCCCTGTTTGCCATGATCTCAGTTGCTTCTGTCTGCTCCCTCACATATCCTTCCTGAATCCTGAGAATTAGAAGCCCCTCCCGCTTTTTTTTTTCCTGGAAAAGATCCGCAAGAGGCAGAGGAGCAAAGAAGGGGAAGGCTTTGCCTTCCCTAGCTGGCCATCGCAGCTTCTGGGAAATTTTCGCTGCACTGCCAGCCTGGGCGATCTCTGGCCCAGTGCCCCGCCCAGCCGCAGAGCACATGCGGAGAGATGGGGCGCACCCCCTCCCTGCAGCCTGGCCAGAGAGAGAGAGCAACGCCGCGAAGGCGGGGGACGTGCCCGCCTCGGATTCCTCCGCATTGTTTTTTCACCTGGATCCTATAGCCGGCCGCTTCGCCTCCCCATCTGGCGCAGTCGGTTCCCCCCGAAGCCCCACGTGACGGCAGGCCGGCTTTTGCAGAAACGGGGCGGAGGCACTTTGCAAGTACAGTAACTCCGGCTCTCTTCTAGGAGCGCAACTTGCAAGGAAGAGAAGTGGGGCTGGGTGGGGGAACTAAGCGTGGGAGTAGGGAGAAAAAGCACCTCTCCATGAAATCATTATTAGTCTCAGGGCACCCCCCCCCGCCCAAGATCACCTCCTCAAGGATCTTGCCCCCGCCCACTTCCTACTGGCTAGACGGTCCCGGAGGCTCAGGATAGTGGAGTCAAGTCATGGGCTGTTAACTGGACTTGCACACCGAGGCGTCTCCAGACGTACGCGCAGCAGCCGCGCAAATGTAAAAGGATGTTTGCGACCATCCTCTGCCCTACGTGCGCCGCGTTGCAAATTCATAGGTAGGTGTTGATTACTGTGCAAGGTCTGTTCACGAATGAAGGGAAGTCCTGCCTTAAGGATGCCTTTTGCGCAAAAGCAAATCCTAAAGCAACATTTACACGTCGACCCCTGTAGTATGCCCCTTCCTGCCGCCATATGACTCGTACACAAAACGTTGCCACATCCCACGTGTGCAGAAACTCATGCATGCATGCATGTGGGTGCATTGCGTTTTCTGCACATACCCTCCAGATATGCAGCTCAGGCTGCTGACACAGCGGCGTCCAAGCAATACCTGCCTCTGGGAGGGACTGCGCATCCATTACCCAGAGACTCGGCTTCATTTCTGAATCTAGACGGTCTCCTGCAAGAACCACCCAAGATCCAGCGCTATTGATAGTTTCCTTGATGGGGCGGAGAGAAACCGCGACGCCGGCATCCGGCTCCCACGATGTAGCCGGGGGTCGATCGCGGCCCTCAGCCCCCCTTCTGCCTCCGGCCCCGCTCCCTCGTACCCCACGAGCCCAGACCCGCAGCGCCTTCCCAGCTGGGGCTCCCCCCCTCCCGCATCGCCTACGACGCGCATTTTGGAGAGGTGCGCTTTTCCCGAAGGCAAGCCCCCTCCACGCGAGGCGCGCTGCCCCCGCCTGCCCACCCTCCCCGCAAGCCCCATTACCTGCCGTGACGCCTTCCGTCCCCGCCATGGCTGGAGGCGTTCACTGCGCCCTCGGCTCCGTCCTTCAGCCTCGCCAGGCGTGTTCAGCCGCCAGGGACCGAGCTCGTCGCTCGCTTCACTCGGCAGCCGGAGCCATTGGGAGCGCGGGCGAGGTGGCTGTGCTGCAGTCGCTCCCTTCCCAGTTCTGCAGGCGAGCGGCGACGCCAAGGCTTCTTTCTGCTCGCGTCTTCGCCTTCCTCCTCCTCCTCCTTCCCCACCCACGGCTGGCTGTGTAGACAGCCAAAGGGACGGGCTTAGCGTTTGACCCCTGTGTCTATGTCTCTTTCTCTGCGTGTGTGTTCACCAGCCTTTTCTTCCCTGCTGCAAGGCTCTGGCTGCTCGGATTTCTGCAGAGCCCCTCCCCTTGGAAGTGAGCGGCCTGTCCCCCCTCCCCTTTGCCACCCCACCTCACGCACCGGCGCGGGAGGGAATCGTGGCAGCAAGTGACAAAGGAGATCTCCAAGGAATAGGCTTGGACGAGCCCAAACCAGAATGCTGTCGTTGCCTTAAAAGAATAAAAAATAAGTAACACTTCTTAATTCCAAAGGTTGTCCCTTGGGCTTTTATTTATTTAAATCGCAGCTACAATTAGGATCCCCGTACCTAATGCAACTGACCACTTAGGGCATCTTTCAGACACATTGGTATCTCCATGCGTCTGCCAGACGTGAACCGGTTCCAGTCTGCAGGCTTCCTCACATGATCATGGAAGGTGCATCAGAAAGTGTCTTGGAGCCACTGCGGAAAACTAACATAAGAGGGGATGCAGTGTCCATGGCGAGATGTCCCATCGGCCCACTAGGAATGAGATATAGGCTTGTCATGTGGATGGAGAAGCAGCAAAAAATCTGCTTGCTGCCGTTCATTAAATGGAAACTGGCTGGATGTGCACTCCTATGCAGTTATACGCACTGAAGGGGTGTGCAGGGTTGAGAGAATTAAGAACAAATAAAACATAAATGGATACAGAGTGGTGACCGTCTTGGTTCGGGTGTAGCGTTGCTGGTTATGAGTTATGTCCTGAAGACTTTGCATTCCGCATAGTGGAACAGCGATGGATGTGCTCTCATGCATCATTTCCTATGCTAAAAAAATACTTCGTGTTAAAAGCCAATACAGCATATCCTTGCAATGGAAAAATGCATCTTTATTATGCAAAGGTGTCTTGCTAACCGCTTAACACAACTCTTAGAAGGAGAACTCCCCACACTTAAGGGGCAAATGACAGGGTTCTTGCATCTTACAATGTCTTGTGATCATGTTGTTGTTTTTATGTAAAGAATACTGCTTTTCACAGAGGTATACTGTATGATCAAATACGGTAGACAAGGAATCACTGAGGGGGAAATATATTAGGATCCAGTACATGCTTGGTGAGCAAAGCTGTTTATTTGTCATAAATGTTTGCATTCAGAAAAGATGGTTTCATGGATAGGAGGTTACATCTCGGGGGGGGGGGGGAATCTGTATGTTTGCTGAAAACAGCATTCAGGAAAACGAGTCCCAACTGTGCCAAACTGGCATTTTTATTTTTATTTTAGACAATGAAAAATCTCTCAGAGGGCCATAAAATGCTTTACTAGAACCTAGCATATGATCTTTACATAACAAAAGAAAGATACATTTGTTTTATCTGCTTGTCCTTTTCATAATCGGCATCAGGGGACAACCAGTGGGACAGAAGCTCACAGTGCTTGCTTGGAGCACACCAAATTGTTGGAAAACTGAAAGTTCTGTCCTTAAAACACACACACACAAAAACTCCACAAAAAACAGCATTTTAAAAGGGGGCCGGCTGTTGGCGAGGGGTATCTGCAAATGCTCAGAAAGGGATTCTCTCTGAGTTAACCTCAGATATAACTGCTAGGTTTTATATTTCAAAAAACTGAAGATTATCACAGCATCCCTAGGTGTAAACTGAAAGTTGCATAGCACCTTGGGGAGTCCATTGAAGCCAGTGTTGTGTCTTCAGACTACAGCTCCCATCACCCCTCACAATTGGTTATGCTGGCAGAGGCTGATGGGAGTTTGAGTCCAGAAAATATCTACCTCCCCCTCTCCTTCAGTGAACCCTGCCACTGAAAACATGGCCTTGAGTCAAGTTAAGCCCTGGGAACAACCATAGCACAAAAGGCTGAAGAGACAAATTTATAGGACAGGAGGCAGAATTGTGAAACGTCTGCACAGATTGTTTATATATATATAAAAAGCTTTGGAAATATTTCTGTGTTGAACATCAGTGGTCATAAAGGATTTCAGCCTCAGCATTTAAATTAGGCATCAGCTGCTCTGGCAATGGAGACCCTGCAATTCATCATTATGAGAGAAATTCCCAGGGAGATAAGGACAGCAGGCTGTGGAGCTCTGGGTTCCCTTCTCCTCCCCTTCGATACCACACAGCAGGGAATAACATCTGGCCTTTAGCCTGCCACAGTTATATATTTAGAATCTGATGGCAAACTCATAGGAAACAGGAAACCAGACAACTTTCATTTCATGTTACAGTTTCCTAACAGCAAAAATAAAAAATTAACAGACCCCTGGATACATATTACGTTGTTGGCTTTAATATTAGATATTTGAGAACAACAATAAATGTAATAGGAAGTACAACACAGAGACAGGCATCCTTCCCCCCCCCCTCTCCTCCTCCCACTTGAAACAACCCAAATAGCCACATTAAAATGGAATTTGTTGGATAGAGCCATCTTTCTGAATGTCAAGCACACAACAGCATTAATCTGTTTCAAGTCAGGTTTCCTAAGTTACAAGCCTGATTGTAGGTGTTGTGAATAAGGCAAGAGGCGTATGGTTGCATGTGTGTTGCAAGTGGGTACAGAAATAAAACATTGTTCTTGGAAGCTTAGCAACTTACTTTTTTTAAGAAGGTATTTATGAAACTAACAGTGATTGGGTTTGTTTGAGTTAGCTAATATGGGGAAAGGGCAATCGAATAAAACTCAGGAAGTTAAGTTGAAAATTTTGCAGAAAATACAGACAAGTCGTTGGCTCCAGATATTTTCTCCTCTGGCATCAGTGCTTAATGACATAGCCTTTCAGGGACTGAGAGAAGCTGTCAGACAAGACATTGTGCTGACTTTGTAGATATATAGTAGTATAGCAATATTGTACCTACCTCTGTGTTTTGAGCACAGTCCCTGTAAGCAATCTTTCTTGGAGTACTACCAGTTTTGTCCTGGTGTGACCAGAAACAACAAGATAGATATCTGAACCCCAGAAATCTACCAACTTCACCTGTCCCGTCATGTTTTAACCTGTCAGGTAGTTATGATATTTGTAGGCGTGACCTTCACCTTAAGAGACAGCCAGGACTCAGGGGACAGAGATGAATAGGAGCTTTGCTGCTCTGGAAGGTACAGAGACACCAATCATAGGCCAGGAACACTGAGACCAAGTCTGCCAGTGATGAGCCTCCCAAGTCATAGACCCCTGACCTGGGATCGCTTGTCGCAGTATCTGAGAGCCAGAGCTCTATGTGGGAATGAATGGAGTAGTGTGTGAATTATAGACTCCAAGTCAGAGACATGCCACTTAAAGGTCCTCCACTCCTTGGGGATGGAGTTGAGCCTAGGAGAGGTAGTCAGTTCCATGAGAAGCCCAGAAGAGCTTAGGTAAAGGTAAAGGGACCCCAGACTGTTAAGTCCAGTTGCGAACGACTCTGGGTTTGCAGCGCTCATCTCGCTTTACTGGCCAAGGGAGCTGGCGTACAGCTTCCGGGTCATGTGGCCAGCATGACTAAGCTGCTTCTGGTGAACCATAGCAGCGCATGGAAACACCGTTTACCTTCCCGCCGGAGCGGTACCTATTTATCTACTTGCACTTTGACGTGCTTTCGAACTGCTAGGTTGGCAGGAGCTGGGACAGAGCAACGGGAGCTCACCCCATCGTAGGGATTCAAACCGCCGACCTTCTGATCAGCAAGCCCTAGGCTCTGTGGTTTAGACCACAGCCCCACCTGCATTTAGAGCTTAGTTGAGCTCTAAACCTTATCTGAACAGGTGCTCTGCCTGGCGCTATCCAAGGTCCTGCAATTCTAGCCTGATGCTATCTGGCTGATAAGTCTCCCTCAGGTATCAATCAGGCCCCATAGCTTGTGGTCAGAACAGGGCACATAGTAACTAAACCACCTCAGTTCAGCATTCTTAAACTACACAGAGATTTCTAGCATTTAATGCCACCCTCCCACAGCAGTATTGTACTCAGGGCAGTGTGCAAATTAAAAGGATGCAAGGGATGATGTGACCACCACATGCAGGCTGCATTAAATTGCTCCCCGTGTCATTTCCCCCCATGTGCTGACTGCTGGTGTGCATTGGCTCATCATGCAGCTCAGTGGGGAAAATCAACCAAACTGCTTGTCAAGACAGGCACAGAAACAATACATTAGGGGGAGACAGCTGTCACACACAGCCGTTTAAAGCAGCCTCCACATGGTGGAGTGTGGGCTAATGTACACTGGCCATCAGGGTCCAATTTAAAAGTAGAGCTATTCCTTCTCTAAATATATAGGCACTTCTAAATAGAAGTGAAGCATCAAAAGCCCTTGTTAAAATTATTATGTGTGCAAGGGCAGAAAGGAACTAGCATGGTGTATCACACCAGGGCGGCCTGACAAACAAGTTTAATTAAAAAAATAAAAAATAAAAAATAAGAATGGCTTTGTAAAAAAAAGGCTTTAAACATGTGTGCCTGCATGTAGCAGAAATTATCGATAGTAGACGTCTACTCGATTTGTTTCTGTTTCAACAAGGGGTACTTCATATCAAAGAGTTTCTTATTATCACTTTCTGATTTGCTGAAATGTTAGAGCTCATATTTCAAGTCTTCTAATTTCTGTGGATGTCATCATCATCTTGTATGACAAAAGTGAACTCATTTTCAGAGTGTGCATCCTTATGTAATTAAAATGGCACCCACAACACACGAAAGGGAGATCTCCACAGTCTTGAGGAAATCCCAAGGCTGGTAAAAGTACATAAACATTTTAGGAGGGGGGGAGAACCCTAGGGGTGGGAACTCCCCCCCCAAAAAAGTCTTAAGAAGAATCAAGCATACTTAATGTCTACAAAGTGTTGGCTGACTATTGGGAAGGCGGTACAGAAAACTGAAAAGGGGGGGGGAGAGACTGAATGGAATATTCTGGAAAAGAGCATGGCTGGCTGGAACCCTGAATTGGAACAATGCAGACTGCAACATTTTGTTGCGGGTCACGGCAGACTATATGAGCAGCATACTAATTTTCCAAGTCTGGCTTCTTCTGTAGACTACATGGCACCAGACATGCACAAGGAGGAGCTATCAGTGGGACTCAGTAGGGCTTAAGGAGAGGTGAATTAAAAAGATTATGAGCCTTAGTAATGATTCTTGTAAGCTGCTCTGAAAGCATTTTTGGCTGCATTACCTCAGTGGGAAGTTTTCTGCTGTATATTTTAGCAGTGGGTGGGGCTAGACCCAAAAGTAGACAGAGCTGGACATGCACAAAATCATACACCCTTAACACTCAACACATACCCTCCTCCTATCTAGATGAGCTTTTGACATAATATATTACGTGCTGCCAAAAAAAATAAAATTCTTCCTTTAATGGAGCTTTATTTGGCAATGCAAATAGCAGTTTCTGGAAGCCTGATCTGCACTGGGACCATAGTGTGGGTGGTAGTGGGGCTTTAAGGTTGTACTACCAACCTTAGTGTATATGCTTGTGAAACATGGACGACTTATAAACGCCATCTCCAACTCCTCGAAACATTCCATCAATGGGGTCTCCGAAAAATTTTACACATCACTTGGGAAGACAGGCGAACTAATATCAGTGTACTGGAAGAAGCAAAGATCTCCAGTGTTGAAGCAATGATTCTTCAACATCAACTTCGTTGAACTGGTCATATTGTGCAGATGCCTGATGATTGTCTTCCAAACAACTACTCTATTCCGAACTTAAAAATGGAAAGTGTAATGCTGTGGTCAACAAAAGAGGTTTAAAGACTGTCTCAACGCAAATCTAAAAAAATGTAGTATAAACACTGACAACTGGGAAACACTGGTCTGCGACCGCTCCAGTTGAAGAACAGCCTTTACCAAAGGTGTCATGGGCTTTGAAGACACTCGAACTCAGGATGCAAGGGAGAAACGTGCTAAGGGGAAGGCACGCTTGGCAAATCCACACCGTGATTAACTCCCGCCCGGAAACTAATGTCCCCATTGTGGAAGGACATGTGGATCCAGAATTGGCCTCCACAGTCACTTACGGACTCATAGTGTTTATGGAAGACAATCTTACTCAGCTACAAGTGATCGCCAAAGTGGAAGAAGATATGGACCTGTAATTTGCATTGCTGAAAAATATTCCCTCTGCCTAATGATCCAGGAGTAGGTCAGTGCAAGGTTGTTGAACTGGGGAAACTCATTTTCAGTCAATCATTTTATTTGTATGCTGTCTTTCCAAAGTTAAAGCCATGCTCAAGGCGGCTTGCAACATATGAAAAAATTACATAACTACAAACATAATAAAAGTAGTCATAAACAATAAACAAAGCATCAAAAAGTTATAACCAAACTGAACAATTTTCACATAAATCATAAGATAAAAAATAAAGATACAAAAATTAACAGCACCAACAACAGCAGCAGCAACACCCCCCTAAATAAGAGCCCCTGAACAATACCTCAGCAATACCCCAGCCCAAAATTCTGCTCAGCAGCCCTAGACTCAGTCAAGGTGGAAAAGGTCTGCAAGGCAGGTAGCAGGTCTTCCAGGACTCACAGCCAATAAGGCTCAAATCACCACTCAGACAAGAAGCTCATGGAGCAGAGAAAGGATATAAATGGAATGAGGTGAATTTCAGCTATAGGGATAGGCAAACTGTATCATACAAGGTAACAAGTACTTTCCGCATGCATCCTCAGGTTCATTTAATGTGGATTAAGCACATTGCTTAAGCAAGAGCAGAGGAGTGGATTTCCCTCAACTTTCCACTATACGCTTATTACAGATGAAGTTGGGATTGGCCATTGAGACTCTTGTTGATCTCAACGTCTTTGGGGAAACTCAGCCAGATGGGCGGGGTATAAATAATAAAATTATTGTTATTATTTAGTTGTAATAGTTAAACTATTTTATCTGTTATCTATTTACTTTCACTTGTTTCGTCCTAGATGTTACATTACCAGAACTTTTATCACCATGCATTAAGTCACGACTCATAGACAATGAGATTGCTTTCAGTCACTGGAAGTGTGCTCACCAACTCACATGCTTTCCTTTAGCTTTGATGTGAAATGGGACTCCATTCAGGGAGTTTAGTTTTGTTTTTAAGGGAGGAAGTGAGCTGAAAAAGAAGACAAGATTGACTTCATAACCCTGCAGTGGCTGCTGATCTCAGCAAGGACACTTGGAAACCCAAACAACCTGAAAGCACAGCGCCTCATCTCAGAGCTTCTCAAACTACTGTTGCTGATCCAAGGTTCCCATAGTTTTCAAAATAGATGTTTTCTGATGTGAGCATAAATCTTTGCTTCCTGAAATTGTCTGCAGAATGCAAGAGGAGAGGGAGAGAATCAATATTTGGATAGGGTGAATGTACAGAAAACAGATTACTTCCTGGCAAGAAAAATCCCTGTTTCTACAGCATAAGTAAACTGAAATAAGGAGTTACTAGCAGCCAGTATTTATATACCATGCACTACCCTTGACCATACTGATTATATAAGACATTATTTCAGTTTGCTCCTTATCTTGTTTCTGGCTACCACATAGATTGCTACTGGTAATGATATTTCACAGTTTTAAAGTGAGGGGAGAGCAGCGGGTGAGAAACATTTTAAAAAGAAGGAAGAGCCAAATTAATATTACTGCTATATTTATTGAGGTTAATGGCCCACCATTTAGACACATTGCAGTTGGTTTAGAAAACTGGGAGACCAATTCAAAGTTGCCCACAGCCTCTTGTAACTTTTCTCCAATGCTAAACCTAAAAGCAGACTCTGGAAGCTGTGAGTTTAAGCCTTAGGAACTACTAAGCCAGCTGGAAGTAGGAAGTCTGCACACATTTTGCTTTTTCCAGTGGTTGATGTCACCTCTGCTGTTGTGGGCAGGGGACTCCCTCTCTCTCTCTCTCTCTCTCTCTCTCTCTCTCTCTCTCTCTCTCTCACACACACACACACACTCAGACATGGCACAGCTGCCTTTACACCCCCTCAGCGGTATCTACAGTGGTGACTACCACAATGCGCTGTCTGCCTGCTTTCTTTGCGAAGCTTGGAGTCTGCTGTCAGTGTTGTAGTTAAATGTATGACTTGCCCATCACCAACAGGTCCCAGAGTGGGTTACAATTATTATTTTTGTTGTTGTTTGTTTGTTTATATAGTATCATCAATGTACATGGCTCTGTACACACTTAAGATAAGAAATTCTACCGCAAAGAGCCATGCTGTCTAAAACAACAAATATAAACAATGCAATAAAAACCAATAGTTTAAAATGCTATTTTAAAAGAATTAAAATTCACAAACCATTGCATTGGGTATAATAAGAGTAGCTAAACAGACCCAAAGGCCTCAGAAGAACATTTTCACAGAGAGATTTGAACATACGGAGTGAGGGGGCAGCCCACAGATGTTCTGGAGGATGATTCCAAGCGATCCCAAGCATGCAACAATTTAAAATTCAAGATCATAGGAACAGGGTGGGTCCTGGAAACTTACATCACATGTGTCAAAGGTCTGGGAAAAGAGGTGCACCTTCAGCATTTGCTGCATAATGAATAACCCGGGCACACTTCTGTGGGGAGGGAATCCAACAACTTGGGGGCTGCCACAGAGAAGTCCCTGGGCAGGCCGCAGGCCTCTTATATACCTGGTGGGATTGACAAGGCATCTGACCCTCACCTGAATCTCATAGCTCTCCTGTAGCTGCCTCTGATGGTTATCATTTAACTCTCGGGGGAAATAATTAGCATCACACGTCATGTGCATGGAAGTTGTCGAACCAATTAACCAACTAGAAGGATTACTGTTAATAGCACAAGTTTTCCTATACTGTAACTTGATATTACTGAATAGTTTTGATGAACTGCAAAAGCATTTTTAGTTTGCTTTCTGTTGCCACCCTGGAACATTTATTTATTAGTGCCACTTGGTTTTATATGATTCCTTGCAAATGAAGGAAAACAACTTTTCTGCTTTTATATGTTGCTAATATAATTTTTGTTACAGATGACAAACAAGATTGTACAAAAACAAGTTTGGGTGCAGGTCTGGCCAGGACATAGGCGTCCTGACTGTGACAAAGGTGACCTGTGTGCTTGCTTGCTTGCTTAACAGTTGTTGGGAACTTCAAGATCCCTGCTCTCCCTTCTTATGGTCTTTGTACTGGACCTGGAGACTCTAATAGAGAGCATCCCATGTCAAGAAGGAGGGCAAGTGGACACTCTATCAAATGGCAGGGCAGGAGTTACATGGAGCAGGGCCTTTTCACTGGTGGTACCCATTGTATGCCTCGCTGTTCCTAGACGTGCTCTCTTTTGGCCTGTATTTTGGAGCTTTATAATTTTCGAAGATTTTAGAAGAACTGGTTGACAAGTCTTATCAGTCACTGATGTATGAGTGGATTTTATTTTTGTGGATTTTGCAGATTTTATTTGCTGCTATTCTGGGCTTCTGGTGCACCAGGGTTTACACCAGCGTAATAGAGTCGGCCAGGATGCCAGAAGGGATACAATTTATGAGCTTTCTCCATTATCTGCATAGCAGGGGGTGTTCGGTCAACAATGCAAAGGCTGAGCTGAAGCATTCCCTGCTGGTTACCTGCTTTCAACAACAGGGGTCACTGTTTGGTAGTACCCAATTGGTTAGCTGTCAGATTCTAGAGCTCCCTATTGGTGGCTGTTATGTAATTCACAAAATACAGAGTCCATTCATAAAACACAGTGTTCATTCATAAAGCAGTAACATAAATCTCCATTGCTATATATTGGGTGTATATTTCAGAGGTTGAACATACAAGTTTATGGCCATGCTGTAGTGTAGTGCTTATGCGATTGTGAATAAAAGCTGGCTGGGCTCATTGTCTCGGGGTTTGGGGGGAAGAGATGACAAAACTGATTTCCAATAAGTGCCCTCCCCTTTATTTCCATAACAAGTCCTTGAGTCTGTACTCTGAATGGTGACACCAGGGTCCTAGAAGCTGCAGGGCTTATCAGTCCAACCCCTGCACAGTCTCATCAGGGCTGACCTTAAGGCAACTGGGCCAAATTGGGCTCCGCGTGCTGCTCCTAAGGGGGCCCCTGCACCAGGACAATCTAGATGGATTTTTTTATATCTATAAGATTTTGCAGACTTTGGCTGTGAACTGCAGCCCTACAAAAAAATAAATAAATCAAGTTGTGCCCCACTGCTTCAAATTGGGCCCCACTGGCTAGCCCTGAGTCTAATTGTTGCTGTGCCTGAGTTGCCCTGCCCTTGCATGAAGTCTTGGGTTTACAATTTTGGGAGAGGGGAGACTGCAGCCCTGGGGAGCGGGCAGGCTGGTGAGGCCCCCTAGACTTAGAGGCCCAAGTTGCCCTGCCTTTGCATGAAGTCTTGGGTTTGCAATTTTGGGAGAGGGGAGGCTGCGGCACTGGGGAGCGGGCAGGCTGGTGAGGCCCCCTAGATTTAGAGGCCCAAGGCTTCAGCCTACTTAGCCTATACATAAATCCGGCACTGGGGTGACCTTGCACTCTAGGTACGCTGTCTCTCTCAGTCTTTCCTACATCCTATACAGTGGTACCTCTGGTTACGTACTTAATTCGTTCCGGAGGTCTGTTCTTAACCTGAAACTGTTCTTAACCTGAAGCACCACTTTAGCTAATGGGGCCTCCTGCCGCTGCCCCGCTGCTGCTGCGTGATTTCTGTTCTCATCCTGAAGCAAAGTTCTTCACCCAAGGTACTACCATATTTCTGGGTTAGCAGAGTCTGTAACCTGAAGCGTATGTAACCTGAGGTACCACTGTAATTGCTATCAGGATAAAAGACAGGAATACCCAGAATTCCTTTGAGGAAGGTAGGATAAAAAGAGTAGTAATGATACATGCTAATGGGGAAGACGAGTGAACAATGGCCATATCCCATTCCTTAGAAATCAAATGCAAACATCTAGTGAAGAGAAGTAGAAAAGGCCTTTCTAAAAGTAGAAATCATACATGCTGAGAAACAGCGAAGAATGGCAGCACAGACAAGAAGGAGTACTAGAAGATAAGAATAGAATTTGCTAAAACAAGGTCACTGCAGGCAAGGTTTCAGATTCCAGGCTAGGTTTGTATCCTTTCATATCCAATGGAGCCAAAAGGATTGAGCTGGCAAAAGTAGAAATTCTCTGTCAGTTTCTGCCTCACCCAGGTGCTTTGCTGTCAAAACTTATCAGATTCATCATAGATGGAAAAACAAAGACATGGGACCAGAGGGAAAGGTGGTGGGTGCTTGCTTTGACTTTTCAAAATGCTAACCAAGTTCTGAGTAGACATTTGCTGAGGAAAATGTACAGAGTACGGTATGTATGCCCAGAAATAGTCCCCATTGAGTTCAATGGAAGTTAGAGAAACACACACCATTGATTTTTAAAGCACTATTTATTATACCACTTTTACAGTCCTGGCTTTCTCAAAAAGAACCTTGGGAAAAGTTGTTAAGAGTTGCTCAATGACCTCTATTCCCCTCACAGAGCTACAATTTCCAGTGTGGTTTATCAGTCAATCTCTCTTCCCAGGGAATTGTAGCTCTGTGAAGGGAACAGTGGTCTCCTAACAATAGGAAAATATTTGGAATAAAGTATGTTGAAGGCCTAGCTATGTTTTGTTTTCTCCCTGAATCCCAATACAGCATTTTCCTTCTAGATAGCTGTCAGAGCCCAGTTTGTTCAGGAAACGGTGTGTCTTTCTTGTCTAGGTTGGTGATCCAGTCTCAAGGATCCTAGATAACCAGTCAGGGCCGTCTTTACCCAGGGATGCAAGGGGTGTGGGGCACCTGAGCGCTGAATTTTGGGGGGCACCAAATGTATACCTACTGTATATTGGTTCCTCTCAACTGGCGGCAGTGAAAAGCAATGGAGCGAAAATCCCCCCCCCCCTCCATTGCTCTGTTACTCCATAGTGTCAAATATTCCCGACGAGTCAGGAAACAAAAGCAGTTTTTTCCGATGCTTCATTACAGATGAGCTATTTCCCCCCTAAAAAAGTTCAACAACTTTGGCTTCCCCCCGCCCCAAATAAGCTCAATAAAAGCTAATTTGGGGGCAGCTAAACTAAATTTGGGGGCGCTGGACGGATCTTTGTACCCCGGCGGTGCATATGCTAAAGACGGCCCTGTAACCAATGGCTACTGTAAACAGCAGTTTGCTTGCTTAGTCTGTCCTCTCTTTGTATCAAGTACAGCTGACATCCTAACATCACATTGTTGTGGCTTTTCTGCACCCCACACCTGCAGCACCAGCAGCTAATGGCCATGTTCACATCAAATGCATACTGTAGCATCAAAGTCCTACACTGTGGCTATTGGATGGTTCTTTATATGGTTTGCCTTGCGTACACTTTTGCTGCTGTGTAATTTGGTTCGTTTGCTTATGCTGTGGTTTTATTGTTATTTCACAGCAGGCATGCAAGTGTTTTTTCATAGCGGCCTTGAACGGTTTGTAAAGATAATACGAGGGACAAATGTTTAAAACAAAAAAATAAAAATGAGCAATTTGCTCAAGCATTTAATGGAGTCCATTCAGCGGACTGAAAATCAAGGGAAATATTATTACCTTTGGGGCTTAGCTTGTGTGAGAGATGAAAATCAGCAACCATAAATGGAGTTTTCTGAGATTTTCAGCTGATAACTACTACTAGGGAAAAAGACACAGACTTACTGTAGATCCAGAAAAGTTAGAGTGAGTCTTTTTGTGCAAGAGGACATTGCTGCTGCTGCTGCTACTTCCTCCACCTCCTTTGTGTCACCCGCCTGTGAGTCTTGTGCTGGACTAGATGTGTCTGTGGTCTGACCCAGCAGGGCCCTTCCCAAGTTCTTAAATGCTTAAAAACTTTTTAAAAACACACACACACACACACACACCCATAAATGACCTTCAAAACTTTTCCCTGCACAAAATAAAACCTGACTCAGAGCATGAATAACTGTTTTCCCTATCTTTTATTTCTGGGTTGACATGTTGCTGCTTGGTGTAATCCATGGGTTTTTTTTTTTAAATGGACAGCTCTTATTGTTGCTTAGGGAGGGGTAACTCAAATAATAGAGAAATGAACAAGCAATTTTATTTCCAGAGAATTGAATTGTGACTCTAGACTTTCCTGTCACTATGAACACCACTGTTCTTCTTACATGCAAATCCTAGCTGTGATTTCTCTCACTGACTACAGCAAATCAACTACATCAACGGCTAGTTTCTTCTTGCTAAACAATTAGATGATAATGCGTGCGTATTTTGATCGATATCTCTGAATTTACAAGGACTAGAGACTTGTTATATATATACTCTGTATGTACACACACACACACACACACACACACACAAGCTTTGACTCTTAGCCTGGGTCAGCTCTGATAGAAGTGGGAAGCTCAGCAACTGCCCCCTTTGTCCATTTGATAAAATGGTCCTGGATGGGGAAAAAATGGGGCTTATTTAATGCTATACCCCCTACATGAACATCCACACTATACATTCAAGACACAATTAAACCACATAACTTCTCCCAAAGAATTGCGGGAATTATAGTTCACCTCACACAGAACTACAATTCCCAGCACCCATAACAAACAACAGTTCTCAGGGTTATTTGAGGGAAGCAATCTAATTTAAATATATGGTGTGGATGTGATCCCTGGAGGTGGGGCATGTACAGCAGATCAGTGAGAAGGGAAAGTATGCTCTGACTCCCCACACATTTATGGGATGGATCTGGGCACAGATGTCATGTAGAACACTTCAGCATGGATGAAATGTACCGTGGGTTTCCATTCTGGCTGTGTGGTTTGGGTGTTTCTTCAGTTTCTAATACACCTGGTGCTGAGTGTTTTCACGTGGATCCCAATGCTTAGAGCACCACAATGTCTGTTTCCAATTTGCCTGCTTTCATGATCTCAAACAAACCACCGTCAAATATGGTTATAGCGGCATCGAGATGAATGGCTTTTGATGAGAGAGAAGAAAACAGTGTGAAAGCTTCAATCAAGACTCAAGGCAGAAGGGAAAAACAAACAACAGGAAAGGAAGGATGGAAAAGAGCAGATTCCCTTTCCCTGAGGTGGTGCTTTTGCAGCCAGCGCTGAAAGAGAAGAGGCAAATGGCCAACTGAGGAGCGAAGCATCATGTGCAGAGGGGGCAGCAAGTTATATTCTCAACATTTATCTCTAAGCCACCTTGAGTCTCATCAGGGGAAAAGGCAAGGTAATAATAATAAAGAGACTAGGTAGAAGCAGAAAATACTTAATGGGGAAGGACAGGAATATCCCTCTCTAGTCCCTCTCCAAACACTTGCCTCTGTTTAAGGTGCTGCCAGCTGTCTTCCTATTTCTTAATTAGGATGTGGATGCTTCTTTTATGCAATGTGCCAGCTTTAAGCAGCACCTCCTCTCTTGCCCTGAGTCATCATGAGTAAATCTGAGGGTGGTGCCCTTAAACAGGTTGCTTTTTAACACCCAGTTAACTGAGTCTCTCTTCTTTATCCCAGGGTATAGCTGCCATGGAGGTCTGCACCTTCATTGGAGATTTTTAACTAGAGGTTGGAGAGCCATCTGTCAGGGATTATTTAATCATAATTCCTATATTCCAGGAAGTTGGACTAGGTGACATTTGGGGTCCCCTCCACCTGTATGCTTCTACATAAATGTGACCAGATGTGATTAATGACACAGGAAATATAAGCAAAGATAAGCTGACAAATTTACAATGTATGATTACTCCAAGGCTGAACGAGAATACTTGGCAGATGTACCCATGATTTTACACAAAAATTCTGAAATATCTAGCAGTACAGACAAGATGGCTTGTGTCTGTGTGTATCTTCATTCTACCCCTTCCTGAGTTTCATAGTGATCACCTGTTTAAGAAATTCAACCACAAGTGTACCTTATCAAATGTATATATAAAATACTGAAATCAAAGTTACCTCCCACTAAAACTAGTTTAAACATTTGGTGTTGCTGTATCACAATTGTCAACGAAAGACAGAAAGCCAACAAGTACATACAACTTTGCAGAGGACATCTAGGAGAAACTGATCACGTCAGCCTCTTTGTCTTCTACTTGGCATTTCCTTAAAATATACCATACCATAAGTAGCAGGCACTGCTGCTGTCTGAGGGATAGCTTTACACCAGCCTAGCACAAACTGCAATAAGATGCCTGATCAATACTTTGCGCAAACAAGTACAATGCAAGGCACTTAGGAAAGAGTAAGCTGAACTGTTTCTGTCTAGAGGTAGTTTTTGCTTAACTAGCTGCAATTACTGGAAAGGAAGCAGAGGATACTGCTGTCAGTGTGAGCTGCTTAGTTGTGAGGAACCATCCAGCGGAAGCCAATACACTGATCTAGAAGTGGTAGGAATGAGAGATAAAATATCTCAGGACCTGAGTCAGCATGTTGATGGTGGTGGTGGTGATTTCCTGTCTTGGTCCCTTTTGTGAGTTGTCAGTCTTTCCCAAATAGGTCTGGAATGATGTTTCTACCAGTTAGAATGCCATCATGTTTCATGGGAGGGAGAAAGTCTATCAAGCAGAGGTTGGGTGGCCATTTGTCAGGGATGCTTTGGTAGAGATTCCTGCATTGCAGGGGGTTGGACTAGATGAACCTCAGGGTCCCTTCAGACTCTACAATCCTATGATTTTATGGTGTGTCAAATTCCAGTGCCCTTGTCCCAACAATAAGGCCAGTACCTTGGGTAAAGCACTATATTGTCCCATGACATCTGACAGGAGATATCAAGATATCAGGACACGGGTGGCGCTGTTGGTTAAACCACAGAGCCTAGGGCTTGCTGATTGGAAGGTCGGCAGTTCGAATCCCCGTGACGGGGTGAGCTCCCGTTGCTCAGCCCCTGTTCCTGCCAACCTAGCAGTTCAAAAGCACGTCAAAGTGCAAGAAGATAAATAGGTACCGCTCTGGTGGGAAGGTAAACGGCGTTTCCGTGCACTGCTCTGGTTCGCCAGAAGCGGCTTAGTCATGCTGGCCACGTGACCTGGAAGCTGTATGCCGGCTCCCTCGGCCAGTAAAGCGAGATGAGCGCCGCAACCCCAGAGTCATCCACGACTGGACCTAACAGTCACTGGTCCCTTTACCTTTACCTTTTATCAAGAAACAAGTCACTGCCTATCTACACTGTCCTTCCTTGGGTTCTATTTGTCAGGAAACTGACATTTAGACATGTAGCTCTCATTTAGGTTGCATGAATTTGTTGCTCTCCAAAGAGGTTAATCTATAAATGTGTGGCCATTCATACTGCACAATTTCAGATGTTGTTGTTTCCCCTCATATTGATACCCAAAGCAGTTTCATCCTTTTGCAATGGAAAATGAGAAGTTAAGTTCCCGTGGCTTTTAGCACTATTATCAAGTTCTATGGAGAAAAACGCAGGCCTTTGGAGAGAAGCCACAACACCCAGCAAAATCCCTTGGAAGGAAAGATAAACCTTGTTCCATAATGAAGCAATAAGCTAAGCTCAGGGGAAGGCTTAATGATCGATACAATAAACATTTACTCAAATCTGGGATGGGAAGGAATGGATTAGTAAAGAGGTGTAAATCAGCATCTCTTTGCAAGACATCCTATTTTCATGTTTACTAGTCTACTTCACTTTTCCCCTTAAAATATTTACATTGCATTTCCAAGTTTAGTAACCAGAAGGGAATGCACTTCCTGGCAGCTGGTGCAGAGGACAAAAGGTCATCGTTTAGACATTAACTGTCAGGAAATGATCTCCCCCATGGTTATATTATTACTTGATGCTTTTAAGGTTCTGAGCGCTCATAGGTTCCTTTTCTAACCCTCTTCTGCTTCTAACAGCAATTTATCTTTTCTTGAGTGCTAAGCTCTTTTTGCAAAGCTTTATGCCCCACTGCCTGCCAGATGCCCCTTATCTTGGAGGCAGCTATCACTTAATTTCCAGTTCGTAATAGCACTATGTAACAAGTGACACTTATTTTTCACAGCTGAGCTTTCTTCTTGCTATAGCACTCCATCAAATGGATGCCAAATATGGCATAATATTTGTATTTGGAAATCCCATCTCCAGACAGGTTAAAGCACATCTAATGATCAATGGTACCCAAAGACTTCCTTGAAAGGATTCTCATCTTTGTACAGCTACAATCCTAAGGAGTAAGCTCTGTTGAAGACAGTGGGGGGTTTTTTTTAATACTTTTGAATATTTTGCACAATTTCCCTCTTTTTCAGAAACAGAGGCTACTTTATTATCTCAGGGACACTTCCCACAAATAAGTGAATATATTAGAGCCTAATAAATCAATGTATCAAAAGTACATAAATGCTAGAGGACATAATGCTCACTCTGCTTGTTGTATGCAACTATAGTTACCCAAGGAAAACAAAGCAAAATAGGCCAGTTGTCCATACGAGAGAAATTTGTCGTGTATTCCCAACTCTTCTTGAAAGGCAACGTACCGGAATGATCAAACATCTGTTCCAAGTATGTTAAAGGGATTTGATGTGTGTGGTCTTCACACTTGAGAGGTTCATAGAGTTTGTATCTGGGTATCCAAAAATGAAGTGTAGGGTGAGAATTGGCTAAGAAACAGGAAGCATAGCATCAGACATTCAGTTTTATGTCAGAGATCTTCTAAAACTCCCCTGAGAAATATTTCTAATGGAGTCTTGAACATCCAGTAGCTAAACATCCCTCTGAAGAGGTTTTATGTGCTGACTTACTTGGCTAGCCTATTAATTTTCTTTCTCTGTTCTTATCTGTAGTTTGTTTAACCTTACACAAATGCCAGAGTCAAAAAACCCAGGCTCCCATTCATCCCAGTAATTATTAAAGTCACCCTTTCCTAAAATTAGACATGGAGATGTCTCAACCTCTTACACATAACGAAAGCAGCCAGCTGTTATATATTCTACAATGCACTGCCATCTTGCGGTTGAATTTAGGAATGACTGCACTCACAGAGCACAATAGGGGCCATCCCACTACATTCCTGCACATCTTTTGCATCCTGAACAGCTGATCCATTTTTTTTGGGGGGGGGCACATCCCTAGCACCTGAATTTAGAAAGGAACTATGTGCATAGCACCCTCATATACATGCAGATGAATTAGGGAGCAGGTGGCGCTGTGGTCTAAACTACTGAGCCTCTTGGGCTTTCCAATCAGAAGGTCGGCGGTTTGAATACCCAAAATGGGGTGAGCTCCAGTTGCTTTGTCCCAGCTCCTGCCAACCTAGCAGTTTGAAAGCATAGCAGTGCAAGTAGATAAATAGGTACTGCTGTGGCAGGAAGGTAAACAGTGTTTCCGTGCGCTCTGGCACTCGTCACAGTGTTCCGTGCTCCAGAAGTGGTTTAGTCATGCTGGCCACATGACCTGGAAAGCTGTCTGTGGACAAACACCAGCTCCCTCGGCTTGAAAAGCGAGATGAGCGCCACACCCCATAGTCAAGTTTGACTGGACTTAACCGTCTGGGAGTCCTTTACCTTTTTGCATGAATTGCATCTCCGATTCAAATAAATCCACAGATATCCTTCAGTTGTTATAGGCTGCAATCCAATACCCACCTAACATAAGTGTCAGCTTTATTGAACTCACTGGAACTAACTTCTGTGTAAAAGTGTACAGGATTGCACTGTTAGGACTGTATTTCATATCATGATTGAGTTATGAACATTTTAGCACAGTTCATGAGCAATGATTCCTCCGTAAGGGCAGTGCTATTTTTCTTGAAACAGGGGTGCTGGAACTCACCATGAACGCCTCCCTTGCTCTCTTATAATGGCAATGGTGCCCACTTGAAAGATGCCGGAATTGACTTCTGGCAAGTTCTGGCTGAAAAAAAGCGCTGCTTAAGGGACAGAGGAAATGATAAAACCATTAGCTTGTCTTCACCAGCACAGGTGAAGAGATATCTTCCAGCCTCAAGACTTTAATTAAGATCAGTTCTTCAGCTAGCATCCAGGAAAGGGTGAAACATTTAGAACTCCAATGCTTCAATGTTCATATCCTCCCAAAAGTTTCAAGAAGAAATTATGAAACAGATTTTTCTAAGTTGACCTTTAGTTGGATCTTTTTATGAATAATTAATTAGGAAAAAGGGATCTTCTCTTTACATCAGTGCTGTGTTTTTAATTACCGTATTTTTTCGTCTATAAGACACCCCCACGTATAAGACAACCCCTATTTTGGGGGGACTCCGATTTAAGAAAATGGGGGGATATGGCCCCCGTGTATAAGACGCCCCCAAATTTTGGACATTATTTTTGGTCTTATACACGGAAAAATACGGTACAGGCTCTTCATTACAAGGATTGGTTTTATCAAACCAAAACGAAATATCTGGCTCCCACAGCCTTTCTTTTATGCTAACTAATGGGAGGCGTAGAGAAATATTTTCTACACCTACTCACAGTAACATTGTTTTAACATGGCCATTTCTCCTAAGCCACTGCTATAAAAGCCATTGCTATATAGAAAAGTAAAGGTGAGATAAAACAAAATGATATTGCAGCCCAAGCTACTGTGTATTCTGAAGCAGAAGGCAGCTTTGTGTTCATCAAGGTTAGTGCCTGGACTCAGAGTGGGGGTGTGGGGGTGGAATTGGGCTCTCAGCACAAGACCCCGCTAAAAGGATGTAATTTCTTCTCTCAGCTGGAAACCAAGTGTTAACTGCTTGGACCCCACCCTCCAAAAAAAGCCCTCTGCTCTGCTGCTCTCAGTGATTCTGCAAGCCTCACTCTGCAGGGAACACCACCACCCATCTGTTTCTACCCTGAGCCTGGGAAAATTCTGGTTCTTTATCCCCAATGCATGCATCCCACCACCCTTTGCTTGAGTGGCAGGCTGTGGTCTCAGACATTCTAATTGATCTTTTGGCAGCAGTATACTGTAATTTGTATGGAAATGTGCATGTGTCAGCTCAGGCCGTCCTGCAGTGGACTGTGCACAGTCGTATTGTTTAAGAAGAGCACTTCCTGATCCATAATTTTCTCTGTGTAATTTGCACCTCTGCTTTACAGGCGCACGAAGAACATTTCTATATACACACACAGAGGTGATGGGCTGTCAAAACATGAAGCTTTTGAGAATATTCTATATTGACTCAAACTCGGAGCACTTAACAACCCTCCTTCAAGCAGAATAAATGAGTTGTAGGCTGTTTCCTTACCTAGGCTGATGTAGTAACTGAATTTGCATATGTTGCTCTTTGTGCCTTGCACTAATCCAAAGTAAATGGCCAGAGATATGTGCATTATGTTATGTGCAAGAACATCATTTTTCAGTGGGATTTAGATAGTCGCGGGGCATTCCACTCAAGGCTTAGCATTCAAAGGTCTGGATTCTGACTCATTTGCAAGCTGTAGCTCAGCCTAGACTTTAATGTCCTGAATATTGTGATACCAGTGTGTTTCCCCCCACTTTTTATTGCCCTTTCAGCCCAATCTTTGTAGATCTAAATTCATTTAGAAAATGGCTTTTATTCCATATCATATCTGCACCAAGTACGGAAAAATTTAACTAATAAAGGATTGCAGTTTAGAAAACAGGAAAAAGAGAAAATATTAAAATAAAATAATAAAAGAAAAGAAAAGAAAAGATAATGGCTTTATGATTAAAGGGGCACATGTTACGTAGTACAACATTGTTAATCACTCCATACTTTCCCTCCATTAGCCTGCTGATCTTTCTTTCATTGTGTATCCTCGGTGAAACTGCATGTTCATTTCTCTACTTCTGCGTTTTCTTTTGCACATAGGTGGGTCAGCCTTATGAGCCTATCACATATTGATGGAGGAGGGAACTGAATTGTTCATAGCCATTTAAAACTGCATAGCTATTTAGAAGGGAGGGATGGAGCAATAGTGTGAGAAAGTGTGCCACACTGAGGATGAAGGGACGGGGGGTGGGGATATGCCACATATACAATCCTCTAGAGCAGTGATTTGAGCCTGTGGCCCCCCAGCCATTATTTGACTCCAGCTCCCATGAGTTCCAGTCAGCATGGACAATGGTAAGAGATGATGGGAATTGTAGTGCAGCAACTTCTGTAAGGCTACAGGTTCTCTGCCTCTGCTCAAGGGCCTAGAATGTGGCACATGTGGTATACAGTATATCTATATTTTAAAGTGTTGGGTGATTTTTTTTAAATGCTTTTGTGGCATCTCATTGAAGAGGCACCACCACCACAGATGCTTTCATCCAGTACGGAGCTACCATCCAAGGCCTGTGAGAGGGAAGGGCCCATTGTCCATGACCAAGATGGGTGGTAGCATGTGTGTAGCCAGTATTTTTGTTATTGGGGGGGAGGACTTGGTTGGGGGAGCAGAAGCAACGTGATTGGTCAGTTAGTTAAGTATTTCTATTGCTTTACTTGATCTGGGGGGAGGCAGCTGCCCCCCTGGCTACGCCCATGGGTGGTAGATCATAGAAAATACATTGGAGTGGTTTCAGCCGGGAGCTATAAGTGGCAACAAATAGGGTTCTGTTTCCTAGCTATCTCTGGCCCCCCAAAGGGAAGTCTGCTGTGTATACAAAGCTAAAACACTCCTGATTGAATTGTAAATGGCAGTTGCCTCGGAAATCTGATTTTAGGCTACCATTTTCAAGAGCAGTGAAGCAAAATTTAAACTCCATCCACCTGCCGTTTAGATTTGTTATTCCTATTTTACGGGGTATTCTACAAGTACTGTGCTTTTTTCTTTACTTTTCTTTTCTTTTCTTATGACTGTAATGGCTTAAACTCTGGTGCATTTAGGTCTCGCGGATGATTGACAGGGATTTGTTAAGGATCTTGACGTAAGAGGTAAACAATGAGAAAAGCCCATTGCCCACCTAGTATTGCTGAAAGCTATTTGATGTGTGTTCCTATGCAACAAAAATTAAGTGTCTGTGTAGGTGTTCCATGTTTTTACAAGCTCTGCTCTTCAGTTGTTATAAGATAAAAAAAACCACCACAATTTTCTCCCTCAGTAAATGCTTCCTTTTGGAGAGAGAGAAAAAACCCACTGGAAAAGCATAATTCATCTGCCCACTTACAGCCTCTATTTTCTTCCTGGCAGTGAAGCATCTTTGACTGTGATTGTTGTTTTCCCTTTAAAGAAGCCAATGTTGAACAAGTGACAGATAAGACAATTTCCTACCTTCCCGTGACCATACAGATCAATTGTTCATTTAAACTGAAGCTGGATTTTGTAGAAAGAGGGGAGGGGGAGACCCTACAAAGCAGCCAATGCATTGCAGTGAGGATTCTGCTTGGCAAATTATCCTTCTAAACCCGGAACATTTAATGGGTGCTCTCATTAAACCAGCAGGGAGTTTAAAGGCAGCTTTAGTTCTCACATACATACAGTATGTGGTGGTTGTGAGGTTGTTTTTTTAAAAACATTCAGTGATTTCCCCCCTTGCGCTGAATCATTTTATTTTCTCTGCAATCTTTTGAAACTGTTTGGAAATATTGTGCATCTTTAGCTGGGAATAATAGAATAGAAAAGAAATGCATTCCTGCAGAATGCTGTAAATCTTTCTGAGGATAAAAATCTATGGAGATGGGGGAAGTGAACATGGTCTAGTTAATGCTGTGCTGTGACCCAACGTATTTCCACTCTTCTTACACTTGTTCGTATGTTTTTGTAAGTGAACACCATGTGTATACAACAAATACAGGTATGCTGCATTCTCATAGGATCATCTTGCAAAATGTACATGTCAGGTAAAAAATGTTTCATTGAAATCTGTCCTGGCCCCCGCCCAGTGGCGTAGCGTGGGGGGTGCAGGGGGTGCGGGCCGCACCGGGCGCAACATCTGGGGTTAGGGCAAATCCATGGGTTAGGGGGCGCAAATCCACGGGTTAGGGGGCGCAAATCCACAGGTTAGGGGGCGCAAATTACTTGCCTTGCCCCGGGTGCTGACAACCGACGCTACGCCACTGCCCCCGCCCCAAAATGAGCTAGCAGAGGCTCTTACTTGTAAGTAAGAAAGAGATCCTTCTTCAGACAGGTAACAGTATGGGCCCAGCAGAAAACACAGGGCTCAGGAGCCTTAGTTCAGGAGTTCAAGAGCAGGGCAAGAAGTTCAGAACCAGATGGAAGCAATGAAGATATCCCAACAGGTTTCCATGCCCCACTCACCAAGCTGTTAAAGGTGAGAAGTGACCTGCTGACTCATGAGGTTTGTGGGAATGTCAGGATTGCTGATGCATGCTCAGTCAGGATGGGTTGGTCATTGCTCACCTGTGAAGGCATTGCTTGATTCAAGGCAACAAGATTGCACCCTCCTGTTCAGGCTCCTGTTCAGTCACTACTGCCTCCTGCTCCCACCTCCATGGCCCTCCACTGAGGCTCTCTGCTCTGCAATAAGGGAGGGAGGGAGGCAGCACCCCTGCTCCCCCTTCCAAAGCTGCTGATGTCAGGTTGGAAAATGGTGATCCCTGTTCCTTCCCATAATTCTCCCTCCCCCTCCAGTGTCGGAACCTGGCTCATGACAAAATTAACCATTTGAACATTATAGTTATATCGAGCCATCTGTTACACTTGATTAGACTCTGCTATTCTTCAGCATAGCTGCTCTGAGCCTCAGTGAGAATCTTCCACACCGAATATGCCAACTAGTGAGCATGGCTGGGGCAGGCATTGCAGCCAAGGAAACTCTGAACACTCCACGAACTTTTGCTGCTCAGATGGCATTGCTGGATGGGGGCCTAAAAGTCGGTGTGGCAGTCAGTATTGTCACTCTGTCCAGGTGCTTGTGAAATGCAAAGTTATAGGACAAACCGGGCCTTTATTTTTGGATGCAGTTTCCTTTTGAACGATGGAGGGCTGGTCTGGTAGAGGGTATTTGATAAGTGCAGGCATGACTAACAATATTAGCTTTGGTTTCTAATGTGGCTTAAACACAGCTCATGGGGTGGCTGGGCTCTGCCACCTTCCATGTTCATTCATCTCATCTGGCTTCAGATTCACAATGGGAAGTGGGTGGCTTTCTGGAGCCTCTGCATTGTTTCTGCCCCAACGCCTCTGGGTTTATTGGCAAAGGAGGAGGATTGCTGCTAATGACCTCCCAGGGGGGAAAAAAGGGAAACTCCTGATTTAGCGAAGGCCATTCTTGACCTTGACACAAGATGGGACAGGCAAGGGGAAGGACTCAAAATAGAGCAAATAAAAGAAAGGGAGATCAAACAAGAGCTTGAGGCTGGCCACATCCCCTCACCCCCCATTCAGCTAACACCTGGCTCAGTTAGAAAACATGACCGGTCCAACCTTCCCCTTGCAGCCAATTGATGCTGTCATCTCCCAGCTTGTCACCCGCTGTATCTGGAGGCCCCCAGGCTACCCCAAGAGCTCTAATTAGGCCGAAATAGTCCTTCTGCAACTGACCTGCTAAGACCTTTGGCAAAGCATTTAACATCATTAGTTAACATTTTTTTCTTTTTCTTTTTTCTTTTTTTAAAAGTGTGAATGTAAATGAACAGCCAGAGTATTTCAATAGGGAATGTCAGTGGCATCGTCCCCCACACCACCTCACACAGGCATATTTTTTTCATGAATAGTTTGCTTGTACTCACAAAAGTTGGGGGAGCAGGGACAGCGGGATGTGTGTGCAGCAGAGAGGGATCCACCAGCCGATCCAGACACATGCAGAGCAAAAGCAAGGCCAGACATGATAACCTTCCTGCCCTTTGGAGATGAAAGGAGAGGGGTGGGAATCAACAGTAACTTAAAAGATAGCACCACTCCTTCTGCGAAGTCAAAACCAGTGTTTTCCCAAGAGTTAAGTCTGTTCATCACACACGGAATTACATGTGGAGGGACAGTGAGGGAGAATAGGAGTTAGTGCAGTTTTTACGTCAGTATCTGCTGTAGCATGTGTAAATACTTGAAGGATGACCATGAAGTAAACATATTGAACTCTGCAGCTGTGTAAACATGTTATACATATGCAGTGCTTTTTTTTTCTAAAAAAAATGTTTTGTGCTACCCTCATTTTAACTCAAGAAAATCACCATTTTATAGTTCAAATCAGGGAAAATAAATACAGTAAATGGACAAAAGTACAAAGATTCACAAAATTTTTAGGGGTATGTGTACCCCTGCGTACCCCCAGAAGAAAGCACTGCACATGTGCCTCCAAAATAGATGGCCAAGGCTGCACTTGAACTACTGTTTATGTAGTTCATGCACAGATTCATGTCAGTATCTGTTTCTTAACTTGTCTCATTTGGGTCCAAAGGGGAGAATCTTATAATTCTACTTTTCCCCTGCAGGTATTTTGATGAGTCATGCAGAAGACATGTCAGGATGTGTACATATTTGCAGTGTGGAAATGTGTAGAAATGAGCCTGCAAGGTACAACCAGAAAATTACCCTGCACCATTTCTAGTCCTTACACATCTAACAACTACGTTCATGCTTGCTATGCCTATGATATATCCCAGTAACAGCTGGCGCAGTCTGCATTCTGCTAGTCATGATGGCTATATTCTGTCTTCATTTGTGGAGGTAGTAACCTCTGAATATCAGCTGCTGGGAAGCACATGCAGGGAGATTACCACATGTACTCTGGTCCCACTTGCAGGTTTTCCATGGGCATCTAGTTGGTCACTGTGAGAACAGGATGATAGACTGGATAGGCCTTTAGCCTGATCCAAGAGGGCTCTCTTGATCATCCCTATTCACTTTCCTTCAAAAAAGTGAGCACCCAATATATTCATTTTCTCTCCAGATCCCTTGGGTTGTTTGGACAGATTTTCAAGGGAACATTAAGAGTGCCATTCATTCATTCAAACAGGCATTTAATCTTCAATTAAAAATCCCCGGTGCAACTACAAAAAAACCCCAGTGCAACTAACAACTAACATATGGGAAACAGTTGTATTAAAAAGAAATTTCCAAACAATCCTCTCAAACAAAACATCACCATCATAACTAACTGAACAATGAAACCTAACAGACCTGGTCTATCACCCAGAAATTGAAGTGTCTCAGAAAGTGTTTTGGGAAACAACAGCAGATCCATAAGTGTCCAACAGAGATGGACCAGAACATCTCCCACAGCCTTTGGACCACTTATGAGAAGGTCCCTCCATGACAATGGGCTATAGCCTTCCAGGATGGAAGAAGTGGGGCTGTGGGGGGCTAGAATCCTCTGTGTGATTGGAGGTGTGACACTGAACATTCCTGGGGATGATCTGGCAAAAAAGACTGTCATTGCAGGCAATGCTAATTTGTAAAGAAGGGGAAGAGGTGCAACTTGTTTTCTAGGAACCAAAAGACAACTGAAGTGTCTTCCTCGCTGTGCCTTGGGAGCAGAGCTGAGGTAATGGAGGGTGAGAGAGCCCCCAACTAGCCTAAGGGGGAACTGTGTCCTCTCCTCAAGCAAATTCAGAATGTAGTGTTGATTGTGTCACCATCCCATGGGATTATCAGTAATGCTCCACACAAAATTGTAACCTAATGGGGCAATGATCTAAAAATAGGGTTACTGGCTGATTGAAGAAATTTTAGTTGAATAATCATAGAATTGTAGAATTTGAAGGGACCCTAAGGGTCATCTAGTCCAACCCCCTGCAATGCAGAAGTCTTCAGCTAAAGCATCCATGACAGATGGCCGTCCAACCTCTGCTTAAAACCCCCCAAAGGAGGAGAGTCCACAACCTATTAGTTGATTAATTCATTAGCCAATTGATCAAATCTGCATAAGTTTGCATAATAAGACTATAAATTCAACAATTCTAAAGAAAAATGTGGTTTCTTTGTTTTCAAATGATATTGTGTTACAGCAAACTTTGTCATATAAGAGCCATGTCTTCATCAGTTCAGGGGAGGAGCTGCTTTTAATACAGTTGGTAAGTACTTGTCCTAAAAATAATAATATCCACCACTTAGGAAATTGGGTGTTTTTTGTTTTTCAAAATTTTTTATTGGGTTTTCACAAAATTAAGAAACACACAAACAAATAAACAAACAAACATAAATCATATCCTTATTAAAACTAATCTTCTTAACATTGTTAACTAACTTCCTCGTGTCCCCCTAGTTTCGTTTCAATGCAAATCATTTTAACGGTTTTCCAAATCAAAGTTCTTAAAATCTTAACTTAATCCCTTAACATCAGTCAATCTTCCCATTTCAGCATTAAACATAATAATTCCTCACATTGCTTATTTAAATCCTAGGCCTAGTTGGTAATTGCAAGCTTTTTCCAATTATTTTAACTTTATGTATTTAGCTAAATAGTCATTAAATTTCGTCCATTCTTCCTGATACTCCTCCTCATTTTGATTGCGGACTCTTCCGGTCAAGGCGGCTAGCTCCAAAAAGTCCATCATCTTCATCTGCCATTCTTTTACAGAAATTGGATGTTTTTTGATATAATTGATGAACTTGCTAAATATTTCAGTCCTAAGGAAAATACTTTTAAAAATGTCTTGGCATGTCACTCACACCAGAATCTTCATTTTTCCAGCCATTAACCAAAGTATTCAGTAGCACGTGCATATATAGATGGGTCTTAAAAAGATAATGCCTGCAAATCCCTGCTTTCAAGATAATCCAAAGGACGCTTGTTGTGTCTGTGCTTTGCAAACTGGGTAAATAAAAGGGATGCCTTATTTTGACTCTGCATGCAAATGACAGGCTGACAGAGATAACATTCCCATTGGCCTTCCCAGGGCGGAACTGTCAACAGAAATTCTGCAAGATACACTTAGGGGTGATGATTGGGGGGTGGGGTAACCATGGAGAATATAAGAAGCCCATCATAAAGGAGCATTTAGTGCTTTAAAGCTAAATACCTCAAGCATTTAAAGCAAAGAAGAAAAAACAGTGAAGGGAAGCCAGTAACCTTAAGCACAGAGTACTTGGGAAGTCAATGGTGCTCAGGTGCCTAACCCCTTTCCCATCACAGACCCGTCCCAACCCAGCCATTTAGGGGGCAGCCCTCCAGCTGGGAAGCTCATTGAAAAGCTCTGGCTCCCTGCCTTGCTTTAGCACATTTGCGCAAGAGCCTCCCACTGTGGCCACAATGGGCTCTGGGAGAGATGAATCAAACCTGTCAACAGCTGCAGGAGGTAAGCCTGCAGCATTGTCTTAAAGGGCCAGCCTTGTTAAACGCAACCCTAAGCACTGTGGCTCAGGCACCTGCTAACAAGATGAAGCTCCCTCATCTTCCCCACACGGTGGGCATATCTTGTCTTTGTGTAATGATTTAGCCTGATCGGCTTTCCTTCCTTTCACTGCTGCAGATAAAGGGGAAGGGAGACAGGGCTGCTCCAGTGACCAGATAAAGCAATTCCCTGGGAAACATTGCTTTGCAACAACTGTTCCTGGAAGTGTCGCAGCGATTGGAAAGCTCTTAGGGCAGTTCAAGAGCAAGGTTGCTAAAAAAAGGAGATGTTTCTGCATATGGATGATATGTCTCCTTTGTGCATTTGCCGGGAATAACAGTGAAGTTGTTTTCAGCTTTCCCAGGACATTCCCTCTCCAAATCAGGAATTTCCATAGGATATAAAGACAAGAATTTTAAGGAAAGAATTTAAGGAAGGGGAAATTATCATCATCATCATCATCATCATCATTCTGCTATCTGGAAATAAGTCCTACTAAACACAGTGGGACTTGCTTATGAGAAAACGTGTAGAATTGAACGGTTAATGTACAGTGGTACCTCGGGTTAAGTATTTAATTCGTTCCGGAAGTCCGTTCTTAACCAGAAACTGTTCTTAACCTGAAGCACCACTTTAGCTAATGGGGCCTCCTGCTGCTACCGCGCCACCAGAGCACGATTTCTGTTCTTATCCTGAATCAAAGTTCTTAACCCAAGGTACTATTTCTAGGTTAGCGGAGTCTGTAACCTGAAGTGTCTGTAACCTGAAGCATATGTAACCCGAGGTACCACTGTACATTAATGCCACTTAATTCAGGGTACATGAATCCTGGAAGAAGACCATGGCTGCAATGTTGTGCATATCTACTGGTGAGTAAGTCTCATTGCACTCAGTGGGACTTTGGAGTATACGCACGTAGGATTGAAGTTACGTTGCCAGATTCAGGAATGGAAGCAACCGGTGTAGTGGAACAGTTAAAATGTTGGACCAGGAGACCAGGGTTCAAGTCCCCATTCAGATATGAAGCTTGTTGGGTTGCCTTGGGCTAGTCATTCACTCTCAGCCTAACCTACCTTACAGGGTTGTTATGGGGATTAAATGAGGAGGGGAGAAGAAGCATGTATGCTGCCTTGAGCTCCTTGTAGAAAAAGTGGGATACAAATGCTATATATATATATATATATATATATATATATATATATATATATACACAAACAAAGCATCCTAACCAGGATTGTGTGATTTAGGCTGCAATCCTAGCCACTGAATTAGCTATTCCCTTCCATTTCAAGATTTAACATGCATACACAGTCAAGGAGATTTTTGGTATTGGGGCCTCGCTTATGAAACTCTGTCCTAGGGATGGGGAATACACTGGTTCAGTCCACATTTAAAGGCAAAGCTGCCTGATTTGCACATCCCAAAACATTAAGTGAACCGAAACACAGCTGTCCTTCAAAATGTGCACTTCTCTGAAAAGTGCAGTGCGGGTTTCCAGCCAAGCAAGGTGTACAAAAATGCATATACCAGGGCAAAATGTGCATGTACATGGTGAACGTAGCATACAAAAATGAATGCCTCTGGGAAAAACAGTATACAAAACTGACAGCATATATAGGAAGTATCCTGCCTGGTGCCTGTACCTGACATCCAAAGACAACCAGAGTCTGTCAACATCATCCCCTGCCTCCATATCAAACATTTGGGTCTGCAAGGTTCTACTTTAAATTTTCCAATACCCAGGAGTTATGTTACACTGAGCACTCTGCAGCATTGTGGGAAATGTAAATAGCTGCTCCCAGCCATCCTGGGCGCCCTTCTGCCAGTGTCAGTTAAAATTAAGTGACCTTTCATGGTAGGCTAAGAGGCCACACGAGTGGGTAATCTGGACAAAGACTTCACTCTCTCTCTTAAGCAAGACAGAACAGCAACAGGAAACTCTTGATCTCACTCAGATACACCTACGCACAGCACCACCTAGTGACTAGGCTGTATGATGGCATTATCCACCTAGTGCTCATTAGTGTGAGCAGAGGCATAAGAGGACACTTTGCTCAGGGCCACCTTAAAGCTTGAGTCAGCCCTGGGATACAACAGAGAAAAACTTGGAAAAGAGCAAACAGAAATTTCAGATACTGCTTGCTGCTCTGCACTATCAAGATCCTATGAAGTCCTCACTGCCCGTCACTTGGTGGCAGCACTGACACACAAGACGCCAAAATCCCACAGCAAATCTCTAGTTTTACAGAGATTTGCTCAGTAGCTATAGGCAACCACCATTTCCTGAGGAATATTATGTGAGCCAACAAGTTATTCAAATCAAATTTCATCTTGTTAATAGCTAATTATTACACCACATGTGTGAAAAAGAACAGAATTGGCGAGAGCTACCATTTCATGCCTAATCTTTCTTCAGACTGAAGAGATTTTGAAAAAAAAACAACAACCCAAAAACTGAAACAAAACACCAACTTAGCTGTTGCAATTTTAAACAGGATTCCCAGCTCAATATTTGTTTATTTAAAAATGAAAAACATTATACAACAGCAGTAACATTTACTCTACAAAGAGGGGTTGTTCTTTTAACAGAGGGGAAATGCTAGAATATCTGCAGAAATGTCTGAACATTCAGAATATTGGTTGATTCCCTGCTGGGATTTTTAATATTTCATATATTTAGCTCTGACTTCTTACTTTTGACAGCTGGGTTCGGAGGGCACAAGAGCTTTGCAACAGAGGAAACATGAATGGCATTGGGATTAGCTTGATTTTTGTGTGTGCAGCTGGCTTGCTAATGGGTTTAGATCACGGGTGGAGAATCAGCAGCCCAGAGGTCCTATGCAGACCAACTCCATCCAGACGTCCAGACACTCTTTCCCCCTGAGAATAGTTTCCTTTTCTGCACTGTGTTTCAAAGATGGTTAGAGATGCAGCTGCCAATGTCCCCCCAAAAGGAGAAGGGGTTCAAGGAAGAAATAGAGTGGTGGGAGGGGGGAAATCAGAGACGGGCAGAACCAAAACATAAGGAGAATTGTGGCAGGGGGAGGGGAACTCACTGCAAGCGATCAGTTCCAATCTGTGTTAATGAAGGGGGCAAAAAAGGGGAGAGATAAAATGTTTAAAGAGTTGTGGAGTGGGGAAGAGAAAGGGGGAGGGAGAGAGAGAGATGCCAGCACTATGAAATCGCATAATGCTGAAAACTATACTCATCTTTGGCTCTGTCTGTGTCTTTTTACTCTGCCCACCACAGAGATACAACCCCAAACAATTCCTCCTGAGGGAATGTAGATTGCGAGGAGTCTCCTTCACCCCAGTTTGCATTATGAACTCCAGTTTGTGTATGTGGATTTTGGTTTTATGGTTTTTACTTTTGGTATCTTGGGATTTATTTATTTTTTTAAAATCAATGTATAATTAATAATAAGCCTTCCTGCTCTTGAAGTCTTCACCTCAGAGATGCGTGACCTGCTCTGGAAAAGAAAAGTTGCATAAACATCCTCATTGCAATGTTTGTGTTGGCTCCATGGAATTGGCTAAGCAAATTATTTCATGTACGGCAGTGTACATGCTTGTCCCCACTTCATGTTATCTGTGATGTAGGTTAGGCAGAGAGAAAGTGGCCTAAGGTAAGCATTTTGGTTGACTGAGAATTTTGAATTTGTGTCTCCTTGATCCTTTCCTTTAAAAAGCTCAAAGTGGCTAACAATACGTTAAAACAAAAACAAAAGCACTAAAAAGCAGCAGAATGCAAAAAGATACAAAGCCACTGTTACAACAAGGAGACATCCCCCCCCCCCCCGCAATAAAGACACTTCACTGCTGTTCTCCTCTTGAACCTAAGGATTAAGATACAAAACCTCTCTGACCACTTGGAGCAACTCTGTTGGACAACTCAGAGCAGGTACAATGGTAGCAGAAAATAAAACATCATCACTGTTACCACAGAATAATGTTTTAAGATGTTCAGCAGCCTGTGTTTGATTGAATTCGTCACTAGACTTTCTGCCACAGTCTAGTTGTCATCCTTGCCATATTGTTGCTGCCACACCCTTGGACCACCAAGGAGCTAGCATAGCATGAGCAGGGAAAGGGTGTTCAGGAGCGATTCTATCAACTGCCTGAGTTGTTTCCTTATTCCAGAGGTCAACCAGGGCTTCAACACGGTTGTAAATTGAGTGACAGAAAAAAATCCTAAGATTCATCATGAAACCATCTGGATTCATCAATCTTCTGGAATGGACCATCTTAATGGGACCACTATCTCAGCAGACACTGGTAATTTCAAACGAAATCAGGTAAGAATCTGACATGAGGAAAGAGCTATACTAAAGGTTATATCCAATGAAGTTGCCCTGTTAGTTTAAGGACTTAAGTGGGTCTACTCTGAGGATGACTAACAATGGGTAGCATCTCCTGCTAGTTGTTCATTTTCCATCATTCTTTGTTGTGTGTCAATTTTGGCATATGCCAAGAGGGGGAATAAAGGGCAAAGACAAGTTAAATTCCTTTGATATTTAGTGTTGGGAGTTTTTTGTTTGTTTTTTAGTTTTGTTTTTTTTACTATAGCAATATATTCACTTGTCATGTTCTTTTCTCCCCTTCTTGTCTGTAACCATTTCCTAGAATTGCATAAAATGTTGCTTAAACTTTTCACATGAACTCTCTGTGTATTGGGAGTTCAAGCAAAGGCCAGTTTGTTCCAAAAATAGACAGCAGTGGCAGCTTATTGACACCAGATCCTTCTCTTCAGATGTGTTAGGTTTGGGGGTTGTTTTTGTTCTTTTTACCTTTCATGTAAAATGTCTCTCCAGAGCCCTAGTCGTTTTCACTCCTATCACACTGCTAAAATTGAAGTAGATACCTATTTTTTTGTCCCATGTTACCTAATGACCTACGATAGTGAAGTTATTGTTCCTTTGCCAAATTTCCTCTATATAAAGTATACAATTATTATACAATATAATAAATCAGCAGTGCATCTGCTTTCTTTCCTCTCTGGAATTTTCAACTACAGAAGAGTCAAGGTGCATTTTTAAGTGGATTACCTCTTCAGTTAGTGATAGTTGCAACACCAAAACTACTAATGGACAACAAATTCAAAACAAATTGGTTCTGCCATGTTTTGATTGCAGCTATAGAGAGCGAGGCTAGTTACTAATACAATTGTTATAGTCACTTAAGCTAAATATACCTTTGGTACCTCAGCTATAAATATTGAATTAAACAACACATGTCATAGTTGTAGTAATCGAAGAACACAATATCTATCTCAGCTTTTTTATATAAAAAAGTACAGTCTTTATTTTCCTTAAAAGTTAAAGAAAATAAGAGAATATTATACTCCAGATGGGCGGGGTATAAATAAATTATTATTATTACCGTATTATTATTAATATTATTATTATTTAACTGTCATATTTTAAAATATTTACTGTAAGGATGCCAATACAGATAACTTCCCAGTAAACTTCTCAATTTGTTTAAATGAAACATTTATTTTTTTCCCTTATTAAAAACTTCAGTTATTTGGGGAATAAGGAAAACACTGAGACATTAACACCATGCAAAATTAACATTATATGCTTCTTTTAAAAGTTTTGTTCACTGAGTCAAATATGCTAAATCATATCTCAACTGAGTTAGGATATCAGAATATCTTTAGATTCAAAATGTTCCAGAAAACCAACATCTCCCAGCAGAAGTAATAGTCTATTGGAGATCTTAAGACTTGTATCAAGTCTCATGCCAGTCACCAACTTCAATATTATCATAGTTGGGTTACAATAAGCACAACTGTAATCCTAGGTGTGTCTTCTCAGAAGCAAGCTCTGCTGAGTTCTATGGGGCTTGGTTGCAGGTAAGTGAATGACTGATTGCAGCCTACAATTATTTTAAATGGCTATTCAAACCTTTAGAATATATATTAACATCATCTGGTTCAAAAACCACAGTACGAATAATTCAGGATGCAAAATATTTTATTGTCTTTACCTTAATGTAGCATGAGTTCACCTAAAAAAACAGCATGGATTTCGCCAAACATCCAAATTCGTTACTGCTTGTATCTTAATATTTCATCATAGCATTGTCAAAAAGTTTTGTCATTCTATTAAGCTAAACTTGATCTTCCATTTTGAAATTGTGATTAAATTATGAGTTTTGCATAGGCATAGCAATAGCTGATACAGAAACATACACACATGCACAAACTGTAGATTTTTTGCTTATAGTCTGCAAGCCCATTAACGCAACAAATGACAACATTGCCAAGAGAGTCATTATAGTCTATTGTGTCAATGATCCTTGAACTATTAAGTCTTTAAGTAAGCCTTGACATGATAGCTTACAACAGCTCCTTCATAATGTCAGTACAATAGAATCCTAGGGAGACCTGAGATCAATCTCTTACTATGCAAATAACCTATATTGTACAGCACATACAAATGTACACACTACAGTCTCCAAATGGATTAGGGGGAAAATGCTACTGGTTTCCCATAAGCTAAGAAGTTAGTGATGGGAGTTGTACTGAACACTAAGCATTATGTTTTAGTTGTTTCTTGTATCCCAGAGTATTATTCCAGCTGGAAGGCCATCTCATACTAACTGGCAGGAAAAAATATTCTGATAACATTTTATGGAGAAATGCTATGAAGAATCAAAGTTAAAACCATCCCCGTGTTATAAAGTTTATGTAGTCATCATTTTTAAAAAGAACACTAAATGCAACAGCACAGGTATGACTACTCTGTAGCTGGTGAGCCTTGAGCTGTTTCTGTGCAGTTTAAGTGCAACTTCATTTTCTTGAGAAAACGAATCAAAATGCTGCTGTCTAGGTACTAGTCATACAGTAAGAGGTTACACCTTTTCCTCAAACACATGGAGGCATCAAAGGGGAAGACAGCAGTAGTGCAGTCCCCCAGCCTGCAGATTATTGGATTTTCCAGACCAGTTTGGCTGGAAGGGAAGAAACTGAACTGACTAGAGAACATCAAATGGTGTCAGGGACTGGTTGGACACAGAAGAATGATGGGGGGAATGGGACCAGCTGGGGAATACTAAAGGGAAGAAGACTCAGAGCCCGGGGAATGATGGTGGGATGACAGTGAGTGGTCAGAGGGAGAAGACTGGAAATAGAAGGTGTCAGAAGCTGAAGAGGTAACAGGGCTTAGTGAGCGGGGAGAGTCTGTGGCAGAGAGAAGTCTAGAAGAAGAAGAAGAAGCAGGAGAGTGGGATGAGGGAAGTCAAGAGGCAGAAATGAGTGAAGAGGCACAGATGGTTTCCCCTCCTGCAGTGACAAGCTACCCTGGTCTCCCAGAACCAGGAGAGGCATGAAGAGGGCAGAGGAGAAATTATTGTCACACATGTGCAGTCTCAGATTGCTTGGCTGCCCCATTATCAAAAATGTAACTTTGAAATGAACTTTCCAATGGAAAGCATAACAATTCCTTCCAAACTGCAATTCAATGTGAATTCCACATAATGCTTTATTGAAAATTGGGGATCTAGCAGGAATTTAAGGATAACCCAATTTAGAGGAAATGAAACTAACCAAAGTTTGAGACAGTCACTTTATCTGGAGACATATGGAACTGAAAGTGATGTCGCGGGAGACTTTTCCACAATTTAGCCAGATCTCATGGGATGTAGAAATACACTGCAATCACAATCGCACCTCCTTTAAGGAATGTCTTTTCAATTTAGAAACTTCTTTGGTGAATACAGAGACACGAGGAGGGATTAACTCCCTGGAGAGATACTGTGATATTTCAGAAAGGATGTGAAAGGAAAAGAAAATGATTCAGTGAAGATTTTTCTTCATTACTTCCCAGCCCACCAAAGTGAGCACACAATGAGGGAGGTTCACAAACATTGATTTTAGATCTGAGGAAGTATACAGCTAACAGCATTTTAAGTGTATCAATTTTCAGTTAGTTCAACAACATTACGAATGAAAAAAGAAACAAAGTGAAAGTTTTTATGGGAAATTGCAGGCTAAAAGTGATCATTTAGATTGTGAAATGTTTCTTTTCATGAAAAGTAAAGGGTTTTTAAATACAGAAGTAAAGTCAGGTGGGGCTTTTGCTTGCTTTATCCTTCCTAGACATTTTGCAAGCTGTAATCTGTGTCCCTTTCAGGATGGTAATCTTCAGCAATTTTGTTGCTCAAAGAGTCTTTTTTTGATCCTAAGAGGTACTTGCTAGAAAATGTATAGCAATAAAGATCATAACCAACCTTTGAGAAGTCTTGAGAAACAGTACACTTTGTGTTCAAAAATAAAAAAGGCCGAACACATCTCTAACCAAACTATGCCTAAAGCTTTCTGCAATAAGCAGTTTATACAAAAAAGAGCAGTTTAAAGCTTGCTTATGAATATTGTCAAACTTCATAAATAACTAAGTATAACCCTGGATTTTTCTGTAGCCCTTCTTGTATGCAACAATAAATAGTCCTTACGAAGTTATTCCCATTTTATAGATGGAAATGTTTAAGATAGCAGAAGTTCAAGTAAATGGTCTACGGAAGTTCAATGACAACACAGAAGAAAGAACTAACCATTTTCATATGAAAACATTACAGTGCCTAATTTATTGTGATGTGTATAAACAGCTGCAAATGTTCAAATACAGATATAGCATACCTCTTTGCACAGTTGAACCAAAGAGCAAATGTAGAAAGGGACATAGTAAAACAAATTACATATTATGGCTGTGTTTGAACATTGTAGTAAACCATGACTTATCATGATGAGAATGAACCACAGAGAGCCTTGGGTTTAAGTGTATTCCCCTCCTTATCCCTCTGTGGGTATCTGCAAATAGTTCTGCTTTTGATTAACTGCAGTTCATCATTTCATCTCAACCTGACAAACAAATAAATCTGTTTATTCTTAACTTGCAGCACTGAAGTGACCTCCCCGGGGTACAAGCCTGGGCAGTGTGATGGAGGTCCTGGGCTGCCCAGATGACAAGAACCCCCTCTCGGCCTCATTGATGTGCTCAAAGGAAAGCAGAGCAGTGTGTTTGGACCAAACTGGCTGCAGGAATTGCCAGAAGGAGACGTACAAGGCACCACCCAACCCTCTGAGGGACTTCACTTCAGATTTGTGTAGGGTTTACTTCTTGGCCTTTTCTTCTCCCAAAGAGACTGCAAGGCAGTGGAGGTTTAGGATCACAGTTTTCCTTCTCCTAGATGTGCTGCTTTCTCAGGTTGACGAGCCCCTACAGCACTTGCAGAAACTGCCTTCTTGACTGTTAGACCCACTATTGGTCTCATTTACTCAATCTGCCAGAGCTGGTCTTCACATTCAAGGGAAGTCCCTAGCTCATTGAAGGTTTGAGACCCATTGGCTACTCTCACCTTGTTTAGCCAGCCAGTCAAAGCTATTTCTGATGTGGCCGCTGTCGCATGCTGACAGCTTCTAGGAGTCACAGGTGAGAGCTGAGTGCAGGGTGGAGATCAAAGGTAGACAAACTACTCCAGAAGGAGCACAATGTGTCTCCCACCTCCCCCCACCTCCCTTATTAACTATGGTTTGTTTAAAATAGGCCAAATTCAAACCATGATTTATGAAGTGAGCTTGTCAATCAAAACTGGAAGTGAAAGCTTCTGATCTTTTGTTGCTCTGCTAGAGGAGAGCAAAGAGCAAATGCGTCCAAGACTCACAGCAGTTTGTATAATAAACCTTGGTTTGTCATGATGTGTGAATGAAGCCAGATCCTATAGCAATGTGGGAAACTTTCTTTCTTAATCTGTCCAACTAATCCAACTCCCATCTCTTGCAGGGGCTCAATTAGTGCCAGCACCTTCTGTCAAGAGTTTGGGTGTAACCTTTGACGCCTCCCTTTCTATGGAGGCACAGGTTGCAGCCACGGCAAAGATGGCATTTTTCAATCTCTGCCGTATTAAGCAGTTGGTCCCTTATTTCTCTCGCCCTGATCTGGCCACAGTGATCCATGCGACAGTCACCTCCAGGCTTGATTATTGTAACTCACTCTACGTGGGGCTGCCCTTGAAGCTGACCCACAAACTCCAGCGGGTGCAGAATGCTGCGGCGCGGCTCCTTATGGGGTCCTTGCCATGGGATCACATTCATCCAGTACTTTACCAGCTGCACTGGCTCCCGGCGGAGTACAGGGTCAGGTTTAGGGGACTGGTTTTGATCTTTAAAGCCCTATGCAGCCTAGGACCATCAAACCTCTCCTGGTATGTCCCGCAGAGGACCTTAAGGTCCATAAAAAAACACTTTGGAGGTCCCGAGCCTCAAGGAGGTTAGATTGGTCTCAACTAGCGCCAGGGCCTTTTCAGCACTGGCCTCGACTTGGTGGAACACTGTCACAAGAGACCAGGGCCCTGCGGGATTTGACATCTTTCCGCAGGGCCTGCAAGATGGAGCTCTTCCGCCTGGCCTTCGGCTTAGACTCACTCTGACACCTTATATGGGATTTGGTATATAAATTTTCCTTTGGCTTTTTTGGTGGCCCGTGTA